>NC_091985.1:71115258-72315258 GCF_044704955.1 Pristiophorus japonicus
GGGAGAGGGGGAGAGTGACCGTGATCGGGGAGAGTGGGAGGGTGACAGTGATTGGGAAGGGAGGGTGACAGTAATCGGGGAGAGGGGGAGGGTGACATTGATCGGTGAGAGGGGGAGGGTGACATTGATCGGGGAGAGAGGGAGGGTGATATTGATCGGTGAGAGGGGGAGGGTGACAGTGATCGGGGAGAGGGGGTGCGTGACAGTGATCGGGGAGAGGGGTGCGTGACAGTGATAGGGGAGAGGCGGAGTGTGATATTGATCGGGAAGAGGGGCAGCATGACAGTGATTGGGGAGAGGGGGAGGGTGAAAGCGATCGGGGAGAGGTGGAGGTTGATTTTGATCGGGGAGAGAGGCAGCATTACAGTGATCGGGGTGAGTGGGAGGGTGACAGTGATCGGGGTGAGTGGGAGAGTGACAGTGATCGGGGAGAGGGGGAGCGTGACAGTGATCAGGGAGAGGGGGAGGGTGACAGTGATCTGGGAGAGGGGGAGGGTGACATTGATCGGGGAGAGTGGGAGGGTGACAGTGATTGGGAAGGGAGGTTGACAGTAATCGGGGAGAGGGGGAGGGTGACATTGATCGGTGAGAGGGGGAGGGTGACATTGATCGGGGAGAGGGGGAGGGTGATATTGATCGGTGAGAGGGGCAGGGTGACAGTGATCGGGGAGAGGGGAAGCATGACAATGATCGGGGAGAGGGGGAGGGTGACATTGAACGGGGAGAGGGGGAGGGTGACATTGATCGGGGAGAGGGGGAGAGTGACAGTGATCGGGGAGAGGAGGAGGGTGACAGTGATCAGGGATAGGGGGAGGATGACATTGATCGAGGAGAGGGAGAGGGTGACATTGATCGTGGAGATGGGGAGAGTGACAGTGATCGGGAAGGGAGGGTGACAGTGATCGGGGAGATGGGGAGGGTGACATTGATCGGGGAGAGGGAGAGAGTGACAGTGATCGGGGAGAGAGGGAGGGTGACATTGATCGGGGAAAGGGGTGTGTGACAGTGATCGGGGAGAGGGGGCGGGTGACAGTGATCGGGGAGAGGGGGAGGGTGACATTGATGGGGGAGAGGGGGAGGGTGAGATTGATGGGGTAGAGGGGGAGCGTGATATTGATCGGGGAAAGGGGCAGCATGACAGTGATCGGGGAGAGGGGGTGTGTGACAGTGATCGGGGAGAGGGGGAGCGTGACAGTGATCGGGGAGAGGGGGAAGGTAACAGTGATCGGGGAGAGGTGGAGGGTGATATTGATCGGGGAGAGGAGGAGGGTGACAGTGATCAGGGATAGAGGGAGGATGACATTGATCGCGGAGAGGGTGAGGGTGCATTGATCGTGGAGAGGGGGAGGGTTTCAGTGATCGGGAATAGGGGGAGTGTGACATTGATCGGGGAGAGGGGGAGGGTGACAATAATCGGGGAGAGGGGGAGTGTGACATTGATCGGGGATAGGGGGAGGATGGCAGTGATCGGGGAGAGGGGGAGGGTGACAGTGATCCGGGAGAGGGTGAGCCCGACAGTGATCGGGGAGACGGGGAGCATGACATTGATCGGGGAGTGGGGGAGCCCGACAATTATCGGGGAGAGGGGGTTGGTGATATTGATCGGGGAGAGGGGCAGCATGACAATGATCGGGAGAGGGGGAGGTTGACTGTGATCAGGGAGAGGGAGAGGGTGATATTGATCGGGGAGAGGGCAGCATGACAGTGATCGGAGAGACGGGGTGCGTGACAGTGATCGGGGAGAGGCGGAGGGTGATATTGATCGGGAAGAGGGGCAGCATGACAGTGATCGGGGAGAGGGGGAGGGTGACAGTGATCGGAAAGGGAGGGTGACAGTGATCGGGGAGAGGGGGAGGGTGACATTGATCGGGGAGAGGGGGAGGGTGACATTGATCGGGGAGAGGGGGTGGGTGACAGTGATCGGGGAGAGGGGGAGAGTGACAGTGATCGGGGAGAGAGGGAGCGTGATATTGATCGGGGAAAGGGGCAGCATGACAGTGATCGGGGAGAGGGGGCGGTTGACAGTGATCGGGGAAAGGGGAGGGTGACAGTGATCGTGGAGAGGGGGAGAGTGACAGTGATCGGGGAGAGAGGGAGGGTGACATTGATCGGGGAAAGGGGTGTGTGACAGTGATCGGGGAGAGGGGGCGGGTGACAGTGATCGGGGAGAGGGGGAGGGTGACTTTGATCGGGGAGAAGGTGAGGGTGAGATTGATGGAGGAGAGGGGAAGGGTGACAGTGATCAGGGAGAGGGGGAGGCTGACATTGATAGGGGAAAGGGGTGTGTGACAGTGATCGGGGAGACGGAGCGGGTGACAGTGATCGGGGAGAGGGGGAGGGTGACATTGATCGGGGAGAAGGGGAGGGTGAGATTGATGGGGGAGGGGAGGAGGGTGACAGTGATCGGGGAAAGGGGTGTGTGACAGTGATCGGGGTGAGTGGGAGTGTGACAGTGATCGGGGTGAGTGGGAGGGTGACAGTGATCGGGGAGAGGGGGAGCGTGACAGTGATCAGGGAGAGGGGGAGGGTGATAGTGATCTGGGAGAGGGGGAGGGTGACATTGATCGGGGAGAGTGGGAGGGTGACAGTGATTGGGAAGGGAGGGTGACAGTAATCGGGGAGAGGGGGAGGGTGACATTGATCGGTGAGAGGGGGAGGGTGACATTGATCGGGGAGAGGGGGAGGGTGATATTGATCGGTGAGAGGGGGAGGGTGACAGTGATCGGGGAGAGGGGGAGCGTGACAATGATCGGGGAGAGGGGGAGGGTGACATTGATCGGGGAGAGGGGGAGGGTGACAGTGATCGGGGAGAGGAGGAGGGTGACAGTGATCAGGGATAGGGGGAGGATGACATTGATCGAGGAGAGGGAGAGGGTGACATTGATCGTGGAGAGGGGGAGGGTGACAGTGATTGGGAAGGGAGGGTGACAGTGATCGGGGAGATGGGGAGGGTGACATTGATCGGGGAGAGTGACAGTGATCGGGGAGAGAGGGAGGGTGACATTGATCGGGGAAAGGGGTGTGTGACAGTGATTGTGGAGAGGGGGCTGGTGACAGTGATCGGGGAGAGGGGGAGGATGACATTGATCGGGGAGAGGGGGAGGGTGAGATTGATGGGGGAGAGGGGGAGGGTGACAGTGATCGGAGAGAGGGGGAGGATGATATTGATCGGGGAGAGGGGGTGTGTGACAGTGATCGGGGAGAGGAGAAGGGTGACAGCGATCAGGGAGAGGGGGAGGTTGATTTTGATCGGGAAGAGAGGCAGCATTACAGTGATCGGGGTGAGTGGGAGGGTGACAGTGATCGGGGAGAGGGGGAGCGTGACAGTGATCAGGGAGAGGGGGAGGGTGACAGTGATCTGGGAGAGGGGTGGGGTGACATTGATCGGGGAGAGTGGGAGGGTGACAGTGATTGGGAAGGGAGGGTGACAGTAATCGGGGAGAGGGGGAGGGTGACATTGATCGGTGAGAGGGGGAGGGTGACATTGATCGGGGAGAGGGGGTGGGTGATATTGATCGGTGAGAGGGGGAGGGTGACAGTGATCGGGGAGAGGGGGAGCGTGACAATGATCGGGGAGAGGGGGAGGGTGACAGTAATCGGGGAGAGGGGGAGAGTGACAGCGATCGGGAAGGCTGGGTGACAGTGATTGGGGAGAGGGGGAGTATGACATTGATCGGGGAGAGGGAGTGCCCGACATTGATCGGGGAAAGGGGGAGTGTAACAGTGATCGGGGAGAGGGGCAGCATAACAGTGATCGGGGAAAGGGGGAGTGTGACAGTGATTGGGGAGAGGGGCAGCATGACAGTGATCGGGGAGAGTGGGTGCGTGACAGTGATCGGGGAGAGGGGGAGGGTGATATTGATCGGGGAAAGGGGCTGCATGACAGTGATCGGGGAGAGGAGGTGGGTGACAGTGATCGGGGAGAGGGGGAGGGTGATATTGATCGGGGAGAGGGGGAGGGTGACATTGATCGGGGCAAAGGGGAGGGTGACATTGATCGGGGAGAGGGGGAGGGTGACAGTGATCGGGGAGAGGGGGAGGTTGACATTGATCGGGGAGAGGGAGAGGGTGACAGTGATCGGGGTGAGGGGGAGGGTGATATTGATCGGGGAGTGGGGCAGCATGATAGTGATCGGGGAGAGGGGGTGGGTGACAGTGATCGGGGAGAGGCGGAGGGTGACATTGACCGGGGAGATGGAGAGGGTGCCAGTGATCGGGGAGAGAGGGCGGGTGACAGTGATCGGGGAGAGGGGGAGGGTGACATTGATCGGGGAGAGGGGGAGAGTGACCGTGATCGGGGAGAGGAGAAGGGTGACAGTGATCAGGGATAGGGGGAGGATGACATTGATCGAGGAGAGGGAGAGGGTGACATTGATCGTGGAGAGGGGGAGGGTGACAGTGATCGGGAAGGGAGGGTGACAGTGATCGGGGAGATGGGGAGGGTGACAGTGATCAGGGATAGGGGGAGGGTGAGATTGATGGGGGAGAGGGGGAGCGTGATATTGATCGGGGAAAGGGGCAGCATGACAGTGATCGGGGAGAGGGGGTGTGTGACAGTGATCGGGGAGAGGGGGAGCGTGACAGTGATCGGGGAGAGGGGGAAGGTGACAGTGATCGGGGAGAGGTGGAGGGTGATATTGATCGGGGAGAGGAGGAGGGTGACAGTGATCAGGGATAGAGGGAGGATGACATTGATCGCGGAGAGGGTGAGGGTGCATTGATCGTGGAGAGGGGGAGGGTTTTAGTGATCGGGAATAGGGGGAGGGTGACATTGATCGGGGAGAGGGGGAGGGTGACAATAATCGGGGAGAGGGGGAGTGTGACATTGATCGGGGATAGGGGGAGGGTGGCAGTGATTGGGGAGAGGGGGAGGGTGACAGTGATCCGGGAGAGGGTGAGCCCGACAGTGATCGGGGAGAGGGGGAGCATGACATTGATCGGGGAGTGGGGGAGCCCGACAATGATCGGGGAGAGGGGGTTGGTGATATTGATCGGGGAGAGGGGCAGCATGACAATGATCGGGAGAGGGGGAGGTTGACTGTGATCAGGGAGAGGGAGAGGGTGATATTGATCGGGGAGAGGGCAGCATGACAGTGATCGGAGAGACGGGGTGCGTGACAGTGATCGGGGAGAGGCGGAGGGTGATATTGATCGGGAAGAGGGGCAGCATGACAGTGATCGGGGAGAGGGGGAGGGTGACAGTGATCGGAAAGGGAGGGTGACAGTGATCGGGGAGAGGGGGAGGGTGACATTGATCGGGGAGAGGGGGAGGGTGACATTGATCGGGGAGAGGGGGTGGGTGACAGTGATCGGGGAGAGGGGGAGGGTGACAATGAGTGGGGAGAGGGGGAGAGTGACAGTGATCGGGGAGAGGGGGAGGGTGATATTGATCGGGGAGAGGGGGAGGGTGACAGTGATCGGTGAGAGGGGGAGGGTGACATTGATCGGGGAGAGGCGGAGGGTGACAGTGATCGGGGAGAGGGGGAGGGTGACATTGATCAGGGAGAGGGGGAGGGTGATAGTGATCTGGGAGAGGGGGAGGGTGACATTGATCGGGGAGAGTGGGAGGGTGACAGTGATTGGGAAGGGAGGGTGACAGTAATCGGGGAGAGGGGGAGGGTGACATTGATCGGTGAGAGGGGGAGGGTGACATTGATCAGGGAGAGGGGGAGGGTGATATTGATCGGTGAGAGGGGGAGGGTGACAGTGATCGGGGAGAGGGGGAGCGTGACAATGATCGGGGAGAGGGGGAGGGTGACATTGATCGGGGAGAGGGGGAGGGTGACAGTGATCGGGGAGAGGAGGAGGGTGACAGTGATCAGGGATAGGGGGAGGATGACATTGATCGAGGAGAGGGAGAGGGTGACATTGATCGTGGAGAGGGGGAGGGTGACAGTGATTGGGAAGGGAGGGTGACAGTGATCGGGGAGATGGGGAGGGTGACATTGATCGGGGAGAGTGACAGTGATCGGGGAGAGAGGGAGGGTGACATTGATCGGGGAAAGGGGTGTGTGACAGTGATTGTGGAGAGGGGGCTGGTGACAGTGATCGGGGAGAGGGGGAGGATGACATTGATCGGGGAGAGGGGGAGGGTGAGATTGATGGGGGAGAGGGGGAGGGTGACAGTGATCGGAGAGAGGGGGAGGATGATATTGATCGGGGAGAGGGGGTGTGTGACAGTGATCGGGGAGAGGAGAAGGGTGACAGCGATCAGGGAGAGGGGGAGGTTGATTTTGATCGGGAAGAGAGGCAGCATTACAGTGATCGGGGTGAGTGGGAGGGTGACAGTGATCGGGGAGAGGGGGAGCGTGACAGTGATCAGGGAGAGGGGGAGGGTGACAGTGATCTGGGAGAGGGGTGGGGTGACATTGATCGGGGAGAGTGGGAGGGTGACAGTGATTGGGAAGGGAGGGTGACAGTAATCGGGGAGAGGGGGAGGGTGACATTGATCGGTGAGAGGGGGAGGGTGACATTGATCGGGGAGAGGGGGTGGGTGATATTGATCGGTGAGAGGGGGAGGGTGACAGTGATCGGGGAGAGGGGGAGCGTGACAATGATCGGGGAGAGGGGGAGGGTGACAGTAATCGGGGAGAGGGGGAGAGTGACAGCGATCGGGAAGGCTGGGTGACAGTGATTGGGGAGAGGGGGAGTATGACATTGATCGGGGAGAGGGAGTGCCCGACATTGATCGGGGAAAGGGGGAGTGTAACAGTGATCGGGGAGAGGGGCAGCATAACAGTGATCGGGGAAAGGGGGAGTGTGACAGTGATTGGGGAGAGGGGCAGCATGACAGTGATCGGGGAGAGTGGGTGCGTGACAGTGATCGGGGAGAGGGGGAGGGTGATATTGATCGGGGAAAGGGGCTGCATGACAGTGATCGGGGAGAGGAGGTGGGTGACAGTGATCGGGGAGAGGGGGAGGGTGATATTGATCGGGGAGAGGGGGAGGGTGACATTGATCGGGGCAAAGGGGAGGGTGACATTGATCGGGGAGAGGGGGAGGGTGACAGTGATCGGGGAGAGGGTGAGGTTGACATTGATCGGGGAGAGGGAGAGGGTGACAGTGATCGGGGTGAGGGGGAGGGTGATATTGATCGGGGAGTGGGGCAGCATGATAGTGATCGGGGAGAGGGGGTGGGTGACAGTGATCGGGGAGAGGCGGAGGGTGACATTGACCGGGGAGATGGAGAGGGTGCCAGTGATCGGGGAGAGAGGGCGGGTGACAGTGATCGGGGAGAGGGGGAGGGTGACATTGATCGGGGAGAGGGGGAGAGTGACCGTGATCGGGGAGAGGAGAAGGGTGACAGTGATCAGGGATAGGGGGAGGATGACATTGATCGAGGAGAGGGAGAGGGTGACATTGATCGTGGAGAGGGGGAGGGTGACAGTGATCGGGAAGGGAGGGTGACAGTGATCGGGGAGATGGGGAGGGTGACAGTGATCAGGGATAGGGGGAGGGTGAGATTGATGGGGGAGAGGGGGAGCGTGATATTGATCGGGGAAAGGGGCAGCATGACAGTGATCGGGGAGAGGGGGTGTGTGACAGTGATCGGGGAGAGGGGGAGCGTGACAGTGATCGGGGAGAGGGGGAAGGTGACAGTGATCGGGGAGAGGTGGAGGGTGATATTGATCGGGGAGAGGAGGAGGGTGACAGTGATCAGGGATAGAGGGAGGATGACATTGATCGCGGAGAGGGTGAGGGTGCATTGATCGTGGAGAGGGGGAGGGTTTCAGTGATCGGGAATAGGGGGAGGGTGACATTGATCGGGGAGAGGGGGAGGGTGACAATAATCGGGGAGAGGGGGAGTGTGACATTGATCGGGGATAGGGGGAGGGTGGCAGTGATTGGGGAGAGGGGGAGGGTGACAGTGATCCGGGAGAGGGTGAGCCCGACAGTGATCGGGGAGAGGGGGAGCATGACATTGATCGGGGAGTGGGGGAGCCCGACAATGATCGGGGAGAGGGGGTTGGTGATATTGATCGGGGAGAGGGGCAGCATGACAATGATCGGGAGAGGGGGAGGTTGACTGTGATCAGGGAGAGGGAGAGGGTGATATTGATCGGGGAGAGGGCAGCATGACAGTGATCGGAGAGACGGGGTGCGTGACAGTGATCGGGGAGAGGCGGAGGGTGATATTGATCGGGAAGAGGGGCAGCATGACAGTGATCGGGGAGAGGGGGAGGGTGACAGTGATCGGAAAGGGAGGGTGACAGTGATCGGGGAGAGGGGGAGGGTGACATTGATCGGGGAGAGGGGGAGGGTGACATTGATCGGGGAGAGGGGGTGGGTGACAGTGATCGGGGAGAGGGGGAGGGTGACATTGATCGGGGAGAGGGGGAGGGTGACAGTGAGCGGGGAGAGGGGGAGAGGGACAGTGATCGGGGAGAGAGGGAGGGTGACATTGATCGGGGAAAGGGGTGTGTGACAGTGATCGTGGAGAGGGGGCTGGTGACAGTGATCGGGGAGAGGGGGAGGATGACATTGATCGGGGAGAGGGGGAGGGTGAGATTGATGGGGGAGAGGGGGAGGGTGACAGTGATCGGAGAGAGGGGGAGGATGATATTGATCGGGGAGAGGGGGTGTGTGACAGTGATCGGGGAGAGGAGAAGGGTGACAGCGATCAGGGAGAGGGGGAGGTTGATTTTGATCGGGAAGAGAGGCAGCATTACAGTAATCGGGGTGAGTGGGAGGGTGACAGTGATCGGGGAGAGGGGGAGCGTGACAGTGATCAGGGAGAGGGGGAGGGTGACAGTGATCTGGGAGAGGGGTGGGGTGACATTGATCGGGGAGAGTGGGAGGGTGACAGTGATTGGGAAGGGAGGGTGACAGTAATCGGGGAGAGGGGGAGGGTGACATTGATCGGTGAGAGGGGGAAGGTGACATTGATCGGGGAGAGGGGGTGGGTGATATTGATCGGTGAGAGGGGGAGGGTGACAGTGATCGGGGAAAGGGGGAGCGTGACAATGATCGGGGAGAGGGGGAGGGTGACAGTAATCGGGGAGAGGGGGAGGGTGACATTGATCTGGGAGAGGGGGTGGGTGATATTGATCGGTGAGAGGGGGAGAGTGACAGCGATCGGGAAGGCTGGGTGACAGTGATTGGGGAGAGGGGGAGTATGACATTGATCGGGGAGAGGGAGTGCCCGACATTGATCGGGGAAAGGGGGAGTGTAACAGTGATCGGGGAGAGGGGCAGCATAACAGTGATCGGGGAAAGGGGGAGTGTGACAGTGATTGGGGAGAGGGGCAGCATGACAGTGATCGGGGAGAGTGGGTGCGTGACAGTGATCGGGGAGAGGGGGAGGGTGATATTGATCGGGGAAAGGGGCTGCATGACAGTGATCGGGGAGAGGAGGTGGGTGACAGTGATCGGGGAGAGGGGGAGGGTGATATTGATCGGGGAGAGGGGGAGGGTGACATTGATCGGGGCAAAGGGGAGGGTGACATTGATCGGGGAGAGGGGGAGGGTGACAGTGATCGGGGAGAGGGGGAGGTTGACATTGATCGGGGAGAGGGAGAGGGTGACAGTGATCGGGGTGAGGGGGAGGGTGATATTGATCGGGGAGTGGGGCAGCATGATAGTGATCGGGGAGAGGGGGTGGGTGACAGTGATCGGGGAGAGGCGGAGGGTGACATTGACCGGGGAGATGGAGAGGGTGCCAGTGATCGGGGAGAGAGGGCGGGTGACAGTGATCGGGGAGAGGGGGAGGGTGACATTGATCGGGGAGAGGGGGAGAGTGACCGTGATCGGGGAGAGGAGAAGGGTGACAGTGATCAGGGATAGGGGGAGGATGACATTGATCGAGGAGAGGGAGAGGGTGACATTGATCGTGGAGAGGGGGAGGGTGACAGTGATCGGGAAGGGAGGGTGACAGTGATCGGGGAGATGGGGAGGGTGACATTGATCGGGGAGAGGGGGAGAGTGACAGTGATCGGGGAGAGAGGGAGGGTGACATTGATCGGGGAAAGGGGTGTGTGACAGTGATCGGGGAGAGGGGGCGGGTGACAGTGATCGGGGAGTGGTGGAGGGTGACATTGATCGGGGAGAGGGGGAGGGTGAGATTGATGGGGGAGAGGGGGAGCGTGATATTGATCGGGGAAAGGGGCAGCATGACAGTGATCGGGGAGAGGGGGTGTGTGACAGTGATCGGGGAGAGGGGGAGCGTGACAGTGATCGGGGAGAGGGGGAAGGTGACAGTGATCGGGGAGAGGTGGAGGGTGATATTGATCGGGGAGAGGAGGAGGGTGACAGTGATCAGGGATAGAGGGAGGATGACATTGATCGCGGAGAGGGTGAGGGTGCATTGATCGTGGAGAGGGGGAGGGTTTTTCGTGATCGGGAATAGGGGGAGGGTGACATTGATCGGGGAGAGGGGGAGGGTGACAATAATCGGGGAGAGGGGGAGTGTGACATTGATCGGGGATAGGGGGAGGGTGGCAGTGATTGGGGAGAGGGGGAGGGTGACAGTGATCCGGGAGAGGGTGAGCCCGACAGTGATCGGGGAGAGGGGGAGCATGACATTGATCGGGGAGTGGGGGAGCCCGACAATGATCGGGGAGAGGGGGTTGGTGATATTGATCGGGGAGAGGGGCAGCATGACAATGATCGGGAGAGGGGGAGGTTGACTGTGATCAGGGAGAGGGAGAGGGTGATATTGATCGGGGAGAGGGCAGCATGACAGTGATCGGAGAGACGGGGTGCGTGACAGTGATCGGGGAGAGGCGGAGGGTGATATTGATCGGGAAGAGGGGCAGCATGACAGTGATCGGGGAGAGGGGGAGGGTGACAGTGATCGGAAAGGGAGGGTGACAGTGATCGGGGAGAGGGGGAGGGTGACATTGATCGGGGAGAGGGGGAGGGTGACATTGATCGGGGAGAGGGGGTGGGTGACAGTGATCGGGGAGAGGGGGAGAGTGACAGTGATCGGGGAGAGAGGGAGCGTGATATTGATAGGGGAAAGGGGCAGCATGACAGTGATCGGGGAGAGGGGGCGGGTGACATTGATCGGGGAAAGGGGTGTGTGACAGTGATCGGGGAGAGGGGGCGGGTGACAGTGATCGGGGAGAGGGGGAGGGTGACTTTGATCGGGGAGAAGGGGAGGGTGAGATTGATGGGGGAGAGGAGGAGGGTGACAGTGATCGGGGAAAGGGGTGTGTGACAGTGATCGGGGTGAGTGGGAGTGTGCCAGTGATCGGGGTGAGTGGGAGGGTGACAGTGATCGGGGAGAGGGGGAGCGTGACAGTGATCAGGGAGAGGGGGAGGGTGACAGTGATCTGGGAGAGGGGGAGGGTGACATTGAGCGGGGATAGTGGGAGGGTGACAGTGATTGGGAAGGGAGGGTGACAGTAATCGGGGAGAGGGGGAGGGTGACATTGATCGGTGAGAGGGGGAGGGTGACATTGATCGGGGAGAGGGGGAGGGTGATATTGATCGGGGAAAGGGGCAGCATGACAGTGATCGGGGAGAGGGGGTGTGTGACAGTGATCGGGGAGAGGGGGAGCATGACAGTGATCGGGGAGAGGGGGAAGGTGACAATGATCGGGGAGAGGTGGAGGGTGATATTGATCGGGGAGAGGAGGAGGGTGACAGTGATCAGGGATAGAGGGAGGATGACATTGATCGCGGAGAGGGTGAGGGTGCATTGATTGTGGAGAGGGGGAGGGTTTCAGTGATCGGGAATAGGGGGAGGGTGACATTGATCGGGGAGAGGGGGAGGGTGACAATAATCGGGGAGAGGGGGAGTGTGACATTGATCGGGGATAGGGGGAGGGTGGCAGTGATCGGGGAGAGGGGGAGGGTGACAGTGATCCAGGAGAGGGTGAGCCCGACAGTGATCGGGGAGAGGGGGAGCATGACATTGATCGGGGAGTGGGGGAGCCCGACAATGATCGGGGAGAGGGGGTTGGTGATATTGATCGGGGAGAGGGGCAGCATGACAATGATCGGGAGAGGGGGAGGTTGACTGTGATCAGGGAGAGGGAGAGGGTGATATTGATCGGGGAGAGGGCAGCATGACAGTGATCGGAGAGACGGGGTGCGTGACAGTGATCGGGGAGAGGCGGAGGGTGATATTGATCGGGAAGAGGGGCAGCATGACAGTGATCGGGGAGAGGGGGAGGTTGACAGTGATCGGAAAGGGAGGGTGACAGTGATCGGGGAGAGGGGGAGGGTAACATTGATCGGGGAGAGGGGGAGGGTGACATTGATCGGGGAGAGGGGGTGGGTGACAGTGATCGGGGAGAGGGGGAGAGTGACAGTGATCGGGGAGAGAGGGAGCGTGATATTGATCGGGGAAAGGGGCAGCATGACAGTGATCGGGGAGAGGGGGCGGGTGACATTGATCGGGGAAAGGGGTGTGTGACAGTGATCGGGGAGAGGGGGCGTGTGACAGTGATCGGGGAGAGGGGGAGGGTGACTTTGATCGGGGAGAAGGGGAGGGTGAGATTGATGGGGGAGAGGGGAAGGGTGACAGTGATCAGGGAGAGGGGGAGGGTGACATTGATTGGGGAAAGGGGTGTGTGACAGTGATCGGGGGGACGGAGCGGGTGACTGTGATCGGGGAGAGGGGGAGGGTGACATTGATCGGGGAGAAGGGGAGGGTGAGATTGATGGGGGAAAGGAGGAGGGTGACAGTGATCGGGGAAAGGGGTGTGTGACAGTGATCGGGGTGAGTGGGAGTGTGACAGTGATCGGGGTGAGTGGGAGGGTGACAGTGATCGGGGAGAGGGGGAGCGTGACAGTGATCAGGGAGAGGGGGAGGGTGACAGTGATCTGGGAGAGGGGGAGGGTGACATTGAGCGGGGATAGTGGGAGGGTGACAGTGATTGGGAAGGGAGGGCGACAGTAATCGGGGAGAGGGGGAGGGTGACAGTGATCGGAAAGGGAGGGTGACAGTGATCGGGGAGAGGGGGAGGGTGACATTGATCGGGGAGAGAGGGAGGGTGACATTGATCGGGGAGAGGGGGTGGGAGACAGTGATCGGGGAGAGGGGGAGAGTGACAGTGATCGGGGAGAAAGGGAGCGTGATATTGATCGGGGAAAGGGGCAGCATTACAGTGATCGGGGAGAGGGGGCGGGTGACATTGATCGGGGAAAGGGGTGTGTGACAGTGATCGGGGAGAGGGGGCGGGTGACAGTGATCGGGGAGAGGGGGAGGGTGACTTTGATCGGGGAGAAGGGGAGGGTGAGATTGATGGGGGAGAGGGGAAGGGTGACAGTGATCAGGGAGAGGGGGAGGGTGACATTGATTGGGGAAAGGGGTGTGTGACAGTGATCGGGGAGACGGAGCGGGTGACAGTGATCGGGGAGAGGGGGAGGGTGACATTGATCGGGGAGAAGGGGAGGGTGAGATTGATGGGGGAGAGGAGGAGGGTGACAGTGATCGGGGAAAGGGGTGTGTGACAGTGATCGGGGTGAGTGGGAGTGTGCCAGTGATCGGGGTGAGTGGGAGGGTGACAGTGATCGGGGAGAGGGGGAGCGTGACAGTGATCAGGGAGAGGGGGAGGGTGACAGTGATCTGGGAGAGGGGGAGGGTGACATTGAGCGGGGATAGTGGGAGGGTGACAGTGATTGGGAAGGGAGGGTGACAGTAATCGGGGAGAGGGGGAGGGTGACATTGATCGGTGAGAGGGGGAGGGTGACATTGATCGGGGAGAGGGGGAGGGTGATATTGATCGGGGAAAGGGGCAGCATGACAGTGATCGGGGAGAGGGGGTGTGTGACAGTGATCGGGGAGAGGGGGAGCATGACAGTGATCGGGGAGAGGGGGAAGGTGACAATGATCGGGGAGAGGTGGAGGGTGATATTGATCGGGGAGAGGAGGAGGGTGACAGTGATCAGGGATAGAGGGAGGATGACATTGATCGCGGAGAGGGTGAGGGTGCATTGATCGTGGAGAGGGGGAGGGTTTCAGTGATCGGGAATAGGGGGAGGGTGACATTGATCGGGGAGAGGGGGAGGGTGACAATAATCGGGGAGAGGGGGAGTGTGACATTGATCGGGGATAGGGGGAGGGTGGCAGTGATCGGGGAGAGGGGGAGGGTGACAGTGATCCAGGAGAGGGTGAGCCCGACAGTGATCGGGGAGAGGGGGAGCATGACATTGATCGGGGAGTGGGGGAGCCCGACAATGATCGGGGAGAGGGGGTTGGTGATATTGATCGGGGAGAGGGGCAGCATGACAATGATCGGGAGAGGGGGAGGTTGACTGTGATCAGGGAGAGGGAGAGGGTGATATTGATCGGGGAGAGGGCAGCATGACAGTGATCGGAGAGACGGGGTGCGTGACAGTGATCGGGGAGAGGCGGAGGGTGATATTGATCGGGAAGAGGGGCAGCATGACAGTGATCGGGGAGAGGGGGAGGTTGACAGTGATCGGAAAGGGAGGGTGACAGTGATCGGGGAGAGGGGGAGGGTAACATTGATCGGGGAGAGGGGGAGGGTGACATTGATCGGGGAGAGGGGGTGGGTGACAGTGATCGGGGAGAGGGGGAGAGTGACAGTGATCGGGGAGAGAGGGAGCGTGATATTGATCGGGGAAAGGGGCAGCATGACAGTGATCGGGGAGAGGGGGCGGGTGACATTGATCGGGGAAAGGGGTGTGTGACAGTGATCGGGGAGAGGGGGCGTGTGACAGTGATCGGGGAGAGGGGGAGGGTGACTTTGATCGGGGAGAAGGGGAGGGTGAGATTGATGGGGGAGAGGGGAAGGGTGACAGTGATCAGGGAGAGGGGGAGGGTGACATTGATTGGGGAAAGGGGTGTGTGACAGTGATCGGGGGGACGGAGCGGGTGACTGTGATCGGGGAGAGGGGGAGGGTGACATTGATCGGGGAGAAGGGGAGGGTGAGATTGATGGGGGAAAGGAGGAGGGTGACAGTGATCGGGGAAAGGGGTGTGTGACAGTGATCGGGGTGAGTGGGAGTGTGACAGTGATCGGGGTGAGTGGGAGGGTGACAGTGATCGGGGAGAGGGGGAGCGTGACAGTGATCAGGGAGAGGGGGAGGGTGACAGTGATCTGGGAGAGGGGGAGGGTGACATTGAGCGGGGATAGTGGGAGGGTGACAGTGATTGGGAAGGGAGGGCGACAGTAATCGGGGAGAGGGGGAGGGTGACAGTGATCGGAAAGGGAGGGTGACAGTGATCGGGGAGAGGGGAGGGTGACATTGATCGGGGAGAGAGGGAGGGTGACATTGATCGGGGAGAGGGGGTGGGAGACAGTGATCGGGGAGAGGGGGAGAGTGACAGTGATCGGGGAGAAAGGGAGCGTGATATTGATCGGGGAAAGGGGCAGCATTACAGTGATCGGGGAGAGGGGGCGGGTGACATTGATCGGGGAAAGGGGTGTGTGACAGTGATCGGGGAGAGGGGGCGGGTGACAGTGATCGGGGAGAGGGGGAGGGTGACTTTGATCGGGGAGAAGGGGAGGGTGAGATTGATGGGGGAGAGGGGAAGGGTGACAGTGATCAGGGAGAGGGGGAGGGTGACATTGATTGGGGAAAGGGGTGTGTGACAGTGATCGGGGAGACGGAGCGGGTGACAGTGATCGGGGAGAGGGGGAGGGTGACATTGATCGGGGAGAAGGGGAGGGTGAGATTGATGGGGGAGAGGAGGAGGGTGACAGTGATCGGGGAAAGGGGTGTGTGACAGTGATCGGGGTGAGTGGGAGTGTGCCAGTGATCGGGGTGAGTGGGAGGGTGACAGTGATCGGGGAGAGGGGGAGCGTGACAGTGATCAGGGAGAGGGGGAGGGTGACAGTGATCTGGGAGAGGGGGAGGGTGACATTGAGCGGGGATAGTGGGAGGGTGACAGTGATTGGGAAGGGAGGGTGACAGTAATCGGGGAGAGGGGGAGGGTGACATTGATCGGTGAGAGGGGGAGGGTGACATTGATCGGGGAGAGGGGGAGGGTGATATTGATCGGTGAGAGGGGGAGGGTGACAGTGATCGGGGAGAGGGGGAGCGTGACAATGATCGGGGAGAGGGGGAGGGTGACATTGATCGGGGAGAGGGGGAGGGTGACATTGATCGGGGAGAGGGGGAGAGTGACAGTGATTGGGGAGAGGAGGAGGGTGACAGTGATCAGGGATAGGGGGAGGATGACATTGATCGAGGAGAGGGAGAGGGTGACATTGATCGTGGAGAGGGGGAGGGTGACAGTGATCGGGAAGGGAGGGTGACAGTGATCGGGAAGATGGGGAGGGTTACATTGATCGGGGAGACGGGGAGAGTGACAGTGATCGGGGAGAGAGGGAGGGTGACATTGATCGGGGAAAGGGGTGTGTGACAGTGATCGGGGAGAGGGGGCTGGTGACAGTGATCGGGGAGACGGGGAGGATGACATTGATCGGGGAGAGGGGGAGGGTGAGATTGATGGGGGAGAGGGGGAGGGTGACAGTGATCGGAGAGAGGGGGAGGATGATATTGATCGGGGAGAGGGGGTGTGTGACAGTAATCGGGGGGAGGGGGAGCGTGACAGTGATCGAGGAGTGGGGGAAGGTGACAGTGATCGGGGAGTGGGGGAGGGTGATACTGATCGGGGAGAGGAGGAGGGTGACAGTGATCAGGGATAGGGGGAGGATGACATTGATCGCGGAGAGGGGGAGGGTGACATTGATCGTGGAGAGGGGGAGGTTGTCAGTGATCGGGAATAGTGGGAGGGTGACATTGAGCGGGGAGAGGGGGAGGGTGACAATGATCGGGGAGAGGGTGAGTGTAACAGTGATCGGGGAGAGGGGCAGCATGACAGTGATCGGGGAAAGGGGGAGTGTGACAGTGATTGCGGAGAGGGGCAGCATGACAGTGATCGGGGAGAGTGGGTGCGTGACAGTGATCGGGGAGAGGGGGAGGGTGATATTGATCGGGGAAAGGGGCTGCATGACAGTGATCGGGGAGAGGAGGAGGGTGACAGTGATCGGGGAGAGGGGGAGGGTGATATTGATCGGGGAGAGGGGGAGGGTGACATTGATCGGGGAGAGGGGGAGGGTGACATTGATCGGGGATACGGGGAGTGTGACAGTGATCGGCAAGAGGGAGAGGGTGACATTGATCGGGGAGAGGTGGAGGGTGACATTGATCGGGGCGAGGGGGAGGGTGACATTGATCGGGGAGAGGGGGAGGGTGACAGTGATCGGGGAGAGGGGGAGGTTGACATTGATCGGGGAGAGGGAGAGGGTGACAGTGATCGGGGTGAGGGGGAGGGTGATATTGATCGGGGAGTGGGGCAGCATGATAGTGATCGGGGAGAGGGGGTGGGTGACAGTGATCGGGGAGAGGCGGAGGGTGACATTGACCGGGGAGATGGAGAGGGTGACATTGATCGAGGAAAGGGGTGTGTGACAGTGATCGGGGAGAGGGGGAGGGTGACATTGATCGGGGAGAGGGGGAGGGTGAGATTGATGGGGGAGAGGGGGAGGGTGACAGTGATCGGGAAGAGGGGGAGGGTGATATTGATCGGGGAGAGGGGCAGCTTGACAGTGATCGGGGAGAGGGGGTGTGTGACAGTGATCGGGGAGAGGGGGAGCATGACAGTGATCGGTGAGAGGATTAGGGTGACAGTGATCAGGGATAGGGGGAGGATGTCATTGATCGCGGAGAGGGGGAGGGTGACATTGATCGTGGAGAGGGAGAGGATGTCAGTGATCGGGAATAGTGGGAGGGTGACATTGATCGGGCAGAGCGGGAGGGTGACATTGATCGGGGAGAGGGGGAGGGTGACAGTGATCGGGGAGAGAGGGAGAGTGACAGTGATCGGGGAGAGAGGGAGGGTGACATTGATCGAGGAAAGGGGTGTGTGACAGTGATCGGGGAGAGGGGGAGGGTGACATTGATCGGGGAGAGGGGGAGGGTGAGATTGATGGGGGAGAGGGGGAGGGTGACAGTGATCGGGAAGAGGGGGAGGGTGATATTGATCGGGGAGAGGGGCAGCTTGACAGTGATCGGGGAGAGGGGGTGTGTGACAGTGATCGGGGAGAGGGGGAGCATGACAGTGATCGGGGAGAGGGGGAAGGTGACAGTGATCGGGGAGAGGGGGAGGGTGAAATTGATCGGGGAGAGGAGGAGGGTGACAGTGATCAGTGATAGGGGGAGGATGACATTGATCGCGGAGAGGGTGAGGGTGACATTGATCGTGGAGAGGGGGAGGATGTTAGTGATCGGGAATAGGGAGAGGGTGACATTGATCGGGGAGAGGGGGAGGGTGACAATGATCGGGGAGAGGGGGAGTGTGACATTGATCGGGGATAGGGGGAGGGTGGCAGTGATCGGGGAGAGGGGGTGGGTGACAGTGATCCAGGAGAGGGTGAGTGTGGTAGTGATCGGGGAGAGGGGGAGGGTGACAGTGATCGGGGAGAGGGGGAGTGTGACAGTGATCGGGGAGAGGGGGAGGGTGACATTGATGGGGGAGAGGGGGAGGGTGATAGTGATCGGGGAGAGGGGGAGGGTGATAGTGATCGGGGAGTGGCAGAGTGTGACGTTAATCGGGGAGAGGGGGAGGGTGACAGCGATCGGGAAGGGAGGGTGACAGTGGTTCGGGAGAGGGGGAGCATGACATTGATCAGGGAGAGGGGGTGCCCGACAGTAATCGGGGAGAGGGGGAGCATGACATTGATCGGGGAGTGGTGGAGCCCGACAATGATCGGGGAGAGGGTGTGGGTGATATTGATCGGGGAGAGGGGCAGCATGACAATGATCGGGGAGAGGGGGAAGTTGACTGTGATCAGGGAGAGGGAGAGGGTGATATTGATCGGGGAGAGGGCAGCATGACAGTGATCGGGGAGACAGGGTGCGTGACAGTGATCGGGGAGAGGGGGAGGTTGATTTTGATCGGGGAGAGAGGCAGCATTGCAGTGATCGGGGTGAGTGGGAGGGTGACAGTGATCGGGGCGAGGGGGAGCGTGACAGTGATTGGGAAGGGAGGGTGACAGTAATCGGGGAGAGGGGGAGGGTGACATTGATCGGGGAGAGGGGGAGGGTGACAGTGATTGGGAAGGGAGGGTAACAGTAATCGGGGAGAGGGGGAGGGTGAAATTGATCGGTGAGAGGGGGAGGGTGACATTGATCGGGGAGAGGGGGATGGTGATATTGATCGGTGAGACGGGGAGGGTGACAGTGATCGGGGAGAGGGGGAGCGTGACAATGATCGGGGAGAGGGGGAGGGTGACAGTGATCTGGGAGAGGGGGAGGGTTACATTGATCGGGGAGAGTGGGAGGGTGACAGTGATTGGGAAGGGAGGGTGATAGTAATCGGGGAGAGTGGGTGGGTTACATTGATCGGGGAGAGGGGGAGGGTGATATTGATCGGTGAGAGGGGGAGAGTGACAGCGATCGGGAAGGCTGGGTGACAGTGATTGGGGAGAGGGGGAGTATGACATTGATCGCGGAGAGGGGGAGCCCGACATTGATCGGGGAAAGGGGGAGTGTAACAGTGATCGGGGAGAGGGGCAGCATGACAGTGATCGGGGAAAGGGGGAGTGTGACATTGATCGGGGAAAGGGGCAGCATGACAGTGATCGGAGAGAGGAGGAGGATGACAGTGATCGGGGAGACGGGAAGGGTGATATTGATCGGGGAGAGGCGGAGGGTGACATTGATCGGGGAGAGGGGGAGGGTGACATTGATCGCGGATACGGGGAGTGTGACAGTGATCGGCAAGAGGGAGAGGGTGACATTGATCGGGGAGAGGTGGAGGGTGACATTGATCGGGGCGAGGGGGAGGGTGACATTGATCGGGGAGAGGGGGAGGGTGACAGTGATCGGGGTGAGGGGGAGGGTGATATTGATCGGGGAGAGGGGCAGCATGACAGTGATCGGGGAGAGGGTGTGGGTGACAGTGATCAGGGAGAGGGGGAGCGTGACAGTGATCGGGGAGAGGGGGAAGGTGACAGTGATCGGGGAAAGGCGGAGGGCGACATTGACCGGGGAAAGGGGGAGGGTGACTGTGATCGGGAAGGGAGGATGACAGTGTTCGGGGAGAGAGGGAGGGTGACAGTGATTGGGGAGTTGGGGAGGGTGATATTGATCGGGGAGAGGGGAAGGTGACGTTGATCGGGGAAAGGGGTGTGTGACAGTGATCGGGGAGAGGGGGCGGGTGACAGTGATCGGGGAGAGGGGAGAGTAATATTGATCGGGGAGAGGGGGAGGGTGAGATTGACGGGGGAGAGGGGGAGGGTGACAGTGATCGGGGAGAGGAGGAGTGTGACAGTGATCGGGGAGAGGGGGAGGGTGACAGTGATCGGGGAGGGAGGTTGACAGTGATCGGGGAGAGGGGGCGGGTGACAGTGTTCGGGGAGAGGGGGAGGGTGACATTGATCGGGGAGAGGGGGAGGGTGAGATTGATGGGGGAGAGGGGGAGGGTGACAGTGATCGGAGAGAGGGGGAGGATGATATTGATCGGGGAGAGTGGGTGTGTGACAGTGATCGGGGTGAGGGGGAGCGTGACAGTGATCGGGGAGAGGGGGAAGGTGACAGTGATCGGGGAGAGGGGGAGGGTGATATTGATCGGGGAGAGGAGGAGGGTGACAGTGATCAGGGATAGGGGGAGGATGACATTGTTCGCGGAGAGAGGGAGGGTGACATTGATCGTGGAGAGGGGGAGGGTTTCAGTGATCGGGAATAGGGGGAGGGTGACATTGATCGGGGAGAGGGGGACGGTGACAATAATCGGGGAGAGGGGGAGTGTGACATTGATCGGGGATAGGGGGAGGGTGGCAGTGATCGGAGAGAAGGGGAGGGTGACAGTGATCCGGGAGAGGGTGAGTGTGGCAGTGATCGGGGAGAGGGGGAGGGTGACAGTGATCGGGGAGAGGGGGAGTGTGACAGTGATCGGGGAGAGGGGGAGGGTGACATTGATTGGGGAGAGGGGCAGCATGACAATGATCGGGAGAGGGGGAGGTTGACTGTGATCAGGGAGAGGGAGAGGTTGATATTGATCGGGGAGAGGGCAGCATGACAGTGATCGGGGAGAGGGGGTGCGTGACAGTGATCGGGGAGAGGCGGAGGGTGATATTGATCGGAAAGAGGGGCAGCATGACAGTGATCGGGGAGAGGGGGAGGGTGACAGCGATCGGGGAGAGGGGGAGGTTGATTTTGATCGGGGAGAGAGGCAGCATTACAGTGATCGGGGTGAGGGGGAGGGTGACAGTGATCGGGGAGAGGGGGAGCGTGACAGTGATCGGGGAGAGGGGGAGGGTGACTGTGATCGGGAAGGGAGGGTGACAGTGATCAGGGAGAGGGGGAGGGTGACAGTGATCGGGGAGAGGGGGAGGGTGACAGTGATCGGGAAGGGAGGGTGACAGTGATCGGGGAGAGGGGGAGGGTGACATTGATTGGGGAGAGGGGGAGGGTGACACTGATCGGGGAGAGGGGGAGGGTGACAGTGATCGGGGAGAGGGGGAGAGTGACAGTGATCCGGGAGAGAGGGAGGGTGACATTGATTGGGGAAAGGGGTGTGTGACAGTGATCGGGTAGAGGGGGCGGGTGACAGCGATCAGGAAGTGAGGGTGACAGTGGTTGAGGAGAGTGGGAGCAGGACATTGATCTGGGAGAGTGGGAGCCCGACAGTGATCGGGGAGAGGGGGAGCATGACATTGATCGGGGAGTGGTGGAGCCCGACAATGATCGGGGAGAGGGGGTGGGTGATATTGATCGGGGAGAAGGGCAGCATGACAATGATCGGGGAGAGGGGGAGGTTGACTGTGATCAGTGGAGAGGGAGAGGGTGATATTGATCGGGGAGAGGGCAGCATGACAGTGATCGGGGAGAGGGGAAGCCCGACAGTGATCGGGGAGAGGCGGAGGGTGATCTTGATCGGGGAGAGTGGCAGCATGACAATGATCGGGGAGAGGGGGAGGTTGACAATGATCAGGGAGAGGGGGAGGGTGATATTGATCGGGGAGAGGGGGAGGGTGTCAGTGATCGGGGAGAGGGGGAGGGTGACAGTGATCGGGGAGAGGGGGAGGGTGATATTGATCGGGAAGTGGGGCAGCATGACAGTGATCAGGTAGAGGGGGAGGGTGACAGCGATCGGGGAGAGGGGGAGGGTGATTTTGATCGGGAAGAGAGGCAGCATGACAGTGATCGGGTAGAGGGGGAGCGTGACAGTGATTGGGGAGAGGGGGAGGGTGACAGTGATCGGGGAGAGGGGGAGGGTGACAGTGATCGGGGAGAGGGGGAGGGTGACAGTGATCGGGGAGAGCGGGAGGGTGACATTGATCGGGGAGAGGGGGAGGGTGACAGTGATCGGGGAGAAGTGGAGGGTGACATTGATCAGGGAGAGGGGGAGGGTGACATTAATCGGGTAGAGGGGGTCGGTGACATTGATGGGGGAGACGTGGAGGGTGACAGTGATCGGGGACAGGGGGAGGGTGACGTTGATCGGGGAGAGGGGGAGTGTGACATTGATCGGGGAGAGCGGGAGTGTGACATTGATCGGGGAGAGGGGGAGGGTGACAGTGATCGGGGACAGGGGGAGGGTGACAGTGATCGGGGAGAGGGGGAGGGTGACATTGATCGGGGAGAGGGAGAGGGTGACAGTGATCGGGGAGAGGGGTAGAGTGACAGTGATCGGGGAGAAGGGGTGTGTGACAGTGATCGGGGAGAGGGGGAGCATGACAGTGATCGGGGAGAGGGTGAGGGTGACATTGATCGTGGAGAGGGGAAGGGTGTCAGTGATCGGGAATAGGGGGAGGGTGACATTGATCGGGGATAAGGGGAGGGTGGCAGTGATCGGGGAGAGGGGGAGGGTGACATTGATGGGGGAGAGGGGAGGGTGATAGTGATCGGGGAGAGGGGGAGGGTGATAGTGATCGGGGAGTGGCAGAGTGTGACGTTAATCGGGGAGAGGGGGATGGTGACAGCGATCAGGAAGTGAGGGTGACAGTGGTTGAGGAGAGTGGGAGCATGACATTGATCTGGGAGAGTGGGAGCCCGACAGTGATCGGGGAGAGGGGGAGCATGACATTGATCGGAGAGTGGTGGAGCCCGACAATGATCGGGGAGAGGGGGTGGGTGATATTGATCGGGGAGAAGGGCAGCATGACAATGATCGGGGAGAGCGGGAGGTTGACTGTGATCAGGGAGAGGGAGAGGGTGATATTGATCGGGGAGAGGGCAGCATGACAGTGATCGGGGAGAGGGGAAGCCCGACAGTGATCGGGGAGAGGCGGAGGGTGATCTTGATCGGGGAGAGTGGCAGCATGACAATGATCGGGGAGAGGGGGAGGTTGACAATGATCAGGGAGAGGGGGAGGGTGATATTGATCGGGGAGAGGGGGAGGGTGTCAGTGATCGGGGAGAGGGGGAGGGTGACAGTGATCGGGGAGAGGGGGAGGGTGATATTGATCGGGAAGAGGGGCAGCATGACAGTGATCAGGTAGAGGGGGAGGGTGACAGCGATCGGGGAGAGGGGGAGGGTGATTTTGATCGGGAAGAGAGGCAGCATGACAGTGATCGGGGAGAGGGGGAGCGTGACAGTGATTGGGGAGAGGTGGAGGGTGACAGTGATCGGGGAGAGGGGGAGGGTGACAGTGACCGGGGAGAGGGGGAGGGTGACAGTGATCGGGGAGAGGGGGAGGGTGACAGTGATCGGGGAGAAGTGGAGGGTGACATTGATCGGGGAGAGGGGGAGGGTGACATTGATGGGGAAGAGGGGGAGGGTGACAGTGATCGCGGAGAGGGGGAGGGTGACAGCGATCGGGGAGAGTGGGAGGCTGACAGTGATTGGGAAGGGAGGGTGGCAGTAATCGGGGAAAGGGGGAGGGTGACATTGATCGGGGAGAGTGGAAGGGTGACAGTGATTGGGAAGGGAGGGTGGCAGGAATCGGGGAGTGGGGGAGGGTGACAGTGATCGGGGAGAGGGGGAGGGTGACAGTGATCGGGGAGAGGGGGAGGGTGACAGTGATCGGGGAGAGCGGGAGGGTGACATTGATCGGGGAGAGGGGGAGGTTGACATTGATCGGGGAGAGGGAGAGGGTGACAGTGATCGGGGAGAGGGGGAGGGTGATATTAATCGGGGAGAGGGGCAGCATGATAGTGATCGGGGAGAGGGGGTGGGTGACAGTGAACGGGGAGAGTGGGAGCGTGACAGTGATCGGGGAGAGAGGGAGGGTGACATTGATCGGTGAGAGGCGGAGGGTGACATTGATCGGGGAGAGGGAGAGGGTGACAGTGATCGGGGAGAGGGGGAGAGTGACAGTGATCGGGGAATGGGGGAGGGTGACAGTGATCGGGGAGAGGGGGAGCGTGACATTGATCGGGGAGAGGTGGAGGGTGACAGTGATCGGGAAGGGAGGGTGACAGTGATCGGGGAGAGGGGGAGGGTGACATTGATCGGGGAGACGGGGAGGGTGACATTGATCGGGGAGAGGGGGAGGGTGACAGTGAGCGGGGAGAGGTGGAGAGGGACAGTGATCGGGGAGAGGGGGAGGGTGACATTGATCGGGGAAAGGGGGAACGTGACAGTGATTGGGGAGAGGGGGCGGGTGACAATGATCGGGGAGAGGGGGAGGGTGACATTGATCGGGGAGAGGGGGAGGGTGAGATTGATGCGGGAGAGGGGGAGGGTGACAGTGATCGGGGAGAGGGGGAGTGTGACAGTGATCAGGGAGAGGGGGAGGGTGACATTAATCGGGTAGAGGGGGTCGGTGACATTGATGGGGGAGACGTGGAGGGTGACAGTGATCGGGGACAGGGGGAGGGTGACATTGATCGGGGAGAGGGGGAGTGTGACATTGATCGGGGAGAGCGGGAGTGTGACATTGATCGGGGAGAGGGGGAGGGTGACAGTGATCGGGGACAGGGGGAGGGTGACAGTGATCGGGGAGAGGGGGAGGGTGACATTGATCGGGGAGAGGGAGAGAGTGACAGTGATCGGGGAGAGGGGTAGAGTGACAGTGATCGGGGAGAGGGGGAGGGTGACAGTGATCTGGGAGAGGGGGAGCGTGACAGTGATCGGGGAGAGGGGGAGTGTAACATTGATCGGGGAGACGGGGAGGGTGACATTGATAGGGGAGAGGGGTAGGGTGACATTGATCGGGGAGAGGGAGAGGGTGACAGTGATCGGGGTGAGGGGGAGGGTGATATTGATCGGGGAGAGGGGCAGCATGACAGTGATCGGGGAGAGGGTGTGGGTGACAGTGATCAGGGAGAGGGGGAGCGTGACAGTGATCGGGGAGAGGGGGAAGGTGACAGTGATCGGGGAGAGGCGGAGGGCGACATTGACCGGGGAGATGGAGAGGGTGCCAGTGATCAGGGAGAGGGTGAGGGTGACTGTGATCGGGAAGGGAGGATGACAGTGTTCGGGGAGAGAGGGAGGGTGACAGTGATTGGGGAGTGGGGGAGGGTGATATTGATCGGGAAGGGAGGGTGACAGTGATCGGGGAGAGGGGGAGGGTGACATTGATCGGAGAGAGGGGAAGGTGACGTTGATCGGGGAAAGGGGTGTGTGACAGTGATCGGGGAGAGGGGGCGGGTGACAGTGATCGGGGAGAGGGGGAGAGTAATATTGATCGGGGAGAGGGGGAGGGTGAGATTGACGGGGGAGAGGGGGAGGGTGACAGTGATCGGGGAGAGGGGGAGTGTGACAGTGATCGGGGAGAGGGGGTTGACAGTGTTCGGGGAGAGGGGGAGGGTGACATTGATCGGGGAGAGGGGGAGGGTGAGATTGATGGGGGAGAGGGGGAGGATGACAGTGATCGGAGAGAGGGGGAGGATGATATTGATCGGGGAGAGTGGGTGTGTGACCGTGATCGGGGTGACGGGGAGCGTGACAGTGATCGGGGAGAGGGGGAAGGTGACAGTGATCGGGGAGAGGGGGAGGGTGATATTGATCGGGGAGAGGAGGAGGGTGACAGTGATCAGGGATAGGGGGAGGATGACATTGATCGCGGAGAGAGGGAGGGTGACATTGATCGTGGTGAGGGGGAGGGTTTCAGTGATCGGGAATAGGGGGAGGGTGACATTGATCGGGGAGAGGGGGACGGTGACAATAATCGCGGAGAGGGGGAGTGTGATATTGATCGGGGATAGGGGGAGGGTGGCAGTGATCGGGGAGAAGGGGAGGGTGACAGTGATCCGGGAGAGGGTGAGTGTGGCAGTGATCGGGGAGAGTGGGAGGGTGACAGTGATCGGGGAGAGGGGGAGTGTGACAGTGATCGGGGAGAGGGGGAGGGTGACATTGATTGGGGAGAGGGGGAGGGTCACAGTGATCGGGGAGAGGGGGAGGGTGATAGTGATCGGGGAGTGGCGGAGAGTGACGTTAATTGGGGAGAGGGGGAGGGTGACAGCGATCGGGAAGGGAGGGTGACAGTGGTTGGGGAGAGGGGGAGCATGACATTGATCAGGAAGGGCGGGAGCATGACATTGATCGGGGAGTGGGGGAGCCCGACAATGATCAGGGAGAGGGGGTGGGTGATATTGATCGGGGAGAGGAGCAGCATGACAATGATCGGGAGAGGGGGAGGTTGACTGTGATCAGGGAGAGGGAGAGGTTGATATTGATCGGGGAGAGGGCAGCATGACAGTGATCGGGGAGAGAGGGTGCGTGACAGTGATCGGGGAGAGGCGGAGGGTGATATTGATCGGAAAGAGGGGCAGCATGACAGTGATCGGGGAGAGGGGGAGGGTGACAGCGATCGGGAAGAGGGGGAGGTTGATTTTGATCGGGGAGAGAGGCAGCATTACAGTGATCGGGGTGAGGGGGAGGGTGACTGTGATCGGGAAGGGAGGGTGACAGTGATCAGGGAGAGGGGGAGGGTGACAGTGATCGGGGAGAGGGGGAGGGTGACAGTGATCGGGAAGGGAGGGTGACAGTGATCTGGGAGAGGGGGAGGGTGACATTGATCGGGGAGAGGGGGAGGGTGACACTGATCGGGGAGAGGGGGAGGGTGACAGTGATCGGGGAGAGGGGGAGAGTGACAGTGATCCGGGAGAGAGGGAGGGTGACATTGATTGGGGAAAGGGGTGTGTGACAGTGATCGGGTAGAGGGGGCGGGTGACAGCGATCGGGGAGAGGGGGAGGGTGACATTGATCGGGGAGAAGGGGAGGGTGAGATTGATGGGGGAGAGGGGGAGGGTGACAGTGATCGGAGAGAGGGGGAGGATGATATTGATCGGGGAGAGTGGGTGTGTGACAGTGATCGGGGTGAGGGGGAGCGTGACAGTGATCTGGGAGAGGGGGAAGGTGACAGTGATCGGGGAGAGGGAGAGGGTGATATTGATCGGGGAGAGGAGGAGGGTGACAGTGATCAGGGATAGGGGGAGGATGACATTGATCGCGGAGAGAGGGAGGGTGACATTGATCGTGAAGAGGGGGAGGGTTTCAGTGATCGGTAATAGGGGGAGGGTGACATTGATCGGGGAGAGGGGGACGGTGACAATAATCGGGGAGAGGGGGAGTGTGACATTGATCGGGGATAGGGGGAGGGTGGCAGTGATCGGGGAGAGGGGGAGCATGACATTGATCAGGAAGAGGGGGAGCATGACATTGATCGGGGAGTGGGGGAGCCCGACAATGATCAGGGAGAGGGGGTGGGTGATATTGATCGGGGAGAGGAGCAGCATGACAATGATCGGGAGAGGGGGAGGTTGACTGTGATCAGGGAGAGGGAGAGGTTGATATTGATCGGGGAGAGGGCAGCATGACAGTGATCGGGGAGAGAGGGTGCGTGACAGTGATCGGGGAGAGGCGGAGGGTGATATTGATCGGAAAGAGGGGCAGCATGACAGTGATCGGGGAGAGGGGGAGGGTGACAGCGATCGGGAAGAGGGGGAGGTTGATTTTGATCGGGGAGAGAGGCAGCATTACAGTGATCGGGGTGAGGGGGAGGGCGACAGTGATCGGGGAGAGGGGGAGCGTGACAGTGATCGGGGAAAGGGGGAGGGTGACTGTGATCGGGAAGGGAGGGTGACAGTGATCAGGGAGAGGGGGAGGGTGACAGAGATCGGGGAGAGGGGGAGGGTGACAGTGATCGGGAAGGGAGGGTGACAGTGATCGGGGAGAGGGGGAGGGTGACATTGATCGGGGAGAGGGGGAGGGTGACACTGATCGGGGAGAGGGGGAGGGTGACAGTGATCGGGGAGAGGGGGAGAGTGACAGTGATCCGGGAGAGAGGGAGGGTGACATTGATTGGGGAAAGGGGTGTGTGACAGTGATCGGGTAGAGGGGGCGGGTGACAGCGATCGGGGAGAGGGGGAGGGTGACATTGATCGGGGAGAAGGGGAGGGTGAGATTGATGGGGGAGAGGGGGAGGGTGACAGTGATCGGAGAGAGGGGGAGGATGATATTGATCGGGGAGAGTGGGTGTGTGACAGTGATCGGGGTGAGGGGGAGCGTGACAGTGATCGGGGAGAGGGGGAAGGTGACAGTGATCGGGGAGAGGGAGAGGGTGATATTGATCGGGGAGAGGAGGAGGGTGACAGTGATCAGGGATAGGGGGAGGATGACATTGATCGCGGAGAGAGGGAGGGTGACATTGATCGTGAAGAGGGGGAGGGTTTCAGTGATCGGTAATAGGGGGAGGGTGACATTGATCGGGGAGAGGGGGACGGTGACAATAATCGGGGAGAGGGGGAGTGTGACATTGATCGGGGATAGGGGGAGGGTGGCAGTGATCGGGGAGAGGGGGAGCATGACATTGATCAGGAAGAGGGGGAGCATGACATTGATCGGGGAGTGGGGGAGCCCGACAATGATCGGGGAGAGGGGGTGGGTGATATTGATCGGGGAGAGGGGCAGCATGACAATGATCGGGAGAGGGGGAGGTTGACTGTGATCAGGGAGAGGGAGAGGTTGATATTGATCGGGGAGAGGGCAGCATGACAGTGATCGGGGAGAGGGGGTGCGTGACAGTGATCGGGGAGAGGCGGAGGGTGATATTGATCGGAAAGAGGGGCAGCATGACAGTGATCGGGGAGAGGGGGAGGGTGACAGCGATCGGGGAGAGGGGGAGGTTGATTTTGATCGGGGAGAGAGGCAGCATTATAGTGATCGGGGTGAGGGGGAGGGCGACAGTGATCGGGGAGAGGGGGAGCGTGACAGTGATCGGGGAGAGGGGGAGGGTGACTGTGATCGGGAAGGGAGGGTGACAGTGATCAGGGAGAGGGGGAGGGTGACAGAGATCGGGGAGAGGGGGAGGGTGACAGTGATCGGGAAGGGAGGGTGACAGTGATCGGGGAGAGGGGGAGGGTGACATTGATCGGGGAGAGGGGGAGGGTGACACTGATCGGGGAGAGGGGGAGGGTGACAGTGATCGGGGAGAGGGGGAGAGTGACAGTGATCCGGGAGAGAGGGAGGGTGACATTGATTTGGGAAAGGGGTGTGTGACAGTGATCGGGTAGAGGGGGCGGGTGACAGCGATCGGGGAGAGGGGGAGGGTGACATTGATCGGGGAGAAGGGGAGGGTGAGATTGATGGGGGAGAGGGGGAGGGTGACAGTGATCGGAGAGAGGGGGAGGATGATATTGATCGGGGAGAGTGGGTGTGTGACAGTGATCGGGGTGAGGGGGAGCGTGACAGTAATCGGGGAGAGGGGGAAGGTGACAGTGATCGGGGAGAGGGAGAGGGTGATATTGATCGGGGAGAGGAGGAGGGTGACAGTGATCAGGGATAGGGGGAGGATGACATTGATCGCGGAGAGAGGGAGGGTGACATTGATCGTGAAGAGGGGGAGGGTTTCAGTGATCGGTAATAGGGGGAGGGTGACATTGATCGGGGAGAGGGGGACGGTGACAATAATCGGGGAGAGGGGGAGTGTGACATTGATCGGGGATAGGGGGAGGGTGGCAGTGATCGGGGAGAGGGGGAGCATGACATTGATCAGGAAGAGGGGGAGCATGACATTGATCGGGGAGTGGGGGAGCCCGACAATGATCAGGGAGAGGGGGTGGGTGATATTGATCGGGGAGAGGGGCAGCATGACAATGATCGGGAGAGGGGGAGGTTGACTGTGATCAGGGAGAGGGAGAGGTTGATATTGATCGGGGAGAGGGCAGCATGACAGTGATCGGGGAGAGGGGGTGCGTGACAGTGATCGGGGAGAGGCGGAGGGTGATATTGATCGGAAAGAGGGGCAGCATGACAGTGATCGGGGAGAGGGGGAGGGTGACAGCGATCGGGGAGAGGGGGAGGTTGATTTTGATCGGGGAGAGAGGCAGCATTACAGTGATCGGGGTGAGGGGGAGGGTGACAGTGATCGGGGAGAGGGGGAGCGTGACAGTGATCGGGGAGAGGGGGAGGGTGACTGTGATCGGGAAGGGAGGGTGACAGTGATCAGGGAGAGGGGGAGGGTGACAGTGATCGGGGAGAGGGGGAGGGTGACAGTGATCGGGAAGGGAGGGTGACAGTGATCGGGGAGAGGGGGAGGGTGACATTGATCGGGGAGAGGGGGCGGGTGACACTGATCGGGGAGAGGGGGAGGGTGACAGTGATCGGGGAGAGGGGGAGAGTGACAGTGATCCGGGAGAGAGGGAGGGTGACATTGATTGGGGAAAGGGGGAGGGAGACAGTTATCGGGAAGGGATGTTGACAGTGATCGGAGAGAGGGGGCGGGTGACAGTGTTCGGGGAGAGGGGGAGGGTGACATTGATCGGGGAGAGGGGGAGGGTGAGATTGATGGGGGAGAGGGGGAGGGTGACAGTGATCGGAGAGAGGGGGAGGATGATATTGATCGGGGAGAGTGGGTGTGTGACAGTGATCGGGGTGAGGGGGAGGGTGATATTGATCGGGGAGAGGAGGAGGGTGACAGTGATCAGGGATAGGGGGAGGATGACATTGATCGCGGAGAGAGGGAGGGTGACATTGATCGTGGAGAGGGGGAGGGTTTCAGTGATCGGGAATAGGGGGAGGGTGACATTGATCGGGGAGAGGGGGACGGTGACAATAATCGGGGAGAGGGGGAGTGTGACATTGATCGGGGATAGGGGGAGGGTGGCAGTGATCGGGGAGAAGGGGAGGGTGACAGTGATCCGGGAGAGGGTGAGTGTGGCAGTGATCGGGGAGAGGGGGAGGGTGACAGTGATCGGGGAGAGGGGGAGTGTGACAGTGATCGGGGAGAGGGGGAGGGTGACATTGATTGCGGAGAGGGGGAGGGTCACAGTGATCGGGGAGAGGGGGAGTGTGATAGTGATCGGGGAGTGGCGGAGAGTGACGTTAATTGGGGAGAGGGGGAGGGTGACAGCGATCGGGAAGGGAGGGTGACAGTGGTTGGGGACAGGGGGAGCATGACATTGATCAGGAAGAGGGGGAGCATGACATTGATCGGGGAGTGGGGGAGCCCGACAATGATCGGGGAGAGGGGGTGGGTGATATTGATCGGGGAGAGGGGCCGCATGACAATGATCGGGAGAGGGGGAGGTTGACTGTAATCAGGGAGAGGGAGAGGTTGATATTGATCGGGGAGAGGGCAGCATGACAGTGATCGGGGAGAGGGGGTGGGTGACAGTGAACGGGGAGAGTGGGAGCGTGACAGTGATCGGGGAGAGAGGGAGGGTGACATTGATCGGTGACAGGCGGAGGGTGACATTGATCGGGGAGAGGGAGAGGGTGAAAGTGATCGGGGAGAAGGGGAGAGTGACAGTGATCGGGGAATGGGGGAGGGTGACAGTGATCGGGGAGAGGGGGAGCGTGACATTGATCGGGGAGAGGTGGAGGGTGACAGTGATCGGGAAGGGAGGGTGACAGTGATCGGGGAGAGGGGGAGGGTGACATTGATCGGGGAGAGGGGGAGGGTGACATTGATCGGGGAGAGGGGGAGGGTGACAGTGAGCGGGGAGAGGTGGAGAGGGACAGTGATCGGGGAGAGGGGGAGGGTGACATTGATCGGGGAAAGGGGGAACGTGACAGTGATTGGGGAGAGGGGGCGGGTGACAATGATCGGGGAGAGGGGGAGGGTGACATTGATCGGGGAGAGGGGAGGGTGAGATTGATGCGGGAGACGGGGGGGGTGACAGTGATCGGTGAGAGGGGGAGTGTGACAGTGATCAGGGAGAGGGGGAGGGTGACATTAATCGGGTAGAGGGGGTCGGTGACATTGATGGGGGAGACGTGGAGGGTGACAGTGATCGGGGACAGGGGGAGGGTGACATTGATCGGGGAGAGGGGGAGTGTGACATTGATCGGGGAGAGCGGGAGTGTGACATTGATCGGGGAGAGGGGGAGGGTGACAGTGATCGGGGAGAGGGGGAGGGTGACATTGATCGGGGAGAGGGAGAGGGTGACAGTGATCGGGGAGAGGGGTAGAGTGACAGTGATCGGGGAGAAGGGGAGGGTGACAGTGATCGGGGAGAGGGGGAGCGTGACAGTGATTGGGGAGAGGGGGAGTGTGACATTGATCGGGGAGAGGGGGAGGGTGACATTGATAGGGGAGAGGGGTAGGGTGACATTGATCGGGGAGAGGGGGAGGGTGACATTGATAGGGGAGAGGGGTAGGGTGACAGTGATCGGGGAGAGGGGGAGAGGGACAGTGATCGGGGAGAGGGGGAGGGTGACATTGATCGGGGAGAGGGGGAGGGTGAGATTGATGCGGGAGAGGGGGAGGGTGACAGTGATCGGGGAGAGGGGGAGTGTGACAGTGATCGGGGAGAGGGGGAGGGTGACATTAATCGGGTAGAGGGGGTCGGTGACATTGATGGGGGAGACGTGGAGGATGACAGTGATCGGGGACAGGGGGAGTGTGACATTGATCGGGGAGAGCGGGAGTGTGACATTGATCGGGGAGAGGGGGAGGGTGACAGTGATCGGGGACAGGGGGAGGGTGACATTGATCGGGGAGAGGGGTAGGGTGACATTGATCGGGGAGAGGGAGAGGGAGAGGGTGACAGTGATCGGGGAGAGGGGTAGAGTGACAGTGATCGGGGAGAGGGGGAGGGTGACAGTGATCGGGGAGAGGGGGAGAGGGACAGTGATCGGGGAGAGGGGGAGGGTGACATTGATCGGGGAGAGGGGGAGGGTGAGATTGATGCGGGAGAGGGGGAGGGTGACAGTGATCGGGGAGAGGGGGAGTGTGACAGTGATCGGGGAGAGGGGGAGGGTGACATTAATCGGGTAGAGGGGGTCGGTGACATTGATGGGGGAGACGTGGAGGGTGACAGTGATCGGTGACAGGCGGAGTGTGACATTGATCGGGGAGAGCGGGAGTGTGACATTGATCGGGGAGAGGGGGAGGGTGACAGTGATCGGGGACAGGGGGAGGGTGACATTGATCGGGGAGAGGGGTAGGGTGACATTGATCGGGGAGAGGGAGAGGGTGACAGTGATCGGGGAGAGGGGTAGAGTGACAGTGATCGGGGAGAGGGGGAGGGTGACAGTGATCGGGGAGAGGGGGAGAGGGACAGTGATCGGGGAGAGGGGGAGGGTGACATTGATCGGGGAGAGGGGGAGGGTGAGATTGATGCGGGAGAGGGGGAGGGTGACAGTGATCGGGGAGAGGGGGAGGGTGACAGTGATCGGGGACAGGGGGAGGGTGACATTGATCGGGGAGAGGGGGAGTGTGACATTGATCGGGGAGAGCGGGAGTGTGACATTGATCGGGGAGAGGGGGAGGGTGACAGTGATCGGGGACAGGGGGAGGGTGACAGTGATCGGGGAGAGGGGGAGGGTGACATTGATCGGGGAGAGGGAGAGGGTGTCAGTGATCGGGGAGAGGGGTAGAGTGACAGTGATCGGGGAGAGGGGGATGGTGACAGTGATCGGGGAGAGGGGGAGCGTGACAGTGATCGGGGAGAGGGGGAGGGTGACATTGATCGGGGAGAGGGGGAGGGTGACATTGATAGGGGAGAGGGGTAGGGTGACATTGATCGGGGAGAGGGGGAGGGTGACATTGATAGGGGAGAGGGGTAGGGTGACAGTGATCGGGGAGAGGGGGAGAGGGACAGTGATCGGGGAGAGGGGGAGGGTGACATTGATCGGGGAAAGGGGGAATGTGACAGTGATCGGGGATAGGGGGCGGGTGACAATGATCGGGGAGAGGGGGAGGGTGACATGGATCGGGGAGAGGGGGAGGGTGAGATTGATGGAGGAGAGGTGGAGGGTGACAGTGATCGGGGATAGGGGGAGTGTGACAGCGATCGGGGCGAGGGGGAGTATGTCATTGATCGGGGAGAGGGGGAGTGTGACATTGATCGGGGAGAAGGGGAGGGTGACAGTGATCGGGGACAGGTGGAGGGTGACAGTGATCGGGGCGAGGGGGAGGGTGACATTGATCGGGGAAAGAGGGAGGGTGACAGCGATCGGGAAGGCTGGTTGACAGTGATTGGTGAGAGGGGGAGCATGACATTGATCGGGGATAGGGGGAGCCCGACATTGATCGGGGAAAGGGGGAGTGTGACAGTGATCGGGGAGAGGGGGAGGTTGACATTGATCGGGGAGAGGGAGAGGGTGACAGTGATCGGGGAGAGGGGGAGGGATATATTGATCGGGGAGAGGGGCAGCATGACAGTGATCGGGGAGAGTGGGTGGGTGACAGTGAACGGGGAGAGTGGGAGCGTGACAGTGATCGGGGAGAGGGGGAGGGTGACATGGATTGGGGAGAGGGGGAGGGTGATATTGATCGGTGAGAGGGGGAGGGTGACAGCGATCGGGAAGGCTGGTTGACAGTGATTGGTGAGAGGGGGAGCATGACATTGATCGGGGATAGGGGGAGCCCGACATTGATCGGGGAAAGGGGGAGTGTGACAGTGATCGGGGAGAGGGGGAGGTTGACATTGATCGGGGAGAGGGAGAGGGTGACAGTGATCGGGGAGAGGGGGAGGGTGACATGGATCGGGGAGAGGGGGAGGGTGAGATTGATGGAGGAGAGGTGGAGGGTGACAGTGATCGGGGATAGGGGGAGTGTGACAGCGATCGGGGCGAGGGGGAGTATGTCATTGATCGGGGAGAGGGGGAGTGTGACATTGATCGGGGAGAAGGGGAGGGTGACAGTGATCGGGGACAGGTGGAGGGTGACAGTGATCGGGGCGAGGGGGAGGGTGACATTGATCGGGGAAAGAGGGAGGGTGACAGCGATCGGGAAGGCTGGTTGACAGTGATTGGTGAGAGGGGGAGCATGACATTGATCGGGGATAGGGGGAGCCCGACATTGATCGGGGAAAGGGGGAGTGTGACAGTGATCGGGGAGAGGGGGAGGTTGACATTGATCGGGGAGAGGGAGAGGGTGACAGTGATCGGGGAGAGGGGGAGGGATATATTGATCGGGGAGAGGGGCAGCATGACAGTGATAGGGGAGAGTGGGTGGGTGACAGTGAACGGGGAGAGTGGGAGCGTGACAGTGATCGGGGAGAGGGGGAGGTTGACATTGATCGGGAAGGGAGGGTGACAGTGATCGGGGAGAGGGGGAGGGTGACAGTGATCGGGAAGGGAGGGTGACAGTGATCGGGGAGAGGGGGAGGGTGACAGTGATCGGGGAGAGGGGGAGGGTGACATTGATCGGGGAGAGGGGGAGGGTGACAGTGAGCGGGGAGAGGGGGAGAGGGACAGTGATCGGGGAGAGGGGGAGGGTGACATTGATCGGGGAAAGGGGGAACGTGACAGTGATTGGGGAGAGGGGGCGGGTGACAATGATCGGGGAGAGGGGGAGGGTGACATTGATCGGGGAGAGGGGGAGGGTGACATTGATAGGTGAGAGGGGTAGGGTGACATTGATCGGGGAGAGGGGGAGGGTGACATTGATAGGGGAGACGGGTAGGGTGACAGTGATCGGGGAGAGGGGGAGAGGGACAGTGATCGGGGAGAGGGGGAGGGTGACATTGATCGGGGAGAGGAGGAGGGTGAGATTGATGCGGGAGAGGGGGAGGGTGACAGTGATCGGGGAGAGGGGGAGGGTGACATTAATCGGGTAGAGGGGGTCGGTGACATTGATGGGGGAGACGTGGAGGGTGACAGTGATCGGGGACAGGAAGAGGGTGACATTGATCGGGGAGAGGGGGAGTGTGACATTGATCGGGGAGAGCGGGAGTGTGACATTGATCGGGGAGAGGGGGAGGGTGACAGTGATCGGGGACAGGGGGAGGGTGATAATGATCGGGGAGAGGGGGAGGGTGACATTGATCGGGGAGAGGGAGAGGGTGACAGTGATCGGGGAGAGGGGTAGAGTGACATTGATCGGGGAGAGGGGGAGGGTGACATTGATGGGGGAGACGTGGAGCGTGACAGTGATCGGGGACAGGGGGAGGGTGACATTGATCGGGGAGAGGGGGAGTGTGACATTGATCGGGGAGAGGGGGAGGGTGACATTGATCGGGGAGAGGGGGAGAGTGACAGTGATCGGGGACAGGGGGAGGGTGACAGTGATCGGGGAGAGTGGGAGGGTGACATTGATCGGGGAGAGGGAGAGGGTGACAGTTATCGGGGAGAGGGGTAGAGTGACAGTGATCGGGGAGAGGGGGAGGGTGACATTGATCGGGGAGAGGGGGAGGGTGACATTGATAGGGGAGAGGGGTAGGGTGACATTGATCAGGGAGAGGGGGAGGGTGACGTTGATAGGGGAGAGGGGGAGAGGGACAGTGATCGGGGAGAGGGGGAGAGGGACAGTGATCGGGGAGAGGGGGAGGGTGACATTGATCAGGGAGAGGGGGAGGGTGAGATTGATGCGGGAGAGGGGGAGGGTGACAGTGATCGGGGAGAGGGGGAGGGTGACAGTGATCGGGAAGGGAGGGTGACAGTGATCGGGGAGAGGGGGAGGGTGACATTGATCGGGGAGAGGGGGAGTGTGACATTGATCGGGGAGAGGGGGAGGGTGACAGTGATCGGGGACAGGGGGAGGGTGACAGTGATCGGGGAGAGGGGGAGGGTGACATTGATCGGGGAGCGGGAGAGGGTGACAGTGATCGGGGAGAGGGGTAGAGTGACAGTGATCGGGGAGAGGGGGAGGGTGACAGTGATCGGGGAGAGGGGGAGCGTGACAGTGATCGGGGAGAGGGGGAGGGTGACATTGATCGGGGAGAGGGGGAGGGTGACATTGATAGGGGAGAGGTGTAGGGTGACATTGAACGGGGAGAGGGGGAGGGTGACATTGATAGGGGAGAGGGGTAGGGTGACAGTGATCGGGGAGAGGGGGAGAGGGACAGTGATCGGGGAGAGGGGGAGGGTGACATTGATCGGGGAGAGTGGGAGGGTGAGATTGATGCGGGAGAGGGGGAGGGTGACAGTGATCGGGGAGAGGGGGAGTGTGACAGTGATCGGGGAGAGGGGGAGGGTGACATTAATCGGGTAGAGGGGGTCGGTGACATTGATGGGGGAGACGTGGAGGGTGACAGTGATCGGGGACAGGGGGAGGGTGACATTGATCGGGGAGAGGGGGAGTGTGACATTGATCGGGGAGAGCGGGAGTGTGACATTGATCGGGGAGAGGGGGAGGGTGACAGTGATCGGGGACAGGGGGAGGGTGACAGTGATCGGGGAGAGGGGGAGGGTGACATTGATAGAGGAGAGGTGTAGGGTGACATTGAACGGGGAGAGGGGGAGGGTGACATTGATAGGAGAGAGGGGTAGGGTGACAGTGATCGGGGAGAGGGGGAGAGGGACAGTGATCGGGGAGAGGGGGAGGGTGACATTGATCGGGGAGAGGGGGAGGGTGAGATTGATGCGGGAGAGGGGGAGGGTGACAGTGATCGGGGAGAGGGGGAGTGTGACAGTGATCGGGGAGAGGGGGAGGGTGACATTAATCGGGTAGAGGGGGTCGGTGACATTGATGGGGGAGACGTGGAGGGTGACAGTGATCGGGGACAGGGGAGGGTGACATTGATCGGGGAGAGGGGGAGTGTGACATTGATCGGGGAGAGCGGGAGTGTGACATTGATCGGGGAGTGGGGGAGGGTGACAGTGATCGGGGACAGGGGGAGGGTGACAGTGATCGGGGAGAGGGGGAGGGTGACATTGATCGGGGAGAGGGAGAGGGTGTCAGTGATCGGGGAGAGGGGTAGAGTGACAGTGATCGGGGAGAGGGGGAGGGTGACAGTGATCGGGGAGAGGGGGAGCGTGACAGTGATCGGGGAGAGGGGGAGGGTGACATTGATAGGGGAGAGGGGTAGGGTGACAGTGATCGGGGATAGGGGGCGGGTGACAATGATCGGGGAGAGGGGGAGGGTGACATGGATCGGGGAGAGGGGGAAGGTGAGATTGATGGGGGAGAGGTGGAGGGTGACAGTGATCGGGGATAGGGGGAGTGTGACAGCGATCGGGGCGAGGGGGAGTATGTCATTGATCGGGGAGAGGGGGAGTGTGACATTGATCGGGAGAAGTGGAGGGTGACAGTGATCGGGGACAGGTGGAGGGTGACAGTGATCGGGGCGAGGGGGAGGGTGACATTGCTCGGGGAAAGAGGGAGTGTGACAGTGATCGGGGAGAGGGGCGGATAACAGTGATCGGGGAGAGGGGGAGGGTGACATTGATCGGGGTGAGGCGGAGGGTGACATTGATCGGGGAGAGGGGGAGGGTGACATGGATTGGGGAGAGGGGGAGGGTGATATTGATCGGTGAGAGGGGGAGGGTGACAGCGATCGGGAAGGCTGGTTGACAGTGATTGGTGAGAGGGGGAGCATGACATTGATCGGGGATAGGGGGAGCCCGACATTGATCGGGGAAAGGGGGAGTGTGACAGTGATCGGGAGAGGGGGAGGTTGACATTGATCGGGGAGAGGGAGAGGGTGACAGTGATCGGGGAGAGGGGGAGGGATATATTGATCGGGGAGAGGGGCAGCATGACAGTGATCGGGGAGAGTGGGTGGGTGACAGTGAACGGGGAGAGTGCGAGCGTGACAGTGATCAGGAGAGAGGTTGGGTGACATTGATCGGTGAGAGGCGGAGGGTGACATTGATCGGGGAGAGGGAGAGGGTGACAGTGATCGGGGAGAGGGGGAGAGTGACAGTGATCGGGGAATGGGGGAGGGTGACAGTGATCGGGGAGAGGGGGAGCGTGACATTGATCGGGGAGAGGGGGAGGGTGACAGTGATCGGGAAGGGAGGGTGACAGTGATCGGGGAGAGGGGGAGGGTGACAGTGATCGGGGAGTTGGGGAGGGTGACATTGATCGGGGAGAGGGGGAGGGTGACAGTGAGCGGGGAGAGGGGGAGAGGGACAGTGATCGGGGAGAGGGGGAGGGTGACATTTATCGGGAAAGGGGGAACGTGACAGTGATTGGGGAGAGGGGGCGGGTGACAATGATCGGGGAGAGGGGAGGGTGACATTGATAGGGGAGAGGGGGAGGGTGACATTGATAGGGGAGAGGGGTAGGGTGACATTGATCGGGGAGAGGGGAGGGTGACATTGATAGGGGAGAGGGGTAGGGTGACATTAATCGGGGAGAGGGGGAGGAGGGACAGTGATCGGGGAGAGGGGGAGGGTGACATTGTTCGGGAGAGGAGGAGGGTGAGATTGATGCGGGAGAGGGGGAGGGTGACAGTGATCGGGGAGAGGGGGAGGGTGATATTAATCGGGTAGAGGGGGTCGGTGACATTGATGGGGGAGAGGGGGAGGGTGACATTGATCGGGGAGAGGGGGTGGGTGAGATTGATGCGGGAGAGGGGGAGTGTGACATTGATCGGGGAGAGCGGGAGTGTGACATTGATCGGGGAGAGGGGGAGGGTGACAGTGATCGGGGACAGAGGGAGGGTGACAGTGATCGGGGAGACGGGGAGGGTGACATTGATAGGGGAGAAGGGTAGGGTGACATTGATCGGGGAGAGGGGGAGGGTGACATTGATGGGGGAGACGTGGAGGGTGACAGTGATCGGGGACAGGGGGAGGGTGACATTGATCGGGGAGAGGGGGAGTGTGACATTGATCGGGTAGAGCGGGAGTGTGACATTGATCGGGGAGAGGGGGAGGGTGACAGTGATCGGGGACAGGGGGAGGGTGACAGTGATCGGGGAGAGTGGGAGGGTGACATTCATCGGGGAGAGGGAGAGGGTGACAGTGATCGGGGAGAGGGGTAGAGTGACAGTGATCGGGGAGAGGGGGAGGGTGACAGTGATCGGGGAGAGGGGGAGCGTGACAGTGATCGGGGAGAGGGGGAGGGTGACATTGATCGGGGAGAGGGGGAGGGTGACATTAATAGGGGAGAGGGGTAGGGTGACATTGATCGGGGAGAGGGGGAGGGTGACATTGATAGGGGAGAGGGGGAGAGGGACAGTGATCGGGGAGAGGGGGAGAGGGACAGTGATCGGGGAGAGGGGGAGGGTGACATTGATCGGGGAGAGGGGGAGAGTGAGATTGATGCGGGAGAGGGGGAGGGTGACAGTGATCGGGGAGAGGGGGAGTGTGACAGTGATCGGGGAGAGGGGGAGGGTGACATTAATCGGGTAGAGGGGGTCGGTGACATTGATGGGGGAGACGTGGAGGGTGACAGTGATCGGGGACAGGGGGAGGGTGACATTGATCGGGGAGAGGGGGAGTGTGACATTGATCGGGGAGAGGGGGAGGGTGACAGTGATCGGGACAGGGGGAGGGTGACAGTGATCGGGGAGAGGGGTAGAGTGACAGTGATCGGGGAGAGGGGGAGGGTGACATTGATCGGGGAGAGGGGGAGCGTGACAGTGATCGGGGAGAGGGGGAGGGTGACATTGATCGGGGAGATGGGGAGGGTGACATTGATAGGGGAGAGGGGGAGGGTGACATTGATAGGGGAGAGGGGTAGGGTGACAGTGATCGGGGAGAGGGGGAGAGGGACAGTGATCGGGGAGAGGGGGAGGGTGACATTGATCGGGGAAAGGGGGAGTGTGACATTGATTGGGGAGAGGGGGAGGGTGACAGTGATCGGGGACAGGGGGAGGGTGACAGTGATCGGAGAGAGGGGGAGGGTGACATTGATCGGGGAGAGGGGTAGGGTGACAGTGATCGGGGAGAGGGGGAGAGGGACAGTGATCGGGGAGAGGGGGAGGGTGACATTGATCGGGGAGAGGGGGAGGGTGAGATTGATGCGTGAGAGGGGGAGGGTGACAGTGATAGGGGAGAGGGGGAGTGTGACAGTGATCGGAGAGAGGGGGAGGGTGACATTAATCGGGTAGAGGGGGTCGGTGACATTGATGGGGGAGACGTGGAGGGTGACAGTGATCGGGGACAGGGGGAGGGTGACATTGATCGGGGAGAGGGGGAGTGTGACATTGATCGGGGAGAGCGGGAGTGTGACATTGATCGGGGAGTGGGGGAGGGTGACAGTGATCGGGGACAGGGGGAGGGTGACAGTGATCGGGGAGAGGGGGAGGGTGACATTGATCGGGGAGAGGGAGAGGGTGACAGTGATCGGGGAGAGGGGGAGAGTGACAGTGATCGGGGAGAGGGGGAGGGTGACAGTGATCGGGGAGAGGGGGAGCGTGACAGTGATCGGGGAGAGGGGTAGGGTGACAGTGATCGGGGGAGGGGGAGAGGGACAGTGATCGGGGAGAGGGGGAGGGTGACATTGATCGGGGAGAGGGGGTGGGTGAGATTGATGCGGGAGAGGGGGAGGGTGACAGTGATCGGGGAGAGGGGGAGTGTGACAGTGATCGGGGAGAGGGGGAGGGTGACATGGATCGGGGAGAGGGGGAGTGTGACATTGATCGGGGAGAGCGGGAGTGTGACATTGATCGGGGAGAGGGGGAGGGTGACAGTGATCGGGGACAGGGGGAGGGTGACAGTGATCGGGGAGAGGGGTAGAGTGACAGTGATCGGGGAGAGGGGGAGGGTGACAGTGATCGGGGAGAGGGGGAGCGTGACAGTGATCGGGGAGAGGGGGAGGGTGACATTGATCGGGGAGAGGGGGAGGGTGACATTGATAGGGGAGAGGGGGAGGGTGACATTGATAGGGGAGAGGGGTAGGGTGACAGTGATCGGGGAGAGAGGGAGAGGGACAGTGATCGGGGAGAGGGGGAGGGTGACATTGATCGGGGAAAGGGGGAATGTAACAGTGATCGGGGATAGGGGGCGGGTGACAATGATCGGGGAGAGGGGGAGGGTGACATGGATCGGGGAGAGGGGGAGGGTGAGATTGATGGGGGAGAGGTGGAGGGTGACAGTGATCGGGGATAGGGGGAGTGTGACAGCGATCGGGGCGAGGAGGAGTATGACATTGATCGGGGAGAGGGGGAGTGTGACATTGATCGGGGAGAAGGGGAGGGTGACAGTGATCGGGGACAGGTGGAGGGTGACAGTGATCGGTGAGAGGGGGAGGGTGACATTGATCGGGGAGAGGCGGATGGTGACATTGATGGGGGAGAGGGGGAGGGTGACAATGATCGGGGAGAGGGGGAGCGTGACAATTATCGGGGAGAGGGGGAGGGTGACAATGATCGGGGAGAGTGGGAGGGTGACAATGATCAGGGAGAGGGGGAGGTTGACATAAACCGGGAATAGGGGGTGGGTGGTATTGATCGCTGAGAGGGGGAGCGTGACTGTTATCGGAGCAAAGGGGAGCGTGACAGCGATCGGGGAGAGGGGGAGATTTACATTGATCGGGGAGAGGGGGAGGGTGACATTGATCGGGGGGAGGGGGAGGGTGATATTGATCGGGGAGAGGGGGAGGGTGACATTGATCGGGGAGAGGGGGCGTGTAACAGTGATCGGGGAGAGGGGGAGGGTGACATTGATCGGGAAAAGGGGTGTGTGACAGTGATCGGGGAGAGGGGGCGGGTGACAGTGATCGGGGAGAGGGGGAGGGTGACATTGATCGGGGAGAGGTGGAGGGTGAGATTGATGGGGGAGAGTGGGAGGGTGACAGTGATTGGGAAGGGAGGGTGGCAGGAATCGGGGAGTGGGGGAGGGTGACATTGATCGGGGAGAGGGGGAGAGTGATATTGATCGGTGAGAGGGGGAGGGTGACAGCGATCGGGAAGGCTGGGTGACAGTGATTGGTGAGAAGGGGAGCATGACATTGATCGGGGATAGGAGGAGCCCGACATTGATCGGGGAAAGTGGGAGAGTGACAGTGATCGGGGAGAGAGGGAGACTGACATTGATCGGGGAAAGGGGTGTGTGACTGATCGGAGAGAGGGGGCGGGTGACAGTGATCGGGGAGAGGGGGAGGGTGACATTGATCGGAGAGAGGGGGGAGGGTGACATTGATCGGGGAGAGGGAGAGGGTGACAGTGATAGGGGAGAGGGGGAGAGTGACAGTGATCGGGGCATGGGGGAGGGTGACAGTGATCGGGGAGAGGGGGAGCGTGACATTGATCGGGGAGAGAGGGAGGGTGACAGTGATCGGGAATGGAGGGTGACAGTGATCGGGGAGAGGGAGAGGGTGACATTGATCGGGGAGAGGGGGAGGGTGAAATTGATCGGGGAGAGGGGGAGGGTGACAGTGAGCGGGGAGAGGGGGAGAGGGACAGTGATCGGGGAGAGGGGAAGGGTGACATTGATCGGGGAAAGGGGGAACGTGACAGTAATCGGGGAGAGGGGGCGGATGACAATGATCGGGGAGAGGGGGAGGGTGACATTGATCGGGGCGAGGGGGAGGGTGAGATTGATGGGGGAGAGGGGGACGGTGACAGTGATCGGGGAGAGAGGGAGGGTGACATTAATCGGGTAGAGGGGGTCGGTGACATTGATGGGGGAGACGTGGAGGGTGACAGACATCGGGGACAGGGGGAGTGTGACATTGATCGGGGCGAGCGGGAGTGTGACATTGATCGGGGAGAGGGGGAGGGTGACATTGATCGGGGACAGGGGGAGGGTGACAGTGATCGGGGAGAGGGGGAGTGTGACATTGATCGGGTAGAGCGGGAGTGTGACATTGATCGGGGAGAGGGGGAGGGTGACAGTGATCGGGGACAGGGGGAGGGTGACAGTGATCGGGGAGAGTGGGAGGGTGACATTCATCGGGGAGAGGGAGAGGGTGACAGTGATCGGGGAGAGGGGTAGAGTGACAGTGATCGGGGAGAGGGGGAGGGTGACAGTGATCGGGGAGAGGGGGAGCGTGACAGTGATCGGGGAGAGGGGGAGGGTGACATTGATCGGGGAGAGGGGGAGGGTGACATTAATAGGGGAGAGGGGTAGGGTGACATTGATCGGGGAGAGGGGGAGGGTGACATTGATAGGGGAGAGGGGGAGAGGGACAGTGATCGGGGAGAGGGGGAGAGGGACAGTGATCGGGGAGAGGGGGAGGGTGACATTGATCGGGGAGAGGGGGAGAGTGAGATTGATGCGGGAGAGGGGGAGGGTGACAGTGATCGGGGAGAGGGGGAGTGTGACAGTGATCGGGGAGAGGGGGAGGGTGACATTAATCGGGTAGAGGGGGTCGGTGACATTGATGGGGGAGACGTGGAGGGTGACAGTGATCGGGGACAGGGGGAGGGTGACATTGATCGGGGAGAGGGGGAGTGTGACATTGATCGGGGAGAGGGGGAGGGTGACAGTGATCGGGACAGGGGGAGGGTGACAGTGATCGGGGAGAGGGGTAGAGTGACAGTGATCGGGGAGAGGGGGAGGGTGACATTGATCGGGGAGAGGGGGAGCGTGACAGTGATCGGGGAGAGGGGGAGGGTGACATTGATCGGGGAGATGGGGAGGGTGACATTGATAGGGGAGAGGGGGAGGGTGACATTGATAGGGGAGAGGGGTAGGGTGACAGTGATCGGGGAGAGGGGGAGAGGGACAGTGATCGGGGAGAGGGGGAGGGTGACATTGATCGGGGAAAGGGGGAGTGTGACATTGATTGGGGAGAGGGGGAGGGTGACAGTGATCGGGGACAGGGGGAGGGTGACAGTGATCGGAGAGAGGGGGAGGGTGACATTGATCGGGGAGAGGGGTAGGGTGACAGTGATCGGGGAGAGGGGGAGAGGGACAGTGATCGGGGAGAGGGGGAGGGTGACATTGATCGGGGAGAGGGGGAGGGTGAGATTGATGCGTGAGAGGGGGAGGGTGACAGTGATAGGGGAGAGGGGGAGTGTGACAGTGATCGGAGAGAGGGGGAGGGTGACATTAATCGGGTAGAGGGGGTCGGTGACATTGATGGGGGAGACGTGGAGGGTGACAGTGATCGGGGACAGGGGGAGGGTGACATTGATCGGGGAGAGGGGGAGTGTGACATTGATCGGGGAGAGCGGGAGTGTGACATTGATCGGGGAGTGGGGGAGGGTGACAGTGATCGGGGACAGGGGGAGGGTGACAGTGATCGGGGAGAGGGGGAGGGTGACATTGATCGGGGAGAGGGAGAGGGTGACAGTGATCGGGGAGAGGGGGAGAGTGACAGTGATCGGGGAGAGGGGGAGGGTGACAGTGATTGGGGAGAGGGGGAGCGTGACAGTGATCGGGGAGAGGGGTAGGGTGACAGTGATCGGGGGAGGGGGAGAGGGACAGTGATCGGGGAGAGGGGGAGGGTGACATTGATCGGGGAGAGGGGGTGGGTGAGATTGATGCGGGAGAGGGGGAGGGTGACATGGATCGGGGAGAGGGGGAGGGTGAGATTGATGGGGGAGAGGTGGAGGGTGACAGTGATCGGGGATAGGGGGAGTGTGACAGCGATCGGGGAGAGGGGGATTATGACATTGATCGGGGAGAGGGGGAGTGTGACATTGATCGGGGAGAAGGTAAGGGTGACAGTGATCGGGGACAGGTGGAGGGTGACAGTGATCGGGGAGAGGGGGAGAGTGACATTGATCGGGGAGAGGCGGAGGGTGACATTGATGGGGGAGAGGGGGAGGGTGACATTGATCGTGGAGAGGGGGAGGGTGTCAGTGATCGGGAATAGGGGGAGGGTGACATTGATCGGGGAGAGGGGGAGGGTGACAATAATCGGGGAGAGGGGGAGTGTGACATTGATCGGGGATCGGGAGAGGGTGGCAGTGATCGGGGACAGGGGGAGGGTGACAGTGATCGGGGAGAGGGGGAGTGTGACAGTGATCGGGGAGAGGGGGAGGGTGACATTGATTGGGGAGAGGGGGAGAGGGACAGTGATCGGGGAGAGGGGGAGGGTGACATTGACCGGGGAAAGAGGGAGTGTGACAGTGATCGGGGAGAGGTGGCGGGTAACAGTGATCGGGGAGAGGGGGAGTGTGACATTGATCGGGGAGAGGGGGAGGGTGAGATTGATGGGGGAGACGTGGAGCGTGACAGTGATCGGGGACAGGGGGAGGGTGACATTGATCGGGGAGAGTGGGAGTGTGACATTGATCGGGGAGAGGGGGAGAGTGACAGTGATCGGGGACAGGGGGAGGGTGACAGTTATCGGGGAGAGGGGTAGAGTGACAGTGATCGGGGAGAGGGGGAGGGTGACATTGATCGGGGAGAGGGGGAGGGTGACATTGATAGGGGAGAGGGGTAGGGTGACATTGATCGGGGAGAGGGGGAGGGTGACATTGATAGGGGAGAGGGGGAGAGGGACAGTGATCGGGGAGAGGGGGAGAGGGACAGTGATCGGAGAGAGGGGGAGGGTGACATTGATCAGGGAGAGGGGGAGGGTGAGATTGATGCGGGAGAGGGGGAGGGTGACAGTGATCGGGGAGAGGGGGAGGGTGACAGTGATCGGGAAGGGAGGGTGACAGTGATCGGGGAGAGGGGGAGGGTGACATTGATCGGGGAGAGGGGGAGTGTGACATTGATCGGGGAGAGGGGGAGGGTGACAGTGATCGGGGACAGGGGGAGGGTGACAGTGATCGGGGAGAGGGGGAGGGTGACATTGATCGGGGAGAGGGAGAGGGTGACAGTGATCGGGGAGAGGGGTAGAGTGACAGTGATCGGGGAGAGGGGGAGGGTGACAGTGATCGGGGAGAGGGGGAGCGTGACAGTGATCGGGGAGAGGGGGAGGGTGACATTGATCGGGGAGAGGGGGAGGGTGACATTGATAGGGGAGAGGTGTAGGGTGACATTGAACGGGGAGAGGGGGAGGGTGACATTGATAGGGGAGAGGGGTAGGGTGACAGTGATCGGGGAGAGGGGGAGAGGGACAGTGATCGGGGAGAGGGGGAGGGTGACATTGATCGGGGAGAGGGGGAGGGTGAGATTGATGCGGGAGAGGGGGAGGGTGACAGTGATCGGGGAGAGCGGGAGTGTGACAGTGATCGGGGAGAGGGGAGGGTGACATTAATCGGGTAGAGGGGGTCGGTGACATTGATGGGGGAGACGTGGAGGGTGACAGTGATCGGGGACAGGGGGAGGGTGCCATTGATCGGGGAGAGGGGGAGTGTGACATTGATCGGGGAGAGCGGGAGTGTGACATTGATCGGGGAGAGGGGGAGGGTGACAGTGATCGGGGACAGGGGGAGGGTGACAGTGATCGGGAATGGAGGGTGACAGTGATCGGGGAGAGGGGGAGGGTGACATTGATCGGGGAGAGGGGGAGGGTGAAATTGATCGGGGAGAGGGGGAGGGTGACAGTGAGCGGGGAGAGGGGGAGAGGGACAGTGATCGGGGAGAGGGGAAGGGTGACATTGATCGGGGAAAGGGGGAACGTGACAGTAATCGGGGAGAGGGGGCGGGTGACAATGATCGGGGAGAGGGGGAGGGTGACATTGATCGGGGCGAGGGGGAGGGTGAGATTGATGGGGGAGAGGGGGACGGTGACAGTGATCGGGGAGAGAGGGAGGGTGACATTAATCGGGTAGAGGGGGTCGGTGACATTGATGGGGGAGACGTGGAGGGTGACAGACATCGGGGACAGGGGGAGTGTGACATTGATCGGGGCGAGCGGGAGTGTGACATTGATCGGGGAGAGGGGGAGGGTGACATTGATCGGGGACAGGGGGAGGGTGACAGTGATCGGGGAGAGGGGGAGGGTGACATTGATCGGGGAGAGGGAGAGGGTGACAGTGATCGGGGAGATGGGGAGGGTGACATTGATCGGAGAGAGGGGGAGGGTGACATTGATCGGGGAGAGGGGTAGGGTGACAGTGATCGGGGAGAGGGGGAGAGGGACAGTGATCGGGGAGAGGGGGAGGGTGACATTGATCGGGGAAAGGGGGAATGTGACAGTGATCGGGGATAGGGGGCGGGTGACAATGATCCTGGAGAGGGCGAGGGTGACATGGATCGGGGAGAGGGGGAGGGTGAGATTGATGGGGGAGAGGTGGAGGGTGACAGTGATCGGGGATAGGGGGAGTGTGACAGCGATCGGGGAGAGGGGGATTATGACATTGATCGGGGAGAGGGGGAGTGTGACATTGATCGGGGAGAAGGTAAGGGTGACAGTGATCGGGGACAGGTGGAGGGTGACAGTGATCGGGGAGAGGGGGAGGGTGACATTGATCGGGGAGAGGGGGAGGGTGACAATAATCGGGGAGAGGGGGAGTGTGACATTGATCGGGGATCGGGAGAGGGTGGCAGTGATCGGGGACAGGGGGAGGGTGACAGTGATCGGGGAGAGGGGGAGTGTGACAGTGATCGGGGAGAGGGGGAGGGTGACATTGATTGGGGAGAGGGGGAGAGGGACAGTGATCGGGGAGAGGGGGAGGGTGACATTGACCGGGGAAAGAGGGAGTGTGACAGTGATCGGGGAGAGGTGGCGGGTAACAGTGATCGGGGAGAGGGGGAGGGTGACATTGATCGGGGAGAGGGGGAGGGTGAGATTGATGGGGGAGACGTGGAGCGTGACAGTGATCGGGGACAGGGGGAGGGTGACATTGATCGGGGAGAGTGGGAGTGTGACATTGATCGGGGAGAGGGGGAGAGTGACAGTGATCGGGGACAGGGGGAGGGTGACAGTGATCGGGGAGAGTGGGAGGGTGACATTGATCGGGGAGAGGGAGAGGGTGACAGTTATCGGGGAGAGGGGTAGAGTGACAGTGATCGGGGAGAGGGGGAGGGTGACATTGATCGGGGAGAGGGGGAGGGTGACATTGATAGGGGAGAGGGGTAGGGTGACATTGATCGGGGAGAGGGGGAGGGTGACATTGATAGGGGAGAGGGGGAGGGTGACAGTGATCGGGAATGGAGGGTGACAGTGATCGGGGAGAGGGGGAGGGTGACATTGATCGGGGCGAGGGGGAGGGTGAGATTGATGGGGGAGAGGGGGACGGTGACAGTGATCGGGGAGAGAGGGAGGGTGACATTAATCGGGTAGAGGGGGTCGGTGACATTGATGGGGGAGACGTGGAGGGTGACAGACATCGGGGACAGGGGGAGTGTGACATTGATCGGGGCGAGCGGGAGTGTGACATTGATCGGGGAGAGGGGGAGGGTGACATTGATCGGGGACAGGGCGAGGGTGACAGTGATCGGGGAGAGGGGGAGGGTGACATTGATCGGGGAGAGGGAGAGGGTGACAGTGATCGGGGAGAGGGGGAGGGTGACATTGATCGGGGAGAGGGGGAGGGTGACATTGATCGGGGAGAGGGGTAGGGTGACAGTGATCGGGGAGAGGGGGAGAGGGACAGTGATCGGGGAGAGGGGGAGGGTGACATTGATCGGGGAAAGGGGGAATGTGACAGTGATCGGGGATAGGGGGCGGGTGACAATGATCCTGGAGAGGGGGAGGGTGACATGGATCGGGGAGAGGGGGAGGGTGAGATTGATGGGGGAGAGGTGGAGGGTGACAGTGATCGGGGATAGGGGGAGTGTGACAGCGATCGGGGAGAGGGGGATTATGACATTGATCGGGGAGAGGGGGAGTGTGACATTGATCGGGGAGAAGGTAAGGGTGACAGTGATCGGGGACAGGTGGAGGGTGACAGTGATCGGGGAGAGGGGAGGGTGACATTGATCGGGGAGAAGGTAAGGGTGACAGTGATCGGGGACAGGTGGAGGGTGACAGTGATCGGGGAGAGGGGGAGGGTGACATTGATCGGGGAGAGGCGGAGGGTGACATTGATGGGGGAGAGGGGGAGGGTGACATTGATCGTGGAGAGGGGGAGGGTGTCAGTGATCGGGAATAGGGGGAGGGTGACATTGATCGGGGAGAGGGGGAGGGTGACAATAATCGGGGAGAGGGGGAGTGTGACATTGATCGGGGATCGGGAGAGGGTGGCAGTGATCGGGGACAGGGGGAGGGTGACAGTGATCGGGGAGAGGGGGAGTGTGACAGTGATCGGGGAGAGGGGGAGGGTGACATTGATTGGGGAGAGGGGGAGAGGGACAGTGATCGGGGAGAGGGGGAGGGTGACATTGACCGGGGAAAGAGGGAGTGTGACAGTGATCGGGGAGAGGTGGCGGGTAACAGTGATCGGGGAGAGGGGGAGGGTGACATTGATCGGGGAGAGGGGGAGGGTGAGATTGATGGGGGAGACGTGGAGCGTGACAGTGATCGGGGACAGGGGGAGGGTGACATTGATCGGGGAGAGTGGGACTGTGACATTGATCGGGGAGAGGGGGAGAGTGACAGTGATCGGGGACAGGGGGAGGGTGACAGTTATCGGGGAGAGGGGTAGAGTGACAGTGATCGGGGAGAGGGGGAGGGTGACATTGATCGGGGAGAGGGGGAGGGTGACATTGATAGGGGAGAGGGGTAGGGTGACATTGATCGGGGAGAGGGGGAGGGTGACATTGATAGGGGAGAGGGGGAGAGGGACAGTGATCGGGGAGAGGGGGAGAGGGACAGTGATCGGAGAGAGGGGGAGGGTGACATTGATCAGGGAGAGGGGGAGGGTGAGATTGATGCGGGAGAGGGGGAGGGAGACAGTGATCGGGGAGAGGGGGAGGGTGACAGTGATCGGGAAGGGAGGGTGACAGTGATCGGGGAGAGGGGGAGGGTGACATTGATCGGGGAGAGGGGGAGTGTGACATTGATCGGGGAGAGGGGGAGGGTGACAGTGATCGGGGACAGGGGGAGGGTGACAGTGATCGGGGAGAGGGGGAGGGTGACATTGATCGGGGAGAGGGAGAGGGTGACAGTGATCGGGGAGAGGGGTAGAGTGACAGTGATCGGGGAGAGGGGGAGGGTGACAGTGATCGGGGAGAGGGGGAGCGTGACAGTGATCGAGGAGAGGGGGAGGGTGACATTGATCGGGGAGAGGGGGAGGGTGACATTGATAGGGGAGAGGTGTAGGGTGACAGTGATCGGGGAGAGTGGGAGGGTGACATTGATCGGGGAGAGGAGAGGGTGACAGTTATCGGGGAGAGGGGTAGAGTGACAGTGATCGGGGAGAGGGGGAGGGTGACATTGATCGGGGAGAGGGGGAGGGTGACATTGATAGGGGAGAGGGGTAGGGTGACATTGATCGGGGAGAGGGGGAGGGTGACATTGATAGGGGAGAGGGGGAGGGTGACAGTGATCGGGAATGGAGGGTGACAGTGATCGGGGAGAGGGGGAGGGTGACATTGATCGGGGCGAGGGGGAGGGTGAGATTGATGGGGGAGAGGGGGACGGTGACAGTGATCGGGGAGAGAGGGAGGGTGACATTAATCGGGTAGAGGGGGTCGGTGACATTGATGGGGGAGACGTGGAGGGTGACAGACATTGGGGACAGGGGGAGTGTGACATTGATCGGGGCGAGCGGGAGTGTGACATTGATCGGGGGAGAGGGGAGGGTGACATTGATCGGGGACAGGGCGAGGGTGACAGTGATCGGGGAGAGGGGGAGGGTGACATTGATCGGGGAGAGGGAGAGGGTGACAGTGATCGGGGAGAGGGGGAGGGTGACATTGATCGGGGAGAGGGGGAGGGTGACATTGATCGGGGAGAGGGGTAGGGTGACAGTGATCGGGGAGAGGGGGAGAGGGACAGTGATCGGGGAGAGGGGGAGGGTGACATTGATCGGGGAAAGGGGGAATGTGACAGTGATCGGGGATAGGGGGCGGGTGACAATGATCCTGGAGAGGGGGAGGGTGACATGGATCGGGGAGAGGGGGAGGGTGAGATTGATGGGGAGAGGTGGAGGGTGAGAGTGATCGGGGATAGGGGGAGTGTGACAGCGATCGGGGAGAGGGGGATTATGACATTGATCGGGGAGAGGGGGAGTGTGACATTGATCGGGGAGAAGGTAAGGGTGACAGTGATCGGGGACAGGTGGAGGGTGACAGTGATCGGGGAGAGGGGGAGGGTGACATTGATCGGGGAGAGGCGGAGGGTGACATTGATGGGGGAGAGGGGGAGGGTGACATTGATCGTGGAGAGGGGGAGGGTGTCAGTGATCGGGAATAGGGGGAGGGTGACATTGATCGGGGAGAGGGGGAGGGTGACAATAATCGGGGAGAGGGGGAGTGTGACATTGATCGGGGATCGGGAGAGGGTGGCAGTGATCGGGGACAGGGGGAGGGTGACAGTGATCGGGGAGAGGGGGAGTGTGACAGTGATCGGGGAGAGGGGGAGGGTGACATTGATTGGGGAGAGGGGGAGAGGGACAGTGATCGGGGAGAGGGGGAGGGTGACATTGACCGGGGAAAGAGGGAGTGTGACAGTGATCGGGGAGAGGTGGCGGGTAACAGTGATCGGGGAGAGGGGGAGGGTGACATTGATCGGGAAGAGGGGGAGGGTGAGATTGATGGGGGAGACGTGGAACGTGACAGTGATCGGGGACAGGGGGAGGGTGACATTGATCGGGGAGAGTGGGAGTGTGACATTGATCGGGGAGAGGGGGAGAGTGACAGTGATCGGGGACAGGGGGAGGGTGACAGTTATCGGGGAGAGGGGTAGAGTGACAGTGATCGGGGAGAGGGGGAGGGTGACATTGATCGGGGAGAGGGGGAGGGTGACATTGATAGGGGAGAGGTGTAGGGTGACATTGATCGGGGAGAGGGGGAGGGTGACATTGATAGGGGAGAGGGGGAGAGGGACAGTGATCGGGGAGAGGGGGAGAGGGACAGTGATCGGAGAGAGGGGGAGGGTGACATTGATCAGGGAGAGGGGGAGGGTGAGATTGATGCGGGAGAGGGGGAGGGAGACAGTGATCGGGGAGAAGGGGAGGGTGACAGTGATCGGGAAGGGAGGGTGACAGTGATCGGGGAGAGGGGGAGGGTGACATTGATCGGGGAGAGGGGGAGTGTGACATTGATCGGGGAGAGGGGGAGGGTGACAGTGATCGGGGACAGGGGGAGGGTGACAGTGATCGGGGAGAGGGGGAGGGTGACATTGATCGGGGAGAGGGAGAGGGTGACAGTGATCGGGGAGAGGGGTAGAGTGACAGTGATCGGGGAGAGGGGGAGGGTGACAGTGATCGGGGAGAGGGGGAGCGTGACAGTGATCGAGGAGAGGGGGAGGGTGACATTGATCGGGGAGAGGGGGAGGGTGACATTGATAGGGGAGAGGTGTAGGGTGACATTGAACGGGGAGAGGGGGAGGGTGACATTGATAGGGGAGAGGGGTAGGGTGACAGTGATCGGGGAGAGGGGGAGAGGGACAGTGATCGGGGAGAGGGGGAGGGTGACATTGATCGGGGAGAGGGGGAGGGTGAGATTGATGCGGGAGAGGGGGAGGGTGACAGTGATCGGGGAGAGCGGGAGTGTGACAGTGATCGGGGAGAGGGGAGGGTGACATTAATCGGGTAGAGGGGGTCGGTGACATTGATGGGGGAGACGTGGAGGGTGACAGTGATCGGGGACAGGGGGAGGGTGCCATTGATCGGGGAGAGGGGGAGTGTGACATTGATCGGGGAGAGCGGGAGTGTGACATTGATCGGGGAGAGGGGGAGGGTGACAGTGATCGGGGACAGGGGGAGGGTGACAGTGATCGGGAATGGAGGGTGACAGTGATCGGGGAGAGGGGGAGGGTGACATTGATCGGGGAGAGGGGGAGGGTGAAATTGATCGGGGAGAGGGGGAGGGTGACAGTGAGCGGGGAGAGGGGGAGAGGGACAGTGATCGGGGAGAGGGGAAGGGTGACATTGATCGGGGAAAGGGGGAACGTGACAGTAATCGGGGAGAGGGGGCGGGTGACAATGATCGGGGAGAGGGGGACGGTGACAGTGATCGGGGAGAGAGGGAGGGTGACATTAATCGGGTAGAGGGGGTCGGTGACATTGATGGGGGAGACGTGGAGGGTGACAGACATCGGGGACAGGGGGAGTGTGACATTGATCGGGGCGAGCGGGAGTGTGACATTGATCGGGGAGAGGGGGAGGGTGACAGTGATCGGGGAGAGGGGGAGCGTGACAGTGATCGGGGAGAGGGGGAGGGTGACATTGATCGGGGAGAGGGGGAGGGTGACATTGATAGGGGAGAGGTGTAGGGTGACATTGAACGGGGAGAGGGGGAGGGTGACATTGATAGGGGAGAGGGGTAGGGTGACAGTGATCGGGGAGAGGGGGAGAGGGACAGTGATCGGGGAGAGGGGGAGGGTGACATTGATCGGGGAGAGGGGGAGGGTGAGATTGATGCGGGAGAGGGGGAGGGTGACAGTGATCGGGGAGAGCGGGAGTGTGACAGTGATCGGGGAGAGGGGAGGGTGACATTAATCGGGTAGAGGGGGTCGGTAACATTGATGGGGGAGACTTGGAGGGTGACAGTGATCGGGGACAGGGGGAGGGTGCCATTGATCGGGGAGAGGGGGAGTGTGACATTGATCGGGGAGAGCGGGAGTGTGACATTGATCGGGGAGAGGGGGAGGGTGACAGTGATCGGGGACAGGGGGAGGGTGACAGTGATCGGGGAGAGGGGGAGGGTGACATTGATCGGGGAGAGGGAGAGGGTGACAGTGATCGGGGAGAGGGGGAGGGTGACATTGATCGGGGAGAGGGGGAGGGTGACATTGATCGGGGAGAGGGGTAGGGTGACAGTGATCGGGGAGAGGGGGAGAGGGACAGTGATCGGGGAGAGGGGGAGGGTGACATTGATCGGGGAAAGGGGGAATGTGACATGGATCGGGGATAGGGGGCGGGTGACAATGATCCTGGAGAGGGGGAGGGTGACATGGATCGGGGAGAGGGGGAGGGTGAGATTGATGGGGGAGAGGTGGAGGGTGACAGTGATCGGGGATAGGGGGAGTGTGACAGCGATCGGGGAGAGGGGGATTATGACATTGATCGGGGAGAGGGGGAGTGTGACATTGATCGGGGAGAAGGTAAGGGTGACAGTGATCGGGGACAGGTGGAGGGTGACAGTGATCGGGGAGAGGGGGAGGGTGACATTGATCGGGGAGAGGGGGAGGGTGACAATAATCGGGGAGAGGGGGAGTGTGACATTGATCGGGGATCGGGAGAGGGTGGCAGTGATCGGGGACAGGGGGAGGGTGACAGTGATCGGGGAGAGGGGGAGTGTGACAGTGATCGGGGAGAGGGGGAGGGTGACATTGATTGGGGAGAGGGGGAGAGGGACAGTGATCGGGGAGAGGGGGAGGGTGACATTGACCGGGGAAAGAGGGAGTGTGACAGTGATCGGGGAGAGGTGGCGGGTAACAGTGATCGGGGAGAGGGGGAGGGTGACATTGATCGGGGAGAGGGGGAGGGTGAGATTGATGGGGGAGACGTGGAGCGTGACAGTGATCGGGGACAGGGGGAGGGTGACATTGATCGGGAAGAGTGGGAGTGTGACATTGATCGGGGAGAGGGGGAGAGTGACAGTGATCGGGGACAGGGGGAGGGTGACAGTGATCGGGGAGAGTGGGAGGGTGACATTGATCGGGGAGAGGGAGAGGGTGACAGTTATCGGGGAGAGGGGTAGAGTGACAGTGATCGGGGAGAGGGGGAGGGTGACATTGATCGGGGAGAGGGGGAGGGTGACATTGATAGGGGAGAGGGGTAGGGTGACATTGATCGGGGAGAGGGGGAGGGTGACATTGATAGGGGAGAGGGGGAGAGGGACAGTGATCGGGGAGAGGGGGAGAGGGACAGTGATCGGAGAGAGGGGGAGGGTGACATTGATCAGGGAGAGGGGGAGGGTGAGATTGATGCGGGAGAGGGGGAGGGTGACAGTGATCGGGGAGAGGGGGAGGGTGACAGTGATCGGGAAGGGAGGGTGACAGTGATCGGGGAGAGGGGGAGGGTGACATTGATCGGGGAGAGGGGGAGTGTGACATTGATCGGGGAGAGGGGGAGGGTGACAGTGATCGGGGACAGGGGGAGGGTGACAGTGATCGGGGAGAGGGGGAGGGTGACATTGATCGGGGAGAGGGAGAGGGTGACAGTGATCGGGGAGAGGGGTAGAGTGACAGTGATCGGGGAGAGGGGGAGGGTGACAGTGATCGGGGAGAGGGGGAGCGTGACAGTGATCGGGGAGAGGGGGAGGGTGACATTGATCGGGGAGAGGGGGAGGGTGACATTGATAGGGGAGAGGTGTAGGGTGACATTGAACGGGGAGAGGGGGAGGGTGACATTGATAGGGGAGAGGGGTAGGGTGACAGTGATCGGGGAGAGGGGGAGAGGGACAGTGATCGGGGAGAGGGGGAGGGTGACATTGATCGGGGAGAGGGGGAGGGTGAGATTGATGCGGGAGAGGGGGAGGGTGACAGTGATCGGGGAGAGCGGGAGTGTGACAGTGATCGGGGAGAGGGGAGGGTGACATTAATCGGGTAGAGGGGGTCGGTAACATTGATGGGGGAGACTTGGAGGGTGACAGTGATCGGGGACAGGGGGAGGGTGCCATTGATCGGGGAGAGGGGGAGTGTGACATTGATCGGGGAGAGCGGGAGTGTGACATTGATCGGGGAGAGGGGGAGGGTGACAGTGATCGGGGACAGGGGGAGGGTGACAGTGATCGGGGAGAGGGGGAGGTTGACATTGATAGGGGAGAGGTGTAGGGTGACATTGAACGGGGAGAGGGGGAGGGTGACATTGATAGGAGAGAGGGGTAGGGTGACAGTGATCGGGGAGAGGGGGAGAGGGACAGTGATCGGGGAGAGGGGGAGGGTGACATTGATCGGGGAGAGGGGGAGGGTGAGATTGATGCGGGAGAGGGGGAGGGTGACAGTGATCGGGGAGAGAGGGAGTGTGACAGTGATCGGGGAGAGGGGGAGGGTGACATTAATCGGGTAGAGGGGGTCGGTGACATTGATGGGGGAGACGTGGAGGGTGACAGTGATCGGGGAGAGCGGGAGTGTGACATTGATCGGGGAGAGGGGGAGGGTGACACTGATCGGGGACAGGGGGAGGGTGACAGTGATCGGGGAGAGGGGGAGGGTGACATTGATCGGGGAGAGGGAGAGGGTGTCAGTGATCGGGGAGAGGGGTAGAGTGACAGTGATCGGGGAGAGGGGGAGGGTGACAGTGATCGGGGAGAGGGGGAGCGTGACAGTGATCGGGGAGAGGGGAAGGGTGACATTGATCGGGGAGAGGGGGAGGGTGACATTGATAGGGGAGAGGGGTAGGGTGACATTGATCGGGGAGAGGTGGAGGGTGACATTGATAGGGGAGAGGGGTAGGGTGACAGTGATCGGGGAGAGGGGGAGAGGGACAGTGATCGGGGAGAGGGGGAGGGTGACATTGATCGGGGAAAGGGGGAATGTGACAGTGATCGGGGATAGGGGGCGGGTGACAATGATCGGGGAGAGGGGGAGGGTGACATGGATCGGGGAGAGGGGGAGGGTGAGATTGATGGGGGAGAGGTGGAGGGTGACAGTGATCGGAGATAGGGGGAGTGTGACAGCGATCGGGGCGAGGGGGAGTCTGTCATTGATCGGGGAGAGGGGGAGTGTGACATTGATCGGGGAGAAGGGGAGGGTGACAGTGATTGGGGAGAGGGAGAGGGTGACAGTGATCGGGGCGAGGGGGAGGGTGACATTGATCGGGGAAAGAGGGAGTGTGACAGTGATCGGGGACAGGGGGAGGGTGACATTGATAGGGGAGAGGGGTAGGGTGACAGTGATCGGGGAGAGGGGGAGAGGGACAGTGATCGGGGAGAGGGGGAGGGTGACATTGATAGGGGAGAGGGGTAGGGTGACATTGATCGGGGAGAGGGGGAGGGTGACATTGATAGGGGAGAGGGGTAGGGTGACAGTGATCGGGGAGAGGGGGAGAGGGACAGTGATCGGGGCGAGGGGGAGTATGTCATTGATCGGGGAGAGGGGGTGTGTGACATTGATCGGGGAGAAGGGGAGGGTGACAGTGATTGGGGAGAGGGAGAGGGTGACAGTGATCGGGGCGAGGGGGAGGGTGACATTGATCGGGGAAAGAGGGAGTGTGACAGTGATCGGGGAGAGTGGGTGGGTGACAGTGAACGGGGAGAGTGCGAGCGTGACAGTGATCAGGGAGAGAGGGAGGGTGACATTGATCGGTGAGAGGCGGAGGGTGACATTGATCGGGGAGAGGGAGAGGGTGACAGTGATCGGGGAGAGGGGGAGAGTGATAGTGATCGGGGAATGGGGGAGGGTGACAGTGATCGGGGAGAGGGGGAGCGTGACATTGATCGGGGAGAGGGGGAGGGTGACAGTGATCGGGAAGGGAGGGTGACAGTGATCGGGGAGAGGGGGAGGGTGACAGTGATCGGGGAGAGGGGGAGGGTGACATTGATCGGGGAGAGGGGGAGGGTGACAGTGAGCGGGGAGAGGGGGAGAGGGACAGTGATCGGGGAGAGGGGGAGGGTGACATTGATCGGGGAAAGGGGGAACGTGACAGTGATTGGGGAGAGGGGGCTGGTGACAATGATCGGGGAGAGGGGGAGGGTGACATTGATCGGGGAGAGGGGGAGGGTGACATTGATAGGGGAGAGGGGTAGGGTGACATTGATCGGGGAGAGGGGGAGGGTGACATTGATAGGGGAGAGGGGTAGGGTGACATTGATCGGGGAGAGGGGGAGAGGGACAGTGATCGGGGAGAGGGGGAGGGTGACATTGATCGGGGAGAGGAGGAGGGTGAGATTGATGCGGGAGAGGAGGAGGGTGACAGTGATCGGGGAGAGGGGGAGGGTGATATTAATCGGGTAGAGGGGGTCGGTGACATTGATGGGGGAGACGTGGAGGGTGACAGTGATCGGGGACAGGGGGAGGGTGACATTGATCGGGGAGAGGGGGAGTGTGACATTGATCGGGGAGAGCGGGAGTGTGACATTGATCGGGGAGAGGGGGAGGGTGACAGTGATCGGGGACAGAGGGAGGGTGACAGTGATCGGGGAGACGGGGAGGGTGACATTGATAGGGGAAAAGGGTAGGGTGACATTGATCGGGGAGAGGGGGAGGCTGACATTGATGGGGGAGACGTGGAGGGTGACAGTGATCGGGGACAGGGGGAGGGTGACATTGATCGGGGAGAGGGGGAGTGTGACATTGATCGGGTAGAGCGGGAGTGTGACATTGATCGGGGAGAGGGGGAGGGTGACAGTGATCGGGGACAGGGGGAGGGTGACAGTGATCGGGGAGAGTGGGAGGATGACATTGATCGGGGAGAGGGAGAGGGTGACAGTGATCGGGGAGAGGGGTAGAGTGACAGTGATCGGGGAGAGGGGGAGGGTGACAGTGATCGGGGAGAGGGGGAGCGTGACAGTGATCGGGGAGAGGGGGAGGGTGACAGTGATCGGGGAGAGGGGGAGCGTGACAGTGATCGGGGAGAGGGGGAGGGTGACATTGATCGGGGAGAGGGGGAGGGTGACATTGATAGGGGAGAGGTGTAGGGTGACATTGAACGGGGAGAGGGGGAGGGTGACATTGATAGGGGAGAGGGGTAGGGTGACAGTGATCGGGGAGAGGGGGAGAGGGACAGTGATCGGGGAGAGGGGGAGGGTGACATTGATCGGGGAGAGGGGGAGGGTGAGATTGATGCGGGAGAGGGGGAGGGTGACAGTGATCGGGGAGAGGGGGAGTGTGACAGTGATCGGGGAGAGGGGAGGGTGACATTAATCGGGTAGAGGGGGTCGGTGACATTGATGGGGGAGACGTGGAGGGTGACAGTGATCGGGGACAGGGGGAGGGTGCCATTGATCGGGGAGAGGGGGAGTGTGACATTGATCGGGGAGAGCGGGAGTGTGACATTGATCGGGGAGAGGGGGAGGGTGACAGTGATCGGGGACAGGGGGAGGGTGACAGTGATCGGGGAGAGGGGGAGGGTGACATTGATAGGGGAGAGGTGTAGGGTGACATTGAACGGGGAGAGGGGGAGGGTGACATTGATAGGAGAGAGGGGTAGGGTGACAGTGATCGGGGAGAGGGGGAGAGGGACAGTGATCGGGGAGAGGGGGAGGGTGATATTGATCGGGGAGAGGGGGAGGGTGAGATTGATGCGGGAGAGGGGGAGGGTGACAGTGATCGGGGAGAGGGGGAGTGTGACAGTGATCGGGGAGAGGGGGAGGGTGACATTAATCGGGTAGAGGGGGTCGGTGACATTGATGGGGGAGACGTGGAGGGTGACAGTGATCGGGGACAGGGGGAGGGTGACATTGATCGGGGAGAGGGGGAGTGTGACATTGATCGGGGAGAGCGGGAGTGTGACATTGATCGGGGAGAGGGGGAGGGTGACAGTGATCGGGGACAGGGGGAGGGTGACAGTGATCGGGGAGAGGGGGAGGGTGACATTGATCGGGGAGAGGGAGAGGGTGTCAGTGATCGGGGAGAGGGGTAGAGTGACAGTGATCGGGGAGAGGGGGAGGGTGACACTGATCGGGGAGAGGGGGAGCGTGACAGTGATCGGGGAGAGGGGAAGGGTGACATTGATCGGGGAGAGGGGGAGGGTGAGATTGATGCGGGAGAGGGGTAGGGTGACAGTGATCGGGGAGAGGGGGAGAGGGACAGTGATCGGGGAGAGGGGGAGGGTGACATTGATCGGGGAAAGGGGGAATGTGACAGTGATCGGGGATAGGGGGCGGGTGACAATGATCGGGGAGAGGGGGAGGGTGACATGGATCGGGGAGAGGGGGAGGGTGAGATTGATGGGGGAGAGGTGGAGGGTGACAGTGATCGGGGATAGGGGGAGTGTGACAGCGATCGGGGCGAGTGGGAGTATGTCATTGATCGGGGAGAGGGGGAGTGTGACATTGATCGGGGAGAAGGGGAGGGTGACAGTGATCGGGGACAGGTGGAGGGTGACAGTGATCGGGGCGAGGGGGAGGGTGACATTGATCGGGGAAAGAGGGAGTGTGACAGTGATCGGGGAGAGGGGGCGGATAACAGTGATCGGGGAGAGGGGGAGGGTGACATTGATCGGGGTGAGGCGGAGGGTGACATTGATCGGGGAGAGGGGGAGGGTGACATGGATTGGGGAGAGGGGGAGGGTGATATTGATCGGGGAGAGGGGGAGGGTGACATTGATCGGGGAGAAGGGGAGGGTGACAGTGAGCGGGGAGAGGGGGAGAGGGACAGTGATCGGGGAGAGGGGGAGGGTGACATTGATCGGGGAAAGGGGGAACGTGACAGTGATCGGGTAGAGGGGGTCGGTGACATTGATGGGGGAGACGTGGAGGGTGACAGTGATCGGGGACAGGGGGAGGGTGACATTGATCGGGGAGAGGGGGAGTGTGACATTGATCGGGGAGAGCGGGAGTGTGACATTGATCGGGGAGAGGGGGAGGGTGACAGTGATCGGGGACAGAGGGAGGGTGACAGTGATCGGGGAGACGGGGAGGGTGACATTGATAGGGGAGAAGGGTAGGGTGACATTGATCGGGGAGAGGGGGAGGGTGACATTGATGGGGGAGACGTGGAGGGTGACAGTGATCGGGGACAGGGGGAGGGTGACATTGATCGGGTAGAGGGGGTCGGTGACATTGATGGGGGAGACGTGGAGGGTGACAGTGATCGGGGACAGGGGGAGGGTGACATTGATCGGGGAGAGGGGGAGTGTGACATTGATCGGGGAGAGCGGGAGTGTGACATTGATCGGGGAGAGGGGGAGGGTGACAGTGATCGGGGACAGAGGGAGGGTGACAGTGATCGGGGAGACGGGGAGGGTGACATTGATAGGTGAGAAGGGTAGGGTGACATTGATCGGGGAGAGGGGGAGGGTGACATTGATGGGGGAGACGTGGAGGGTGACAGTGATCGGGGACAGGGGGAGGGTGACATTGATCGGGGAGAGGGGGAGTGTGACATTGATCGGGTAGAGCGGGAGTGTGACATTGATCGGGGAGAGGGGGAGGGTGACAGTGATCGGGGACAGGGGGAGGGTGACAGTGATCGGCGAGAGTGGGAGGGTGACATTGATCGGGGAGAGGGAGAGGGTGACAGTGATCGGGGAGAGGGGTAGAGTGACAGTGATCGGGGAGAGGGGGAGGGTGACAGTGATCTGGGAGAGGGGGAGCGTGACAGTGATCGGGGAGAGGGGGAGGGTGACATTGATCGGGGAGAGGGGGAGGGTGACATTGATAGGGGAGAGGGGTAGGGTGACATTGATCGGGGAGAGGGGGAGGGTGACATTGATAGGGGAGAGGGGGAGAGGGACAGTGATCGGGGAGAGGGGGAGAGGGACAGTGATCGGAGAGAGGGGGAGGGTGACATTGATCGGGGAGAGGGGGAGGGTGAGATTGATGCGGGAGAGGGGGAGGGTGACAGTGATCGGGGAGAGGGGGAGTGTGACAGTGATCGGGGAGAGGGGGAGGGTGACATTAATCGGGTAGAGGGGGTCGGTGACATTGATGGGGGAGACGTGGAGGGTGACAGTGATCGGGGACAGGGGGAGGGTGACATTGATCGGGGAGAGGGGGAGTGTGACATTGATCGGGGAGAGGGGGAGGGTGACAGTGATCGGGGACAGGGGGAGGGTGACAGTGATCGGGGAGAGGGGTAGAGTGACAGTGATCGGGGAGAGGGGGAGGGTGACATTGATCGGGGAGAGGGGGAGCGTGACAGTGATCGGGGAGAGGGGGAGGGTGACATTGATCAGGGAGATGGGGAGGGTGACATTGATAGGGGAGAGGGGGAGGGTGACATTGATAGGTGAGAGGGGTAGGGTGACAGTGATCGGGGAGAGGGGGAGAGGGACAGTGATCGGGGAGAGGGGGAGGTTGACATTGATCGGGGAAAGGGGGAGTGTGACATTGATCGGGGAGAGGGGGAGGGTGACAGTGATCGGGGACAGGGGGAGGGTGACAGTGATCGGGGAGAGGGGGAGGGTGACATTGATCGGGGAGAGGGGTAGGGTGACAGTGATCGGGGAGAGGGACAGTGATCGGGGAGAGGGGGAGGGTGACATTGATCGGGGAGAAGGGGAGGGTGAGATTGATGCGTGAGAGGGGGAGGGTGACAGTGATCGGGGAGAGGGGGAGTGTGACAGTGATCGGGGAGAGGGGGAGGGTGACATTAATCGGGTAGATGGGGTCGGTGACATTGATGGGGGAGACGTGGAGGGTGACAGTGATCGGGGACAGGGGGAGGGTGACATTGATCGGGGAGAGGGGGAGTGTGACATTGGTCGGGGAGAGTGGGAGTGTGACATTGATCGGGGAGAGGGGGAGGGTGACAGTGATCGGGGACTGTGGGAGGGTGACAGTGATCGGGGAGAGGGGGAGGGTGACATGGATCGGGGAGAGGGAGAGGGTGACAGTGATCGGGGAGAGGGGTAGAGTGACAGTGATCGGGGAGAGGGGGAGGGTGACAGTGATCGGGGAGAGGGGGAGCGTGACAGTGATCGGGGAGAGGGGTAGGGTGACAGTGATCGGGGAGAGGGGGAGAGGGACAGTGATCGGGGAGAGGGGGAGGGTGACATTGATCGGGGAGAGGGGGTGGGTGAGATTGATGCGGGAGAGGGGGAGGGTGACAGTGATCGGGGAGAGGGGGAGTGTGACAGTGATCGGGGAGAGGGGGAGGGTGACATGGATCGGGGAGAGGGGGAGTGTGACATTGATCGGGGAGAGCGGGAGTGTGACATTGATCGGGGAGAGGGGGAGGGTGACAGTGATCGGGGACAGGGGGTGGGTGACAGTGATCGGGGAGAGGGGTAGAGTGACAGTGATCGGGGAGAGGGGGAGGGTGACAGTGATCGGGGAGAGGGGGAGCGTGACAGTGATCGGGGAGAGGGGGAGGGTGACATTGATCGGGGAGAGGGGGAGGGTGACATTGATAGGGGAGAGGGGGAGGTTGACATTGATAGGGGAGAGGTGTAGGGTGACAGTGATCGGGGAGAGGGGTAGAGGGACAGTGATCGGGGAGAGGGGGAGGGTGACATTGATCGGGGAAAGGGGGAATGTAACAGTGATCGGGGATAGGGGGCGGGTGACAATGATCAGGGAGAGGGGGAGGGTGACATGGATCGGGGAGAGGGGGGGGTGAGATTGATGGGGGAGAGGTGGAGGGTGACAGTGATCGGGGATAGGGGGAGTGTGACAGCGATCGGGGCGAGGGGGAGTATGACATTGATCGGGGAGAGGGGGAGTGTGACATTGATCGGGGAGAAGGGGAGGGTGACAGTGATCGGGGACAGGTGGAGGGTGACAGTGATCGGGGAGAGGGGGAGGGTGACATTGATCGGGGAAAGAGGGAGTGTGACAGTGATCGGGGAGAGGGGGCGTGTAACAGTGATCGGGGAGAGGGGGAGGGTGACATTGATCGGGGAAAGGGTTGTGTGACAGTGATCGGGGAGAGGGGGCGGGTGACAGTGATCGGGGAGAGGGGTAGAGTGACAGTGATCGGGGAGAGGGGGAGGGTGACAGTGATCGGGGAGAGGGGGAGCGTGACAGTGATCGGGGAGAGGGGGAGGGTGACAGTGATCGGGGAGAGGGGGAGGGTGACAGTGATCGGGGAGAGGGGGAGCGTGACAGTGATCGGGGAGAGGGGGAGGGTGACATTGATCGGGGAGAGGGGGAGGGTGACATTGATAGGGGAGAGGTGTAGGGTGACATTGAACGGGGAGAGGGGGAGGGTGACATTGATAGGGGAGAGGGGTAGGGTGACAGTGATCGGGGAGAGGGGGAGAGGGACAGTGATCGGGGAGAGGGGGAGGGTGACATTGATCGGGGAGAGGGGGAGGGTGAGATTGATGCGGGAGAGGGGGAGGGTGACAGTGATCGGGGAGAGGGGGAGTGTGACAGTGATCGGGGAGAGGGGAGGGTGACATTAATCGGGTAGAGGGGGTCGGTGACATTGATGGGGGAGACGTGGAGGGTGACAGTGATCGGGGACAGGGGGAGGGTGCCATTGATCGGGGAGAGGGGGAGTGTGACATTGATCGGGGAGAGCGGGAGTGTGACATTGATCGGGGAGAGGGGGAGGGTGACAGTGATCGGGGACAGGGGGAGGGTGACAGTGATCGGGGAGAGGGGGAGGGTGACATTGATCGGGGACAGGGGGAGGGTGACATTGATCGGGGAGAGGGGGAGTGTGACATTGATCGGGGAGAGCGGGAGTGTGACATTGATCGGGGAGAGGGGGAGGGTGACAGTGATCGGGGACAGGGGGAGGGTGACAGTGATCGGGGAGAGGGGGAGGGTGACATTGAACGGGGAGAGGGAGAGGGTGTCAGTGATCGGGGAGAGGGGTAGAGTGATAGTGATCGGGGAGAGGGGGAGGGTGACAGTGATCGGGGAGAGGGGGAGCATGACAGTGATCGGGGAGAGGGGAAGGGTGACATTGATCGGGGAGAGGGGGAGGGTGAGATTGATGCGGGAGAGGGGTAGGGTGACAGTGATCGGGGAGAGGGGGAGGGTGACATTAATCGGGTAGAGGGGGTCGGTGACATTGATGGGGGAGACGTGGAGGGTGACAGTGATCGGGGAGAGGGGGAGTGTGACATTGATCGGGGAGAGGGGGAGAGTGACATTTATCGGGGAAAGGGGGAATGTGACAGTGATCGGGGATAGAGGGCGGGTGACAATGATTGGGGAGAGGGGGAGGGTGACATGGATCGGGGAGAGGGGGAGGGTGAGATTGATGGGGGAGAGGTGGAGGGTGACAGTGATCGGGGATAGGGGGAGGGTGACATTGATCGGGGAGAGGGGGAGGGTGACATTGATAGGGGAGAGGGGGAGGTTGACATTGATAGGGGAGAGGGGTAGGGTGACAGTGATCGGGGAGAGGGGTAGAGGGACAGTGATCGGGGAGAGGGGGAGGGTGACATTGATCGGGGAAAGGGGGAATGTAACAGTGATCGGGGATAGGGGGCGGGTGACAATGATCGGGGAGAGGGGGAGGGTGACATGGATCGGGGAGAGGGGGGGGTGAGATTGATGGGGGAGAGGTGGAGGGTGACAGTGATCGGGGATAGGGGGAGTGTGACAGCGATCGGGGCGAGGGGGAGTATGACATTGATCGGGGAGAGGGGGAGTGTGACATTGATCGGGGAGAAGGGGAGGGTGACAGTGATCGGGGACAGGTGGAGGGTGACAGTGATCGGGGAGAGGGGGAGGGTGACATTGATCGGGGAAAGAGGGAGTGTGACAGTGATCGGGGAGAGGGGGCGTGTAACAGTGATCGGGGAGAGGGGGAGGGTGACATTGATCGGGGAAAGGGTTGTGTGACAGTGATCGGGGAGAGGGGGCGGGTGACAGTGATCGGGGAGAGGGGGAGGGTGACATTGATCGGGGAGAGGTGGAGGGTGAGATTGATGGGGGAGAGTGGGAGGGTGACAGTGATTGGGAAGGGAGGGTGGCAGGAATCGGGGAGTGGGGGAGGGTGACATTGATCGGGGAGAGGGGGAGAGTGATATTGATCGGTGAGAGGGGGAGGGTGACAGCGATCGGGAAGGCTGGGTGACAGTGATTGGTGAGAAGGGGAGCATGACATTGATCGGGGATAGGAGGAGCCCGACATTGATCGGGGAAAGGGGGAGAGTGACAGTGATCGGGGAGAGAGGGAGACTGACATTGATCGGGGAAAGGGGTGTGTGACTGATCGGAGAGAGGGGGCGGGTGACAGTGATCGGGGAGAGGGGGAGGGTGACATTGATCGGAGAGAGGGGGGAGGGTGACATTGATCGGGGAGAGGGAGAGGGTGACAGTGATAGGGGAGAGGGGGAGAGTGACAGTGATCGGGGAATGGGGGAGGGTGACAGTGATCGGGGAGAGGGGGAGCGTGACATTGATCGGGGAGAGGGGGAGGGTGACAGTGATCGGGAATGGAGGGTGACAGTGATCGGGGAGAGGGGGAGGGTGACATTGATCGGGGAGAGGGGGAGGGTGAAATTGATCGGGGAGAGGGGGAGGGTGACAGTGAGCGGGGAGAGGGGGAGAGGGACAGTGATCGGGGAGAGGGGAAGGGTGATATTGATCGGGGAAAGGGGGAACGTGACAGTGATCGGGGAGAGGGGGCGAGTGACAATGATCGGGGAGAGGGGGAGGGTGACATTGATCGGGGCGAGGGGGAGGGTGAGATTGATGGGGGAGAGGGGGAGGGTGACAGTGATCGGGGAGAGAGGGAGGGTGACATTAATCGGGTAGAGGGGGTCGGTGACATTGATGGGGGAGACGTGGAGGGTGACTGTGATCGGGGACAGGGGGAGGGTGACAGTGATCGGGGAGAGGGGGAGTGTGACATTGATCGGGGAGAGGGGGAGTGTGACATTGATCGGGGAGAGGGGGAGGGTGACTGTGATCGGGGAGAGGGGTAGAGTGACAGTGATCGGGGAGAGGGGGAGGGTGACAGTGATCGGGGAGAGGGGGAGCGTGACAGTGATCGGGGAGAGGGGGAGGGTGACAGTGATCGGGAAGGGAGGGTGACAGTGATCTGGGAGAGGGGGAGGGGGACATTGATCGGGGAGAGGGGGAGGGTGACATTGATCGGGGAGAGGGGTAGGGTGACAGTGATCGGGGAGCGGGGGAGAGGGACAGTGATCAGGGAGAGGGGGAGAGTGACATTGATCGGGGAAAGGGGGAATGTGACAGTGATCGGGGATAGGGGGCGAGTGACAATGATCGGGGAGAGGGGGAGGGTGACATGGATCGGGGAGAGGGGGAGGGTGAGATTGATGGGGGAGAGGTGGAGGGTGACAGTGATCGGGGATAGGGGGAGTGTGACAGTGATCGGGGACAGGCGGAGTATGACATTGATCGGGGAGAGGGGGAGTGTGACATTGATCGGGGAGAGGGGGAGGGTGACAGTGATCGGGGACAGGTGGAGGGTGACAGTGATCGGGGAGAGGGGGAGGGTGACATTGATCGGGGAAAGAGAGAGTGTCACATTGATCGGGGAGAGGGGGCAGGTAACAGTCATCGGGGAGAGCGGGAGGGTGACATTGATCGGGGAGAGGCGGAGGGTGACATTGATGGGGGAGAGGGGGAGGGTGACAATGATCGGGGAGAGGGGGAGTGTGACAGTGATCGGGGAGAGGGGGAGGGTGACATTGATCGTGGAGAGGGGGTCTGTGAATTGATGGAGGAGAGCTGGAGGGTGACAGCGGTCGGGGAGAGGGGGAGGGTGATATCGATCGGGAAGAGGGGCAGCATGACAGTGATCGGGAAGAGGGGGAGGGTGACAGCGATCGGGGAGAGGGGGAGGGTGACAGTGATCGGGGAGAGGGGGAGGGCGACAGTGATCGGAGAGAGGGGGAGGGTGACAGTGATCGGGGAGAGCGGGAGGGTGACATTGATAGGGGAGAGGGGGAGGGTGACAGTGATCGGGGAGAAGTGGAGGGTGACATTGATCGGGGAGACGGGATGGGTGACATTGATGGGGGAGAGGGGGAGGGTGACAGTGATCGGGGAGAGGGGGAGGGTGACAGTGATCGGGGAGAGGGGGAGGGTGACAGTGATCGGGGAGAGTGGGAGGGTGACAGTGATTGGGAAGGGAGGGTGGCAGTAATCGGGGAGAGGGGGAGGGTGACATTGAAAGGGGAGAGGGGGAGGGTGACATTGAAAGGGGAGAGGGGGAGAGTGATATTGATCGGTGAGAGGGGGAGGGTGACATCGATCGGGAAGGCTGGGTGACAATGATTGGTGAGAGGGGGAGCATGACATTAATCGGGGAGAGGGGGAGCCTGACATTGATCGGGGAAAGGGGGAGTGTGACAGTGATCGGGGAGAGGGGCAGCATGAAAGTGATCAGGGAGACGGGGAGGGTGACAGTGATCGGGGAGAGGGGTAGCATGATATTGATCGGGTCGAGGGGAAGCCTGACAGTGTTCGGGGAGAGGGGGAGGGTGATATTGATCGGGGAGACGGGATGGGTGACATTGATGGGGGAGAGGGGGAGGGTGACAGTGATCGGGGAGAGGGGGAGGGTGACAGTGATCGGGGAGAGGGGGAGGGTGACAGTGATCGGGGAGAGTGGTAGGGTGACAGTGATTGGGAAGGGAGGGTGGCAGTAATCGGGGAGAGGGGGAGGGTGACATTGAAAGGGGAGAGGGGGAGGGTGACATTGAAAGGGGAGAGGGGGAGAGTGATATTGATCGGTGAGAGGGGGAGGGTGACAGCGATCGGGAAGGCTGGGTGACAATGATTGGTGAGAGGGGGAGCATGACATTGATCGGGGAGAGGGGGAGCCTGACATTGATCGGGGAAAGGGGGTGTGTGACAGTGATCGGGGAGAGGGGCAGCATGACAGTGATCAGGGAGACGGGGAGGGTGACAGTGATCGGGGAGAGGGGTAGCATGATATTGATCGGGTCGAGGGAAAGCCTGACAGTGTTCGGGGAGAGGGGGAGGGTGATATTGATCGGGGAGAGGGGCAGCATGACAATGATCGGGGAGAGGGGGAGGTTGACAATGATCGGGGAGAGGGGGAGGGTGATATTGATCGGGGAGAGGGGCAGCATGACAATGATCAGGGAGAGGGGGAGGTTGACAATGATCGGGGAGAGGGGGAGGGTGATATTGATCGGGGAGAGGGGCAGCATGACAATGATCAGGGAGAGGGGGAGGGTGATATTGATCGGGGAGAGGGCAGCATGACAGTGATCGGGGAGATGGGGTGCGTGACAGTGATCGGGGAGAGGGGGAGGGTGACAGTGATCGGGGAGAGGGGGAGGGTGACAGTGATCGGGGAGAGCGGGAGGGTGACATTGATCGGGGAGAGGGGGAGGGTGACAGTGATCGGGGAGAAGTGGAGGGTGACATTGATCGGGGAGAGGGGGAGGGTGACATTGATGGGGGAGAGGGGGAGGGTGGCAGTAATCAGGGAATGGGGGAGGGTGACATTGATCGGGAAGAGTGGGAGGGTGACAGTGATTGGGAAGGGAGGGTGGCAGGAATCGGGGAGTGGGGGAGGGTGACATTGATCGGGGAGAGGGGGAGAGTGATATTGTTCGGTGAGAGGGGGAGGGTGTCAGTGATCGGGGAGAGGGGGAGGGTGATATTGATCGGTGAGAGGGGGAGGGTGACAGCGATCGGGAAGGCTGGGTGACAGTGATTGGTGAGAGGGGGAGCATGACATTGATCGGGGATAGGGGGAGCCCGACATTGATCGGGGAAAGGGGGAGTGTGACAGTGATCGGGGAGAGGGGGAGGTTGACATTGATCGGGGAGAGGGAGAGGGTGACAGTGATCGGGGAGAGGGGGAGGGTGATATTGATCGGGGAGAGGGGCAGCATGACAGTGATCGGGGAGAGGGGGTGGGTGACAGTGAACGGGGAGAGTGGGAGCGTGACAGTGATCGGGGAGAGAGGGAGGGTGACATTGATCGGTGAGAGGCGGAGGGTGACATTGATCGGGGAGAGGGAGAGGGTGACAGTGATCGGGAAGAGGGAGAGAGTGACAGTGGTCGGGGAGTGGGGGAGGGTGACAGTGATCGGGGAGATGGGGAGCGTGACATTGATCGGGGAGAGGGGGAGGGTGACAGTGATCGGGAAGGGAGGTTGACAGTGATCGGGGAGAGGGGGAGGGTGTCATTGATCGGGAAGAGGGGGAGGGTGACATTGATCGGGGAGAGGGGGAGGGTGACAGTGAGCGGGGAGAGGGGGAGATGGACAGTGATCGGGGAGAGGGGGAGGGTAACATTGATCGGGGAAAGGTGGATCGTGACAGTGATCGGGAAGAGGGGTCGGGTGACAATGATCGGGGAGAGCGGGAGTGTGACATTGATCGGGGAGAGGGGGAGGGTGACTGTGATCGGGGACTGGGGGAGGGTGACAGTGATCGGGGAGAGGGGGAGTGTGACATTGATCGGGGAGAGGTGGAGTTTGACATTGATCGGGGAGAGGGGGAGGGTGACAGTGATCGGGGAAAGGGGAGTGTGACATTGATCGGGGAGAGGGGGAGTGTGACATTGATCGGGGAGAGGGGGAGGGTGACTGTGATCGGGGAGAGGGGTAGAGTGACAGTGATCGGGTAGAGGGGGAGGGTGACAGTGATCGGGGAGAGGGGGAGCGTGACAGTGATCGGGGAGAGGGGGAGGGTGACAGTGATCGGGAAGGGAGGGTGACAGTGATCTGGGAGAGGGGGAGGGTGACATTGATCGGGGCGAGGGGGAGAGGGACAGTGATCGGGAAGAGGGGGAGGGTGACATTGATCGGGGAAAGGGGGAATGTGACAGTGATCGGGGATAGGGGGCGGGTGACAATGATTGGGGAGAGGGGGAGGGTGACATGGATCGGGGAGAGGGGGAGGGTGAGATTGATGGGGGAGAGGTGGAGGGTGACAGTGATCGGGGATAGGGGGAGTGTGACAGTGATCGGGGAGAGGCGGAGTATGACATTGATCGGGGAGAGGGGGAGTGTGACATTGATCGGGGAGAGGGGGAGGGTGACAGTGATCGGGGACAGGTGGAGGGTGACAGTGATCGGGGAGAGGGGCAGCATGACAGTGATCGGGGAGAGGGGGTGGGTGACAGTGAACGGGGAGAGTGGGAGCGTGACAGTGATCGGGGAGAGAGGGACGGTGACATTGATCGGTGAGAGGCGGAGGGTGACATTGATCGGGGAGAGGGAGAGAGTGACAGTGATCGGGGAGAGGGGGAGAGTGACAGTGGTCGAGGAGTATGGGAGCGTGACATTGATCGGGGAGAGGGGGAGGGTGACAGTGATCGGGAAGGGAGGTTGACAGTGATCGGGGAGAGGGGGAGGGTGACAGTGAGCGGGGAGAGGGGGAGAGGGACAGTGATCGGGGAGAGGGGGAGGGTGACATTGATCGGGGAAAGTTGGATCGTGACAGTGATCGGGAAGAGGGGTCAGGTGACAATGATCGGGGAGAGCGGGAGTGTGACATTGATCGGGGAGAGGGGGAGGGTGACTGTGATCATGGACAGGGGGAGGGTGACAGTGATCGTGGAGAGGGGGAGTGTGACATTGATCGGGGAGAGGTGGAGGGTAACATTGATCGGGGAGAGGGGGAGGGTGACAGTGATCGGGGAGAGGGGGAGGGTGACTGTGATCGGGGAGAGGGGTAGAGTGACAGTGATCGGGGAGAGGGGGAGGGTGACAGTGATCGGGGAGAGGGGGAGCGTGACAGTGATCGGGGAGAGGGGGAGGGTGACAGTGATCGGGAAGGGAGGGTGACAGTGATCTGGGAGAGGGGGAGGGTGACATTGATCGGGGAGAGGGGGAAGGTGACATTGATCGGGAAGAGGGGTAGGGTGACAGTGATCGGGGAGAGGGGGAGAGGGACAGTGATCGGGGAGAGGGGGAGGGTGACATTGATCGGGGAAAGGGGGAATGTGACAGTGATCGGGGATAGAGGGCGGGTGACAATGATCGGGGAGAGGGGGAGGGTGACATGGATCGGGGAGAGGGGGAGGGTGAGATTGATGGGGGAGAGGTGGAGGGTGACAGTGATCGGGGATAGGGGGAGTGTGACAGTGATCGGGGAGAGGCGGAGTATGACATTGATCGGGGAGAGGGGGAGTGTGAAATTGATCGGGGAGAGGGGGAGGGTGACAGTGATCGGGGACAGGTGGAGGGTGACAGTGATCGGGGAGAGGGGGAGGGTGACATTGATCGGGGAAAGAGGGAGTGTGACAGTGATCGGGGAGAGGGGGCAGGTAACAGTGATCGGGGAGAGGGGGAGGGTAACATTGATCAGGGAGAGGCGGAGGGTGACATTGATGGGGGAGAGGTGGAGGGTGACAATGATCGGGGAAAGGGGAGTGTGACATTGATCGGGGAGAGGGGGAGTGTGACATTGATCGGGGAGAGGGGGAGGGTGACTGTGATCGGGGAGAGGGGTAGAGTGACAGTGATCGGGGAGAGGGGGAGGGTGACAGTGATCGGGGAGAGGGGGAGCGTGACAGTGATCGGGGAGAGGGGGAGGGTGACAGTGATCGGGAAGGGAGGGTGACAGTGATCTGGGAGAGGGGGTGGGTGACATTGATCAGGGCGAGGGGGGGAGGGACAGTGATCGGGGAGAGGGGGAGGGTGACATTGATCGGGGAGAGGGGCAGCATGACAGTGATCGGGGAGAGGGGGTGGGTGACAGTGAACGGGGAGAGTGGGAGCGTGACAGTGATCGGGGAGAGGCGGAGTATGACATTGATCGGGGAGAGGGGGAGTGTGACATTGATCGGGGAGAGGGGGAGGGTGACAGTGATCGGGGAAAGAGGGAGTGTGACAGTGATCGGGGAGAGGGGGCAGGTAACAGTGATCGGGGAGAGGGGGCGGGTGACAATGATCGGGGAGAGGGGGAGGGTGACATGGATCGGGGAGAGGGGGAGGGTGAGATTGATGGGGGAGAGGTGGAGGGTGACAGTGATCGGGGATAGGGGGAGTGTGACAGTGATCGGGGAGAGGCGGAGTATGACATTGATCGGGGAGAGGGGGAGTGTGACATTGATCGGGGAGAGGGGGAGGGTGACAGTGATCGGGGGCAGGTGGAGGGTGACAGTGATCGGGGAGAGGGGCAGCATGACAGTGATCGGGGAGAGGGGGTGGGTGACAGTGAACGGGGAGAGTGGGAGCGTGACAGTGATCGGGGAGAGAGGGAGGGTGACATTGATCGGTGAGAGGCGGAGGGTGACATTGATCGGGGAGAGGGAGAGGGTGACAGTGATCGGGGAGAGGGGGAGAGTGACAGTGGTTGGGGAGTGGGAGAGGGTGACAGTGATCAGGGAGAGGGGGAGCGTGACATTGATCGGGGAGAGGGGGAGGGTGACAGTGATCGGGAAGGGAGGTTGACAGTGATCGGGGAGAGGGGGAGGGTGTCATTGATCGGAAAGAGGGGGAGGGTGACATTGATCGGGGAGAGGGGGAGGGTGACAGTGAGCGGGGAGAGGGGGAGAGGGACAGTGATCGGGGAGAGGGGGAGGGTGACATTGATCGGGGAGAGGGGGAGGGTGACAGTGATCGGGAAGGGAGGTTGACAGTGATCGGGGAGAGGGGGAGGGTGACAGTAAGCGGGGAGAGGGGGAGAGGGACAGTGATCGGGGAGAGGGGGAGGGTGACATTTATCGGGGAAAGTTGGATCGTGACAGTGATCGGGAAGAGGGGTCAGGTGACAATGATCGGGGAGAGCGGGAGTGTGACATTGATCGGGGAGAGGGGGAGGGTGACTGTGATCGGGGACAGGGGGAGGGTGACAGTGATCGGGGAGAGGGGGAGTGTGACATTGATCGGGGAGAGGTGGAGGGTAACATTGATCGGGGAGAGGGGGAGGGTGACAGTGATCGGGGAGAGGGGGAGGGTGACTGTGATCGGGGAGAGGGGTAGAGTGACAGTGATCGGGGAGAGGGGGAGGGTGACAGTGATCGGGGAGAGGGGGAGCGTGACAGTGATCGGGGAGAGGGGGAGGGTGACAGTGATCGGGAAGGGAGGGTGACAGTGATCTGGGAGAGGGGGAGGGTGACATTGATCGGGGAGAGGGGGAAGGTGACATTGATCGGGAAGAGGGGTAGGGTGACAGTGATCGGGGAGAGGGGGAGAGGGACAGTGATCGGGGAGAGGGGGAGGGTGACATTGATCGGGGAAAGGGGGAATGTGACAGTGATCGGGGATAGAGGGCGGGTGACAATGATCGGGGAGAAGGGGGAGGGTGACATGGATCGGGGAGAGGGGGAGGGTGAGATTGATGGGGGAGAGGTGGAGGGTGACAGTGATCGGGGATAGGGGGAGTGTGACAGTGATCGGGGAGAGGCGGAGTATGACATTGATCGGGGAGAGGGGGAGTGTGAAATTGATCGGGGAGAGGGGGAGGGTGACAGTGATCGGGGACAGGTGGAGGGTGACAGTGATCGGGGAGAGGGGGAGGGTGACATTGATCGGGGAAAGAGGGAGTGTGACAGTGATCGGGGAGAGGGGGCAGGTAACAGTGATCGGGGAGAGGGGGAGGGTAACATTGATCAGGGAGAGGCGGAGGGTGACATTGATGGGGGAGAGGTGGAGGGTGACAATGATCGGGGAAAGGGGAGTGTGACATTGATCGGGGAGAGGGGGAGTGTGACATTGATCGGGGAGAGGGGGAGGGTGACTGTGATCGGGGAGAGGGGTAGAGTGACAGTGATCGGGGAGAGGGGGAGGGTGACAGTGATCGGGGAGAGGGGGAGCGTGACAGTGATCGGGGAGAGGGGGAGGGTGACAGTGATCGGGAAGGGAGGGTGACAGTGATCTGGGAGAGGGGGTGGGTGACATTGATCAGGGCGAGGGGGGGAGGGACAGTGATCGGGGAGAGGGGGAGGGTGACATTGATCGGGGAGAGGGGCAGCATGACAGTGATCGGGGAGAGGGGGTGGGTGACAGTGAACGGGGAGAGTGGGAGCGTGACAGTGATCGGGGAGAGGCGGAGTATGACATTGATCGGGGAGAGGGGGAGTGTGACATTGATCGGGGAGAGGGGGAGGGTGACAGTGATCGGGGAAAGAGGGAGTGTGACAGTGATCGGGGAGAGGGGGCAGGTAACAGTGATCGGGGAGAGGGGGCGGGTGACAATGATCGGGGAGAGGGGGAGGGTGACATGGATCGGGGAGAGGGGGAGGGTGAGATTGATGGGGGAGAGGTGGAGGGTGACAGTGATCGGGGATAGGGGGAGTGTGACAGTGATCGGGGAGAGGCGGAGTATGACATTGATCGGGGAGAGGGGGAGTGTGACATTGATCGGGGAGAGGGGGAGGGTGACAGTGATCGGGGGCAGGTGGAGGGTGACAGTGATCGGGGAGAGGGGCAGCATGACAGTGATCGGGGAGAGGGGGTGGGTGACAGTGAACGGGGAGAGTGGGAGCGTGACAGTGATCGGGGAGAGAGGGAGGGTGACATTGATCGGTGAGAGGCGGAGGGTGACATTGATCGGGGAGAGGGAGAGGGTGACAGTGATCGGGGAGAGGGGGAGAGTGACAGTGGTTGGGGAGTGGGAGAGGGTGACAGTGATCAGGGAGAGGGGGAGCGTGACATTGATCGGGGAGAGGGGGAGGGTGACAGTGATCGGGAAGGGAGGTTGACAGTGATCGGGGAGAGGGGGAGGGTGTCATTGATCGGAAAGAGGGGGAGGGTGACATTGATCGGGGAGAGGGGGAGGGTGACAGTGAGCGGGGAGAGGGGGAGAGGGACAGTGATCGGGGAGAGGGGGAGGGTGACATTGATCGGGGAGAGGGGGAGGGTGACAGTGATCGGGAAGGGAGGTTGACAGTGATCGGGGAGAGGGGGAGGGTGACAGTAAGCGGGGAGAGGGGGAGAGGGACAGTGATCGGGGAGAGGGGGAGGGTGACATTTATCGGGGAAAGTTGGATCGTGACAGTGATCGGGAAGAGGGGTCAGGTGACAATGATCGGGGAGAGCGGGAGTGTGACATTGATCGGGGAGAGGGGGAGGGTGACTGTGATCGGGGACAGGGGGAGGGTGACAGTGATCGGGGAGAGGGGGAGTGTGACATTGATCGGGGAGAGGTGGAGGGTAACATTGATCGGGGAGAGGGGGAGGGTGACAGTGATCGGGGAGAGGGGGAGGGTGACAGTGATCGGGGAGAGGCGGAGTATGACATTGATCGGGGAGAGGGGGAGTGTGACATTGATCGGGGAGAGGGGGAGGGTGACAGTGATCGGGGACAGGTGGAGGGTGACAGTGATCGGGGAGAGGGGCAGCATGACAGTGATCGGGGAGAGGGGGTGGGTGACAGTGAACGGGGAGAGTGGGAGCGTGACAGTGATCGGGGAGAGAGGGACGGTGACATTGATCGGTGAGAGGCGGAGGGTGACATTGATCGGGGAGAGGGAGAGAGTGACAGTGATCGGGGAGAGGGGGAGAGTGACAGTGGTCGAGGAGTATGGGAGCGTGACATTGATCGGGGAGAGGGGGAGGGTGACAGTGATCGGGAAGGGAGGTTGACAGTGATCGGGGAGAGGGGGAGGGTGACAGTGAGCGGGGAGAGGGGGAGAGGGACAGTGATCGGGGAGAGGGGGAGGGTGACATTGATCGGGGAAAGTTGGATCGTGACAGTGATCGGGAAGAGGGGTCAGGTGACAATGATCGGGGAGAGCGGGAGTGTGACATTGATCGGGGAGAGGGGGAGGGTGACTGTGATCATGGACAGGGGGAGGGTGACAGTGATCGTGGAGAGGGGGAGTGTGACATTGATCGGGGAGAGGTGGAGGGTAACATTGATCGGGGAGAGGGGGAGGGTGACAGTGATCGGGGAGAGGGGGAGGGTGACTGTGATCGGGGAGAGGGGTAGAGTGACAGTGATCGGGGAGAGGGGGAGGGTGACAGTGATCGGGGAGAGGGGGAGCGTGACAGTGATCGGGGAGAGGGGGAGGGTGACAGTGATCGGGAAGGGAGGGTGACAGTGATCTGGGAGAGGGGGAGGGTGACATTGATCGGGGAGAGGGGGAAGGTGACATTGATCGGGAAGAGGGGTAGGGTGACAGTGATCGGGGAGAGGGGGAGAGGGACAGTGATCGGGGAGAGGGGGAGGGTGACATTGATCGGGGAAAGGGGGAATGTGACAGTGATCGGGGATAGAGGGCGGGTGACAATGATCGGGGAGAGGGGGAGGGTGACATGGATCGGGGAGAGGGGGAGGGTGAGATTGATGGGGGAGAGGTGGAGGGTGACAGTGATCGGGGATAGGGGGAGTGTGACAGTGATCGGGGAGAGGCGGAGTATGACATTGATCGGGGAGAGGGGGAGTGTGAAATTGATCGGGGAGAGGGGGAGGGTGACAGTGATCGGGGACAGGTGGAGGGTGACAGTGATCGGGGAGAGGGGGAGGGTGACATTGATCGGGGAAAGAGGGAGTGTGACAGTGATCGGGGAGAGGGGGCAGGTAACAGTGATCGGGGAGAGGGGGAGGGTAACATTGATCAGGGAGAGGCGGAGGGTGACATTGATGGGGGAGAGGTGGAGGGTGACAATGATCGGGGAAAGGGGAGTGTGACATTGATCGGGGAGAGGGGGAGTGTGACATTGATCGGGGAGAGGGGGAGGGTGACTGTGATCGGGGAGAGGGGTAGAGTGACAGTGATCGGGGAGAGGGGGAGGGTGACAGTGATCGGGGAGAGGGGGAGCGTGACAGTGATCGGGGAGAGGGGGAGGGTGACAGTGATCGGGAAGGGAGGGTGACAGTGATCTGGGAGAGGGGGTGGGTGACATTGATCAGGGCGAGGGGGGGAGGGACAGTGATCGGGGAGAGGGGGAGGGTGACATTGATCGGGGAGAGGGGCAGCATGACAGTGATCGGGGAGAGGGGGTGGGTGACAGTGAACGGGGAGAGTGGGAGCGTGACAGTGATCGGGGAGAGGCGGAGTATGACATTGATCGGGGAGAGGGGGAGTGTGACATTGATCGGGGAGAGGGGGAGGGTGACAGTGATCGGGGAAAGAGGGAGTGTGACAGTGATCGGGGAGAGGGGGCAGGTAACAGTGATCGGGGAGAGGGGGCGGGTGACAATGATCGGGGAGAGGGGGAGGGTGACATGGATCGGGGAGAGGGGGAGGGTGAGATTGATGGGGGAGAGGTGGAGGGTGACAGTGATCGGGGATAGGGGGAGTGTGACAGTGATCGGGGAGAGGCGGAGTATGACATTGATCGGGGAGAGGGGGAGTGTGACATTGATCGGGGAGAGGGGGAGGGTGACAGTGATCGGGGGCAGGTGGAGGGTGACAGTGATCGGGGAGAGGGGCAGCATGACAGTGATCGGGGAGAGGGGGTGGGTGACAGTGAACGGGGAGAGTGGGAGCGTGACAGTGATCGGGGAGAGAGGGAGGGTGACATTGATCGGTGAGAGGCGGAGGGTGACATTGATCGGGGAGAGGGAGAGGGTGACAGTGATCGGGGAGAGGGGGAGAGTGACAGTGGTTGGGGAGTGGGAGAGGGTGACAGTGATCAGGGAGAGGGGGAGCGTGACATTGATCGGGGAGAGGGGGAGGGTGACAGTGATCGGGAAGGGAGGTTGACAGTGATCGGGGAGAGGGGGAGGGTGTCATTGATCGGAAAGAGGGGGAGGGTGACATTGATCGGGGAGAGGGGGAGGGTGACAGTGAGCGGGGAGAGGGGGAGAGGGACAGTGATCGGGGAGAGGGGGAGGGTGACATTGATCGGGGAGAGGGGGAGGGTGACAGTGATCGGGAAGGGAGGTTGACAGTGATCGGGGAGAGGGGGAGGGTGACAGTAAGCGGGGAGAGGGGGAGAGGGACAGTGATCGGGGAGAGGGGGAGGGTGACATTTATCGGGGAAAGTTGGATCGTGACAGTGATCGGGAAGAGGGGTCAGGTGACAATGATCGGGGAGAGCGGGAGTGTGACATTGATCGGGGAGAGGGGGAGGGTGACTGTGATCGGGGACAGGGGGAGGGTGACAGTGATCGGGGAGAGGGGGAGTGTGACATTGATCGGGGAGAGGTGGAGGGTAACATTGATCGGGGAGAGGGGGAGGGTGACAGTGATCGGGGAGAGGGGGAGGGTGACTGTGATCGGGGAGAGGGGTAGAGTGACAGTGATCGGGGAGAGGGGGAGGGTGACAGTGATCGGGGAGAGGGGGAGCGTGACAGTGATCGGGGAGAGGGGGAGGGTGACAGTGATCGGGAAGGGAGGGTGACAGTGATCTGGGAGAGGGGGAGGGTGACATTGATCGGGGAGAGGGGGAAGGTGACATTGATCGGGAAGAGGGGTAGGGTGACAGTGATCGGGGAGAGGGGGAGAGGGACAGTGATCGGGGAGAGGGGGAGGGTGACATTGATCGGGGAAAGGGGGAATGTGACAGTGATCGGGGATAGAGGGCGGGTGACAATGATCGGGGAGAAGGGGGAGGGTGACATGGATCGGGGAGAGGGGGAGGGTGAGATTGATGGGGGAGAGGTGGAGGGTGACAGTGATCGGGGATAGGGGGAGTGTGACAGTGATCGGGGAGAGGCGGAGTATGACATTGATCGGGGAGAGGGGGAGTGTGAAATTGATCGGGGAGAGGGGGAGGGTGACAGTGATCGGGGACAGGTGGAGGGTGACAGTGATCGGGGAGAGGGGGAGGGTGACATTGATCGGGGAAAGAGGGAGTGTGACAGTGATCGGGGAGAGGGGGCAGGTAACAGTGATCGGGGAGAGGGGGAGGGTAACATTGATCAGGGAGAGGCGGAGGGTGACATTGATGGGGGAGAGGTGGAGGGTGACAATGATCGGGGAAAGGGGAGTGTGACATTGATCGGGGAGAGGGGGAGGGTGACAGTGATCGGGGAGAGGGGGAGCGTGACAGTGATCGGGGAGAGGGGGAGGGTGACAGTGATCGGGAAGGGAGGGTGACAGTGATCTGGGAGAGGGGGTGGGTGACATTGATCAGGGCGAGGGGGGGAGGGACAGTGATCGGGGAGAGGGGGAGGGTGACATTGATCGGGGAGAGGGGCAGCATGACAGTGATCGGGGAGAGGGGGTGGGTGACAGTGAACGGGGAGAGTGGGAGCGTGACAGTGATCGGGGAGAGGCGGAGTATGACATTGATCGGGGAGAGGGGGAGTGTGACATTGATCGGGGAGAGGGGGAGGGTGACAGTGATCGGGGAAAGAGGGAGTGTGACAGTGATCGGGGAGAGGGGGCAGGTAACAGTGATCGGGGAGAGGGGGCGGGTGACAATGATCGGGGAGAGGGGGAGGGTGACATGGATCGGGGAGAGGGGGAGGGTGAGATTGATGGGGGAGAGGTGGAGGGTGACAGTGATCGGGGATAGGGGGAGTGTGACAGTGATCGGGGAGAGGCGGAGTATGACATTGATCGGGGAGAGGGGGAGTGTGACATTGATCGGGGAGAGGGGGAGGGTGACAGTGATCGGGGGCAGGTGGAGGGTGACAGTGATCGGGGAGAGGGGCAGCATGACAGTGATCGGGGAGAGGGGGTGGGTGACAGTGAACGGGGAGAGTGGGAGCGTGACAGTGATCGGGGAGAGAGGGAGGGTGACATTGATCGGTGAGAGGCGGAGGGTGACATTGATCGGGGAGAGGGAGAGGGTGACAGTGATCGGGGAGAGGGGGAGAGTGACAGTGGTTGGGGAGTGGGAGAGGGTGACAGTGATCAGGGAGAGGGGGAGCGTGACATTGATCGGGGAGAGGGGGAGGGTGACAGTGATCGGGAAGGGAGGTTGACAGTGATCGGGGAGAGGGGGAGGGTGTCATTGATCGGAAAGAGGGGGAGGGTGACATTGATCGGGGAGAGGGGGAGGGTGACAGTGAGCGGGGAGAGGGGGAGAGGGACAGTGATCGGGGAGAGGGGGAGGGTGACATTGATCGGGGAGAGGGGGAGGGTGACAGTGATCGGGAAGGGAGGTTGACAGTGATCGGGGAGAGGGGGAGGGTGACAGTAAGCGGGGAGAGGGGGAGAGGGACAGTGATCGGGGAGAGGGGGAGGGTGACATTTATCGGGGAAAGTTGGATCGTGACAGTGATCGGGAAGAGGGGTCAGGTGACAATGATCGGGGAGAGCGGGAGTGTGACATTGATCGGGGAGAGGGGGAGGGTGACTGTGATCGGGGACAGGGGGAGGGTGACAGTGATCGGGGAGAGGGGGAGTGTGACATTGATCGGGGAGAGGTGGAGGGTAACATTGATCGGGGAGAGGGGGAGGGTGACAGTGATCGGGGAGAGGGGGAGGGTGACTGTGATCGGGGAGAGGGGTAGAGTGACAGTGATCGGGGAGAGGGGGAGGGCGACAGTGATCGGGGAGAGGGGGAGCGTGACAGTGATCGGGGAGAGGGGGAGGGTGACAGTGATCGGGAAGGGAGGGTGACAGTGATCTGGGAGAGGGGGAGGGTGACATTGATCGGGGAGAGGGGGAAGGTGACATTGATCGGGAAGAGGGGTAGGGTGACAGTGATCGGGGAGAGGGGGAGAGGGACAGTGATCGGGGAGAGGGGGAGGGTGACATTGATCGGGGAAAGGGGGAATGTGACAGTGATCGGGGATAGAGGGCGGGTGACAATGATCGGGGAGAGGGGGAGGGTGACATGGATCGGGGAGAGGGGGAGGGTGAGATTGATGGGGGAGAGGTGGAGGGTGACAGTGATCGGGGATAGGGGGAGTGTGACAGTGATCGGGGAGAGGCGGAGTATGACATTGATCGGGGAGAGGGGGAGTGTGACATTGATCGGGGAGAGGGGGAGGGTGACAGTGATCGGGGACAGGTGGAGGGTGACAGTGATCGGGGAGAGGGGGAGGGTGACATTGATCGGGGAAAGAGGGAGTGTGACAGTGATCGGGGAGAGGGGGCAGGTAACAGTGATCGGGGAGAGGGGGAGGGTAACATTGATCGGGGAGAGGCGGAGGGTGACATTGATGGGGGAGAGGTGGAGGGTGACAATGATCGGGGAAAGGGGAGTGTGACATTGATCGGGGAGAGGGGGAGTGTGACATTGATCGGGGAGAGGGGGAGGGTGACTGTGATCGGGGAGAGGGGTAGAGTGACAGTGATCGGGGAGAGGGGGAGGGTGACAGTGATCGGGGAGAGGGGGAGCGTGACAGTGATCGGGGAGAGGGGGAGGGTGACAGTGATCGGGAAGGGAGGGTGACAGTGATCTGGGAGAGGGGGTGGGTGACATTGATCGGGGCGAGGGGGAGAGGGACAGTGATCGGGGAGAGGGGGAGGGTGACATTGATCGGGGAGAGGGGCAGCATGACAGTGATCGGGGAGAGGGGGTGGGTGACAGTGAACGGGGAGAGTGGGAGCGTGACAGTGATCGGGGAGAGGCGGAGTATGACATTGATCGGGGAGAGGGGGAGTGTGACATTGATCGGGGAGAGGGGGAGGGTGACAGTGATCGGGGAAAGAGGGAGTGTGACAGTGATCGGGGAGAGGGGGCAGGTAACAGTGATCGGGGAGAGGGGGCGGGTGACAATGATCGGGGAGAGGGGGAGGGTGACATGGATCGGGGAGAGGGGGAGGGTGAGATTGATGGGGGAGAGGTGGAGGGTGACAGTGATCGGGGATAGGGGGAGTGTGACAGTGATCGGGGAGAGGCGGAGTATGACATTGATCGGGGAGAGGGGGAGTGTGACATTGATCGGGGAGAGGGGGAGGGTGACAGTGATCGGGGGCAGGTGGAGGGTGACAGTGATCGGGGAGAGGGGCAGCATGACAGTGATCGGGGAGAGGGGGTGGGTGACAGTGAACGGGGAGAGTGGGAGCGTGACAGTGATCGGGGAGAGAGGGAGGGTGACATTGATCGGTGAGAGGCGGAGGGTGACATTGATCGGGGAGAGGGAGAGGGTGACAGTGATCGGGGAGAGGGGGAGAGTGACAGTGGTCGGGGAGTGGGAGAGGGTGACAGTGATCGGGGAGAGGGGGAGCGTGACATTGATCGGGGAGAGGGGGAGGGTGACAGTGATCGGGAAGGGAGGTTGACAGTGATCGGGGAGAGGGGGAGGGTGTCATTGATCGGAAAGAGGGGGAGGGTGACATTGATCGGGGAGAGGGGGAGGGTGACAGTGAGCGGGGAGAGGGGGAGAGGGACAGTGATCGGGGAGAGGGGGAGGGTGACATTGATCGGGGAAAGGTGGATCGTGACAGTGATCGGGAAGAGGGGTCGGGTGACAATGATCGGGGAGAGGGGGAGTGTGACATTGATCGGTGAGAGGGGGAGTGTGACATTGATCGGGGAGAGGGGGAGGGTGACTGTGATCGGGGACAGGGGGAGGGTGACAGTGATCGGGGAGAGGGGGAGTGTGACATTGATCGGGGAGAGGGGGAGTGTGACATTGATCGGGGAGAGGGGGAGGGTGACTGTGATCGGGAAGGGAGGGTGACAGTGATCGGGGAGAGGGGGAGGGTGACAGTGATCGGGGAGAGGGGGAGCGTGACAGTGATCGGGGAGAGGGGGAGGGTGACAGTGATCGGGAAGGGAGGGTGACAGTGATCTGGGAGAGGGGGAGAGTGACATTGATCGGGGAAAGGGGGAATGTGACAGTGATCGGGGATAGGGGGCGAGTGACAATGATCGGGGAGAGGGGGAGGGTGACATGGATCGGGGAGAGGGGGAGGGAGAGATTGATGGGGGAGAGGTGGAGGGTGACAGTGATCGGGGATAGGGGGAGTGTGACAGTGATCGGGGACAGGCGGAGTATGACATTGATCGGGGAGAGGGGGAGTGTGACATTGATCGGGGAGAGGGGGAGGGTGACAGTGATCGGGGACAGGTGGAGGGTGACAGTGATCGGGGAGAGGGGGAGGGTGACATTGATCGGGGAAAGAGAGAGTGTCACATTGATCGGGCAGAGGGGGCAGGTAACAGTCATCGGGGAGAGCGGGAGGGTGACATTGATCGGGGAGAGGCGGAGGGTGACATTGATGGGGGAGAGGGGGAGGGTGACAATGATCGGGGAGAGGGGGAGTGTGACAGTGATCGGGGAGAGGGGGAGGGTGACATTGATCGGGGAGAGGTGGAGTGTGACATTGATCGGGGAGAGGGGGAGGGTGACAGTGATCGGGGAAAGGGGAGTGTGACATTGATCGGGGAGAGGGGGAGTGTGACATTGATCGGGGAGAGGGGGAGGGTGACTGTGATCGGGGAGAGGGGTAGAGTGACAGTGATCGGGTAGAGGGGGAGGGTGACAGTGATCGGGGAGAGGGGGAGCGTGACAGTGATCGGGGAGAGGGGGAGGGTGACAGTGATCGGGAAGGGAGGGTGACAGTGATCTGGGAGAGGGCGAGGGTGACATTGATCGGGGCGAGGGGGAGAGGGACAGTGATCGGGGAGAGGGGGAGGGTGACATTGATCGGGGAAAGGGGGAATGTGACAGTGATCGGGGATAGGGGGCGGGTGACAATGATTGGGGAGAGGGGGAGGGTGACATGGATCGGGGAGAGGGGGAGGGTGAGATTGATGGGGGAGAGGTGGAGGGTGACAGTGATCGGGGATAGGGGGAATGTGACAGTGATCGGGGAGAGGCGGAGTATGACATTGATCAGGGAGAGGGGGAGTGTGACATTGATCGGGGAGAGGGGGAGGGTGACAGTGATCGGGGACAGGTGGAGGGTGACAGTGATCGGGGAGAGGGGCAGCATGACAGTGATCGGGGAGAGGGGGTGGGTGACAGTGAACGGGGAGAGTGGGAGCGTGACAGTGATCGGGGAGAGAGGGAGGGTGACATTGATCGGTGAGAGGCGGAGGGTGACATTGATCGGGGAGAGGGAGAGGGTGACAGTGATCGGGGAGAGGGGGAGAGTGACAGTGGTCGGGGAGTGGGGGAGGGTGACAGTGATCGGGGAGAGGGGGAGTGTGACATTGATCGGGGAGAGGGGGAGGGTGACAGTGATCGGGAAGGGAGGTTGACAGTGATCGGGGAGAGGGGGAGGGTGACAGTGAGCGGGGAGAGGGGGAGAGGGACAGTGATCGGGGAGAGGGGGAGGGTGACATTGATCGGGGAAAGGTGGATCGTGACAGTGATCGGGAAGAGGGGTCGGGTGACAATGATCGGGGAGAGCGGGAGTGTGACATTGATCGGGGAGAGGGGGAGGGTGACTGTGATCGGGGACAGGGGGAGGGTGACAGTGATCGGGGAGAGGGGGAGTGTGACATTGATCGGGGAGAGGTGGAGGGTAACATTGATCGGGGAGAGGGGGAGGATGACAGTGATCGGGGAGAGGGGGAGGGTGACTGTGATCGGGGAGAGGGGTAGAGTGACAGTGATCGGGGAGAGGGGGAGGGTGACAGTGATCGGGGAGAGGGGGAGCGTGACAGTGATCGGGGAGAGGGGGAGGGTGACAGTGATCGGGAAGGGAGGGTGACAGTGATCTGGGAGAGGGGGAGGGTGACATTGATCGGGGAGAGGGGGAAGGTGACATTGATCGGGAAGAGGGGTCGGGTGACAGTGATCGGGGAGAGGGGGAGAGGGACAGTGATCGGGGAGAGGGGGAGGGTGAAATTGATCGGGGAAAGGGGGAATGTGACAGTGATCGGGGATAGGGGGCGGGTGACAATGATCGGGGAGAGGGGGAGGGTGACATGGATCGGGGAGAGGGGGAGGGTGAGATTGATGGGGGAGAGGTGGAGGGTGACAGTGATCGGGGATAGGGGGAGTGTGACAGTGATCGGGGAGAGGCGGAGTATGACATTGATCGGGGAGAGGGGGAGTGTGACATTGATCGGGGAGAGGGGGAGGGTGACAGTGATCGGGGACAGGTGGAGGGTGACAGTGATCGGGGAGAGGGGGAGGGTGACATTGATCGGGGAAAGAGGGAGTGTGACAGTGATCGGGGAGAGGGGGAGGGTAACATTGATCGGGGAGAGGCGGAGGGTGACATTGATGGGGGAGAGGTGGAGGGTGACAATGATCGGGGAAAGGGGAGTGTGACATTGATCGGGGAGAGGGGGAGGGTGACTGTGATCGGGGTGAGGGGTAGAGTGACAGTGATCGGGGAGAGGGGGAGGGTGACAGTGATCGGGGAGAGGGGGAGCGTGACAGTGATCGGGGAGAGGGGGAGGGTGACAGTGATCGGGAAGGGAGGGTGACAGTGATCTGGGAGGGGGGAGGGTGACATTGATCGGGGCGAGGGGGAGAGGGACAGTGATCGGGGAGAGGGGGAGGGTGACATTGATCGGGGAGAGGGGCCGCATGACAGTGATCGGGGAGAGGGGGTGGGTGACAGTGAACGGGGAGAGTGGGAGCGTGACAGTGATCGGGGAGAGAGGGAGGGTGACATTGATCGGTGAGAGGCGGAGGGTGACATTGATCGGGGAGAGGGAGAGGGTGACAGTGATCGGGGAGAGGGGGAGAGTGACAGTGGTCGGGGAGTGGGGGAGGGTGACAGTGATCGGGGAGATGGGGAGCGTGACATTGATCGGGGAGAGGGGGAGGGTGACAGTGATCGGGAAGGGAGGTTGACAGTGATCGGGGAGAGGGGTAGGGTGTCATTGATCGGGAAGAGGGGGAGGGTGACATTGATCGGGGAGAGGGGGAGGGTGACAGTGAGCGGGGAGAGGGGGCGAGGGACAGTGATCGGGGAGAGGGGGAGGGTGACATTGATCGGGGAAAGGTGGATCGTGACAGTGATCGGGAAGAGGGGGCGGGTGACAATGATCGGGGAGAGGGGGAGGGTGACATGGATCGGGGAGAGGGGGAGGGTGAGATTGATGGGGGAGAGGTGGAGGGTGACAGTGATCGGGGATAGGGGGAGTGTGACAGTGATCGGGGACAGGCGGAGTATGACATTGATCGGGGAGAGAGTGTGACATTGATCGGGGAGAGGGGGAGGGTGACAGTGATCGGGGACAGGTGGAGGGTGACAGTGATCGGGGAGAGGGGCAGCATGACAGTGATCGGGGAGAGGGGGTGGGTGACAGTGAACGGGGAGAGTGGGAGCGTGACAGTGATCGGGGAGAGAGGGAGAGTGACATTGATCGGTGAGAGGCGGAGGGTGACATTGATCGGGGAGAGGGAGAGGGTGACAGTGATCGGGGAGAGGGGGAGAGTGACAGTGGTCGGGGAGTGGGAGAGGGTGACAGTGATCGGGGAGAGGGGGAGCGTGACATTGATCGGGGAGAGGGGGAGGGTGACAGTGATCGGGAAGGGAGGTTGACAGTGATCGGGGAGAGGGGGAGGGTGTCATTGATCGGGAAGAGGGGGAGGGTGACATTGATCGGGGAGAGGGGGAGGGTGACAGTGAGCGGGGAGAGGGGGAGAGGGACAGTGATCGGGGAGAGGGGGAGGGTGACATTGATCGGGGAAAGGTGGATCATGACAGTGATCGGGAAGAGGGGTCGGGTGACAATGATCGGGGAGAGCGGGAGTGTGACATTGATCGGGGAGAGGGGGAGGGTGACTGTGATCGGGGACAGGTGGAGGGTGACAGTGATCGGGGAGAGGGGGAGTGTGACAGTGATCGGGGAGAGGGGGAGGGTGACTGTGATCGGGGAGAGGGGTAGAGTGACAGTGATCGGGGAGAGGGGGAGGGTGACAGTGATCGGGGAGAGGGGGAGCGTGACAGTGATCGGGGAGAGGGGGAGGGTGACAGTGATTGGGAAGGGAGGGTGACAGTGATCGGGGACAGGTGGAGGGTGACAGTGATCGGGGAGAGGGGGAGGGTGACATTGATCGGGGAAAGAGGGAGTGTGACAGTGATCGGGGAGAGGGGCAGGTAACAGTGATCGGGGAGAGGGGGAGGGTAACATTGATCGGGGAGAGGCGGAGGGTGACATTGATGGGGGAGAGGTGGAGGGTGACAATGATCGGGGAGAGGGGGAGCGTGACAATTATCGGGGAGAGGAGGCGGGTGACAATGATCGGGGAGAGGGGGAGGGTGACAATGATCGGGGAGAGTGGGAGGGTGACAATGATCGGGGAGAGGGGGAGGTTGACATAAACCGGGAATAGGGGGTGAGTGGTATTGATCGGTGAGAGGGGGAGCATGACTGTTATCGGGGCGAGGTGGAGCGTGACAGCGATCGGGGAGTGGGGGAGAGTTACATTGATTGGGGAGAGGGGGAGGGTGACATTGATCGGGGAGAGGGGGAGGGTGATATTGATCGGGGAGAGGGGGAGGGTGACATTGATCGGGGAGAAGGAGAGGGTGACAGTGATCGGGGAGAGGGGGAGGCTGACATTGATCGGGGTTGGGGGTGGGTGTTATTGATCGGTGAGAGGGGGAGCGTGATAGTTATCGGGGAGAGGGGGAGCGTGACAGCGATCGGGGAGAGGGGGAGGGTGACATTGATCGGGGAGAGGGGGAGGGTGACATTGATCGGGGAGAGGGGGAGGGTGACATTGATCAGGGATAGGGGGAGGGTGACAGTGATCGGGGAGAGGGGGAGGGTGACAGTAAGCGGGGAGAGGGGGAGAGGGACAGTGATCGGGGAGAGGGGGAGGGTGACATTGATCGGGGAAAGTTGGATCGTGACAGTGATCGGGAAGAGGGGTCAGGTGACAATGATCGGGGAGAGCGGGAGTGTGACATTGATCGGGGAGAGGGGGAGGGTGACTGTGATCGGGGACAGGGGGAGGGTGACAGTGATCGGGGAGAGGGGGAGTGTGACATTGATCGGGGAGAGGTGGAGGGTAACATTGATCGGGGAGAGGGGGAGGGTGACAGTGATCGGGGAGAGGGGGAGGGTGACTGTGATCGGGGAGAGGGGTAGAGTGACAGTGATCGGGGAGAGGGGGAGGGTGACAGTGATCGGGGAGAGGGGGAGCGTGACAGTGATCGGGGAGAGGGGGAGGGTGACAGTGATCGGGAAGGGAGGGTGACAGTGATCTGGGAGAGGGGGAGGGTGACATTGATCGGGGAGAGGGGGAAGGTGACATTGATCGGGAAGAGGGGTAGGGTGACAGTGATCGGGGAGAGGGGGAGAGGGACAGTGATCGGGGAGAGGGGGAGGGTGACATTGATCGGGGAAAGGGGGAATGTGACAGTGATCGGGGATAGAGGGCGGGTGACAATGATCGGGGAGAGGGGGAGGGTGACATGGATCGGGGAGAGGGGAGGGTGAGATTGATGGGGGAGAGGTGGAGGGTGACAGTGATCGGGGATAGGGGGAGTGTGACAGTGATCGGGGAGAGGCGGAGTATGACATTGATCGGGGAGAGGGGGAGTGTGACATTGATCGGGGAGAGGGGGAGGGTGACAGTGATCGGGGACAGGTGGAGGGTGACAGTGATCGGGGAGAGGGGGAGGGTGACATTGATCGGGGAAAGAGGGAGTGTGACAGTGATCGGGGAGAGGGGGCAGGTAACAGTGATCGGGGAGAGGGGGAGGGTAACATTGATCGGGGAGAGGCGGAGGGTGACATTGATGGGGGAGAGGTGGAGGGTGACAATGATCGGGGAAAGGGGAGTGTGACATTGATCGGGGAGAGGGGGAGTGTGACATTGATCGGGGAGAGGGGGAGGGTGACTGTGATCGGGGAGAGGGGTAGAGTGACAGTGATCGGGGAGAGGGGGAGGGTGACAGTGATCGGGGAGAGGGGGAGCGTGACAGTGATCGGGGAGAGGGGGAGGGTGACAGTGATCGGGAAGGGAGGGTGACAGTGATCTGGGAGAGGGGGTGGGTGACATTGATCGGGGCGAGGGGGAGAGGGACAGTGATCGGGGAGAGGGGGAGGGTGACATTGATCAGGGAGAGGGGCAGCATGACAGTGATCGGGGAGAGGGGGTGGGTGACAGTGAACGGGGAGAGTGGGAGCGTGACAGTGATCGGGGAGAGGCGGAGTATGACATTGATCGGGGAGAGGGGGAGTGTGACATTGATCGGGGAGAGGGGGAGGGTGACAGTGATCGGGGAAAGAGGGAGTGTGACAGTGATCGGGGAGAGGGGGCAGGTAACAGTGATCGGGGAGAGGGGGCGGGTGACAATGATCGGGGAGAGGGGGAGGGTGACATGGATCGGGGAGAGGGGGAGGGTGAGATTGATGGGGGAGAGGTGGAGGGTGACAGTGATCGGGGATAGGGGGAGTGTGACAGTGATCGGGGAGAGGCGGAGTATGACATTGATCGGGGAGAGGGGGAGTGTGACATTGATCGGGGAGAGGGGGAGGGTGACAGTGATCGGGGGCAGGTGGAGGGTGACAGTGATCGGGGAGAGGGGCAGCATGACAGTGATCGGGGAGAGGGGGTGGGTGACAGTGAACGGGGAGAGTGGGAGCGTGACAGTGATCGGGGAGAGAGGGAGGGTGACATTGATCGGTGAGAGGCGGAGGGTGACATTGATCGGGGAGAGGGAGAGGGTGACAGTGATCGGGGAGAGGGGGAGAGTGACAGTGGTCGGGGAGTGGGAGAGGGTGACAGTGATCGGGGAGAGGGGGAGCGTGACATTGATCGGGGAGAGGGGGAGGGTGACAGTGATCGGGAAGGGAGGTTGACAGTGATCGGGGAGAGGGGGAGGGTGTCATTGATCGGAAAGAGGGGGAGGGTGACATTGATCGGGGAGAGGGGGAGGGTGACAGTGAGCGGGGAGAGGGGGAGAGGGACAGTGATCGGGGAGAGGGGGAGGGTGACATTGATCGGGGAAAGGTGGATCGTGACAGTGATCGGGAAGAGGGGTCGGGAGACAATGATCGGGGAGAGGGGGAGTGTGACATTGATCGGTGAGAGGGGGAGTGTGACATTGATCGGGGAGAGGGGGAGGGTGACTGTGATCGGGGACAGGGGGAGGGTGACAGTGATCGGGGAGAGGGGGAGTGTGACATTGATCGGGGAGAGGGGGAGTGTGACATTGATCGGGGAGAGGGGGAGGGTGACTGTGATCGGGGAGAGGGGTAGAGTGACAGTGATCGGGGAGAGGGGGAGGGTGACAGTGATCGGGGAGAGGGGGAGCGTGACAGTGATCGGGGAGAGGGGGAGGGTGACAGTGATCGGAAAGGGAGGGTGACAGTGATCTGGGAGAGGGGGAGGGGGACATTGATCGGGGAGAGGGGGAGGGTGACATTGATCGGGGAGAGGGGTAGGGTGACAGTGATCGGGGAGCGGGGGAGAGGGACAGTGATCAGGGAGAGGGGGAGAGTGACATTGATCGGGGAAAGGGGGAATGTGACAGTGATCGGGGATAGGGGGCGAGTGACAATGATCGGGGAGAGGGGGAGGGTGACATGGATCGGGGAGAGGGGGAGGGAGAGATTGATGGGGGAGAGGTGGAGGGTGACAGTGATCGGGGATAGGGGGAGTGTGACAGTGATCGGGGACAGGCGGAGTATGACATTGATCGGGGAGAGGGGGAGTGTGACATTGATCGGGGAGAGGGGGAGGGTGACAGTGATCGGGGACAGGTGGAGGGTGACAGTGATCGGGGAGAGGGGGAGGGTGACATTGATCGGGGAAAGAGAGAGTGTCACATTGATCGGGCAGAGGGGGCAGGTAACAGTCATCGGGGAGAGCGGGAGGGTGACATTGATCGGGGAGAGGCGGAGGGTGACATTGATGGGGGAGAGGGGGAGGGTGACAATGATCGGGGAGAGGGGGAGTGTGACAGTGATCGGGGAGAGGGGGAGGGTGACATTGATCGGGGAGAGGTGGAGTGTGACATTGATCGGGGAGAGGGGGAGGGTGACAGTGATCGGGGAAAGGGGAGTGTGACATTGATCGGGGAGAGGGGGAGTGTGACATTGATCGGGGAGAGGGGGAGGGTGACTGTGATCGGGGAGAGGGGTAGAGTGACAGTGATCGGGTAGAGGGGGAGGGTGACAGTGATCGGGGAGAGGGGGAGCGTGACAGTGATCGGGGAGAGGGGGAGGGTGACAGTGATCGGGAAGGGAGGGTGACAGTGATCTGGGAGAGGGGGAGGGTGACATTGATCGGGGCGAGGGGGAGAGGGACAGTGATCGGGGAGAGGGGGAGGGTGACATTGATCGGGGAAAGGGGGAATGTGACAGTGATCGGGGATAGGGGGCGGGTGACAATGATTGGGGAGAGGGGGAGGGTGACATGGATCGGGGAGAGGGGGAGGGTGAGATTGATGGGGGAGAGGTGGAGGGTGACAGTGATCGGGGATAGGGGGAATGTGACAGTGATCGGGGAGAGGCGGAGTATGACATTGATCAGGGAGAGGGGGAGTGTGACATTGATCGGGGAGAGGGGGAGGGTGACAGTGATCGGGGACAGGTGGAGGGTGACAGTGATCGGGGAGAGGGGCAGCATGACAGTGATCGGGGAGAGGGGGTGGGTGACAGTGAACGGGGAGAGTGGGAGCGTGACAGTGATCGGGGAGAGAGGGAGGGTGACATTGATCGGTGAGAGGCGGAGGGTGACATTGATCGGGGAGAGGGAGAGGGTGACAGTGATCGGGGAGAGGGGGAGAGTGACAGTGGTCGGGGAGTGGGGGAGGGTGACAGTGATCGGGGAGAGGGGGAGTGTGACATTGATCGGGGAGAGGGGGAGGGTGACAGTGATCGGGAAGGGAGGTTGACAGTGATCGGGGAGAGGGGGAGGGTGACAGTGAGCGGGGAGAGGGGGAGAGGGACAGTGATCGGGGAGAGGGGGAGGGTGACATTGATCGGGGAGAGGGGGAGGGTGACAGTGAGCGGGGAGAGGGGGAGAGGGACAGTGATCGGGGAGAGGGGGAGGGTGACATTGATCGGGGAAAGGTGGATCATGACAGTGATCGGGAAGAGGGGTCGGGTGACAATGATCGGGGAGAGGGGGAGTGTGACAGTGATCGGGGAGAGGGGGAGGGTGACATTGATCGGGGAGAGGTGGAGTGTGACATTGATCGGGGAGAGGGGGAGGGTGACAGTGATCGGGGAAAGGGGAGTGTGACATTGATCGGGGAGAGGGGGAGTGTGACATTGATCGGGGAGAGGGGGAGGGTGACTGTGATCGGGGAGAGGGGTAGAGTGACAGTGATCGGGTAGAGGGGGAGGGTGACAGTGATTGGGGAGAGGGGGAGCGTGACAGTGATCGGGGAGAGGGGGAGGGTGACAGTGATCGGGAAGGGAGGGTGACAGTGATCTGGGAGAGGGGGAGGGTGACATTGATCGGGGCGAGGGGGAGAGGGACAGTGATCGGGGAGAGGGGGAGGGTGACATTGATCGGGGAAAGGGGGAATGTGACAGTGATCGGGGATAGGGGGCGGGTGACAATGATTGGGGAGAGGGGGAGGGTGACATGGATCGGGGAGAGGGGGAGGGTGAGATTGATGGGGGAGAGGTGGAGGGTGACAGTGATCGGGGATAGGGGGAATGTGACAGTGATCGGGGAGAGGCGGAGTATGACATTGATCAGGGAGAGGGGGAGTGTGACATTGATCGGGGAGAGGGGGAGGGTGACAGTGATCGGGGACAGGTGGAGGGTGACAGTGATCGGGGAGAGGGGCAGCATGACAGTGATCGGGGAGAGGGGGTGGGTGACAGTGAACGGGGAGAGTGGGAGCGTGACAGTGATCGGGGAGAGAGGGAGGGTGACATTGATCGGTGAGAGGCGGAGGGTGACATTGATCGGGGAGAGGGAGAGGGTGACAGTGATCGGGGAGAGGGGGAGAGTGACAGTGGTCGGGGAGTGGGGGAGGGTGACAGTGATCGGGGAGAGGGGGAGTGTGACATTGATCGGGGAGAGGGGGAGGGTGACAGTGATCGGGAAGGGAGGTTGACAGTGATCGGGGAGAGGGGGAGGGTGACAGTGAGCGGGGAGAGGGGGAGAGGGACAGTGATCGGGGAGAGGGGGAGGGTGACATTGATCGGGGAGAGGGGGAGGGTGACAGTGAGCGGGGAGAGGGGGAGAGGGACAGTGATCGGGGAGAGGGGGAGGGTGACATTGATCGGGGAAAGGTGGATCATGACAGTGATCGGGAAGAGGGGTCGGGTGACAATGATCGGGGAGAGGGGGAGTGTGACAGTGATCGGGGAGAGGGGGAGGGTGACATTGATCGGGGAGAGGTGGAGTGTGACATTGATCGGGGAGAGGGGGAGGGTGACAGTGATCGGGGAAAGGGGAGTGTGACATTGATCGGGGAGAGGGGGAGTGTGACATTGATCGGGGAGAGGGGGAGGGTGACTGTGATCGGGGAGAGGGGTAGAGTGACAGTGATCGGGTAGAGGGGGAGGGTGACAGTGATCGGGGAGAGGGGGAGCGTGACAGTGATCGGGGAGAGGGGGAGGGTGACAGTGATCGGGAAGGGAGGGTGACAGTGATCTGGGAGAGGGGGAGGGTGACATTGATCGGGGCGAGGGGGAGAGGGACAGTGATCGGGGAGAGGGGGAGGGTGACATTGATCGGGGAAAGGGGGAATGTGACAGTGATCGGGGATAGGGGGCGGGTGACAATGATTGGGGAGAGGGGGAGGGTGACATGGATCGGGGAGAGGGGGAGGGTGAGATTGATGGGGGAGAGGTGGAGGGTGACAGTGATCGGGGATAGGGGGAATGTGACAGTGATCGGGGAGAGGCGGAGTATGACATTGATCAGGGAGAGGGGGAGTGTGACATTGATCGGGGAGAGGGGGAGGGTGACAGTGATCGGGGACAGGTGGAGGGTGACAGTGATCGGGGAGAGGGGCAGCATGACAGTGATCGGGGAGAGGGGGTGGGTGACAGTGAACGGGGAGAGTGGGAGCGTGACAGTGATCGGGGAGAGAGGGAGGGTGACATTGATCGGTGAGAGGCGGAGGGTGACATTGATCGGGGAGAGGGAGAGGGTGACAGTGATTGGGGAGAGGGGGAGAGTGACAGTGGTCGGGGAGTGGGGGAGGGTGACAGTGATCGGGGAGAGGGGGAGTGTGACATTGATCGGGGAGAGGGGGAGGGTGACAGTGATCGGGAAGGGAGGTTGACAGTGATCGGGGAGAGGGGGAGGGTGACAGTGAGCGGGGAGAGGGGGAGAGGGACAGTGATCGGGGAGAGGGGGAGGGTGACATTGATCGGGGAGAGGGGGAGGGTGACAGTGAGCGGGGAGAGGGGGAGAGGGACAGTGATCGGGGAGAGGGGGAGGGTGACATTGATCGGGGAAAGGTGGATCATGACAGTGATCGGGAAGAGGGGTCGGGTGACAATGATCGGGGAGAGCGGGAGTGTGACATTGATCGGGGAGAGGGGGAGGGTGACTGTGATCGGGGACAGGTGGAGGGTGACAGTGATCGGGGAGAGGGGGAGTGTGACAGTGATCGGGGAGAGGGGGAGGGTGACTGTGATCGGGGAGAGGGGTAGAGTGACAGTGATCGGGGAGAGGGGGAGGGTGACAGTGATCGGGGAGAGGGGGAGCGTGACAGTGATCGGGGAGAGGGGGAGGGTGACAGTGATTGGGAAGGGAGGGTGACAGTGATCGGGGACAGGTGGAGGGTGACAGTGATCGGGGAGAGGGGGAGGGTGACATTGATCGGGGAAAGAGGGAGTGTGACAGTGATCGGGGAGAGGGGCAGGTAACAGTGATCGGGGAGAGGGGGAGGGTAACATTGATCGGGGAGAGGCGGAGGGTGACATTGATGGGGGAGAGGTGGAGGGTGACAATGATCGGGGAGAGGGGGAGCGTGACAATTATCGGGGAGAGGAGGCGGGTGACAATGATCGGGGAGAGGGGGAGGGTGACAATGATCGGGGAGAGTGGGAGGGTGACAATGATCGGGGAGAGGGGGAGGTTGACATAAACCGGGAATAGGGGGTGAGTGGTATTGATCGGTGAGAGGGGGAGCATGACTGTTATCGGGGCGAGGTGGAGCGTGACAGCGATCGGGGAGTGGGGGAGAGTTACATTGATTGGGGAGAGGGGGAGGGTGACATTGATCGGGGAGAGGGGGAGGGTGATATTGATCGGGGAGAGGGGGAGGGTGACATTGATCGGGGAGAAGGAGAGGGTGACAGTGATCGGGGAGAGGGGGAGGCTGACATTGATCGGGGAGAGGGGGTGGGTGTTATTGATCGGTGAGAGGGGGAGCGTGATAGTTATCGGGGAGAGGGGGAGCGTGACAGCGATCGGGGAGAGGGGGAGGGTGACATTGATCGGGGAGAGGGGGAGGGTGACATTGATCGGGGAGAGGGGGAGGGTGACATTGATCAGGGATAGGGGGAGGGTGACAGTGATCGGGGAGAGGGGGAGGGTGACAGTAAGCGGGGAGAGGGGGAGAGGGACAGTGATCGGGGAGAGGGGGAGGGTGACATTGATCGGGGAAAGTTGGATCGTGACAGTGATCGGGAAGAGGGGTCAGGTGACAATGATCGGGGAGAGCGGGAGTGTGACATTGATCGGGGAGAGGGGGAGGGTGACTGTGATCGGGGACAGGGGGAGGGTGACAGTGATCGGGGAGAGGGGGAGTGTGACATTGATCGGGGAGAGGGGGTGGGTGACAGTGAACGGGGAGAGTGGGAGCGTGACAGTGATCGGGGAGAGAGGGAGGGTGACATTGATCGGTGAGAGGCGGAGGGTGACATTGATCGGGGAGAGGGAGAGGGTGACAGTGATCGGGGAGAGGGGGAGAGTGACAGTGGTCGGGGAGTGGGGGAGGGTGACAGTGATCGGGGAGAGGGGGAGTGTGACATTGATCGGGGAGAGGGGGAGGGTGACAGTGATCGGGAAGGGAGGTTGACAGTGATCGGGGAGAGGGGGAGGGTGACAGTGAGCGGGGAGAGGGGGAGAGGGACAGTGATCGGGGAGAGGGGGAGGGTGACATTGATCGGGGAGAGGGGGAGGGTGACAGTGAGCGGGGAGAGGGGGAGAGGGACAGTGATCGGGGAGAGGGGGAGGGTGACATTGATCGGGGAAAGGTGGATCATGACAGTGATCGGGAAGAGGGGTCGGGTGACAATGATCGGGGAGAGCGGGAGTGTGACATTGATCGGGGAGAGGGGGAGGGTGACTGTGATCGGGGACAGGTGGAGGGTGACAGTGATCGGGGAGAGGGGGAGTGTGACAGTGATCGGGGAGAGGGGGAGGGTGACTGTGATCGGGGAGAGGGGTAGAGTGACAGTGATCGGGGAGAGGGGGAGGGTGACAGTGATCGGGGAGAGGGGGAGCGTGACAGTGATCGGGGAGAGGGGGAGGGTGACAGTGATTGGGAAGGGAGGGTGACAGTGATCGGGGACAGGTGGAGGGTGACAGTGATCGGGGAGAGGGGGAGGGTGACATTGATCGGGGAAAGAGGGAGTGTGACAGTGATCGGGGAGAGGGGCAGGTAACAGTGATCGGGGAGAGGGGGAGGGTAACATTGATCGGGGAGAGGCGGAGGGTGACATTGATGGGGGAGAGGTGGAGGGTGACAATGATCGGGGAGAGGGGGAGCGTGACAATTATCGGGGAGAGGAGGCGGGTGACAATGATCGGGGAGAGGGGGAGGGTGACAATGATCGGGGAGAGTGGGAGGGTGACAATGATCGGGGAGAGGGGGAGGTTGACATAAACCGGGAATAGGGGGTGAGTGGTATTGATCGGTGAGAGGGGGAGCATGACTGTTATCGGGGCGAGGTGGAGCGTGACAGCGATCGGGGAGTGGGGGAGAGTTACATTGATTGGGGAGAGGGGGAGGGTGACATTGATCGGGGAGAGGGGGAGGGTGATATTGATCGGGGAGAGGGGGAGGGTGACATTGATCGGGGAGAAGGAGAGGGTGACAGTGATCGGGGAGAGGGGGAGGCTGACATTGATCGGGGAGAGGGGGTGGGTGTTATTGATCGGTGAGAGGGGGAGCGTGATAGTTATCGGGGAGAGGGGGAGCGTGACAGCGATCGGGGAGAGGGGGAGGGTGACATTGATCGGGGAGAGGGGGAGGGTGACATTGATCGGGGAGAGGGGGAGGGTGACATTGATCAGGGATAGGGGGAGGGTGACAGTGATCGGGGAGAGGGGGAGGGTGACAGTAAGCGGGGAGAGGGGGAGAGGGACAGTGATCGGGGAGAGGGGGAGGGTGACATTGATCGGGGAAAGTTGGATCGTGACAGTGATCGGGAAGAGGGGTCAGGTGACAATGATCGGGGAGAGCGGGAGTGTGACATTGATCGGGGAGAGGGGGAGGGTGACTGTGATCGGGGACAGGGGGAGGGTGACAGTGATCGGGGAGAGGGGGAGTGTGACATTGATCGGGGAGAGGTGGAGGGTAACATTGATCGGGGAGAGGGGGAGGGTGACAGTGATCGGGGAGAGGGGGAGGGTGACTGTGATCGGGGAGAGGGGTAGAGTGACAGTGATCGGGGAGAGGGGGAGGGTGACAGTGATCGGGGAGAGGGGGAGCGTGACAGTGATCGGGGAGAGGGGGAGGGTGACAGTGATCGGGAAGGGAGGGTGACAGTGATCTGGGAGAGGGGGAGGGTGACATTGATCGGGGAGAGGGGGAAGGTGACATTGATCGGGAAGAGGGGTAGGGTGACAGTGATCGGGGAGAGGGGGAGAGGGACAGTGATCGGGGAGAGGGGGAGGGTGACATTGATCGGGGAAAGGGGGAATGTGACAGTGATCGGGGATAGAGGGCGGGTGACAATGATCGGGGAGAGGGGGAGGGTGACATGGATCGGGGAGAGGGGGAGGGTGAGATTGATGGGGGAGAGGTGGAGGGTGACAGTGATCGGGGATAGGGGGAGTGTGACAGTGATCGGGGAGAGGGGGAGGGTGACAGTGATCGGGGAGAGGGGGAGCGTGACAGTGATCGGGGAGAGGGGGAGGGTGACAGTGATTGGGAAGGGAGGGTGACAGTGATCGGGGACAGGTGGAGGGTGACAGTGATCGGGGAGAGGGGGAGGGTGACATTGATCGGGGAAAGAGGGAGTGTGACAGTGATCGGGGAGAGGGGCAGGTAACAGTGATCGGGGAGAGGGGGAGGGTAACATTGATCGGGGAGAGGCGGAGGGTGACATTGATGGGGGAGAGGTGGAGGGTGACAATGATCGGGGAGAGGGGGAGCGTGACAATTATCGGGGAGAGGAGGCGGGTGACAATGATCGGGGAGAGGGGGAGGGTGACAATGATCGGGGAGAGTGGGAGGGTGACAATGATCGGGGAGAGGGGGAGGTTGACATAAACCGGGAATAGGGGGTGAGTGGTATTGATCGGTGAGAGGGGGAGCATGACTGTTATCGGGGCGAGGTGGAGCGTGACAGCGATCGGGGAGTGGGGGAGAGTTACATTGATTGGGGAGAGGGGGAGGGTGACATTGATCGGGGAGAGGGGGAGGGTGATATTGATCGGGGAGAGGGGGAGGGTGACATTGATCGGGGAGAAGGAGAGGGTGACAGTGATCGGGGAGAGGGGGAGGCTGACATTGATCGGGGAGAGGGGGTGGGTGTTATTGATCGGTGAGAGGGGGAGCGTGATAGTTATCGGGGAGAGGGGGAGCGTGACAGCGATCGGGGAGAGGGGGAGGGTGACATTGATCGGGGAGAGGGGGAGGGTGACATTGATCGGGGAGAGGGGGAGGGTGACATTGATCAGGGATAGGGGGAGGGTGACAGTGATCGGGGAGAGGGGGAGGGTGACAGTAAGCGGGGAGAGGGGGAGAGGGACAGTGATCGGGGAGAGGGGGAGGGTGACATTGATCGGGGAAAGTTGGATCGTGACAGTGATCGGGAAGAGGGGTCAGGTGACAATGATCGGGGAGAGCGGGAGTGTGACATTGATCGGGGAGAGGGGGAGGGTGACTGTGATCGGGGACAGGGGGAGGGTGACAGTGATCGGGGAGAGGGGGAGTGTGACATTGATCGGGGAGAGGGGGTGGGTGACAGTGAACGGGGAGAGTGGGAGCGTGACAGTGATCGGGGAGAGAGGGAGGGTGACATTGATCGGTGAGAGGCGGAGGGTGACATTGATCGGGGAGAGGGAGAGGGTGACAGTGATCGGGGAGAGGGGGAGAGTGACAGTGGTCGGGGAGTGGGGGAGGGTGACAGTGATCGGGGAGAGGGGGAGTGTGACATTGATCGGGGAGAGGGGGAGGGTGACAGTGATCGGGAAGGGAGGTTGACAGTGATCGGGGAGAGGGGGAGGGTGACAGTGAGCGGGGAGAGGGGGAGAGGGACAGTGATCGGGGAGAGGGGGAGGGTGACATTGATCGGGGAGAGGGGGAGGGTGACAGTGAGCGGGGAGAGGGGGAGAGGGACAGTGATCGGGGAGAGGGGGAGGGTGACATTGATCGGGGAAAGGTGGATCATGACAGTGATCGGGAAGAGGGGTCGGGTGACAATGATCGGGGAGAGCGGGAGTGTGACATTGATCGGGGAGAGGGGGAGGGTGACTGTGATCGGGGACAGGTGGAGGGTGACAGTGATCGGGGAGAGGGGGAGTGTGACAGTGATCGGGGAGAGGGGGAGGGTGACTGTGATCGGGGAGAGGGGTAGAGTGACAGTGATCGGGGAGAGGGGGAGGGTGACAGTGATCGGGGAGAGGGGGAGCGTGACAGTGATCGGGGAGAGGGGGAGGGTGACAGTGATTGGGAAGGGAGGGTGACAGTGATCGGGGACAGGTGGAGGGTGACAGTGATCGGGGAGAGGGGGAGGGTGACATTGATCGGGGAAAGAGGGAGTGTGACAGTGATCGGGGAGAGGGGCAGGTAACAGTGATCGGGGAGAGGGGGAGGGTAACATTGATCGGGGAGAGGCGGAGGGTGACATTGATGGGGGAGAGGTGGAGGGTGACAATGATCGGGGAGAGGGGGAGCGTGACAATTATCGGGGAGAGGAGGCGGGTGACAATGATCGGGGAGAGGGGGAGGGTGACAATGATCGGGGAGAGTGGGAGGGTGACAATGATCGGGGAGAGGGGGAGGTTGACATAAACCGGGAATAGGGGGTGAGTGGTATTGATCGGTGAGAGGGGGAGCATGACTGTTATCGGGGCGAGGTGGAGCGTGACAGCGATCGGGGAGTGGGGGAGAGTTACATTGATTGGGGAGAGGGGGAGGGTGACATTGATCGGGGAGAGGGGGAGGGTGATATTGATCGGGGAGAGGGGGAGGGTGACATTGATCGGGGAGAAGGAGAGGGTGACAGTGATCGGGGAGAGGGGGAGGCTGACATTGATCGGGGAGAGGGGGTGGGTGTTATTGATCGGTGAGAGGGGGAGCGTGATAGTTATCGGGGAGAGGGGGAGCGTGACAGCGATCGGGGAGAGGGGGAGGGTGACATTGATCGGGGAGAGGGGGAGGGTGACATTGATCGGGGAGAGGGGGAGGGTGACATTGATCAGGGATAGGGGGAGGGTGACAGTGATCGGGGAGAGGGGGAGGGTGACAGTAAGCGGGGAGAGGGGGAGAGGGACAGTGATCGGGGAGAGGGGGAGGGTGACATTGATCGGGGAAAGTTGGATCGTGACAGTGATCGGGAAGAGGGGTCAGGTGACAATGATCGGGGAGAGCGGGAGTGTGACATTGATCGGGGAGAGGGGGAGGGTGACTGTGATCGGGGACAGGGGGAGGGTGACAGTGATCGGGGAGAGGGGGAGTGTGACATTGATCGGGGAGAGGTGGAGGGTAACATTGATCGGGGAGAGGGGGAGGGTGACAGTGATCGGGGAGAGGGGGAGGGTGACTGTGATCGGGGAGAGGGGTAGAGTGACAGTGATCGGGGAGAGGGGGAGGGTGACAGTGATCGGGGAGAGGGGGAGCGTGACAGTGATCGGGGAGAGGGGGAGGGTGACAGTGATCGGGAAGGGAGGGTGACAGTGATCTGGGAGAGGGGGAGGGTGACATTGATCGGGGAGAGGGGGAAGGTGACATTGATCGGGAAGAGGGGTAGGGTGACAGTGATCGGGGAGAGGGGGAGAGGGACAGTGATCGGGGAGAGGGGGAGGGTGACATTGATCGGGGAAAGGGGGAATGTGACAGTGATCGGGGATAGAGGGCGGGTGACAATGATCGGGGAGAGGGGGAGGGTGACATGGATCGGGGAGAGGGGGAGGGTGAGATTGATGGGGGAGAGGTGGAGGGTGACAGTGATCGGGGATAGGGGGAGTGTGACAGTGATCGGGGAGAGGCGGAGTATGACATTGATCGGGGAGAGGGGGAGTGTGACATTGATCGGGGAGAGGGGGAGGGTGACAGTGATCGGGGACAGGTGGAGGGTGACAGTGATCGGGGAGAGGGGGAGGGTGACATTGATCGGGGAAAGAGGGAGTGTGACAGTGATCGGGGAGAGGGGGCAGGTAACAGTGATCGGGGAGAGGGGGAGGGTAACATTGATCGGGGAGAGGCGGAGGGTGACATTGATGGGGGAGAGGTGGAGGGTGACAATGATCGGGGAAAGGGGAGTGTGACATTGATCGGGGAGAGGGGGAGTGTGACATTGATCGGGGAGAGGGGGAGGGTGACTGTGATCGGGGAGAGGGGTAGAGTGACAGTGATCGGGGAGAGGGGGAGGGTGACAGTGATCGGGGAGAGGGGGAGCGTGACAGTGATCGGGGAGAGGGGGAGGGTGACAGTGATCGGGAAGGGAGGGTGACAGTGATCTGGGAGAGGGGGTGGGTGACATTGATCGGGGCGAGGGGGAGAGGGACAGTGATCGGGGAGAGGGGGAGGGTGACATTGATCGGGGAGAGGGGCAGCATGACAGTGATCGGGGAGAGGGGGTGGGTGACAGTGAACGGGGAGAGTGGGAGCGTGACAGTGATCGGGGAGAGGCGGAGTATGACATTGATCGGGGAGAGGGGGAGTGTGACATTGATCGGGGAGAGGGGGAGGGTGACAGTGATCGGGGAAAGAGGGAGTGTGACAGTGATCGGGGAGAGGGGGCAGGTAACAGTGATCGGGGAGAGGGGGCGGGTGACAATGATCGGGGAGAGGGGGAGGGTGACATGGATCGGGGAGAGGGGGAGGGTGAGATTGATGGGGGAGAGGTGGAGGGTGACAGTGATCGGGGATAGGGGGAGTGTGACAGTGATCGGGGAGAGGCGGAGTATGACATTGATCGGGGAGAGGGGGAGTGTGACATTGATCGGGGAGAGGGGGAGGGTGACAGTGATCGGGGGCAGGTGGAGGGTGACAGTGATCGGGGAGAGGGGCAGCATGACAGTGATCGGGGAGAGGGGGTGGGTGACAGTGAACGGGGAGAGTGGGAGCGTGACAGTGATCGGGGAGAGAGGGAGGGTGACATTGATCGGTGAGAGGCGGAGGGTGACATTGATCGGGGAGAGGGAGAGGGTGACAGTGATCGGGGAGAGGGGGAGAGTGACAGTGGTCGGGGAGTGGGAGAGGGTGACAGTGATCGGGGAGAGGGGGAGCGTGACATTGATCGGGGAGAGGGGGAGGGTGACAGTGATCGGGAAGGGAGGTTGACAGTGATCGGGGAGAGGGGGAGGGTGTCATTGATCGGAAAGAGGGGGAGGGTGACATTGATCGGGGAGAGGGGGAGGGTGACAGTGAGCGGGGAGAGGGGGAGAGGGACAGTGATCGGGGAGAGGGGGAGGGTGACATTGATCGGGGAAAGGTGGATCGTGACAGTGATCGGGAAGAGGGGTCGGGTGACAATGATCGGGGAGAGGGGGAGTGTGACATTGATCGGTGAGAGGGGGAGTGTGACATTGATCGGGGAGAGGGGGAGGGTGACTGTGATCGGGGACAGGGGGAGGGTGACAGTGATCGGGGAGAGGGGGAGTGTGACATTGATCGGGGAGAGGGGGAGTGTGACATTGATCGGGGAGAGGGGGAGGGTGACTGTGATCGGGGAGAGGGGTAGAGTGACAGTGATCGGGGAGAGGGGGAGGGTGACAGTGATCGGGGAGAGGGGGAGCGTGACAGTGATCGGGGAGAGGGGGAGGGTGACAGTGATCGGGAAGGGAGGGTGACAGTGATCTGGGAGAGGGGGAGGGGGACATTGATCGGGGAGAGGGGGAGGGTGACATTGATCGGGGAGAGGGGTAGGGTGACAGTGATCGGGGAGCGGGGGAGAGGGACAGTGATCAGGGAGAGGGGGAGAGTGACATTGATCGGGGAAAGGGGGAATGTGACAGTGATCGGGGATAGGGGGCGAGTGACAATGATCGGGGAGAGGGGGAGGGTGACATGGATCGGGGAGAGGGGGAGGGAGAGATTGATGGGGGAGAGGTGGAGGGTGACAGTGATCGGGGATAGGGGGAATGTGACAGTGATCGGGGACAGGCGGAGTATGACATTGATCGGGGAGAGGGGGAGTGTGACATTGATCGGGGAGAGGGGGAGGGTGACAGTGATCGGGGACAGGTGGAGGGTGACAGTGATCGGGGAGAGGGGGAGGGTGACATTGATCGGGGAAAGAGAGAGTGTCACATTGATCGGGCAGAGGGGGCAGGTAACAGTCATCGGGGAGAGCGGGAGGGTGACATTGATCGGGGAGAGGCGGAGGGTGACATTGATGGGGGAGAGGGGGAGGGTGACAATGATCGGGGAGAGGGGGAGTGTGACAGTGATCGGGGAGAGGGGGAGGGTGACATTGATCGGGGAGAGGTGGAGTGTGACATTGATCGGGGAGAGGGGGAGGGTGACAGTGATCGGGGAATGGGGAGTGTGACATTGATCGGGGAGAGGGGGAGTGTGACATTGATCGGGGAGAGGGGGAGGGTGACTGTGATCGGGGAGAGGGGTAGAGTGACAGTGATCGGGTAGAGGGGGAGGGTGACAGTGATCGGGGAGAGGGGGAGCGTGACAGTGATCGGGGAGAGGGGGAGGGTGACAGTGATCGGGAAGGGAGGGTGACAGTGATCTGGGAGAGGGGGAGGGTGACATTGATCGGGGCGAGGGGGAGAGGGACAGTGATCGGGGAGAGGGGGAGGGTGACATTGATCGGGGAAAGGGGGAATGTGACAGTGATCGGGGATAGGGGGCGGGTGACAATGATTGGGGAGAGGGGGAGGGTGACATGGATCGGGGAGAGGGGGAGGGTGAGATTGATGGGGGAGAGGTGGAGGGTGACAGTGATCGGGGATAGGGGGAATGTGACAGTGATCGGGGAGAGGCGGAGTATGACATTGATCAGGGAGAGGGGGAGTGTGACATTGATCGGGGAGAGGGGGAGGGTGACAGTGATCGGGGACAGGTGGAGGGTGACAGTGATCGGGGAGAGGGGCAGCATGACAGTGATCGGGGAGAGGGGGTGGGTGACAGTGAGCGGGGAGAGTGGGAGCGTGACAGTGATCGGGGAGAGAGGGAGGGTGACATTGATCGGTGAGAGGCGGAGGGTGACATTGATCGGGGAGAGGGAGAGGGTGACAGTGATCGGGGAGAGGGGGAGAGTGACAGTGGTCGGGGAGTGGGGGAGGGTGACAGTGATCGGGGAGAGGGGGAGTGTGACATTGATCGGGGAGAGGGGGAGGGTGACAGTGATCGGGAAGGGAGGTTGACAGTGATCGGGGAGAGGGGGAGGGTGACAGTGAGCGGGGAGAGGGGGAGAGGGACAGTGATCGGGGAGAGGGGGAGGGTGACATTGATCGGGGAAAGGTGGATCGTGACAGTGATCGGGAAGAGGGGTCGGGTGACAATGATCGGGGAGAGCGGGAGTGTGACATTGATCGGGGAGAGGGGGAGGGTGACTGTGATCGGGGACAGGGGGAGGGTGACAGTGATCGGGGAGAGGGGGAGTGTGACATTGATCGGGGAGAGGTGGAGGGTAACATTGATCGGGGAGAGGGGGAGGATGACAGTGATCGGGGAGAGGGGGAGGGTGACTGTGATCGGGGAGAGGGGTAGAGTGACAGTGATCGGGGAGAGGGGGAGGGTGACAGTGATCGGGGAGAGGGGGAGCGTGACAGTGATCGGGGAGAGGGGGAGGGTGACAGTGATCGGGAAGGGAGGGTGACAGTGATCTGGGAGAGGGGGAGGGTGACATTGATCGGGGAGAGGGGGAAGGTGACATTGATCGGGAAGAGGGGTCGGGTGACAGTGATCGGGGAGAGGGGGAGAGGGACAGTGATCGGGGAGAGGGGGAGGGTGAAATTGATCGGGGAAAGGGGGAATGTGACAGTGATCGGGGATAGGGGGCGGGTGACAATGATCGGGGAGAGGGGGAGGGTGACATGGATCGGGGAGAGGGGGAGGGTGAGATTGATGGGGGAGAGGTGGAGGGTGACAGTGATCGGGGATAGGGGGAGTGTGACAGTGATCGGGGAGAGGCGGAGTATGACATTGATCGGGGAGAGGGGGAGTGTGACATTGATCGGGGAGAGGGGGAGGGTGACAGTGATCGGGGACAGGTGGAGGGTGACAGTGATCGGGGAGAGGGGGAGGGTGACATTGATCGGGGAAAGAGGGAGTGTGACAGTGATCGGGGAGAGGGGGAGGGTAACATTGATCGGGGAGAGGCGGAGGGTGACATTGATGGGGGAGAGGTGGAGGGTGACAATGATCGGGGAAAGGGGAGTGTGACATTGATCGGGGAGAGGGGGAGGGTGACTGTGATCGGGGTGAGGGGTAGAGTGACAGTGATCGGGGAGAGGGGGAGGGTGACAGTGATCGGGGAGAGGGGGAGCGTGACAGTGATCGGGGAGAGGGGGAGGGTGACAGTGATCGGGAAGGGAGGGTGACAGTGATCTGGGAGGGGGGAGGGTGACATTGATCGGGGCGAGGGGGAGAGGGACAGTGATCGGGGAGAGGGGGAGGGTGACATTGATCGGGGAGAGGGGCCGCATGACAGTGATCGGGGAGAGGGGGTGGGTGACAGTGAACGGGGAGAGTGGGAGCGTGACAGTGATCGGGGAGAGAGGGAGGGTGACATTGATCGGTGAGAGGCGGAGGGTGACATTGATCGGGGAGAGGGAGAGGGTGACAGTGATCGGGGAGAGGGGGAGAGTGACAGTGGTCGGGGAGTGGGGGAGGGTGACAGTGATCGGGGAGATGGGGAGCGTGACATTGATCGGGGAGAGGGGGAGGGTGACAGTGATCGGGAAGGGAGGTTGACAGTGATCGGGGAGAGGGGTAGGGTGTCATTGATCGGGAAGAGGGGGAGGGTGACATTGATCGGGGAGAGGGGGAGGGTGACAGTGAGCGGGGAGAGGGGGCGAGGGACAGTGATCGGGGAGAGGGGGAGGGTGACATTGATCGGGGAAAGGTGGATCGTGACAGTGATCGGGAAGAGGGGGCGGGTGACAATGATCGGGGAGAGGGGGAGGGTGACATGGATCGGGGAGAGGGGGAGGGTGAGATTGATGGGGGAGAGGTGGAGGGTGACAGTGATCGGGGATAGGGGGAGTGTGACAGTGATCGGGGACAGGCGGAGTATGACATTGATCGGGGAGAGGGGGAGTGTGACATTGATCGGGGAGAGGGGGAGGGTGACAGTGATCGGGGACAGGTGGAGGGTGACAGTGATCGGGGAGAGGGGGAGGGTGACATTGATCGGGGAAAGAGGGAGTGTGACAGTGATCGGGGAGAGGGGGAGGGTAACATTGATCGGGGAGAGGCGGAGGGTGACATTGATGGGGGAGAGGTGGAGGGTGACAATGATCGGGGAAAGGGGAGTGTGACATTGATCGGGGAGAGGGGGAGGGTGACTGTGATCGGGGTGAGGGGTAGAGTGACAGTGATCGGGGAGAGGGGGAGGGTGACAGTGATCGGGGAGAGGGGGAGCGTGACAGTGATCGGGGAGAGGGGGAGGGTGACAGTGATCGGGAAGGGAGGGTGACAGTGATCTGGGAGGGGGGAGGGTGACATTGATCGGGGCGAGGGGGAGAGGGACAGTGATCGGGGAGAGGGGGAGGGTGACATTGATCGGGGAGAGGGGCCGCATGACAGTGATCGGGGAGAGGGGGTGGGTGACAGTGAACGGGGAGAGTGGGAGCGTGACAGTGATCGGGGAGAGAGGGAGGGTGACATTGATCGGTGAGAGGCGGAGGGTGACATTGATCGGGGAGAGGGAGAGGGTGACAGTGATCGGGGAGAGGGGGAGAGTGACAGTGGTCGGGGAGTGGGGGAGGGTGACAGTGATCGGGGAGATGGGGAGCGTGACATTGATCGGGGAGAGGGGGAGGGTGACAGTGATCGGGAAGGGAGGTTGACAGTGATCGGGGAGAGGGGTAGGGTGTCATTGATCGGGAAGAGGGGGAGGGTGACATTGATCGGGGAGAGGGGGAGGGTGACAGTGAGCGGGGAGAGGGGGCGAGGGACAGTGATCGGGGAGAGGGGGAGGGTGACATTGATCGGGGAAAGGTGGATCGTGACAGTGATCGGGAAGAGGGGGCGGGTGACAATGATCGGGGAGAGGGGGAGGGTGACATGGATCGGGGAGAGGGGGAGGGTGAGATTGATGGGGGAGAGGTGGAGGGTGACAGTGATCGGGGATAGGGGGAGTGTGACAGTGATCGGGGACAGGCGGAGTATGACATTGATCGGGGAGAGGGGGAGTGTGACATTGATCGGGGAGAGGGGGAGGGTGACAGTGATCGGGGACAGGTGGAGGGTGACAGTGATCGGGGAGAGGGGCAGCATGACAGTGATCGGGGAGAGGGGGTGGGTGACAGTGAACGGGGAGAGTGGGAGCGTGACAGTGATCGGGGAGAGAGGGAGAGTGACATTGATCGGTGAGAGGCGGAGGGTGACATTGATCGGGGAGAGGGAGAGGGTGACAGTGATCGGGGAGAGGGGGAGAGTGACAGTGGTCGGGGAGTGGGAGAGGGTGACAGTGATCGGGGAGAGGGGGAGCGTGACATTGATCGGGGAGAGGGGGAGGGTGACAGTGATCGGGAAGGGAGGTTGACAGTGATCGGGGAGAGGGGGAGGTTGTCATTGATCGGGAAGAGGGGGAGGGTGACATTGATCGGGGAGAGGGGGAGGGTGACAGTGAGCGGGGAGAGGGGGAGAGGGACAGTGATCGGGGAGAGGGGGAGGGTGACATTGATCGGGGAAAGGTGGATCATGACAGTGATCGGGAAGAGGGGTCGGGTGACAATGATCGGGGAGAGCGGGAGTGTGACATTGATCGGGGAGAGGGGGAGGGTGACTGTGATCGGGGACAGGTGGAGGGTGACAGTGATCGGGGAGAGGGGGAGTGTGACAGTGATCGGGGAGAGGGGGAGGGTGACTGTGATCGGGGAGAGGGGTAGAGTGACAGTGATCGGGGAGAGGGGGAGGGTGACAGTGATCGGGGAGAGGGGGAGCGTGACAGTGATCGGGGAGAGGGGGAGGGTGACAGTGATTGGGAAGGGAGGGTGACAGTGATCGGGGACAGGTGGAGGGTGACAGTGATCGGGGAGAGGGGGAGGGTGACATTGATCGGGGAAAGAGGGAGTGTGACAGTGATCGGGGAGAGGGGCAGGTAACAGTGATCGGGGAGAGGGGGAGGGTAACATTGATCGGGGAGAGGCGGAGGGTGACATTGATGGGGGAGAGGTGGAGGGTGACAATGATCGGGGAGAGGGGGAGCGTGACAATTATCGGGGAGAGGAGGCGGGTGACAATGATCGGGGAGAGGGGGAGGGTGACAATGATCGGGGAGAGTGGGAGGGTGACAATGATCGGGGAGAGGGGGAGGTTGACATAAACCGGGAATAGGGGGTGAGTGGTATTGATCGGTGAGAGGGGGAGCATGACTGTTATCGGGGCGAGGTGGAGCGTGACAGCGATCGGGGAGTGGGGGAGAGTTACATTGATTGGGGAGAGGGGGAGGGTGACATTGATCGGGGAGAGGGGGAGGGTGATATTGATCGGGGAGAGGGGGAGGGTGACATTGATCGGGGAGAAGGAGAGGGTGACAGTGATCGGGGAGAGGGGGAGGCTGACATTGATCGGGGAGAGGGGGTGGGTGTTATTGATCGGTGAGAGGGGGAGCGTGATAGTTATCGGGGAGAGGGGGAGCGTGACAGCGATCGGGGAGAGGGGGAGGGTGACATTGATCGGGGAGAGGGGGAGGGTGACATTGATCGGGGAGAGGGGGAGGGTGACATTGATCAGGGATAGGGGGAGGGTGACAGTGATCGGGGAGAGGGTGAAGTTGACAGTAATCGGGGAGACGGGGAGGGTGACATTGATCGGGGAGACGGGGAGGGTGACATTGATCGGGGAGAGGGGGAGGGTGACAGTGATCGGGGAGAGGGAGAGGGTGACAGTGATCGGGGAGAGGGGGAGTGTGACAGTGATCGGGGAGAGTGGGATAGTGACAGTGATCGGTGAGAGGGGGAGGGTGACATTGATTGGGGAGAGGGGGATGGTGACATTGATGGAGGAAAGGGGGAGGGTGACAATGATCGGTGAGAGGGGGAGTGTGACAGTGATCGGGGAGAGGGGGAGGGTGACATTGATCGGGGAGAGGGGGGGGTGACATTGATCGGGGAGAGGGGGAGTGTGACAGTGATCGGGGAGAGGGGGCGGGTGACATTGATCGGGGAGAGGGGGAGGGTGACATTGATGGGGGAGAGGGGGAGGGTGACATTGATCAGGGAGAGGGGGAGTGTGACAGTGATCAGGGAGAGGGGGAGTGTGACAGTGATCGGGGAGAGGGGGAGGGTGACATTGATCGGGGAGAGGGGGAGGGTGACATTGATCGGGGAGAGGGGGAGTGTGAGAGTGATCGGGGAGAGGGGAGGTTGACATTGATCGGGGAGAGTTCGTGGGTGATTTTGATCGGTGAGAGGGGGAGCGTGACAGTTATCGGGGAGAGGGGGAGCGTGACAGCGATCGGGGAGAGGGGGCGGGTGACATTGATCGGGGAGAGGGGGAGGGTGACATTGATCGGGGAGAGGGGGAGGATGACATTGATCGGGGATAGGGGGAGGGTGACAGTGATCGGGGAGAGGGGGCGGGTGACATTGATTGGGGTGAGGGAGAGGGTGACAGTGATCGGGGAGAGGGGGAGGGTGATAGTGATCGGGGAGAGGGGGAGGGTGACATTGATCGGGGAGAGGGGGAGGATGACATTGATCGGGGATAGGGGGAGGGTGACAGTGATCGGGGAGAGGGGGAGGGTGACATTGATTGGGGTGAGGGAGAGGGTGACAGTGATCGGGGAGAGGGGGAGGGTGACATTGATCGGGGATAGGGGGAGGGTGACAGTGATCGGGGAGAGGGGGAGGGTGACATTGATTGGGGTGAGGGAGAGGGTGACAGTGATCGGGGAGAGGGGGAGGGTGACATTGATCAGGGAGGGGCGGAGGGTGACAGTGATCGGGAAGGGAGGGTGACATTGATCAGGGAGAGAGGAAGGGTGACAGTGATCGGGAAGGGAGAGTGGCGACAGTGGTCGGGGAGAGGGGAAGAGGTTTTCGGGGTGGACGACGTCGCAGTGGGCGGAGGAAACGCTGGCCAGCTGGGAGCCAAGTGATTTTAATGTAGGGCCATCAGGAGTACTTCTGCTCCTCCCGGCTCAGCATTCATGTAAGTCTATTTTAAAAACTGTTCTTTTTAGCGGCAACCTCCAGTGGTCCTTTTACGGACCACCTGTAAGGCTGCAAGTAGACCACATTTTCCTGAAAGTGCCTCAGGACAACCTAATATTGCAGAGGCAAACTCAAACAGGCCTCAGGCTCCATATTTGCATTTGCAAATGGCCTAACACCTGTTTGAGACAGCTGTTTCCTGCCTGTGCCAATATGGGACGGATGGCGCACATCCACACAAGTGCAGTTTTAAGTGCTCTTCTGAGGTTGGTGCTGAAGCACATTGTTGGGGCCAAGTTATGTGCCAGGCTGCTGGCCTGACCGAAACATTCCCTGGTGGCCCAGTGGGCCAAAAGTTAAAAAAATCACGGATGCTGTCCCCATTAAGAGAAGGAGAGAGCCATGGTGACGCGTTGCCGTGATGATGTCATGGTGGTGGCCACTCCGCACCGCCCCCAACTTCTGCCCCTTTAGTGGTGTGACCATGCATATCCACTCCCATTAATTGCGACTTCCGGATCCGAATAAAAAAAATCAAAGAGCAGAATTTCACTCAAGAGGCGACCTCAACCACCGCGGCGGTACAAACCATTGAAATGGGTGGGGAGAAATTTCGGCCCCCATATCTTTGGTTATGCATGATGATTATTTTGTTATGATTACTTCTTCATTAAGGAGAGAGAAATGTAATATAGCTCCGCCTAGTGGACTACTGCTCCACCTTGTGGACTACTGTGGCAATGCAACTGCTGCTGTAAATACAATAAAAGAGTCACGTGACAGGTCACTTGACAAGTTCCTGTAGAGCCATCTTGTATGTGTGTGATATCGTAGAGAAGATATTACAAAATGCATCTGTGGTATTCACTTCAACCACTCCCTGTGGTAGCGAGTTCCACATTCTCACCACTCTTTGGGTAAAGAGGTTTCTTCTCAATTCCCTGTTGGATTTTTTTAAAAGAGGACTCCTTTTAATGAAGTCTGGGCACAGGCTATGTAACCTTTGGTCAGAGGATAATAAGTAGCTCAGAGGAAGAATATAATAAAACAGGGTAAAACAGATTTAACATTTTATAAAATGTTGGGTTTGCACAATTAACACAGCATATAAATGTTACATGAAAACAGTCACACACCAGTCATTTTATTATTTTTCATCACACCTATAATTAAATAATATAGAGTACTTTTATACTTTGATATACATATGAGCATTCATTTTATTAAAATCTACAATTTAAAAAAATTAAAATGTAATATATTTTTGTGCATTTGCATTGTATAGTTTCCAAATGATATATCTTACAGACTTTGCATCTAAATGTTTTTGAAGAGCTGCATATGCATTTTCATTACTGGAGAATCACACTCAGATTACTTATTTAGCATGTGCGTTCTGCTTTGAATACCATATTGCTTTTCAGTGTCATGATTTGCAGATTAAGTCTTGCCTCCCAATCATTTTCACGGAAAAATGCAAAACAGGTGTGTCAAACGCTCTCACACAAAGAATTGCATGTGCCTGACACTTGTATGTTTCAGGCTTCTCAGATAAGAGGAAGGCACTGAGCCAGTTTTAACAGATTACGAGAGAATGAAATCATAGCTATGAGGTATCTGTGCAGATCACAGTAGAGTTTGCCAGATTCAAATGTTGTCTTTTTGAGTAAAAGCCATTTTAAAGGTCCTCTGTCATCTTGTTGGTGAGAGCGAGAGGCAGTGTAATTATCATATCAAATACAGGTACCTTCACAGTCTTGGCTTTTATTGAAAGACAAAACATATTATCAGAGCATGTGAAGTATAATAAGTATGGTTACAGTATGCTGAAGAGAAGTGAATGAAGTACAAAGTTTTGGAAGGTGTGAAAAATAAAACTAGAATCAGACCAAAGAATATCAACTATTCCAGCCAGCAGTGGGCATTTTGGATCAGTACTGACAAGGAATAAGAATTTAGGTTTCTTCAGTATTCACTGTTCGTGGCAGTTTCAGAAGTTCAAAACTCAGTGGATTTGGAAACACAGGTCCACCAACATCATCAGCATGTGAGGGCTCCAAGACTGACTCATTTCCCCCTCCCCACACGATACGACCGACACCAGATATATTCTCACTTCTATAGTACCAAATCGGAGGTCAAGAACTTCCTCCCAAAAAACAATCAGCAGCCAAAATCATTGGAAAATCTACACAGATTGTTACTAGAGGAGGTTATATTGATTCTAAAATATCTGTACTCTGTCTCAATCAATGGAAGTGGAAACAGGAATTAATACTTTTTGGGACTCTTCTCACCAACAACCACATTTAGCAATCAGTCTCAGCTAATGGAGATGCAGACCAACAGTTGGGTTATATGTTTTATTTTCATTCTCATAAAATGTCAAATCCCCCAATATGTGAATCACCAATGCATGATGACCAGTCACAAGAATCAAGAACAGGGAGGACAAAGAATACAGTACTGTCCTGTCCTGGGCAATGCTTAAGTCTAAACATAAGAAGGTAAGAACATAAGTAATAGGAGCAGGATGAGGCCATTTGGCCTCTCGAGCCTGCTCCGCCATTTAATAAGATCATGGTGATTTGATCATGAACTCAGCTCCACTTCCCCACCCGCTTCCCATAACCCCTTATCCCCTTATCGTTTAAGAAACTGTCTACTTCTGTCTTAAATTTATTCAATGTCCCAGCTTCCACAGCTCCCTGAGGCAGTGAATTCCACAGATTTACAACCCTCTGAGAGAAGAAATTCCTCCTCATCTCAGTTTTAAATGGGCGGCCCTTTATTTTGAGACAATGCCCTCTACTTTTAGTTTCACCTATGAGTGGAAGTATCCTCTCTGCATCCACCTTGTCGAGTGCCCACATTATCTTATATGTTTCAATAAGATCACCTCTCATTCTTCTGAACTCCAATGAGTATAGACCCAACCTACTCAACCTATCTTCAGAAGTCAATCCCCTCATCTCCAGAATCAACCAAGTGAACCTTCTCTGAATAGCCTCCAATGCAAATATATCGTTCCTTAAATACGGAGACCAAAACTGTACACAGTACTCAAGGTGTGGACTCAACAACACCCTGCACAGTTGTAACAAGACCGCTCTGCTTTTATACTCTATCCCCCTTGCAATAAAGGCCAACATTCCATTTGCCTTCCTGATTCCTTGCTGTACCTGCATACTAACTGTTGTGTATCTGTAAAGCATCCACTCCCATGTTCCACCACCAGGGAGTGCATCCCCTGAAGTCCCAAGGGATCCCAGCATCCCTTGGGAGCATTGTATATAAGCCGGCCCCTAAGGCCTGTTCCTCACTCTGGAGTGTCTTAATAAAGACTGAGGTCACTGTTATTGTAACCTTCCTGTGTGCAGTCTCATCTGTGTCAGGAACACAACAACTGGCGACGAGAATACGAATCCAACGCAAAGATGCAGCAAGCTGTGGACATCCTGGAGAAGTTCTCGGAGGGTGAGGACTGGGAAGCCTATGTCGAACAACTAGACCAGTACTTTGTAGCCAACGAACTGGATGGAGAAGGAAGCGCTGCAAAAAGGAGAGTGGTCCTCCTCAGTGTCTGCGGGGCACTAAACTACTGCGTCACGAAGAATCATCTGGCTCCGGTGAAATCCACAGATAAGTCGTATGAGGAGCTGTGTACACTGGTTCTGGAGCATCTTAACCCGAGGGAGAGCGTGCTGATGGCGAGGTATCGGTTCTACACGTGCCAGCGATCTGAAGGTCAGGAAGTGGCGAGCTACGTTGCCGAACTAAGGTGACTTGCAGGACAATGTGAGTTTGATGGCTACCTGGAGAAAATTCTCAGAGACTTTTTTGTACTGGGCATTGGCCACAAGACCATCCTACGAAAACTTTTGACTGTAGAGACACCAACCCTCAGTAAGGCCATTGCGATAACACAGGCGTTTATGTCCACCAGTGATAACACGAAACAAATCTCTCAGCTCACAAGTGCTAGCAATGTTCATAAATTAACTGGAACTGTGTGTGCGAACAGAAATGTACAGGGCAGAACCACGAGCCTGCAACTGCCAGCAGGCCTCAGGTGACCCAGATGATTCAGAGTCCACAACAAAGGATGAATGCAAGGCAATTCACACCTTGTTGGTGTTGTGGAGGCTTCCATTCAGCCTATTCATGCCACTTCAAAGGGTATGTTTGCAAGAGCTGTGGAACAATGGGGCACGTCCAATGAGCTTGCAGATGAGCTGCAAGTTCTGCAAAACCTGCTAACTACCACGTGGCAGAGGAAGATCGGTCCATGGTGGATCGAAGAAATTTCGAGCCTCAGAGAGAGGAGGCAGATGCTGAAGTACATGGGGTGCACACATTTTTGATGAAATGTCCACCTATAATGCTAAACGTAAAATTGAATGGCTTACCCATAGCCATGGAACTGGACACTGGCACTAGCCAATCCATCATAAGTAAAAAGATGTTTGAGAGACTGTGGTGCAACAAGGCACACAGACCAACCCTGAGCCACATCCACACGAAACTGAGAACGTACATCAAAGAGCTTATCACTGTCCTGGGCAGTGCCATGGTCAAGGTCACCTACGAGGGCACGGTGCACGAACTGCCACTCTGGATTGTCCCGGGCGATGGCCCCACACTGCTTGGAAGGAGCTGACTGGGCAAAATCCGCTGGGACTGGGATGACATCCGAGCTCTATCACATGTCGATGAGGCCTCATGTACCCAGGTTCTTAACAAATTTCCTTCCCTTTTTGAGCCTGGCATTGGAAACTCTTCCGGGGCGAAGGTCCGGATCCACTTGGTCCCAGAGGCACAACCCATTCACCACAAGGTGCAAGCGGTACCTCACATGATGAGGAAGAGAGTGGAAATCGAGCTGGACAGGCTGCAACGTGAGGGCATCATCTCCCCAGAGGAATTCAGCGAGTGGGCCAGCCCGATTGTTCCAGTACTCAAAAGCGATGTCACGGTCAGGATTTGCGGCGATTATAAAGTAACTATTGATCGTATCTCGCTACAGGACCATTACCCGCTACCTAAGGCAACGCTGGCAGGAGGCAAGACAAAACGTTCACCAAGCTTGACCTGACTTCGGCCTACATGACGCAGGAGCTGGAGGAGTTTTCGAAGGGCCTCACCTGCATCAACACGCACAAGGGACTGTTCATCTACAACAGATGCCCGTTTGGAATTCGGTCGGCTGCAGCGATCTTCCAGAGAAACATGGAGAATCTACTCAAGTCGGTACCATGCATGGTGGTTTTTCAGGGCGACACATTGGTCACGGGTCGGGACACCGTCAAGCACCTACAAAACCTGGAGGAGGTCCTCCAGCGACTGGATCATGTAGGGCTGCGGCTGAAGAGGTCGAAATGCGTCTTCCTGGCAACAGAAGTGGAGTTTTTGGGGAGAAAGATCGTGGCGGACGGCATTCGGCCCACAGACTCCAAGACAGAGGCTATCAGGAATGCGCCCAGGCCACAGAACGTCACAGAGCTGCGGTCGTTTCTGGGACTCGTCAACTATTTTGGTAACTTCCTACCGGGGTTAAGCACCCATGTAGAGCCCCTACATGTGTTATTGCGTAAAGGTGAGAACTGGGTATGGGGAAAAAACCAAGTAATTGCTTTTGAGAAAGCCAGAAACATTTTATGCTCCAACAAGCTGCTTGTATTGTATAACCTGTGGAAAAGACTTATGCTAGCATGTGATGCATCATCGTATGGAGTCGGGTGTGTATTACAACAAGCTAACATTGCGGGGAAGTTGCAACCTGTCGCCTATGCCTCCAGGAGATTGTCTAAGGCCGAGAGGGCAAACAGCATAATTGAGAAAGAGGCACTAGCATGTGTGTTCGGGGTAAAGAAAATGCATCAGTACCTGTTTGGCCTCAAATTTGAGCTGGAAACCGATCACAAGCCCCTCATATCCCTGTTCGCTAAAAACAAGGGGATAAATACTCATGCCTCAGCCCGCATACAAAGGTGGGCACTCGCGCTATCAGCGTATAACTATACCATCCGCCACAGGCCAGGCACCGAGAACTGTGCGGATGTTCTCAGTCGACTACCATTGCCCACCACGGGGGTGCAAATGGCGCAGCCTGCAAACTTGTTGATGGTCATGGAAGCGTTTGAAAATGATAAATCACCTGTCACGGCCCGCCAGATTAGGACTTGGACCAGCCAAGATCCTCTGCTGTCCCTAGTAAAAAACTGTGTGCTGCATGGGAGCTGGGCCAGCATCCCCATTGAAATGCAAGAGCTAATCAAGCCATTCCAGCGGCCAAAGGATGAGCTGTCCATTCAGGCAGACTGCCTGTTGTGGGATAACCGCGTTGTGCTACCCAAAAAGGGCAGGGAGACGTTCATCTCGGATCTCCACAGCACACACCCGGATATAGTAATGATTAAAGCGATAGCCAGATCCCACGTGTGGTGGCCCGGTAGCGATTCTGACTTAGAGTCCTGCGTACAGCATGTGTGCTCAGTTGAGCAACGCGCCCAGAGAGGCACCACTAAGTTTGTGGTCCTGGCCCTCCAGACCATGGTCGAGGATCCATGTCGACTATGCGGGTCCGTTTCTCGGTAAAATATTCCTGGTGGTGGTGGATGCTTTTTCAAAATGAATTGAACGTGAAATAATGTTGGGAAGCACTGCCACCGCCACCATTGAAAGCCTGAGGGCCATGTTTGCCACCCACGGCCTGCCTGACATACTGGTCAGTGCCGAATTTAAAGAATTCATGACCCGCGATGGGATTCAACATGTCACCTCGGCCCCGTTTAAACCAGCCTCCATTGGGCAGGCAGAGTGGGCAGTACAAACAATCAAACAGAGCCTTAAACAAGTCACAGAAGGCTCACTCCAAACCTGCCAGTCCCGAGTACTGCTCAGCTACCGCACGAGACCCCACTTGGTCACAGGGGTGCCCCCGGCTGAGCTACTCATGAAAAGGACACTTAAAACCAGACTCTCGCTGGTTCACCCCAACCTGCATGATCAGCTAGCGAGCAGGCGGCAGCACAACAAAATGTAAATGATGGTCGCGCCACTGTGTCACGTGAAATTGATCTGAATGACCCTGTGTATGTGCTAAACTATGGACATGGTCCCAAGTGGATCGCGGGCACGGTGATAGCTAAAGAAGAGAATAGGGTGTTTGTAGTCAAACTAGACAATGGACAAATTTGCAGAAAGCACCTGGACCAAACGAGGCTGTGGTTCACAGACTGCCCTGAACAACCCACAGCAGACACCACCTTTTTCGAGCCCACAACACACACCCAAAGAATCAACGACACCACCCCGGACCAGGAAATCAAACTCATCACGCCCAACAGCCCAGCAAGGCCAGGCTCACCCAGCAGCCCAGCAGCGCCAACAACACGCCAGCCCAGCGAGGGCACAGCCAACATACCAGAACAGACATTTGTACCGAGGCGGTCCACAAGGGAAAGAAAGGCTCCCGACCGCCTCACCTTGTGAATAGTTTTCACTTTGACTTTGGGGAGGGAGTGATGTTGTGTATCTGTAAAGCATGCACTCCCATGTTCCGCTCCCAGGGAGTGCATCCCCTGAAGTCCCAAGGGATCCCAGCATCCCTTGGGAGCACTGGATATAAGCCTAAGGCCTGTTCCTCACTCTGGAGTGTCTTAATAAAGACTGAGGTCACTGTTACTTTAGCCTCCCAGTGTGCAGTCTCATCTGTGTCAGGAACACAACACTAACATTTTGTGACCCCCAGGTCCCTCTGTATTGCAGCACTTTGCAATTTTTTTCCATTTAAATTATATTGCTTTTCTATTTTTTCTGCCAAAGTGGATAACCTCACATTTTCCCATATTATACTAAATTTGCCAAACTTTTGCCCACTCACTTAGCTGTCGATGGGCTAGAACCTGTACTTTTTGTTTGCATGCTTAACACCCACTTGACACCCATTTTACCGCTGAAATGACGTATAACGCCCAGATATTGCCCATTTAGCCACAAAATGGAAACTGACGCCCATTTTTAGGAAACTTATCACCGAGCGTAACTTTCCCCATGTGCTTAACGCCGAGATTCAATATTAATGCCCACTCACTTTTTTTTGTCGTGAAGTGCATCTTTACCGAAACTAACGCCCAGCAGATCGCCCAGCGTCAATTTCACCACCTCGCACACATATCGCCCACAATATTGCTCGCCCAAAAAAACACCCACAAAAAGTGGGTCTGTTCCGGACGAACACCAGCGATGTGGCTGGCGTTTTTAAAATCCCACTCTTATATGAGGAGCTGATCTCTGAACAATTTGCCTGAATGAGCGTTGATGTGAGTGACGACGCTGAGACACTGCTGTGTGTGTGCAGCTCAGACATCAATGGTGCCCATCAACTTGTTGCCAGTTAAAGTTTACGTTGATTGATGTTAAGTTGTATTTAACCCTTTCATGTTAAGGAATCACCAGTGTGTAATGGTCCAGCTATCTGAGACAACACGCAACAAGGTTATGTTCAATAACAAAAATTTTATACCAACATTGGTCTAAAATCATAAGCATCACAATCAATAACACCCAACCCCCGCCCACACCCCACTTTTTCCACCATTGACATAAATCACATGTTCAACATGTCCGGCAACACAGAATACAATGGCAAAGCATGAGCGTGGTTCCCAGCCCCCATACATTGCAATAAATTTCATACACCCAGATGGAGATATAACACAACCCCCATCCCCTTCTTCTCCCCACCTCTACCCCTTCCCCTATTCGCTCCACGGCACCTGGCCGAGGAGCTTCTCGGGCGATGCCTCATTGGGGGGGAATGAAGGCAGATGCGGTCGTTGGACGGGTACAGGAGCGGGGGGTGCCAAGGGGCCAACATTCTCTGATGCAGAAGCAGGATCTTGGTCCTTGCTCTCATCTGTCATTCGCAGTGGTGGTGCGGAACCTAGGGTTGGAGTGCCGCGCTCAGGGACTACTGGGAGGCCTGTGGCAACAGTGTTCTTGGCTATCGCATCCAGGGACTCCGCCATCCGCGGAATGTACTCGGTCATGGTGCCGGCGATGGTAGCCAGCTGTCGGAATATGCCCCCCAATGCTTCGATGAGCTTGTCACCAATGTCTACAGTCCTCCTGGACAACTGTACCATTTCTCCGCTGTCATGTGGCGCTCGTGGCACAGAGCTGCCGCATCCACCGGACCTCCACGGAGTCGGCGCTGTCCTGGGGACAAATGGGGGGGTGCCCTGTGGCGAAGTGCTTGGGCCCGGTATGTCCAGAGTGGAGGCGGGAATGACCTGATGGCCACTAGATAGCCTTGGGGTGGAATGGCTTCTGGAGCATGGCGATGCAGATTCCTCGAAGTCTGCACTCTCATCCATGGAGAACAGACCCAGCGGATTGACGGGCGAGAATCGGTGCTCCTCAGCACCAGATGTAGAAGGATCGTCTGCCAACTCCTGCCCCGCGCCCCCACCTTCTGGCCTCTGTGGTCTTGCCTTGGGACGCACTGCTGGCTGAGCTGCAAAACACAAATTATGTTATTAGAGGAGAAGGAGTGACAAGGTGAGTCCAGCGCTACACACAGCAAATGCACGACAAAAGCACCACCACTATCAAAATCATCACAGACATCACATTTCATGACCATCAACACATTGGCATTCCAATGATTTTCATTAGGCCATCATTATTTATATGCCAATTTTAGAAATCATCTAACATATATGATTGTTCGGATATGAGTGGATGTGGTATCTATTGACTTTACATTATGCAAAGGTGTAAGCTTTACTCACGTGGCATCACTTCAGGGTCTGCAGATGTGTCCGTGGCTGCCCGGGGTGCTTCCCCACGAGTGCGAGCACTCGGTCCTCCATGTCAGTGATGTCGCTGGGGACAGGTGAGCCCCCCACCCGTTCGCCTCTGCCCAGACCTCATCGTCAATAGCTTCTTCTGTAAAAGGTGACAGGGCGACATGGCATGAGGTCATTGCTTGATATCATTGCTCGGTACTGTCACAGAGACTGATACAACACATACCTGACAGATGTAATGATTATTATGATTATTATCATTCTTTACCTAAAGACGTACACTGTGACTGCAGGCTTTGAGTAAAACATTCCCAGTAAAAGTGCAAGACCTCACATCTGCTGATAGTCACTCATGACTGTTATAAATCAAATTATATAAATACATAAGTACATGTAAATCAATGTAATACTTACTCTTGCGGATCCCACAAGGTCGTCCGTTTGCGGCATTGGTTTCCCTCATGAACCTCGTTGGTCACCGGCGAGACCTGTGCTATCTCGGTCCCTATCTTCTGGTATGCCTTTGGGGTGGGCTTCCCACACCCTCCCTGTGTCAAATCACTCCAGCGTAATTCGACCTCCTGCAGGAGGGAGGCATTTGCCTTGTCCGAGAACCTCCTGGCTCTTTGTGGCCTCCAATGTGCTCCTCTCCCACCTCACTGCTCTCTCCAGCATCAGTCTCCACAGCGTGCTGTGATGCCTCCTCATCTCTCTCCATTATAGGGCAAATTCGGTCAAATATGTGGCTGGTAACAGCTACTTTTTGTTTGCCTACTTGCTGTGAAGCTCGAAAGTCTCCCTCCTTCCTCCCAAAGCAGCCACACCACACCCAGCCACACCTTCAGTCCCTCTGAGCTCCCTCTCTCTCTGTCTCCTCTTCTGCGCAGGTCATGATGACCCTTGACCTCCAGAATCGCGGGAATCGAGCGTTGCCATGTTGTTGCTAAGGACGGCCACATTTATGGCAGAAGGTCAAAAAAATTTAACGCTACTGCCCATTTTATATCGCTCGTGGTAAAACCCATTTTCAAAAGTGGAAACTAGGTGCTTTGAGAATGGGCGAGAAGCCGGTGATCTGAAAACCTTTTTTTAACGCCCACACCGGAAATACCTCCCATTTTGGGGCAATAACCACAAAAGTGCAGGTTCTAGCCCTATATCCCTTTGCAGATTTTTTGTGGCATCCTCACAATTTGCTTTCCCACCCATCTTTGTATCATCAGCAAACTTGGCTACATTATACTCGGTCCCTTCATCCAAGTCATTAATATAGATTGTAAATAGTTGAGGCCCCAGCACTGATCTCTGCGGCACCCCAGTAGTCACTGTTTGCCAACCAGAAAATGACCCATTTATCCCAATTCTCAGTTTTCTGTTAGTTAACCAATCCTCTATCTATGCTAATATAATATAGTACCCCAACCCCATGAACTTTTATCTTGTGCAGTAACATTTTACGTGGCACCTTATTGAATGCCTTCTGGGAATCCAAATACACCACATCCACTGGTTCTCCCTTATCCACACTGTTCGTTACATTCTCGAAGAGCTCCAGCAAATTTTTCAAACATGATTTCCCTTTTCTAAAACCATGCTGACTCTGCTTGATTGAATTATGCTTTTCCAAATGTCCTGCTACTGCTTCCTTAATAATGGAATCTAGCATTTTCCCAATGACAGATGTTAGGCTAACTGGCCTATAGTTTCCTGCTTTCTGTCTGCCTACTTTTTTAAATAGGAGCATTACATTTGCGGTTTTCCAGTCCACTGGGACCTCCCCAGAGTCCAGGGAATTTTCATACATTATAACCAATGCATCCATTATCTCTGCAGCCACTTCTTTTAAGACCACAAGATGCAAGCCATCAGGTCCAGGGGACTTGTCCGCCTTTAGTCCCATTATTTTACCGAGTACTACTTCTTTAGTGATAGTGATTATGTTATGTTCCTCTCTCCCTATAGCCTTTTGATTATCCACTATTGGGATGTTGTTAGTGTCTTCTACCGTGAAGACCGATACAAAATATTTGTTCGAAGTCTCTGCCATTTCCGCGTTCCCCATTATTAATTCTCCAGTCTCATTCTCTAAGGGACCAAAATTTACTTTAGCCACTCTTTTCCTTTTTATGTACCTGTAGAAACTCTTACTATCTGTTTTTATATTTCGTGCTAGTTTACTTTCATAATCTATCTTCCCTCTTATTACTTTTTTAGTCGTTCTTTGCTGTTTTTTTAAAAAGTTTCCCAATCCCCTGGCCTCCCACTAGTCTTGGCCACATTGTATGCCCTTGTTTTTATTTTGACACCATCCCTTATTTCCTCAGTTAGCCACGGATGGTTATCCCTTCTCTTATAGTCTTTCCTTCTCATTGGGATGTATTTTTGTTGAGAGTTATGAAATATCTTTTTAAATGTCTGCCACTGCTCATCAACCATCCCATAATTTAATCTATTTTCCCAGTCCACTTAACCAACTCTGCCTTCATACCTTTGTAGTCTCCTTTATTTAAGCTTAGGACACTGGTTTGAGATCCAACTTTCTCACCCTCCAACTGAATTTGAAATTCAACTATGTTATGGTCATTCATTGCAAGAGGATCCTTTACTGGAAGATCGTTTATTAATCCTGTCTTATTACACAATACCAGATCTAAGATAGCCTGCTCCCTGGTTGATTCTGCAATGTACTGTCCAAAGAAACTATCCCGAATACACTCTATGAACTCTTCCTCAAGGCTAGCCTGGCCAATTTGCTTTGTCCAATCAAAACGAAGGTTAAAATCACCCATGATTATTGTTGTTTCTTTTTTACAAGCCTCCATTATTTCTTGATTTATACTCTATCCAACAGTGTAGCTACTGTTAGGGGGCCTATAGACTATGCCCACCAATGACTTTTTCCCCTTATTATTCCTTATCTCCACCCAAACTGATTTAACTTCTTGATCTTCTGAGCCAATATCATTTGTCATTAACGCACTGATCTCATCCTTTATTAACAGAGCTACTCGACCTCCTTTTCTTTTCTGTCTGTCCTTCCGAATTGCCAAATACCCCAGAATATTTAGTTCCCAGCCTTGGTCACCTTGCAACCACGTCTCTGTAATGGCTGTCAGATCATGTGTGAATTTCTGGGAAATCAATATTGTTCGTCTGAACTGTAGGCCTTCAGGTGGAATGAAGGATAGCTATGAGATTAGTAATTTTTATACAATTTTTGTATAAAAGTCACACTATGAAACCAAGAAAAACATTGTTGTTGTAAAGATCATTATAGATCAGCATTTATTCTGCCATTTTAAATGGCCACTTTGTTTACAAACACGAGTTTCTTTTTTTCAATTCATCTGAACTTGAATCAAAATGATAAATTAATGCCTTCCTAATATTAATATAACCACATAATCTGAAGAAAACCAGCTAGAAATGAAGTTTTCACTTAAGAAAGAGTCTTCCCACGCAATGTACTATTGAGCAGAAGAGCAGGAACGAATGTGGGGTTGGGTGCATCCAATTCTAAATTTTAATTCCAAAGTTGTTTTTTGTTTTTCCAGTTCTGGATGAGCAGAAATGTTTTCCAATTGAATATTGGGAAGACTGAAGCAATTGTTTTCAAGCCCCGCCACAAACTCCGTTCCCTAGCCATTGACTCCATCTCTCTTCCGAATTTCTGTCTGAGGCTGAACCAAACTGTTCGCAATCTTGATATCATATTTGACCCTGAAATTAGCTTTCAACCACATATTTTCAGCATAACTAAGACCGCTTATTTCCACCTCCATAACATCGCCTGTCTCTGCCCTTGCCTCAGCTCATCCGCTGCTGAAGCCCTCATCCATGCCTTTGTTACCTCTAGACTTGACTATTCCAACTTGGCTGACCTCCAACATAAGAATTAGGAACAGGAGTAGGCCATCTAGCCCCTCGAGCCTGCTCCGCCATTCAACAAGATCATGGCTGATCTGGCCGTGGACTCAGCTCCACTTACCCGCCCGTTCTCCGTAACCCTTAATTCCCTTATTGGTTAAAAATCTATCTATCTGTGACTTGAATACATTCAATGAGCTAGCCTCAACTGCTTCCTTGGGCAGAGAATTCCACAGATTCACAACCCTCTGGGAGAAGAAATTCCTTCTCAACTCGGTTTTAAATTGGCTCCCCCGTATTTTGAGGCTGTGCCCCCTAGTTCTAGTCTCCCCGACCAGTGGAAACAACCTCTCTGCCTCTATCTTGTCTATCCCTTTCATTATTTTAAATGTAAACTAGAGGTGATCCAAAACTCAGTGTCCGTGTCCTAACTCGCACCCCATGTCCTGTTCACCCATCACCCCTGTGCTTGCTGACCTATATCTCTCCCAGTTAAGCAACGCCTCGATTTCAAAATCCCTGATTATAATTGCTCAACCATTGGTGGTCGTGTCTTCTGTTACCGAGGATCTGAGCTCTGGAATTTCCTGCCTAAACCTCTCCGCTTCTTTACCTCTCTTTCCTCCTTCAAGACGCTCCTTAAAACTTACCTCTTTGATCAAGCTTTTGGTCACCTGCCCTAATTTCTTTTTTTGTCACGTTTTTGTCTCATAATACTCCCGTGAAGTGCCTTGGAATGCTTCACTATTTTAAAGGTGCTATATAAATACAATATGTTGTTGTTGTTTCTAAATTAAATCTGATCTTCAAGGTTTAGTGAATGTGAATAGCACTGAATGAAAAATGGAATTAAAACAATGTAGCACGCTAATCATAGAGTGCTTTGTACCAATAATGGCTAGAATTTGCGGTCAGCAGCGAAGCAAAGATATTCGCTGCTGGCCCCGAAGTGCGCTTCACAAAAGAATCTCACGATCCCTGTGTTGAGAACTTCGGGTTTCCCGACCTTCAATTCAAATCAACAAAGTATAGTAGGGATTCCCTTGTGCAAACTGCCGTGATGGCAACAGCCAATCAAAACGCAGAATTCTCACAGACAGCGAACAAGGAAGTGAGTAAGCTCTTAAAATTCTAACTTTTTAAAATAGTTAGAGAGAGCAAAACAAAGATCGGGACTCTCGCATGGGGAACGGGCAAACTTGAAATAAAGATGGACACACTTTCAAAAGAATGTTTTTTTAAGTTTCTTAAAATTTTAATTTTTATTAAAATGGACAAATTTCACACTGCACAAAATTTAAATGAGCTTTCCAGGCCCTTGACAATTCCTTAGCAGGAATAATGCTGTTTAAACCTCAGATACAACTAGTCCCTTTGGGTCTAGCTTTTCGTGGGGAATTTAACAGTGTACTTAATGTGGAAGAGGCAAAGATTTTGTCAGTTTCCCCGATTTGGGTGATTACACAGCTTGCCGGCTCTGTGGTGGTGGCAGGGGGGCAGAGCACATGCTGTCAATGGCAGTCAGCATGTGCCTGCCTATGTGCTAAATCCCGAAGTTGTGGTACGTTTCAAAGGCGGATTGATGGTGAACACTGCAAGTTTACCGTCATCCAGACAGCAAGTTCCGGGCCAATATTAACCCTTCCATACCACTATCTATTCTATAATAATGCTACAAGAAAGCTAAATTCAAAAATAATGCTAAATTAATGGCTTAGCAACAGAGAGGATAGGTTGAGTAGGTTGGGCCTATACACATTGGAGTTCAGAAGAATGAGAGGTGATCTTATTGAAACAAATATGATAATAAAGGGGCTCGACAAGGTGGCTGCAGAGAGGATATTTCCATTCATAGGGGAAACTAAAACTCGGAGACATAGTCCAAGAATAAGGGGCCGCCCATTTAAAACTGAGATAAAGAGAAATTTCTTCTTTCAGAGAGTTGTAAATCTATGGAATTCTCTGCCCCAGAGAGCTGTGGAGGCTGGGTCATTGAATATATTTAAGGCGGCGATAGATAGATTTTTGAGCGATAAGGGAGTAAAGGGTTATGGGGAGCAGGCAGGGAAGTGGAGATAAGTCCATGATTGGATCAGCCATGATCTTATTCAAGGAGCAGGCTCAAGGGGCCTGCTCCTATTTCTTATATTCTTATGTTCTTAGACTAAGAAGTACAGTGCTTCTGAAATGGGCTATCAATAACAATAATAGTGATTAACTTCAGTAGGAGTATCCTAGAAAAAATTTGAAGTCAATATGGCAGAGCTACTTGATAGGTTAGGGGACTTATGAATCTCCTTAACTAAATGGAGTATATCTCGAGTTATGCAGGTGACTACACAGGAAATTTGTAGGTATTGGTTATTGCCAGGGAAGAATTGTGGGCAATGGTGAGGTTCTGCAGGACTGAAAATAGGCAACATGATATTAATTTTAAAAAAGATCACAAAACTGGCACATAAAGACCCATTAACCTAACATCAATAACAGGTGAAAATGAATGTTAGTATCAAGGGCACGTTGGAGAGTACCTGTGTAATATAAATTAATTCTTAAAAACTTCCACCAATGGAGACTGCTACCTGATAACTCTTTGACTTATTTGAGGTTGTTACAGAATAAATATTAAATGGCATTTCTTATTATATATTTTTTTGAACTTTTAGAAAGCTTTTGACAAAGTCAGTATCCTGGAATTAACTACCTAACACCATTGTGGGAGGACCATCACAGCAAGGATTTGAGCAGTGCGGGGAGATGGCCCACCATCAGTTTCTCAGGGTAACAAGGAATGGGCAACAAATGCGGCCATTCCAGCATCGCTCACGACCCAAGAACATTTTTTTTTTAAAGTGTGAGATGTTTAAAATATTACTGGAAGATGTAGAAATAGATTCCACAGCCAATTCTCCCTTTCTGATGGAGGAATATTTCTAATGCTATAATTTTTCTGACATTTTTACAGAGAAAAAGAGCAGAGGGTTATAAAGGTTCAGTGACCATCACAAGTAACATGTTCGCAATAGAAGTGCATGTCAATTAGAGGTAAGTTTTAGGATAACCTCGATGCTATGTTTGCAAAGAATGAACATATTTCATGTTACACTTTAGAAATGTGAAGACATTATAACAATAATTACAATAAAGATTGGGATGCAGAAATATGAATACATTCTTGGTAAAGTAATGTAAATTACATAAGAACATAAGAATTAGGAACAGGAGTAGGCCATCTAGCCCCTCGAGCCTGCTCCGCCATTCAACAAGATCATGACTGATCTGGCCGTGGACTCAGCTCCACTTACCCGCCCGCTCCCCGTAACCCTTAATTCCCTTATTGGTTAAAAATCTATCTATCTGTGACTTGAATACATTCAATGAGCTAGCCTCAACTGCTTCCTTGGGCAGAGAATTCCACAGATTCACAACCCTCTGGGAGAAGATATTCCTTCTCAACTCGGTTTTAAGTTGGCTCCCCCGTATTTTGAGGCTGTGCCCCCTAGTTCTAGTCTCCCCTACCAGTGGAAACAACCTCTCTGCCTCTATCTTGTCTATCCCTTTCATTATTTTAAATGTTTCTATAAGATCACCCCTCATCCTTCTGAACTCCAACGAGTAAAGACCCAGTCTACTCAATCTATCATCATAAGGTAACCCCCTCATCTCCGGAATCAGCCTAGTGAATCGTCTCTGTACCCCCTCCAAAGCCAGTATATCCTTCCTTAAGTAAGGTGACCAAAACTGCACGCAGTACTCCAGGTGCGGCCTCACCAATACCCTGTACAGTTGCAGCAGGACCTCCCTGCTTTTGTACTCCATCCCTCTCGCAATGAAGGCATATTATTCAAAAGTAAAAATGTTACTACCAGATTCTTTGCAACCTTGGTGTCATATTTAACCCTGAAATGAGCTTCCAACCATATATCTGCGGCATAACTAAAACCGCCTATTTCCATCTCTGGAATATCACTCAGCTCCACTCTGCCTCAGCTTATCTGCTGTTGAAACCGTTATCCAGCCTTTGTTACCTCTAGACTTGACTATTCCAATGCACTCTTGGCTGGCCTCCCACACTTCGTAAACTAGAGGTGATCCAAAACTCGGCTGCCCGTGTCCCAACATGCACCAACTCCCGTTCACCCATCACCTCTGTGCTCGCTGACCTACATTGGCTCCCGGTTAAGCAACGCCTCGATTCTAACAATCCCATCCTAGTTTTCAAATCCCTCCCTGGCCTCGCCCCTCCCTATCTCTGTAATCTCCTCCAGCCCCACATCGTGCGAGATACCTGAGCTCGGCTAATTCTGGCCTCTTGAGCATCCACTATTTTAATCAATCCACCATTGGTGGCTGAGCCGTCAGCTGCCAAGGCCCTAAGCTCTGGAATTCCCTCCCGAAATATTTCCGCCTCTCTACCTCTCTTTCCTCCTTTAAGGTGCTCCTTAAAGCCCACCTCTTTTCATATGCCCTAATATTTCCTTATGTGGCTCCGATGTCAAATTTTGTATTATCACTGTCCTATGAGGTGCCTTGGGATGTTTAATTATGTTAATGGTGCTATATAAATATAAGTTGTTGTTGTTGTTGTTGTTGTAGTAGAGAAACAGCCAGAATATAATGACCTTGAAAATGCATTTGGCATCATAGCTATGGAGTATGCCACCGATCTCCGAACGGAATGCGCACTTACCTGCTGTGAGGCTTCAAATGAAAAGTTGCTGCCAGACATTGCAGAGTTGAGCGCAGCGTAATGGCCCTCGGATCCCAGGGGCGTACTGTGTGTGTAAGCGTACCTGGGGTTCTCGTGGGGCGGTGGTCCAATCAGGAAACAGAAGGTCTCTCATTCTACCTGTTATATATGTAAACCTGTATATACCTTATGTAACCATCAGAGGGCTCACCCCTTGGAGTCCCAAGGGATCCCACAATCCCTTGGGAGCACTGGCACTTAAGGAGGCCTCACAGGTTGGAGAGGCACTCTGGAGACCTGCAATAAAAGACTAAGGTTACACTATACTTTGAGCTCACAGTATCGAGTCAGACTCTTTATTCATAAATAACAACTGGTGACGAGATACAGATGACGAACCCAATGATACAGAGAACAGTGGGCATCCTGGAGAAATTTTCGGAGGCAGATGAGTGGGAAACCTTCGTGGAGCGACTCAACCAATACTTCGTGGCCAATGAGCTGGAAGGAGCAGCGAACGCTGCCAAATGAAGGGCGATTTTCCTCATCATCTGCGGGACACCAACGTATGGCCTCATGAAAAATTTGCTTGCTCCAGCAAAACCCACAGAGAAATCGTACGATGATTTGTGCACACTGGTCCGGAGCATCTGAACCTGAAGGAAAGCGTTCTGATGGCGAGGTACCGGTTATACACCTACAAAAGGTCTGAAGGCCAGGAAGTGGCGAGCTATGTCACCGAGCTGAGACGCCTTGCAGGACATTGCGAATTTGAAGGACATTTGGAGCACATGCTCAGGGACTTTTTCGTACTTGGCATTGGCCATGAAGTGATACTCCGTAAACTTTTGACTGTAGAGACCCCAACCTTGAGTAAAGCCATAGCGATAGCCCAGGCGTTCATTGCCACCAGTGACAATACTAAGCAAATCTCTCAGCACACGAGTGCCGCTACAAGCACTGTGAACAAAGTGATGTTGTCTTCAAATCGTAACGTACAGGGCAGGCCCCACATGCCTGCAGCTGCACATCTGCAGATGTCTCAGAGTCCACCATTAAGGGTGATGAATGCAAGGCCATTAACACCTTTTTGGCACTGTGGGGGTGATCATTATTTCCATTCATGCTGCTTCAAAAGATATGTTTACAAGGGCTGTGGAACAATGGGGCATCTCCAACATATGTGCAGGCGAGCTACAAACCCTGCGAATCCTGCAAACCACCAGAGGAGGACAGATCCATGGCAGATCACTTCAAACCAGAGCCTCAGACCGAGGAGGCAGAGGTATATGGGGTGCACACATTTACCACAAAGTGTCCCCCGATAATGCTGAAGGTTGAATTAAATGGACTCCCGGTGTCAATGGAGCTGGACACGGACGCGAGCCAGTCCATTATGAGCAAAAAGACTTTCGGCAAATTGTGGTGCAGCAAGGCCTCAAGGCCAGTCCTGACTCCCATTCGCACTAAACTGAGAACTTACACAAAGGAACTGATTCCCGTAATCAGCAGTGCTACTGTAAAGGTCTCCTATGAAGAAGCGGTGCACAAGCTACCGCTCTGGGTGGTACCGAGCGATGATCCCACGCTGCTCTGCAGGAGCTGGCTGGGAAAGATACGCTGGAACTGGGATGATGTCTGAGCTCTCTCGTCCGCTGACGACACTTCGTGTGCCCAGGTCTTAAACAAGTTTCCCTCGCTGTTCGAACCAGGCATCGGAAAGTTCCAAGGAGCAAAAGTGCAGATCCACCTAATTCTGGCGGCGCGACCCATCCATCACAAGGCAAGAACAATACCGTACATGATGAGCAAGGTGGTGGAGATCGAGCTGGGCCAGCTGCAACAAAAGGGCATCATTTCGCCGATTGAATTCAACAAGTGGGCCAGTCCCATTGTTCCAGTCCTCAAGAGAGACGGCACCGTCAGAATCTTTGGTGATTACAAAGTAACCATCAATCGTTTCTTCCTGCAGGATCAATATCTACTACCAAAGGCAGTCGACCTTTTTGCGACGCTGGCTGGAGGAAAGACGTTCATGAAGCTGGACTTGACCTCAGCCTACATGACTCAGGAGCTGGATGTCATCGAAGGGCCCCACCTGCATCAACACGCACAAAGGTCTCTTCATTTACAACAGATGCCCATTTGGGATTCGATCAGCTGCGGCGATATTCCAGAGAAACATGGAATGCTTACTGACGTCGGTCCCGCGCATGGTGGTCTTCCAGAATGCCATCTAGGTTACAGGTCGGGACACAGTCAAGCATCTGCAGAACAGAGAGGAGGTTCTCAGTCGACTCAACCGTGTGGGGCTCAGGTTAAAACGCTCGAAGTGTGTATTCCTGGCACCTGAAGTGGAGTTCCTGGGGAGAAGAATCGCAGTGGACGGCATCAGGCCCACCGATTTGAAGACGGAGGCAATCGAGAACGCATCAAGGCCATAGAACGTGATGGAGCTGCGATCGTTTCTAGGACTCCTGAACTACTTTGGTAACTTCTTACCAGGTCTCAGCACACTGTTAGAACCACTGCACGCCTTACTGCGTAAAGGAGGCGAATGGGTATGGGGCAAAAGCCAAGAAAATGCCTTTGTAAAAGCTGGGAAATTGTTATCCTCAAACAAATTGCTTGTGTTGTATGATCCATGTAAGCGTTTGGTACCAGCATGTGATGCGTTGTCGTACAGGGTCGGGTGTGTATTGCAACAAGTTAATGAATCTGGGAAATTGCAATCAGTTGCTTATGCATCCAGAAGTCTGTCTAAGGCTGAGAGAGCCGACAGCATGATTGAAAAGGAAGTGTTAGTGTGTGTTTATGGGGTAAAGAAAATGCATCAATATCTGTTTGGGCTCAAATTTGAATTGGAAACTGACCTTAAGCCACTGACATCCCTTTTTTCCGAAAGTAAGGGGATAAATACGAATGCATTGGCCCACATCCAGAGATGGGTGCTCACGTTGTCCGCATACAACTATGCCATCCGCCACAGGCCAGGCACAGAAAACTGTGCCGATGCTCTCAGTAGGCTGCCATTGCCCACCACGGGGGTGGAAATGGCACAGCCCGCAGATTTAGTCATGGTTATAGAAACATAGAAACATAGAAACATAGAAAATAGGTGCAGGAGTAGGCCATTCGGCCCTTCTAGCCTGCACCGCCATTCAATGAGTTCATGGCTGAACATTCAACTTCAGTACCCCATTCCTGCTTTCTCGCCATACCCCTCGATCCCCCTAGTAGTAAGGACCTCATCTAACTCCTTTTTGAATATATTTAGTGAATTGGCCTCAACAACTTTCTGTGGTAGAGAATTCCACAGGTTCACCACTCTCTGGGTGAAGAAGTTCCTCCGCATCTCGGTCCTAAATGGCTTACCCCTTATCCTTAGACTGTGACCTCTGGTTCTGGACTTCCCCAACATTGGGAACATTCTTCCTGCATCTAACCTGTCTAATCCCGTCAGAATTTTAAATGTTTCTATGAGGTCCCCTCTCATTCTTCTGAACTCCAGTGAATACAAGCCCAGTTGATCCAGTCTTTCTTGATAGGTCAGTCCCGCCATCCCGGGAATCAGTCTGGTGAACCTTCGCTGCACTCCCTCAATAGCAAGAATGTCCTTCCTCAGGTTAGGAGACCAAAACTGTACACAATACTCCAGGTGTGGCCTCACCAAGGCCCTGTACAACTGTAGCAACACCTCCCTGCCCCTGTACTCAAATCCCCTTGCTATGAAGGCCAACATGCCATTTGCTTTCTTAACCGCCTGCTGCACCTGCATGCCAACCTTCAATGACTGATGTACCATGACACCCAGGTCTCTTTGCACCTCCCCTTTTCCTAATCTGTCACCATTCAGATAATAGTCTGTCTCTCTGTTTTTACCACCAAAGTGGATAACCTCACATTTATCCACATTATACTTCATCTGCCATGCATTTGCCCACTCACCTAACCTATCCAAGTCGCTCTGCAGCCTCACAGCATCCTCCTCGCAGTTCACACTGCCACCCAACTTAGTGTCATCCGCAAATTTGGAGATACTACATTTAATCCCCTCATCTAAATCATTAATGTACAGTGTAAACAGCTGGGGCCCCAGCACAGAACCTTGCGGTACCCCACTAGACACTGCCTGCCATTCTGAAAAGTCCCCATTTACTCCTACTCTTTGCTTCCTGTCTGACAACCAGTTCTCAATCCATGTCAGTACACTACCCCCAATCCCATGTGCTCTAACTTTGCACATCAATCTCTTGTGTGGGACCTTGTCGAACGCCTTCTGAAAGTCCAAATATACCACATCAACTGGTTCTCCCTTATCCACTCTGCTGGAAACATCCTCAAAAAATTCCAGAAGATTTGTCAAGCATGATTTCCCTTTCACAAATCCATGCTGACTTGGACCTATCATGTCACCTCTTTCCAAATGCACTGCTATGACATCCTTAATAATTGATTCCATCATTTTACCCACTACCGATGTCAGGCTGACTGGTCTATAATTCCCTGTTTTCTCTCTCTCTCCTTTTTTAAAAAGTGGGGTTACATTGGCTACCCTCCACTCGATAGGAACTGATCCAGAGTCAATGGAATGTTGGAAAATGACTGTCAACGCATCCACTATTTCCAAGGCCACCTCCTTAAGTACTCTGGGATGCAGTCCATCAGGCCCTGGGGATTTATCGGCCTTCAATCCCATCAATTTCCCCAACACAATTTCCCGGCAAATAAGGATTTCCCTCAGTTCCTCCTCCTTACTAGACCCCCCGACCCCTTTTATAACCGGAAGGTTGTTCGTGTCCTCCTTCGTGAATACCGAACCAAAGTATTTGTTCAATTGGTCCGCCATTTCTTTGTTCCCCGTTATGACTTCCCCTGATTCTGACTGCAGCGGACCTACGTTTGTCTTTACTAACCTTTTTCTCTTTACATATCTATAGAAACTTTTGCAATCCGTCTTAATGTTCCCTGCAAGCATTCGTGAGTGAGCGATCACCCGTTGCAGCGCGACAGATTAGAACCTGGACGAGCCAGGATCCCTTACTGTCCCGAGTAAAAAATTGTGTGCTTCACGGGAACTAGTCCAGTGTCTCAGTGGAAATGCAGGAAGAGATAAAGCCATACCAGCGGCGCAAAGATGAAATGTCTATACAGGCAGTCTGCCTTCTGTGGGATAATCGGGTAGTGGTCCCCAAGAAGGGCAGGGACACTTTCATCACTGATCTCCACAGTACTCACCCAGGCATTGTAGTGATGAAAGCGATAGCCAGATCCCACGTGTGGTGGCCCAGTATCGATGCTGACTTAGAGTCCTGCATGCACAAATGTAACACATGCTCGCAGTTAAGCAATGCACCCAGAGAGGCGCCACTAAGTTTATGGTCTTGGCCCTCTAAAACATGGTCCAGGGTCCATGTCGATTATGCTGGCCCGTTTTTGGGTAAAATGTTCCGAGTGGTTGTAGATGGATTGTATTGTGTTTCTAACACAGATGAAGCTGCACACAAGGAAGTTAAAGTAAGAGTGACCTCAGTCTTTAATAAGACACTCCAGAGTGAGGAACAGGCCTGAGGGGCCGGTTTATAGACAGTGCTCCCAAGGAATGCTGTGATTCCTTGGGACTTCAGGGGATGAGCTCCCTGGTGGCGGAACATGGGAGTGCATGCTTTAGAGATACACAACATCACTCCCCCACCAAAGTCAAAGTGAAAACTATTTACAAGGTGAGGCGGTCGGGAGCCTTTCTTTCCCTGGTGGACCGCCTCGGTACAAATGTCTGTTCTGGTGTGTTGGCTGTGCCCTCGCTGTGCTAGTGTGTTGTTGGCCCTGCAGGGCTGCTAGGTGAGCCTGGCATTGCTGGGCTGTTGGGCGTGATGGGTTCGATTTCCTGGTCCGGCGTGGTGTCGTTGATTCTTTGGGTATGTGTTGTGGGCTCGAAAAAGTTGGTGTCTGCTGTGGGTTGCTCAGGGCAGTCTGTGAACTGCAGCCTCGTTTGGTCCAGGTACTTTCTGCAAATTTGTCCATTGTCTACTTTGACTACAAACACCCTATTCCCTTCTTTAGCTATCACCGTGCCCGCGATCTACTTGGGACCATGCCCATAGTTTAGCACATACACAGGGTCACTCAGATCACTTTCCCGTGACACAGTGGCGTGACTATCGGTTACATTTTGTTGCTGCCGCCTACTCTCTACCTGATCATGCAGGTTGGGGTGAACCAGCATGAGTCTGGTTTTAAGTGTCCTTTTCATGAGTAGCTGAGCGAGTGGGGTCTCGTGCGGTAGCTGAGCAGTACTCGGGACAGGCGGATTTGGAGTGAGCCTTCTGTGACTCGTTTAAGAATCTGTTTGATGGTTTGTACTGCCCGCTCTGCCTGCCCATTGGAGGCTGGTTTAAACAGGGCCGAGGCGACATGTTTGATCCCATTGCGGGTCATGAATTCTTTAACTTTGGCACTGGTGAAACATGGCCCGTTGTCACTGACCAGTATGATCACGCAGGCCGTGGGTGGCAAACATGGCCCTCAGGCTTTCAATGGTGGCGGTGGTGGTGCTTCCCGACATTATTTCACATTCAATCCATTTTGAAAAAGTATCCACCACCACCAGGAACATTTTACCGAGAAACAGGCCCGCATAGTCGACATGGATCCTCGACCATGGTCTGGAGGGCCAGGACCACAAACTTAGTGGTGCCTCTCTGGGCGCGTTGCTCAACTGAGCACATACACTGCATTGCCGTACACAGGACTCTAAGTCAGAGTCGATGTGGGACACCACACGTGGGATCTGGCTATTGCTTTCATCATTACTATACCCGGGTGGGTGCTATGGAGATCCGAGATGAACGCAACCCTGCCCTTTTTGGGTAGCACTACGCGGTTATCCCACAACAGGCAGTCTGCCTGAATGGACAGCTCATGCATTCGCGGCTGGAACGGCTTCGTTGGCTCTTGAATTTAAAGGGGATGCTGGCCCAGCTCCCATGCAGTACACAGGTTTTTACTAGGGACAGCAGAGGATCTTGGCTGGTCCAAGTCCTAATCTGGCGGGCCGTGACAGGTGATTTATCATTTTCAAACACTTCCATGACCATCAACAAGTCTGTGGGCTGCGCCACCATCAACAAGTTTGCAGGCTGTGCCATTTCCACCCCCGTGGTGGGCAATGGTAGCCGACTGAGAGCATCCGCACAGTTCTCGGTGCCTGGCCTGTGGCGGATGGTATAGTTATACACTGATAGCGCGAGTGCCTGCCTTTTGTATGCGGGCTGAGGCATTAGTATTTATCCCCTTGTTTTCAGCGAACAGGGATGGGAGGGGCTTGTGATCGGTTTCCAGCTCAAATTTGAGGCCAAACAGGCACTGATGCATTTTCTTTACCCCGAACACACACGCTAATGCCTCTTTCTCAATCATGCTGTCGGCCCTCTCGCCCTTAGACAAGCTCCTGGAAGCATAGGCGACAGGTTGCAACTTCCCCGCAATGTTAGCTTGTTGTAATACACACCCAACTCCGTACGACGACGCGTCACATGCTAGCACAAGTCTTTTCCACGGGTTATACAATACAAGCAGCTTGTTGGAGCATAAAATGTTTCTGGCTTTCCCAAAAGCAATTATTTGGTTTTTTCCCCATACCCAGTTCTCACCTTTGCGCAATAACACATGTAGGGGCTCTAAAAGGGTGCTTAACCCCGGCAGGATGTTACCAAAATAGTTGAGGAATCCCAGGAACGACCGCAGCTCCGTGACGTTCTGTGGCCTGGGCGCGTTCCTGATAGCCTCTGTCTTGGCGTCTGTGGGCCGAATGCCGTCCGCCACAATCTTTTTACCCAAAAACTCCACTTCTGTTGCCATGAAGATGCATTTCAACCTCGTCAGCCGCAGCCCTACGCGATCCAGTCGCTGGAGCACCTTTGTAGATGCTCGGCGGTGTCCCGACCCGTGACCAATATGTCATCCTGAAAGACCATCGTGTGTGGTACCGACTTGAGTAGGCTCTCCATGTTTCTCTGGAAGATCGCTGCAGCTGACCAAATTCCAAACGGGCATCTGTTGTAGATGAACAGTCCCTTATGCGTGTTGATGCAGGTGAGGCCCTTCGAAGACTCCTCCAGCTCCTGCGTCATGTAGGCCGAAGTCAGGTCGAGCTTGGTGAACGTCTTGCCTCCTGCCAGCGTCGCAAATAGGTCGACTGCCCTAGGTAATGGGTATTGGTCCTGTAGCGAGAAACGATTAATAATTACTTTATAATCACCGCAAATCCTGACTGCCATCACTTTTGAGTACTGGAACAATCGGGCTGGCCCACTCGCTGAATTCCACTGGGGAGATGATGCCCTCGCATTGCAGCCTGTCCAGCTCGACTTCCACTCTGTCCCTCATCATGTGAGGTACTGCTCGCGCCTTGTGGTGAATGGGTCATGCCTCTGGGACCAAGTGGATCCACACATTCACCCTGGAAAAGTTTCCAATGCCTGGCTCAAAAAGGGAAGGAAATTTGTTAAGAACCTGGGTACATGAGGCCTCATCGACATGTGATAGCGTTCGGATGTCATCCCAGTTCCAGCAGATTTTGCCCAGCCAGCTCCTTCCAAGCAGTGTGGGGCCATCGCCCAGGACAATCCAGAGTGGCAGTTCGTGCACCGTGCCCTCGTAGGTGACCTTGACCATTTTGCTGCCCAGGACAGTGATAAGCTCTTTGGTGTACGTTCTCAGTTCTGTGTGGATGTGGCTCAGCACTGGTTTGAATGCCTTGTTGCACCACAGTCTCTCAAACATCTTTTTACTTATGATGGATTGGCTAGTGCCAGTGTCCAGTTCCATGGCTATGGGTAAGCCATTCAATTTTACGTTTAGCATTATTGGTGGACATTTCGTCGAAAATGTGTGCACCCCATGTTCTTCAGCATCTGCCTCCTCTCTCTGAGGCTCGAAATTGCTTTGATCCACCATGGACCGATCTTCCTCTGCCACGTGGTTTTGCAGAGCTTGCAGCTCGTTTGCAAGCTCATTGGAGGTGCCCCATTGTTCCACAGCTCTTGCAAACATACCCCTTGAAGCGGCATGAATAGGCTGAAAGGAAGCCTCCACAATGCCAACAAGGTGTGAATTGCCTTGCATTCATCCTTTGTTGCAGACTCTGAGTCATCTGGGTCACCTGAGGCCTGCTGGCAGTTGCAGACTCGTGGTTTCTGCCCTGTACATTTCTGCTCGCAAACACAGTTACAGTTAATTTATGAACATTGCTAGCACTTGTGTGCTGAGAGATTTGTTTGGTGTTATCACTGGTGGACATAAACGCCTGTGCTATCGCAATGGCCTTACTGAGGGTCCATGTCTCTACAGTTGAAAGTTTTCGTAGGATGGTCTCGTGGCCAATGCCCAGTACACAAAAGTCTCTGCGCATTTGCTCCAGGTAGCCATCAAACTCACATTGCCCTGCAAGTCGACTTAGCTCGACGACGTAGCTCGCCACTTCCTGACCTTCAGATCGCTGACACGTGTAGAACCGATTCCTTGCCATCAGCAAGCTCTTCCTCGGGTTAAGATGCTCCCGAACCAGTGTACACAGCTCCTCATACGACTTATCTGTGGGTTTCACCGGAGCCAGAAGATTCTTCATGAGGCTGTAGGTCGGTGCCCCGCAGACACTGAGGAGGACCGCTCCCTTTTTTGCAGTGCTTCCTTCTCCGTCCAGCTCATTGGCTACAAAGTACTGGTCTAGCCGTTCGACATAGGCTTCCCAGTCCTCACCCTCTGAGAACTTCTCCAGAATGTCCACAGTTTGCTGCATCTTTGCGTTGGATTCATATTCTTGTCGCCAGTTATTGTGTTCCTAACACAGATGAGGCTGCGCACAGAGAGGTTAAAGTAACAGTGACCTCAGCCTTTAATAAGACACTCCAGAGTGAGGAACAGCCCTTAGGGGCCGACTTCTATACAGTGCTCCCAAGGGATGCTGGGATCCCTTTGGACTTCAGGGGATGAGCTCCCTGGTGGCGGAACATGGGAGTGCATGCTTTACAGATACACAACAGATTGAATGTGAGATAATGTCGGCAAGCACGTCCGCTGCCACCACTGAAAGCCTACGGGTCATGTTTACCACGCACGGCCTGCCTGATGTCCTTGTAGGCGACAACGGGCCATGTTTCACCAGTGCCGAATTCAAAGAGTTCATGACCCGTAATGACATCAAACATGTTACATCAGCCCCGTTCAAAACAGCATCCAATGGTCAGGCAGAGAGAGCAGTGCAATCCATCAAGCAGAGCTTGAAGAGGGTAACTGAAGGCTCACTGCAGACTCGCCTATTCCGAGTCCTTCTTCGCGACCGCACGAGGCCCCACTTGCTCACTGGAATTCCACCCACTGCACTATGGACAAGGTCCCAAGTGGCTTCCCGGCACTGTTGTGGCCAAAGAGGGGAGTAAGGTGTTTCGGTTCAAACTTTCAAATGGACTCATCCACCGGAAACACTTGGACCAAATCCAACTCAGATTCACGGACTATCCAGAGCAATCCACATTGGACCCTACCTTCTTTGATCCCCCAACACACACACCAGTGGCAACCGACACCGCGGTTGACCATGAAGCAGAACCCATCACCCGCAGCAGACCAGCAGGACTCACCACACCAGGCAGCCCAGCAAGGCCAACTGCACAGCAGCACAGCGAGGGCCCAACAAATGATTCACCAAAACCTGCATTTGCACCGAGACAATCAACCAGGCAAAGAAAGGCCCCAGATCCACTCACCTTGTAAATAGTTACACTATTGACTTTGGCGGGGGGGAGTGTTGTTTTATATGTCAACCTGTATATACCTTGTATAGCCACCAGAGGGCTCATCCCCTGGAGTCCCAAGGCATCCCACAATCCCTTGGGAGCACTGGTACTTAAGGAGGCCTCACAGGCTGGAGAGGCACTCTGGAGACCTGCAATAAAAGACTAATGTCACACTTTACTTTGAGCTCACAGTATCTAGTCAGGCTCTTTCTTCATACATAACATCCCCTACGAGATACTGTGGTATTTTCGAGGGAGAATATAGCAGTTAATGTTGATAGAAGTTTTTATGCGTTTTGTAACATGAAATTTCACCTGAAGATACAGTGAGGGGAGTAATTGAATTGTATTTTTGATTTTTATGCTGAAAATTAGAAATAAAAACAGCTCTGATTAAAGATTCCACTCAAAATATTAACCCATCTTTCTCTTTAGATGCTATGATTTTCTAACATTTTTTTTTATTTGGAAGCTGGATGTTTCTTTTATGCGATCCTTTTAAGTTTATTTAGAAAAGCTTGAATTGTGCTAAGTTGTGCCAAACCTTGAACCTAGGAAACACACAAAATACTGAACATTACTTTGAAGTATCCCAAACAGGGCAGGTCAATCTCTCACAAACTTCCTGGATGCCAGTTACTGAGTAGAGTTGGCAAATGTGTAAGAAGAGGCATTGCTCTCTTCTTTAAAGATGATACTGGGCAAAGAGAAACTAAACACAGGAGGAAAGGGAGAAATTAAAAATAATGACAGATTTCTACATAGAATTTACAACACAGAATCAGGCCATGCCACCCAACTGGTCTATGCCGGTGTTTATGTTCCACACACTAGCCTCCTCCCAGCCTACTTCATTTAACCCTGTTTGCATATCCTTATATTCCTTTCTCCTTCAACTACTTATCTAGCTACCCCTTAAAAGCATCTATGTTATTTGCCATAACTATTCCACATGGTAGAAAATTCTACTTTCTAACTACTCTCTGGGTAAAGAAGTTTCTCCTGAATTTTTTATTCGATTTATTAGTAACTACCTTATATTTAATATTAGTTTTCGATTGCCCCAGAAGTGGAAGCCTCTTCTCCCTATCATACTCCATCATCATTTTAAAGACCTCTATTAGGTCACCCCTCAGCCTTTTCTTTCCGCGAGAAAAAAACCTAGCCTATTCAGTCTTCCATATTTGATTGTCATCTTTGACTAATCTGTTCAAAACATTTAGGGCTGGATTTTCCTTTTAAATCGCCCGCGCCCGATCCTTCGCGGTGTTCCGGCGGTTGCGTCTTTTTCAACCATGGTGCGCGCTTCCATGGTTCCATGGTTTTCGGGTGCTTCATGTCGGTGGCGGCGAAGTGGTGCGGGAGCGAAGTGGAGCGTGCAGTGTGCGGCAGAGGAGGCCTATCGACACGGGAATCTTCGGCTCCCAAGTTGTGCGCACGCGCGCGCAACTGTCAAGCTCCGCCCCCGACAGAGGCCAGAGACTGCCGGCCTGAGATAGCTGTGAGCTGGGCAGGGGGAGCGGGGAGAGAATGAAATTGCTGTGGGGAGGCGGGTGTGTGAGGAGAGAGTGAGATCGAGAGAGTGAGATCGCTGGGAGGGGGGAGAGAGATCGCTGTGGTGGGGGGGAGAGATCGCTGTGAGGAGGGCGGGGAAGAGAGTGAGATTGCTGTGGGGGGGGGGGAGGAAAAGAGTGAGATCGCTGTGGGTGGGGGGTGAGATCATTGTAGGGGGTGAGACAGACTGGGAGGTGAGATAGATTGGGGGGGGAATAGACTGGAGGTGAGAGAGACTGGGGGGGAGAAGAGACTGCGAGGTGGAGAGACTGGGGGGTGGTGAGAGAGACTGGGGGGGTGAGAGAGATTGGGGGGAGGAGAGACTGGGAGGAGGAGAGACTGGGGGTGAGAGAGACTGCGGGGTGAGAGAGACTGGGGTGAGAGACACTGGGGTAGAGAGACTGGGGGTGAGAGAGATTGGGGGAGAGTGACTGGGGGTGAGAGAGACTGGGGGTGAGTGAGACTGGGGGTGAGAGAGACTCGGGGTGAGAGAGATTGGGGTGAAAAAGACTGGGGGGAAGCGAGACTGGGGCCGAGAGAGACTGGGGTGAGAGGGACTGGGGGGGTGAGAGAGACTGGGGGTGAGAAACTGGGAAGAGGAGATACAGGGGGAGTGAGAGAGATTGGGGGGAGAGAGTCTGGGGGAGAGAGTCTGGGGGGTGAGAGAGACTGGGGTGAGAGAGACTGGGGGCTAAGAGAGACTGGGGATGAGAGAAACTGGGAGAGGGGAGAGAGATGGGGGGAGAGAGACTGGGAGGTGTGAGAAACTGGGGGTGAGAGAGACTGGGGGGGAGAGAGACTGGGGGGCAGAGAGACTGGGGGGAGAGATGGGGGGAGAGATGGGGGGGAGAGACTGGGGCGTGTGAGATACTGGGAGGGGTGAGGCTGGGAGTGGTGAGAGACTGGGGGATGAGAGAGACTGGGGGATGAAAGAGATTGGGGGGTGGGAGAGACTGGGGGGTAGAGACTGGGGGGTCACTGGGGAGGGTGAGAGAGACTGGGGGTGAGAGAGACTGGGGGTGAGAGAGACTGGGGGGCGAGAGAGACAGGGGTGAGAGAGACTGGGGGGGCTGGGGGTGAGAGAGACTGGAGGGGAGAGAGACTGAGGGGGGAGAGATGGGGGGGAGAAACTGGGGGTGTGAGAGACTGGGGGAGGTGGGGGGTGAGAAAGACTGTGGGGGAGAGAGACTGGGGGTGTGAGAGACTGAGGGTGCGAGAGACTAGGAGGTGAGAGAGTCTGGGAGGGGTGAGAGACTGGGGGTGGGGGGCAAGAGATGGGTGAGAGAGACTTGGGGTGAGAGACTGGGAGGGGTGAGAGAGATTGGGGGGTGAGAGAGACTGGGGAGGAGAGATGGGGGGGAGAGACTGGGGAGGGCGGGGGGTGAGAGACTGGTGGGGGGGGTGGTGGGGAGTGAGACTGCGAGTGAGACTAGTGAGTGAGACTAGTGAGTGAGAGAGACCAAAGGAGTAAATAAGGCTTTATTGGCAGATTTACATTTTTGCCTAACACTAGAAAATACTACAATCCATTTAAAAATACATCAAACTGTGGAGAACTATAAAGATCTGTGTCATATCAAACAAACCTGTCAGATCTGTGTACATACCACCTACTTAAGATCCACTTAAGATCCAGTAAGACCTGCTTTTTCAGGACGGTATTAAGGTCCGGCGGTAAACGGATCTTAATGATGAAACTTCCATTTTGGGCATTATTTGGGCGGTAATATATGGGTGGACAGTATCGAATACCACCCGGTGGTAACGACTGTGGAATTTACCACTGGGCGGTAATTGGGCGGTAAATGGGCGATTTGAGAGGAAACTCTAGCCCTTAGAATGCTGCAGCAAATATTTAAAAGGAAAAGACTAAGGGCTAGAATTTACACTTTTGTGCAGATCACCCAAAAATGGGCGTTATTTCCGGCATGGGCGGTAAAAATGGGTTTTCAGATTGCCGGCTTGTCGCCCATTTTCAAAGATCCTATCACCATTTTAAAAATTGGGCGTTACCGCGAACAATATGAAATGGATGTTAGCATTAAATCTCTCTGACCTTCTGCCATAAAGTGTTGCGATCCTTAGCAATGGCATGGCAACACTCGATTCCCGCGATTCAGGAGGTCAAGGGTCATCATTACATGCACATAAGAGGAGACAGAGAGAGAGGGAGCTGAGAGGGAGTGACGGCGTGTGTGGGTGTGGTGTGGCTGCTTTGGGAGGAAGAAGGGAGAGTTTTGAGCTTAATAGCAAATTGTGCCAAAAAAATTAGCTGTTACCAGCCAGATATTTTCCTGAATTTGGTGCCTATAATGGAGGGAGTGAAGGAGGCAACACAGCACGCTGTGGAGACTGACTCTGGCGAGAGCAGTGAACTGGGAGAGGAGCACATTGGAGGACGCAAAAGAGCAAGGAGGTTCTCGGACAAGGGTAATGCCTCCCTCATGCAGGAGGTCAAGTCACGCTGGGGTGATTTGACACAAGGCAGGCGTGGGAAGCCAACCCCAAAGGCCTACCAGAAGATATGGACTGAGATAGCAGAGGTGGTCTCGTCGGCGACCAACGAGGTGTGTGAGTGCAACCAATGCCACAAGCGATGGAACGACCTTGTCGGATCCGCAAGAGTAAGTATTACATTTATTTACATGTACTTATGTATTTATATAATTTGATTTGCAACAGTCATGAGTGACTATCATCAGATGTGAGGTCTTACACTTTTACCGGGAATGTTGTACTCAAAGCCTGCGGTCACGGTGCACGTCTTTAGGTAAAGAATGATAATTCTCATAATAATCATGATTACATCTGTCGGTTATGTGTTGTTTCAGTCTCTGTGACAGTACCTAACAATTATATCACGCAATGATCTCATGCCATGTTACCTTTTATAGAAGAAGCTCTCGACGAATAGGTCCAAGCAGAGGCGAACAGGTGGGGGGCCACCAGTCATCAGTGACCTCACTGACATTGAGGAGCGGGAGATCGCACTCGTGGGGAGCAACCCCCGGTCGGCCACGCAGGCAGCTGCAGATCCTGAAGTGATGCCACGTGAGTAAAGTATACACCATTGTGTGATGTAAAGTCAATAGATGCCACACCCACTCATATCCGAACAATAATATATGATAGCTGATTTCTAAAATTGTTCTATAAATAATGCTGGCCTCATGAGAATCATTGCAATGCAGAATGTGTTGATGGTCATGAAATGTGATGTCTGTGCTGATTTTGATAGCGGTGATGCTTTTGTCGTGCGTATGCTGTGTGTAGCACTGGACTCACCTTGTGACCCTAGCATCCTCTTCTCCTCCAATAACCTCATTTGTGTTTTGCAGCACAGGCAACAGCGTGTCCCAAGGCAAGACCACAGAGGCCAGAAGGTGGGGGCGCGGGGCCAGACTTGGCGGACAATCCTACATCTGGTGCTGAGGAGCTCCAATTCTCGCGCGTGAATCAGCTGGGTCTGTTCTCCACGGATGAGAGCGTGGACTTTGAGGAGCTGGAATCTCCAGGTTCCAGAAGGCATTCCACCCCAAGGCCATCTAGTGCTCCTCTGGCCATTCACACCTCCACTCTGGAGGTACCGGGCTCAAGCACCTCGCCACAGGGCACTCCAGGATGGCGCCGACCCCGCGAAGTCTGCTCCACGAGCACCAGATGAGAGCGGAGAGATGGTACAGTTGTCCAGGAGGACTGTAGACATAGGTGACCAGATCCTACATGCATTGGGGGGCATATCCCGACAGCTGGCCAGCATCTCGGGCACCTTGACGGTGTACATTCCGCGGATGGTGGAGGCCCTGGAGGCGATAGCCACGAGCGCTCATGGCACAGGCCTCCCAGTAGTCCCGGAGCGTGGCACTTCACCCCTACGTTCCGTACCACCACTGCCAATGACAGATGAGAAGCAGGACCAAGATCCTGCTTCTGGATCCGAGAATGTTCCCACCTCGGCAACCCCCGCTCCCGTACCTGTGCAATCACCGCCTCTGCCTTCACCCCCAGAATGAGGCACCGCCTGAGGAGCTCCTCGGCCAGGTGGCATGGAGCGAGGAGGGGAAGTGGTAGAGGTGGGGAGAAGTGGAGGAGGGGGGAAGGAAAGTGAGGTGCATGTCCGTAGGTGATGGCTGTGTTATATCGCCATCTGGGTGTATGCAATTTGTTGTAATGTATGGGGGGAGGGGGCCACTCTGTTGGTTTACATTTATGTTCTGTGTTGCTGGACATGTTGACCATTTGACTGATGTCAATGTTCAAAAAAGTGGGGTGGGGGTGGGGTGTTTTTGCTCGTGATGCTAATGATTTCTGATCAATGGTCGTAAATGTTTTTTATTCAACATAACCTTGTTGCGCATTGTCTCACATAGCTGACCGTTACACACTGGTGATTCCTTAACATGAAAGGGTATAATTACACTTAACTTGAATGAACTTAAACTTTAACTAGTACCAAGGTGATGCCCACCATTGATATCTGAGCTGCACACACACAGCAGTGTGTCAGCTTTGTCAATAACAGCAACGTTCGTTTAGGCAAATTGCTCATTTATGAGCTCCTGACATAAGAGCCTTGCAGCTATGTAGCCACCACGGGCCCTTTCCTGCGGTCTGGAGGGGGGCAGGGGCATGGTTGCATAGTCAGCCTGATTGTCTGGCTCCTGAGGTGAACCATCAGTCCCTTCTGGCAATTCTTGTCCTCTCCTGATAGCCAGGTTGTGCAGCATGGAGCACACGACCACGAATTGAGCTACCTGATCAGGGTTGTATTGTAGCTCCCCTCCTGAGTGCTCCAGGCATCTAAAGTGCTGCTTAAGCACACTAATTGTTTTCTGGACCACATTGCGTGTGGCTCTGTGGCTCTCATTGTATCGCTTCTTGTTCTCGGTGTGGGTGTCACGCAGGGGGGTCATCAGCCAGGTGGCTAGGCCATCTAAATTATCTGGTTGTGGTCGACAACTAGTTGGGCCTTCAGGGAGTGAAATCCTTTCCTGTTGCGAAAAACCTCTGGGTCCTGAGAAGGTGCCCGCATGGTGATGTGAGTGCACGGTATTGCTCCCTGCACCTTGGGGAACATAGCAATGCAGTAGAATGGTCCAGTCCTGTCAGTCTGAGCCTCCGTGATCATAGCAAAGCTGATAAAATTCATCCTACGCGCGTACAGTGCCTCCGTGACCTGTCTAATGCAGCGACGGGTGGCATGGTGAGACATAGGGGAAATGTTGACCGCGGAGGCTGAAAGGAACCGAACGCGTAGAAAGACAGTGCCGCGGTGACCTTGACCTCGATGGACAGTGATGTCCTGAAGGTAATGTCAGGCTGCAGATCTGCCCTGATGAGCTGGCATATTTCAGTGATCATCACTTTGTAAAAGCGCAGTCTCCGAAGGCAGGTGTTCTCGGATAAGTTGAGGTAAGACCGCTTCTCCCTGTAAGTGCGAGGTGTGTGTGGTCTGGACCTCCTCCTCAGTCTGGCACGTCTTTGATTGGACACATAATGCTGTGCATTAGACGTTGTGCCATTTGCACTCTGCAGCATCTGCGTATTAATCGATGCAGGCTGAGAAATGGCTGGCTCCATTCCAATAAAAGTATAATGCCAATTGTTCACAAACAATAAATTTCCACACTAACAGACACCTACAGTAAAACCCAATCATCCACAGTGTGAAAAGATGTGTGTTGAGATGGTCACTTCATCTGAGAAGAAGTCCAGAGTAAATCCAAACTTCCCCGAAGTTGAAGCAGCCTTTTCAATGAAGCGACCTGCGATTTGCAAAATGGCGTCCACACCGCTGTGATTAGTTCAGAACAGTTCAACTTTTTCAGAGCGGTGTTTTCAGCGAGCGATATTGTAGGCGAGATGTGTGCGAGGTGCTGAAAGTAATGCTGGGCGATATACTCGGCGTTAGTTTCAGCAAATGTTATCTTTACGACAAGAAAAAGTGGGCGGTCAGTATTATTGAATCTCGGCGTTAATTACGTGCCGAAGGTAACGCTGGGCGATATTATGGGCGTTGGGTTCGCCCATTCTGATGATTCCGCCCCAAAAAAGCGGGCAGGCGATATTATTTTTTCCTGGCGTTACGTACATAGCGAAAGTAACGCTCAGTGATAAGTGCCTGAAAAATGTGCGTCAGTTTCCATTTTATGGCTAAATGGGCGATATCTGGGCGTTATACTTCATTTCAGCGTTAAAATGGACGTTAAGTGGGCGTTATGCATGCAAAGATAATGGAAAATCTAGCCCGAAGCCATGATGATTTTTTTTTAAACTTGGAATGAAACAATAAAGGAAGCTTTGCTCTATTCCAATATTCCTAAGTTTCAGTCTCAGCAAAGCATCCTCTAATATACCAGTGTGAATTTTTCTACTTCCCACCCTCTCATCTTTATGAAATCTCTATGATATTGCTGACTTTATGCAAATTAAAGGCTATAGGCTAATGTCCACCAAGAACTGAATTGAAACAACCCAAGTTAAATTTCACATAGGAACCCTTACAAAGACTTTAACCTTGATTTAAAATTCGCCTGGCCTGGTGAAAAGTAGGCTGAAGGGGCAGTTAACATGGAGTGGGGGACTTACCCAGTTATTTCCTGCCCCGATCTGACCGAATGCAATTTTGAATTGCAGGCAGAAAAGACATCCGCCCCAAGCGAATGGACTCCAATGATGTAATCGGGAACCGATCTGCAATTTTAAACCTACGTCCTCCTCCGGATTCCACAAGGAAACCTTGGGCCTCCCTGAACACAACTTTGGGCAGGAGCCCAATCCTAAATATGTAAATGAGGTCTGGGAGCTCAAATCTTACTGAGCCTCGGTCTGTAAGTTTGTCACTCTGCCCGGCACCCCACATGCAACGATCCCGCTCCGAGTTAAAATCGAGGCCGAATTGTCAAATCGACTGTCACATCCGGATCATATTTACCTTCATCTTTAGCAATTTCTGCACCATCCATATTATACTTATGACACCTATTTTTCCTTCCAATGTGCAGCACTTGTATGCACTGAATTCTATCGGTTACTGTTCTGCCCATTTACAGATATTATCAAACTCTTTCTGTAGGTACCAACTAATTCCTCTGACTCAGTCCCCCTCCCCCTCCAATTTAGTATCATTGGCAGATTTGAACTGTTTGAATTGCCTTTTATTATTATTACGATTCGAGCCACGTTGGGAACACTTGATGTAAACTAGACTGAATCTGAGAAAATAAACCTGTATAGCACCACTCTGGACCAATTCACATACATTCATATTGTGAAATGACTTTAACCAATAATGCTTAATTTATATAAACAACATTTGTATTGTTGCAAGAAGATTGGAACACATAGAAAGATATTCAAGTCACATTTTGTCCATGTACTTTAAATAATTGGCTCTTTAAATGAACTCTGCAGCCAAAGGCGAGCCAGCTCCCCTTTTTTCTAATACCTACCCGTCGGCGAGAGGCGTGAGTCTGGGGTCGGCGAGAGGCCAATAAAAGGCCCAACGCGGCGGCAGTCGGGAAGTGCGTCGGCGAGAGGCGTGAGCCCGGGGTCGGTGAGAGGAGTGCCGGTGCAGCTACAGGGAGAGGGCAAGAAAGTAATAGAAAGGTGATGTCACGGCCAAGGGGGTAAGTGATTGGCTGGTGTTTGGGAAGTAGTTTTTCTTTTTTCTCTTCTATATCAGAGTAACTTTTAGCATTGTTGTTGCCAATTTAAGTGTATCTAAGGGTTAAGTCATGGCAGGAGAGCTCGGACACGTGTTATGTTCCTCCTGTACAATGTGGGAAATCAGGGACGCCTCCGGTGTCCCTGACGACTACGTGTGCGGGAAGTGTATCTGCCTCCAGCTCCTGACGGACCGCATTGCGGAATTGGAGCTGAAGGTAGATTCACTCTGGAGCATCCACGATGCTGAGAATGACGTGAATAGCACGTGCAGCGAGTTGGTCTTACCGCAGGCAAAGGGTCCACAGCCAGATAGAAAATGGAAGACCAACAGGAAGAGCAGTGCAAGGAAGGTAGTGCAGGGATCCCCTGCGGTCATCCCCCTGCAAAACAGATACACCGCTTTGAGTACTGTTGAGGGGGATGACTCATCAGGGGGGAGCAGCAGCAGCCAAGTTCATGGCACCGTGGCTGGCTCTGCTGCACAGGAGGGCAGGAAAAAGAGTGGGAGAGCGATAGTGATAGGGGATTCAATTGTAAGGGGAATAAATAGGTGTTTTACTGCGGCCGCAACCGAGACTCCAGGATGGTATGTTGCCTCCCTGGTGCAAGGGTCAAGGATGTCTCGGAGCGGGTGCAGGACATTCTGAAAAGGGAGGATGAACAGCCAGTTGTCGTGGTGCATATAGGTACCAATGACATAGGTAAAAAACGGGATGAGGTCCTACGAGACGCATTTAGGGAGCTATGAGCTAAATTAAAAAGTAGGACCTCAAAAGTAGTAATCTCAGGATTTCTACCAGTGCCACGTGCTAGTCAGAGTAGGAATCGCAGGATAGCTCAGATGAATACGTGGCTTGAGGAGTGGTGCAGAAGGGAGCGATTCAAATTCCTGGGACATTGGAACCGGTTCTGGGGGAGGTGGGACCAGTACAAACCGGACGGTCTGCACCTGGGCAGGACCGGAACCAATATCCTAGGGGGCGTGTTTGCTAGTGCTGTTGGGGAGGAGTTAAACTAATATGGCAGGGGGATGGGAACCTATGCAGGGAGACAGAGGGAAATAAACAGGAGTCAGAAGCAAAATATAGAAAGGAGAATAGTAAAAGTGGAGGGCAGAGAAACCCAAGGCAAAAAACAAAAAGGGCCACATTACAGCAAAATTCTAAAGGGGCAAAGTGTGTTAAAAAAACAAGCCTGAATGCTCTGTGCCTCAATGTGAGGTGTATTCGGAATAAGGTGGATGAATTAACTGCGCAGATAGCAGTTAACGGATACGATGTGATTGGCATAGAAACATAGAAACATAGAAAATAGGTGCAGGAGTAGGCCAATCGGTCCTTCTAGCCTGCACCGCCATTCAATGAGTTCATGGCTGAACATTCAACTTCAGCGCATCACCGAGACATGGCTCCAGGGAGACCAAGGCTGGGAACTCAATATCCAGAGGTATTGCAGGGAACATTAAAGCGGATTGCAAAAGTTTCTATAGGTATGTAAAGAGAAAAAGGTTAGTAAAGACAAACGTAGGTCCCCTGCAGTCAGAATCAGGGGAAGTCATAACGGGGAACAAAGAAATGGCAGACCAATTGAACAAGTACTTTGGTTCAGTATTCACTAAGGAGGACACAAACAACCTTCCGGATATAAAAGTGGTCAGAGGGTCTAGTAAGGAGGAGGAACTGAGGGAAATCTTTATTAGTCGGGAAATTGTGTTGGGGAAATTGATGGGATTGAAGGCCGATAAATCCCCAGGGCCTGATGGACTGCATCCCAGAGTACTTAAGGAGGTGGCCTTGGAAATAGCGGATGCATTGACAGTCATTTTCCAACATTCCATTGACTCTGGATCAGTTCCTATCGAGTGGAGGGTAGCCAATGTAACCCCACTTTTTAAAAAAGGAGGGAGAGAGAAAGCAGGGAATTATAGACCGGTCAGCCTGACATCAGTAGTGGGTAAAATGATGGAATCAATTATTAAGGATTTCATAGCAGCGCATTTGGAAAATGGTGACATGATAGGTCCAAGTCAGCATGGATTTGTAAAAGGGAGATCATGCTTGACAAATCTTCTGGAATTTTTTGAGGATGTTTCCAATAAAGTGGACAAAGGAGTACCAGTTGATGTGGTATATTTGGACTTTCAGAAGGCTTTCGACAAGGTCCCACACAGGAGATTAATGTGCAAAGTTAAAGCACATGGGATTGGGGGTAGTGTGCTGACGTGGATTGAGAACTGGTTGTCAGACAGGAAGCAAAGAGTAGGAGTAAATGGGTACTTTTCGGAATGGCAGGCAGTGACTAGTGGGGTACTGCAGGGTTCTGTGCTGGGGCCCCAGTTGTTTACATTGTACATTAATGATTTAGACGAGGGGATTAAATGTAGTATCTCCAAATTTGCGGATGACACTAAGTTGGGTGGCAGTGTGAGCTGCGAGGAGGATGCTATGAGGCTGCAGAGTGACTTGGATAGGTTAGGTGAGTGGGCAAATGCGTGGCAGATGAAGTATAATGTGGATAAATGTGAGGTTATCCACTTTGGTGGTAAAAACAGAGAGACAGACTATTATCTGAATGGTGACAGATTAGGAAAAGGGAAGGTGCAACGAGACCTGGGTGTCATGGTACATCAGTCATTGAAGGTTGGCATGCAGGTACAGCAGGCGGTTAAGAAAGCAAATGGCATGTTGGCCTTCATAGCGAGGGGATTTGAGTACAGGGGCAGGGAGGTGTTGCTACAGTTGTACAGGGCCTTGGTGAGGCCACACCTGGAGTATTGTGTACAGTTTTGGTCTCCTAACTTGAGGAAGGACATTCTTGCTATTGAGGGAGTGCAGCGAAGATTCACCAGACTGATTCCCGGGATGGCGGGACTGACCTATCAAGAAAGACTGGATCAACTGGGCTTGTATTCACTGGAGTTCAGAAGAGTGAGAGGGGACCTCATAGAAACGTTTAAAATTCTGACGGGTTTGGACAGGTTGGATGCAGGAAGAATGTTCCCAATGTTGGGGAAGTCCAGAACCAGAGGTCACAGTCGAAGGATAAGGGGTAAGCCATTTAGGACCGAGATAAGGAGAAACTTCTTCACCCAGAGAGTGGTGAACCTGTGGAATTCTCTACCACAGAAAGTAGTTGAGGCCAATTCACTAAATATATTCAAAAGGGAGTTAGATGAAGTCCTTACAACTCGGGGATCAAGGGGTATGGCGTGAAAGCAGGAAGGGGGTACTGAAGTTGCATGTTCAGCCATAAATTCATTGAATGGCGGTGCAGGCTAGAAGGGCTGAATGGCCTGCTCCTGCACCTATTTTCTATGTTTCTATGTTTCTATTCAGCATTTAGGAAGGTTAGGCAGAAAGGAAAAGGAGGCGGGGTGACATTGCTGGTTAAAGATGCAATCAATGCAATTGTAAGGAAGGACATTAGCCTGGATGATGTGGAATCAATATGGGTGGAGCTGCAGAATACCAAAGGGCTGAAAACGCTGGTGGGAGTTGTGTACAGGCCACCAAACAGTAGTAGTGAGGTTGGGGACAGCATCAAGAAAGAAATAAGGGATGTGTGCAATAAAGGTACAGCAGTTATAATGGGTGACTTTAATCTACATATTGATTGGGCTAACCTAACTGGTAGCAATGCGGTGGAGGAGGATTTCTTGGAGTGTATTAGGGATGGTTTTCTAGACCAATATGTCGAGGAACCAACCAGGGAGTTGGCCATCCTAGACTGGGTGACGTGTAATGAGAAGGGACTAATTAGCAATCTTGTTGTGCGAAGCCCCTTGGGGAAAAGTGACCATAATATGGTAGAATTCCTTATTAAGATGGAGAGTGACAAAGTTAATTCGGAAACTAGGGTCCTGAGCTTAAGGAAAGGTAAATTCGACAGTATGAGGCGTGAATTGGCTAGAATAGACTGGCAAAGGATACTTAAAGGGTTGACGGTGGATAAGCAATGGCAAACATTTAAAGATCACATGGATGAACTTCAGCAATTGTTCATCCCTGTCTGGAGTAAAAATAAAACTGGGAAGGTGACTCAACCATGGCTAACAAAGCAAATTAAGGATAGTGTTAAAGCCAAGGAAGAGGCATGTAAATTGGCAAGAAAAATCAACAAATCTGAAGACTGGGAGAAATTTAGAATCAACAGAGGAGGACGAAGGGTTTAATTAAGAGAGGGAAAATAGAGTACGAGAGGAAGCTTGCAGGGAATATAAAAACTGACTGCAAAAGCTTCTATATATATGTGAAGAGAAAAAGATTAGTAAAGACAAACGTAGGTCCCTTGCAGTCAGATTCAGGTGAAATTATAATGGGGAACAAAGAAATGGCAGACCAATTGAACCAATACTTTGGTTCTGTCTTCACGAAGGAAGATACAAATAACTTTGTAAAGGTACTAGGGGACAGTGGGCTTAGTGAGAAGGAGGAACTGAAGGATATCCTTATTAGGCAGAAAATTGTGTTCGGGAAATTGATGGGATTGAAGGCCGATAAATCCCCGGGGCCTGATAGTCTGCATCCCAGAGTGCTCAAGGATGCATTGGTGATCATTTTCCAACAGTCTATCGACTCTGGATCAGTTCCCATGGACTGGAGGGTAGCTAATGTAATAGCACTTTTTAAAAAAGGAGGGAGAGAGAAAACGGGTAATTATAGATCGGTTAGTTTGACATCAGTAGTGGGGAAAATGTTGGAATCGATCATGAAGGACGAAATAGCAGCGCATTTGGAAAGCGGTGACAGGATCGGATCAAGTCAGCATGGATTTATGAAAGGGAAATCATGCTTGACGAATCTTCTGGAATTTTTTGAGGATGTAACCAGCAGAGTGGACAAGGGAGAACCAGTGGATGTGGTGTATTTGGTCTTTCAGAAGGCTTTGAACAAGGTACCGTACAAGAGATTGTTGTGCAAAGTCAAAGCACATGGTATTGGGGGTAATATACTGACGTGGATAGGGAACTGGTTGGCAGACAGGAAGCAGAGAGTCAGGATAAATGGGTCCTTTTCAGAATGGCAGGCAGTGACTAGTGGAATGCCGCAGGGCTCAGTGCTGGGACCCCAGCTCTTTACAATATACATTAACGATTTAGATGAAGGAATTGCATGTAATATCTCCAAGTTTGTAGATGACATGAAGCTGGGTGGCGGTGCGAGCTGTGAGGAGGACGCCAAGAAGCTGCAGGGTGACTTGGACAGGTTAGGTGAGTGGGCAAATGCATGACAGATGCAGTATAATGTGGATAAATGTGAGGTTATCCATTTTGGGGGCAAAAACATGAAGGCAGAATATTATCTGAATGGCGGCAGACTAGGAAAAGGGGAGGTGCAACGAGACCTGGGTGTCATGGTTCATCAGTCACTGAAAGTGGGCATGCAGGTACAGCAGGTGGTGAAGAAGGCAAATGGTATGTTGGCCTTCATAGCTATGGGATTTGATATGGCTCTTACAGTTAAGGGGATCAAGGGTATGGAGAGAAAGCAGGAAAGGGGTACTGAAAGAATGATCAGCCATGATCTTATTGAATGGCGGTGCAGACTCGAAGGGCTGAATATCCTACTCCTGCACCTATTTTTCTATGTTTCTATGTTTCTTACAATTATCAGTGATATCGTTTTATAATATCTGCAAATTGAATCTGAAAGTATTTTATGGAGTTATATTAAAATCACAAACATAAGATGACATCAGAGCAGGGACAGATCTTTTGTATTTGAATTTAAAGTTATTATTTGTTTAACCAAACATTATAAAGGTTTGTGTGGGTCAAAAGCGCCCAGTGAAGCTTTAAGTCACAAAGTAACAGTGCGTATCCTGGCATTCCTAATGAAAACAAAATCCCTAATCCTGCACATGGACTGCTGCACTAATGTACACTTACACATTTGGTTCAGTTAGAAACAGCACAAAATGAAGAAATAAATTTGGCATGAAGAGGAAATGGTAATGCTTTTCATTCTCATTATGTACATGTGACATTGTAGAGATTTGAAATTTTGTTTATACGGACAAAATTCCACTGAATTTATGCGAAGTGCTGGTAAAACAAGTTAAGCTAACTTCAACTGTCATGACTTTTTGACAGTAGCGCAGGAATATCTTTTTTCTCTGATGTGTAAATATTCTTCACTTAAAACCAATAACCACATAACTGACATCTCCAAGTTTACACCATTTAAAATGTTGCATATTAGATTACAAATACAAATGTACTTTTTAAATTACAAGCATTCTCCTCCTGACCCCATAGCATTAACTCTGCAGTCTCCCAAGGATCGATCCTTTGCTGCCTCCTCTTCTCCATCCATATGCTGCCCCTCAGCAACATCAATGGAAGACACATCAGGTTCCACATGTTCACTGACGACGCCCAACTCTATCTCTCCATCACTTCTCACGACCCCCGCTCCTGCCTCTGTGTTGTCAGCCGACTTGTCCAACATCCACTTCTCGATGAATTTCAATTTATTCCAATTAAACATTACAAAGAATGAAGCCATTGTCTTCGGCCTCGCCATCAAATCCATACCCTCGTATCTGATTCAATCCCCTCCGCAGCCACTGTCTCCAGCTGAAGCGGATTGTTCAATATCTCCATGTCCTATTTGACTGTGAACTGAGCTTCCTCCCCATTATCCTCTCCATCACAAAGTTCCACCTCCATAACATCGCCCCTTTCTGCTCCTGCCTGAGCTTATCTGCTGCCAAAATGCTCGCCTATGCCTTTGTCACCTCCAGACTCTACTATTCCAATGCACTCCCAGTCGGCCTCTCAACCTCCACACTCCATAAACTTCAGGCTCATTCGAAATTCTATTGCCCATATCCTAACCCGCATCGCTGTGTTCACTGATTTACATTGACTCCGGGTTCCCCATCACTTCCAACAATTCTTATCCTCGTGTTCAAATCCCTTCAAGGCTTCACCCCTTCTTATCGCTGTGTCATTCTCCAGCCCGACAACCCTCCGAGTGCTTTGCATTCCTCCAACTCTGGCCTCTTACACATCATCCAGTGACTTTACCCCACCACTGGTGGCCATGCCTTTCGCTGTCTCGGCCCTAAGCTCTTGTATTCCCTCCCTAAGACCCTTCTTAAAACCTCTCTCTTTGCCCAAGCTTTTAGTCACACTCCTACTTATCTCCTTCTTCGCCTTGAAACATTTTCCTACGTTAAGGGCACTTATAAATGCAAGTTGTTATTATTTGCAGTTGGCTTTAAATGCAATAAATAAACTCTTTACATAAATTGTAACATTTCAAATACATGAGGGGGTATATGAAAGTTTCTCCACTTGCCAGGAGCGGAGCGGACAGCGAGTTAAACTGGTGCGGGCAAGCGGGGGCGGGGTGGGGGGGGTGTGGGGGGGCGAGAGGGTGTTGCCCCTCATGTCCAAAGTTTTCATGCCCTCACCATCTTAACTTTTTAAAATTCATTCCTGAGATGTGTGCATCGCTGGCAAGGCCTGCATTCTTGCCCATCCCTAATTGCCTTTGAAAAGGTGGTGGAGCGCTGCCTTCTTCAACCACTGCAGTCTGTGTGGTGAAAGAACTCCCACAGTGCTGTTAGTGAGGGAGTTCCAGGATTTTGACCCAGCAACCATGAAGAAACGGCGATATATTTCCAAGTCAGGATGGAGGGGAACTTGCAGGTGATGGTGTTCCCATGCACCTGCTGCCCTTGTCCTTCTAGGTGGTAGAGGTCATGGGCTTGGAAGGTGCTGACAAAGAAGCCTTGGCAAGTTTCTGCAGTGCATCTTGTAGATGGTACACACTGCAGCCACCGTATGCTGGTGGTGAAGGGTGCGAATGTTTAAGGTGGTGCATGGGGTGCCAATCACCTGGGCTGCTTTGTCATGGATGGTGTTGAGCTTCTTGAGTGTTGTTGGAGCTGCACTTATCCAGGAAAGTGGAGAGTATTCCATCACACTCCTGATTGATGTCTTGTAGTTGGTGGAAAGGCTTTGGGGAGTCAGGATGTGAGACACTTGCCACAGAATACACTGCCTCTGTCCTGCTTTTGCAGCCACAGTATTTATGCAGCTGGATCAGTTAAGTTTCTGGTCACTGGTGACCCCAAGGATATTGATGGTGGGAGATTCGGTGATGGTAATGCCATTGAATGTCAAGGGACAATGGGTAGTCTCTCGCTTGTTGGAGATAGTCATTGCCTGGCACTTGTGGGATGCGAATGTTACTTGCTACTATCAGCCCAAGCCTGAATGTTATCGAGATCTTGCTGGATGGATGGCTCAATTATCTGGAGAGTTGCAATGGAACTGAACATTAGCGAACATCCCCACTTTTGACCTTAGGATGGAGGGAAGGTCATTAATGAAGCAGCTGAAGGTGGTTGGGCCGAGGTAACTGCCTTGATGAACTCCTGCAGCAATGTCCTGGGGCTTAGATGATTGACCTCCAACAACCACAATCATCTTCCTTTGTGCTCGGTATGACACCAGCCAGCGGAACATTTTCCCCTGATTCCCATTAACTTCAATTTTACTAAGGCTCCTTAATGCCACATTCAGTCAAATGCTGCCTTGATGCCAAGGGCAGTCACTCTCACCTCATCTCTGGAATTCAGCTCCTTTGTCCATGTTTGGACTAAGGCTGTAATGAAGTCTGGAATCAAGTGGTCCTGGCGGAACCCAAACTGATCATCGGTGAGCAGGTTATTGGTAAGCGCCGCTTGATAGCACTGTTGACGACACCTTCCATCATGTTGCTAATAATTAAGAGTAGACTGATGGAGCGGTAATTGGCCTGATTGGATTTGTCCTGCTTTTTGTGGACAGGACATATCTGGGCAGTTTTCCACATTGTCGGATAGATGCCAGAGTTGTAGCTGTACTGGAACAACTAGGTGAGAGGCGTGGTTAGTTATGGAGCATCAGACTTTAGCACAACAGCCAGGATGTTGTCAGGGCCCATAGCCTTTGCTGTATCCAGTGCACTCAGCCGCTTCTTGATATCACATGGAGTGAATCGAATTGGCTGAACGCTGACTTCTGTGATGGTGGTGACGTTAGGAGGAGGCGGATATGGATTATCTACTTGGCATTTCTGGCTGAAGATGCTTGCAAACGCTTCAGCCTTGTCTTTTGCACTCGTGTGCTGCACTCTGCCATCATTGCGGACCTGAAATCAGCATGGGAAACCACCACCCAGAGGAGCAGAGACCTAATTTAAATGGTGATGTAGCATTCCGATGATGGTTATCGGGATGTGCAATACATTTTAACTGCGGGCCGACTATGGCCCGCACAGTATCAGACAGGCAGACAGGCAAGCAGCGTCTTGGCCACAGGACTGTGTTTTTTTATACTTTTTAAAGATTCCTTGTGGGCCAAGGAGAAGCAAGAATCTTCCACCTGGCCTCACAAGGATTCATTGAGACTCCCCTGTTGCTGGATTCCCCCCAACCTCCAATAGCAAACATTAGCGATTCCTGCCCCCGTCCTCGCTTACCTTGCTAGGAACCATTTCCATGGGTCCCCGGCGGCAGCCTGACTCCCCAGGATTTTCCACTCCTATCTGCCAGCATTGACATCATCCCCATCAGCTTAGGGCTGGAGTCAATGTCAGGGCATTCAAATGAAGCCCAGAAGTTAAAATCACCCGGGCTTAACTCTGGCCTTCACACCCTGAATCCCCCACCCCGAGTTAAAATTGGGACTATGGTAAATCTTCATGTTATTCCCTGTCAATTTCAAGCATGAATAGATTCTTGACTTTGAGTATGTATACTCGACAATATAACAAGCCAGGATTTTGAGGAACTCCCTTAAAATGCCGGGTTTGTAATTTTGTTGTTCAGGGGATTATTATTTCGTGTGTGTTTCAGTACACAGGGTTTATAATTTTAACTCCATTAAAAAGGCACTTATGTTTTGGCAGGAACAAGATGGCCGTAGATTAAATAAAAATCTCACCAGTGACATCTTGTAAAAGATCATGTGAAGGACTGTCGTGTGACGGACTGTCGTGTGACGGACAGTCATGCTTTCAGTCCTTGTGTTATATGGTTCAGTCAATCACATTCATAAGTGAATTGCCATAATCCAATGTTTCTGATTAGATATCTCTGTTCCTTTCATTGTGTTTCATTGTGAGCCTGCGCATTGTTTGAAATACAACAGTCTGATTGACTGGACAATGTGTTGTCATGGTCAATTAGAGACAATCAGGTCTAATTGAAGATGTCTCTTGGAAAACTCCAGCACAACATGGGTCATCAGCCGTTCTCTCCTTTCAACATGTCATCAGCGGAAGTGGAGAATTTTGCTCTATTGATCACTTGCTCAATTGATCAATGTTTGAGCCGGAATAACAACTTTTGAAAGCGGATGACAAATCCAAAAGCTAAAGTGCAATAATAAGTAAAAGTATGATTGAAAAGTAATAGTGAACTCAGTCTAAACTGCACTGCGATTTGTTGATAGTAGCACAACTGAAAGTCTCTGTTTTCAATTGACTTGTCTGTCCCTAACTTCCCCAGTTAGTATAAATTGTCATAAATTATTATATCATTATTTACATCCTTTATGAATTAAAAATATAATTATTTACAATTTGTATTTATATGTACATTTGATAGAAACCTTTGTTGTTGGCCATATATTTATTTCGGTGATTATAACAAGTAGATCTCCCATGGTGTTGCTCATATAGTTTGGAACTTGAGTGCAGTTCTGATGTTTAATGCAGCCCTGCTACAATGTAAAAGTGGTAATGGCTTAACTATATCTGTAATACAGTAAATTTACCGAGGGAATATATCACATTACTGACATGAAGTAAAAATATTATGGCCGATAAATTAGTCTGGGCACCCTCGCACTAAGTGGCCCTCAAGTAAGTCCAGGGAGTGGGGATTTGAGTGGGCTTTGAAGAGAAGTGGGGTGTGATAACGATTCCTGTTGAGTCTGTGAGACTGCTGTGCAGAAGTGCTCCTCCTGGCTCCACAGGATATTTTTTGTTGAACAAAATGGCCCGTAATTTGCGGTCAGTGGTGAAGCAAAGGCATTTGCCGTTTGCCCCGTTGTAAGCTTTCCACAAAGACCTCGTGATCTCTGGGGCAAGAGGATAGGCTTTTCCGACATGCAGTTGAAATCAGCGTAATTTAGTGGGAATCCCATAGCGCGAGCTGCTGTTATGTCAACTAGTTGCCTAAGCAGCCAATGTCAATTCTCGCAGACTGAAAACCAGGAAGTGGGTAAGATCCTTTGGCCCCGAAATTAACGGTCCCGGGAAAGACTGTTACTGCCCGTTTGCGGTGGCCATTCGTCAAAATCGAATGGCTGCTCCTTTGGGCTTAACTGGCCGCCCTGACGTAAATTCAGCCCGGGAGATCTTGCAGCGGTGTAGGCCACCGCCGACTCTCTGGCAGTGTGGAGCTTGCGGCAGTAGTGACGCGCTAAAAGTGCGCACCGCTGCCGTTCTGCCCCCAGATCCATTTTCAGAGTGAAAAAGCCGGCCCTTTAGCTGACGGTGCCCCCGCCAGCTTTTAGGGCCGGTGCAGAGTGGCAGAGATCTTGGAGCCATGGGAGCGGAGGGAGACAAGAAGGTGAGATCCTAACATGAAGATGGGTCAGAAGCTCCCCAGAGTCCTCGAAGTAATAGCAGCTGAGTCGGTCTCACAGAGAAGTCCGGTAAGAGATCATCTGGGGGAAATCAGCGAGCTCTGGACAGGGCGAGATCCCGGAGCCAGCTCCGTATTGCTCAGCAACAAGTCCAGGAGCCTCTTCAATGCACCGGAGTTGTTCAGCACAGAGTTCGCACTCAAGGGGAGGGAGGGAGAGAGGGTGGGGAAAGAGAGGGGGGAGAGAGAGACGGGGAGAGGGAAAGAGAGAAGGTGAGAGAGATGGAGGGAAAGGGAAAGAGAAAGGGAGAGAAGGAGGGAGAGAGAGGGAGGAAGAGGGCAAGAGAGAGAGAGAGAGAGGGAGAGAGAGAGAGAGGAAAGGGAGAAAAACAGAAAGGAGAAAGAAATAGAAGTGAAGAAAGGGAATGAGAAACAGAAAGAGAAAATCTGATTGGGAAAGAGAGAAATAGGAATCCCAAGATTCACAGAGAGAAAACTGAAATCTCAATCCAGGGGCTCAGACTGGAAACGTCGTCCCAGCTCAGCATTCCGAGCGGTAACAAATAGGAATGTGTTCCATCTCCGCCGCCTCCAGGCTAGACCCAAGGTTGTCGAATCCTCTGTCATCGAACTACAATGAGCAGACGATGCTTGTGTCTGCGCACACTTGGTGGCCAAACTCCAAGTCATGGTCAACACCTTCACCGAGGTGTATGAAAGCCTGGGCCTTACACTAAACATCCGTAAGACTAAGGTCCTCTACCAACCTGACCCTGTCACACAGCACTGCCCCCCCCCCCCCCCCCCGGTTATCAAACGCCACGGTGACCATTTTCCATACCTCAGGAGCCTACTATCAGTAAGGGCAGACATCGATGATGAGGTCCAATACCGCCTTCAGTGTGCCAGTGCAGCCTTCGGTCGCCTGAGGAAGAGAGTGTTTGAAGACCACGACCTCAAATCAAGCTTATGGTCTACAGGCCAGTAGTGATACCCATCTTCCTATATGGCTCAGAGATGTGGACTATATACAGCAAACACCTCAAAGCACTGGAGAAGTACCACCAACACTGCCTCTGCAAGATCCTGCAAATCCATAGGGAGAATAGTTGCACCAACGTCCATGTTCTCGCTCAGGCTAACATCCCCAGCATCGAAGCACTAACCACGCTCGACCAGCTCCACTGGGCGGGTCACATCGTCCACATACTCAACACAAGACTCCCAAAGCAAACGTTCTTCTCGGTGCCTTGACATGGCAAACGAGCCCCAGGTGGGCAGAGGAAGTGCTTCAAGGACACCCTTAAAGCCTCCTTGATAAAGTGAACATCTTCACCTGAACCTGGGAATCCCTGGCCCAAGACTGCCCAAAGTGGAGGAAGAGCATCCGGGAGGGCGCTGAGCACCTCGAGTCTCATCGTCGAGAGCAACCAGAAACCAAGCGCAGACAGCGGAAGGAGCATGCGGCAAACCAGGCTCCCCACCCACCCTTTCCTTCAATCACTGTTTGCCCCACCTGTGACAGGGACTGTAGGTGCTGCATTGGACTCTTCAGTCACCTGAGAACTCACTTTTAGAGTGGAAGCAAGTCATCCTCGACTCCGAGGGACTGCCTATGATGATAATGAAGCTCACTTCACATTATATAGCAGCCCAGATATAGGTGCAAAAAATAAATATTTAGTACATAATCAATATAGCTACAATCAACTATCAGAACTATAAACAGTGCAGAAAAATAACATAAAAATCATTTACCACCCTTGTGCATTTCCTTATAACTCCTCTTATGCGTGCCTAACCTGTGACTTTGCCTCCGTGTCTCCCCTGTGACTGACTCATGGGTCTGGGAAGGCTGCTGTCTTCCCTGTGTGGAAACTGCAGATGTCCTTCTAGGACGCCCTTGAGCAGCTTTGGGCCTGGAAGGGTCGGCTGGAAATGGGTCAACACCCTCCTGGGAGGGTTCAGTCTGACTTGGCTCGGGCGAGGCCATGCGTGGAGGCACTGGCGGAGTGACAGGTCTGCGAGCTGGAGAGAGCGCAACATCCGTATCCTGGCCCGAGGAGCCTGAATAACTCACCAGGCACATTACCATCATAACCAATCCGAGGGAGCTCAGGTTGGTGTTGTGGCACCACACCGGAAGGTCCCCCGTGGCCTGTGGTGCACCCAGCCGCGAAAGCAACACTGAGGTCTCGGGGGCATCCAGCTGAGACTGCATGCGAGCAGCCGCAGTCTGAAAGCCACCAGATATAACAGCACTTAGACACTCCATTGACTCTTGCAGAGCCGCAGCCTTCCTCTCCACAGCAACACCGACACGCACGTTTCCTCGCGCCTGTGCTGCAATGGCAGCTGCCACATCAACCTAAGGGTGAATTTCCCATGGGAATAACGCCCGAATTAAGACTGTAAATTTCAGCTTTGCAGGACTAATAAGACTGGAACATTTTTTTGTGGTCAAAAAGCTGAATTTGGATCCAATGTCCGCTGCAAACTGCGGCGCTAATCGGGGGAAAAAGGCCTTAACACTGCACTGAATTTCCGCCCCTTTGATTCTAACTTTTAAAAAATTTTAGAGAGGAAAACAAAGATTAGGGCTCTCACATGGAGAAAAGGTAAACCTGAAATGAAGATGAGCAAACTTTAACAAAATATTTTTAAATGGTTTAAAAGTTTCTTAAAATTTTAAATTTTTATTAAAATGGATAAAATTGACACTACACAAATTGAAATTAGTTTTTCAGGGCTGTAACGTTTGTTTAGCATTCAATATGCTGTTAATACTCCAGTTGCACCAAATACAAGTTATTATTTAAATGGAGAAAGATTGCAAAGGTCCGCAATGCAGCGTGACCTGGGGGTCCTGGTGCATGAAACACAAAAGGCTGGTATGCAGGTACAGCAAGTGATCAGGATGGCCAATGGTATCTTGGTCTTTACTGCAAAGAGGATGGAGTATAAAAGCAGGGAAGTCTTGCTACAGCTATACAAGGTATTGGTGAGGCCACACCTTTGTGCAGTTTTGGTTTCCATATTTACGAAAGGATATACTTGCTTTGGAGGCAGTTCAGAGAAGGTTCACAAGGTTGATTCCGGGGATGAGGTGGTTGACTTATGAGGAAAGATTGAGTAAGTTGGGCCTCTACTCATTGGAATTCAGAAGAATGAGAGGTGATCTTATTGAAACATATAAGATTATGAGGGGGCTTGACAAGGTGGATACAGAGAGGATGTTTCCACTGATGGGGGAGACTAGAACTAGAGGGCATGATCTTAGAATAAGGGGCCGCCCGTTTAAAACAGAGATGAGGAGGAATTTCTTCTCTCAGAGGGTTGTAAATTCGTGGAATTTGCTGCCTCTGGGCTGTGGAAGCTGGGACATTGAATAAATTTAAGACAGAAATAGACAGTTTCTTAAACGATAAGGGGATAAGGGGTTATGGGGAGCGGGCGGGGAAGTGGAGCTGAGTCCATGATCTTATTGAATGGCGGAGCAGGCTCGAGGGACCACATGGCCTACTCCTGTTCCTATTTCTTATGTTCTTATGTTCTTATGTAAAAGGGTTTAACATTTAATGGGGAAATTAACAGTGGTATTACTACAGAAGAGCCGAAGTTTTAGTCAGTTTCGCTGATTGCTCAGATTACACTGATTGCCAGCTATGGAGGATGGGGGAGGTGCTGCGGTGGGGGGGGTTGGGGAGTGGCGGTGGTCGGGGCGCACAGCGCAGCCAGTGTTGGAGCTGTGAATGACTGACTGCAGCTTCAGGATTTGCACGTTAGGATGTGCATGTGCTGCATCCTGAAATTGCGGTTAGTTTCAAAGGGGTAATAACAGTGTACACTGTTAATTCACTGTTATTACCCATCGCAAATTCCGGGCCAATGTTTTTTTAAATCACTCACCGCAAGAGGCTAATGAAGAATTCTGCTTGGTGAATAGCTGTCAAATTTTTCAATGGGGTCCTGCAACATGCTTTACGGTAAAAGTGAAAATTCACCCCACAGTTGTTATTTGCTTATTTTCTGTCTACTTGAAAAGTACAAATACAGTCATGCATCTCTCTCTCTCTCTCGCTCTCTTTTACACACAGAACCTACCAACAGGAACAATAATTCCCAAATTTTTTCTGGCTAGTTGTCATATGATGTGGCTTTTTGTGGTGTATCGTGGTATTACATAGAACAGAATTTGGGTGAAAACTGTATCCCTCTCACTTACACACACACACATACACACACACAGAATTTGTCTGAAGCAGCTCGGAATCCAAAATGCAGATGAAATTGTGATTTCTAGCTCCAGGCCCAAGACAAGTAAAACAGGCCTCTGTGGGAGAATATATTTTCAGACATTTCTAACATTAAATAATCAATTTTATGCGTTAGTGTTTTTCAAAGAATTGTACAACTTTTTATATGTCATAATATAATATTATTTTTAGCTGGATTTAGCTGCCTGGTTTCCAGAGGCCAGCCAGGGTTAAATCTGGAAAATAAGATAAATCTGAGGCACGAAGCCTCATTATAATTTTTAAATGACCAAGCCGCCTTCTTGGAGTGAGCTGGTCACCTGCCCCCATCCCACTTCCGTTAAAACTGGAAGTGAGCAGGTTGGAGGCGGGGTTGGGTCAGATTTGAGATTTTTTACATTTTCACATCATACCCGACCCAAACCTATCAGTTTTTGCGGGTTAAAATTCCCCCCCAATTGTCATTGAATTGAAAATGAATTGATTTGCTGTGTTTCTAGGGATTAAATGTTTTTCTAAAATCAAGTTCTCTCATTCTACAGTGTGACAGAACAGCAGCGTTACTTTTGATCTACAACAATCACAGATTGGTCTCAGGCGATTGGAATTTTTAGTTACCTAAAAGAAAACGGTCACCTTGTAAATGGGTTTGCCTTTGCGATTCTTCACAAAGTGAATTCCACACACTGTGAGGGAGAGGGAAACTGTAATGAGGTGCTTCTGCAAAGAGATGGGGATAGAATATTGTTACATATGCAACCCTAGGCAACCTGTATCATACCACCACCAGAGGACTTATCTGTTGGAGTCCCAGGGGATTCCAGTATCCCTTGGGAGTACTGTATATAAGCAGGCTTCCCATGCTGCACCAGCACTCTGGAGTTTGAATAAAGGAGTTGAGGTCACATTTACTCATTGTCTATAGTACTCTGTTGCATTACTTTATTATGAGCTTAACAACTGGCGACGAGATAACAAACAACCACGCGAAAATGCAAAGAACTGTTGGTATCCTGGAGAAATTCTCAGAAGGGGACGATTGGGAGGCCTTCGTGGAGCGACTCGACCAATACATCATGGCCAACGAGCTGGAAGGGGATGAGAATGCTGCCAAACGAAGGGCGATTCTCCTTACCATTTGTGGGGAACAACCTATGGCCTCATGAAAAATCTTCTAGCTCTGGTGAAACCAACATCCAAATCCTATGAAGAACTGTGTACGCTGGTCCGGGAGCACCGAAATCCAAAGGAAAGTGGTTTGATGGCAAGGTATCAATTCTACACGTGTCAACAGTCTGAAGGCCAGGAAGTGGCGAGCTATGTCGCCGACCTAAGGCGCCTTGCAGGACATTGCGAATTCAATGGATTCCTTGAGCAAATGCTAAGAGACTTTTTGTACTTGGCATTGGCCATGAGGTTATCCTTCTCAAACTATTGACTGTTGAAACACCGAATCTGAGCAAAGCCATAACGTCAGCCCAGGCATTTATGTCCACCGGCGATAACATCAAACAAATTTCGCAGCATAAAGAGGTTTCGGCTAGTTCTATACACAAAGTAATGTCGTTTTCAGGCAGGAATGCATATGGCAGAACGTACACGCTGGCAGCTGCATGACCTCAGATGACCCAGAATCTGCCTTCAATCGTTAATGCGAGGCAATTAACACCTTGTTGGCACTGCGGAGGTGATCATCGAGCCCATCAATGCCGCTTCAAACACTATGTGTGCAAATGCTGTGGAACAATTGGACACCTCCAGCGAATGTGCAGACAAGCTGCAAACCCTGCAAACCACCATGTTGCAGAGGAAGATCGATCCATGGTGGATCAGGCTGAACTAGAGACTCGAACCGAGGAGCCAGAAGTGTACAGGGTACACACCTTCACCACAAAATGTCCACTGATCATGTTAAAAGTTGAACTGAATGGAATTCGAGTATCCATGGAACTGGACACTGGTGCGAGTCAGTCTATCATGAGCAAAAAGGCCTTCGACAGGCTGTGGTGCAACAGGCCCAAGCTTATCCCCATTCATACCAAGCTAAGAACTTACACTAAAGAGCTGATCCCTGTTATTGGCAGTGCAGCAGTAAAGGTCTCCTATGATGGAGCAGTGCACAAACTCCCACTATGGATTGTACCAGGAGATGGCCCCACACTGTTCGGCAGAAGCTGGCTGGGAAAAATCAGCTGGAACTGGGACGACATCCAAGCGCTCTCGTCCGTCGACGATGCCTCATGTGTCCAGGTTCTGAGCAAGTTCCGGTGGTTGTTTGAGCTAGGCATTGGAAGTTTCTCGGGGGCGAAGGTACAGATCCACTTGGTTCCCGGTACACGACCCATTCACCACAAGGCACGGGCGGTGCTATATATGATGCGAGAGAAAGTGGAAATTGAGCTGGACAGGCTGCAACGAGAAGGTATCATCCCGCCGGTGGAGTTCAACGAGTGGGCCAGTCCGATTGTTCTGGTTCTCAAAGGCGACGGCACGGTCATTTGTGGGGACTATAAAGTAACGATTAACCGATTTTTGCGACAGGACCAGTACCCGCTACCCAAGGAAGACGACCTATTTGCGACCCTGGCTGGAGGAAAGCCATTCACCAAGTTGGACCTGACCTCGGCCTACATGACGCAGGAGCTGGTGGAATCTTCGAAAGGCCTCACCTACATTAACATGCACAAAGGTCTGTTCATCTACAATAGATGCCCGTTTGGGATTCGATCGGCCGTGGCAATTTTCCAATGGAACATAGAGAGCCTGCTAAAGTCGGTTCTGCGCACCATGGTTTTCCAGGACGACATATTGGTCACAGGTCGGGAAACCATCGAACACTTGAAGAACCTGGAAGAGGTTCTAAGTCGGCTAGATCGCGTGGGACTCAGCTTGAAACACTCGAAGTGTGTTTTCCTGGCACCAGAGGTTGAGTTCGTAGGGAGAAGAATCACGGCCATCGGCATCAGACCCACCGACGCCAAGACAGAGGCCATCAAGAACGCGCCGAGACCACAGAACGTGACGGATCTGCGGTCGTTCCTGGGACTCCTCAACTATTTCGGTAATTTCCTACCCGGGTTAAGCACTTTGCTAGAACCCCGACATATGCTGCTGCGCAAGGGAGACGACTGGGTCTGGGGTAAATCACAAGAGGCTACTTTTGAGAAAGCCAGAAATCTGTTATGTTCCAACAAACTGCTTGCTCTGTATAACCCATGTAAACGTTTAGTGCTAGCTTGCGATGCGTCTTCATATGGGGTCGGGTGTGTGTTACAAGCTAACGAATCGGGAACATTGCACCCCGTTGCCTATGCGTCCAGGCTGAAAGGGCCTACAGCATGATTGAAACAGAAGCTCTGGCATGCGTTCAGGGGGTGAAAAAAATGCACCAGTATCTGTTTGGTCTCAAGTTTGAGCTAGAAACTAACCATAAGCCACTCATATCACTATTCTCAGAGAGCAAAGGGATTAACACCAATGCCACTGCCCGCATCCAAAGATGGGCGCTCACACTGTCGGCATACAGCTATGTAATCCGCCACAGACCAGGCACAGAGAACTGCGCTGATGCTGTCAGTCGGCTACCATTGCCCACCACCGGGGTGGAAATGGCACAGCCTGCAGACTTGTTCTTGGTGATGGATGCAATTGAAAACGAGAAGTCACCCATTACGACCCGCCAGATCAGGACCTGGACCAGCCAGGACCCTTTACTGTCCCTTGTAAAAAAACTGTGTCCTCCATGGGAGCTGGTCCAGCGTCCCAGCGGAGATGCATGAAGAGATCAAGCCGTTCCAGTGGCGCAAAGACGAAATGTCCATACAGGTGGACTGTCTTTTGTGGGGTAACCGCGTGGTTTTGCCTAAGAAAGGCAGGGAAATGTTCATACGCGACCTACACAGTACCCACCCAGGCATGGTAATGATGAAAGATATAGCCAGATCCCATGTGTGGTGGCCCGGTATCGACTCAGATTTAGAGTCATGCGTGCGCCAATGCAACACTTGCTCTCAACTGAGCAATGCACCCAGGAAGGCACCGCTAAGTTTGTGGTCATGGCCCTCCAAACCGTGGTCTAGGATCCACGTTGACTTTGCGGGCCCGTTTCTTGGCAAAATATTTTTGGTTGTTGTGGATGCTTATTCAAAATGGATTGAATGTGTAATAATGTCTGTAAGCACATCCACTGCCATCATCAAAAGTCTATGAGCCATGTTTGCCACACACGGCCTGCCTGATGTCCTAGTCAGCGACAATGGGCCATGCTTCACCAGCACTGAATTCAAGGAATTCATGACCCGCAATGGGATCAAGCACGTCACATCTGCCCCGTTCAAGCCCACATCCATGGCCAGGCAGAACGGGCAGTCCAAACCGTCAAGCAAAGCTTGAAACGTGTGTCGGAAGGCTCCCTGCAGACCTGACTGTCCCGAGTCCTGCTCAGCTACCACACCAGACTCCACTCGGGGTTCCCCCAGCCGAGCTGCTCATGAAAAGGGCACTCAAAACAAGGCTCTCTCTTGTCCACCCTGATCTCCATGATCACGTCGAGGGCAGGCAGCATCAACAAAGCATGTACCATGATCACGCAAACATGTCACGCCATATTGAAATCAATGACCCTGTATTTGTACTCAACTATGAACATGGTCCCAAATGGCTTGCTGGCACCGTCATAGCCAAAGAAGGGAGTAGGGTGTTTCAGGTCAAACTTGCCAATAGACTAACTTGCAGCAAGCATTTGGACCAAACCAAACTGCTATTTACAAACAGCCACGAGCAACCTGAAGAAGACACCACCAACTTCGACCCTCCAACACACACACAAGCGGCAACCGACATCACGGTTGACCATGAAGCTGAACTCACCATCCCCAGCAGCCCAGCAAGGCCAGCTACCCAGCAGCCCAACGAAGAACCAACCAACTCACCCACACCTACATTTGTACCGAGACGATCAGCAAGGGAGCGAAAAGCCCCAGATCGTCTCACGCTGTAAGTAAGTGTACTATTGATTTTGGGAGGGAGTGATGTTATGTATGCAACCCTAGGCAACTTGTATCATACCGCCACAAAGGGCTTACCTATTGGAGTCCCAAGCGATCCCAGCATCCCTTGGGAGCACTGTATATAAGCAGGCTTCCCATGCTGTACCAACACTCTGGAGTTTGCATAAAGGACACACTTACTCATTGTCTACAGTACTCAGTTGCATTCCTTTTTTATGAGCTTAACAAAAATCAACATAGGGCACATTTTGGGCCTCCCTTATACATCATTATAGATGGTCCCTCAATCGAGGATGACTTGCTTCCACAAGAGTTCACAGATGTTTCAATGAAGGACCCGATGTTCCAGACCTGAACTCCAATTGAGGGGGTGGAAGATGCCTGTGCATGGATTTTGTTAACTTGTGGTGACTGTTGCACATCAGCCACCATACGGGTTCGACAAAGCTAAGCCTTTATCCAGTGGCAAGGGTTGAACCAGGATGACTGGAGACCTGCTCTGCTGCACGGATCTAGAGCGCACACATATCGCAGTGTGGGCAAGCCCGTGCTGCCTCTGGGTCCTTGGCTGTTCTGGGCTCCGTACCCTCATTCGCTGCACCTTCGCCCACGATGTTCCAGGGCCCAGCGCACCAGCTCTATTTATAGCCCCGACCTGCGGTGGTGTTCTCACACATGTCGGGGCGGCCCCCTTATATACCTCCTAGTGACTGGACCAAAAATTCAAATGGCAGAAGCTTAAGAATAGTGCTTGATCTCTTCAGTGCAAAACTCCTAAAAGTAGAAGAAAAGAAAATAACTTCAAGATGGGACAAAAAAGGAAGAAAGTTATCAGCTGAGGAGTAGTGTATACTGTGGTAAGATTTATTTTTTAATAAGACTAGTAGGAAATTTTTAAGTGATATTTTTTTAAGTGTTTTTATTTCCTTTCTCTGCCTTTTGGGGAGCACTAAAGTATCACCGGGCTCTATCAAATTCCAGCAAATGCAAATTTCCAGTTTAGCACTCCAGGTGGGAAGTGGAGCACTAAATCAAGTGCTACCATTTTTCTTGGAACGTGAAACCAGGCAGGAGGGGCGGCAACGGTACAGTGCTGCACAATGTCGAGTGCAGTGCTGCCAGGATCAGAGCCTCCTTCCCTCTCTTAAAGGGAAGGGCCATTGCTGCAGGCTCTGCATTAAATCTACTGCCATGCTCGCGACAATCAGACCCACGTACTCTAACAGAGTGCAGTGCTGATCAATCACGGCCGAAGAAAAGGAAAGGAAATGCACAAAGGGTTGTTATAATATTTTTTGTTTACCTCACTAGCGATCCCTTGAAATACCGCTCCACAAGCGCCCAGCCTACCTTTCAACTACCAGACATGGCAGCAGTTTGACGCTCCGTGGCCTGTTGCCCAGTGTGCATAAGAGCATTCTGAGCTTCCAGGGCCGTGGCCATCCTCTCCAGTCCAGCACCGATGAGCTTGTTCCCTTACGCCTGTGCTGAAATGGCAGCTGCCACATCACCTGCAGGTTGCGGCATCACAGCTGGATCTGCATGGTCACTCTGGGAGTCCACCATCACCTGCATACTGGCAATGATGGGCTCCATGGTGTGCACAGATCGACTATGCGAGAGGCGGACTCTTCCACACAGCTCACCACTTCCGACAGCCTCTCTGGCACCCTTGTCAGTGCCCCCAACATCTGGGAATGCATGGCCTCCATCTTTTGTATGCCGCTACATCGATGGCATCATCTGAGTCCTCCTTGGCAGAACTCCGGTGCGGACTCGCCTCCTAGAAAGATGGCATATGAGGTTGCCTAGCCCCGTCACCATGCTGCAGGCCGCTAGGCCCCAGTGCAATTCCCGGTGCAGACCCCTGTACTATGTCAACTATATCAGACCGAGCATTCCCAGTATCTGAGCTGGCGCGTGTGGGTGGACACAGTGACACATTGGTGCCATCAGTGTTTTATACTTCCTCTTCTTCCTCAGTGGTATCCCTAAACGAGAGACTGCTGTGGATGCTCGCAGCAGGACTTGAACCCTCAATGTCGTCACTGCTGAGACCTGAGATTTCAGGGCTTAAGATGAGAAGGGTGTGATGCAGGCCTCCAGATACCGTGCGATGTCTCTCATCACTGGTGACTGTGCTGAGTGTGCTGCTACTTGGTCTGTCATCTGCAAGCATAGATGGGAGAAGTGCTCCCGTGAGGGGGAGGTGGGGGATGAAGGCATGGAGGATGCAACTAGCAGACTTCCATGAAGGAAAGGCACAGTTGGTGCTAGGGCATTCAAGGAGAGAGCGCATTAAAGGAGGGCCTTCACTTACCCACATCGGCATCAGCACTACCCTCACCCACAGGGAACGCACCATGTCTGCTGACCAGAGCCTCAGCCCTTTCCTCCAGAGGTGTGAGGACCTGTGTGTCTGCCTCACCACCATCAGTCCTCCTTTGCTCAGCTCTATTATGAGCCAGTTTGGCCTGCCAAAGAAAGCATGGTTGGTGAGTACCACTCTGATAACACATCAGAAATGAGTGCACAAGTGTTTGCCCCTGACATGCAGCTGTAAGTGTGAGCTGAAAGAACATACTGTGAGAACACACACATATATGTATAGAGGCATGAACAATGAAATGCTGCTTGAGTAACGAAACAGTGAGTATGGGAAATAAGAGAATGTTGAAGGAGAGGCTCGCAGATGCAAGGTCAACAGTTGCTGGAAGAGGTACTCACTTTCATAAGACTGATTATGTTGTGGGCTAGAAATTGGTCTTTTGGTGATAGCGGTATTTTTTCATCATTTCTCACCCAAAATACTGTTAAAAATACTGCTATTTTTTAAAGGCCTAAAATTGGCAAAAAAAGTGCGCCCGATGGTAAAAATCGGCATTGCACGAGGATTCGTGAGGGAAACCTCAGTCCTCACCAACTTTAATCCGAGGCTGATTACAGCTAAAAAGACAGGCCCTGGGTGGGGGAAGACGCACAAAAAAAAAGCAAAAAATGAAACATTAAAAAAAATCACCAAACATTTACAAGACACTTTAGCGAATCGCTGAAAAATAATTAAAAATTAAAAATTTTAACTTACCTTTTTTGCAGGTCTACATACTTACTGCTGTTTCTGGAGCGACAACGCAGGCTTTTTTCGGGCAGTTTTTTCACCCAGAATACGGATGTGCCGAACGGCCAATTTAAAGCGATATCGCTTTTTTCCGTCTTGCACGACGGCAGTCCGCTTTTCAGCGGTATTTCAAAACCGACGGCACACAACTTTGGCCAATTTAGGTGAACACCTTTTTCCGTCAATAAAGGCGAAATAAGGTCGAAAAAATGGGCGTAAGGCTGGCCAATTTCTAGCCCTAAGTGTGTTATATTCCGTCCTAAACTCCGATTAAACACAATATTGGTTTGCACTCGATCCTGATTATTTGAAAAACCAGATATCAGTTCATCTCAGTACCATGAGTATGCCGAGGGCAAAATACCAGGCCAAACAAAATCTACTAAAGGTTACAATATAGGGTTTCATATAGTGGTCTAGAAGAGGGTTGTTGAAGGTTGCTCATTTAGGGTATGGAAGTTGCTTTATAGGAGAATTGGTGAATTTTTCTCATTACAGGCATTCATGAAGTAATTAATTTAGAAAAAGTTAGCAATATTTGGGGGAGAAATTCAGGTCGTTTTCACAGGGTGCGTACCGGGCTTTAGGCCGCTCGCAGGGCGAAAATTAAAGGGGAGGTGTGGCGCTGACATTTTTATAAATGGCTCACTTACCGGTCACGGCCTTGCCATCTCCAAATCATGGGGTCCGTGCCATGATGTTGCAGCCAGGCACTCCACTTCTGTGCTGGGCTTCTGCCACAGCACCCCCACTCCTCAGTGGTGTAGCGGTGGCCCCTTCTCCCTAATGCAGAGTCTGCCACGTGTCCTCCCCTTTAATGGAAGGCGAGGGCCCAGTGATACGTGCCTCTCTGCATAGCGTTGGAAACTTCCCGAAGGTTAGCGCCCCTGCCCCTCCCCCGAAAGGAAGTGGAGCGCTACTTTGTGCTCCACTTCCTCTCGGGGGCGGTAAGCCCAATTTAGCTACCGGGTTGGGACTTCTGTGCCTGGCACAGGAACTCCCGCATTGCAGCTGATTCTGCCCCGGTATGCAATTTTCCCCCTATATGTTTAAAAGGTTGTATATGCTTTTGCAGATCCCGGGGAATATGAGAAGTTGGGGAAGCAGGAAACAGCTCTATTATCCTTATAATGGATGGTATAATGAGATATTATAATGAATATAGACCAAGTGTTATTAAGATATTGCAACAGACAAATGGCAAAACATTAAAATTATGGGAGACCCATTCTTGCAGTTCTGGTCTCCATATTATAAAAAGGATATAGAGACACTGGAGAAGGTGCAAAAAAGATTTACTAGAATTATACCAGAACTGAGAGGTTATACCTATCCAGAAAAGAGAAGATTGAGAAGTAATCCGATAGAGGTCTTTAAGATTATGAAAGAGTTTGATAGAGCAAACGTGGAGAAGATGTTTCCACTTGAGAGCGAGACCAGAACTATTGGCCATAAATATAAGATAGTCACTAATAAATCCAATTGGGAATTCAGGAGAAATGTCTTTACCCAGAGAGTGGTTAGAAGGTGGAACATGCTACCACAGGGAGTAGTTGGGAAGAATAGAATAGATGAATTCAAGGGGGAGCTAGATAAGCACATGAGGGAGAAAAGATTATAAAGATATATTGCTGGTGTTAAATGAAGAGGGTTGGAAGGAAGCTCGTGTGGAAGATAAGCACAAGCATGGACCTATTGGATCGAATGTTTCTGCACTATAAATAATTTGAAATACTTTAAAACAAACTCAACATGTAAGGAATTGTACAATAATACAAATGTTAATGTAAATACAATTGGCAAGTGGAATGTACTTACTTTTTATGTGGTGTTGCTGGTAGATTTTAGTTACATAAGAACATAAGAAGATAAGAAATAGGAACAGGAGTAGGCCATACGGCCCCTCGAGCCTGCTCCGCCATCCAATAAGATCATGGCTGATCTGATCATGGACTTAGCTCCACTTCCCCGCCCGCTCCCCATAACCCCTTATCGTTTAAGAAACTGTCTATTTCTGTCTTAAATTTATTCAATGTCCCAGCCTCCACAGCTCTCTGAGGCAGCAAATTCCACAGATTTACAACCCTCTGAGAGAAGAAATTTCTCCTCATTTCAGTTTTAAATAGGCGGCTCCTTATTCTAAAATCATGCCCTCTAGTTCTAGTCTCTCCCATCAGTGGAAACATCCTCTCTGCATCCACCTTGTCAAGTCCCCTCATAATTTTATACGTTTCGATAAGATCACCTCTCATTCTTCTGAATTCCCATGAGTAGAGGTCCAACCTACTCAACCTTTCCTCATAAGTCAACCCCCTCATCCCTGGAATCAACTGAGTGAACCTTCTCTGAACTGCCTCCAAAGTTAGTATATCCTTTCGTAAATATGGAAACCAAAACTGCACGCAGTATTCCAGGTGTGGCCTCACCAATACCTTATATAGCTGTAGCAAGACTTCCCTGCTTTTATACTCCAGCTCCTTTGCAATAAAGGCCAATATACCATTGGCCTTCCTGATCACTTGCTGTACCTGCATGCTATCCTTTTGTGTTTCATACACAAGTACTCCCAGGTCCCGCTGTACTGCGACACTTTGCAATCTTTCTCCATTTAAATAATAACGTGCTCTTTGATTTTTTTTCTGCCAAAGTGCATGACCTCACACTTTCCGACATTATACTCCATCTGCCAAATTTTTTCCCACTCACTTAGCCTGTTTATGTCCTTTTGGAGATTTTTTGTGTCCTCCTCACACATTGCTTTTCCTCCCATCTTTGTATCGTCAGCAAACTTGGCTACGTTACACTCAGTCCCTTCTTCCAAGTCGTTAATATAGATTGTAAATAGTTGGGTCCCAGCACTGATCCCTGCGGCACCCCACTAGTTACTGGTTGCCAACCAGAGAATGAACCATTTATCCCGACTCTCTGTTCTCTGTTAGTTAGCCAATCTTCTATCCATGCTAATATATTACTCCCAACCCCGTGAACTTTTATCTTGTGCAGTAACCTTTTATGTGGCACCTTGTCAAATGCCTTCTGGAAGTCCAGATACACCACATCCACTGGTTCCCCTTTAATCCACCCTGTCCGTTACATCCTCAAAGAACTCCAGCAAATTTGTCAAACATGACTTCCCCTTCATAAATCCATGCTGATTCTGCCTGACCGAATTTTGCTTTTCCAAATGTCCTGCTACTGATTCTTTAATAATGGACTCCAACATTTTCCCAACCATAGATGTTAGGCTAACTGGTCTAAAGTTTCCTGCTTTTTGTCTGCCTCCTTTTTTAAATAGGGGCGTTACATTTGCAGTTTTCCAATCTGCATTTCCCATTTCTGCTGTTGTAGGGAAGGGCAGAGTATTATGTTGTATGTTTTTCTCTCTGTTGCTTTAAATCATAGAATCATACATTTGCCTGGATGAGTGCAGCTCCAACAGCACTCAAAAAGCTTGACACCATCCAGGACAAAGCAACCCACTTGATTGGCACCCCATCCATCACCTTAAACATTCACTCCCTCCACCACCGGCTGCAGTGTGCACCATCTACAAGATGCACTGCAGCAACTCACCAAGGCTTCTTTGGCAGCACTTCCCAATCCCACGACCTCTACCATCTAGAAGGACAAGGGCAGCAGGCGCATGGAAACACCACCACCTCACGTTCCCCTCCAAGTCACACACCATCCTGACTTGGAAGTATATCACCGTTCCTTCATCGTCGATGGGTCAAAATCCTGGAACTCCCTCCCTAACAGCACAGTGGGAGTACCTTCACCTCAAGGACTACAGTTGTTCAAGAAGGCGGCTCACCATCATCCTGTCAAGGATAATTAGGGATGGGCAATAAATGTTGGTTTTGCCAGCGATGCCCACATCCCAGCAACGAATTTTAAAAAAGCACAGTGGAAGCCATTCAGACTGTCTTGCCTGTGCCAGCTCTTTTAAAGAATTAACAATTAGTCTCTCTCCCGTGTTCTTTCCACATAGCTTGACACTTTTCTTTTTAAGTATATATCCAATTCCCCTTTGAAAGTTACCATTGAACTTGCTTCCAAAACCTTTTCAGGCAATGCACTCCAGATCATAATAACTCGCTGAATAAAAACCATTCTCCTCATCTCCCCCCTGGCTTTTTTGCCAATTATTTTAAAACTATGTCCTCTGGTTACCGACCCCACAACCGGTGGAAACAGTCTCTCCCTATATACTCTATCAAAACCTCTCATAATTTTGAACACTTCTATTAAATCTCCCCATAACCTTCTCAGCTCCAAGGAGAACAATTCCAGCTTCTTCAGTCTCTCCAGATAACTGAAACCCCTAATCCCTGTTACCATTCTAGTAAAATCTCTTTTGTATCTTCTGCAAGTCGTTGATATCCTTTCTAACATGTAATGCCCAGAATTGAACACAACACTCTAGCTGAGGTCTAACTTGTGATTTGTAAAGGCTAGCTGCTTCACTGCAATAAATTTATTTTCTCACCATGTCCAATATGCTCAGCATTCCATACAAACTGGGTAAAATGGGGAAGGAGTTCAGTTGTGTCTTCGGAGAGAGGATTTGAGCTCTGGAACCTTATTACATTATACCATGTTGGACAAGACCTGGTGAAAGTCACCTGCAGAGTTTAGATGAGCCTGAATTTCAGCTGAGGCTACAATTTGAGTCTGAATACGAATGTAATACTAATTTTGGAGCCACAGTGCTAGATCCCTCCTGTTATATTTGTAAATCTGTAAATGCCTTGTGTAGCCACCAGAGAGCTCATCTCCTGGAGTCCCAAGGGATCACACAATCCTTTGGGAGCACCTGTACTTAAGGAGGCCTCAGAGGGTGGAGAGGCACTCTGGAGATCTGCAATAAAAGACTACGGTCACACTTTACTTTGAGATCACAGTATTTTGTCAGACTTTTTGTTTATATACAACGACTGGTGATGAGATACAGATGACAAACCCAAAGATGCAGAGAACAGTGGGCATCCTGGAGAAATTTTCGCAGGGAAATGATTGGGAAACCTTCATGGAGCGACTCGACCGATACTTTGTGGCCAACGAGCTGGAAGGAGAAGCGAACGCTGCCAAATGAAGGGCAATTCTCCTCACCGTCTGCGAGGCACCAACGTATGGCCTCATGAAGAATCTGTTCACTCCAGCGAAACCCACAGAGAAATCATACGATGATTTGTGCACACTGGTCTGAGAGCATTTGAACCCGAAGGAAAGCGTTCTGATGGCGAGGTACCGGTTCTACACCGACAAAAGGTCTGAAGGCCAGGAAGTGGCGTGCTATGTCGCTGAGCTGAGACACCTTGCAGGACATTGCGAATTTGTAGGAAATTTGGAGCACATGCTCAGCGACTTCTTTGTACTTGGCATTGGCCATGAAATGATACTTCGCAAACTTTTGACTGTAGAGACCCCAACCTTGAGAAAAGCCATAGCGATAGCCCAGGCGTTCATTGCCACCAGTGACAATACTAAGCAAATCTCTCAGCACATGAGTACTGCTACAAGTACTGTGAACAAAGTGATGTTGTTTTCAAATTGCCACGTACAGGGCAGGTCCCACATGCCTGCAGCTGCACGTCCACAGATGTCTCAGAGTCCATCATCAAGGGTGATGAATACAAGGCCATTAACACCTTGTTGGCATCATTTCCATTCATGCCGCTTCAAAGGTTATGTTTGCAAGGGCTGTGGAACAATGGGATACCTCCAATATATGTGCAGGCGAGCTGCAAACCCGGCTAATCCTGCAAACCACCATGTTGCAGAGGAGGACAGATCCACGATGGATCACGATGAACCAGAGCCTCAGACCGAGGAGGCAGAGGTATATGGGGTGCACACATTGACCACAAAGTGTCCCCCGATAATGCTGAAGGTTGAATTAAATGGACTCACGGTGTCAATGCAGCTGGACATGGGCGCGAGCCAGTCCATTATGCACAAAAAGACTTTCGATAAATTGTGGTGCAGCAAGGCCTCAAGGCCAGTCTTAACTCCCATTCGCACTAAACTGAGAACTTACACAAAGGAACTGATTCCCGTAATCGGCAGTGCTACTGTAAAAGTCTCCTATGATGGAGCACAAGCTACCACTCTGGGTGGGACCGGGCGATGGGCCCACGCTGCTCGGCAGGAGCTGGCTGGGAAAGATACGCTGGAACTGGGATGATGTCCAAGCGCTCTCGTCCATTGACGACACTTTGTGTGCCCAGGTCAAAAACAAGTTTCCCTCGCTGTTCGAGCCAGATTACGGGAAGTTCCAAGGAGCAAAAGTGCAGATCCATTTGATTCCGGGGGCACGGCCCATCCATCACAAGGCGAGAGGAGTACCGTACATGATGAGAGAGAGGGTGGAGATCGAGCTGGACTGGCTGCAACGAGAGGGCATCATTTCGCCTATCAAATTCAACGAGTGGGCCAGTCCGATTGTTCCAGTCCTCAAGGGAGACAGCACCATCGGAATCTGTGGTGATTACAAAGTAACTATCAATCATTTGTCCCTGCAGGATCAATACCCACTACCAAAGGCAGCTGCCTTTTTGCGACGCTGACGGGAGGAAAGACGTTCACGAAGTTGGACTTGACCTCAGCCTACATGACGCAGGAGCTGGAGGAATTATTGAAGGGCCTCACCTGCATCAACATACACAAAGGTCTCTTCATTCACAACAGATGCCCATTTGGGATTCGATCAGCCGTGGCGATATTCCAGAGAAACATGGAAAGCTTACTGACGTCGTTCCCGCGCACCATGGTCTTCCAGGACGACATCTTGGTTACAGGTCGGGACACAGTCAAGCATCTGCAGAACCTGGAGGAGGTTCTTAGTCGACTCAACCGCGTGGGGCTCAGGTTAAAACGCTCGAGGTGCGTTTTCCTGGCACCTGAAGTGGAGTTCCTGGGGAGAAGAATCACAGCAGACGGCATCAGGCCCACCGATTCGAAGACGGGGGCAAACGAGAACAAGGCCACAGAACGTGACGGAGCTGCGATCATTTCTAGGACTCCTGAACTACTTTGGTAACTTCTTACCAGGTCTCAGCACACTGTTAGAACCATTGCACGCCTTACTGCGTAAAGGAGATGAATGGGTATGGGGTAAAAGCCAAGAAAATGCTTTTGTAAAAGGTAGGAAATTGTTATGCTCAAACAAATTGCTTGTGTTGTATGATCCATGTAAGCATTTGGTACTAGCATGTGATGCGTCATCATACGGGGTCAGGTGTGTATTGCAACAAGTTAATGAATCTGGGAAATTGCAACCAGTTGCTTATGCATCCAGAAGTCTGTCTAAGGCTGAGAGGGCCTACAGCATGATTGAGAAAGAAGCGTTAGCGTGTATTTATGGGGTAAAGAAAATGCATCATTATCTGTTTGGGCTCAAATTTGAATTGGAAACTGACCATAAGCCACTGATAGCCCTTTTTTCCAAAAGTAAAGGGATAAATACGAATGCATCGGCCCGCATTCAGAGCTGGGTGCTGACATTGTCCGCATACAACTATGCCATCCGCCACAGGCCAGGCACAGAAAACTGTGCCGATGCTCTCAGTAGGCTGTCATTGCCCACCATGGGGGTGGAAATGGCACAGCCTGCAGATTTAGTCATGGTAAAGGAAGCATTCGAGAGTGAGCAATCACCCGGCATAGCCCAACAGATTAGAATCTGGATGTGCCAGGACCCCTTACTGTCCCTAGTAAAAAATTGTGCTCTTCATGGGAGCTGGTCCAGTGTCCCAGTGGAAATGCAGGAAGAGATAAAGCTGCAACAGCAGCGCAAAGATAAAATGTCTAAACAGGCAGACTGCCTTCTGTGGGGTAATCAGGTAGTGGTCCCCAAGGATGGCAGGGACACTTTCATCAGTGATCTCCACAGTACTCACCCAGGGATTGTAATGATGAAAGCGATAGCCAGTTCCCACGTGTGGTGGCCCAGTATCGAAGCGGACTTAGAGTTCTGCGTGCACAAATGTAAAACATGCTCGCAGTTAAGCAATGCACCCAGGGAGGCGTCACTAACTTTATGGTCTTGGCCCTCCAAACCATGGTCCAGGGTCTACATCGAGTATGCAGGCCCATTTTTGGGTAAAATATTCCTAGTGGTTGTCGATGCATACTCCAAATGGATTAAATGTGAGATAATGTCAGTAAGCACGTCTGCTGCCACTACTGAAAGCCTGCGGGCCATGTTTGCCATGCACGGCCTGGCTGATGCCCTTGTGAGCGACAATGGGCCATGTTTCGCCAGTGCCGAGTTCAAAGAGTTCATGACCCGTAATGGGATCAAACATGTTACATCTACCCCATTCAAACCAGCATCCAATAGTCAGGCAGAGAGAGCAGTGCAAACCATCAAGCAGAGCTTGAAAAGGGTAACTGAAGGCTCACTGTAGACTCGCCTATCCCGAGTCCTGCTTAGCTACCGCACGAGACCCCACTCGCTCATTGGGATTCCACTGAACTGCTCGTGAAAAGGGCACTTAAGACAAGGCTCTCGTTAGTCCACCCTGATCTACATGAACAGGTAGAGAGCAGGCGGCTTCAACAAAGTACATATCATGAGAGCGCAAATGTGTCACGCGAAATTGAAATCAATTATCCTGTATTTGTGTTGAACAATGGACATGGTCCCAAGTGACTTCCCGGCACTGTTGTGGCCAAAGACAGGAGTAGGGTGTTTCAGGTCAAACTTTCAAATGGACTCATTCACCAGAAACACTTGGACCAAATCAAACTCAGATTCACAAACTATCCTGAGCAACCCACATTAGACCCTACCTTCTTTGACCCCCAACATACACACCAGTAGCAACTGACACCGTGGTTGACCACAAAGCAGAACCCATCACCTGCAGCAGCCCAGCAGGACTCACCACACCAGGCAGCCCAGCAAGGCCAACTGCACAGCAGCCCAGCGAGTGCTCAACAAACGATTCACCAAGACCCATTTGCACCGAGACGATCAACCAGGGAAAGAAAGGCCCCAGATCTACTCACCTTGTAAATAGTTACACTATTGACTTTGGGGGATGACTGTTGTTATATATGTAAACCTGTAAATACCTTGTGTCGCCACCAGAGGGCTCATCCCCTGGAGTCCCAAGGGGTCCCACAATCCCTTGGGAGCACCTGTACTTAAGGAGGCCTCACAGGCTGGAGAGGCACTCTGGAGACCTGCAATAAAAGACTACGGTCACACTTTACTTTGAGCTCACAGTATCTAGTCAGACTCTTTATTTATATACAACACCTCCCCCATCGAATCTATTGTTTCTAACTACAAACTTTGTCACTGTTGTTAGAAATAACCTTTTTACAGCTATCTCTGGTCACTTTAAACGAGTGCAAGCCAATATGGTAGATATATTGTATTCAAAATTAGCCCCTGGAGATTTTTGACGCACTCACCGGAGTTGCGTCACTTTTGCAGGATGAAAAGGGCGCCAAAAAAATGTCCCCCAATTGTGGCTGCTGTGTTGCCTCTCCCGGGGCTTGGCGCAGCGTGGCCAGTGGATTGGGGGTGGAGCTACTGTCCCGGTGCTGAAAACAGTGCCGGGAGGTCTGCACATGCGCGTTAGAGTGTGAACGTATGCACAGTAGCTCCTTGCCCCCAGCGCATCCTGCAGCTTGTGTGGGAGGGACCCGATGCTCGCCGCCCCTATCCCTGGCCGAGTGGTCTCCCGCACTGGCCGGGCCGCTGTGGAACGCACTGAGGCTGATTCCGAAGTGAAGATCTCTGGGACTGGAATCTGGACTTGCTGCGTCGCTGGGAGCATTCATTCAGAAGCAATCCCATTCTGGATCTTCATTTGGTTTGATTGATGGTCACTGGCTGCTGTCAATGTTTATAGTAATCTGTAATGTTCCCAGGCTGAAGATGAAGGTAGGGTAGGATTTACTTACTTCTGTTGCACTGGCCGGCCCGCTGACTTCCGTGCCGAGTTTTGATATGAAGGTAGGACTTAGTTTTATTTTTTATTTCTTCTTGAATGTTTTTATGTCTTCTTGAATGCTTACTACTTGTTGTGCTTTGTTTAGTGCTTTGCAAGGTCTTCTCCGCTTCCCTTCACGCCCCTATCTCTGGCCGAATGGTCTCCGATGTACCGAGATTAGGGCAATTTAATTCAACTCTCTTTTACTTCTTTTATTTTTGTAGTTTAAGCTTCCATGAATGCTTCTGTTGTATAGTAAATTAACTTTGCGAAGTTTGTCATATGATGTCCTGTATAGCTGTTTGATCCTATTCACATTCTTTAGTCAAGTCATTAAGTTCTGTTGGCCTCCGATGTACCTATCTGCGCTGATTTCTTAACTCTCCACAAGGGTTTTCTGTGCGGCCACAAGTGCCCACATACGCTAGCCTAAGTTAGTTTGGAGTAAGTATTAGCTGTCCAAAGTGGCCTAAATGGCCAAAACGGGCGTTGGTGGCTGGTAACGCCCCTTTTGAAAAAAACTAAACTAAACTAAAAAAATCCTAACTAACTCACTTACACTGGCGCAAATTGAATGTGCAAAATGGGGATTTTTAAGATACTCCAGAAAAATCAAGTTGCTCCAAAAAAAACGGAGCAACTCCTGGCCAATTTTGAGTCCATAGTGTTTAATCAGAGTTTAAGATGGAATATAACACGTTAGTAATACAGCAAAAGCATACGACCGTAACAATAGTTGGAAATGATTTGATCGGACAGACAGTTGACACACATGAGCAATTCTGTTATTCCTTTCGTCTAGGGCTTTCTTCACTCTCTTTCTTGCTCTCTTTCTTCCTCATTCTCTATCTCTCTTCTGTCTGTGAATACAAGCTTCCGGGAGGTCACTTTTAACCTATTTTTAGGGAAGTGCCTGAACCGGAATATTGACAAGACCTTTTGACCTATAGAGGTTCCGTTAAAAACTTGCTATCCAATACCGTATCGCGTTCTTTGTCTCGATTCTTGTTTCAAGAACCCGCCCTAAAGATGTCTTACAATTTTGGTCACATATCATCGTTTATACCTTCTCGAAGACGCTTTTCTGTGGAATTCCTTTCATTTCTCTTTGCGGAGCAGGCTCGAGGGGCTAGATGGCCTACTCCTGTTCCTAATTCTTATGTTCTCTGACCCTATTCTCTTGGATACAATCAATACAAAGCCTTGTCCTCTATCCTATGAAGCCAAATCAGATCTTTTTGACCTTAACCGGTCATCAACTTCATTATGACGTAGCAAACTGCCTGTGTTTTTGTTAATTCCTACAAACTTGCTTCAATTCTAATTCTTTCAATACAAATTGTCTTAAAGATACATAACCAAAACAGAAGCTTTAACTTGAAAATCACAGATAATTAGCATTTCTAAGCATTCCCTATCATTCAAAGGAGACACCTCATCTCCAGTTCAAAACAACGATTTAAAACACAGCATCCGTATCAGTTTTATACATTTTTAGGCATTTTTAGTTTCTAACACTGTCTAATTCACACATTTAATATAAGAAAACCTGTAAAACAGATTCAGAATATAATATAGATATATATCAAAGACAATCACAGTTTGTCCGGATGGATTATAAAAATGGGTTATCCTTTATTGTGTGTGGACTTGTGTGTAGTTCCATACACACAAGAGCAGTTCTAATGAAGGCCATTGCTCACCAGCATTGTCAACTGCTCCCTCTTCTCAAACACAGTTGAAAACTGACATAATGAGCTTATCCTCAATCTCTTCATCCCTCTCTAATCATCTCAGCTCCAACCCCCCTTCCTTTCTAAGATTCTTGAACATTTTGCCTCTACCCATGTTGGTGCCAACCTTTCCCAAGACTCTCTGTTAGTATTCCATCAGTCTGAACCTCTGTCTCGTCCACAGACTACTCTAGTCAAATTCACCAATGGCATTCTGTGTGATTGTCACGATAGTACATTATTCCCTTTCATTCTCCAGAGCCTCTCTCTGGCTTTCAACACAGTCGGTCGCACTATCCTCCACCACTGCTTCTCTTCCATGGTCCTGTTCCTTCGCACTGTCTTCACATGGTTCCACCCAATGCAGTCAGCAGAGCTCCTGAGTGGCTTCAACTTGTGTGCCCACAAGATCACCTCCAATGTACCCAATATCAATTTCTCAGTCCAATTCTGTTCCTCATCTTTAAGTTGCCCTCAGCTATATTATGTACATGATGGGGTCAGACGACTGGTAGTTGAAAATTTGATGGAGACATTGTTCACCTATTTGCCCGTGGGAATCGACTCTAGGTGGGAGACTGTTTAAATATGCAAATCATGGTCCTACGCCAGTTTTAGGACCCTGATTGCAACTTTCAAGTTGATATAGGTGGAGCATACACGTGCGTGCCAATCCCACTTACTCCAGGCATTGCGAGGGCTAGCCAATGGTCCTTCTCTGCTCCCCCCACCCTTCTACAGCCCCCGTTGCCTGCTCCAACCGCCCCGCACCCCTTGACTTTTGTGCCACTGCCGGCAAGCATTCTGAGATTCTTCTAAGTAAATGTGTGAGCTGCCTCTCCAGCAATTCATACAAAACATTTGAATGAGGTATGAGGCCCAATTTCATGCTCGTCTCAGGCCTCAGAGTTGAGCCACATGCTGGCTGTGCAGCACCGATTCTAATCCCGGAAAAGGGCCAAGGCAAATTTCTTTCCCATTGACTTCAAATTCCTCATCCTCATCTACAAACCTTGCCATGGTGGTGCACCCTCTGAATTGCGCAACTTCGTGCAGCCTCAAGTTCCTGCTCACCTCTTTCAAACTCGGTCTAATATCTATTCTTCTGCCACCATTTTACCATCAGCCTTCAGTTGTCTTGCCCCACAATTTGGAGCTCTCTTCCTAAACTCTTTTGCCTTGCGGGTTCTCTGCTCACCTTAAAATGTCTCCTTTAAACCTAACTTTTCAACCATACACTTGTCCACGTTCCTTAACTTCCCTTCTACACCTGCTTGGGCCCAATCTTCATCCCTGAAGTGTCTGGGGATATTTTGCTATATTAAAAGTGCTATATAAATATAAGTTGTTGTTGAAGATGATAAACAAAGGAAGGCATTTATTAAGTTCCACAGCAAAATTTAAAAGAGCAGTTGACAGCTGTTCCTAATAACTCCTCTCTCTCTCTTTCATCTCACCCCACAGTTACCTCTTCCCCTTCTTTACATTTAACTATGTTTTCACCATGCAGCTTAATAGCAATAAACAAATAAGTTATTGTATCTGGTTACTGATTAATATAGGACTGAGTGACCAAACTGCACCAATGTTTTTGTAACTGCAACGATGAAAGTCTTAGAAATTTTATTGATTCTTTGTACAAAATCATTCAAGGTCTAGTAGACAAGAAATGACACACTTTAAATGCACAGCAAATGTACTAAAGAAAGAAAATAGTAACAGTTAAAAGAAAATGTTGTGTTTACCCAAAGGCTTCCCCACTTCAGGTGCAACTATTGAAGGGGCAGGATTGCCAGTCTGTCTCAAGGAATTTAAAAGGTTTATTGTATTACAGCCATTAAGCCTTAGGCATAAATCATTGGCAGTTCAATAAATAACTCAGTAATGTATTAGTGAGCAATGAATTCCATTTTAAAAATAAGAAAAAAAACATATCAGTTGTTTCCTCAGTCATCATGCTCAGCTTTTAATAAAATACAATGTATCTCTTTATTATAAATACATATGTTTTAAGAGAAAGATTACCTCCATTTTTCACCACATTTCTTCCCAGGCTACCCACTACATGTGACTAAGAGTACAGACAGGAGACCTGATCCCTACCTACATCCCTTAGATTTCAAGCCAGCTGCTGGCAAGTGGCTGAGAGCAGCCTGGGGATGATGCATTCCTTGATTTTCCCTTCCTACAGAGAAGTGCCGAAGCTTCTTGACAGTGATTGGGCTTAAATTGGGGTCACAGGTACAAAATTGCTTTCTCTCTTTCCATGGCACTATGGAGCTGGTGCTCCAAAATGCCACTCTCTTGGGCTGCATTCGAAGAGAAATGTCTCTTCAATATATACCACAAGTATATACAAAGTTGGTAATAACTGTAATGTCAAATAAACTGTGTTTGATATCTCTTCAACAAAATTTTCAAAAACAGAAATTCTAGCAATTATTATTATCACATTTGAGCACTTGACAATAACAACAAAAGATAGTTATAAAGGATATTCTCGGCTTTCATATTGAAGTGGACAAATCACTTTGTTCAAAATTCGACTATTACTACTAATTGTTTTAAATTAGAGTCCACAGTAACATAAATTCCAATCTTAAAGCTGCAGTGTCCCACAATTTTAACTTTGGTGAATAGGTAAAACAGGGAAAACCTGGAGATGGGAGGAAGTACCTTTTTAATTTAAATCATTTTAATATTATTTATTTTTTAATAACAGAGGTCACGAACAGGGAATTAGGATTTTCTACTCTTGTAAAATCATGGAATCATAGTGTAGCGCAGCGCAGAAGGAAGCCATTCAGACCGTCCGATTCAGTGCTGGCTCTTTCAAAAAGCAATCCAGTTAGTCCCACGCCAACTTGCCAACATTCTCTCATGCTCTCTTTGCTTTCCTGATATTTTTAATTGCACCCCTGCACTTCTTATACTCCTCTAGAATGTCTGCAGTATTGAGTTCCCAGTATCTGTCATAAGCTTCCCTTTTTTTCTTTATCTTACGTCCTTTGACATCCAGGGGGCTCTAGATTTGTTAGCCCCACCCTTTTTTTTAAGGGAACATACTTGCTCTGTACCCTCAGGATCTCCTCTTTCAATGCTTCCTACTGCTCTGACACTAATTTACCATCAAGTAGCCATTTCCAGTCCACTTTGGCCAAATCCCATCTCAGCTCAGCAAATTGGCTTTACTCCAATTGAGAACTTTTATTTCTGGTCCCCCTTTGTCCTTTTCCATAACTACCCTAAATCTTACTGAATTATGATCACTAGCACCAAAATGCTCTCCACTGATACCCCTTCCTTCCACCTGCCCCTCTTCATTCTCCAAAACCAAGTCCAGAACCACTCCCTCCCTTGTTGGGCTTGTTACATACTGGCTAAAGAAGTTCTCTGGAATGTATTTTAGGAATTCTGCACCCTCTTTACCGTTCACACTACCTTTTTCCCAGTTAATATTAGGGTAGTTGAAATCCCCCACAATTACAGGTCTATAGATTTTGCACTTGGCAGCAATTTGCCCACATATTTGTTCTTCTATCTCCCTCTGATTGCTTGGGGGTTTATAGTGCACTCCCAGTAGTGTGATCGCCCCTTTTTTGTTCTTTAATTCAACCCATATGGCCTCGTTTGATAAACCCTCTAAAAATCATTCCTTCTCACAGCTGTAATTGTTTCTTTACTCAATACTGTGAACCCCACCCCACCCTCCTTTATTTAACCCCTCTCTATCCCATCTGAAAACCCTGTAACCAGAAATGTTGAGCTGCCATACCTGCCATTCTTTCAGCCATGTCTCAGGAATAGCTACAATATCGTACTACCATAGGTGATGCTCCTGGAACTGCCAATCTCAACAATGTCTCTCCCTGCCTGTTGTACTTGGTGTTTCGGGATCTTTCTCCCACTGGTTGCTTAGAGAACTTCCCTCCTCACCCTAACATCCACCAGCAGGATTCTGGGCTCTTGGGAATCGACTGGAAAAGTATAGAGCTCTCTCGTGCTGCTGGTGCCTTTCTCTTAGACGATAAGAACATAAGAAATAGGAACAGGAGTAGGCCACCTGGCCCCTCGAGCATGCTCTGCCACTTAATGATATCATGGCTGATCTGATCATGGACTCAGCTCCAATTGCCCGCCGCTCCCCATGACCCTTTATTCCCTTATCGCTCAAAAATCTGTCTATCTCCGCTTTAAATATCTTCAATGACCTAGCCTCCACAGCTCTCTGGGGCAGAGAATTCTATAGATTTACAGCCCTCTGATAGAAGAAATTTCTCCTCATCTCAGTTTTTAATGGGCGGCCCTTTATTCTAAGACTATGTCCCCTAGTTTTAGTTTCCCCTATGAGTGGAAATATCCTCTCTGCATCCACTTTGTTGAGCCTCCTCATTATCTTATATGTTTTGATAAGATCACCTCTCATTCTTCTGAACTCCAATGAGTATAGGCCCTTGCTACTCAACCTATCTTCATAAGTCAACTCCCTCATCTTGGAATCAATCTAGTGAACCTTCTCTGAACAGCCTCCAATGCAAGTATATCCTTCCTTAATATGGAGACCAAAACTGCACGCAGTACTCTAGATGTAGCCTCACCAATATGCCGTACAGTTGTAGCAGGACTTCTCTGCTTTTATACAGACAGGCTAGGTGAGTGGACAAAAATTTGGCAGATGGAGTATAATGTTGGAAAGGGTGAGGTCATGCACTTTGGCAGAAAAAAATTAAAGAGCAAGTTATTATTTAAATGAAGAAAGATTGCAAAGTGCTGCAGTACAGCGGGACCTGGGGATACTTGTGCATGAAACACAAAAGGATAGTATGCAGATACAGCAAGTGATCAGGAAGATTAATGGAATCTTGGCCTTTATTGCAAAGGGGATGGAATATATGCCCATCATCAGCAAACTTGGCTACATTACACTCGGTCCCTTCATCCAAGTCATTAATATATATTGTAAATAGTTGAGGCCCCAGCACCAACCCGTGCGGCACCCCACTAGTTATTGTTTGCCAACCGGAAAATGACCCATTTATCCCAACTCTCAGTTTTCTGTTAGTTAGCCAATCCTCTCTCTATGCTAATATATTACCCCAACCCCGTGAACTTTTATCTTGTGCAGTAACCTTTTATGTGGTACCTTAGCAAATGCCTTCTGGAAATCCAAATACACCACATCCACTGGTTCCCCCTTATGCACCCTGCTCGTTACATCCTCAAAGAACTCCAGCAAATTTGTCAAACATGATTTGCCTCTCATAAAACCACGCTGACTCTGCTTGATTAAATTATGCTTTTCCAACTGTCCCCCTACTGCTTTTTGGTAAACAAAGCATCAATAACCCTATATAAGCAGTGGTAGGGTCAGACAGATGTACCTGCATCAGCTTGATAGGAGCCAGTAATGTAGAGAAGTTCAAGGTAGTGGTGACTTTCATAGCCTTGGGCAGAGCCATCCCAGTCCTAGATTAAGGAACTAATTTTAATCGAGCAGTCGTGTGTTTTATACCCCACCCAATTTTATTTTCCATTGATTTCAATATAATACTGATATAATAGAGGGGTGAAGAATTGTGAAAAATGTTTGTAAATCAGTAAGTTTACAGACTGAATTATGACATTAGAGAGCAAAGTACAGGAACTTACAAGGGCAAACAGAAGCAAGGGGATTTTTGAGGGTGAGTGGATAGTATTAGATTCAGTAAGTGAGTAAGCTCAGGTAAGTGATATGGCCAGGCTAGCATCACAGTTCAAGAGTGAACGGGGCCAAAATTCATCTCCCTAAAAAGGCCTCTTACCTCCAGAAAGCAGGAGCCAGGCAGTGGATTCGAGCAGCCGGCGACTTCCGGTCCAATGGCCACTGCCAGCGAAATTCAGTTCGGGGAATTTTCTGGCGGTCCCCACTTCCGCCCTGTTGCTGCCGACTGTCCTAAGTGCGTCATCAAAGGGCGCACTGCCGATCTCCCACACCTCCATGGCACCCCTCACGAAATTTAGCTGCAAAAGTCTTGAAGGCACCGTGCAGTTTTTCTGTAGATGCACCATGCTTTCAGACTGTGAGCCTTGGTAACGCAGTGGCCCTTCATGGGGAGGGCGCACTGCCCCAGCCGACATGTTGTTTTTTTTGTCGGCCGACTGCCAGGTTGGGCTGACAATTATGCCCCCTGGGGACCGCCAGAAAAATCCCCCTCTTGGGTGCCAGACCTCTGGCCTGGCCGAAACCCTCCCTGGTGGCCCAGTGGACTGAAGTTTCAAAGTGCCGAAGGCTCTCCCCTTTAAGTGAAGGGGAGAGCGTGGTGACACACATGCGTCATGATGTCATCGCCGCTCTGCTGCTGACTGACAGCAGCGGAGACTCCATCCCGACTCCACTTCCGTCTTTCTAGAGTACTTACTGCCCCATTTCCGCCCCCATTATGACCGACTTCTGGTCCACTGCAAAAAAAAGGACAAAGAGCTGAATTTGCCGAAAGAGGCGACCTCATCCGGAGCGGCGGAAAAAACTTCAGGACCGGACGGTACAACCTGTTTTGGGCAATGGTAAATTTCGGCCCCAACATTTAGGGATTGGATCTGGAGAACAGTACAACCAAGTTTGTCATGACAAAGGATGAATTGCTGAAACCATGTTAATGGTAATACTGAATGTAAGAAATGCAGAAAAACCTGGACAGGTAACTGTTTTAAGCTATTACACTGATAAAAGCAAGCCTTACACCTGCTTTTACCAGGCATAAGAATTTCACGGGCATTCGTTGGGCATTCGTTGGGTAAATAGCCCAACCCATCGCCTGCAGATGCTCTTTCCCCGGGGAAATTCTTGACAGATCAAATGTTCCGTGTTTTTGCACACGAAAATGAGGAACTTGCGCAGATCCTATGGGAATATGCCACTACGTACGCTCCCACAGGGGCCGCTAATTACAGCCCAATACTAGGGCCTTAAGACCACATACATGACGATTGGCTCAAAACTCAAAGATGAAGGATGCAAAGTAACGTTCTTTGACACACTTCTAGGGGCCAAAATTGCCCCTTCCCTTAAGGCCTGTTACCACCGCTACGGAGTGCACTTGCCGCCACTCACCCAATTACCCTGCCACGGTTATCCAGCGGTGAGTATAACTGCACCGCTTCCACCCACTTCCGTCACGCTGCTGCCCAACACTCATAGATGCATCATCACTGCTGAGGTCCCGGCCCGGAAGCCACATTCCACTGGAAAAAACTTGTGACCGCTCGACGGCTTTTTTGACGATGCCTAGTTCTTGCTGCAGCCCACCAGCATTCTTTAAAGGTGTGTTGGTGTTTCCTGCATTTGTGTCGGCGACTTTTTCACCGTCTTTCACAACCAGTGCGAGAATACTACACTGCGGGATTGATTGACACTGCTCCAGGCTCCTCCACCTGCACAACAGGGAGCCGACATCGAGGAGGCTGGGCTTGGGAAGGGGTTCGAAATGAGGGTAGTGCTGGCAGGACAATGCTTCCTGCACATTGTGCGTGCCGCGATGGAAGCAGTCAGATCTCGCATGGCATCCAGCTGAGAGTGCATGAGAGCAGCCACAGTCTCGAAACCGCCAGAGACAACAGCAGTAAGGCGTTATGCGTCCTGTTACCCAGAGTGCATGAGCTTCCAGTGCAGCGGCCATCCTGTCCAAAGAAGCGCTGCGATGCTCGTTCCCTCGCACCTGTGCTGCAATGGCAGCTGTCACCTCACCCAAGAGACACATCATCGCAGCCAGATCCGCACGGTCACTGGGTGTTCACCATCGTCTGCACACTGGCAATGATGGGCTCCATGGTGTGCTCAGTGTTGTGTACGTAAATAACCAGACTAACTGAAACAGGAGTAATGTAACTTAACTGTGTCATTCATAACAACTCCCCAAAATGATGTCCCAAAACCAGCATGTTTACAGCAGTGTATGAATAGCTCCCACAGGGTCTTAATGCCTTTCTAATTCAGTTTTAGAAACATAGAAACATAGAAAATAGGTGCAGGGGCAGGCCATTTGGCCCTTCAAGCCTGCACCGCGATTCAATATGATCATGGCTGATCATGCAACTTCAGCACTCCACTCTCGCTTTCTCTCCATACCCCTTGATCCCTTTAGCCATAAGGGCCACATCTAGCTCTCTCTTGAATATATCCAACGAACTAGACTCAACAACTTTCTGTGGTAGAGAAATCCACAGGTTCACCACTCTCTGGGTGGAAAAGTTTCTCTAGGTCCTATTGGGCTTACCCCTTATCGTTAGATTGTGACCCCTGGTTCTGGACTTCCCCAACATCAGGAACATTCTTCCTGCATCCAACCTGTCCAGTCCTGTCATAATTTTAAATGTTTCTATGAGATCCTCTCTCATTCTTCTAAATTCCAGTGAGTATAAGCCTAGAAGATCCAATCTTTCTTCATATGTCAGTCCTGCCATCCCAGGAATTAGTCTGGTGAACCTTCGCTGCACTCCCTCAATAGCAAGCACATCCTTCCTCAGATTAGCAGACCAAAACTGCACACAATACTCAAGGTGTGATCTCACCAAGGCCCTGTACAACTGCAGTCAGACCTCCCTGCTCCTATACTCAAATCCTCTCGCTATGAAGGCCAGTATGCCATTTGCTTTCTTAACCGCCTGCTGTACCTGCATGTCTACCTTCAGTGACTGATGTACCATGACACCCAGGTCTCGTTGCATCTCCCCTTTTACTAATCTGTCACCATTCAGATTGTTGTGTATCTGTAAAGCATGCCCTCCCATGTTCCGCCACCAGGGAGTGCATCCCCTGAAGTCCCAAGGGATCCCATAAAGACTGAGGTCACTGTTACTTTAACCTTCCTGTGTGCAGTCTCATCTGTGTCAGGAGCACAACAACTGGCGATGAGTATACGAATCCAATGCAAAGATGCAGCAAACTGTGGGCATCCTGGAGAAGTTATCGGAGGGTGAGGACTGGGAAGCCTATGTAGAACGTCTAGACCAGTACTTTGTAGCCAACGAGCTGGACGGAGAAGGAAGCACTGCAAAAAGAAGAGCGGTCCTCCTCACGGTCTGCGGGGCAGCGACCTACAGCCTCATGAAGAATCTTCTGGCTCCGGTGAAACCCACAGATAAGTCATATGAGGAGCTGTGTACACTGGTTCTGGAGCATCTTAGACCGAGGGAGACCGTGCTGATGGCGAGGTATCGGTTCTACACGTGCCAGTGAGCTGAAGGTCAGGAAGTGGCGAGCTATGTCGGCGAGCTAAGGCGGCTTGCAGGACAATGTGAGTTTGATGGCTACCTGGAGCAAATGCTCAAAGACTTTTTTGTATTGGGCATTGGCCATGTGACCATCCTACGAAAACTTTTGACTGTAGAGACACCGGCCCTCAGTAAGGTCATTGTTCATAAATTAACTGGAACTGTGCTTGCGAGCAGAAATGTACAGGGCAGAAACCACGAGTCTGCAACTGCCAGCAGGCCTCAGGTGACCCAGATGACTCAGAGTGCGCAACAAAGGATGAATGCAAGGCAATTCACATCTTGTTGGTATTGTGGAAGCTTCCATTCAGCATATTCATGCCGCTTCAAAGGGTATGCTTGCAAGAGCTGTGGAATAATGGGGCACCTCCAACGATCTGCAAAACCTACTAACCACCACGTGGCAAAGGAAGATTGGTCCATGGTGGATCAACGCAATTTCGAGCCTCAGAGAGAGAAAGCAGATGCTGAAGTACACGGGGTGCACACATTTTCGATGAAATGGCCACCTATAATGCGAAATGTAAAATTGAATGGCTTACCCGTAGCCATGGAACTGGACACTGGCGCTAGCCAATCCATCATGAGTAAAAAGGTGTTTGAGAGACTGTGGTGCAACAAGGCACTCAGACCAGCCCTGAGACCCATCCACACGAAACTGAGAACTACACCAAAGAGCTTATCACTGTCCTGGGCAGCGCCATGGTCAAGGTCACCTACGAGGGCACGGTGCATGAACTGCCACTCTGGATTGTCCCGGGCGATGGCCCCACACTGCTTGGAAGGAGCTGGCTGGGCAAAATCCGCTGGAACTGGGGTGATATCACATGTCGATGAGGCCTCATGTACCCAGGTTCTTAACAAATTTACTTCCATTTTAGAGCAAGGCATTGGAAATTTTTCTGGGTCGAAGGTGTGGATCCACTTGGTCTCAGAGGCATGACTTATTCACCACAAGGTGCGAGCGGTACCTCACATGATGAGGGAGAGAGTGGAAATTGAGCTGGACAGGCTGAACGCGAGGACATCATCTCCCCAGTGGAATTCAGCGAGTGGGCCAGCCCGATTGTTCCAGTACTCAAAAGTGATGGTACGGTCAGGATTTGCGGTGATGATAAAGTAACTATTAATCGTTTCTCGTTGCAGGACCAATACCTGCTACTTAAGGCAGACGACCTATTTGTGACACTGGCAGGAGGCAAGACGTTCACCAAGCTCGACCTGACTTCGGCCTACATGACCCAGGAGCTGGAGGAGTCTTCGAAGGGCCTCACCTGCATCAACACGCACAAGGGACTGTTCATCTACAACAGATGCCCGTTTGGAATTCGGTCGGCGACAGCGATCTTCCAGAGAAACATGGAGAGCCTACTCAAGTCGGTACCATACACGGTGGTTTTTCAGGACAACATATTGGTCACAGGTCGGGGCATCGTCGAGCACGTACAAAACCTGGGGGAGATCCTCCAGCGACTGGATCGCGTAGGGCTGCGGCTGAAGAGGTCGAAATGCGTCTTTATGGCAACAGAAGTGGAGTTTTTTGGAAGAAAGATCGTGGCGGACGGCATTCGGCCCACAAACGCCAAGACAGAGGCTATCAGGATCGCATACAGGCCACAGAATGTCACGGAGCTGCGGTCGTTCCTGGGACTCCTCAACTATTTTGGTAACTTCCGACTGGGGTTAAGCACCCTCTTACAGCCCCTACATGTATTATTGCATAAAGGTGAGAACTGGGTATGGGGAATAAAACAAGTAATTGCTTTTGAGAAAGCCAGAATCATTGTATGCTTCAACAAGCTGCTTGTATTGTATAACCCGTGTAAAAGACTTGTGCTAGCATGTGATGCATCGTCGTACGGAGTCGGGTGTGTATTACAACAAGTTAATGTTGCGGGGAAGTTGCAACCTGTGGCCTATGCCTCCAAGAGCTTGTCGAAGGCCAAGAGGGATGACAGCATGATTGAGAAAGAGGCATTAGCGTGTGTGTTCGGGGTAAAGAAAATGCATCAGTACCTGCTTGGCCTCAAATTTGAACTGGAAACCGATCACAAGCCCCTCATATCCCTGTTTACTGAAAAAAAGGGGATAAATACTAATGCCTCAGCGTGAGTGCCCACCTTTGTATGCGGGCTATCAGCATATAACTATACTATCCACCACAGGTCAGGCACCAAGAACTGTGCAGGTGCTCTAAGTCGGCTACCATTGCCCACCACGGGGGTGGAAATGGCGCAGCAGCCTGCAAACTTGTTGATGATGGCACAGCCCGCAGACTTGTTGATGTCATGGAAGTGTTTGAAAATGATAAGTCACCTGTCACGGCCCGCCAGATTAGGACATGGACCAGCCAAGATCCTCTGTTGTCCCTTGTAAAAACCTGTGTACTGCATGGGAGCTGGGCCAGCAACCCCGTTGAAATGCAAGAGCCAATCAAGCCATTCCAGCGGCCAAAGGATGAGCTGTCCATTCAAGCAGACTGCCTGTTGTGGGGTAACCGCGTAGTGCTGCCAAAAAAGGGCAGGGAGACGTTCATCTCGGATCTCCACAGCACACACCCAGGAATAGTAATGATGAAAGCGATAGCCAGATCCCACGTGTGGTGGCCCGGTATCGACTCTGACTTAGTGTCCTGTGTACGGCAATGCAGCGTATGTGCTCAGTTGAGCAACGCGCCCAGAGAGGCACCACTACGTTTTTGGTCCTGGCCCTCCAGACCATGGTCGAGGATCCATGTCGACTATTCGGGCCCGTTTCTCGGTAAAATGTTCCTGGTGATGGTGGATGCTTTTTCAAAATGGATTGAATGTGAAATAATGTCGGGAAGCACCGCCACCGCCACCATTGAAAGCCTGAGGGCCATGTTTGCCACCCACGGCCTGCCTGACATACTGGTCAGTGACAATGGGCCATGTTTCACCAGTGCCGAATTTAAAGAATTCATGACCCGCAATGGGATCAAACATGTCACCTCAGCCCCGTTTAAACCAGCCTCCAATGGGCAGGCAGAGCGGGCAGTACAAACCATCAAACAGAGCCTTAAACGATTCACAGAAGGCTCACTCCAAACCCGCCTGTCCCGAGTACTGCTCAGCTACCGCACGAGACCCCACTCGCTCACAGGGGTGCCCCTGGCTGAGCTACTCATGAAAAGGACACTTAAAACCAGACTCTCGCTGGTTCACCCCAACCTGCATGATCAGGTAGAGAGCAGGCGGCAGCAACAAAATGTAGTAAACGATGGTCACGCCACTCTGTCACGGGAAATTGATCTTAATGACCCTGTGTATGTGCTAAATTATGGACATGGTCCCAAGTGGATCGCGGCACGGTGATAGCTAAAGAAGGGAGTAGGGTGTTTGTAGTCAAACTCGACAATGCACAAATTTGCAGAAAGCACCTGGACCAAACGAGGCTGCGGTTCACAGACTGCCCTGAACAACCCACAGCAGACACCACCTTTTTCGAGCCCACAACACACACCCAAAGGATCGACAACACCACCCCGGACCAGGAAATCAAATCGATCACGCCCAACAGCCCAGCAACGCCAGGCTCACCCAACAGGCATGCAGGGCCAACAACACGCCAGCCCAGCGAGGGCACAGCCAACATACCAGAACAGACATTTGTACCGAGGCAGTCCACCAAGGAAAGAAAGGCTCCCGACCCCCTCACCTTGTAAATAGTTTTCACTTTGACTTTGCGGAGGAGTGATGTTGTGTATCTGTAAAGCATGCACTCCCTATGTTCCGCCACCTAGGAGCGCATCCCCTGAAGTCCCAAGGGATCCCGGCATCCCTTTGGAGCACAGTATGTAAACCGGCCCCTAAGGCCTGTTCCTCACTCTGGATTGTCTTAATAAAGACTGAGGTCACTGTTACTTTAACCTCCCTGTGTGCAGTCTCATCTGTGTCAGGAACGCATCACCGATAATTCTGCCTTCCTGTTTTTCCCAAGAAAGTGGATAATCTCACACTTATCCACATTATACTGCATCTGCCATGCATTTGCCCATTCTCATAACCTGTCCAAATCACCCTGCAACCTCTTAGCATCCTCCTCACAGCTCACACTGCCACCCAGCTTAGTGTCATCTGCAAACTTGGAGATATTACATTCAATTCCTTCGTCTAAATCATTAATATATATTGTAAATAGCTGGGGTCCCAGCACTGAACCTTGCGGCACCCCACAAGTTACTGCCTGCCACTCTGAAAAGGACTCGTTTATTCCCACTCTTTGCTTCCTGTTTGCCAACCAGTTCTCTAACCACGTCAATACATTAGCCCCAATAGCATGTGCCTTAATTTTACACACTAATCTCTTGTGTGGGACCTTGTCAAAAGCCTTTTGAAAATCCAAATACACCACATCTGCTGGTTCTCCTGTATCCACTCTACTAGTTACATCCTCAAAAAACTCTAGAAGATTTGTCAAGCATGATTTCCCATTCATACATCCATGCTAACTTGGACTAATCCTGTCACTGCTTTCCAAATGCGCTGCTATTACATCTTTAATAATTGATTCCAGCATTTTCCCCACCACCGATGTCAGGCTAACCGGTCTATAATTTGCTGTTTTCTCTCTCCCTCCTTTTTTAAGAAGTGGGGTTACATTAGCTACCCTCCAATCCATAGGCACTGATCCTCCAGATTCCATGGAATTTTGGAAAATGATCACCAATGCATCTACTATTTCTACGGCCACTTCCTTAAGTACTCTGGGATGCAGACTATCAGGCCCTGGGGATTTATCGGCCTTCAGTCTCATCAGTTTCCCCAACACCATTTCCTGACTAATAAGGATTTCCCTCAGTTCCTCGTTCCCGCTAGACCATCGATCCCCTAGTATTTTCGGGAGGTTATTCATTTCTTCCTTAGTGAAGACAGAAACAAAGTATTTGTTCAATTGGTCTGCCATTTCCTTGTTCCCCATTATAAATTCACCTGAATCTGACTGCAAGGGACCTACATTAGTCTTCACTCATCTTTTCCTCTTCACATATCGAAAGAAGCTTTTGCAGTCAGTTTTTATGTCCCCTGTAAGCTTACTTTCATACTCTATTTTCCCCCTCCTAATTAAACCCTTAATCCTCCTTTGCTGAATTCTAAATTTCTCCCAGTCCTCAGGTTTGCTGCTTTTTCTGGCAAATTTGTATGCCTCTTCCTTGGATTTAACACTATCCCTAATTTCCTTTGTTCGCCACAGTTGAGTCACCTTCCCTTTTTTACTTTTACACCCGACAGGGATGTACAATAGTTGTAATTCATCCATGTGATCTTTAAATGTCTGCCATTGCCTATCCACCGTCAACCCTTTAAGTATCATTCGCCAGTGTATCCTCGCCAAATCACGTCTCATACCATCGAAGTTTCCTTTCTTTAAGTTCAGGACCCTAGTCTTTGAATTAACAGTGTCGCTCTCCATCTTAATGAAGAATTCTACCATATTATGGTCATTCTTCCCAATGGGGCCACGCACGACCAGATTGCTAATTAATCCTCTCTCGTTACACAAGACCCAGTCTAGAATGGCCTGCTCTCTAGTTGGTTCTTCGACATATTGGTCTAGAATACTGTGGAGTAGGATTTCCTGGTGTCCTTTATACACACCAGGAAATCCTACTCCACAGTATTGCTACCAGTTTGCTTAGCCCAATCAATATGTGGGTTAAAGTCACCCATGATAACTGCTGTACCCTTATTGCACGCGTCCCTAATTTCCTGTTTGATGCCATCCCCAACCTCCCAGCTACTGTTTGGTGGTATGTACACAACTTCCACTAACGTTTTCTGCCCTTTGGTGTTTCGCAGCTCTACCCATATAGATTCCACATCATTCAAGCTAATGTCCTTCCTTACTATTAACGTTAATGGTTAAAGCTCCTCTTTAACCATTAACGTTACCCCACTTTCTTTTCCTTCCTGTCTATCCTTCCTGAATATTGAATACCCCTGGTTGTTGAGTTCCCAGCCTTGGTCACCCTGGAGCCATGTCTCCGTAATCCCAATTACATCATATCCGTTAACATCTATCTGCGCAGTTAATTCGTCCATCTTATTATGAATGCTCCTCGCATTGAGACTCAGAGCCTTCAGGTTTGTTTTTTTAACACTTTGTCCTTTTAGAATTATGTTGTAATGTGGCCCTTTTTGCTTTTTGCCTTTGATTTCTCTGCCCTCCACTCTTGCTTTTCTCCTTACTACCTTTTGCTTCTGCCCGCTTTTTGCTTCCCTCTGCCTCCCTGCATAGGTTCCCATCCCCCTGCCATTTTAGTTTAAACCCATCCCAACAGCACTAGCAAACACCACCTAGGACATAGGTTCCGGTCCTGCCCAGGTGCAGACCGTCCGGTTTGTACTGGTCCCACCTCCCCCAGAACCGGTTCCAATTTCCCAAGAATTTGAATCCCTCCCTTCTGCACCACTCCTCAAGTTCATCTGAACTATCCTGCAATTTCTACTCTGACTAGCACGTGGCACTGGTAGCAATCATGAGATTCCTACCTTTGAGGTCCTACTTTTTAATTTAACTCCTAGCTCCCTAAATCCAGCTTGTAGGACCTCATCCCGTTTTTTACCTATGTCGTTGGTAACGATATGCACCACGACAGTTGGCTGTTCACCCTCCCTTTTCAAAATGTCCTGCACCCGCTCCGAGACATCCTTGACCCTTGCACCAGGGAGGCAACATACCATCCTAGAGTCTCACTCTGTTTCCTGCCCTCCTGTACAGCAGAGCCACCCATGGTGCCATGAACTTGGCTGCTGTTGCCTTCCCCTGATGGGTCATTTCCCCCAACTGTACCCAAAATGGTGTATCTGTTTTGGAGGGAGATGACCGCAGGGGACCCCTGCACTACCTTTTTTCCACTACTCTGCCTGATGGTCACCCATTCCCTATCTGCTTGAGTAACCTTTACCTGCAGTGTGACCAACTCACTAAACGTGCTATTCACGACATCCTCAGCATCGCGAATGCTCCAGGGTGCGTCCATACGCAACTCCAGTGCTGCAATGCGATCTGTAAGGAACTGCAGCTGGACACACTTCCTGCACACATAGTAGTCAGGGACTTCCCACATAGCACAGGAGGAGCATGACAAGGGTCTGAGCTCTCCTGCCATGACTTAACCCTTAGATTAACTTATTTTGTGTAACCAACAAATGGAGTACAAACACAACAAATTTCCCTCCTTCTGAAAACAAAGTCATTGAACAGTCAAAATCCTTGAGATAGCCAGGCTGTGTTCTGATACGCTGAGACAGGCATGGAGTTTGCGGTGTTTGATCGAGGTTTTCAGTTGGAAAACAAAATGGTGCCATCTGTTTCAGCCTGCTGATCTGTTGGCCTGTGAGTTGGGATCAGTCTACGAGCGTTCCATCGAGTTCCATCATTGAGCTCGTAGGGGTGAGGGCTGAACCTTCGCCCGATCTGTTTTGGAGACAAAAGTGAGGATGCGAGTGTCATGCATACCTGTTCCACACAGGTATATAACTATATCTTACCATGCTATACATGACTGTAACTAGATATGACCTGTAACCACAAGCATACTTTACCACCAGGGGTGCACTTGCAGGAGACATTGCATACCTGTTCCACACAGGTATATGAAGGCAGGTCTCAGGCAAGTGTGGCACTTGAGAGCTGTGAAATAAAGGTGCAGGTCCAGAGTGACCTTGACTTCAGCATGTGCCTTGTGTAAGTCTGTACTGCAGGGTCAGGACTTTACAGCGAGCTTATGACTATTGTTTGAGCGCTTAACTCTGACCCAATCTCCGTTCTTCAGTTTGGGCTTTTGAGCGTGTCATTTTGTGTCAGTGTACGACTTCGCTTTTCGTTGGCATTCCGAAATCTGGGATGTGCGTGTAGTAATTGCCGCGCTAGGTTTGGCTGGGGGTTTGAGAATGTCCAGTAGCCAGCGAAGATTTCACCCAATCATGAGCTCAGCGGGTGCCTTCTCCGTTAGCGAGTGCTTTGTCCAACGGTATGTGCGGAGAATGGTTTGAACAGCTTCGTCGAATGTTTGGCCTGCTGCGAGGTTGGTTTTCAAACCCTCTTTGATGACGTGGTTAAATCGTTCAACACCTCCATTGCTTTGAGGATTGTACCGAGCAGTAAGGCGATGCTCAATAGCATGATGAGTGAGGAAATCCGCAAACTGCTCGGACACAAACTGTGGTCCATTGTCAGTGATTATGACCTCTGAGAGGCCCCACTTCGTGAACATAAGCTGCAGAATAGTTATTATGTCTGCAATTACCATCGAATAACTCCACGAGGCCTTGTACTGTGAATAAGAGCTGTGTGACTTCAGTCCATTTAATACGACTTCAAAGTGAGGAGCAGCATGGCTGGCAGCCTTTTATATCCCCTGCACACCAGGGCACGAAACCCCTGGGTCTCCAAGAGCAGCGCCCTCAGGTGGTACATCGTACATAGTTCCATAGTGAATACATAGCAAAAGAAAAGAGGTTGCATACATGACATCATTCTCCCCCAAAGTCTTTGATGCGAGTTGATTACAGGTTAAGGCGAACTGGAGCCCTGCGCTCCCCGGTTGACTGTCTGAGTGTCGCTTCTGGCCTGGTGCACGCACAACTCCAGGTCCGAGTCAATGCCGGGCCACCAGATGTGGAACCTGGCGATAGCCTTCATCATGACTATGCCTGGGTGGGTGCTGTGTAGATCACGTATGAGGGTTTCCCTGCCTCTCTTTGGCAAGATAACGCGGTTGCCCCATAAGAGGCAATCTGAATGGATTGACATTTCATCTTTACGACGGTACTTTCGTGATTTGGACGAAGGAATTGAATGTAATATCTCCAAGTTTGCAGATCCTACTAAGCTGGGTGGCAGTGTGAGCTGTGAGGAGGATGCTAAGAGGCTGCAGGGTGACTTGGACAGGTTAGATGAGTGGGCAAATGCATGGCAGATGCAGTATAATGTGGATAAGTCTGAGGTTATCCACTTTGGTGGCAAAAACAGGAAGGCAGAATATTATCTGAATGGTGACAGATTAGGAAAAGGGGAGGTGCATCGAGACCTGTGTGTCATGGTACATCGGTCATTGAAAGTTGGCATGCAGGTACAGCAGGCGGTGAAGAAGACAAATGGCATGTTAGCGTTCATAACGAGAGGATTTGAGTAGAAGAGCAGGGAGGTCTTGCTTCAGTTGTACAGGGCCTTGAATATTGTGCACAGTTTTGGTCTCCTAATCTGAGGAAGGACATTCTTGCTATTGAGGGAGTGCAGCGAAGGTTCACCAGACTGATTACCGGGATGACAGGACTGATATATGAAGAAAGACTGATCGACTAGGCTTATATTCACTGGAATTTAGAAGAATGAGAGAGGATATCATCGAAACATATAAAATTCTGACGGGATTGGACAGGTTAGATGCAGGAAGAATGTTCCCAATGTTGGGGAAGTCCAGAACCAGGGTTTACAGTCTAAGGATAAAGGGTAAGCCATTTAGGACCGAGATGAGGAGAAACTTCTTCACTCAGAGAGCTGTGAACCTGTGGGATTCTCTACCACAGAAAGTTGTTGAGGCCAGTTCATTAGATATATTCAAAAGGGAGTTTGATGTGGCCCTTACGGCTAAAGGGATCAAGTGGTATGGAGAGAAAACAGGAATGGGGTGCTAAAGTTGCATGATCAGCCATGATCATATTGAATGGTGGTGCAGGCTCAAAGGGCCGAATAGCCTACTCCTGCACCTATTTTTTATGTTTCTATGATTCTACGAAATGGCTTCATCTCGTCTTGCATGTCTCGAGGGACCGCTAACCAGCTCCCATTGAGGTCGCAACTTTTTACAAGGGATAGCAGAGGATCCTGGCTGGTCCAGGTCTTAATTTGGTGGGCTGTTACAGGTGACCCTTCACTGTCAAAGGTATCCATGGCCAGTAGCAGGTCTGTGGGCTGCGCCATTTCCACTCCAGTGGTGGGCAATGGTAGTCCGCTGCGAACATCGGCGCAGTTTTCAGTGCCTGGCCTGTGGCGGATCACATCGTCGTAGGCAGACAGTGTTAGTGCCCATTTCTGGATTTGTGACGAAGCTTTGATGTTTATGCTTTTGCTTTCCAAAAACAGTGAGATTAGGGGCTTGTGGTCTGTCTCTAACTGGAACCTGAGTCCAAACAAATATTGGTACATCTTTTTTACACCGTAAACACAGGCTAAATCCTCATTTTTGACCATGCTGTGGCCGCTTTCGGACTTTGATAGGCTTCTGAACACATATGCAACCGGTTGGAACTTGCCCACTGCATTGGATTGCTGCAAAACACACCCGACAGCATACGACGACTCATCACATGCTAAAACTAGACGTTTACATGGGTCATATAATACCAGCAACTTATTCGAACACAACAGGTTTCTGGCCTTCTCAAAGGTGGCCTCTTGATTTTTACCACAAGCCTAGTCATTTCCCTTGTGTAACAGCTTGTGCAATGGTTCCAGCAAGGTGCTCAACCCTGGAAGAAAGTTACCGAAATAGTTGAGGAGTCCCAGGAACAAGCGCAGCTCCGTTACATTTCGTGGTGTGGGTGCATTCTGGACGGCTTCTGTCTTCGAGTCTGTGGGTCTGATGCCATCTGCAGCAATCTTCCTCCTCAGGAATTCTACCTCTGGCACCAGGTAGACACATTTGGATCGTTTCAACTGGAGTCCAACTCTGTTTCGTCGACTTAAAACTTCTTCCAGGTTGTGCAGGTGTTCGGAGATGTCGTGGCCAGTGATGAGGATGTCGTCCTGAAATACGACGGTGCGTGGAACCGATTTCAACAGGCTCTCCATGTTTCTTTGGAATATGGCCGCAGCCGAGCTGTTGTGTATCTGTAAGGCATGCACTCCCATGTTCCGCCACCAGGGAGCGCATCCCCTGAAGTCCCAAGGGATTCCAGCATCCCTCACTGTATATAAGCCAGCCACTAAGACCTGTTCCTCACTTTGGAGTGTCTTAATAAAGACTGAGGTCACTGTTACTTTAACCTCCCTGTGTGCAGTCTCATCTGTGTTAAGAACACAATAACTGGCGACGAGTATACGAATCCAACGCAAAGATGCAGAAAACTGTGGACATCCTGGAGAAGTTCTCGGAGGGTGAGGATTGGGAAGCCTATGTCGATCGGCTAGACCAGCACTTTGTAGCCAATGAGCTGGACTGAGAAGGAAGCGCTGCAAAAAGGAGAGCGGTCCTCCTCACGGTCTGCAGGGCACCGACCTACAGCCTCATGAAAAATCTTCTGGCTCCGGTGAAACCCACAGATAAGTCATATGAGGAGCTGCGTACACTGGTTCGGGAGCATCTTAACCCGAGGGAGAGCGTGCTGATGGCGAGGTATCGGTTCTACATGTGCCAGCGATCTGAAGGTCAGGAAGTGGCGAGCTACGTCGCTGAGCTAAGGCAACTTGCAGGACAATGTGAGTTTGATGGCTACCTGGAGCAAATGCTCAGAGACTTTTTTGTACTGGGCATTGGCCACGAGACCATCGTACGAAAACTTTTCACTGCAGAGACACCGACCCTGAGTAAGGACATTGCGATAGCACAGGTGTTTATGTCCATCAGTGATAACACCAAACCGCTTCAAAAGGTATGTTTTCAGAGCTGTGGAACAATGGGGCACCTCCAACGAGCTTGCAAACGAGCTGCAAGCTCTGCAAAACCTGCTAACCACAACGTGGCAGAGGAAGATCGGTCCATGGTGGATCAAAGCAATTTCGAGCCTCAGAGAGAGGAAGCAGATGCTGAAGTACATGGGGTGCACACATTTTTTGACGAAATGTCCACCAATAATGCTAAACATAAAATTGAATGGCTTACCCATAGCCATGGAACTGGACACTGGCGCTAGCCAATCCATCATGAGTAAAAAGATGTTTGAGAGACTGTGGTGCAACAAGGCATTCAGACCAGCCCTGAGCCACATCCACATGAAACTGAGAACAGACACCAAAGAGCTCATCACTGTCCTGGGCAGCGCCATGGTCAAGGTCACCTACGAGGGCATGGTGCACGAAATGCCATTCTGGATTGTCGCCGGCGATGCTCCACACTGCTTGGAAGGAGCTGGCTGGGCAAAATCCGTTGGAACTGGGATGACATCTGAGCACTATCACATGTCGATGAGGCCTCATGTACCCAGGTTCTTAACAAATTTCCTTCCCTTTTTGAGCCAGGCATTGGAAACTTTTACGGGGCGAAGGTGCGGATCCACTTGGTCCCAGAGGCACAACCCATTCACCACAAGGCGCGAGCGGTACCTCACATGATGAGGGAGAGAGTGGAAATCGAGCTGGACAGGCTGCAACGTGAGGGCATCATCTCCCCAGAGGAATTCAGCGAGTGGGCCAGCCCGATTGTTCCAGTACTCAAAAGTGATGACACGGTCAGGATTTGCGGCGATTATAAAGTAACTATTAATCATTTTTCGCTACAGGACCAATACCCGCTACCGAAGGCAGACGACCTATTTGCGACACTGGCAGGAGGCAAAAAGTTCACCAAGCTCGACCTGACTTCGGCCTACATGACCCAGGAGCTGGAGGAGTCTTCAAAGGGCCTCACCTGCATCAACACGCATAAGGGACTGTTCATCTACAACAGATGCCCATTTGGAATTCGGTCGGCTGCAGCGATCTTCCAGAGAAACATGGAGAGCCTACTCAAATCGGTACCACGCACGGTGGTTTTTCAGGACCATATATTGGTCACGGGTCAGGACACCATCGAGCAACTACAAAACCTGGAGGAGGTCCTCCAGTGACTGGAACGTGTAGGGCTGTGGCTAAAGAGGTCAAATTGTGTCTTCATGGCAACAGAAGTGGAGTTTTTTGGGAGAAAGATCGCGGCGGACGGCATTCGGCCCACAGATGCCAAGACAGAGGCTATCAGGAACGCACTCAAGCCACAGAACGTCATGGAGCTGCGGTCGTTCCTGGGACTCCTGAACTATTTTGGTAACTTTCTACCGGGGTTAAGCACCCTCTTAGAGCCCCTACATGTGTTATTGCAAAATGTGAGAACTGGGGATGGGGAAAAAAAACAAGTAATTGCTTTTGAGAAAGCCAGATACATTTTATGCTCCAACAAGCTGCTTGTATTGTATAACCCATGTAAAAGACTTGTGCTAGCATGTGATGCATCGTCGTACGGAGTCGGGTGTGTATTACAACAAGCTAACGTTGCGGGGAAGTTGCAATCTGTCGCCTATGCCTCTAGGAGTTTGTCTAAGGCCGAGAGGGCCGACAGCATGTTTGAGAAAGAGGCATTAGCGTGTGTGTTCGGGGTAAAGAAAATGCATCAGTACCTATTTGGCCTCATATTTGGGCTGGAAACCGATCACAAGCCCCTCATATCCCTGTTCGCTGAAAACAAGGGGATAAATACTCATGCCTCAGCCCACATACAAAGGTGGGCACTCACACTATCAGCATATAACTATACTATCCACCACAGGCCAGGCACCGAGAACTGTGTGGATGCTCTCAGTCGGTTACCATTGCCCACCATAGGGGTGGAAATGGCGCAGCCTGCAAATTTGTTGATGGTGGCACAGCCCGCAGACTTGTTGATGGTCGTGGAAGCGTTTGAAAATGATAAATCACCTGTCAAGGCCTGCCAGATTAGGACTTGGACCAGCCAAGATCCTCTGCTGTCCCAAGTAAAAAACTGTGTACTGCATGGGAACTGGGCCCGCATTCCCATTGAAATGCAAGAGCTAATCAAGCCGTTCCAGTGGCGAAAGGTCGAGATGTCCATTCAGGCAGACTGCCTGTTGTGGGGTAACCGCCTATTGCTACTCAAAAAGGGCAGGACGTTCATCTCGGATCTCCACAGCACACACCCGGGTATAGTAATGATGAAAGCGATAGCCGGATCCCACGTGTGGTGGCCCGATATTGACTCTGACTTAGAGTCCTGTGTACGGCAATGTAGCATGTGTGCTCAGTTGAGCAACGCGCCCAGAGAGGCACCACTAAGTTTATGGTCCTGGCCCTCCAGACCATGGTCGAGGATCCATGTTGACTATGCGGGCCCGTTTCTCGGTAAAATGTTCCTGGTGGTGGTGGATGCTTTTTCAAAATGGATTGAATGTGAAATAATGTCGGGAAGCACCACCGCCGCCACCATTGAAAGCCTGAGGGCCATGTTTGCCACCCACGGCCTGCGTGATCATACTGGTCAGTGACAACGGGCCATGTTTCACCAGTTCGGAATTTAAAGAATTCATGACCCGCAATGGGATCAAACATGTCACCTCGGTCCTGTTTAAACCAGCCTCCAATGGGCAGACAGAGCTTGTAGTACAAACAATCAAATCGAGCCTTAAACAAGTCACAGAAGGCTCACTCCAAACCCGCCTGTCCCGAGTACTGCTCAGCTACCGCACGAGACCCCACTCGCTCACAGGGGTGCCCCCGGCTGAGCTACTCATGAAAAGGACACTTAAAACCAGACTCTCGCTGGTTCACCCCAACCTGCATGATCAGGTAGAGAGCAGGCGGCAGCAACAAAATGTAAACAATGGTCGCGCCACTGTGTCACGGGAAATTGATCTGGATGACCCTGTGTATGTGCTAAACTATGGACATGGTCCCAAGTGGATCGCGGGCACGGTGATAGCTAAAGAAGGGAGTAGGGGTTTGGAGTCAAACTAGACAATGCACAAATTTGCAGAGAGCACCTGGACCAAACGAGGCTGCAGTTCACATACTGCCCTGAACAATCCACAGCAGACACCACCTTTTTTGAGCCCACAACACACACCCAAAGGATCAACGACACCACCCTGGACCAGGAAATCGAACCCATCACGCCCAACAGCCCAGCAAGGCTAGGCTCACCCAGCAGCCCTGCAAGGCCAACAACATGCCAGCCCAGCGAGAGCACAGCCAACACACCAGAACAGACATTTGTACCAAGGCGGTCCACCAGGGAAAGAAAGGCTCCCGACTGCCTCACCTTGTAAATAGTTTTCACTTTGACTATGTGGGGGAGTGATGTGTATCTGTAAGGCATGCACTCCCATGTTCCGCCACCAGGGAGCGCATCCCCTGAAGTCCCAAGGGATCCCAGCATCCCTTGGGAGCACTGTATATAAGCCGGCCCCTAAGGCCTGTTCCTCACTCTGGGGTGTCTTAATAAAGACTGAGGTCACTGTTACTTTAACCTCCCTGTGTGCAGTCTCATCTGTGTTAGGAACACAATACGAGCGAAACCCGAACGGGCACCTGTGTTACACGAACATTCCTTTGCACGTGTTAATGCATTTTAGTTTTTTCGACAACTCAACCAGCTCCTGGGTCATGTAAGCAGAGGTTAGATCCAGCTTGGTGAACACCTTTCCCCCTGCTAATGTCGCGAAAAGGGCATCAGATTTGTAGTGGGTACTGGTTCTGTAACGAGACTCGGTTGATCGTTACTTTACAGTCGCTGCAGATTCTGACCGTGCCATCGCTTTTTAGTACCGGAAAAATTGGGCTGGCTCACTTGTTGAACTCGACTGGTGATATGATCCCCTCGCATTGAAGTCTGTCCATTTCGATCTCCTCTTTCTCCCTCATCATGTAGGGGACCGCTCGAGCCTTGTAATGAACGGGCCGTGCCTTGGGGACAAGTGGATCTGTACTTTGGTGCCTGTGAAGTTGCTGATGCCTAGTTCAAATAAAGATGGGAACTTGCTCAGCACTTGAGCACAGGAAGCATTGTCCACTGACGATAATACTTTGACGTCTTCCCTGTCATGTATGTAACTTTTATGTAACAATACTGCAATACTGTATATACGTAAGAAATGCACACCTTGATCACAGGGGGTGAACTTGTGGGAGACACTCCTCACCTGGTCATCCAGGTGTATAAAGGGAGGTCCCACCCAGGGTCATCACTTCTTGGTCCTGTGAATAAAGGTTCAGGTCATGGAGTGACCTTGTCCATAGAATGTGCCTCGTGTGGATTTGTGGTATTGTGTCAGGACTTTACATTGGCGACGAGAAACAGGAATCAACGACCCACGAGGATGGCCACCGGCAGCACAGATGAACGGTACTGTGTTGCTGAGGACTGGGACGATTTCATTGAGAGGCTCCAACAGAGTTTTGTCACGAAGGACTGGCTGGAAGACGCAGCAGCCAACAAGCGAAGGGCTCATCTGCTGACCAGCTGTGGACCTAAGACTTACGCGCTCATGAAAGACCTGCTAGCACCCGAGAAGCCGGTGGACAAAATCTTTGAAGAGCTCAGCAAGCTAATCAGTGAGCACCTCAAACCGGCGAGCAGCGTACACATGGCCCGACACAGAATCTATACACAACGACGTCGGGAAGGACAGAGCATACCGGATTTCGTTGCGGACCTCCGGCGCTTGGCCAGCCTCTGTAAGTTCACAGACGCCTGCAGGAGGGAAATGCTAAGGGATTTCTTTATTGAGGGCATCGGTCATGCTGGGATTTTCAGAAAGCTAATTGAGACCAAGGACTTGACCTTGGAAGCGGCGGTGTTGATGGCTCAGACTTTTATGGCGGGTGAGGAGGAAACCAAGGTAATATACGCGCGCAATTCTGCCTCCAACGTGGCGATGGATCAGGGAGTCAATATCATAAACGCGACACAGAGCCCTGCAGGCAGGCAAGGGCAGTTCGAGACACCCCAGGCAGCAATAGACTCAAGAGTAAGTTTCCAACAGAGACAATGGCAGGCTGAACGGACATTTACGCCCCCCCTGGAGTGGACAATGCGGCCTGGGATGGGGGTCATTGACACCCACTAACAGGGTGCTCAAGAGTAGTCAAAGGGGCAATCAGCGAGGAATGCCTTGCAACAGCTCTTTTGTTCACAACAATGGGAATCTCAGTTCATGCTGGAGGTGTCGGGGCAGACATGCTGCCAGGACTTGCAGGTTTCAACAGTTCATCTGCAGAAATTGTAACCTCAGTGGCCATTTAGCCAGAATGTGCAGAAAGCCTGTAACCAGGCTAATATATGAGGCGGATGAACCAGATGAGGGGTCTGCGAGGCAGGATGACGCTTGGGGCAAATCAATGGATGCTGAAGTTCAGCGGGTTCAGTGGCAAACATTTAAAGCTCATATACCAAAACGCCACCTATGATGATGAAAGTCCTATTAAACGGCATCCCTGTATGCATGGAGCTAGACACGGGGGCCAGCCAATCACTCATGAGTGTTCAACAATTCTAAAAGTTGTGGCCACTCAAACCCAGCAGACCCAAACTAGAACGCATTGAGACGCAATCACAAACATACACCAAAGAAATCATTCCAGTGCTAGGCAGTGCAATGTTAACGGTCACACACAATGGATCGGTGAACCGGCTGCTGCTCTGGATTGTCCCGGGCAATGGTCCCGCACTGTTGGGGAGGAGCTGGTTAGCTGAGATGAGCTGGAAATGGGGGGATGTTCACGCCATGTCATCTGTGGAGCGAAGTTCACACTCACAGGTCCTACAGCAATTTGAATCACTAGTCCAACCTGGCGTCGGCACGTTCAAAGGTACCAGAGTAGTGATACGCATCACCCCGGACGCCAGACCAGTGCACCACAAAGCCAGAGCTGTGCCGTATGTGATGCGGGAGAAAATTGAGAGCGAGTTGGACCGGTTGCTGAGAGAGGGCATCATCTCGCCCGTTGAATTCAGTGACTGGGCAAGCCCCATCGTTCCCGTCCTAAAAGCGGATGGCTCGGTCAGGATCTGTGGCGACTACAAGGACACTATCAACCGGGTGTCCCTACAAGACCAATACCGCTCCCGAGAGCGGAGGACCTTTTTGCTACGCTGGCAGGCGGCAAGCTGTTCACCAAGTTGGATCTCACTTCAGCCTACATGACCCAAGAATTGGCCGACGAATCTAAACTACTGACCACCATCACCACGCACAAGGGACTGTTTGTTTACAACAGGTGTTCGTTTGGCATTCGATCAGCGGCGGTGATTTTTCAAAGAAACATGGAAAGCCTGCTCAAATGCATTCCTGGAACAATCGTATTTCAGGATGACATCCTCATCACCGGTCGTGACACCGAGGAACACTTCCACAACCTGGAGGAGGTGCTACGCCGACTGGACCGGGTAGGCCTGCGACTCAAGAAGTCTAAGTGTGTGTTTTTGGCTCCCGAGGTCGAGTTTCTGGGCAGGAGGGTTGCTGCAGACAGGATTCGGCCCACCGAATCCAAAACGTTGGCGATTCGACGAGCGCCCAGGCCCTGCAACACATTGGAGTTGCGTTCATTTCTGGGACTCTTGAACTATTTCGGGAACTTTCTGCTGAACTTAAGCACATTGTTGGAGCCACTACACAAGCTCCTGTGTAAGGGTTGTGATTGGTTTTGGGGGCACTGTCAGGAATGAGCTTTCAATCGGGCGCTGAACCTACTTTGTTCAAATAAGTTGTTGAGCCTGTACGAGCCCCGTAAAAAATTGGTTCTGAAATGTGATGCATCGTCCAATGGGGTTGGGTGCGTGTTGCAGCAGGGTAACGCTGAGGGTCAACTACAACCTGTGGCTTATGCCTCCTGGTCGCTCTCTCAAGCTGAACGGGGATATGGGATGGTTGAAAAGGAAGCACTCGCATGTGTCTATGGGGTGAAAAAAATGATCATTACCTTTTTGGCAGGAGGTTCGAATTAGAAACGGACCACAAGCCATTAACATCCCTGCTGTCAGACAGCAAGGCTGTCAATGCCAATGCGTCAGCTCGCATACAGCGATGGACTCTCACACTCGCTGCGTATGATTACACCATCCGGCACCGGCCCGACACTGAAAATTGCACTGACGCGCTCAGCAGGCTTCCACTGGCCACCACCAAGGGGGCAGCGGAACAAGGCGCTGAGATGGTAATGGCTGTCGATGCCATGACAGCCCGCCAGATCAAAATCTAGACCAACAGAGATCCCCTCCTATCCTTGATTAAGAAATGTGTCCTGACTGGGGATTGGGCGCCCGCACATGGAGCATGCCCTGAGGAGGTCAGACCGTTTCACAGTTGGATGGATGAGCTCTCCATCCAAGCCAACTGCCTACTATGGGGAAGCCGGGTAGTCATGCCCCAGAGGAGCAGGGAAGCATTCATCAGGGAACTCCACAGTGAGCACCCAGGCATCGTGCTGATGAAGGCCATTGCCCGGTCACATGTGTGGTGGCCGGGAATTGATTCAGACCTGGAACACTGTGTTCGCAGGTGCACGACATGTGCCCAGCTAGGTAATGCCCCCAGGGAGGCCCCGCTCAGCCCGTGGCCCTGGCCCACCAAGCCACGGTCACGTATTCACATCGACTACGCAGGCCCGTTCATGGAAAAATGTTTCTCATTGTGGTTGATGCGTACTCGAAATGGATCGAGTGCATCATTTTGAATTCATGCACGACATCCACCAGCATGGAGAGTCTGCGCGCGGTCTTTGTGATCCACGGCTTGCTGGACATCCTTGTTTGCGATAATGGCCCATGTTTCACAAGCTACGAATTCCGGGAGTTCATGTCGGGTAATGGCATTAACCATGCCAGGACAGCATCGTTCAAGCCAGCCTCCAATGGCCAGGAGGAACGTGCGATCCAAATCATAAAACAAGGCATGCTCAGGATTCAAGGACCCTCCCTTCAATGCCGCCTATTGCACCTCCTGCTGGCCTATAGGTCCCGACAGCACTCGCTCACGGGGGTCCCGCCCGCGGAGCTACTCATGAAATGAACACTCAAAACTCGGCTGTCCCTCATTCATCCAGTCCTGTCCAACATTGTTGAAGGCAAGCGCCAGTCCCAAAACGAGTATCATGACCAAAATTCATGGGGGAGATGTATAGAAATTGATGACCCCGTATTTGTTCTCAATCATACTTTGGGGCCTAAATGGCTTGAGGGTACTATAATAGACAAAGAGGGGAATAGGGTCATAGTGGTTAAACTTAACAATAGGCAGATATGCCGCAAGCATCTGGACCAAGTAAAGAAAAGGTTCAGCATGGACACTGAGGAACCTGAGGAAGATCATGAGATGGTATTCACATCACTGCCAGTGAACGAGCAACAAGATCATTCAGCAGCATGCACAGTCCCTGCGGTCAGCCTGGACAGGCCAGAATCACCACAGGTGACAGACACACATACCAAGGCTCAACAACCAGAGCCCCAACTGCGGCGCTCCACGAGAGAGCGCAGACCACCCGAGAGCCTTAACCTATGATCCCAATAAGATGTTGAGGGGGAGGTGATGTCATGTATGTAACCTTTATGTAACAACACTTCAATACTGTATATACGTAAGAAATGCACACCTTGACCACAGGGGGTGAACTTGTGGGAGACACTCCTCACCTGGTCACGCAGGTATATAAAGGGAGGTCCCACGCAGGGTCATCACTTCTTGGTCCTGTGAATAAAGGTTCAGGTCATGGAGTGACCTTGTCCATAGAATGTGCCTCGTGTGGATTTGTGGTATTGTGTAAGGACTTTACATTCCCAGTTCCACTGAATCTACTCCATCCAGCTTCTGCCAAGCAACGTTGGCCCATCGCCTGGTACAATCCACAGTAGCAGCTCATGTGCCTCTCCATCATAGGATACTTTTATGTTCGAACTGCCAATAACTGGTATCAGTTCCTTGGTGTAAGTGCACAGCTTTATCTGAATCGGGCTCAGCTTGGGTCTTTGGGCTTTGTTGTTGCCCCACAGCCTTTCAAATGCCTTCTGGCTCATAGTTGTCTGACTCGCCCCCATGTCCAGCTCCATGGATATAGGAACGCCATTTAATTTGACTTTTATCATCATGGGAGGACTTTTTGTGGAGAGGGTGTGCACCCCGCACTCTGCTCCCTCGGACTGAGTTGCCTCTCTAGCTTGTCCTTTGTAATCCACGCTGGATCGGTACTCTTCTGCCGACTCCACTGCCACGTGGTGAGTCACAGTACGTTTGCACATTCGCTGGAAGTGGCCCCTTGTTCTGCAGCTTTTGCACGCATAGTCTTTAAATCGACATTGATGAGCCCCATGTTTACCCCTGCAATGCCAGCATTGTGTTAATGATTTCGCATTTACACCACTTGGCGGCCTAGGAGCAGCAGGCATGTAGGCTCTGCTCTGTACAGTTCTTATTAGTTCAACAGTTCTGCCTGCAATCGGCGTTATTTTACGTACAGTACTTGCCAATGAGCTCCGATTCTGGGAGGAAGTCATCTGTATGGTATCGCGAATTAGTTTAGTCTGCTCATCGTATGTCTTATCCTTGGCCTTCGTGGGTGCCAGCATGTCCCTGATGAGGCGGTAGACCTCGGGCCCACAACTGGTCAGCAGTATAGCGTTGCGCTTCTCCGCCAATGTATCTGTCTCCCCTGCCAGGTTGTTTGCCACGAAATATTACTTGAGCCTTTCCGTGAAGGCATCCCAATCCTCAGCCTCTGCGAAGTCTTTTACTGTGCCAAAGGTAGCTACAATCACATGAAAGTCCGTATTCTCATCACCAGTTCTTATGTCTGCAATTACCATTGAATAACTCCATGAGGGCTTGTACTGTGAGTAAGAGCTGTGTGACTTCAGTCCATTTAATATGACTGCAAAGTGAGGAGCAGCATGGCTGGCTGCCTTTTATAACCCCTGCACACCAGGGCAGGAAACCCTTGGGCCTCCAACAGTAGCGCCCTCAGGTGGTACATCATACATAGTTATATAATGAATACAAAGAGTTTGCATACAGGACAATAGTGACGATCGTTGATGAGGTCACTGAACATGCTGTAGTGATTTCTGACCATTTGCAATGCAGGTCATGTACTACAACAAGGAAATGCTGGTGCTGTGGAGCTGCTTCAACTGGACCGAAGATAACCAACTGAAGTTGTTGCCATAGTTTTTGTGGCCATGGAATGAGCTTCTTTGGTGCTGGTCAGATGTTTGTGGCCTTTTCGCTCAGACTGCATGCTTTGCAGTGTGAGACAAACTTCCCGATGCAAGTGTCAATTCCAGGCCACCAAAGTGAATCGCGACCTCTCTGCTTCATGCAGACAATGCCAGGGTGTCCATCATGTGCCAATGAGAGAACGCGCTGTTGAAGCGACTTGGGAATTACTGCTCTATCACCACGAGCTAGGCAGCCATCGTTCCAAACGGAAAATTTGTCACGAACTCTGTGGAATGTTTTCAGCTCTTCCAGAATATTTGCATCGGTCACTCTGTCTGGAGGAATTGGCAGACGTGCTGGAGTGTAGCATCACTTATGATTCGGTTTTGAGTTTGTCACAGGAGACAAAGTTTCTGATGGACTGAGTGATGATCGACGAGACATATATGTCATCATCTATGAACAAGTCAACACCAGAGTCCGAAACAGATGTTGAGCGGCTGAGCATGTCAGCTAAGTGGTCGCAACTACCAGCAATGTCCTGCACATCAAAGTTATACTGATGAAGGCGATCTGATCATCGGCTGATTCGTAGCGGTCTGTGCCCAGATCCAGTTGTAGCGAGTAGCGTAGTTAGCACTTGCTGATCCGTACGGAGCGTAAATTTCCTGCCATAGAGATAGATGTGCCAGTGTTCACATGCATCGATGCAAGCGAGTGCTTCACGTTCCTCTGTAGAGTATTTATGTTCTGCAGGCGAGAGCGTGCGAGAGGCGAAGGTGACTGGCCGTTCCAGGCTGTCAATCCATTGCGATAGCGCAGCACCCATGGCAATGCCTGATGCATCCGTGGTGATGTGCATAGTTGCATTTGGATCAAAGTGCGCGAGAATAGAAGGGGATGTGATTTTCTCCTTAAGCGTGTTGAATGCCTGACCCTGGGAATCTGTCCATTCCCAAGGGACATCCTTGCGCAGCAACTTGCGAAGTGGTTCTGCAATCTGCGCGTAGTGCGAGACAAAATTCAGATAGAATTGCAAGTGTCGAGGAATGATGACATTTCTTTGACGTTGGTAGCCTCCTGCATTTGCTGGATTGCATCAACTGTGACTCTGTAGCCCAGAAAGTTTATTGCTCCAGCAGCGAATGCACACTTATCGGCATTAAGTGTAATGTTATGAGTAGCAAATCTATCCATAACAGTGTGAAGTCACTGGTCATGTTCTTCCATTGTCCTTCCATGGACGACGATATCGTCACGCAGATTGAGGGCTCCCTCTATGCCTGCTAGCATAGTAGTGACAATCTTCTGAAATGCACTTGGTGCAGAAGATAGTCCGTAGGGCATGCGTCAATACTGATACAGACCATCATGCGTCGTGAATGCCGTGAGCGGTTTGCTGTCCTCCACTAGGGGTATTTGCAGGTAATTGCAGTACATGTAGAGTTTTGTAAAAACTATTGAGCCGTGGAATTCTGAAGACAGTTCGTTGATGGTAGGAAGAGGGCACTTGTCAGGGATGATGGACTTGTTGACCTCTTTCAGGTCGATGCAGAGGCGGATCTCCTCATTTTTATGCCAAGCAATGACTAAGTTCCAGATCCAGGGTGAGGAGTCAATGCTCTCAATAATTCCCTGAGATTCGAGTCATGTTAATTCTGCGGATACTTGGTCACGAACTGCGAATAGGAGACGGTGAAGTCGCTGCATAACCGGTTTGATGGAAAGGTCAACATGGGTATGATAGCAGAATTTTGTTGTCAGTCTAAACCCTGTGAAGATTGAGGGATACTGCTTGTTAAAGTCCATCGTGTACACTGGTGTGCCCGTTGGGTCGTAAACTTTGAACCCAAGCTTCTCAAAAAGGTCAACACCCATGAGGCTTCGTCCCTTCGCGACGTGAAAGGAAAAGTTCTCCAATGTTATGTCCTTGTAGTATATCGGGACAGATATGACCCGAAGTACCTCAATTTTAGAGTCGGAGTACACATGTAGAATGGAAGTTGCGGGCTGCAGTTGACAGTGCGTGAAGTGAGTTTTGTACACAGCCTCGCTCAATATGGAGACTTTGGCTCCAAGGTCAATGAGGAGGCAGATGGGCGTGCTTTCAATATTTACATCACAGTCCTTAAATTTGCCCGAACCGATGTGTGAAATGTCACTAATGGTTTAAACCATACTGGATTCATCACTATCGGGGTTGTCCACATGTCGAATGTACTGCAATGAGCAACAGACACTGGCAAAATGGTTCATTTTACCATATGCAGAGCATTTCTTCTCACATGCAGGGCAGTTAGAACATAAGAACATAAGAACATAAGAATTAGGAACAGGAGTAGGCCATCTAGCCCCTCGAGCCTGCTCCGCCATTCAACAAGATCATTGCTGATCTGGCCGTGGACTCAGCTCCACTTACCCGCCCACTCCCCGTAACCCTTAATTCCCTCATTGGTTAAAAATCTATCTATCTGTGACTTGAATACATTCAATGAGCTAGCCTCAACTGCTTCCTTGGCCAGAGAATTCCACAGATTCACAACCCTCTGGGAGAAGAAATTCCTTCTCAACTCGGTTTTAAATTGGCTCCCCCGTATTTTGAGGCTATGTCCCCCTAGTTCTAGTCTCCCCGACCAGTGGAAACAACCTCTCTGCCTCTATCTTGTCTATCCCTTTCATTATTTTAAATGTTTCTATAAGATCCCCCCTCATCCTGCTTTTGTACTCCATCCCTTTTGCAATGAAGGCCAACATTCCATATGCCTTCCTGATTACCTGCTGCACCTGCAAACTAACTTTTTGGGATTCATGCACAAGGACCCCCAGGTCCCTCTGCACCGCAGCATGTTGTAATTTCTCCCCATTCAAATAATATTCCCTTTTACTGTTTTTTTTCCCAAGGTGGATGACCTCACACTTTGCGACATTGGATTCCATCTGCCAAACCTTAGCCCATTCGCTTAACCTATCTAAATCTCTTTGCAGCCTTTCTGTGTCCTCTACACATAGAGCTGTCCACAATGCTGGAGGCAGACTCCTCCATGCTCCTGACCACTTGTGACAGGATCGCGGGCACCCCTTGCTTTGCCACCTGAAGCTCGGATTGCATGGCCTCCATCCTTTTTTCATAAGCCCCAACATCGATGGGCTCATCTGAGTCCTCCTTAGCAGGACTCGGCTGTGCACTCGCCCCCCCCAGAGAGATGGCATCCAAGGTTCCCTTTGCCCTTCACCATGCTGCAGCTTGCTAGGCTCTAGCACATCACCCAATGCAGATGGCTCTCCTAAATCTAACACACCCAACTGCGTACTCCCAGTATCTGAGCTGGCGTGTGTGAGTGTAGGAAGCAGTGGTGCTGGCAGAGCTCTCCCCCTCTCCATCTCCCTCATTGGACATGCTATCAAGATCTTCCAGGGCCTCATGTGTGTCCTCCTGACTCTGGCTGCCAGTGACCTCAAAGGGGTCCATCTCGCTTTGGCTGACACTCGGGATCTTATCTGTAATCATAAATGGGACAAGGGGTGCTGTGAGGGTGAAGTGGTGCATTGCACCATGCAGCAAGCAGCTTGCACACATGCATAAGCAATTGCCAGGTAGCCGATTGTACTGTCATGGAGAGATGGCATTGTACAAAGGCCTTCACTTACCAATGCTGCCCCTCTCCTCCAGATCAGTCAGCTCGACATTTTCAGACTCTCTCCCACCAGCGCCTTGTTGCACACCACCTTGGCCTGCAAAGCAAAGAAGGGTTGGTAAGTCGGAGTTTCCTGAGGCCTCGGCAATTAGTGCAAGTGTGGGGCCATTATATGCAGCTGTGCATCTCACACGCAAGAGAGCCTCCATTGTGAGTGTGCGCACATACATGCCTCAGCAATCAAATGCTACTTCAGCTGTTGTATAATGTTAGTGAGAAAGAAGTTGTGAAGGAGAGTCTGGCAGATGGAAGGTGAGGAGTTGGGGAACATGTACTTACTTTCATTAGTCAAATAAGGTCAGTGAGCCTTTTCCTGCATTGGGTTGCGGTGCACTGGTGAATGGAGGTCCCCGAAACCACCTCTGCAATCTCCCTCCAGGCATTTAAGATGACGCTCCTAATTGGTCGCCCAGTATCGGGGTAGAGCAACTGCCTCCATGCAGCTTGCATCAGGCTTTCCTGCTCAGTGTCACTGAAGCAGCTGGGCCTCCTCAAAGGTCCCCCTGCAGCCATCTCCTCTGAAGCAACTCAGACCGAAGTCAAGGCACAGTTGCAAAACCTGCCCTTTAAGAAGGCCAGGGAGCAGCTGCATTGTTAGGATCAATTGGTTAGGCGCGGGATTTCACGCTCCAAACGCCACTCCGCTCCCACACCGCTGCAACCAGCCCATTACCCCAGTCATTACCACTCTGCTCCGTTTAGCTGCCGAAAAAGTGGAATTTTGCTCTTAACACCCCTCCATCCATATTGGCGGTAAGTGACGCAAACATACGGAAGGTGCGTCTCGTTTCCAGCGGAGGACAATTTCGGCCCCATTGTATTTGGGAAAGGAAGGGAGTTTATCAACAGAATTGAGGAGATAAATAAGTGGGAGGCAGTATAATGTGGGAACAATGCTGGCTTCATAAATAATTCGGAATCATTCCAGAATAAATTATACTGGTACAGGAAAGATCAACTACACGAAAACCAAGTCGGGACAAGGAGGAGAAATTCAGGAGTGCCATGTTTGGGGCATTAACATTTAAAAGTTGAAAAAATTAGCGGCAGGCGCTAATGTTGGGTTTGACACTCCAGGAAGGATGTGGAGCACTAAGTCAAGCGCTTCACTTCCTTCCTGGAGCGCAGCAGGCAGCAGGCGTGGCGGTAGGTGTGCAGCGTTGCATAATGGGCCGTGCAGCACTGCTACATTGAAAGGATCCTTTCCTCCCTTAACGGAAAGGGCCATTGCTGCAGGCTCTGCAAGGGATAAACTTACCTGGTCTCAGAAAGCAGCAGCGATCTGGCCCGATCAGCCCGATGGACTGCAGCAGAATGCCAGGCAGATCGATCACTGGCAAAGACAAATGTAAAAAAAAAGGGGAAAGAACATTTCTGAATTTTTTTTTACTTACCTCAGCCACCTCGCCTTTAAGTATCACTTCTGAAGCACCCGGCCTCTCAATGAACGCCTCCTGCAGCTGACAATATTTTCGCCCGGCGATGCTGCAGGGGGTGGAACCGAAGTTCGGGTCCGGGGCGCTACTGGGGTGATGCGCACGGCGATGATGTCACGATCTCTGGGCGAAGGAGATCAAGGCGCAATGTCCTATTGCCACCGCAAACCTCTCGCCACGCCCGGTCGGTACGTGCTTAGTACCCCGTTATCGCCCCCTGGAGGCGATAACGGGAGGTGCTACGGAGGTCAATTTCTAGGCTAAAGAAACTTGCACGGAATGTTGAGACGACAATTGAAAATCATTAAACTAGGAAAACTCTGGCTGCTTAGAGTCAGAACTGGTAGATGTAATGCATGACTGTTTCTTGATCCAGTGTGTTAATGAAGCCGTGAGAGGCAATGCTTATCTTCATCTGGCATTTGTAAATGACCCAGAAAATGTAAAAGAAATGCAAGTCCATAAAATAATAACGTTTAGTGTAGTGTATGAAATGATACAATGAACTCGGTACTGTGAGCCACTGACTAGGTGTAATCTGGTCAGTCTTTAATGGCTTCCAGAAGTGAAGATACAAAGGTAAAGTTTAGCTTATATACCGGGCCCAGTACGAGTGTACCTATGACCCTAAGACCTCCGATGGTAGTGCCCCCTGTTGGTGGACAGACCTTATGTACATAGATTACATCATTCCCACCTAGTTCTTGGCACAAATCCATATTACAAGTTCAGACGGTCCGGAGCCCTTCGCTCCCTGGTTGACCGTCTCAGTACAATCCCAGTGCTTTCCGAGTCTCTCACAACTTGGGGCTGGGCGTTGACCACAGTGGGTTCTTCTGATGGCTGGATGTGAGTTGGTTGGTCGTCTAAGCTCGCGGTGTCTTCTTCCAACTGTTCCGGTCCATCTGTGTCTTACCTTGATTTGATCAATGTGTTTCCTGCACATCTGCCCATTCTTGAGCTTAACCATATACACCCGGTTACCCTCCTTATCCGTAACATTGTCCAGGAGCCACTTGGGCCCTTGACCATGGTTAAGTACATACACTGGGTCATTTACAGATATCGCATGACACTGTGGCGCAGTCGTGATACCACTGCTGGCGTTGACATCGGGTTTCGACATGATTGTTAAGGTCAGGATGGACTAGAGAGAGCTTGGTTTTGAGGCTTCTCTTCATCAATAGTTCTGCAGGCAGGATCCCGGTGAGTGTGTGTGGCCTTGTCCTGTAACTGAGCAGTATGCGTGATAGGTGTGTCTGCAAGGAACCGTGAGTTACACATTTCAGCTTGATGCTTTGAACTGCCCGCTCCGCTTGACCATTGGGCGTGGGTTTGAACAGGGCTGACCTCACGTGTTTTATGCCGTTGCGTTTCATGAACTCTTGAAACTCCAAGCTCGTGAAACATGGTCCGTTGTTGCTGACAACGATGTCTGGCAGACTATGTGTGGCAAACATGGCTGTCAGGTTCTCAATGGTGGCATTGGAAGTACTGGATGACATGATCACACATTCTATCCATTTGGAGTATGCATCTACCACCATAAAAAACATTTTACTGAGGAAGGGGCCCGCAAAGTCGATGTGGATTCTAGACCACGGTTTGGATGGCCATGACCACAGACTGAACGGAGCTTCCTTTGGGGCATTGCTTAACTGTATGCAAGTGCTGCACTGATGCACGCATGACTCTAAGTCAGAGTCAATGCCAGGCCACCAAACATGGAACCTGGCAATGGCCTTCATCATGACAATACCGGGATGCATACTATGTAGCTCCCGTACAAATCTTGCCTTGCTTTTCTTGGGCATTACAACACGATTACCCCACAGTAAACAGTCGGACTGGATGGAAAGCTCATCTTTGCGACGGCTGTATGGTTTGGTTTCATCACCCATTTCCTTGGGGATGGTCAACCAGTCCCCGTTAAGAACAGAACGTTTTACAACCGATTGAGTCGGATTCTGGCTGGTCCCGGTCTTAACTTGTTGAGCAGTAACAGGCGACCCTTCACTCTCAAAGGCATCCATGACCATGAGTAGCTCTGCGGGCATTGGCGTTTCCACCTCCGGTGTGGGCAACAGTAACCGGCTCAATGCACCAGCGCAGTTTTCAGTGTCTGGTCTATGGCGAATGACATAATCATAGACAGATAATGTCAGCGCCTACCTCTGGATGCAGGACGATGCGTTAGTATTGATACCTTTATGTTCCGAGAACACCGATATAAGCGGCTTGTGATCGGTTTCCAGCTCGAAGCGAAGCCCAAACAGGTACTGATGCATTTTTTTTACCCCATAAACACATGCTAAAGCCTCTTTCTCTACAATGTCATAGGCTCTTTCCACCTTGGACAGGCTTCGAGATGCGTATGCAACTGGTTGTAGTTTGCCTGACTCATTGGCTTGCTGGAGTATGCAGCCGACCCCATAGGACAACTCATCACAGGTCAAAACGAGACTCTTGCATGGGTCATACAGTATCATTAGTTTGTGGGAACAGAACAGATTTATAGCCTTCTCAAAGGCTCTGTCTTGAAGTTCACCCCACACCCAGTTGTCTCCTTTCCTGAGCAGCTTGTGCAAAGGCTCTAATACTGTGCTCAATTTAGGTAAGAAGTTATCGAAGTAGTTGAGAAGATCCAGGAACAAATGCAACTCTGTCACATTCTGGGGCCTGGGCGCATTTTTGATGGCCTCTGTTTTTGCGTCTGTAGGTCTGATTCTGTCTGCAGCAATTTGTCGTCCAAGGAATTCGACCTCTGGTGCCATGAAAACGCACTTCGAACATTTCAGCCTGAGTCCCACTTTGTCCAGGCAGCGCAGAACCCCTTCCAGATTGTGCAGGTGCTCGGCGGTGTCACGACCTGTGACTAGGATGTCATCTTGGAATACCATGGTCCAAGGGATGGATTTCAATAGGTTCTCCATGTTTCTCTGAAATATGGCTGCCACCGAACGAATGCAATAAGGCACCTGTTGTAAATAAACAGTCCTTTGTGCGTGTTGATGCATGTAAGTTTCTTTAATGATTCAACCAGTTCCTGTGTCATGTAGGCCGACGTTAGATCCAATTTGGTGAACGATTTTCCCCCAGCTAGCGTTGCAAACAAGTCATCAGCTTTCGATAGCGGGTACTGATCTTGTTTCAAAACTCGGTTGATCGTGACCTTGTAGTCGCCACAAATCCTGACCGTGCCGTCGCTCTTTAACACCGGAACAATGGGGCTGGCCCATTGTAGTGTATGAAATGATACAATGAATTCCGTACTGTGAGCCAGTGACTAGGTATAACCTGGCCAGTCTTTAATGGCTTCCAGAAGTGAAGTTACTAAGGTGAAGTTCAGGGTTATATACCGGGCCCAGCACGAATGTACCTATGACCCTAGGACCTCCGAAGGTAGTGTCCCCTGTTGGTGGGCAGACCTTATGTACATACATTACATCTAGTATGATCTGGGAGTCAAAAATGCATAGGACCATGATGCAGTGACATCATTTGAAAAGAGCTCAATTTAATTAAATGAGGGAACAGCTAAAGCAAATAGATTGGGGAAGGTTGTTCAACAAAAGTTCAGTGGCAGATAAATGGAACAACTTTAAAGGTACAATGCTGGACATTCAGGGTAAATACATTCCCAAAATCAACAAGCTCAGGCTAAACAAACATGATCCAACATGCATCAGCAAACAAATTAAAAGCGAGATAAAGAGGAAAAATGGCATGCACAGATCCTGAAAGGAGAAAGAACGGGCCCACTGGGATGAATACAAAAAATTGCAGAAACATGTTAAAAAGATGATTAAGGCTGGAAAAAGCTGAGGTAAAGCACAATAGTAAAAAATTATTTTCGTACCATTACAGCAAGAGAGCAGTCAGAGGAGAGGTGACAGCCGTAAAAGATGCAAACGGGCTTGAAACTGAGGTGGAGCACAAAATAATAAACAAGAATACTTGCTCCAAGTATTCAGAAGGGTAGATATGAGCAACATGCCCTCTCAAAACAAAGATATCTCATGTAAAATCAGTGGCCTGGATATTAACAAGGGCGGGTTGCATAGACGAGGGGGCGGAGTTCCAGACGGGAAACGCGGAAGACCGTATCTCCCCGCATGCATGGAGTCACAACATGCGTCATTTGCACTTGACAGGTTCCCCACCTGGAAGTTCGCCTGATTGATAGGCTTGGCTGCCAATCGGGTGGGGAGGACTCTGGAGCAGGTAGGTCCGATCCACGGCCCGAGGGTCTGATTCCGGGGTGTGGTTCAATCCCGGGGAGGGCGGGGGGCGGTAGCCTCCCTTCAGCTGCCGCGTTTCCCGAGGCTTGGGAAACCTGGCTGGCCACTGTAAAACAGGTTGTCAGAGGCTGTCAGCCTCATTCAAATATTTAAATTGGCAACTAACCACCTGGGACTGGGTTGGCTACCCGCCCCTCATCCTGTCTCGGTAAAATCCATAAGTGGGTGGGTTGAAGGCAGGTTGGGTGCAGTTTCAGATTTTTTTAATTTTAACATCTGACCCGACCCCAAGCCACCGGGTTTTTGGATGTTAAAATGACTTTGTTATAAATGAGATGGAATTCCTAGCTAGACTAATCCGGTTCAATTTCAGAGGTACGAGTTTTAAGAAAAGACTGGAGAAACTTGGGTGGTGAAATTGCCCCTTTTTTAAAGGCCTGTTAGTGCCTCCGGGGAACACTAACAGGGGGGAAGGGACTTTTCACCCGGGGATGGGGGGAGCGCTACGGGCTCCAGGGAAATTTACAGGGAGTTTGCGGAGGCACTGCCATGGCAGTGCGCCAGCCCCTCACCGCCACGCGCTGATCACTTACCGCCCCACAGGGGAAATTGCTCCGCATGCCACAAAGCTGGCATGAGCGGATGTCAACGCCAGCTTTGCGGGTCGTGAAGGTGGCCGACATCCACTCTCGGGCACTCCTTAAAGGGGAAGGCACCAGCGCCTCACGCTGCCATCTTTTCTGGAATGCCGACTCTCAGGTTGGCTCCAGGATGGCGGCCCTAGTGTGTTCCAGGCCACCATCATGCAGCCCGGCACTCCATTTTGAGTGCGCATCAGCCCACCCCTTTAAGCGATGGGGAGGGGTCTTGAAGCACCCGGCGCTACTCAGAACATCCACCTAGCATTTCACTTACCGCCCCAGTAGTGCCCCAGGAACCGGCCCTGAAGGAAGTGGAGCACATGAAATTGCGCTCCACTTCCTTTGAGGGGCGGTAAGCCCAATTCAGCGGCAGGGCGGGCTCAGAAAATTCCGGCCCCTTGGGCTTTTTGACCTGGAAAGGAGTAATCTAAAAGGTGATCTTATAGAGGTATATAAGATTGTTAAAAGATATAGAAAAAGTTAACCTGGAATATTACTTTAAATTGAACTGCAGGAGTAGAACTAGGAAACACAAGTTCAAACTAGAATTCGGCACTTTTAGGACAGAAGGAAATGTTCCTTTACACAAAGAGTGATCCACCTGGGGAATAAGCTTCCAGATAAAGTTGTAGTGGCAGAAACCTTAGGATCATTTATGAAACAATTGAGTGCTAGAATAGGGATGTGGGGTCATTAGGATCTCTCTGGATAAGATGAGTCAAATGGGCCAAATGGCCTTCCTCAACCTTTATTATCTTGTGAAGTGAGTTTCAAAATGTAGCAGTTTGTATTTTTTATTTACTTTTTTTAAAATGAGGTTGTTTCTCAGGGTAAACCGCACGAACAGAGGAGAGAAGCCCCACCGTCATCAGCATCTCGAATGGATTTGTGCTGTGCTGCCAGCAAAAGCGCCTGGCAACAGTGCAGCCTGATCCCAAAATACTGGCCTACACGATCTGGGCACAGAGCCCATTCTCTCCCCCTGCCTCAGGTGCCAATGGCAAGATTTACCCTCACTGAACTCTACGGTACACATTTGAAGACTTTCCCATTAATGTTTTCTCCCTTGTCATGTTATAGTTGTCCACATACTGCACATCAGTACACTGTAAATCGCAGTAAAAGGGCTGAGTTTGCATTAGCAGACTGCAAATATGATCCCTACAAGGCTGTGTAAATGGGGTATAAATTTAAACACCAAAAAGCACAAATTGTCTTTTACAAGAAGGTGTTAATGTGAAAAAAGATTAGAATTCTAATACGCACTGCTGCCTTTATGTGAAATTAGGCAATGGATTGACAATATGCAGTGTGTGCTTGTCAGTGAAAACATAAATAATTGGGAAAGTTTTATGCCTCAATCAGGATTACGATTTAAGTGTTATGCTTGGATCAGGAATTCTAAATAATGAGAATGAACTGGAAGTGACTTGGTACGCTGGAATTCTATGCTTGGATCGGGTATGCACTGAACTGGAATTGACTGTACTTAAAAGCAGCATTTCTCTTTTTATTACTGTTATTCTGTACAATTTCTCTTGTAACAAGTGTTTCGCTGCATGGTCGTATTCTGTGTGCCTGCCTGGTTTTGTTTCATAGCCAAAGAGCATCATCATCACGTGAATAGGATAATATAATTTTCTGGTATTTAAAAGGCTGATACTTTCATTTATTGCATTTGCTTTTAACAAAAGCAAATATGCTCTACATTATCATTCCTCCTTGTTTCCAGTAAAATCAAGTGTTTTGGAAATTTGTTATGCAATGGTTTTGGCCTTGCTGGTTTTGTCCTATTTAAAACCCACATCCCAACAGTGGATAGTGCAGGGGCTATAGGGGGGGGAAGAACTTAATACAATCACAATCACTAAGGAAGTGGTACTCAGTAAGATAATGGGACTAAAGGCAGATAAATCCCCTGGACCTGATGGCTTACATCCTCGGGTCTTAAGAGAAGTAACGGCAGGGATAGTGGTTGCACTGGTTGTAATTTACCAAAATTCCCTGGATTCTGGGGAGGTCCCAGCAGATTGGAAAACTGCAAATGTAACGCCCCTTTTTAAAAAAGGAGACAGACAAAAAGCTGGAAACTATAGACTAGTTATCCTAACATTTGTGGTTGGGAAAATGTTGGAGTCCATTATTAAAGAAGCAGCAACAGGACATTTGGAAAAGCGAAATTCGGACAGGCAGAGTCAGCATGGATTTATGAAGGGGAAGTCATGTTTGACAAATGTGCTGGAATTCTTTGATGATGTAACAAACAGGGTGTATAAAGGGGAACCAGTGGATGTGGTGTATTTGGACTTCTAGTAGGCATTTGACAAGGAGCCACATAAAAGTTCACGGGGTTGGGGGGAATATATTAGCATGGATAGAGGATTGGTTAACTAACCGAAAACAGAGAGTCGGGATAAATGGTTCATTCTCTGGTTGGCAACCAGTAACTAGCAGGGTGCCGCAGGGATCAGTGCTGGGACTCCAACTATTTACAATCTATATTAATGACTTGGAAGAAGGGACTGAGTGTAACGTAGCCATGTTTGCTGACGATACAAAGATGGGAGGAAAGGCAATGTGTGAGGAGGTCACAAAAAACCTGCAAAAGGATATAGACAGGCTAAGTGAGTGGGCAAAAATTTGGCAGATGGAGTATAATGTTGGAAAGTGTGAGGTCATGCACTTTGGCAGAAAAATTCAAAGAGCAAGTTATTTTTTAAATGGAGAAAGATTGCAAAGTGCTGCAGTACAGCGGGACCTGGGGGTATGCAGGTACAGCAAGTGATCAGGAAGGCCAATGGAATCTTGGCCTTTATTGCAAAGGGGATGGAGTATAAAAGCAGGGAAGTCTTGCTACAGCTATATAGGGTATTGATGAGGCCACACTTGGAATACTGCGTGCAGTTTTGGTTTCAATATTTCCGAAAGGATATACTTGCTTTGGAGGCAGTTCAGAGAAGGTTCACTAAGTTGATTCTGGAGATGAGGGGGTTGACTTATGGAGAAGGGTTGAGTAGGTTGAGCCTCTACTCATTGGAATTCAGAAGAATGAGAGGTGATCTTATCGAAATGTATAAGATTATGAGGGGACTTGACAAGGTGGATGCAGAGAGGATGTTTCCACTGATGGGGGAGACTCGAACTAGAGGGCATGATCTTAGAATAAGGGGCCACCCATTCAAAACTGAGTTGAGGAGAAATTTCTTCTCTCAAAGGGTTGTAAATCTGTGGAATTCGCTGCCTCAGAGAGCTATGGAAGCTGGGACATTGAATAAATTCAAGACAGTAATAGACAGTTTCTTAAACGATAAGGGGATAAGGGGTTATGGGAGCAGGCGGGGAAGTGGAGCTGAGCCCATGATCAGATCAGCCATGATCTTATTGAATGGCGGAGCAGGCTCGAGGGGCCATATGGCCTATTCCTGCTCCTATTTCTTATGTTCTTATGTTCTTATAAATTCAGCTCCATATATTACAGTATGATTACTTACCTATCTCCCACACAGACCGCAAATCCTTTGCATGTGTGCTTTCATATTTGCAGCACTCTGTTCAACATTTTCAGCCTTTCTGTTGTTTAATTCTATGTCCAAGAAAGATTTTTTAATTTTAAAAAAATGCTGTGGTCTCATTTTTATATATACTTATTTAAATGTACATTTGAATTCAGCAGTTTAAACAGTGAAGATTGCCTGCATGCAACAGAGAGATGAAAATTCAAATTAAGTTGAGTGCAGTCATATACTGGAAACATGAGAAGAATTGGGATAATCTGCATTACATATTGATGGCTATCAGCACAAAGAATGTAACTATGTTTTATTCCACAGCTCTTTTGTAGGTTTGGCAGCAATGGCACACAATAAAGGCATTATTGTATTAATTTATGCCTTTAAATCAATTATGCATTCAGATTCACTGGATAGCTTGTCACTTTTTATCCATTATTTTCTGAAAAATAAGCCTATTACAGTAACTGTGCAAATGGTAGGACTGTCAAATACCGAGATTTAAGGAATATTACTTTAAAAGGGGTGGTTTTCAGGATGTCATTGGTGTCTTAATTTTAGAGTATGTGACAGTTTTCAGAGATAGATGTCAGATTAAGGACTTTCTCAGAAAAGGGAATGAAGCATTTTCAATGCACACCTCTTTGTTCCAACATCCTAATCACAAGAACTAGCATGCAAATGTGCTATTTGTGGCCCATAGACATTAGACTTCTGAAAACTGGCCTCAGAAAAAACTGAATTGGTTGAACCCACACACCTAAATTAAACACCAGTTTTGATAATTCTGTTGTAACATATAACATTGTGTTCCCACATTAAACACACTGGATTCCAAATAGGGCAATTAATTTAGGGATTGAGTGGTTTGGAATGCCTACACAGACCAGCTCACATACTGACTGGCAGCTCCATTAAAATGCCTGCCTTAGAACAGCTGTTTGTACTCCCATGTTTACAATCATAAAGAAAGGTTACCACCACCGTATATTACAAAGTACCAAAATACAATGACATCTTAAATCCTCACTCCAAATAACATTTGCATGTCATTTTATAAAAACATTTACATTTTTGATTGATGATTATTTAATGATCAAATTACATGACTTTTCCTTTCACTGCAAGATAATTATGGATCCCCCCCCAAAAAAAGTTGAATGACGTAGAACAAATAAGAATGGCCAGCTGAAATAGCTCAGAAAGCAAAGATTAATGGGAAAGATCACAATAAATACGTGTATGCAACTGGGAGGAAAATAACACCCAGAATTATATGACCACAGCTAATAATATTACCAACAGCATGCACTGTCACTTCCCGTTAACTGAATAACCGCTTTCCTACAAAATTGAATTCTGTTTATCATGAATTCACAGTAAATTATTTAGTAAAATATTTGGCCCAGAATTTATTACAAAATCACAACGTAAGAGCTTTTCAAATGTAAAGTACTTCATGCTGTTATTAACTTTTTTTGCAATCTATTTAAATTGATTTCCTTCCTGCTCTTTAACACTTGCTTTGCCATGCACTGTTTTACAGCCAAGTGCTATGTCCAGAAACCGCTCCCAATTTTAAGATGGTACCTCTGAGATACATAGGAGCAATGAAGGGTGACTCCTTTAATTCTCCCTCATTTCCTTCTGGGAAGCGGCTGCCATCCTTGACAGCATGGTTGAGATGTAGAACTTGATGTGTGAAAAATTGCAGATATGAACCAGCATCCAACCACCCTGTGGTTCACCACTGACCCATTACACTATCCATTGTTAAGATCTTTAACCTACTTTCATTTGACAGTTTGTTAAAATGATACAAATGATGTCCACAAGGTGCTTGTGTACATGTTGGGATTAATCTGAACAGAAAAAAAATTATTTAACAGGAGTGAATGAAATGATGCGTGCAACGAAAACGTGGTTTGAGATTAGATTTTTTTTATTAACTGCCTGGAAATATTAATTTATCAAGGATTTGCTTAAATGGAGTTGGGTGAGTGTATACAGAAAATGACAATAGCCATTCAGTTCTCATGTCTGCTGTGGCTCAGTGGGTAGCATTCTCGCCTCTGAGTCAGAAGGTTGTGGGTTGAAGTCCCACTCCAGGAATTTGAGCACTTAAATCTAAGCTGAGACTCCAGTGCAATGCTGAGGGAGTGCTGCACTGTCGGAGGTGCTGTCTTTCAGATGAGACGTTAAACTGAGGCCCCATCTGCTCTCTCAGGTGGACGTAAAAGATCCCATGGCATTATTTCAAAGAAGAGTAGGGGAGTTATGCCTGGTGTCCTGGCTATTTTTATCCCTCGATCAACATAACACATAACAAAAAAACAGATTATCTGGTCATCATCATATTGCTATTTGTGGGAGTTTGCTGTGCACAAGTTAGCTGCCGCGTTTCAAAAATTACAACAGTGACTACATTTCAAAAGTACTTAATTGGCAGCAAAGCACTTTGAGACATCCAGTGGTCATGAAAGATGCTATATAAATGCAAGCCTTTCTTTCTTTTCTCATTTCAACTAACATTTGTATTTTATTTTACAGAAAATGTTAAAACAAACAGGAATACCACACAATATGGATTTTTCAGAATGCCAGGTTAAAATTTCTGGTCCGGCAGCAGACTCAGCCTTCCTAGATTACCAAGCAAAATAGCAAAAAGCATCCTCTCCCTCATAATAATCATGTGAGAAGGGATAAAACACCTCCGCCCCCACCCCTTTTTCACCACCATCCCTGCGGAACTAGGAAACAAGGATACATTCCTCACTTGGAAACATCTCTCACTATTAGACTGAGGAACATGATACATCTCCTACCACTGGACTATGAGGAATGTAGACCCATCCCTCAACATTATTTCACGAGGAATGTAAATACATCCCCACTATGGGCGATGAGGGGAAAATGGATACGCCTCCCAACACTGAGCCATTTGGGAATGTAGACACACACCCCCACCACTGGACCATGAGGAATGGCGACACATCCTTCACCTTTTGTTAAAAAAAACAAATACAAATCCTTGCCACTGGTTATCAGGAAACTCAGTCACCAAAGAAAATAGATAGCTAACTACAACAAACTTTCAAATATATTGGCTGCTACCAGCATTTACCGCTTTCCAACCACTGGCACCAGGCTCCAAATGTAAGGGAGCAACCAAACTTTTGGTAGGACTTTTAAAATGATGTCCAGAAGGAACATAAAACCACAAAATTGTCTCTATATGCATGCACAGTATCCCTTTTTGTACAGCTGATGTATGGGATAGACTATAGACAATCAGTTAAACTAACAAGCAGTAGCAAAGGACATTTTCAGGGGCAATGACATGTGGTAAATTACTGTGCAAGCAAGATAATTTACAAGCTTTGTGAACAAAAGGATGTCCAATGACACGTTTTGCTGTGCTGATTGCAATTTCTGCTATTGCTTTTAAATTCAGATAAACTAAGAAAACTAAAACCACATTACATAAGTTGATATTTCAGCAACTTCTATTGAAATATGAATTTTCTCTAGTGACCAGCATGTCGATCTGTAAGCTGATGTTTAGTAATCATGCACAGTAGGTCAATGCAAAAATAACAAAACAGATAATGACACTGCTCTACCTGAACACACTTTAATAGACAAATTCCATACACAAAACCACATTGACAATATGTTGCAAAACTAGTTCTGATGAAAATGTCATCATCCTAAATAAACTCTATCTTACATTCTTACTAAGTATGTTTAAGTAAGACCCTGAGACCAATATTTAAACAATGTGGAAAACAATCTCAGGGATAACTAAGAGTCATGCTTATGGTTATAAATGTAGCAAAGTGGAAATAACATTTTACAAATCTATGAATCCTCAACTCCCTAATCAGACATTGTAAGTATTGTGATGTCAGCATGTCCATCTCACACTTGATATGTAATTTATTGAAGATCTTATTTCAGTCTCTGTGTCATTTTATTTTCAAGTAGAAAATCAAAAAGAGTCATGTATTTTTTTGAAGTAGGAATACACTAAAATAAATATATTTTTAGCATGAACCATTTGCAAATCTTCATTCAAGATTCTTCATTGATCCAATAAGTGAGGAAAATCATGCGGTAATCATTAATTTTGATTTCATTTTTAGCAGGGCCATTAAGTAATATCCCTTTGCAAATGTAAGGAATACCAAAAAACATTTAATGAGATGCATTCGAATGTTGTTACTTATTTCTAAAGTGTGTTTGACTCAACCATCATTGAAATAAAAATCTTAATTCCCTCCTTGATGTATAGTCAGAATAAAAACATTTCTACACAGGCCAAAAATATGTGCAAAATAATGTCCACAGTGTCTGTATTTACTGTTTCTCAGGATAATACACTTTATTTTCATTTGTGACTTAATTAAAGGATGCAGAAATGCAACTGGCCAAGTATAAAGAGCTGTTAAGATGTTTGTTTCCAGCCCTCTGGTCATGGGTTCAAATCAAATTTATCAGTCACATTTCTGATGAATACTGTCAGTATGGGCCAAAGAAAATAAAACATGGACTGCAACTCAACACAGCAGGGGCACCTCCTGTTGGTTGAGCATGGAATGAATTAAAGCCATTAAAAGTCTCCAGCGTTTGCACCCATTCTTTCAGATTCTGGAAGCTACCTGCAGAGAAGGTGATAGATTTCCGCCTGCACCACTTGGGTGTTATGTATCACGTAGGCAGAGCGCAGAAGGGAAGATTTGGCAGGGAGGTTCACGCACTGCTTGCAGATCCCGCCGGATTTTCCTACCATTAATTTCAATGGAGGGACAATCCAGAAGGTTCTGTTATTGACGTGCAAGCCCAGGCGATGATTAATACCCAAGAGGTGAAGGTGAAACTTTACCACAAAAGCTCTCTGAAAATCACGAAATAGGTAACAAAAAGAACCTCTTTGTTAGCGAAGAATTCAGAGATGTATTTTCTTCTTTCTGCTTAGTTTAATGGGAAAAAAGTATTTTAAAGTATTTTACACCCAACAAATGGGGACAAAACAATGAAACAAAGATGTGAGCAAATTCGTGACAAATTTCTTCCATTTTTACTGCTGTTTAGAATCTTGCTTCCATGTTAAAAGGTGTTCAAGAAAGTTAACCCCTTCCCTAAATGCTTGTTAAAGGGTAATCAAGAAAAAATATGCAGTTTTTCTAAGGTTGAGGGTGGGAAATATAAAATTTGAGTTCATTCCTCATAGTCAGACCTATCAATTATATAAAGAAAGGTCAATATTTTGAAACAGCACTGATAGAAACAATCAATGGTAGATGTATGGATTCATCCTGCTTATTAACCCAACTACTCACTGCCCAGACTCTACTCCTGCTGGCAAGCCCACACTGACCCTACCTGCCTTCCACTGAATCTGAAGTGCATCAAGTGTGTAAGTGTCTATCCACACCAGCTGCAGAACCTCGGCTTTTGGGTCTACTGCTCATTCATAGTTGAACAAATAAGAATAATCGCTTCAAACTTTCATGGTTATCGGCCAAAAATGGGCGCTATTTCCGGCGTGGGCAATAAAAAAGGGTTTTCAGGCTGCCGGCTTCTCGCCCAGTCTCAAATCAACTAGTCCCCACTTTTGAAAATGGGCGTTACCGTGAGCGATATAAAATGAGTGGGAGTGTTAAATTTTTTTGACCTTCTGCCGTAAAGTTTGGCCGTCCTTAGCAACGGCATGGCAATGCTGGATTCCCGCGATTCTGGAGGTCAAGGGTCACCTTGACATGCGCAGAAGAGGAGACAGAGAGAGAGAGAGGGATCTCAGAGGGACTGAAGGCGTGGCTGGGTGTGGTGTGGCTGCTTTGGGAGGAAGGAGGGAGACTTTAGAGCTTCACAGCAAGTAGGCAAACAAAAGGTAGGTGTTACCAGCCACATATTTGACCGAATTTGCCCTATAATGGAGAGAAAGGAGGAAGCATCAAAGCGCGTTGTGGAGACTGACGCTGGAGAGAGCAATGGGCTGGAAGAGGAGCACATTGGAGGACACAAAAGAGCCAAGAGGTTCTCGGATGAGCCAAATGCCTCCCTCCTGCAGGAGGTCGAGACACGCTGGGGTGATTTAACACAGGGAGGGCGTGGGAAGCCCACCCCAAAGGCCTACCAGAAGATATGGTCTGAGATAGCAGAGGTGGTCTCATCGGTGACCAACGAGGTGCGTGAGGGCAACCAATGCCGCAAACGATGGAATGACCTTGTGGGATCCACAAGAGTAAGTATTACATTGATTTACATGTGTTTATGTATTTATATATTTTGATTTGTAACAGTCATGAGTGACTATCAGCAGATGTGAGGTCTTGCACTTTTACCGTGAATGTTTTACTCAAAGCCTGCAGTCACGGTGTACGTCTTTAAGCAAAGAATGATAATTATCATAATAATCATGATTATATCTGTTGGTTATGTGTTGTATCAGTCTCTGTGACAGTACCTAGCAATGATATCACGCAATGATCTCATGCCATGTCGTCCTGTCACCTTTTATAGAAGAAGTTATCGACGATGAGGTCTGTGCAGAAACGAACAGGTGGGGGCCACTAGTCCCCAGTGACATCACTGACATAGAGGAGCGTGTGCTCACACTCGTGGTGAAGCACCCCCAGACAGCCACGGACGCATCTGCAGACCCTGAAGTGATGCCACGTGAGTAAAGCTGACAACATTGCGTCATGTAAAGGCTATAGATGTCACACCCACTCATATCCGAACAATCATATATGATAGATGATTTCTAAAATTGTCATAGGAATAATGCTAGCCTAATGAAAATCATTACATTGCATAATGTGTTGATGGTCATGAAATGTGATGTCTGTGATGATTTTGATAGCGGTGGTGCTTTTGTTATGCTGATGCTGTGTGTAGCACTGGACTCACCTTGTCACCCTAGCACCCCCTTCTCCTCCAAAAGCCTCATTGGTGTTTTGCAGCACAGCCAGCAGCGCGGCCCCAGGCAAGACCACAGAAGCCAAAAGGTGGGGGTGCGGGGCAGGAGTCGGCGGACGATCCTACTACATCTGGTGCTGAGGAGCTCCGATTTTTGCCCGTCAATCGCTGGGTCTGTTCTCCACGGATGACAGCGCGGATTTCAAAGAACCTGCATCGCCACGCTCCAGAAGTCATTCCACCTCAAGGCCATCAAATGGTCCTCCGGTTATTCCCGCCTCCAATCTGGAGGTACCGGCCCCAAGCACCTCTCCACAGGGCACCCCATTTGTCCCTATGAGGACGCCGACCCCGCAGAGGCCTCGTGAATGCGGCAGGTCTGTGCCACGAGCGCCACATCACAGCGGAGAGATGGTACAGTTGTCCAGGAGGACTGTAGACATTGGTGACCAGCTCATCGAAACATTGGGGGGCATATCCCGACAGTTGGCCACCATAACCGAGTACATTCCACACATGGCGGAGTCCCTGGAGGCAATAGCGAGGAACACTGCTGCCACAAGCCTCCCAGTGGTCCCCGAGCGCGGCACTTCACCCCTATGTTCCGTACCACCACTGCGAATGACAGATGAGAGCAAGGACCAAGATCCTGTTTCTGCATCAGAGAATGTTGCCCCTGCAGCAATCCCCGCTTCCGTACCCGTGCAACAATCACATCCTCCTTCATTCCCCCCCAATGAGGCATCGCCTGAGGAGCTCCTCGGCAGGCACCATGGAACAAGGAGGGGAAGGGGTAGAGGTGGGGAGAAGAAGGGGAAGGGGAAGGAAAGTGAGGTGCATGTGCACAGGTGATGACTGTGTTATATCTCCATCTGGGTGTCTGCAATTTGTTGCAATGTATGGGGGCTGGGGACCACGCTCCTGCTTTGTCTTTGTATTCTGTGTTGCTGGACATGTTGAACATGTGATTTATGTCAATGGTGGAAAAAGTGGGGTGTAGGCAGGGGTTGGGTGTTATTGGCTGAGATACTTATGATTTCAGACCATTATTGGTATTAAATTTTTGTTATTGAACATAACCTTGTTGCGCATTGTCTCAGGTAGCTGGACCATTACACACTTGTGATTCCTTACCATGAAAAGGTTAAATACAACTTAACATCAATCAACGTAAACTTTAGCTGGCACCAAGGTGATGGGCATCATTGATGTCTGAGCTGCACACACACAGCAGTGTGTCAGCGTTGTCACTCACATCAGCGCTCTTTGAGGCAAATCTTTCAGATATCAGCTCCTCCTGTAAGATTGGTATTTAACAAATGCCAGCCACAGCGCTGGCTTTCATTCAGAACAGTTCCACTTTTTGTGGCCGTTTTTTTGGGTGAGCGATATTATAGGTGATATGTGTGCGAGGTGGTGAAATTGACGCTGGGCGATCTCATGGCCATTAGTTTGGGTAAATATGCTCTTTACGACAAAAAACAGTGGGCGGGCGTTAATATTGAATCTTGGCGTTAATTCCGTGCGGAAAGTAACACTGGGCGATATGGGCACTGATTTTGTCCATTCTGCTGATTTCACCCAAAAAAAGTGGGCGGGCGGGAATATTTTTTCCCAGCGTTAAGCACATGGGGAAAGTAACGCTTGGCAATAAGTTTCCTAAAAATGCCCGTCAGTTTCCATTTTGTGCCAAAATGGGCGATATATGGGCGTTATAAATCATTTCAGCAGTAAAATGGGCGTTAAGTGGGCGTTACGCATGCAAAAAAAGTGGAGGTTCTAGCCCCATAACTTCCAGTTTGAATATATAGATTTTCAATGGGCAGACGCAGGCATTATTACCTCAAAAACAGCGGTGAAAAACTTACTGCCCCGTTCCAGTCAACCCCATCCTGAAAGAGGCCTACCGTTAGGCCTTTTAACATGGAAATCAAGGTGTAATGATGTATATAGAACCCGACTGCCATTTTGGGAGACAACTTAATGCCCACCCCATGGTCCTCCCCCACCCATGATCGCACTCTTCCCCAGTCCTACCTTGCAGCAGGCTAGCAAGCTTTAGTGGGGTGCCTGTTTGGCACCCTCAGCCCACCAGCAAAATAGTAGTGAAGCCTGGCATGGCTCGGCCAGGCCCTTAAAATGGGCAGTCAAGGTCTTGTGTATATCATAGAACCCCAATTTGTAATTAAAGCACGAATGTGTGAACTGCAGTTGTAATATTTCTACAAGTTAACCTTACTTGATACACCAGATTCAGAGAGAGTCAGATTGGATTAGGCCAGAGATCCTACCAAGAGTTGGCTTAATAATGAGATTCAGCCCCCAGCCCCCTACTTCCCCTTAACTCTGCTACCACTGAGAATGGAAATCCTCCCCAGCCCAAACATCTAATCCATGTATTTCAATTACACTAACAAAATATAAAATGGGCTTTGTGAAATCTTTGTCAGACCATTTCAACAAAACTTCATGCAGTCCATTGCTGGACAGACAAAATATTTGCCATTTATACCACTTCCATGCTAACTTGTCAGGCAGTGGCTCAGTGGGTAGCACTCTTGCCTCTGAATCAGTAGGTTGTGGGTTCAAGTCCCACTCCAGGGATTTGAGCACATAAATCTAGACTAACACTCCAGTACAGTGCTGAGGTGGCATCTTTTGGATGAGACCTTAAACCGAGGCCCCATATACGCTCTCAGGTGGATGCAAAAGATCCCATGGCACTATTTCAAAGAAGAGCAGGGGAGTTATCCCCAGTGTCCTGGCCAGTATTTATCCCTCAATCAACATATCAAAAAAACAGATTATCTGGACATTATCAAATTGGTGTTTGTGGGAGCTTGCTTGTGTGCAAATTGGCTGCCGTGTTTCCCACATTACAATAGTGACTACACTCCAAAAGTACTTAATTGGCTCTAAAGTGCTTTGAGATGTCCGGTGGTATGAAAGGCGCTACATAAATGTAAGTCTTTATTTTTTCTTTAACTTGGTGCTAGAGATGTATGAAAATCAACATTATCACAGGGGTCTCCTAATTGGCTAGCTTTCTTTAATTAATGGTTTTTGAAGCAAAAATGATACACATACATCATTTTGATTTGGTTTGTTAAATTATACCAAAACAGTTATTATCCTTGTATTCATGAAAAGAGGAAAGTATATCCCTTCATTTGACACTTTTGGTAGTTTATCACATGCAATAAACGGTTAATGGAAGCTTTATTAAAATTGTAAATTTATTTTCGACAATGCTGATGCAGAACCTTGTACACTCAATTAATTCTTCCTGCCAATGCCACATACAAGTTATGGTGTAAATAAAAGATTCTATTTGTTGTACAATAGAGGGATGCATCACTTAATCAGTTCCCTCACCCGGTGTATCATCGGTGCAGGTATTACAATAGCGATTTTTTTTTTAACACAGCTTCTTTAAGGGAAAGAAGGGACTTTCACGAGCTTTAATCAGCTGTACCAGCTCCACATTGGATGAGGTGAAGCCTGGATTTTGAGATTGAGACAAAGCATCATTTCAAGGAGTGAGGAAACCATAGCAATTAATGTAGCAAATTAACTGCCTATAGTATCTATGACTAGTTGAAGGACATTAGTTTTGATGAGGAGAGGCAGTGTCCCCACTTTTGCATTGTCTCCACATTATGATAGTAGGCCTGAATTTGCGTTCAGAGGCTTCATGCGGGTGAACACCTCCGAACGGCAAAAAATCTATGAACCTACTTGATAGTCCTGGAAAGACAGAGGCTCGCACTCCTGGACCTCTATGCGTAGATATGTGTAGAGGTCCATGTATCCCAGGAGTGCAGGCAGATCACAAACACTCCTGGGATCACGTGAGAAAGCCCAACCAGTGAAAGAAGGGGTAATCCCCAGAAGCATGAATGAGGATCACATAAAAAGCATACCTACATACCAAATACATTTTTTTAATTACATATTAAAAATCAATTAAAATACAATTGAATTAAACTTTTAAAACAAAAAATATATTTTTTGAAAAATAAATGTAAATGTTTTAAAGAGGCTAAAAATAACCTTAACTTAATTTACAGGTGTTTTTAATGTTTAAATAATTGCAAACAAAAATTTTAATATTCACTTAAACTCTTAAATGGGTAATTTTCAGGTTGGCAAATTGTAACTAGTGGGGTGCCACAGTGATCAGTGCTGGGCCCTCAATTATTTACAATCTATATTAATGACTTGGATGAAGGGACCGAGTGTAATGTAGCCAAATTTGCTGATGTTACAAAGATAGGTGGGAAAGCAAGTTGTGAAGAGGATGCAAAGAATCTACAAAGGGATAAATTAAGCTGCGTGAGTGGGCAAAAATTTGGCAGATGGAGTCTAATGTGAGAAAATGTGAGGTTATCCACTTTGATATAAAAAATAAAAATGCAAATTATTATTTAAATGGGGACAGATTACAAAATGGGGTGGTACAGAGGGATCTGGAGGTCCTTGTACATGAAACACAAAATGTTAGCATGCAGGTACAGCAAGTAATTAGGAAGGCAAATGGAATGTTGGCCTTTATTGCAAGAGGGATGGAGTATAAAAGTAGGGAAGTCCTGCTACAACTGTACAGGGCATTGGTAAGACAACACCTGGAATATTGTGTACAATTTTGGTCTCCTTATTTAAGGAAGGATATACTTGCGCTGGAGGCAATTCAGAAAAGTTTCACGAGGTTGATTCCTGAGATGAAGGGGTTGTCATATGAAGAAAGGTTGAGCAGGTTGGGCCTATACTCATTGGACTTAGAGGTGATTTTATTGAAATGTATAAGATTCTGAGGGGGCTTGACAGGATAGCTGCAGAGAGGGGAATCTCGAACAGGGGGCATAGTTTCAGAATAAGGGGTTGCCCATTTAAAATGGAAATGAGGAGAAATTTCTTCTCTCAGAGGGTCGTGAATCTTTGGAATTCTCTATCCCAGAAAGCTGTGGATGCTGGGTCATTGAATGTATTTAAAGTGGAGATAGACAGATTTTTGAAAGATAAGAGAGTCAAGGGTTATAGGGAGTGGACAGGGAAGTGGAGTTGAGGCCAGGATCAGATCAGCCATGATCTTATTGAATGGCAAAGCAGACTCGAGAGGCCAAATGGCCTACCCCTGCTCCTATTTCTCATGTTCTTATGTTTTTACGCTGGTAAAAGCAAGCCTTACACCTGCTTTTACCAGGTGTAAGAATTTCATGGGCATTCGCTGGGTAGTAGTTGGGTAAATAGCCCAACTCTCTGCCCACGGATGCCCTTTTCCCAGAGATGCAGATGATATGTCAAGAAGATTCTTGACAGATTGCAAGTTCTGGCTTTTCGCGCATGCGCTTTGTTGTGTATGTAGGCACCTTTAGTAATGACTCCACGAGGCAGGGTATGATACTTAAACTGTGCAGGCCTGTAGTCCTTTATTTGCAGCTCCTGAGTGCAGACAACAAGCTGTGTGTTCCTTTTTATACTGGGTTACCTGCAGTGTGCAGGTAACCCTTAGGTCTCCAGCAGCAGCACCCTCTGGTGTACAGGCAAGTTGTGTACAGTGTAAGGGTACGTTCAGTATTGCATAACAGTGTTACAGACATCACACAGTAAACAGGCATGCATACACAACAACGCTTCCCCCGTAAGTATTTTTCATATCCTTATTGTCATGCCTAGGGGAGGTGATCAGTGGTGGGCTATGGGAGGTTGTGGTGAGGGTTGTGTGGTTGCCAGGTGTGACCCCTGTGCTTGAGGCTGGCCTCGTACACTTCCCCTCCTTCACACACAGACCATGTGGGTGTTACTGTTGTGGGATCCCTCGGGGGGGGTAGCCACGGCAGCAGTGGGTGGTGTGTATACACTGTGATGTGGGTAGTTGTGGGCATGACCACAAGACTGGGTGGGCTCCTGTCCACCAATTGGGATGAGGGTCAGGTCATCCCAGGGTTTGCCAGGGAAGCTGGAGGGTATTGGCCTCATGCTCCTGGTGTTGGCCCTGGTGGCCAGGGTTTGTAGGGTTGATCTCGTGCAGGTTGCCATTGGTGGTGGCTGGGCTGCCCATTGACCACTGTCCCCATAGTGGGTCTGCTCCCACTGGCTGTGAGTGTCCTGCAAAGGGCATCAGATTTGTTCCAAAGGTCCAGGCTACTTGGTCAGGTAGCCTGCTGGACCTGGGGGTCTCCCACAGGGGGATTCCATTGGCATCAGCATGGTCCCTGTAGGACCCAATGTCCTTTGGCAGTGTCCTACCGGTATGCATGACACCTTGGCTCTGATCACACATAGTCGAGCCTACATTATACATTCTAGCATTTGCATCACTTTTGGGTGTCCTGGTTTCAACAGACATGGTTACATTAGGCATTTCACATTCTTTATCATTATTGTTAAGCATAATAAACTTGTTCTTAACCTTACTGACACCTGCATTCATCTCATTAGTCACATTAATTAAACCAGCATCACAATTCATGGTTATATTGCATACATTTTCATACTTGCACCCTTTAATTGCATCTTTAGCTTTAAAGTCCGGTAACTCAAATAGTTGAAACTTCCCCTTTAAAAATTTTTGGTTACCGGTCTCCTTTAAGGGAGCCTTCAAATCCGATTGGCCGCTTGATGTCACATGATGCTCCTCCATGCTCACTCGTGGCATGGTGGAGGACATTTTGATTACAGGTTCTGCTGCTTGTGGTGCTGTAGCCATTTTCTGGTCTTGCTGCAGGTAGGCTGTGGTGCTCTTTTCTTCCACAGGTTTGATCCTGGATTTTGGGAATCCATTTCTTTCGTCGATGTTCACCTCTTGGAGTGCTGCCCCCACCCTGAAAGTGGAATTTGGATCCTCGGTCTCGGAGATTTTGCCGGGGTGATGTGGGCAGTCGAGCTGGACAGTGCAACCTCCGGATGGTGCGATGGATCCATGTTCGAGGTCGATTGCTGGAGCCCGGAGGCCTGGAAGCAGCTTGCTTGGACAAGCTGCCGTTGTGGTCGATTGGCGGGATTCATCCAAAGTTCTTCAAAGGTTGCTTGGCTCATCACGGACTGGCTCGCCCCTGTGTCGCTCTCCAGAGAAACTGGGACCCTGTCGACGTCTACTTTCATCACCCACGGAGAACTTTCGGTGGAGCAGGTATGAGTTCCACACTCTTCTTCCAGGGGTTGAGCAACTTCACCTTCCTCTGTGTCGGAGCCCGGTGATCAGCCAACTCATCAGAGATGCGGTGAGTAAAGCTTTTTCTACACATTCTTTGAAGATGCCTTTTCTCTTTGTATGCATAGTCTTTGTAGCGGCACTGGTGGGCCCTGTGGTTTCCTCCACAGCGCCAGCACGGGGCTAGCCGGTTTGCCCCATGTGACGGACTCAGGGTTGCGGGACTCAGGGCAGCATTTCAGCCCTTAGAAGTATCAATGCGGTGCACTGCTCTCGTCAGTTTAGAGTCCCTTAGTGCTTCATTTAGGTGGTCGCCAAAGTCGCACGGTGCAGCCAGTCTCCTTAAGTGTTCCAATCTTTCTACAAAAGCGTCCCAATCTTCCCCATCGGTAAATTGCTGAAAGTTGCTGAGATTCGACATGCTGAGCATGTGGTTCGTGACCTCGTATTCTCGTCGTCAGTTGTTGTGTATGTAGGCACCTTTAGTAATGACTCCACGAGGCAGGGTATGATACTTAAACTGTGTAGACCTGCAGTCCTTTATTTGCAGCTCCTGAGTGCAGACAACAAGCTGTGTGTTCCTTTTTATACTGGGTTACCTGCAGTGTGCAGGTAACCCTTAGGTCTCCAGCAGCAGCACCCTCTGGTGTACAGGCAAGGTGTGTACAGTGTAAGGGTACATTCAGTGTTGCATAACAGTGTTACAGATATCACACAGTAAACAGGCATGCATACACAACACGCTTCATGCGCGAAAACCCAGAACTTGCGGGGCTCTTACGGGCGCGTACACAACACACACACCAGTATTAGTAGCAACAGATGAAGAAAATTTATTTTCCACTTCACGCTGTAAATATAGTATAACAATTCCATTTATAATGACATGCCAACTCCAAGAAGTAATTTATTATCTTCTGACACATATGCAAGTAAGGAAGACTGTAACATTAATGAAGGGAAGAAAGGATTTTCTGTAACATTTCCTTCGAGAGTGATGGCCAATATATTGAAATAAATATATCTGTTTGTGTTTAATAGGTCTCCTAACTTCCATACACTTCTCAGAAAATATAGTTAATTTAATAGAATCTACACAACATCATTTCTTGAGCTGTGCATTTCTAGCATAACAGGAACAGTACAAGTCTAGCTAAGAATCTATACATAGATAACACAAATGTTAATAGTACTGTACATATCAGAAATGGTATCAGAAGGTAGGAAAGTCTGTTCTAACTAGAGTCAACTCTTCTTTTAATAGTTTATGCTAAGAGTGTTTTCAAAATGTGGTAAACTAATATACACTTGATTCTGAATTGTGTGGTTCTGGCTGCTGTTAGTGACTAATGCAACTTAATGTATACTAGGTTGCAAAGTATCTTGCGGGTTTGCTGCAGAACTACAATATAATTCCCCTATTATCACATCTATGAATCATACAGTAGTATTACCTCACATGTTAAGTCAATATAACATTCACTTGTATCTATCTTTATGACTATTTTTATTTTCTTAAGACATAATGTTGTGAAATTCAACTTCAATATAAAAGAAAATCGAGCGGATTGTATAACAGGCAGCCGATCCGCTTCCACCCGTCTTATAGCCCTGCCAAAGTTGAGTTTCATTCCCAATCTATCTTGTTTTAAATATATAAATGAAGTTCCTCTGATAGTAGGTAATAGCACGACCAGCTGAGGTACTGAGCCAAACAAGTCACGAAGATCCCAGATTCAATCCCTGGTCTATACTGAGTTAGCTGATCTCTGCGGTGGCGGCTGGCTGAGATCTACAAGTGGCCTCAGTCCTTCTGTGTTGTGGATGAGAAAGATTAGCCAGGGTTCCCGCTCATGATCACTATGACAAGAAACTATATATAGGAGAGAGTAAGCAGAAAGCTACAATCTAACATCTTTGTTTAGATGATGTCTATCAACTACTTTAGGCTTATGATATTGTTTCCTTGCCCCAACCCAATTAAATTACTAACTATTACTAACACTCAACCATCCATTCATTCTATTTACTGATTTGAAGCAGATTCCAACTCCCACTCCCACCCATTCTCATACACACACACACTCTCTTGTTGGTTATTGAAGCTTAGCCACAATATACGTTCTTAACTGGAGCTGCTTCGATTAAGAATATGCATCAAAACTCAGTTAGACCCTTTACAGCAGTGACTGCAGCAACTGCTTTATGTGAATGCTGTGACAACATTAAAAAATCATTATTCATTTCTACAGGTTATATGGTTCCTCATGCATATCGCATTATTTATTAATTTTAGTCTCTCTTTTATATTTTATTAATTTAATTAAATTTTATGGATGATAGAAACTTTTCATTATGTCAGGATTGACATTAGTTAAGGTTTCTCTCAAGTATTTTAAAAACTGCTAATTGATCTGTCACCATACAATGTGTTTTATTGAAACCTCGTAAGAAGATTTAATGAGAACAAGCAAAAGGTGCTCTTAAAAATTATGTGGAAAGTAGCAATACTAGAATTCACAATTCACAGGTAAACAGTTCGCATGTTCAAGGAAATTGAGTTTTCTTTTATGTAAAATGACAAGAAATAGATGACAAGAACTTACATTTTTATTGCACCCCTCTTACAGAAGAATGTCTCAAAGGACTTTACCAAGAGAAAAGATGGATGCCGAGCAGTTGACAGGAAACATAGAAACATAGAAACATAGAAAATAGGTGCAGGAGTAGGCCATTCGGCCCTTCGAACCTGCACCACCATTCAAAGAGTTCATGGCTGAACATGCAACTTCAGTACCCCATTCCTGCTTTCTCGCCATACCCCTTGATCCCCCTAGTAGTAAGGACTACATCTAACTCCTTTTGAATATATTTAGTGAATTGGCCTCAACTACTTTCTGTGGCAGAGAATTCCACAGGTTCACCACTCTCTGGGTGAAGAAGTTTCTCCTCATCTCGGTCCTAAATGGCTTACCCCTTATCCTTAGACTGTGACCCCTGGTTCTGGACTTCCCCAACATCGGGAACATTCTTCCTGCATCTAACCTGTCTAAACCCGTCAGAATTTTAAACGTTTCTATGAGATCCCCTCTCATTCTTCTGAACTCCAGTGAATGCAAGCCCAGTTGATCCAGTCTTTCTTGATATGACAGTCCCGCCATCCCGGGAATCAGTCTGGTGAACCTTCGCTGCACTCCCTCAATAGCAAGAATGTCCTTCCTCAAGTTAGGAGACCAAAACTGTACACAATACTCCAGGTGTGGCCTCACCAAGGCCCTGTACAACTGTAGTAACACATCCCTGCCCCTGTACTCAAATCCCCTCGCTATGAAGGCCAACATGCCATTTGCCTTCTTAACTGCCTGCTGTACCTGCATGCCATACTTCAATGACTGATGTACCATGACACCCAGGTCTCGTTGCACCTCCCCTTTTCCTAATCTGTCACCATTCAGATAATAGTCTGTCTCTCTGTTTTTACAACCAAAGTGGATAACCTCACATTTATCCACAACATACTTCATCTGCCATGCATTTGCCCACTTACCTAACCTATCCAAGTCACTCGGCAGCCTCATATCATCCTCCTCGCAGCTCACACTGCCACCCAACTTAGTGTCATCCGCAAATTTGGAGATACTACATTTAATCCCCTCATCTAAATCATTAATGTACAATGTAAACAACTGGGGCCCCAGCACAGAACCTTGTGGTACCCCACTAGTCACTGCCTGCCATTCTGAAAAGTCCCCATTTACTCCTACTCTTTACTTCCTGTCTGCAAACCAGTTCTCAATCCATGTCAGCACACTACCCCCAATCCCATGTGCTTTAACTTTGCACATTAATCTCTTGTGTGGGACCTTGTCGAAAGCCTTCTGAAAGTCCAAATATACCACATCAACTGGTTCTCCCTTGTCCACTCTACTGGAAACATCCTCAAAAAATTCCAGAAGATTTGTCAAGCATGATTTCCCTTTCACAAATCCATGCTGACTTGGACCTATCATGTCACCTCTTTCCAAATGTGCTACTATGACATCCTCAATAATTGATTCAATCATTTTACCCACTACCGATGTCAGGCTGACCAAGTTTGGGGAATGTGAGACAACAAGCATGGTCAAAGAGATCTTGAAAAAAGGGTGGGTAGCAAGGTATAGTGATTTAGAGAGAGAATTTCAAAGAACATGAGGGCATAGCAAATTACAAATCAGCCACTAAAAGTGGAAAATGGGAACAATAAGCAGTAATCCAATATCAGAGACATAGAGGTGCAATTCGCTTTGTAATTTAAATTTTGTTATTTAATTTCATAAAGAAAAGAAATTCTTCCAAACTTTAAATATGGTCATATTTGTCTCCTGGAAAAATTGTACTTTTAATATTAGGAGAAGCATGGTACAGTGCATTTATATCAAGGCTGCCTGGTAGGAAAACTATTAGACCACTAGACCGTCAACAGTGAGTCCCAAGTTCTAAAATCCAATCAATCTATCTTCAGCTTCTCCTAAGGATAGGTCAGCCAAGTCACCTGTGAAAGGCAGGAAAACGTGGGTTAGGAATAAATCAACCTTCACATTGCCCAATAGTATGTTGTTAAATTAAACTAAAGAGTGCCATTGACAACATTGTAGAGATGGTCATTTGCTGAACCAGCTCAACCTCATAACTAAAGAGAATAACATGGATATGAAGAGAGAAACAAGTGACATCACACAAGTTCCTCTGTAGTATCATATCTATATGAATGGACCCAAGCAAGTAACACACAGGCAACAAAGTTATAGCTGGAAAAAGTATATCCTAATATATATGGCAATCAAATAAAAGGGTAACTTACTTTGCAGGGATACACTACATTGAGAATGGATATCAGAATTACATTGAGTGGGTCAGTCACTACAGACGTGTGGTTCACTTCAGTTTGTGTTATAGGTTATGAATGTTTTGGAAATCTAAAGCAAAGAATCATGTTTTAGGAATACTTGTGCAAAAGTTTTAAGGATTTGATACAATATAGTTCACAGAGTTTCTATTTGACTTTAAGTCATTGACTTGTAGCTACAGTGTTATATTCTGTTTTTTACAAACATGTTTGTAGTTAGGCAAAGCAAAGGTTTTAACTTGCTAAAACTCACTTTTGAATCAAGTATATGCATCCAAAGACTAACTGATTAGTTTCCTGAGTAATTTACTGAGCAGTACTTAAAAGTTAGTTTCAGTACTTACTGGGGGCAAAATTTGTTGGCGTCCCATTTGGGGCATTTACTTTTCAAATTTTGAAAAGTTAGCGCCACGCGCAAACAATTGCTAACTTCTGCTAACTTGGGCTTTAACGCCCCTGGAAGGAAGGGATAAATGAGGTGCTGATGGCCTCAGCAGGGCGCTGCAGGGGTGCTATTTGCAAAGTGCTACCCAATTTCAGCTGACTTGTATTCAGCAATCATCCTTCAATCTTACACACTAGTTGATTCCAGCTCTTAAAGAGGAGGTAATATCAAGCTGCACCTGCTCATTTTCAGCATTGCTGCACTTGAGTGAGATGTGTGAACTACTGAGAGAACTTTGTGGGATGGCTGGTGGAAATCCTGCTGCAAGAGAGATGGTCAAGTGCTTCAATGATGTGGCATTGGAAACATTGGTGGGGGCAGTGGCGAGAAGGAGGGATTCGCTGTTCCCCACCTCTGGAAGGAGGCCATCGCCACAGGTCGTCAGGGCAATGTGGTGAGAAGTGGCTGAGGCCAGCACTGTTATTGGCAAACCCTGAAACAGTGCCGCAAGAAGTTCTATAACCTCAGTTGGGAGGTCAAGGTGAGTACATGCTTTCATACCTGCTACATACCAGCCTCTGAACCTCTGTCTATGCACACTGAGCAAATCACCACTCAACCACCAAACATGTGCAGATACTCAGACTCACATCCTCATCTCACACCTTGCCTACATTCACAGCTATTCAACCGAGGCAGGCATATCTTCCACATACATAGCTGGACTCTTACTCACACAAGGTCCTTTCTTTTGCAGGCCAAGATGGCACATATTAGGATGGAGCAGCAGAGGACAAGCGAGGGAGAACCTCAACTGCAGGAGCTCACTGACCTGGAGGAGTGAGTGCTACAATTCATTGGCCCACAGGTGGTGGATGCTATGGCTGGTGGAGACGTCGACCCCGCTGGGGAAGCAACAGTATCTTTATCCCCTCTCCTTTTCTTATCCCACTTCCCCATCAAACCAGGCTTTACCACTTCCCACCTCCTGTTTTGGTTTCCATATTTACGAAAGGATATACAGGCAACTCTTGATTATCCGTACATGGATCTAATGGAGAACCCGCTGCAACGGCACTTTTAAAAACTGTGATAGTGTCCCGTGTACATACAGTCCTGCGCTGACCACTTTCTGCACCTGTCCCCACTGAGGGTGCAGCCCAGCCTCGGTGGTAAGTAAAGCCGAGTCTCATTCAACCTCCAGCGGTTGAAGCCTTTAGACTGACCATTTCACCTTTCAGCCTCACCGCTGAACCTAATCACGGCACTAGCGGGGAATGAGCTTGGGTTTCTAGGCAGGATCTGGGGACCCTGCATGCTGGCACCATCCGGCTTGTCTTTGCTCTTTCTCCGCCGACCGATGACTGCCGAAGGATTGGGGATTAGACTCGTTGAGTTGGTGTTCGAACTACGGTAGTTTCAACATTGATTTGAGGGAGGGGTCATTGACTCCAGCAATTTAATCTAGCATCAAGTTATAAATCTGGGACCCAAACATTCTCGCCAAGTACGTGCACTCACCCTAGCAAAATCGTTTACCCGGAATAGCCCGATCCCCGAGGGACCCGGATAATTGAGAGTTGCCTGTACTTGCTTTGGAGGCAGTTCAGAGAAGGTTCACTAGGTTGATTCCGGGGATGAGGGGGTTGACTTATGAGGAAAGGTTGAGTAGGTTGGGCCTCTACTCATTGGAATTCAGAAGAATGAGAGGTGATCTTATCGAAATGTATAAGATTATGAGGGGGCTTGACAAGGTGGATGCAGAGAAGATGTTTCCACTGATGGGGGAGACTAGAACTAGAGGCCATGATCTTAGAATAAGGGGCTGCCCATTTAAAACAGAGATGAGGAGAAATGTCTTCTCTCAGAGGGTTGTAAATCTGTGGAATTTGCTGCCTCAGAGAGTTGTGCAAGCTGGGACATTGAATAAATTTAAGACAGAAATAGACAGTTTCTTAAATGCTGAGGGGATAAGGGGTTATGGAGAGCAGGCGGGGAAGTGGAGATGAGTCTGTTATGTATGTAACTACTTGCCACCAGAGGGCGTGACTGTTGGAGTCCTAATGGTCACCTGCACACACGTGCAGGGCCAGTATAAAAGGTTGGCTGCCATGTTGTTTAGGCACTCTGGAGTTGTAATAAAGAAGACTAAGGTCACACTAAGTTTAGCTCACAGTACTCAGCCTCATGGAGTTCTTCTATACAAAATAATTGGCCATGAGTAACAGAATACGAACCTTCACGCAACCATGGCTGCCGTTGGAATATTAGAGAGATTCATAGAGGGTGATAATTGGGAAGACTTGATTGAGCATCTCGACCAGTACTTTGTGGCCAACGAGCTGGAAGGAGACACTAACGTGGTTAAGCGGTTCTCCTCACCGTCTGTGGGCCTAAAATATACGGCCTCATCAAGAATCTGCTCGCACCGACAAAACCAATGGAGAAAGAATATATAGAGTTGTGCCCGCTGGTTCAGGCCCACCTCAAGCCTGAGACGCCTCGCGCGACCTTGTGATTTTGGAGCTGCGTTGGGGAAATGCTGCGGGACTTCTTCATGCTTGGAATCAGCCACGAGGTCATTCTTCGAAAGCTGCTGGCTGCAGAAACCCTAGAGCTGAGCAGGGTCATCGCGATCGCCCAGGCATGCATGGCCACGGACGATAACACCAAACAGATATCTTCTCAACATCGAAGCTCACCGGCAAGTACTGTACATAAAATGACGTCACTTGCAGGCCGAACTGCATATGGCAGGGCCTATACGTCTGTGGCTGCAAGACCTGTGATGACTCAGAGTCCGCCATCGGGGGTGAATGTGAATCCATTAGCACTGTGTTGGCACTGCGGGGGTAATCATCAGGCCCATCAATGTCGATTCAAGCACTACGTGTGTAAAGGTTCCGCAACAATGGGGCAACTCCAGCGAATGTGCAAACATGCTGCGACATACCACGTGGCAGATGATGATCGATCCGGCGTGGATCACACAGCACAGGCAACTCAACCCGAAGAAGAAGTGTCTGGGGTACATACCTTCACCACCAAGAGCCCTCTTATAATGATAAAAGTCAAATTAAATGGAGTTCCAGTATCCATGGAGTTGGACACGGGTGCGAGTCAATCAATAATGAGCCAGAAGGCTTTTGAGAAACTGTGGGGTAATAAAGCACAAAGGCCCAAACTGAGCCCGATTAATGCAAAGCTGTGTACCTACAACAAAGAGCTCATACAAGTCATTGGAAGTGCAGCAGTGAAGGTGTCGTATGATGGAGCTGTGCTTGACCTATCATTGTGGATTGTTCCAGGCAATGGCCCAACGCTGTTCGGCAGAAACTGGCTAGAAAAGATTAGATGGAATTGGAATAACATCAAAGCACTATCTTCAGTGGATGATGCTTTGTGTGCTTAAGTGCTGAGCAAGTTTCCCTCGCTATTCGAATGAGGCTTCAGCAACTTCACAGGCACCAAGGTACAGATCCATCAAGGCCCCGATGCACGGCCCGTCCATCACAAGGATCGGCCGGTTCCATACATGATGAGGGAGAAAGTCGAGATCGAACTGGACAGATTCCCACGCGAAGAAATCATAACGCCAGTCGAGTTCAACGAATGGGCCAGTCCAATTGTTCCTGTGTTCAAAAGCGATGGCACGATCAGAATCTGCAGAGACTACAAGGTAACGATTAACCGAGCCTCACTACAGGACCAGTACCCGCTGCCCAAGGCGGATGACTTGTTTGCAACATTAGCGGGGGGGACCCTCCGCCTACATGCACAGGAGCTGGCTGAATCTTCGAAAAGACTGACGTGCATCAACACACACAAAGGACTGTTTATATACCACAGGTGCCCTTTCGGGATTCGCTCGGCTGCAGCCATTTTCCAGAGAAACATGGAGAGTTTGCTGAAATCTGTTCTCCGCACCGTTGTGTTTCGAGACGACATCCTGATCACTGGTCATGACACCATCGAACACCCACACAACCTGGAAGAGGTTCTAAGTCGCCTAGACAGAGTGGGACTCAGGCTGAAATGCTCCAAGTATGTTTTCCTGGTGCCAGAAGTCGAATTTTTGGGGAGAAAGCATGCAGCAAACGGCATCAGGCCCACGGACTCAAAGACAGAGGCTATCAAGAATGCATCAAGACCACAGAATGTGATGGAGCTGCGTTCGTTCCTGGGACTCCTCAATTATTTTGGTAACTTTCTACCCGGGTTGAGCATGTTGTTAGAGCTTTTGCACATGTTGCTACGTAAGGGTGACGACTAGGTTTGGGGCAAATCTCAAGACATCGCCTTTGAGAAGGCCAGGAACCTGCTATGTTCAAATAATTTACTTGTACACTATGAACCATGTAAACGTTTAGTGCTAGCTTGTGACGCCTCATCGTATGGGGTCAGCTGTGTGTTACAGCAAGCCAATGTATCAGGCAACCTCCAATCAGTTGCATACATGTCTAGAAGTCTGTCAAAGGCTGAGAGAGCTTATACTAACGTCGAGAAAGAGGCGTTAGCATGTGTATATGGGGTTAAGAAAATGCACCAATACCTATTTGGACTTTAGTTTGAGCTTGAAACTGACCACAAGCCGCTCATTTCGCTGTTTTCAGAGAGCAAAGGTATAAACATTAATGCTTCGTCCCGCATCCAAAGATGGGCACTAACATTATCCGCTTATGACTATGTTATCCGCCACAGACCAGGCACTGAAAACTGTGCCGATGCTCTCAGCCAGCTACCATTACCCACCACCGGGTTGAAATGGCGCAGCCCGCAGACTTGCTACTGGTCATGGATGCTTTTGAAAGCGAGGGCTTTCTGGTCACGGCTCGCCAGATCAGGACCTGGATCAACTGTGCTATCATTAGTAAAGAGTTGCGTCCTAAATGGGAACTGGTCGGCCGTTCCCAGGGAAATGCAAGATGAAATTAAGCCGTTTCACCGACGCAAAGATGAAATATCCATCCAGTTGGATTGTCTCTTATGGGGTAATCACGTGGTTTTTGCCAAAAAAAGACAGGGAAACGTTTATAAGCGATCTACACAGTACCAACCCAGACATTATCATGCTGAAGGCAATTGCCAGGTCGCATGTTTGGTGGCCCGGCATTGACTCGGACTTGGAGTCATGTGTGCATCAGTGCAACATTTGCTCGCAACTGAGCAATGCACCAAGGGAGCCTCCACTGAGTCTGTGGTCATGGCCCTCCAAACCGTGGCCCAGGATCCACGTAGATTTTGCCAGCCCCTTTCTAGGAAAGATGTTTTTAGTAGTAGTGGACGCTTACTCCAAATGGATTGAATGCGTAATCATGTCATCCAGCACATCCACGAACACCATTGAAAGTCCCCGGGCCATGTTCGCCACCCATGGCTTGCCCAACGTCCTTGTCAGCGACAATCGACTGTGTTTCACCAGCTCGGAATTCAACGAGTTTATGACCCACAATGGCATCAAGCATGTCAGGTCTGCTCCGTTTAAGCCCGCATCTAACGGTCAAGTGGAGCAGGCAGTCCAAACAATCAAACAGAGCATGAAACGCATGATAGACGGCTCCCTGCAGACCCGCTTGTCTCGCATTCTGCTCAGTTACCGGACGTTGACCCTACTCGCTCATCGGGGTTCCTCTGGCAGAATTGTTAATGAAGAGAGCCCTCAAAACCAGGCTCTCCCTAGTCCACCCAGATCTTAATGATCACGTGGAAACCCAACGACACAGGCAGAACATGTACCACGATCACGCAGCTGTTTCACGTGACATTGATGTTAACGACTCTGTGTTTGTCCTGAATTACGGTCATGGTCCCAAGTGGGTTGCTGGCACTGTTTTGGCCAAGGAAGGAAATAGGGTGTTTCTAATCAAACTGTTAAATGGCCAAACATGCAGTAAGCATTTAGATCAGACCAAATTGCGATTTACTGACAACCAGGAACAAATTGAAGAGAACATCATGATCGATAATCCACCAACACACACCCAACCAGCACTCGACCTTGCTGTCAATCACGAGGATGAACTCACCATTCCTGACAGTCCGGTCAGACAAGCCACGGTGCAGTGCAGCAATGGTCTGACCAACTCACACACGCCAGGGTTTGAACTTAGTCGATCAACCAGGGAGCGAAGGGCTCTGGATCGCCTCAACTTGTAAATAACTTGTACGGAAGATTTTGGGGGAATGATGTTATGTATGTAACTATGTAATACTTGCCACCAGAGGGCGCAAATGTTGGAGTTCTAATGGTCACCTGCACACACGTGCAGGGCCAGTATAAAAGGTTGGCTGCCATGTTGTTTAGGCACTCTGGAGTTGTAATAAAGAAATCTAAGGTCACACTAAGTTTAGCTCACGGTACTCAGCCATGTGGAGTTATTCTATACATAATCGAGTCCATGATCAGATCAGCCATGATCTTATTGAATGGTGGAGCAGGCTTGAGGGGTCGTATGGCCTACTCCTGTTCCTATTTCTTATGTTCTTATGTTCATATGTTACTGTCTGCCTTCCTTGCTCTATTCCTGCCACCCTGCCCTCACCTTAACGCGAGTTTTGTGCCATTTATGCTTTCAGATAATTAGCAAACAGATTTGCAGCCCACCAAGCACACTCAGGAGGGAGAAGAGGAGGAGGAGGACCCAAGCACTGTGTCATTGCGTCTCTCACCTGCAAACACCAGCTCAGAGATTGGCACTATGCAGTCCTTAGTGATTAGCTTAGCAGAGGGGTCTGCATTGGGTGATATACCTGAACCCAGCGGGCTGCAAAAAGGTCAAGCGGAAAGGGTACCGCTGGGGCCAACCCTTGGGAGGGAGACTTCGGCACAGGCTCTGCTGCACAGGGCTCAGATGAGGACCTCGGTGGGGAGGTGTTCACAAGAAAGGTGATGGCCATGCACTCGGATATGATAGATGCAATGGCAAGGGTGCCAGAGAGCCCCTCTGCTATGGTAAGGAGTGTGGAGGAGTCTGTCTCCAGCATTGCACAGAGCTCTGCGCACACCATGGAGCCCATCATTTCTAGTCTGCAGACGATGGTGGACTCCCAGAGAGACCATGTGGATCCAGATCTAATCACACGTGTCATGGGTGATGTGGCAGCTTCCATTGCAGCACAGGTTGAAGCAATGCAATGTCTTGGTGCTGTAATGCAGACAATGATTGGGGGCATCATAGAAACATAGAAACATAGAAAATAGGTGCAGGAGTAGGCCATTCAGCCCTTCTAGCCTGCACCGCCATTCAATGAGTTCATGGCTGAACATGAAACTTCAGTACCCACTTCCTGCTTTCTCGCCATAACCCTTGATCCCCCGAGTAGTAAGGACTTCATCTAACTCCCTTTTGAATATATTTAGTGAATTGGCCTCAACTACTTTCTGTGGTAGAGAATTCCACAGGTTCACCACTCTCTGGGTGAAGAAGTTTCTCCTCATCTCGGTCCTAAATGGCTTACCCCTTATCCTCAGACTGTGACCCCTGGTTCTGGACTTCCCCAACATTGGGAACATTCTTTCTGCATCTAACCTGTCTAAACCCGTCAGAATTTTAAACGTTTCTATGAGATCCCCTCTCATTCTTCTGAACTCCAGTGAATACAAGCCCAGTTGATCCAATCTTTCTTGATAGGTCAGTCCCGCCATCCCGGGAATCAGTCTGGTGAACCTTCGCTGCACTCCCTCAATAGCAAGAATGTCCTTCCTCAAGTTAGAAGACCAAAACTGTACACAATACTCCAGGTGTGGCCTCACCAAGGCCCTGTACAACTGTAGCAACACCTCCCTGCCCCTGTATTCAAATCCCCTCGCTATGAAGGCCAACATGCCATTTGCTTTCTTAACCGCCTGCTGTACCTGCATGCCAACCTTCAATGACTGATGTACCATGACACCCAGGTCTCGTTGCACCTTCCCTTTTCCTAATCTGTCACCATTCAGATAATAGTCTGTCTCTCTGTTTTTACCACCAAAGTGGATAACCTCACATTTATCCACATTATACTTCATCTGCCATGCATTTGCCCACTCACCTAACCTATCCAAGTCACTCTGCAGCCTAATAGCATCCTCCTCGCAGCTCACACTGCCACCCAACTTAGTATCATCTGCAAATTTGGAGATACTGCATTTAATCCCCTCGTCGAATCTCAGACTGCCCTCATATAGTCTCAGCTGAATGCCACGCATTGTCTGACTGCTGCCATCGCTATAACAGGACTGTGGGAGTATCTTCACCTCATGGATGTAGCAGTTCAAGTAGGCAGCTCACGACCACCTTCTCGAGGGCAATTAGGGATGGGCAATCAATGCTGGACTTGCCAAAAATGGCCACATCCCATGACTGAATAAAAAAAAACTCTACTTCGCTTTTCACGAAAGATATTGGGATTGTATAACCACCAGAGTGGGCAAAGAACTGTTCGTCAAGGTTATTTTTCAAGAGAGATGGTACTAGATAAGCTTCTCAAACTTTAGGTAGACAAATTACCAGGATCTGGTAGTTTACATCTGAGGATCCCAAGGGAAGCTAGGGAAGAATCTTAATGGCGGCTCTGATAATAATGTTCCAAAAATTTGTGAAAAGGAAAATTATGTCAACGGTTTGGAGAGTGACATAAAATAAGATAGGGTTAAACAAGGAAGTTATAGGCCAATTAGTCTCACCTCAATTATTAAATGACGATAGTCTATAACATTGGATGAAATTACTAAACAATTGGAGAAATGTGAGTTAATCAGGCTCAGTCAGCATAAATTTCTAAAAGCTTACAGAATTCTGCAAAGAAATAACATAGGAAATCGATAAAAGGAGTGCAGAGTCTGTGCAGATTTTCAAAAAAAATACATAACAACTTATGGCAAGGATAGTGGTTGGTGATATAATGAAAATAAATGTGACCACGTGGATAGGGAGATGGTTGGAGGTCAGAAAGAAGAGTGAAGCTACAAAATGAAGATTCTCAGGCTGAAAGATGTTATGCACGGTACAGGGGTCTGTATTGGAGCCACTGGTATTTACCATAGACATAAATGATCTGGAATTAACATTATTGAAGTATACAGATAACCCCAAATTTAGCGGATGGAGGGAGAAAAGAACATTGGGATGAGGATTGTGAACAATTGCAGGATAAGCAGATAGGTGAGTAGAGAAACAGAGGAACCTTGATGTGCAGACATATAGGTGATCAAAGGTGAAAAGACAATTGGAAAAGGCAAATGGAACGAGGTTGTTCAACTAGTTCAACGTTTTAGACTATAGTTGGGGTATTAGATACAATTTTGGGCACCAAATTACAGAAAGGATGTAAAAACAATAGAAAAGGGGCAGCATGGATTCAGTAGGATCTTATCAGGGATGAAGGGTTAAAGTTATAAAGAGACTATTGAAAGGTTAGGAGTGTTTTCATCAGAGCTGGGATAGTTAACAGGTGACCTGATAGAGATCATTAAGATTATGATTATTAATGGCTACAATAGGATCAATAGTAATAAATTGTGTCCACTGGTCAGTCAAAAGGTAATGGGAAAATACAAATTTAAGATAATCTTTAAGTAGAGGGTGTTAAGAATGTAGGATTCCCTATCATTAAATATAATTGAAGCAGAATCTATAAATTCTTTTAGAAGTCAATTAGTTGCTTGAAAAAATAAGAACTATTAAAGGGCTGGGACAGTGAATGGGGAACGGGATTAGATTAGAAAGCTCCTGTGGCGAAAAGTACCTGCACAGATTTGATGGGCCAAATGGCTTGTTTCTGTGCTACAGCATTCTATGGGCCCAAGTTTCGGGCCGCGCCTAGAACGGCGCCGCCCCGACCTGGACGCCCGTTTTTCGCGCCACAAAGTGTGCCTAAAAAATACTTACCTATTCTCCGGCTCCCTGCAGGTCCTCTGGAGCTGGGCGTGGCGCACCACGAGCTGTGGGGGGTGGAGCCAGGTCCATGCGCTGAAAACAGTGCCGGGACCTCTGCACATGCGCGCTACAGTGGGTGCGCATGTGCAGTAGCTCCAGGCGCCCAAAACTGTGTGGGAGGGGCCGAAGCACGCAGCCCCTAGCCCTGGCCGAATGGCCTCACTGCGGCTGCGTGGATAAGGCTGCCTCCCAAGCCCAGCTCCTGCTTCCTACCAACCGGACCCGACCTGACTTGACTCCCGCCCCCCCCACCCCGGACCCGACCCGGCCCCCCCACCCCCGGACTGGACCCGACCTCTGCTCCCCGCCCCCCCCGCCCCTCTGCCCCCGGACCGGACCCGACCTCAGACCCGACCAGCGCCCCCCCGCCCCCGGACCAGTCCGGTCCCGACATCCCTCACCTCCACCGCCCCCCCCCCCCCCCACCAGACCTGACCCGACCCGTGCTTCCCCCCCCACCCAACCCGACCCATGACGCGCTTCACCCCCCGCCCCCCGCCCCCTGACCCGACCTCACCACACCAGCCTCCGCCCCCTCCCGGACCCGCACTTCCCCCCCTCCCCCCACGGACCCGACACGGGCCATCTCGACCTGCGCTTCCCCCCACCCCCGGATCCGACCCGACTCGTCCCAACCCGCGCTCCCACCCCCCGACCCGACCCAACCTCCCCCCCCCTCCCCCGACCCGACCTCCCCCCCCCCTCCCCCGACCCGATCTCCCCCCTCCGCTCCCCCGACCCGACCTCCCCCCCGACCCAATCTGCGCTCCGCCCCCCCCGACCTGCGCTCCCCCCCCACCCCCGGACCCGACCCGACCCGACCCCAATCCGACCCGCGCTCCCGACACCCCCCCGGACCCCAGACCCAACCCGATGCCATCTACCGGTAAATCCGGTGCTGGGGCCGGGCCCCTGCCCAAAGTCATAGGCCTGGCCAGACCCGGCCCGTTCGGCCTTCCTCTCCTTTCTCCCTTCCCTCCCTCCTCTCCCCCCCTCCCTCCCTCCCTTCCCCCCCCTCTCCCTCTCTCCCTTTCTCCCTCCCTTCTCTCCCTTCTCTCCCTCCCCCTCCCCTCTCTCCCTCCCCCTCCCCTCTCTCCCTCCCCTCTCCTCCTCCCCTCTCCTCCCCCCCGCCCCTCTCCTCTCCCCCCTCCACACTCCCCCCTCCCCTCCCTCCTCCACTCCCCCCCTCTCCTCCTTCTCCCCCCTCCCCTCTCTCCCCCTCTCCTCCCTTCTCCCTCCCTCCCTTCTCCCTCCCCCCCCTCCCTGCCCTCCTCCCTCCCCTGCTCCCCATCTCTCCCCCCTCTCTCCCTCCCCCCCCTTCCCCCACTCCTCCATCCACCTCCTCCCCCCCCTCCTCCCACCCCCCTCCTCCCTCCACCTCCCTCCACCCCCCTTCTACATTGCCTCTTCAGCCTGGGGCAAAGTACCCGAATGTCGCCCCCACTTAGTCCACTGTGATGTTTTCCTCATGTATTGCAGCACTTCAATTTTCGAAATGAATCTATGAGGAATCCCAGAGGATGCATGAGGTCATCATTTTTCTAATTTGTAATGTGATTGTTGCTGCTAATTCCCCAAAACATCCTCTACAATGGTAACACTGTATGTATGTGTTAGTATTTGCAGATGGTCCGAGAGAACGTGTTAATATTTGCAGGGAGTCTCCCACAAAAAAACTTTGAAAACCATTGTCTTGAAATGGTTGTAGCACACTGCTTGATGAACAACCCTTCTATAAATATAACTCTAGGATTTTGCATTGGCATACAACTGCGAAGAACACATGGGTCTGCAGTCACAGAGGAAAAACTCTTCTAAATTTATATATACAGATCAAAATTAAGTAGTGTGTCTTGAAATGATCAATCTATATTTCTAAAGTTACCATTTATAGGGATTAGGGGCTGAAATTGGTGAAGGCCCCCGCCCGCCCAAGTGCCACCCAAAGGACCGCCGATGGCCGCCGAGGTACCTGATTGTTCTTTGGGCGGGGTTTTCATCAAAAAGGTCCTTCAAAGGTCGGCAGGTGGCAAAAGAGGGACTTATGCTACCAATCTGGGCGGCAGCGGGCGGGAGCTCCCAATCTCAGCGGCAAAGGCTCTTGCCACCCAAGTGCCGCCGAGGATGGAGTCGGGCCCACAGAGGGTCGAAGTCCTGAAAAGGAAAAGCATCAACAAAAAAATAAAACCATCGGAAGATCTTCAGGGGACCCCATCCAGGTAAATCCCTGTAAAGAAAAAAATTATGAAGTGTTTGCTCATCTTTTTTTCAGATCTTCATACTCACCGTCGAGGACAGACCAGTCTCCAGCCAGCGGTCCACCCCCGTTCTGGCGCCAACTCCTTCCGACTCCCGCCCGACTCAATATGGCATCTCGGCGGGCGGGAGTCCACTTACGCCACTTGGCCGTCCGCCGAGATCAGCGGGCGGTTCCCACCGGTTCTCCCCTTCCGTCCGCTCCAGCCCAAATCGAAAGTGACACTGGGCGCAACTCGAGCAGGAATGTCGGCGGCAGTCGGCGGCAGTGGGCCGTCAGGCCATCAATTTCAGACTCTAGGTCATTATTGTCCTAAAGAAATTACATACAAAGTTACGTGCTTTTTAAACATTTCCAAATAATTTTGCACTAAATCTATAATATGACTTCACCAGGTCCACTATTTTCATTCTAACATTGAGAAATTAAATCAAATTAAAATGAACTATTAGCAGGATTGGGCTACACTACAGTGTCACTTCTGGTTTACACTTAAAATTATGTTGCATTTTAAAATGTTGATATATGGGGAACCATATGCGGTTGTTAAAGTAATCTCCAAGTGCAATACAATATATATAAAAATACAACTTTCTTTGAATTATCTTTAGTTTGTGCATGTAGAATAAGGCCTTAGGTGAGTGTGATTTATAACTGCAATGGAGTATGTCATGTAACTAATTGGAATTTGCAATGTGGCTGAAGTCAATTGGATCCACCTCTGAACAAACTGATGTGGAACTCCACCAAGGTAAAAGATTTACTATTATGTTAAACTTACGTCAAAATTTGGAAACCATGTTTTAGTACAACACAAATGCTGAATGTCTCGACTATCATTTATGCATGGGGATAAGTCAAGGTTAAAATTAACACCAGTGGAAATCTTCCCTAAATATCAGCAAGGTACCTGTACTAGATTAAATACATCCTAGAATCCTCAAGGAAATGAGTAAGAAAATAGGTAGGGCTCTCGCTGATATTTTTAGGGGCTCTATAAATACATAAAATTGCACTGAGGACTGCAAATGTAACCTTAGGTGATGTAACCTTAATATTCAAAAAAGGAATGAAACATGAATTGGGAAATAGTCTAACATGGATAGTGAGAAATTGCTTGCGAACATTTTAGGGAATGTTATCAATGTTCATCTAAAGAGAATCGTAAGTAGTCGGTATAATTTTAGGTCATGTCTCATGAATCTAATGAGATTCTTTGGAAAGGTAGCTAAATAAGTAGATAGGAATAGTGAATATAACTTACTTAAAGATTCAAAAAGCATTTGTGAGCAAGCTCATGAGTTAACAGAAAATTAGCTAGCCACCTGGCTTGACATTAGAAAGCAAAAGGCAATGGTAAATGGAAAGTTCTAACAGGAAATCACTCACTAGTGGAGTTTTGTAAGTGTCTGTGCCGAGTCCCCTGTCATTTAGACTATTCATAGACATGACTGAAGAGGCTGTGTAGAATGTAGAATCATAGAATGTTGTCGCACAGAAACAAGCCATTTGGCCCATCAAATCTGTGCTGGTATTTTTCACCACAGGAGCTATCTAATCTAATCGCGTTCCCCCGTTCACTGTCCCAGCCCTTTAATAGTTCTCTTTTTTCAAGTAATTAATTGCCTCATAAAATAATTTATATAATCCTACATTCTTACCACCCTCTACTTAAAGATTATCTTAAATTTGTACCTTCCCATTACCTCCTGACTGACTAGTGGACATAATTTATTACTATTTATCCTATTATAACCGTTAATAATCATAATCTTAATGATCTCTATCAGGTCATCTGTTAACTATCCCAGCTCTGGTGAAAACAGTCCTAACTTTTCAATAGTCTCTTTATAACTTTAACTCTTCATCCCTGGTAAGACCCTACTGAATTTATGCTGCCCCTTTTCTATTGTTTTTACATCCTTTCGGTAACTTGTGCCCAAATTGTACATAATACCCCAACTATAGTCTAAAAAGTTGTACTGGTTGAACAACCTCGTTCCATTTGCTTTTTCTAATTGTCTTTTCACCTTTGATCACCTGTGTGTCTGCACATCAAGGTTCCTCTGTTTCTCTACTCACCTATCTGCTTATCCTGCAATTGTTCACAATCCTCATCCCAATGTTCTATTCTCCCTCCATCCGCTAGATTTGGGGTTATCTGTATACTTCAATAATGTTAATTCCAGATTATTTATGTCTATGGTAAATACCAGTGGCTCCAATACATACAGACCCCTGTCTCCCTATCCATGTGATCATATTTATTTTCATTATATCACAAGCCATTATTCTTGCCGTAAGTTGTTAGGTATTTGTTTTTAAATCTGCACAGACTCTGCACTTCTTTTATCGATTTCCTTTGTTATTTCTTTGCAGAATTCTGTAAGCTTTTAGAAATTTATGCTGACTGAGCCTGATTAACTCACATTTCTCCAACTGTTTAGTAATTTCATCCAATGTTATAGACTATAGTCATTTAATAATTGAAGTAAGACAAATTGGCCTATAACTTCCTTGTTTAAACCTATCTTATTTTTTGTCACCCTCCAAACCATTGACACAATTTTCCTTTTCACAAATTTTTGGAATATTATTATCAGAGCCGCCATGAAGATTCTTCCCTAGCTTCCCTTGGGATCCTCAGATGTAAACTACCAGATCCTGGTGATTTGTCTACCTAAAGTTTGAGAAGCTTATGTAGTACTATCTCTCTTTGAATAATAACCTTGACAAACAGTTCTTTGCCCACTCTGGTGGTTATACAATCCCAATATCTTTTATAAAAAGCGAAGTAGAGTTTTTTTTTATTCAGTCATGGGATGTGGCCATTTTTGGCAAGTCCAGCATTGATTGCCAATCCCGAATTGCTCTCGAGAAGGTGGTGCTGAGCCGCCTTCTTGAATTGCTGCAGTCCGTGTGGTGAAGTTATCACTCCCACAGTGCTGTTATCAAGGGAGTTCCAGGACTTTGACCCAGTGACGCTGAAGGAATGGCGATATATTTCAAATCAGGATGGTGTGTGACTTTGAGGGTAACTTGGAGGTGGTGCTGTTCCCATGTGCCTGTTGCCCTTGTCCTTCTAGGCGGTAACGGGTTCGAGGCTTTGGGAGATGCTCTCGAAGAAGCCTTGGCAAGTTGCGTAGAGCATCTTATAGATGGTACACACTGCAGCCACAGTGCGCCAGTGGTGGAGAGAATGAATGTTCAAGGTGGTGGATGGGGTGCCAATCTGGTGCTTTGCTTGTGGATGGTGTCGAGCTTCTTGACTGTTGTTGAAGCTGCACTCATCAAGGTAAGTGGAGAGTATTCCATCACAATCCTGACTTGTGCCTTGTAGACGGTGAAAAGGCTTTGGGGAGTCAGGAGATGAGTCACTAACCATTGAATACCCAGTCTCTAAACTGGTCTTGTAGCCATAATATTTATGTGTTCAGTTTCTGGTCAATGGTGACCCCCGAAGATGTTGATAGTGGGGGATTCGGCGATGGTAATCCCGTTGAATATCAAGGGGTGAGGGCTAGAATCTCTTTTGTTGGAGATGGTCATTGCTTGGCACTTGTGTGGTGTGAATGCTACTTGCCACTTATTAGCCCAAGCCTGAGTGTTGTCCAGGGCACAGGCTGCTTCATTACCTGAGGAACTTATTTATATCTTTACTATTCACTTCACTCCACCTACAAACTCCTTAATCTCTTAACAACCTTATCTTTACCTTAACTATCCCCTTCCAATGTTCCTATAGAAAGCCTGTTGTTGCCCTTTATTTTTTTACAATTTTTCTACCAAACTTCCTCTAAGTCTTTCAAAGCTGCTTTTGTAGCTATTCGATTTATTCTTTATATTTGTCTTGGCTTTTGTTTTTATTATCTATCCTGTGAGTGTTAAATACTTAGGGGACAAAATTGCACTGCGTCCCGATCGGGGGAGGTAACCTGCTTGGGCCGGGACTTCTTGCGCCCGGCGCAGAACTCTGGCCCCCACCGCTGAATTGGGCTTACCGCCCCTTAAAGGAAATTTGCACGCTCCACTTTCTTGAGGGGCGGGTCCTGGGGCGCTACTGGGGCGAGGACTGCAGCACGACACGGATGCTTCAACGCCACCCCCCCTTCACTTAAACGGGAGGACTGCTGCACTCTCTGCAAGGCCTCTGATGGCCTCCACTCGGCCACCAGAACAGCGTGGGACCGGTCCGACAGCTTGGCACCCAAAACGGAGTGCCAGGCTGCACGATGGTGGCCCAGACCACGCCAGGGATCACATACTTGAGCAGACCCGAGAGTCGGCAAACCAGTTAAGATGGCGGTGCGGGGCGCTGATGCCCTCCCCTTTAAGTTCCACCGTGCAAGCAGATGACAGCTTCCGCCAGCCTCGCGATCCAAAGGGTCGTTGCATGGCGCAAAGGGCTCGCCACACACAGTGATGACATCATCGCCGGTTGCCGGGGGCACTACCTGCGGGGCGGGGCGCAGGCTCCACAAACTCCTGGGGGCCCCGGAGGTGCTAACGGGCCTCTAAAAAAGAGGACATTTCCCCCCCCCATATTTTTTTGTGAAAAATTTGTTTTACTCACCATATTTATCATTAAAACAGTGTCCATTTTCGCCTTACTGGAATATACTTAATTTTATATTTTTTTATCTTTTGTTTAAATATTTCCGATTTCTGATCATTTTCTGGTGTTTCCATCCATTTAATACAGGCATACAATTTTCTTTACCCCACAATATTTTGCTTGTTTTCCTTTTTTTTTACACTGATTCCAAATACATTATGAGCACTGTTTCCCAAATCCTCTACTTTTTGGTTAGCAAATGTTCTACTGCATTAGGGAGAACCAATTCAGGTAGTACTTCCTTCTTTGTTGGAGTAGCAACATACTGACAGAGAAAACATTACAAAATTGCTTCCTTTTCGCAAGAGTAATATTTTCCCAAACCCAGTCAATTTTTGAATAATTAAAATCTCCACTAATTATAACTCTATATTTCAAAAATACCAATCTATTTTTTCTTTAAAAACACATCTTCTGCAGTACTTTTAGTAAAATATAAACTTTGCTGTTGATACCAAGTTATCTGATCACAGAAATTAAAGCTACAGAGGACATATTGCGTAAATTCACCAGGAAGATTCCAGGGATGTTAAACTATAGCTATAAAGAGATATTTGAGATATTGGAACTATTCCCACAGAGGCAGAGAATGCCAAGAGGAGATTTAATAGAGCTTTTTAAAATGCTGAAGGGTTTTGAAAGAATGAATAGGAAAAGACAATTTCCTTTGATGGGAGCCAATGATGAGAGGTCATCAATTTAAAATTGTCATTAAGAGTTGTAGGAACATGGAATTCTTTCACACAGGAAGTGGTTGATGCAGAAACCGTTACACTTTTTAAAGAAAAACTTAATAAATATTTGGAGCAGAGGAGGATACTGGGTTTATAAGATCATAAGAATTAGGAGCAGGAGTAGGCCATTCGGGCCCTCGCGCCTGCTCCGCCATTTAGTAAGATCATGGCTGATCTTCTACCTCAACTTCACTTTCCTGCATTGTCCCCTTATCACTTGATTCCCTTAATATTCGAAAATCTATCGATCTCTGTCTTGAATCTGGGTTATGTGTAATGAGAAAGGACTAATTAGCAATCTTGTTGTGCAAGGCCCCTTGGGAAAGAGTGACCATAATATGGTAGAATTCTTTATTAAGATGGAGAGTGACACAGTTAATTCAGAGACTAGGGTTCTGAACTTAAGGAAAGGTAACTTCATAGAAACATAGAAACATAGAAAATAGGTGCAGGAGTAGGCCATTCGGCCCTTTGAGCCTGCACTGCCATTCAATGAGTTCATGGCTGAACATGCAACTTCAGTACCCCATTCCTGCTTTCTCACCATGCCCCTTGATCCCCCTAGTAGTAAGAACTACATCTAACTCCTTTTTGAATATATTTAGTGAATTGGCCTCAACAACTTTCTGTGGTAGAGAATTCCACAGGTTCACCACTCTCTGGGTGAAGAAGTTTCTCTTCATCTCGGTCCTAAATGGCTTACCCCTTATCCTTAGACTGTGACCCCTGGTTCTGGACTTCCCCAACATCGGGAACATTCTTCCTGCATCTAACCTGTCTAAACCCATCAGAATTTTAAACGTTTCTATGAGATCCCCTCTCATTCTTCTGAACTCCAGTGAATACAAGCCCAGTTGATCCAGTCTTTCTTGATATGACATCAGTAGTGGGGAAAATGTTGCAATCAATTTTTAAAGATGCAATAGCAGCGCATTTGGGAGGCAGTGACAGGATTGGTCCAAGTCAGCATGGATTTATGAAAGGGAAATCATGCTTGACAAATCTTCTAGAATTTTTTTGAGGATGTAACTAGTAGAGTGGACAAGGAAGAACCAGTGGATGTGGTGTATTTGGACTTTGAAAAAGGCTTCTGACAAGGTCCCACACAAGAGATTGGTGTACAAAATTAAAGCACATGATATTGAGAGTAATGTACTGACGTGGATAGAGAACTGGTTGGCAGACAGGAAGCAGAGAGTAGGGATAAGCAGGTCCTTCTCAGAATGGCAGGCATTAACTAGTGGGGTGCCGCAGGCTCAGTGCTGGGCTTCCAGCTATTTACAATATACATCAATGATTTAGATGAAGGAATTGAGTGTAACATCTCCAAGTTTGCAGATGACACTAAGCTGGGTGGAGGTGTGAGCTGTGAGGAGGATGCTAAGAGTCTGCAGGGTGACTTGGACAGGTTAGGTGAGTGGGCAAATGCATGGCAGATGCAGTATAATGTGGATAAATGTGAGGTTATCCACTTTGGTGGCAAAAACATGAAGGCAGAATATTATCTGAATGGTGGCAGATTAGCAAAAGGGGAGGTGCAATGAGACCTGGGTGTCATGGTATATCAGTCATTGAAGGTTGGCATGCAGGTACAGCAGGCGGTGAAGAAGGCAAATGGCATGTTGGCCTTCATAGCTAGGGATTTGAGTATAGGAGCAGGGAGGACTTGCTGCAGTTGTACAGGGCCTTGGTGAGGCCTCACCTGGAATATTGTGTTCACTTTTGGTCTCCTAATCTGAGGAAGGACATTCTTGCTATTGAGGGAGTGCAGCGAAGGTTCACCAGTCTGATCCTTGGGATGGCAGGACTGACATATGAGGAGAGACTGGATCAACTGGGCCCGTATTCACTGGAGTTTAGAAGAATGAGATGGGATCTCATAAAAACATATAAAATTCTGACGGGACTGGACAGGTTAGATGCAGGAAGAATGCTCCCGATGTTGAGGAAGTCCAGAACCAGGGGACACAGTCTAAGGATAAGGGGTAAGCCATTTAGGGCTGAGATGAGGAGAAACTTCTTCATTCAGCGAGTTGTTAACCTGTGGAATTCTCTACCGCAGAGAGTTGTTGATGCCAGTTCGTTAGATATATTCAAGAGGGAGTTACATATGGCCCTGACTGTTAAAGGGATCAAGGGGTATGGATAGAAAGCAGGAAAGGGGTACTGAGGTGAATGATCAGCCATGATCTTATTGAATGGTGGTGCAGGCTCGAAGGGCCGAATGGCCTACTCCTGCACCTATTTTCTATGTTTCTATGAATACAGTCAAAGACTGAGCATCCACAGCCCTCTGGGGTAGAGAATTCTAAAGATTCACCACCCTCAGACTGAAGAAGTTTCTCATCAACTCAGTTCAAAATGGCTGACCCCCTATTCTGAGACTGTGACCCCTGGTTCTAGACTCCCCAGCCAGAGGAAACATCCTCCCCTTATCCACCCCATCAAGCCCTGTAAGACTTTTGTATATTTCAATGAGATCACCTCTCATTCTTCTAAACTCTAGAAAATATAGGCCTAGTTTATTCAATCTCTCCTCATAGGACAATCCCCCCATCCCAGGAATCGGTCTGGTGAACCTTTGTTGCACTCCCTCAATGGCAGGTATATCCTTCCTTCGGTAAGGAGACCAACACTGTACACAATACTCCACGTGCGGTCTCACCAGGGCCCTATATTATTGTCAGTAAGACAAAGTTCCTTCACCAGCCTGTCCTTGCCGCACAGCACTGCGCCCCCCCCCCCCCAGTCATCAAGATTCACGGCGCGGCCCTGGACAACGTGGACCACTTCCCTTATCTCGGGAGCCTCCTATCAACAAGAGCAGGCATTGACGACGAGATCCAACACCACCTCCAGTGCGCCAGTGCAGCCTTCGGCCGCCTTCGGAAAAGAATGTTTGAAGACCAGGCCCTCAAAACTGTCACCAAGCTCATAGTTTACAGGGCCATAGTAATACCCGCCCTCCTATATGGCTGAAAGGCGTGGACAATGTACAGTAGACACCTCAAGTTGCTGGAGAAATGCCACCAACGATGTCTCCGCAAAATCCTACAAATCCCCTGGGAGGACAGACGCACCAATGTTAGTGTCCAGGCCAACATCCCCAGCATTGCAGCACTGACCACACTTGATCAGCTCCTCTGGGCAGGCCACATAGTTCGTATGCCAGACACGAGACTCCCAAAGCAAGCGCTCCACTCGGAACTCGTCCATGGTAAACATGGGCAGCAGAATCGTTACAAGGACACCCTCAAAGCCTCCCTGATAAAGTGCGACATCGCCAGACACACCTGGGAGTCCCTGGCCAAAGACCGCTCTAAGTGGAGAAAGTGCATCCAGGAGGGTGCTGAGTTCCTCGAGTCTCGCCGCCGAGAACATGCAGAAATCAAGCGCAGGCAGCGGAAGAAGCATACGGCAAGCCAGACACCCGCCCACCCTTTCCTTCAACCACTGTATGTCCCAGCTGTGACAGAGACTGTAGTTCTTGTATTGGACTGCACAGCCACCTAAGAACTCATGTTAAGAGTGGAAGCAAGTCTTCCTCGATTCCAAGGGACTGCCTATGATGATGATATAATTGCAATAAGATGTCTTTACTTTTATACTGAAATCCTCTTGTAATAAAGGCCAACATACCACTTGCTTTCTTAATTGCTTGCTGTACCTGCATGTTAACTTTCAGTGATTCGTATAGAAGGACAACCAGGTCCCTCTGAACACCAACATTTCCCAATCTCTCACCATTTAAAAAATACTCTGCTTTTGGCTATGAGGAGAGAGCAGAGCAATGAGATTAGTTTTGGATTTCTCTAGCAAAGAACTGGCACAAACATAAAGGGCCAAATGGTATGCACTGCTATGGTTCCTATCAGGTAATAGGAATAAGACAAATTGGCAGCAGTCAAATGGATCTTAAGTGGAGGGCTAAGGAATGTCAGAGATTGTATTTTGTGAAAAATATAATACAATGCACATCAGAACAGAAAGTACGAAATATACAAATGCAAAATACATATATGAAATATATGTTCTCAATGAATTGGTGAGAAAAAGACAGAGGAACAAAAGGGTCTAGGTGTGATTAATGACCAGTGACTGATAGTCCAGTCAGTATGAAACTGCAATCAACAAGATGAGGCAAATGCTGAAATTGAGATGTACAAAGTGATTTCAATCCTGTATTACTCATTGGTGAGGTCGCACTATGAATATGCTGTGGAGTTTTAGACACCCTACCTTTAAAATGTTATCAATGACTTGCAGAGAGTTCAGAGAAGAGCAACAAGAATAATTCTGCAACCTAGAAAGAAAGAAGGAAGAACAAAGAAAGACTTGGGGCTCAATTTTTCCTAATGCCATTTTTTGGCATATTGCCAGAGATACGCCTGTTTTTTTGGCCCCGCCTACTCAAAAAAAATAACTAGCAAGTTTCCTTGTTCTATTTTTTGAAATTGGGGCCGCGAAGCCTGTCCTTCAGCTTTGGGGGGGTGGAGCTTAATGCCTGCGCCGAAAAAAACGATGCCTCCCCTTCTGCGCATGTGTGGAAAAAAGTTTGTTTTTAACATGATTGCTATGGGCATGCCCAGTACAGCTCCCTGTCTGCATTCGGCCATTTTTAAAGAGCCAGTTGTGTGTGTGAACTTTAATTCTCATTGGAAAAATCAGAGCTGCAATACAAGATGCAACGCAGCTCAAGGACCAAGAATTTCTGACATGATGAAGTGGAGGCACTAGTTACTGTAAATGAGGCCAGATGGCACGAGCTGGACACCGCCAGAGCTCACATAAAAGTTTCACCAAAAGAAATGAAAAAACACTGAAACCAACTTGCAGAACATTACTGTGCAATAGTGACCACCCCGAGGTCTGGAGGCCAGTGCAAAATGAAATGGCAGGACCTTGCTTAATTAGTTAGTGTAAGTAATATTTTCATTTATTCAATGGAATTACAATTGTAAATGTGACTGTTGTGTATGGAGAAAGTCAAACTGTACACTGTGAGCTCAAAGTAAAGTGTGAGCTTAGTCTTTTATTGCAGGTCTCCAGAGTGCCTCTCCAACCTGGGAAGTCTCCTTAAATACCTGTGCTCCCAAGGGATTATGGGATCCCTTGGGACTCCAGGGGATGAGCCCTCTGGTGGCTGTACAGAGTAAATACAAGTCCACATATATAACAACACTCCCCCGCAAAGTCAATAGAAACATAGAAATATAGAAAATAGGTGCAGGAGCAGGCCATTCAGCCCTTCTAGCCTGCACCGCCATTCAATGAGTTCATGGCTGAACATGAAACTTCAGTACCCCCTTCCTGCTTTCACGCCATACCCCTTGATTCCCCCGAGTAGTAAGGACTTCATCTAACTCCCTTTTGAATATATTTAGTGAATTGGCCTCAACTACTTTCTGTGGTAGAGAATTCCACAGGTTCACCACTCTCTGGGTGAAGAAGTTTCTCCTCATCTCGGTCCTAAATGGCTTACCCCTTATCCTTAGAATGTGACCCCTGGTTCTGGACTTCCCAAACATTGGGAACATTCTTCCTGCATCCAACCTGTCTAAACCCGTCAGAATTTTAAACGTTACTATGAGGTCCCCTCTCATTCTTCTGAACTCCAGTGAATACAAGCCCAGTTGATCCAATCTTTCTTGATAGGTCAGTCCCACCATCCCGGGAATCAGTCTGGTGAATCTTCGCTGCACTCCCTCAATAGCAAGAATGTCCTTCCTCAAGTTAGGAGACCAAAACTGTACACAATACTCCAGGTGTGGCCTCACCAAGGCCCTGTACAACTGTAGCAACACCTCCCTGCCCCTGTACTCAAATCCCCTCGCTATGAAGGCCAACATGCCATTTGCTTTCTTAACCGCCTGCTGTACCTGCATGCCAACCTTCAATGACTGATGTACCATGACACCCAGGTCTCGTTGCACCTTCCCTTTTCCTAATCTGTCACCATTCAGATAATAGTCTGTCTCTCTGTTTTTACCACCAAAGTGGATAACCTCACATTTATCCACATTATACTTCATCTGCCACGCATTTGCCCACTCACCTAACCTATCCAAGTCACTCTGCAGCCTCATAGCATCCTCCTCGCAGCTCACACTGCCACCCAACTTAGTGTCATCCGCAAATTTGGAGATACTACGTTTAATCTCCTCGTCTAAATCATTAATGTACAATGTAAACAGCTGGGGCCCCAGCACAGAACCTTGCGGTACCCCACTAGTCACTGCTTGCCATTCTGAAAAGTACCCATTTACTCCTACTCTTTGCTTCCTGTCTGACAACCAGTTCTCAATCCACATCAGCACACTACCCCCCATCCCATGTGCTTTAACTTTGCACATTAATCTCCTGTGTGGGACCTTGTCGAAAGCCTTCTGAAAGTCCAAATATACCACATCAACTGGTTCTCCTTTGTCCACTTTACTGGAAACATCCTCAAAAAATTCCAGAAGATTTGTCAAGCATGATCTCCCTTTCACAAATCCATGCTGACTTGGACCTATCATGTCACCATTTTCTAAATGCGCTGCTATGACATCCTTAATAATTGATTCCATCATTTTACCCACTACTGAGGTCAGGCTGACCGTTCTATAATTCCCTGCTTTCTCTCTCCCTCCTTTTTTAAAAAGTGGGGTTACATTGGCTACCCTCCACTCGATAGGAACTGATCCAGAGTCAATGGAATGTTGGAAAATGACTGTCAATGCATCCGCTATTTCCAAGGCCACCTCCTTAAGTACTCTGGGATGCAGTCCATCAGGCCCTGGGGATTTATCGGCCTTCAATCCCATCAATTTCCCAACACAATTTCCCGACGAATAAAGATTTCCCTCAGTTCCTTCTCCTTACTAGACCCTCTGACCCCTTTTATATCCGGAAGGTTGTTTGTGTCCTCCTCAGTGAATACCGAACCAAAGTACTTGTTCAATTGGTCTGCCATTTCTTTGTTCCCCGTTATGACTTCCCCTGATTCTGACTGCAGGGGACCTACGTTTGTCTTTACTAACCTTTTTCTCTTTACATACCTATAGAAACTTTTGCAATCCGCCTTAATGTTCCCTGCAAGCTTCTTCTCGTACTCCATTTTCCCTGCCCTAATCAAACCCTTTGTCCTCCTCTGCTGAGTTCTAAATTTCTCCCAGTCCCCAGGTTCGCTGCTATTTCTGGCCAATTTGTATGCCACTTCCTTGGCTTTAATGCTATCCCTGATTTCCCTTGATAGCCACGGTTGAGCCACCTTCCCTTTTTTATTTTTACGCCAGACAGGAATGTACAATTGTTGTAATTCATCCATGCGGTCTCTAAATGTCTGCCATTGCCCATTCACAGTCAACCCCTTAAGTATCATTCGCCAATCTATCTTAGCCAATTCATGCCTCATACCTTCAAAGTTACCCTTTTAAGTTCTGGACCATGGTCTCTGAATTAACTGTTTCATTCTCCATCCTAATGCAGAATTCCACCATATTATGGTCACTCTTCCCCAAGGGGCCTCGCACAATGGGATTGTTAATTAATCCTCTCTCATTACACAACACCCAGTCTAAGATGGCCTCCCCCCTAGTTGGTTCCTCGACATATTGGTCTAGAAAACCAACCCTTATACACTCCAGGAAATCCTCCTCCACCGTATTGCTTCCAGTTTGGCTAGCCCAATCTATGTGCATATTAAAGTCACCCATTATAACTGCTGCACCTTTATTGCATGCACTCCTAATTTCCTGTTTGATGCCCTCCCCAACATCACTACTACTGTTTGGAGGTCTGTACACAACTCCCACTAACGTTTTTTGCCTTTTCGTGTTCTGCAGCTCTATCCATATAGATTCCACATCATCCAAGCTAATGTCTTTCCTTACTATTGCATTAATCTGCTCTTTAACCAGCAATGCTACCCCACCTCCTTTTCCTTTTATTCTATCCTTCCTGAATGTTGTATACCCCTGAATGTTGAGTTCCCAGCCCTGATCATCCTGGAGCCACTATTTACAATGTGAGTCGATCTGGGGCACTTCTTGCCCTGGTTGATCGTCTCGGTGTGAAAGCTGGTGTTGTTGAATCATTTGTTGGGCCCTCGCTGGGCTGTTGTGCAGCTGGCCTTGCTGGACTGCCTGGTGTGTTAGGCCCTGCTGGGCTGCTGTGGATGATGGGATCTGCTTCATAGTCAACCGTGGTGCCGGTTGCCACTGGTGTGTATGTTGGGGGATCAAAAAAGGTAGGGTCCAAGGTGGGTTGCTCAGGATAGTCCGTGAATCTGAGTTTGATTTGGTCCAAGTGTTTCCGGTGAATGAGTCCATTTGAAAGTTTGACCCGAAACACCCTGCTCCCCTCTTTAGCCACAACAGTACCGGGAAGCCACTTGGGACCTTGTCCATAATTTAATACAAATACAGTGTCATTGATTTCAATCTCGCGAGACACATTTGCGCTACCATGATATGCACTTTGTTGAAGCCGCCTGCTCTCTACCTGTTCATGTAGATCAGGGTGAACTAACGAGAATCTTGTCTTAAGTACTCTTTTCATGAGCAGTTCAGCAGGTGGGATTCCAGTGAATGAGTGGGGTCTCGTGCGGTAGCTAAGCAGGACTCGGGATAGGCAAGTCTGCAGTGATCCTTCAGTTACCCTCTTCGCCTTACTTCATGGTTTGCACTGCTCTATCTGCCTGACCATTGCACGCTGGTTTAAACGAGACAGATGTGACATGTTTGATCCCGTTACAGGTCATGAATTCTTTCAACTCAGCACTGGTAAAACATGGCCCGTTGTCACTCACCAGGACATCGGGTAAGCCGTGAATGGCAAACATGGCCCGCAGGCTTTCAATTGTGGCAGCGGACGAGCTAGCTGACATTATCTCATATTTAATCCACTTGGAGTATGCGTCTACAACCACAGGGAACATTTTACCCAAGAACGGGCCTGCATAGTCGATGTGTACCCTTGACCACGGTTTGGAGGGTCAAGACCATGAACTTAGCAGCGCCTCCCTGGGTACAGTGCTTAACTGCGAGCATGTATTACATCTGTGAACGCAGGACTGTAAGTCTGCATCGATACTGGGCCACCACATATGGGATCTGGCTATCGCTTTCATCATTACGATGCCTGGGTGGGTACGGTGGAGGTCATTGATGAAGGTGTCTCTGCCCTTTTTGGGGACCACTATTCGATTGCCCCACAGAAGGCAGTCTGCCTGTATAGACATTTCATCTTTGCGCTGCTGGAACGGCTTTATCTCTTCCTGCATTTCTACTGGGACACTGTGAAGCACACAGCTTTTGACTAGAGATAATAAGGGGTCCTGGCTTGTCCAGGTTTTGATCTGCCGGGCAGTGACAGGTGATTGCTCACTCTCAAATGCTTCCATAACCATGGCTAGATCTGCGGGCTGCGCCATTTCCACCTCCGTGGTGGGCAATGGCAGCCTACTGAGAACATCGGCGCAATTTTCTATGCCTGGCCTGTGGCGGATAGCGTAGTTGTATGTGGACAACATGAGCGCCCATCTCTGGATGCGGGCCGATGCGTTGGTATTTATCCCTTTACTCTCGGAAAACAGGGATATAAGTGGCTGATGGTCAGTTTCCAATTCGAATTTTAGCCCAAACGGGTATTGATGCATTTTCTTTAACCCATAGACACACGCTAACGCTTCTTTTTCAATCATGCTGTAGGCTCTCTCAACCTTAGACAGACTCCTGGATGCATAAGCAACCAGTTGCAGTTTCCCGAAATCATAAGCTTGTTGCAATATACACCCGACGACATGTGACGACGCATCACATGCAAGAACCAAACGCTGACATGGATCATACAACACAAGCAATTTGTTTGAGCATAACAATTTTCTCGCTTTTACAAAGTCATTTTCTTGGCTTTTGCCCCAAACCCATTCTCCCCCTTTTTGTATAAGACATGTAGTTGTTCTAGCAGTGTGCTGAGACCCGGTAAGAAGTTACCAAAGTAGTTCAAGAGTCCCAGAAACGATCGCAGCTCCATCACGTTCTGTGGCCTCGGTGCGTTCTCGATTGCCTCCGTCTTCGCGTTGGTGGGCCTGATGTCCCCGTCGCAATCCTCCTTCCCAAGAACTCCACCTCAGCCACTAGGAAAATGCACATCGAGTGTTTTATCCTGAGCCCCACGCGGTTGAGTCGACTAAGAACCTCCTCCAGGTTCTGCAGGTGCTCGACTGTGTTCGGACCTGTGACCAAGATGTCGTCCTGGAAGACTACGATGTGTGGGGCCTGTCATGTATCTTACATTGCTGTACATACTTGTATCTTACCATGCTATACGTGACTGTAACTAATTATGACCTGTAACCACAAGCATACCTTACCACCAGGGGTGCACTTGCAGGAGACACTGCATACCTGTTCCACAGGTATATAAAGACAGGTCTCAGGCAAGTGCGGCATTCAAGAGCTGTGAAATAAAGGTGCAGGTCCTGAGTGACCTTGACTTCAGCATGTGCCTCCTGTGAGTCTGTACTGCAGGGACAGGACTTTACAGTGGCGACGAGTTACGGGATCACAGAATCCACAGAATGGCGACCAACGGCTCAGATGAAAAATACAATGCTGGAGATAATTGGGAGGACTTTATAGAAAGCCTCCAGCAAAGCTTTGTAACCAAAGACTGGTTAGGCGACGATAAGGCAGACAAGAGAAGAGCCCATCTCTTGACCAGCTGTGGCTCGAAAACATACGCCTTAATGAAGGACCTGCTGGCACCCGAGAAACCAGCAAGCAAATCGTTTGAAGAGTTGAACACACTGGTAAGAGACCACCTGAAGCCAGTGAGCAGCCTACACATGGCCAGACACAGGTTCTACAACTACAGACACTGTGTGGGCCAGAGCATACCCAACTTTGTGGCGGAACTTCGGAGGCTGGCTAGTTTATGTGAGTTCTCCGATGAACTAAGGAGAGAAGTACTGAGAGACTTTTACTGAGAGAATATACGCAGGCATATTCTGAAAGTTCATAGAGACCAAGAACTTGACCCGAGAGACAGCAGTACTGGTTGCACAGACATTCTTGGCAGGAGAAGAAGAAACGAGGTTGATCTACACTGCGGGTACGACAACTAACGAAACATCGGAACAAGGGGTTCACAGCGTGAAACAAGCCGCGACCCCCACACACAGACAAAGGCAGGAGAGCTGGCCCTCAACTGCAGGCAGTGGTGCCAGAAGTCATCAAGGGCCACATGAACGGCCGTTCACACTTCATCAACCCACAATGCGAGCAATCAACTACAAACTGAGAGAAGCTCAAGAGAGATCAGCCAGATGCAGCTCATCCTTCGGAAACAATGGAAGCGGTCTGTGCTGGAGATGTGGGGGAAGGCACTCATCAAGGGGGTGTTGATTTCAGCATGCATTTGCAAAAACTGTGACTATACATGGCATCTGGCCCGCATGTGCAGAAAAACAGCAGCTCAGCTGGTATACGAATCGGATGGGTTGGAAAGCGGACCAGAAGACGGTGGGGACAGTGCCCGGGAGACCGAGGTACATCGGGTCAACATGATCAATGGACACTGTTCTTAGAACAAGACGCCTCCAATAATGATGAGGGTCCTATTCAACGGGATACCCGTCAACATGGAACTGGATACGGGAGCGAGTCAATCTCTCATGAGCGCTCAACAATTTGAACAGCTGTGGCCGCACAAAAGCAACAGACCAAAACTCACAAGGGTCGACACCAAACTAAGGACATATACCAAAGAAATCGTCCCAGTCCTTGGCAGCGCCATGCTCTCAGTCACACACAAAGGGACAGTGAACTGACTTCCCCTGTGGATTGTCCCCGGAGATCTCCCAGCACTGCTGGGGAGAAGCTGGCTGGCAAAACTAAATTGGAAATGGGATGATGTTCACGCCATGTCGTCAGAGGAATGGACCTCCTGCTCAACAGTTCTAAGTCGATTTGAACATCTCTTTCAGCCAGGTGTGGGCACCTTTAAAGGGGCTAAAGTTAAAATCTACATCACACAGGATGCTAGACCGGTCCATCACAAGACTAGAGCTGTGTCCTATGTGATGAGGGAAAAGACTGAACATGAACTGGACAGGCTTCTGCGGGAAGGCATCTCACCCGTGGAATTTAGCGACTGGGCAAGTTCCATCGTCCCAGTCATGAAGCCTGATGGATCTGTACGAATCTGTGGGGATTACAAATCTACCATAAACAGAGTCTCCCTACAGGACCAATACCCGCTGCCCAGAGCGGAGGATCTATTTGCCACATTGGCTGGAGGAAAACTTTTCTCGAAACTTGACCTCACATCTGCGTACATGACGCAAGAACTGACCGAAGAGTCTAAGCTACTCACCACCATCAACACACATCGAGGCCTTTTTATGTACAATCGATGCCCATTCGGCATCAGGTCGGCAGCTGCTATATTCCAGCGCAACATGGAGAGTCTGCTCAAGTCCATCCCGGGGACGGTTGTGTTTCAAGATGACATACTTATCACGGGCAGGGACACCGACTCCCATCTCCGTAATTTGGAGGAAGTACGAAAGCGGATGGATCGGGTAGGCCTAAGAGTTAAGAAATCCAAGTGTCTGTTTCTCGTGCCCGAGGTTGATTTTTGGGCAGAAGGATTGCCGCTGATGGAATCCGCCCAACAGAAATCAAAACCGAAGCAATTCGTCTGGCACCCAGGCCCCGGAATGTCTCGGAACTGCGTGCCTTTCTCGGGCTACTCAATTACTTTGGAAATTTTATGCAGAACTTAAGCACACTGCTAGAGCCTCTCCACGTGCTACTCAGAAAGGGGTGCGATTGGTTTTGGGGGGATGCCCAGGAACGCGCCTGCAATAAGGCACGCAACCTTCTATGCTCCAACAGTGTTTTGGCTTTTTTCGATCCAGGTAAAAAGCTAGTTCTTACATGTGATGCGTCAGCGTACGGGGTCGGGTGCATTTTACAGCATGTCAATGGTGCGAGTAAATTACAATCCATAGCTTATGCCTCCGGATCACTTTCGCGGGCGGAGCGCGGGTACGGTATGGTGGAGATGGAGGCGCTCGCATGCATGTACGGTGTCAAAAAGATGCACTAATACCTCTTCAGGGCCAAGTTCGCGTTAGAAACCGACCACAAGCCCCTCACGTCCCTGCTATCCGAGAGCAAGGCAATAAACACCAATGCCTCGGCGCGCATTCAGTGGTGGGCACTCATGCTGGTGTCTTACGACTACACAATAAGGCACAGACCAGGCACAGACAACTGTGCCGACGCGCTTAGCAGGCTACCCCTGGCAACCACGGAAGGGTCTGACGAACAGGACTATGAGATAGTCATAGAAACATAGAAACATAGAAAATAGGTGCAGGAGTAGGCCATTGGGCCCTTCGAGCCTCCACCGCCATTCAATGAGTTCATGGCTGATCATGCAACTTCAGTACCCCATTCCTGCTTTCTCGCCATACCCCTTGATCCCCCTAGTAGTAAGGACTACATCTAACTCCTTTTTGAATATATTTAGTGAATTGGCCTCAACAACTTTCTGTGGTAGAGAATTCCACAGGTTCATCACTCTCTGGGTAAAGAAGTTTCTCCTCATCTCGGTCCTAAATGGCTTACCCCTTATCCTTAGACTGTGACCCCTAGTTCTGGACTTCCCCAACAGTGGGAACATTCTTCCAGCATCTAACCTGTCTAAACCCGTCAGAATTTTAAACGTTTCTATGAGATCCCCTCTCATTCTTCTGAACTCCAGTGAATACAAGCCCAGTTGATCCAGTTTTTCTTGATATGTCAGTTCCGCCATCCCGGGAATCAGTCTGGTGAACCTTCAATGCACTCCCTCAATAGCAAGAATGTCCTTCCTCAAGTTAGCAGACCAAAACTGTGCACAAATACTCCAGGTGTGGCCTCACCAAGGCCCTGTACAACTGTAGTAACACCTCCCTGCCCCTGTACTCAAATCCACTCACTATGAAGGCCAACACGCCATTTGCTTTCTTAACCGCCTGCTGTACCTGCATGTCAACCTTCAATGACTGATGTATCATGAAACCCAGGTCTCATGACAATCAATGCCTTTGAGTCCACAGGTTCGCCCATGACGGCTCGCCAAATCAGAGCCTGGATGACCAGCAACCCCACATTATCCTTAGTCAAACGATGTGTCTTAACTGATGACTGGGCAGAGGCTCGCGATGACTGCCCCGAGGAGATCAAACCTTTCCATAGGCGCATGCATGAACTATCACTACAGGCAGACTGCCTGATATTGGGCAGCCGAGTAGTTATGCCTCTGCGAGGCAGAGAGGCATTTGTCCTGGAGCTCCACCGCGAGCACCCGGGGATCATCCTTATGAAGGCCTTAGCCAGATCCCACGTCTGGTGGCCTGGCATTGATGCAGACTTGGAGCTCTGCGTCCGACGGTGCACTATTTGTGCCCAACTCAGTAATGCCCCCAGGGAGGCCCCCCTGAGCCCCTGGCCCTGGCCCACCAAACCGTGGTCGCGGGTGCATGTAGATTATGCGGGCCCATTCATGGGCAAAATGTTCCTCATAGTCGTCGATGCATTTTCAAAGTGGATTAATGCACCATTTTAACCTCGAGCACCACCTCCACCACCGTGGAGAGCCTTGGAACCATGTTTGCAACGCACAAAATTCCTGACATATTGGTCAGTGATAACGGTCCGTGCTTCACCAGCGCAGAATTCCAAGATTTTATAGTTGACCACGGCATAAATCACGTTAAGACAGCACCATTCAAGCCGGCCTCCAATGGCCAGGTAGAGCGAGCAGTGCAAATCATTAAACAAGGCATGCTTAAAATCCAAGGTCCCACGCTGCAGGGTCGCCTGTCGCGACTGCTGCTGGCATACAGATCTCGTCCGCATTCATTGACTGGGGTTCCCTCCGTGCAACTATTGATGAAATGGATCTTAAAGACAAGGCTCTCGTTAATCCTCCCAGACATGCATGAAATCGTTGAGGCAAAGCGCCGTAAGCTAACTGAGTACCATGACCGAAATTTTGGGGGGAGGTGGAATGAGATAGGGGACAAAGTGTTTGTGCTAAACTATGGCAGGGGTCCCAAATGGCTTGCAGGGACAGTAACAGGCAAGGAAGGAAACAGGCTACTGGTGGTACAAATGGACAATGGCCAAACCTGCCGGAGGCATGTAGACCAAGTAAAAAGTAGATTCACCAATAACACTGCAGAACCAGAGGCAGACTACAATGTGGAACTCACACCACACCTGGTGGACAGACAGAGGGAACAACCTGAGGAAAGGGCTATCCCAACAGACAGCCCAGGCGAGATACCAGCAATCATACTGAACGAAACAGACAGCCCAGGTGAGATACCAATAATCACACCGAAAGAAAAACAGGCACCAAGGCAAACAACTGAACCACAACTAAGACGCCCCACGCGAGAGTGTAGACCACCTGAGAGACTGAATCTATAAAGACAATAAGACCTTGGGTAAGGGTGATGTCATGTATCTCACATTACTGTACATAACTGTATCTTACCATGCTATACATGACTGTAACTAATTATGACCTGTAACCACAAGCATACCTTACCACCAGGGGTGCACTTGCAGGAGACACTGCATACCTGTTCCACACAGGTGTATAAAGACAGTTCTCAGGCAAGTGCGGCATTCGAGAGCTGTGAAATAAAGGTGCATGTCCTGAGTGACCTTGACTTCAGCATGTGCCTCGTGTGAGTCTGTACTGCAGGAACAGAACTTTACAGGGCCGACTTCAGTAAACTTTCCATGTTTCTCAGGAATATCGCCGCCGCTGATCGGATTCCAAACGGGCATCTGTTATAAATGAAGAGACCTTTGTGCGTGTTGATGCAGGTGAGGGCCTTCGATGACTCCTCCAGTTCCTGCGTCATGTAGGCTGAAGTCAGATCCAGCTTTGTGAACACCTTTCCTTCCGCCAGTGTTGCAAAGAGGTTGTCGGCCTTTGGTAGTGGGTATTGGTCCTGCAGGGAGAAACGATTGATAGTTACTTTGTAATCGCCACAGATTCTGACGGTGCCGTCTCCCTTGAGAACTGGGACAATTGGACTGGCCTACTCGCTGAACTCGATTGGTGGCATGATGCCCTCTCTTTGCAGCCGGTCTAGCTCGATCTCTACCCTTTCTCTCATCATATACGGTACTGCTCTCGCCTTGTGATGGATGGGTTGCATCCCGGAATTAGGTGGATCTGCACTTTTGCTCCTTAGAATTTCCCGATGCCTGGTTCGAACAGCGAAGGAAATTTGTTCAAGACCTGGGCACACAAAGTATTGTCAGCAAGCGATAGCACTCGGACGTCGTCCCAGTTCCAGCGTATCTTTCCCAGCCAGCTCCTGCCGTGCAGTGTGGAACCATCGTCCGGTACCACCCAGAGTGGTAGCTTGTGCACCGCTCCATTGTAGGAAACCTTTACAGTAGCACTGCCGATTACAGGAATCAGTTATTTCGTGTAAGTTCTTAGTTTCGTGCAAACTGGCCTTGAGGCTTTGTTGCACCACAACCTTTCAAAAGTCTTTTTGCCCATGATGGACTGGCTCGCGCCCATGTCCAGCTCCACTGACACTGGAAGTCCATTTAGTTCAACGTTCAGCATTATCGGGGGACAATTCGTGGTGAATGTGTGCACCCCATATACCTCTGCCTCCTCTATCTGAGGCTCAGCTTCGTCGTGATCCTCCGTGGATGTGTCCTCCTCTGCAACATGGTGGTTTGCAGGTTTAACAGGCTTTGCAGCTCGCCTGCACACTCGTTGGAGGTGTCCCATTATTCCACAGCTCTTGCAAACATACTCTTTGAATCAGCATGAATGGAAACGACGATCACTCCCGCAGCACCAACAAGGTGTTAATGGCCTTGCATTCATCACTCTTGATGGCGGACTCTGAGTCATCTGCGGACGTGCAGCTGCAGGTATGTGTGACCTGCCCTGTACATTACGATTCGAAAACAACATCACTTTGTTCACAGTACTTGTAGCAGCACTTGTGTGCTGAGAGATTTGCTTCGTATTGTCACTGGTGGCAATGAACGCCTGGGCTATCGCTATGGCCTTACTCAAGGTTGGGGTCTCTACAGTCAAAAGTTTGCGAAGTATGGTTTCGTGGCCAATGCCAAGTACGAAAAAGTCTCTGAGCATGTGCTCCAAATATCCTTCAAATTCACAATGTCCTGCAAGGCGTCTTAGCTGGGTGACATAACTTGCCACTTCCTGGCCTTCAGACCTTTTGTAGGTGTTGAACCGGTACCTCGCCATCAGAACGCTTTCCTTCGGGTTCAAATGCTCTCGGACCAGTGTGCACAAATCGTCATATGATTTCTCCGTGGGTTTCGCTGGAGTGAGAAGATTCTTCTAGAGGAATATAGAAAGTGCAGGAGTGCAATTAAAAAGGACATTAGGAATGCAAAGTGAGAAATTGAAAAAATATTGGCAAGTAAAATCAAAGAAAACCCAAAGATGTTTTATAAATACATTAAGAGAGGGAGGTTAATTAGAGAAAGAGTGGGGCCTATTAGAGACTTAAAAAGGTAATGTGTGTGGAGGTGGACGATGTGGGTATGGTTCTGAATAAAAACATTGTGTTGTTTTCAAAAAAGAAAGGGGCTATGTAGTCATTGCAATCAGCGAGGAGGAGTATGAAATATTAGATGACATAAACATAGTGAGAGAGGAAGTATTAAGGGGCTTAGCAGCTTTGGAAGTGGATAAATCCCTAGGCCCGGATAAAATGTATCCCAGGCTGTTAAGAGAAGCAAAAGAGGAAGTGGCAGAGACTCTGACAATCATTTTCCAATTCTCTCTGGCTACAAGTGTAGTGCCAGAGGACTGGAGGACTGATAACATTGTACCACTGTTTAAAAATGGAGAAAGGGATAAACTGAGTAATTACAGGCCAGTCAGCCTAACCTCGGTAATGGGAAAATTATTGGAAAAAATTCTGAGGGACAGGATAAACCTTCATTTAGAAAGGTACGGATTAATCAAGGATGATTGTGGGAAGATTGTGTATGACTAACTTGATTGAATTTTTTGAAGAGGTAACACGGAGGGTCGATGCTGGTCGTGCATTTGATGTGGTGTATTATGGATTCTACCAAGGCTTTTAATAAGGTCCCATGTGGCAGACTGGTTGCGAAAGTAAAAGCCCATGGGATCCAGGGCAGAGCGGCAAGTTGGATCCAAAATTGGCTCAGAGGCTGGAAGCAAAGGTTGATCGTTGTTTTTATGACAGGAAGGATATTTCCAGTGGGATTCCGTAGGGATCAGGATGCTGAGGATGTCCTGAGTGAGTTGGTCACACCGCAGGTAAAGGTTACAAAGGCAGATAGGAAATGAGTGACCATCAGACAGAGCAGGAGTAGGATGGTAGTGCAGGGGTCCCCTGCGATCATCTCCCTCCAAAACAGATATACCACTTTGGACACTGTTGGGGGAGATGGTTCATCAGGGGAAGCAGCAGCAGCCAAGTTCATGGCACCATGAATGGCTCTGCTGCACAGGAGGGCAGAAAAAAAGGATGGGAGAGCTATAGTGGTAGGGGATTCTATTGTAAAGGGAATAGATAGACGTTTCTGCGGCCACAATCGAGACTCCAGGATGGCATGTTGTGTCCCTGGTGCAAGGGTCAAGGATGTCTCAGAGCAGCTGCAGAGCATTCTGGAGGGAGGGTGAACAGTCAGTTGTCATGGTGCATATAAGTGCCAATGATATAGGTAAAAAACGGGATGAGGTCCTACAAGCTTAATTTAGGGAACTAGGAGTTAAATTAAAAAGTAGGACCTCAGAGGTAGTAATCTCAGGATTGCTACCAGTGCCATGTGCTAGTCAGAGTAGAAATAGCAGGATAGTTCAGATGAATACGTGGCTTGAGGAATGGTGCTAGAGAGAGGGATTCAAATTCCTGGGACATTGGAAACGGTTCTGGGGGAGGTGGGACCAGTACAAACTGGATAGTCTGCACCTGGGCAGGACAAGAACCGATGTCCTAGGGGGAGTGTTTGCTAGTGCTGTTGGGGAGGGTTTAAACTAATATGGCAGGAGGATGGGAATCCATGCAGGGAGACAGAGGGAAGTAAAATGGGGGCAGAAGCAAAAGATAGAAAGGAGATAAGGAAAAGTGGAGAGCAGAGAAAGTAAAGGCAAAAATCAAAAATCAACATTACAACATAATTCTAAAAGGATAAAGTGTGTTAAAAAAACAAGCCTGAAGGCTCTGTGTCTCAATGCGAGGAGCATTCATAATAAGGTGGATGAATAAACTGCGCAGATAGCTGTTAACGGATATGATGTAATTGGGATTACGGAGACATGACTCAAGGGTGGCCAAGGCTGGGAATTCAACATCCAGGGATATTCAATATTCAGGAAGGATAGACAGAAAGGAAAAGAAGGTGGGGCAGCATTGCTGGTTAAAGAGATTAATGCAATAGTAAGGAAGGACATTAGCTTGGATGATGTGGAATCTGTATGGGTAGAGCTACGGAATACCAAAGGGCAGAAAACGCTAGCGGGCATTGTGTACAGACCACCAAACAGTAGTAGTGAGGTTGGGAATGGCATCAAACAGGAAATTAGGGATGCATACAATAAAGGTACAGCAGTTATCATGGGTGACTTTAATCTACATATAGATTGGGCTAACCAAACTGGTAGCAATACGGTGGAGGAGGATTTCCTGCAGTGTATAAGGGATGGTTTTCTAGATCAATAAGTCGAGGAACCAACTAGAGACCTGGCCATCCTACACTGGGTGTTGTGTAATGAGAGAGGATTAATTAGCAATCTTGTTGTGTGAGGCCCCTTGGGGAAGAGTGACCATAATATCATAGAATTATTCATTAAGATGAAGAGTGACACAGTTAAGTCAGAGACTAGGGCCCTGAACTTAAAGAAAGGTAACTTCAATGGTATGAGACGTGAATTGGCTAGGATAGACTGGCAAATAACGGTGGATAGGCAATGGCAGACATTTAAAGATCACATGGATGAACTTCAACAATTGTACATCCTGGTCTGGAGTAAAAATAAAACGGGGAAGGTGGCTCAACCGTGGCTAACAAGGGAAATTAGGGATAGTGTTAAATCCAAGGAAGAGGCATATATATTGGCCAGAAAAAGCAGCAAACCTGAGGACTGGGAGAAATTTAGAATTCAGCAGAGGAGGACAAAGGGTTTAATTAGGAGGGGGAAAATAGAGTATAAGAGTAAGCTTGCAAGGAACATAAAAACTGACTGCAAAAGCTTCTATAGATATGTGAAGAGAAAAAGATTAGTGATGACAAATGTAGGTTCCTTGCAGTCAGAATCAGATGAATTTATAATGGGGAACAAAGAAATGGCCCTTTGACCAATTGAACAAATACTTTGTTTCTGTCTTCACGAAGGAAGACACAAATAAGCTTCCGGAATTACTAGGGGACCGAGGATCTAGCGAGAAGGAGAAACTGAAGGAAATCCTTATTAGTCAGGAAATTGTGTTTGGGAAATTGATGGGATTGAAGGCTGATAAATCCCCAGGGCCTGATAGTCTGCATCCCAGAGTACTTAAGGAAGTGGCCCTAAAAATAGTGCATGCTTTGGTGGTCATTTTCCAACATTCTATAGACTCTGTATCAGTTCCTATGGATTGGAGAGTAGCAAATGTAACCCCACTTTTTAAAAAAGGAGGGAGAGAGAAAACAGGGAATTATAGACCAGTTAGCCTGACATCGATAGTGGGGAAAATGTTGGAATCAATTATTAAAGATGAAATAGCAGCGCATTTGGAAAGCAGTGACAGGATCGGTCCAAGTCAACATTTATGAAAGGGAAATCTGCTTGACAAATCTTCTAGAATTTTTTGAGGATGTAACTAATAGACTGGACAAGGGAGAACCAGTGGATGTGGTGTATTTGGACTTTCAAAAGGCTTTTGACAAATGCCCACACAAGAGATTGGTGTGCAAAATTAAAGCACATGGTAATGTACTGACGTGGAGAGAGAACTGGTTGGCAGAGAGGAAGCAAAGAGTAGGAGTAAATGGGTACTTTTCAGAATGACAGGCAGTGACTGATGGGGTACCGCAAGGTTCAGTGCTGGGACCCCAGCTATTTACAATATACATTAATGATTTAGACGAAAGAGTTGAAGGTAATAAATCCAAGATGGCAAATGACACTAAGCTGGGTGGCGGTGTGAGCTGTGAGGAGGACACTAAGAGGCTGCAGAGTGTCTTGGACAGGTTAGGTGAGTGGGAAAATACATGGCAGATGCAGTATAAGGTAGATAAATGTGAGGTTATCCACTTTGGTGCCAAAAAAAGGAAGACAGAATATTATCTGAATGGTGACAGATTAGGAAAAGGGGAGGTGCAACGAGACCTGGGTGTCATGGTACATCAGTCATTGAAAGTTGGCATGCAGGTACAGCAGGCGGTGAAGAAGGCAAATGCCATGTTGGCCTTCATAGCTAGGGGATTTGAGTATAGGAGCAGGGAGGTCTTACTGCAGTTGTACAGGGACTTGGTGAGGCCATACCTTGAATATTGTGTGCAGTTTTTGTCTCCAAATCTGAGGAAGGACATTCTTGCTATTGAGGGAGTGCAGCGAAGGTTCACTAAACTGATTCCCTGGATGGCAGGACTGACATATGAAAAAAGACTGGATTAACTAGGCTTATATTCACTGGAATTTAGACAGGTTAAATGCAGGAAGAATGTTCCTGATGTTGGGGAAGTCCAGAACCAGGGGTCACAGTCTAAGGATAAGGGGTAAGCCATTTAGGACTGAGATGAGGAGAAACTTCTTTATTCAGAGAATTGTGCACCTGTGGAATTCTCTACCACAGAAAGTTGTTGAGGCCAGTTCGTTAGATATATTCAAAAAGGAGTTAGATGTGGTCCTTATGGCTAAAGGGATCAAGGGGTATGGAGAGAAAGCAGGAATGGGGTACTGAAGTTGCATGATCAGCCATGATCATATTGACTGGTGGTGCAGGCTCGAAGGGCCGAATGGCCTACTTCTGCACCTACTTTCTATGTTTCTATGTTTCTGTGATCAGTACTAGGTCCCTTGCTTTTTGTGGTATATATCAATGATTTGGACTTGAATGTAGGAGCAAGATTAATAAGTTGATACAAAAATAGGCTGTGTGGTCGATAATGAAGAAGAAAGCTGCAGACTGCAGAAGGATATCAATGAACTGGTCAGGTGGGCAGAACAGTGGCAAATGGAAATCAATCCGGAGACGTGTGAGGTAATTCATTTGGGGAGGGCTAACAAGGCAAGGGAATCATAGGCAGTCCCTCGGAATCGAGGAAGACTTATTTCCACTCCTGAAGTGACTTCTTTGGTGGCTGAACAATCCAATACGAGAGCCACAGACTCTGTCACAGGTGAGACAGATAGTCATTGAGGGAAGGGGTGGGTGGAACTTGTTTGCCGCACGCTCTTTCCGCTGTCTGCGCTTCATTTCTGCATGCTCTCGGCGATGAGACTCGAGGCGATCAGCGCCCTCTCGGATGCTCTTCCTCCACTTAGGGCGGTCTTGGGGCCAGGGACTCCCAAGTGTCAGTGGGGATGTCGCACGTTATAAGGGAGGCTTTGAGGGTGTCCTCCTAGCGTTTCCGCTGCCCACCTTTGGCTCGTTTGCCATGAGAGAGTTCCGAGTAGAGCACTTGCTTTGGAAGTCTTGTGTCTGGCATGTGGACTCTGTGACCTGCCCAGCGGAGCTGATCGAGTGTGGTCAGTGCTTCAATGCTGGGGATGTTAGCCTGAATGAGGATGCTGATGTTGATGCGCCTATCCTCCCAGGGGATTTGTAGGATCTTGCGTAGACATCATTGGTGATATTTCTCCAGCAACTTGAGGTGTCTACTGTACATGGTCCATGTCTCTGAGCCATACAGGAGGGCAGGTATTACAACAGCCCCGTAGACCATGAGCTTGGTGGCAGTTTTGAGGGCCTGGTCTTCAAACACTCTTTTCCTCAGGTGGTCGAAGGCTGCACTGGCGCACTGGAGATGGTGTTGGATCTCGTCGTCGATGCCTGCTCTTGTTGATAGGAGGCTCCCAAGATATGGGAAGTGGTCCACGGTGTCCAGGGTCGCACCGTAGATTTGATGACTGGGGGGCAGTGCTGTGCGGTGAGGACAGGCAGGTGGAGGACCTTTGTCTTACGAATGTTTAGCGTAAAGCCCATGCTTTCGTCCGTCTCAGTAAATACGTCGACTATGCCCTGGAGTGCAGCCTCTGTATGTGCGCAGGCGCAGGCATCGTCCGCGTACTGTAGCTCGATGACAGAGATTGGGGTAGTCTTGGATCTGGCCTGGAGACGGCGCAGGTTGAACAGGTTCTCCCGAGTTCTGTAGTTTAGTTCCACTCCAGCGGGGAGCTTGTTGACTGTGAGGTGGAGCATGGCGGCGAGAAAGATTGAGAAGAGGGTTGGGGCGATGACGCAGCCCAGTTTGACCCTGGTCCGGACGTGGATTGGGTCTGTGATGGATCTGTTGGTAAGGATCACGGCCTGCATGTCGTCGTGGAGCAGGCGGAGGGTGGTGACGAACTTTTGGGAGCATCCGAAATGGAGGAGGACGCTCCATAGACCCTCGTGGTTGACAGTGTCAAAGGCCTTTGTGAGATCGAAGAAGATCATGTATAAGGGCTGGCACTGTTCCCTGCATTTTTCCTGTAGCTGTTGCGCTGCAAAAATCATGTCTGTTGTGCCCCGTAGGGGACGAATTCTGCACTGTCACTCGAAGAGGAGCTCCTCGGCCACAGGAAGAAGACGGTTGAGGAGGACTCTAGCGACGACTTTCCCAGTGGCTGATAGCAGGGTGATTCCTCTGTAGTTGCCGCAGTCAGACTTGTCCCATTTTTTAAAAATGGTCATGATTACTGCATCTCTGAAATCTCCCAGTATGCTCTCCTCCCTCCAGATGAGAGAGATGTGGTCGTGTATTTGCGCCAGCAGTGCCTCTCCGCCATACTTCAATGCCTCAGCAGGGATTCTGTCTGCACCCGTAGCCTTGTTGTTTTTAAGCTGTTTTATGGCTTTTTCTACCTTGTGCAGTGTTGGGGTCTCACTGAGATCGTGGTGGGTAGCATGCTGCAGGATAGAGTCAAGCAGTGCCTCTCCGCCATACTTCAATGCCTCAGCAGGGATTCTGTCTGCACCCGTAGCCTTGTTGTTTTTAAGCTGTTTTATGGCTTTTTCTACCTTGTGCAGTGTTGGGGTCTCACTGAGATCGTGGTGGGTAGCATGCTGCAGGATAGAGTCAAGAACACTCGAATCAAAGGCAGAGTCTCGGTTGAGGAGATCTTCGAAGTGCTCCTTCCAGCGGGCCCTGACTGCCTCGGTGTCCTTGATGAGTATTTCCCTGTTCTTGGCCAGCAGCGGGGTGGGGCCTTGGGTGTTTGGACCGTAGGTGGCCTTGACTGCGATGAAGAATCCTCGCACATCATGGTTGTCGGCCAGCTGCTGTATCTCCTGTGCTTTCTCCATCCACCACCTGTTCTTTAGGTCCAGGGTTTTTTGTTGGACCTCAGCCTTGAGCCGTCTGTAATACTGCTTTGCTGCTCCTGCGTTGGGTTGTTGTTTAAGGCTCAGAAATGCCCTGCACTTGCGATCTATTAGCTCCTGGATCTCCTGATCATTCTCATCAAACCAGTCCTGGTGTTTCCTGGTTGAGTAACTGAGTGTCTCTTTGCAGGCACTGGTTATGGAGGCCTGGAGGTGTCAGACCAAGCGCTTTGGTCATTCTGCGTTTCGGGGTCGTCAAGGCACGCCAGCTTAGCTGTGAGGCGCTGGCTGTATAGGACTCTCTTGTTGGGTCCTTAAATGCTCCGGCATTGACTTTTTTGCGGCACTGCTTCTGCTGCCCCCTCTGCTTTGGGGCTATGTTGATGTCGATGATGGATCGGATTAGTTGGTGGTCCGTCCAGCAGTCGTCGGCTCCTGTCATGGCGCGGGTGATGCGCACATCCTTGCGATCCCTGGCTCGGCAAAGGAATACGCATTAAATGGTAGGACACTGAGAAGTGTAGAGGAACAAAGGGACCTTTGAATGCAGATCCACAGATCCCTGAAGGTAGCAGGTCAGGTAGATAAGGTGGTGAAGAAGGCATACGGAATACTTGCCTTTATAATCGAGGCATAGAATACAAGAGCAGGCAGGTTATGCTTCAACTCTATAAAACACTAGTAAGGCCACAGCTAGAGTACTGTGAGCAATTCTGGTCACCTCATTACAGGAAAGATGTGATTGCACTAGAGAGGGTACAGAGGAGATTTACGAGGATGTTGCCTGGTCTGGAAAATGTTAGCTATGAGAAAAGATTGAATAGGTGGGTTTGTTTTCCTTGGAACAGAGGAGGCCGAGGGGTGACCTTATTGAGGTGTATAAAATTATGTGGGGCCAAGGTAGAATGGATAGGAAGGACCTATTTCCCTTGGCAGAGGGGTCAACAACCAGGGGACATAGATTTAAAGTAATTGGTAAGAGGTTTAGAGGAGATATGAGGGGACATTTCTTCACCCAGAGGGTGATGGGGGTCTGGAACTCATTGCCTGAAAGGGTGGTAGAGGCAGATACCCTCACCACATTGAATGTGCACTTGAAGTGCTGTAACCTGCAGGGCTTCAGACCAAAAGCTAGAAAGTGATATTAGGCTGGATAGCGGTTTGTCAGCTGGCACGGACACGAAGGACCGAAATGGCCTCCTACCGTGCCATAAATTTCTGTGGCTCTATGAATCTATGATACCTTAAGCACAGAGATGGACCTCAATTTAATGCCTCATCACTTCCAACAGTACAACACTCTCTCAATATTGCACTGAAGTGTCAGCCTAGGTTATGGCTCAAGTCTCTGGAGTGGGACTTCAACCCACAATCTTCTGCTCAGTACCGTAAATTATGAACAGAGACCTACAGAACTAAAATTATTTCCATTAGATTTAGAGAGTACATAATTTATGTTTTTAAAATTATGAATAATCTGGATGTTATTTAACAGATTATGAACACAGGACACAAGGACGCAAGAACAAAGTTAACAACCCTCAATGAGATTAAAATTATTTTTTCCCACATAGTTGTAGATATAAAAAATATCTATCCAAAACTAAATGAGAAAAACAAAGGGATAGGTAACCCTTCTGCTTAAGAATGGAATTCAAGGATGTAATGATAAATACAGCATGGATGTTTCAATACTATATGAAATATGATAGTTACTTTGCTGCTGGCTCCATGAGAGGTGCCATCTGTGGAATCCAGTTCCTTAAACTTGAATGGTGGGTTGTAGAACAGGACTAATCTTCAATTTTGCTAATTATCTTCAAAGTCAAGAAGAAATTTGACAAGGCTTTATCTTCTTCGATATTTTACCTATGCCCTCAAGAGATTGATTGCATTGGTTGAAGTCCGTGATATGGCAATTTGTAAATGCGCTGCAAATGGAATGGGTTTCTTGGCTGAAAATCCTCTTCTTCCACTTTTATATTCTTAGGTCTATTTACTGCATGTTGTTCCAAAGTGTAGTACATTAGCATTCTGGCCCACAGAAATGTCATCTGAGACCTGTCACCCATTCAGATGCACAAGAGGACTGGGAGGAGGAGCATAAATGATCTGTTTCTGTGCTGTAGACTCAATGTGGATAAAAAAGAGCATGAATAGATAAAGATAAGTACTCAGCAACCCTACTTCTGAAAAGTAGTTGTTCCACAAATCATTAAAGCAGGTCAACGGTTGGATTTTCTGTAGCGAGTGGCTCACGTCTTGACCCCTCAAATGCTCTCCAACATCTAGAAAACACAAGTCAGAGTGTGATGGAATACTCTCCATTTGCTTGGATGGGGGCAGCTGCAAAAACATTCAAGAAGTTCGACACCAACCAGAACAAAGCAATCCACTTGATCAGTGCTTTATCCACTAGTTTAAACATACACTCTCTCCACCACCACAGTTTGTATTATCTACAGGATGCACTGCAGCAACTCGCCATGACTTCTTTGGCACACATACGAACCCCACAACCTCCACCATCTAAAAGGACAAGGGCAGCAAATGTATGGGAACACCGGCACCTCTAAGGTCTCCTCCAAGTCACACATCATCCTGACTTGGCTATATATCAGCATTCCTTCATTGTCGCTGGATCAAAATTCTTGTATCCCCTACCTAACAGCATTGTGAGAATACCTTCATCACACAGACTGTAGCGGTTCAAGAAGGTGGCCCACCATCACCTTCTTAGGGCAACTATGGATGGGCAATAAATACTGGCCTTGCCATTGACACCACATCCTGAAAATGAGAAAAAACATATATTGGGGCGGAATTTGCGGCCCCTACAGGTGAGTACGAGGTGCACACGTGCCTGTAGGGGCCCCACAGGTTCTGGGTTTAGGTATGCACTGCGCATGTTCCTAAACCCAGAACTTGCAATCAGACAAGAATCATCTTGACAGATACTACAAATCCAAAAGAAATGAGCCTCCGTGGACAGAGGGTTGGACTATCTGCCCAAATTCTGCCCAGAGAATGTCCTTTAAATTCTTACGCTGGTAAAAGCTGGTATAAGGCCTGCTTTTACCAGTGTAAGAGTTTTTAAAAAATAGAAAAATAAAATGTTATCACTCATTTATACATTAGAGACCTTGTCCAATAAGGTAAGTTTATTTTTTAGCGCCATCAAAACATATTAAAAAAAATTCAAAAAATTAAATTTTTGTTTAAAATATTTAATTAAGCAGAATTTTAATTAATTTTAAATATGTCACTTTTTTAAATGTCATGTGTTTGTGTATTTTTTAAGTGATTCCCATGGGAATTCCGTACAAAATAAATCCTCAAAAGTATGAATGGGGATTCGCTTCTTTTATTGGTTGGGCTGGCCCACATGGTCCCAGGGGCGCATGCAAACCGCATGTGAACATATATAAAAACATAAAAAATAGGAGCAGGAGTAGACCATACGGCCCCTCGAGCCTGCTCCGCCATTTAATATGATCATGGCTGATCCGATCATGGACTCAGCTCCACTTCCCTGCCCATTCCCCATAGCCCCTTATTCCTTTATTGGTTAAGAAACTATCTATCTCGGTATTAAATCCATTCAACGTGGCAGCTTCCACAGCACTCTGAGGCAGTGAATTCCACAGATTTACAACCCTCTGAGAGAAGAAATTCCTCCTTATCTCAGTTTTAAACGGGCGGCCCCTTATTCTAAGATTATGCCCCCTAGATCTAGTCTCCCCTATCAGTGGAAACATCCTCTCTGCATCCACCTTGTCAAGCCCCCTCATAATCTTATACGTTTCGATAAGAACAGCTCTCATTCTTCTGAATTCCAATGAGTAGAGGCCCAACCTAATCAACCTATCTTCATAAGTCAACTCTGTCATCTCCAGAATCAACCTAGTGAACCATCTCTGAACTGCCTCTAAAGCAAGTATGTCCTTTCTTAAATATGGAAACCAAAACTGTATGCAGTATTCCAGGTGTAGCCTCATCAATACCCTGTATAACTTCCTTGCATTTATACTCCATCCTCCATCCCCTAATAAAGGCCAAGATTCCAATGGCCTTCCTGATCATTTGCTGTACCTGCATACTAACCTTTTTGTGTTTCATACACAAGAATCCCCAGGTCCCACTCTACTGCAGCACTTTGCAATCTTTCTCCATTTAAATAATAACTTGCACTTTGATTTTTCTGCCAAAGTGCATGACCTCACATTTTCCAACATTATACTACATCTGCCAAATTTTTGTCCACTCACTTAGCCTGTCTATGTCCTTTTGCAGATTTTTAGTGTCCTCCTCACACATTGCTTTTCCTCCCATCTTTGCATCGTCAGAAAACTTGGCTATGTTACACTCAGTCCCTTCTTCCAAATCATTAATATAGATTGTAAATATTTGGGATCCCAGCACTGATTCCTGCAGCACCCCACTAGTTACTGATTGCCAACCAGAGAATGAACCATTTATCCCGACTCTCTGTTCTGTTAGCTAGCCAATTCTCTATCCATGCTAATATATTACCCTAAACCCCGTGAACTTTTATCCTGTGCAGTAACCTTTTATGTGGCACCTTGTGAAATGCCTTCTGGAAGTCCAAATACACCACATTCACTGGTTTCCCTTTATCCACCCTGTTCGTTACATCCTCAAAGAATTCCAGCAAATTTGTCAAACATGACTTCCCTTTCATAAATCCATGCTGACTCTGCCTGACTGAATTATGTTTTTCCAAATGTCCTGCTACTGCTTCTTTAATAATAGACTCCAACATTTTCCCAACCACAAATGTTAGGCTAACTGGTCTATAGTTTCCTGCTTTTTGTCTGCCTCCTTTTTTAAATAGGAGCATTATATTTGCAGTTTTCCAATCTGCTGGGACTTCCCCAGAATCCAGGGAATTTGGGTAAATTACAATCTATGTATCCACTATCCCTGCCGTTACTTTTCTTAAGACCCTAGGATGCAAGCCATCAAGTCCAGGGTATTTATCTGCCTTTAGTCCCATTATCTTATTGAGTACTGCCTCCTTAGTGATTGTGTTAAGGTCCTCCCCCCATAGCCCCTTGACTATTCACTGTTGGAATATTGTTAGTGTTCTCTACCGTAAAGACTGATAGAAAATATTTGTTCAGAGTTTCTGCCATCTCCATGTTCCCCATTACTAATTCCCCTGGGATATGTGGGTCTCTACCCAGGGGTACCTGAAGAGGCCCAGGAGTGCGAATCTGCGAACCTCCGGGACCACCAGGTAATTTCATAGCTTTTTTGCACGTTGGAGGCATCCGCAGGAAGTCTCTGACCACAAATTTTCCCTCATAGTCTTCCCATAATCTGAAAAAGTTAATGGAATATAACAAGATTGTTCAAATTTACTGCTCTAACAGCAAGAAATGATGCAGCTGATCAACACAAATGAACGTGACTCAAAGCACTTGGCAATAAAGGCTAGAAAATACTGACTGTAAGAAAGGCACATGGGAGGCCTCATTTACTTGAGACTGGATTGCTTGTTTTAGTCACTCCGTATAGCAAATTTAAGCATGTTTTTTTTGGAAGCCAAACTGCTTTACCAAATACAGAGGGCCATTGAAAGGCCTGGGCAATCATTGTCAGAAAAATAAACAAAGTTTCTAAAGTTGTTAAAAATACAGAGAACTTTAGGGAATATATTAATTGTTTTAAAAGGTGGAGCTAAATTTAATCCTTAATCTGTCACCAGTCTCTGGAAAACTCCCATTTTACTGAGTCAACTGGTTCATATACTGTGGCCCTGAAAACACTATTATCGATGAAAGTACTTACTTGTCGAAAATAGCTCTATTACTGTAATCATAGAATTTTTATCATAGAAATTTACAGCATGCAAGGAGGCCATTCGGCCGATCGTGTCCATGCCGGCCAACAAAGAGCTATCCAGCATAATCCCACTTTCCAGCTCTTGGTCCATAGCCTTGTAGGTTACGGCACTTCAAGTGCATATTCAAGTACTTTTTAAATGTGGTGAGGGTTTCTGCCTCTACCACCCTTTCAGGCAGTGCATTCCAGACACCCACCACCCTCTGGGAGAAAAGATTTCATCTCAAATCCTCTCTAAACCTCCCACCAATTACTTTAAATCTATGCCCCCTGGTTGTTGACCCCTATGCTAAGGGAAATAGGTCCTTCCTATCCACTCTATCTTGGCCCCTCATAATTTTATACACCTCAATAGGGTCTCCCCTCAGCCTCCTCTGTTCCAATGAAAACAAATCCAGCCTATCTAATCTGTCCTCATAGCTTAGATTCTCCACTCCCGGCAACATCCTCATAAATCTCTTCTGTAAAAACTGACTGCAAAAGCTTCTATAAAAATGTGAAGAGAAAAAGATTAGTGCAGACAAACGTAGGTCCCTTGCAGTCGGATTCAGGTGAATTTATAATGGGGAACAAAGAAATGGCAGACCAATTGAACAAATACTTTGGTTCTGTCTTCACGAAGGAAGACACAAATAACCTTCTGAATGTACTAGGGGACAATAGGTCAAGTGAGAAGGAGGAACTGAAGGATATCCTTATCAGGTGGGAAATTGTGTTAGGGAAATTGATGGGATTGAAGGTCGATAAATCCCCGGGGCCTGATAGTCTGCATCCCAGAGTACTTAAGGAAGTGGCCATAGAAATAGTGGATGCATTGATGATCATTTTCCAACAGTCTATTGATTCTGAATCAGTTCCTATGGACTGGAGAGTAGCTAATGTAACACCACTTTTTTAAAAAGGAGGGAGAGAGAAAACGGGTAATTATAGACCAGTTAGCCTGACATCAGTAATGGGGAAAATGTTGGAATCAATCATTAAGGGTGAAATAGCAGCACATTTGGAAAGCAGTGACAGGATTGGACCAAGTAAGCATGGATTTATGAAAGGGAAATCATGCTTGACGAATCTTCTGGAATTTTTTGAGGATGTAACTAGCAGAGTGGACAAGGGAGAACCAGTGGATGTGATGTATTTGGACTTTCAAAAGGCTTTTGACAAGGTCCCGCACAAGAGATTGGTGTGCAAAATCAAAGTGCGTGGTATTGGGGGTAAAGTACTGACGTGGATAGAGAACTGGTTGGCAGACAGGAAGCAGAGAGTCGGGATAAACGGGTCCTTTTCAGAATGGCAGGCAGTGACTAGTGGAGTGCCGCAGGGCTCAGTGCTGGGACCTCAGCTCTTTACAATATACATTAACGATTTAGATGAAGGAATTGAATGTAATATCTCCAAGTTTGCGGATGACACTAAACTAGGTGGTGGTGTGAGCTGTGAGGAGGATGCCAAGAGGCTGCAGGGTGACTTGGACAGGTTAGGTGAGTGGGCAAATGTATGGCAGATACAGTATAATGTGGATAAATATGAGATTATCCTTTTTGGGGGCAAAAACACGAAGGCAGAATATTATCTGGATGGCGGCAGATTAGGAATAGGGGAGGTGCAATGAGACCTGGGTGTCATGGTTCATCAGTCACTGAAAGTGTGCATGCAGGTACAGCAGGCGGTGAAGAAGGAAAATGGTATGTTCGCCTTCATAGCTAGGGGATTTGAGTATAGGAGCAGGGAGGTCTTACTGCAGTTGTACAGGGCTTTAGTGAGGCCTCACCTGGAATATTGTGTTCAGTTTTGGTCTCCTAAACTGAGGAAGGACATTCTTCCTATTGAGGGAGTGCAGCAAAGGTTCACCAGACTGATTCCAGGGATGGCTGGGCTGTCATATGAGGAGAGACTGGATCAACTGGGCCTTTATTCACTGGAGTTTAGAAGGATGAGAGGGGATCTCATAGAAACGTATAAGATTCTGACGGGACTGGACAGGTTAGATGCAGGAAGAATGTTCCCGATGTTGGGAAAGTCCAGAACCAGGGGAAATAGTCTTCGGAAAGGCCATTTAGGACTGAGATGAGGAGAAACTTCTTCACTATGGAATTCCCTGCCGAAGAGAATTGTTGATGCCAGTTCATTGGATATATTCAAGAGGGAGTTAGATATTGCCCTTACGGCTAAGGGGATCAAGGGGTATGGAGAGAAAGCAGGAAAGGGATACTGAGGAAATGATCAGCCATGATCTTATTGAATGGCGGTGCAGGCTCGAAGGGCCAAATGGCCTACTCCTGCACCTATTTTCTATGTTTCCATGTACCCTCTTCAGTGCAATCACTTCCTCCTGTAATGCAGTGACCAGAACTGCATGCAGTCATCATCATCATAGGCAGTCCCCCGGAATCGAGGAAGACTTGCTTCCACTCTTAAAAATGAGTCCTTAGGTGGCTGAACAGTCGAATATGAGAACCGCAGTCCCTGTCACAGATGGGACAGATTGTCGTTGAGGGAAAGGGTGGGTGGGATAAGTTTGCTGCACACTCTTCCCGCTGCCTGCAGTTGATTTCTGCATGCTCTCGGCAATGAGACTCGAGGTGCTCGGCGCCCTCCCGGATGCACTTCCTCCACTTAGGGCGGTCTTTGGCCAGGGTCTCCCAGGCCCCCGCCCTCCTGTATAGCTCAGAGACATGCACCATGTACAGTAGACAGCTCAAGTCGCTGGAGAAATATCACCAACGATGCCTCCGCAAGATCCTTCAAATCCCCTGGGAGGACAGACGCACCAACATTAGCGTCCTCAACCAGGCCAACATCCCGAGCATTGAAGCAATGACCACACTTGATCTGTTCCGCTGGGCATGCCACATCATTCGCATGCCAGACACAAGACTCCCAAAGCAAATGCTATACTCGGAACTCCTTTACGGCAAACGAGCCAAATGTGGGCAGAGGAAACGTTACAGGGACACCCTAAAAGCCTCCCTGAAAAAGTGCATGCAGTACTCTAGCTGTGGCCTAACTAGTATTTTTTACAGTTCAAGCATAATCTGCTCTTATATTCTATGGCTCGGCTAATAAAGGAAAGTATCCCGTATGCCTTCTTAACCACCTTATCTACCTGTCCTGCTACCTTCACAGATCTGTAGATATGCACTCCAAGGTCCCTCTGTTTCTCTCCACTTCTTAGTGTCCTACCAATTATTGTGTATTCCCTTGGCAGAATATTATCTGAATGCCGGCAGATTAGGAAAAGGGGTGGTGCAACGAGATCTGGGTGTCATGATACATCAGTCATTGAAAGTTGGCATGCAGGTACAGCAGGCAGTGAAGAAGGCAAATGGTATGTTGGCCTTCATAACTAGAGGATTTGAGTATAGGAGCAGGGAGGTCTTACTGCAGTTGTACAGAGCCTTGGTGAGGCCTCACCTGGAATATTGTGTTCAGTGTTGGTCTCCTAATCTGAGGAAGGACGCTCTTGCTATTGAAGGAGTGCATAGAAACATAGAAACATAGAAAATAGGTGCAGGAGCAGGCCATTCAGCCCTTCTAGCCTGCACCGCCATTCAATGAGTTCATGGCTGAACATGAAACTTCAGTACCCCCTTCCTGCTTTCTCGCCATAACCCTTGATCCCCCGAGTAGTAAGGACTTCATCTAACTCCCTTTTGAATATATTTAGTGAATTGGCCTCAACTACTTTCTGTGGTAGAGAATTCCACAGGTTCACCACTCTCTGGGTGAAGAAGTTTCTCCTCATCTCGGTCCTAAATGGCTTACCCCTTATCCTCAGACTGTGACCCCTGGTTCTGGACTTCCCCAACATTGGGAACATTCTTCCTGCATCTAACCTGTCTAAACCCGTCAGAATTTTAAACGTTTCTATGAGGTCCCCTCTCATTCTTCTGAACACCAGTGAATACAAGCCCAGTTGATCCAATCTTTCTTGATAGGTCAGTCCCGCCATCCCGGGAATCAGTCTGGTGAACCTTCGCTGCACTCCCTCAATAGCAAGAATGTCCTTCCTCAAGTTAGGAGACCAAAACTGTACACAATACTCCAGGTGTGGCCTCACCAAGGCCCTGTACAACTGTAGCAACACCTCCCTGCCCCTGTATTCAAATCCCCTCGCTATGAAGGCCAACATGCCATTTGCTTTCTTAACCGCCTGCTGTACCTGCATGCTAACCTTCAATGACTGATGTACCATGACACCCAGGTCTCGTTGCACCTTCCCTTTTCCTAATCTGTCACCATTCAGATAATAGTCCGTCTCTCTGTTTTTACCACCAAAGTGGATAACCTCACATTTATCCACATTATACTTCATCTGCCATGCATTTGCCCACTCACCTAACCTATCCAAGTCACTCTGCAGCCTAATAGCATCCTCCTCGTAGCTCACACTGCCACCCAACTTAGTATCATCCGCAAATTTGGAGATACTGCATTTAATCCCCTCGTCTAAATCATTAATGTACAATGTAAACAGCTGGGGCCCCAGCACAGAACCTTGCGGCACTCCACTAGTCACTGCCTGCCATTCTGAAAAGTACCCGATTGCTCCTACTCTTTGCTTCCTGTCTGACAACCAGTTCTCAATCCACGTCAGCACACTACCCCCAATCCCATGTGCTTTAACTTTGCACATTAATCTCTTGTGTGGGACCTTGTCGAAAGCCTTCTGAAAGTCCAAATATACCACATCAACTGGTTCTCCTTTGTCCACTTTACTGGAAACATCCTCAAAAAATTCCAGAAGATTTGTCAAGCATGATTTCCCTTTCACAAATCCATGCTGACTTGGACCTATCATGTCACCATTTTCCAGATGCACTGCTATGACATCCTTAACAATTGATTCCATCATTTTACCCACGACTGAGGTCAGGCTGACCAGTCTATAATTCCCTGTTTTCTCTCTCCCTCCTTTTTTAAAAAGTGGGGTTACATTGGCTACCCTCCACTCCATAGGAACTGATCCAGAGTCAATGGAATGTTGGAAAATGACTGTCAATGCATCCGCTATTTCCAAGGCCACCTCCTTAAGTACTCTAGGATGCAGTCCATCAGGCCCTGGGGATTTATCGGCCTTCAATCCCATCAATTTCCCCAACACAATTTCCCGACTAATAAAGATTTCCCTCAGTTCCCCCTCCTTACTAGACCCTCTGACCCCTTTTATATCCGGAAGGTTGTTTGTATCCTCCTTAGTGAATACCGAACCAAAGTACTTGTTCAATTGGTCTGCCATTTCTTTGTTCCCCGTTATGACTTCCCCTGATTCTGACTGCAGGGGACCTACGTTTGTCTTCACCAACCTTTTTCTCTTTACATACCTATAGAAACTTTTGCAATCCGCCTTAATGTTCCCTGCAAGCTTCTTCTCGTACTCCATTTTCCCTGCCCTAATCAAACCCTTTGTCCTCCTCTGCTGAGTTCTAAATTTCTCCCAGTCCCCAGGTTCGCTGCTATTTCTGGCCAATTTGTATGCCACTTCCTTGGCTTTAATACTATCCCTGATTTCCCTAGATAGCCACGGTTGAGCCACCTTTCCTTTTTTATTTTTACGCCAGACAGGAATGTACAATTGTTGTAATTCATCCATGCGGTCTCTAAATGTCTGCCATTGCCCATCCACAGTCAACCCCCTAAGTATCATTCGCCAATCTATCCTAGCCAATTCACGCCTCATACCTTCAAAGTTACCCTTCTTTAAGTTCTGGACCATGGTCTCTGAAATTACTGTTTCATTCTCCATCCTAATGCAGAATTCCACCATATTATGGTCACTCTTCCCCAAGGGGCCTCGCACAATGAGATTGCTAATTAATCCTCTCTCATTACACAACACCCAGTCTAAGATGGCCTCCTCCCTAGTTGGTTCCTCAACATATTGGTCTAGAAAACCATCCCTTATGCACTCCAGGAAATCCTCCTCCACCGTATTGCTTCCAGTTTGGCTAGCCCAATCTATGTGCATATTAAAGTCACCCATTATAACTGCTACACCTTTATTGCATGCACCCCTAATTTCCTGTTTGATGCCCTCCCCAACATCCCTATTACTGTTTGGAGGTCTGTACACAACTCCTACTAACGTTTTTTGCCCTTTGGTGTTCTGCAGCTCTACCCATATAGATTCCACATCATCCAAGCTAATGTCTTTCCTAACTATTGCATTAATCTCCTCTTTAACCAGCAATGCTACCCCACCTCCTTTTCCTTTTATTCTATCCTTCCTGAATGTTGAATACCCCTGAATGTTGAGTTCCCAGCCCTGATCATCCTGGAGCCACGTCTCCGTAATCCCAATCACATCATATTTGTTAACATCTATTTGCACAATTAATTCATCCACCTTATTGCGGATACTCCTTGCATTAAGACACAAAGCCTTCAGGCTTGTTTTATTAACACCGTTTGTCCTTTTAGAATTTTGCTGTACAGTGGCCCTTTTTGTTCTTTGCCTTGGGTTTCTCTGCCCTCCACTTTTCCTCATCTCCTTTCTGTCTTTTGCTTTTGTCTCCTTTTTGTTTCCCTCTGTCTCCCTGCATTGGTTCCCATCCCCCTGCCATATTAGTTTAAATCCTCCCCAACAGCACTAGCAAACACTCCCCCTAGTGCAGCGAAGGTTCACCAGACTGATTCCCAGGATGGCAAGACTGACATATGAGGAGAGACTGGATCGACTGGGCCTGTATTCACTGGAGTTTAGAAGGATGAGAGGAGATCTCATAGAAAAATATAAAATTCTGATGGGACTGGACAGGTTAGATGCATGAAAAATGTTCCCGATGTTGGGGAAGTCCAGAACCAGGAGACACAGTCCAAAGACAAGGGGTAAGCCATTTAGGACTGAGATGAGGAGAAACTACTTCACTCAGAGAGTTGTTAACCTGTGGAATTCCCTACTGCAGAAAATTGTTGATGCCAGTTCATTGGATATATTCAAGAGGGAGTTAGATATGGCCCTTACGGCTCAAGGGATCAAGGGATATGGAGAGAAAGCAGGAAAGGGGTACTGAGGTGAATGATCAGCCATGATCTTATTGAATGGTGGTGCAGGCATGAAGGGCCGAATGGCCTACTCCTGTATCTATTTTCTATGTTTCTATGCCTTCTTAGCCCTCCCCAAATGCATTACCTCACATGTCTCTGGATTGATTTCTATTTGTCACTGTTCTGCCCACCTGACCAGTTCATTGATATCCTCCTGCTGTCTGCAGCTTTCTTCTTCATTATCGACCACACAGCCTATTTTTGTATCATCTGCAAACTTCTTAATCATACTCCCTACATTCAAATCTAAATCATTGATATACCACAAAAAGCAAGGTACCCAGTACTGAGCCCTGCTGAACCCCACTGGAAACAGCCTTCTTGTCACAAAAGTACCCATCGATCATTACCCTTTGCTTCCTGCCGCTGAGCCAATTTTGGATCCAACTTGCCACTTTGCCTTGGATCCCATGGGCTTTTACTTTCGTGACCAGTCTGCCATGTGGGACCTTATTAAAAGCCTTCCTAAAATTCATATACATAGAAATATAGAAAATAGGAGCAGTGGTAGGCCATTCAGCCCTTCGAGTCTGCACCACCATTCAATATGATCATGGCTGATCCTCTATCTCAACACCATATTCCCGCTTTTTTCCCATACCCCTTGATGTCTTTTGTGTCTAGAAATCTATCTATCTCCCTCTTAAATATATTCAGTGACTTGGGCTCCACAGCCTTTTGTGGTAGAGAATTCCACAAGTTCATCACCCTCTGAGTGAAGAAATTTCTCCTCATCTTGGTCCTCAATTTCCTAATTTTATACATTACATCAAATGCACTACCCTCATTGACCCGCCTTGTTACTTCTTCAAAAAATGCAATTAAGTTAGTCAGACACAACCTTCCCTCAACAAATCCATGCTGATTGTCCTGGATTAATCCGTGTCTTTCTAAATGAAGTATGCCCCTTTGCATCCAGGGGTCTCTAGATTTGTTAGTCCCAGCCTTTTTATTTAAGGGAAAATACATGCTCTGAACCTTCACGATCTCCTCGTTGAATGCCTCCCAATGCTCTGATTTACCTTTAAGTAGCTGTTTCCAGTCCACTTTGGCTAAATCACATCTCAGCTTAGTAAAATTGATTTTTCCCCTATTGAGAACTTTTATTCCTGATCTATCTTTATTCTTTTCCATAACTACCCTAAATCTAACTGAATTGTGATCACTAGCAGCAAAATGCTCTCCCACTGACACCCCTTCCACCTGCCCAGCTTCATTCCCTAAAACTAAGTCCAGAACTGCCCCCTCGCTTGTTGGGCTTGCTACATACTGGCTAAGAAAGTTCTCCTGAATGCATTTTAGGAATTCTGCACCCTCTATACCTTTCACACGAATTCTATCCCAGTCAATATTAGGGTAGTTGAAATCCCCTACTATGACTGCCCTATAGTTTTTGCACTTCTCAGAAATTTGCCTACATATTTGCTCTTCTATCTCCCTCTGAATGTTTGGGGGTCTTAGTACACTCTCAGCAGTGCGATCGCCCCTTTTTTGTTTTTCAGTTCAACCCATATGGCCTCATTTGATGATCCTTCTAACATATCATTCCCCCTGACAGCTGTAATTGTTTCTTTAATCAATACTATGACCCCTCCTCCTTTTTCACCCCGCCTCTCTATCCCGTCTCAAAACCCTGTAATCCGGCATGTTGAGCTGCCATTTCTGCCCTTCTTTCAGTCATGTCTAAATAATAACTATATCATGCTCCCACATATCTATCTGTACCCTCAGCTCATCTGCCTTATTCCTCAGACTCCTTGTATTGAAGTATATACCATTTAGCATTACCAAACTCCCTTGTTGTCTATTATCTAGCCTTTGTTTCCTCTGCCTTCCAAAATTGCATATTAATTTTCTGCCTTCCATTTCCAGCTTTGCTTCTCACCCTTCTGAATCTACTCTCAGGTTCCCATCCCCCTGCCAAGCTAGTTTAAACCCTTCCCCACCACAAGGATATTGGTCCTGGCCCTGTTGAGGGGCAACCATTCCAGATTGTACAGGTCCCACTCCCCCAAAAATGGTCCCAATGCCTCAGGAATCTAAAGCCCTCCCTCCTGCACCATCTCTCCAGCCACGCATTTATCTGCTCTATCCTCCTATTTCTGGACTCACGAGCATGTGGCACGGGGAGTAATCTGGCAATTACTACCTTTTTAATCTCTTTCCTAGCCCCCTAAAATCTGCCTGCAGGACCTCAGCCATCTTTCTACCTATGTCATTGGTACCAAAATGGACCACGACCTCTGGCTGTTCACCCTTCCCCCTCAGAATGTCCTGCAGCCATTCAGTGATACTGGCACCAGGGAGGCAACATAACATCCTGGAGTCACGTCTGCAGCCACAGAAATACCTGTCCCCTAACTATTGAATCCCCTACCACTATTGCTCTTCCACTCTTCTTCCTCTCCCCCCGCCCCCACCCCCATGCAGCTGAGCCATCCATGGTGCAGTGAACTTGGCTCTGGTTGCATTCCCCAGAGGAACCATCACCCTCACCTGAAGACCGGTTAGCGAGTGAGATGCACTCAGAGGATTCCTGCCCTACCTACCTGGTCCTCCTTGTCTGTCTGGCAGTCACCCATTTCTCTCTGCCTGCACAATCTTAGTATAATAGTATCCCTAATGTATTAAGTGAAACACTTTATAAAGTAAACATTACACATGTGCTTATCCTGTTGTATCTTTTTACTATCATCACCTTTTCTTCCCTATTTCTCTCTTTCCCTCTCTCACACACTAGTTGTTCTATTTCCCTATTTGAAATGAAGCTTAAAGGAGAGAGTTTTGAGACGAATAAAAGACTGGAATTTGAAGATTAACCTGGAGAGATAATCAATGTCACAGGATCAATCTTCGAAACACAAAGCAGTGATTGGTTGGGAGGGGAAGGATGACCATGCAATCCAGAAATGGAGCTATTCACACCTTGTGACCTTTGAGCTATCATACTATGCATGTTATCAACAGCAATAAGAATATTGTGCTTTTGCTGCAACACTCTCAGCTAGACGATGGAGACATGGCTTAAGTATGGGAAGAATTGGAATATTAATATTCCTGATTATAATATTTTCAGGAGAGATAGAGATGGAAAATAGCAGATGGAGTGGTAACACTGGACCGTAAGGATGTCCCAGAGTTGTCTTTAGATTCCATATTGAAAGAGTTAAGAAAAAGAAAGGAAAATGGTACAATGAGATAGAGGTAGAGATCTGCAGACAGTTCAGAGAGATATGTAAGAACAACAGGACAATAATATTGGCGATTTAAACTATTCCAAGATGCACTGAAATAAAGATAATGCATGTGGTCAAAGTGAGAAATGCCTTATAAAAGGCATTCAAATTTTTTTCCTAGATCAGTATGTTTCCAGTCCAACAAGAAAATAAGCATTGGTCATTTTAATTCTGGAAGATTAATTAATTGGGGGCGACAGTGACACCCCCATTCGCATACTCACATACAAACATCCACTTCACGCAGGCATGACGTCGGGAAGTCTGTGACTATTCTAGGAGAGGCAGTTCCTCACTTACATCGCCTGATGAGACCCCTATGTCTATCTGTCTTCTTGGACAAGTCTTTCCAACTTGTATGATGTTATTCGGAGGTGGCTCTGTAGAGGATACTGCTGAAGGTTTAAAGTTTCCCTTAGCTTACTCAAAAGTCAAGGGTCTGGACCCAGATTCCTTGTTAACTATTCCTTGCAGAACTATTAGGTGCGACAGTTATGAAACTGGAGCATCTGCTTATGGGGAGGAGGGGGAAAGGCCAAGCATGTGTTTGTCTAACCCTGTAGCTGATATATGACCTTCAGAAATAATACAACATTACTGATGGGAAACTGTAAGTAAATAAAAAGGTACGGGTATTTTTAGTTAATGCCATTTTGTGTTAATGTAGTTAAATATTCAGAAGCCTAATGTGGATGCTTGCTCCTCTATGTTGCTTTAGTAAAACAATCTAAAACACCGTCAAATTACATACATTGATATATTGACCTTCTCAACACTTGCAACCTAGATATTTCAAAGATAACATTAACCAAACGAGACATTATTATTCCTTGGGTGAAGTGAGCCTTTATTTTCACTTGGACCAATGTTTTCCATCACGATACCGAAACAATGCGGTCCCTTAATACGTTGTCCCCACGACACCTAACATGAACAATACCACGAGTGAAGGTACAGTTCTACAATGGTTAATGTCAACCTAGACTAACGTGAATCATTTTACAGACAGCGAATTGTCCTTAACTGACATCACTGATCTGGACTTCTATATGAATCTCGACATCTGAAAGGGAATGTTTCACACCATCGTGTTACGTGACTACCCTATAACTTACTTTTTCATCATTGTGCAACGATTAACAATACTAGCTCCACAGGCTTAGCCCGATTATTTATTTGCTATGTAGTTCGATCTTCTTTCCTTTTGTTCCTTTCTGTTTATGATCCTCATATCAACATCACGGAAATGTTATTTTCCAATGTAATATATGTAAACTACCCAGATACTATCAAAGCAACTTATAATCATTGTGTGGCCAGCAGGCAGACCAAGCACAGTAGTCGCTATTGGAGCTCTGACATATTTCTGCTGGAGACAATAAAGATCGAATATTATTATTCTTTGAAAGAACGTCCAACTTATTAACACATCCTTGTATCAATGCAACTGAAATCTTGTATCAGACTCCTTTCTGCATGTTCTGGTTCAACTTTTAACCTCTGACCTGTGCTACCTTGGTAACCGTGATAATGTTTCAATCGCTCATCAGACTCAAAATAATTGAAATATATACCCACGTTATCAAAAAGAGCGTTCATTAAATAAACACCAGACTCTATAAAGCGCAGTGAAATCCAACGAGATCAAGACCTGCGCAACCCTCCAACGAGATAAGCTACAGACTTTATTGTGTTCTCTGGAAATAATCTGTGTATTTAGTTCTTTGACCTGCTGCAGGTGCATCGATACATTGATATGGGAAGATGAGATAACTCGGGCAACACCCGAAAATAATGTTCACATTGAGATTTAAGCGACCATTTCGGTGCGGTACAACAAAAACACGATATGGGGACAATTAACATGAAAGTCCTGCCACATGAAGTGAAGGTCCGAGTTACCTTTCAGCTTGAAGAAGCTGCGCTTGGCCACGGAACAAATAATATCAGGCATTTTCTTTTGGAGTGGTCTTGGTTTCGAGTTGTAGTTGCACTTTCACACATAATGGAAAGAGATGATATTATTTATGGCAATTTTCCTCACATTGAGCTGGAGTTTCCCTGTATCTCTCCATCAGGCTATTTACCTATCTATCGCATTCCCTGCTATCAGCTATCAATCTCGGTCCGCGTTTATCTCGATCTCTGTATATCTGGTCTTCTGCCTCTGCTCAGATTTATTGCAAAAAATACCTTGCATTATAATTTTCATATATTTGTATTGCAGCGCAGCATCAAGCAGTGTTAGAGAAATGTTGCAGTTACACAATTAAGATTATATAAGTCGTGTTTTAGAATTTAGCAGAATGTTGAGACTCTAACTGTGCCACCAGCGTTGTGTTTTTGTAAAATATCCCATTTGCTTCAGTGTGTAACTCCACGCCGCTTGCGATCACGGTTTACATAGTCCGTCTCACCAAAAATTCCTATTCTAAGTTCTCGAGCCCTAGTTTCCAACTTTCCTTCAGTGTGCCTTGGTGCAGCATCACTTCCAACCATCGCTGTCTTGTGTCATTGTAGATGCTTTGACATGATAAGGCAGACAGGCACTTGAACGATTAGGCAAAAAAAAAACACTTTTGCAACTTATTTAATACGTATAACAAACTAACAGACTGTTACACACAGTCTCTGTACTCATACGGGGAAATTGGAGGTCACTGTTCTATCGGGAAGTAATCCCTCAGCCTTGCCATCCCTATAACACGAAAACATCCTACGTCGTTTGAATGAACATCACTAGCCTCAAAATCAAATGCTTTCAACCAACATATTGGATTCTTTTTAGCCGCGTTCGTTTTATTCATAAGTTAGAAGTTAGTTTGCCAGACCTATGACTGCAAGTTTTGCTTCCTTGTATATGTTACAGGTTGGAGACAAATGTCGATCCGGGTAATAAATTACACCAATTGTCCTTCAGATTAATGCTTCTTTTCTGTGGATGTTGCATTATACGAGCTAAATGGTATTTACTTCGTCATTTCTACAATCCTAAAAATGGATAACATTGTGAGACTAGCATACTTTGCGCCATTTCTGATACCGCAGTGTTGCATTAATTGCAGAGAATAGTCATAATCACCACTTGCACCATTTTTGACAAGAGGTGAAAGTTTTCGGAATGTTACTGTGCCGAGAAAGACATAAACAAATCAAAGGCTTGTTGTCTATTTAACCCCTGGTGGTCCAACAACCGCCCTATCTTCTGCCAATAACCACGTGGAGGTTGTTGATTTAAAACTTTCAATGCAACGTTTCTTTTTATCTTGCATGAAGCAAACATACTCCATGATATGCCAGCTATATAGAAACTATAGATACAATCCCAATATGTTCATGATTGAATTTTAACCGCGTGCGTCTCTTTGAAGACCTAAATGTGTGGTCTTATATTTGCGCAAAGTATCACAGTGTACCAAAGCAAACAACGACGGAACTTTAGATTTTAAGAAATCTTTAACGATAAATTAGAGATTGAAACATTGGAAATGAAACTGTAACCATTTCCCCAATTTTTCACACGCTACATGTACTTATATTTCTCAGATAAATTAACTCATACGCACAGAGAAACAAGTTTCGCACGCACAAACATTGCTGTCAAATGTACTGCAATGCAGATTGAATTGTAACGAGGAGGATTCTAAAAAAAAGTTTCCACTGACTCTCAGCAGAAATATTCACCTTGTTTTGCGCAAGTGCATTATTACTAATGTATAACATAATTAATCGCATACTGCCTCCTTTAGCATCTACACTCCCATCACATTACTGCTAAGTACCATATGAGAAATGTTTTTGCAAATCGCAATTTGTAACTTCATGCATCAAGTTTTCACAGCGGTTTCCCTATCTCCGTTTGCAGACACCACTGTCTCTTGCTTCGCCTGTAGTTCTAGTCTGTATCTCTTCTCTACCTTCAGTTCTCTGTCCAGATTTCTAAAGATCTCAGTTGGTATTTTCTACTTTGCCTAACTCTTCTTCTCCAGACATGCACTGTAGTTTTCGTCTAATATCAGTACCTCCTCGGCTTTCCAGTCCTATATAATTTGACCAAATCTCGGTTTCCGGGTTCTCTATCTCTCTCTCAACGTACACAATGTTATATTTCCCACTTGAAGAAGGGTAATGGTAAATTTGCCCTGAATCAATATCTTTAAGTTACTGCAAGTTTTATAAATGTGATTTCTAAATCATTAATGTTGTTCGGAATGATTACTACAAAAGTGATTGCATTACCATAGGCGCCTGTACCGAAGATACAGTTTTTCGATTTCTTCATCTCTGAAGCACGTTTATTACAAGGTTAATGGTTCAAACAAGCTAGGTACTTTGCATCAATATTTTATCTGTCTTAATTAATATCTTCTTTGAACCAAATGTCCGATGAAGGGTACAGCAATCCTAAACCAAGACCGTACACAACAATGTGTCCAAATTACACTGTAAGGTCACTTATCGGTGTACGGATGTGTTCAACAACCTGATTTGCAAAATTCAAAGACACGTCGTGATCCGACAGCTTTGCCATTTCTCACTGAACCGCACAATTAGGAAGACGGTTCGTGCGCTATATTGCCCCCCTTTCTTTCAAACAATGTGCATTGTTTTCTACATCGCTATTACATCTGGCGGTGAACTCCCACAATGGAAAGCAACGAGGACTAAAGCAATATTTTGAACATCTAATCATTTTCATACCTGCAGAGAAATATTTTACAGTACCCCCTTTGCTTCAAAATTGCGCTGGCAATTCAGCAGCATACCCTATTGTACTTTCAGAAGCAGTATCTTACTAACGTTATGTGTCAGTGAAGAGTTAATGGGCAAAGATTGAAGACAGTGAATGCACCACATGCCGCAAAAGCGGATTTTATTTAGCCATACTATTAACGTAAGGATTTGGTGACAACATAATAAATACTTGTAAGTTATTCAGTATTAAACATGCGTTACAATAAATAACGCTTATTAATGTAAATTTAGCCAAACGTCTGATTAAAAATGTTAGATTTCCTCAAAGAATGCGACCGTTTTATTTATATTGTTTTTCCATTACATGAAACTGTAGATGATGCACTTTTCAAGAAAATCCCTTTTTTATTTTGATATTGTCCTCACTGAGAGTCAGAGCAGAGTGTGCGCGTATGTGCGAGACAGGAGAGTTGAGGAATAATGCTCGAGTCCTGAGGCAGACTAACACTTCCTGGCACTTTTAACATTCCGATGTCATCTGGTGCAGGATAGTATTGAAATTCTCAAATTTGAAGAGACAACGTGCTTTTAAATTAAAGTTTACTTAATGCTGATTCACTTACAGATAATGAGTTATACAAAAGTCTATATATCTTTTTATATATTGGATCCAATTCTGTAAATCATCCTTATATGGCGAGGATGTTTAGTGAAGTCTATTTTAAAATAACTACTTGCATTATAGCTTCCTCGGCTGTATTAGATGTTTTTGATGTTACAAAATTATAATGCCAGCCAAAAATATGGTTTAGTCGTCAGACGGTTACGGGAAGATTTGAACATTGAAGTATTGATTTTATTTTCAATTAGCCCACCCATTCAGGTAAAGGTGAGTATTCTCGTCAGTAAAATAGTTAAGTTAGTAGAAATTAGAATGTTCAGTGGGAAAGTGGGAAGTTGATAAATTGGTCTTCAACTTTTAAGTCATATACATGAGTTTTCAAAGCCAGCCTTGCAGACGGATTAATGCGGATCCTTTGTTATTATTTTATGGGCCATGAGATTGGAAATGTATGCAGTGCAGAAACAGACTGATGGGCATAAATCAAAGGCTGATTTCTAGTCACATCACCCCTTTAAAACGCCTGGAAAGCCTTTCGAGTCGAAAGGAAAATAAAATAACCTGTAATTCTACATACAGAAACAGGCACATGGTTCAAATGAAGCTCCAAGTCTTCTTGTAATGAAGCATTGGTGTCACAAGCAGCATAAAAAGGTACAATTTAAGTGTAAAACAGAGAGGGCGATTAAATGTCGGCGAGAGCGAAGAGCTATATGCCATATCACAAAAATTAACCTTTCATAACTCCAGCATTCAAACCACATTGCTAATTTAGGAGTAGACGATGAGTAACACATAATCTAAACAGTGTTACTAATTTGTATAGAAAAGAATTAGTCAAACTAATCCGCAAAACACCAAGAAGGCACACTACGTTTATTTCAAGTAAAATTAGTTAGTAACACAGAAATAAACTATTTCAATAAATAAACTATGGTATTGCACTACAAGAATAGGCAACTGATCTTATGCCTTAATCTTGCACACAAAAAACCGCAGAGAAAATACACCGGAATTAGATTCAATTTTTTCCTCATAACACCTATCCCAAAATAGGAGATGAGTGTTTTTATTTTATTTTCACAGATCAAAATATAGCAATGTGCACGTTCCTACCGTAAGTTTTAAATGCTGAAAACATGCACAGATTTCTGCCAATTTTCCTATCATTACAGTTGGGGATACTCTCTTCCTCAGGTGTATCAGGCTGGCGCTCTGAGATAAATAGCAAATCCTTCAAACCCTACAAGTTTGCCGCGTGGATCTGCCTGGGGCTCTCTCTGTCTCCTTCTGTCTCCCCACCACCAGCCCCCCCCCCCCCCCACCACCACACACACACACACACACACAAACACACTATCTATCTTCGCACATTCTGTTTCACTCTCTTCTACTTGAAGGGGGGCTCATGCGCAAAATTACGCATTCTTCTCTCATTTGTTCCTTGTATCAATCAAAAAGTTGGCTATTTATAGGCTACAGAGCATGGGATGGTAATACTGATCTCCCCCTCTCTGTCTGTTCTGAAGTTGCTAAGTGGTCAGGTTGAGTGCAGCTATTTGGCCATTTGCTATTGCTGAGTCCAGGAGGAAGGTCCCAAGCTGTGATTAACTCAATCTTACTGCAAACACGAACCATGTGAGTACCTAAATAATTATATTTGGACACCAAATATCTTACTATGCTGTAAGACTTTCGCAATATGTATCTGGTGTAGCTATTTTATTGCATTTTTATAGATGTGCCTTAAAGCTCAACATATAGCTAATCTATTTCTGCGTCTTAGTATTTTGACAAATGTGTCATCTAGCAATTTTTCACTTGAAGGAAGCAAGATAATGCATATTTTATAGATGGAATGCATGTTAAATGTCTCTGTCGTATCCGCCGTGCTCTGTAACTAGGATAAGATGAAGCTTGCTGTTATGTGAAATTGGAGTGGAATTACTCAATATTCGATATTTTTTTATTCCTCATCATTGAAGGCAGTAAAAAATGTTGAATGCATTGTGAAAGGAGCCATCCTTCAGACTAAATTTACAACGAAACAGAATGAGAAGTGAATTTGCAGTTTTATAAATTAAATATTTTGTCGCTACCACAGCACATGTGTCCGCCGATAGTGGTTACAGATTGCTACGTTACAAATATATCCGTGTTTTTTGTAAAGCTGATTTCGATGTACTATATTAAGTACAGAAATACAACTTATGGTGTTCCAGGTATTATCGAATACTGAATAAGACGTTGCTTGTCTTTTAACACAATCTGCGACCACGGTTTGCGCATATGTAAACTCACAAATGTAATTACATTCATGGGTTTTATTGCCCGTTTCATATAAGATCAAACATTTACAAAATATAAATTGACTCCCACGATGATATTTTAAAGTTCAAAGTTTCAGACTGAGTATGTAGGTTAGATCTGCGTGACAAGTTAAAGACGGGATGAAATGTAAGACTGTCCTTTACAGATGAATAGCTCTTTCCTCAGCAATCATTTTTTACCACGGAAAGTTGTAATGGTAAATGGTTTGACAACTACTCTAAGAACTGTAAAGCTATGACACAAACTATTCCGACCAGACCAAGCAAACAATAGCCAATGCCTTCAAACTTAGTTTTAGACGTGACTTCAGTGATTTTACACGGCTGTCAACGTGCGAAGCAATCGTGTCTTCCCTTAGGGTACTTTAATAGGCGATTGCCATGATTTCTGATGCGCGGGTCTAGTTAATACAAAATAAACATGAAGCTGTATATAACATAAACCGCACTCTCACTGATAACAGTGATAACTCTGCTAAATAACGCATGACGGATTGACGCCCTTCTAAGACCATTTTGATAACATCACTTTCTTCCAAAGATCAGCATTCTGATACATAGCATCTATCATTGTTAATGCACTGGCATTCCCGGTTTAAACACGCACACCACGCACACCCGTTCTATCGGAAGACCGGGATTTGCCTTCGCAAAAAATTGTCGCTCTGAATCTACTAGTCTTGGACTGTACCTGGACATGAGGTACCAGATGAAGTGAGAACTCTGTCAACCTTTATGTAGGTGAGAATTATTTTTTTTTGTGGGGGGGGGGGGGGGGGTTAACCTAAAAATAAATTGACATAATCGCCGAACGCTTCAATATTAATACATGCTTTTGGGGAGCGGGGGAGCCGAAATCACTCCTAGTGCGCATTTCTTATCAGTCTGGAGCAGCGCCAGTGCCGTGAGATTGTGAATTTTGTCCCGTCTGTTGCAGCTTGTCATTGATAAAATAAGCAGGGAGAGTGACGCTGCGGGTCACGCTGAGTACGGACGGGCGCATTGCCGAGCGGGTGTGTGCCCATCACATGACCGCAGCTCGCAGCACGGTTATTTCAGGCTCAAACCCCACTGCCGCCGCTTGAAATGACACAGGCGCAGGATCCACGCCGAGATCTTGACCCCGTTGGCCCCGATCCCCTTCGATTTGCCGGGGAAACAGTCGCAGCCACTTCAGCCGTCACCCCCACACCCCCCCGCTATACTTTAAAGAGTACGGGTTCCCAGGAAAGGGAGGCGTGTGTGTTGTAAAGAGGGTTGCAGCGTTTCCGAAACCCCGTGGACATTAAAGCGAAAGTAGCTGGCTTCCATTTACTTTAAACTACCAAATAAACCCCGGCACCAGCTCTCGATCTGATAGGGAGGTTGTCCAAGGTAATCGTAAATCCATCACACATTTGCTCAAACGTTGCAGCTTTTTCTGACAGTCTCCGATTTGCGATTTTATTAAAGCGCCTGTGAAGCGGCTGGTGTTGAGCTGAGGTTACCCTTGCAGAAGGTTGCAACTGTACAGCAACCTCGGCTTCTAAAGTTGCTGCCATTCTTTCCTCAGGCAGGCTCGGCGGCTGCAGCGAGAGGGGGCGAGGATGTCTAATGATCATTTGTAGGTCTTGTCCTGAAAATAGATGATTAGGTTTGACAGCTGATCCACTGTAGGCCTGGAGATCCTGGCGCGTCAGTTGCATTTTTTTTGCTTGCTTCAGTTTTGTTGTGACCACATGGGGCTGGTGGTGGGAAGCAAGATACGTGCTAGAACTAGCTTGTTCCTTATACATATAGTTTATGTGTTTGTGTGAGAGTGCATGTGTGTTAGGAGAATGTATACTGGGGAGAAAGAGGAAGACAAGTGTGTGTGAGGGGGAGAGAGAGTCTGTGTGAGAGGGAGAAAGTCACATTGAATGCTGGGCCGGCGTGCCGCATTAGCTCGGCGAGAAACAACATGAGATCCGGCTGTATTCTGAGACATTTAGCGGCAATAAAGCGCCGGCAGCCGAGGGAACAGAACCGTGCAGATTAACGAGACGGTCCTAAAACGGCAATGTGTAACTTGTAAGCTGCAGCAAGACCTACCATGACAACCAGTGTAGATTTCGAGTGGATTTCGCCAAGTTGTTGTCAGTGAGGAGAATACGCTTCTTATACTAGAGGCCCGCTGCTCTCCAGGATGTTGCAGCAAACAGGACACAATGCAAGCTCCTAATGCAGTGTACACATACAAGATTGATTCTGGATTTAGCCTAGACTGAATGAATTACTGCAACAATCGCACTGCAATGCATACCATTGCCAGATTGTTTCAGTATTTATTTACACCTTGAGAAACACAAATCAGGGATGCGTGGGTTTGAAAACTCTGCAGGCCCATGAACATGTAAACTCCGTATTGTGTATTTGCAAAGCTATACGTTAAAAACACTTCAAATAGGGAGCTGGGTTCTTGTTTACGTTGAAACAGTGTCTTGATATGATACGGTCACATGCAAGTTGTTGAACTCGCCCTCCACTTAAACCCCTCGTAGTGGCACTCTTGAAATTTGATACCATTGCTTTTTAGTGTTTATAGTGACGCGGAGTGCCTGACAGTCAGTTCCTGCAAATCAAGCACTCTGGCTTACCCACGTTGTGCTGGTGCCACTTTTCCCCATTTAAAATCAAGATTCCTCTTCGCCTTTGAGTCTTGTCGTTTTCTCATTTCTGCGGCTGCATATATGTGTTACCTATATTATGTATCTGTTTTAAAAAACTAGAAGCAAGTTGCAAAAAAAATAATTAGGATAGAGTTAGCTTAACTGCTCTTTCATTCAAAGGTGTCGCCAGCACTTTCGCTGATATTCCGTCATAGCGAGGATCCAGCACTGGTAAGTTTTACGGTAGAACACTTTAAGGAAACAAAATAGTGTTTCAATCATATACTTATTCCTACTGTTATATCATTTAACAATGCAGCTCGGGACTGTTGAAATAGGAGTTAATAGTGGAATAGTCAGGGAATTTGCCGCTGTGTTATTTGTTTAGATCGTTTTATCACTATTGTGTTTTTATGCTTTTCTTTGCATTTATGGGAGCAATATGACTATTCACTTGCATTAGACAGCATATTCATTCTATCTACTTATTTGTTACACTGAAATGGAGTTGATAGTATTGCTATGACGTGTTTATTTTTTAACTTATTGTTTTTACTTATTAGTGGTGCATCTGCTTGAATTTCACCAAGTTAAAATGTTTCTTCCCACTATGTTGTGTATAGAATAACATTTCTATGGAGGGTTAAATACTGACAAACAAATCTCACTACAAATCTTAAGCTTGGCCCATAATTAATATCATACAATGCATACAGTCAGCTGATCAAATGCCCTCTCCTTGGTAACGCAGGTTGATAGATCCGTTGTGCTTTCTGAGAAATTCTTGCATTGGTTCCAAAAACTGCACACGGTTTAACTAGTGAATGTGAAATGGTAACCATAGCTTCCAGAGCTTAAAACAAAAAAGATTGAATTCATTTTTTGTGAGCTTTTCAATGGATAGGACACACAGAACAGTCAAACATTGTTGGGTGTATAATAATGTTTGAACTATTTATTGCAGCACTGTAACTGTTATCACATTGGATATTTCTACAAATTCAAAACCAATATCCATAGAATTACCAAACACAAATGACCTGTCACAGTGTTTCCTGCATCATTTCCCATCCCCAAAATAAATCACACAACAAATCATTCAAAATGTAAATAGGTGTTTAGAAAATTCAAGTATTGAAAGTGTGGTACTGATAGCGGAGAGATGTCGATTATAGATAAGGTGACTATGTAGCTGATTAAAATGTGAACTCATCAATTCTTTAATTTAATTTTCTGATTTCTAGATTGTTTCTTCTAAGACTTTCCAATTGAATACTTGAATACTGACAGTGTTACTATTAATTAGTACCACCATTAAGCTTATGATCATTATTACTTGTAAGCAAAAATATTGTGAGATATGTAAAATATGATTTGTTTTACTGCAAGTTGAACATGCTGGCTTTTTAAGAAAATGTCGCTGTTAGGAATTTTAAACAAAAATATAGGAGAGGAATGATTTTGCATATTCAATCATTAGTGTCCCTTAGCTGTAGCTAATGGGTTAGATGGTTTGACATGAAGTTTAGACAACAGTATGCATTGTCTCTTGATGGCTAGAGGACACCTTGCTTACTTGACAGCTAAGCTGCTGCTTGCCAGGTGAAGTAAATTAATTTGCAAATGAAGGTACTTTGTAACCGAGTCGGGTTTCTGAGGGATATTGTTTTATTTAGAAAAATAAAATTAAATACAGAATGCACCCATTGCAGGTGCAAGTTTTACATTCACATATCAGGTAATGCATTTCTAATTTTTCTCTCCCTCCACTCCACCCTAGCAGCTGGGAAATCTTGACTTCATTAGACTGAACATGTTTGCCTCAGGCTCTTCGAAGTAATTGAGTTGTAACTCAGGTTAGGTTTTAAGGGTTCGAATTGTTATTTTAGGTTTTATGGTTAGATGCTCTAGTTAAATTTTAGGTTTATGATTAAATGTAAGGCTACAAACTGGGATCATGGCATTGTTTTTAAAGTTCACAGTCTATGATTTTACCGAATGTTCTGGTTACTCTTTTGGGGGTTCTGGCTTATAGTTGAATCATACGTTTTGGGATTTTTGGTTTGATGTTTAGGGTCTTTCAAGACACAGGAACACAATTTTAGAGAAATAGATGCAAATGACATATACACCTGGAAACAAATAGATATTAAAAGGGTACAAACGTCATGAAAAGTGTTTAGTCAAACATTTTTATTTGGAGAAGATGGGCTATGTGGCATTTTTGCCGTCATGATGTAATTTTTCCATTATTGCATTTTGCTTACCTGAAAACAGTGTGTCATGCACATTGTACTGCAGTTTTTACACTTACGCTACCATACAATCTGACAATTAAAATGGCTGACTCTTAAGTTGTGCTTTTGGAGTAACTCTTACTGATTTTGTAGGACTTGGCCTGAATAATAACATCCTTTTAACATATTCAGTTTTCAGACAACAAAGAAGTTGCTGGGCTTTTATTTGGAGTCTCAAGCAAACAAATATATAGTTAGTATATTGGCTTCTGGCTCAACTTCTGTTATTCCTGATTACAGTTTTTCCAAGGATTGTTTCCAAAAAGTTTCTTCTTGTTTAGCTCCACAGTATAACTTTACTAGTTTCTTACGGATGAGAAGCTTTTCTCGAATGTCATAGAATCTGGAAACTGTCGTAAGAACAGGTAATAACGTACTGTCAAGTGGCCCACTGTGTGACACAAGATTCCTCGATTATGAAGTACATGATGAGAGTGGTTCCATAACATCTCCTCCCTCCTCCCCAAAAAACAAACTTGTTCCAGGTTCTATAAAGTTATGCTTCATTATTGTTTATTCTAATTCCCATGTGCTCACTTATGTTTTCCCACAGAAGGTTGTTACTACTCTATAGTGGCCTTTTAGGTAGAAAGTGGAATGGACTAAATTAATAATGACTCCAATGTCAGGGCTATTCCATGACTGTCAGAAGGGAGGCCTGCTTATAGCAAGATGAGTCAATTATGACCTTCATTACTCTTTATCCCTCAATATTTCAGTGAATCAAACAATTATATAAAATAGGGTTGGTGTGTGGAATGGCATATCCTATAAATGTACCTTTATCTTAACTTCAAAAGAGTGTGTCCTTTTGGACAAACTTAACATCTCCATTTCTGACATCAGACAATTTTCTGGCCTTTGAGTGAGACTGAGAGTTTAGTGACACATTATGGATAGCTTTATGTGGTGCTCATGTTTGCTCGGGACTGATTTGAGACTACTCAAATTCATTTCACTTGGGACTTTTATAAGTTGTTAAGCAGGTGATATTTGTCTCACCTGTTTGGGCTAGTTTCCAATCCATGTTCAGGAACTGAGAGGATGCTGTTCTTAACCTACTATCTTACCCAATCATCTGTTATGGCTCCCTTCCTCAATGACAGAATTAGTTAGTACTACTATTTTCCCCTTTAAAATACCAACGATTGTGTAAAACTTTTATACTACTTATGTTAAAAATGGCACTGGACTTCTTTGAATGAGTTTGGTTGGATACAGGTTTATAGATTGGTGCAGTAATATTTTAGAAATGTGACTGATACAGCCAGGTGCTATGCACATTGGATACATAAGAGGTGATTCTTTTGAAATTATGCTTGTTTCATAAATTAATGAAGCTGTATGGCAGCTTGGTGGTTGTAATTCTGCAGTGCAACAATCCTTCCAAAGAGACCAAAGGTTGAATTCCAGTTCGGATTGATGTTGATACTTCGACTCTGCCTAGAAAGTGAGTTTTCCAATCTTAGTTGGATCAGCTGGGAAATGGAAGGGAAATGGTTAGACTGGGCTCAGTTCTTCATTGTTCTAATAGGTAGACTAAAGAGAGGCATTAATAGTGTTTTGCAACTTTCCCGATCAAAAGGATAGACTGGATCTTTGGGTTGGGGTTCTAGGAGGCAAAGGGTGGTCAGAATGTGGAGCACGCTACCACAGCGAGTGGTTGAAGCAAATAGTATAGATGCATTTAAGGGAAGGCTAGACAAGCATATGAGGAAGAAGGGAATAGAGGGTTATGCTGATAGATTTAGATGAGAAAAATGGGAGAAGACTTGAGTGGGGCATAAATGCCAGCATGGACTGGTTGGGTCGAATGGCCTGTTTCTGTGCTTTATATCCTATGTAATCCTATGTAACAGTAAAAAAATAAATGATAAAGCTTTACAGCTTTGTAGCCCTGTTGTCACTGAAGTGAAAAGAACCAATCAGCAGATATGGTTTAGTGTTAATGGAAACAATAAGTAATGTTGGTGGAGGTTGGCAGTCAACTCAGTTAGACATCTATTATCTATTTAAGGAGATTCCAGTCCAGTGCTAGTCTTCTTAGGCTGGATTTTACACTGTCAATGCTCAAGTTGTGTCTTTGGGTTCTGCGATATTGAAATGAGTGCATTCAAACAGAAGTGACAGTGATACTGCAAAAATCATAGCAGCCTGTATTCATCTATTGATCTCTTGCAATATTCTATTTGTTTTCTTCAGCACGATAGAATAGAGCATGCGAGGAAGCTAATTTAGTGAGAATTAATTTCAAATATTTTAAATTAATAGACCAAGAAAAAGAGATGCCATTTCTTAAATTGGATAATTGCTGTTTTAATATCAGTGTTGCAACATTAGGCGCAACTGAAGTGACTCTATGGAAACTTATATTTGATAGATAGAAGTTACAACACATAGAAGTATATAGAAATTGCAACACAGAAACAGGCCATTTGGCCCAGCCAGTCCATGTGGGCTTCAATAATAACTGGATTTAGATTTTTAGAATTAGAAATGAATTTTGGGGAAAATTATCAATAGGCCAGAAGCAATCACACTACACTGCAGGCTGCTTAACTACTTTATTCAAGCAGAGATGTACATTTGGATAATATTCAACTGAACTTTTGGGGGTTTGCTAATCCCTCAGGCAGGCTCAGTGTAAAGGGCAAACATATTTATAGTAATCTGAATCAGACCGCAATGAATGCATTGCATATTGCTATATGGTATACTAATGTAACATAATTACAAAAAAGTGACATGCAGATTTTTTTTTCATATTTAAACAAAAAATCTAAAGCATCAGAACTATATTTAGATAAATGCAAACATTTATGAGTTTTCCTTCAGTAATTTACCATAAATGTGTTTAAAAACAAATGAGACATCACGTAGCTCGATAATTTCCCATGACCGAGTCACCAGCATGAAGCATGTAATTTAGCATGATTTAAGATGCATATCTCTGGGTTTGTGTGTTGTTTCCAGATAGGCTTTAGTTTCCCTGACCTTTTCTGATACATTTTTGGCAATCACCCCTGCTCATTTCATTTTGCACAGTATATGCTTGTCACACAGGTTATAGCTGTAAAAGAAAGCAATATTTTTAAGGCAGTCTACATAAATTGTACAGTAATCAATTGCTGATATAAAGTGCTAATAGAAATAATACAGCATGTACAGCATTATTGGGAACATACGTATGGTTATGTCCAAAGTGAAAGATGCTGACTTTTTCTTCTACAGAATGTCAGATATTTCTAAAATAATTTGCTGCTCTTTCTTGTTCTTAAGCATATTGTTTTGCCATTCCCTCCATGGCACATAATTCTCTTACTTGTAGAGGACAGGTGGATGATTTGTTTCCTGGCTTCTGCCAATGGTGCTGAACAAAGAATGTGCCACCTGCTCGGAGACTGCAGGAGCTTTGACTCCAGCTTTTTTTTCTCTTCTGTCTTGCCTCTGTCTAGTTTATTCCCAGACATCCTAGCTGAGATTGGAATCTCACCACACGGGGAGCCATAACTTTAAGCTTATACCCTATCACTCCATGGTGAAGTACCTTGATGCTTGTTGTGCCAATCTGTCCTAGAAGATAGTTACAGTGGGACCTGCCTATTGCAGTCACCCACTGAACCAGCAACATTGGCCATTCTTCATGGGTGTCCACTCTCAATGACTGCAGCTGCAGATTTTCTGTACGATCTCAGCTGTCATTTTCTATTCACCTTGTTGAGGATCCACCCTTTGAATGTAGTGGAACCTATGCATGCATGGGAGGAGATTTGAAGCAGACAATTGAGTTCCCAAATTTAATGGTCTCTCATGGTCCAATTGCTCTTCCACTCAGTTTCTCACAGTAGCAGACAACCTTTACCGCATTGACACACATTCCATGGTAACTCCAGGATATTTTGCAAACAGGGTCCATCGCTAAGTTCTGGTACCTCTGCCCTGCTGTCTTCCCCCCCCCCCCCACTACATTGTCTACTCCCTCGCTCTGTAGTTAACATACAGATCTTGCTTCTCATAATGGCTGCACTCTGGTCAGCCTGAAAGAAACATTTTCTGACATTTGAGAAATTAAAGAGTGAGAAACATGGTAGAACCCATTCAGAAAACTCTGACTCCCACCCAATCCTGGGCCCAACTGTTGCATGTAGTTGTGATTCAATGGGCATAATAGGAAATAGAAGTGGCTGGAATATGGACTACATGGGTGACAGTATAATTTCCACTGACTTGTGCTCACTGCTGGTCAGGACTGGAAAGTGTGGCCAGTACAGACAGGTGGCCACTTTATAAAGGTGACCATAAATACAGATGACTTTGTGACACTTCATTCATTGAATATTTGTATTTTGTGGACTGTTAATGGTTAAAGTAGTGATCCTCTGTAATGTTATAAAGCTGAAAATGATTAGAGAGCAAAATAATACAATGCTTTATGCTGCATCCATTGACCGTGTTTAGAAAAACCAATTTCTAGACTAATTGAGTCATTAAATATTCTAGAAGTCCCAAATACAGATGTGTTCTAAAGGCTAAAGTGGTACTACATGTATTAACATGGATCTGCTCTTAAGGGTTAAAATGACTACAAAAATATAATTTCCACAATAATGAGAGGAGTTACTGAGAATTTGATTACAGATTGGCCTGCTTCAATTGAAACATTTGGCAGGGAACAGGAGTGTGAAGTTGCTGAGGTTGCCATACTGCACCAGCTTATTCTGGTTTTAGTCATGCTGGTACCTGTTTAGCCCTGTTTAAACACTCTGTCATCCTAGGTCATTTACTGGGCAGTGGGCAGTCAGAATCTGCACAGCTCTAAGGGAAAAAGAGCAGATGATTGTTTCGGGATCAAGGAAAGGTTGCCGCTTCATTGCTGCTATGTAGTCCAATAAATGGTTTACTGTATATCTCAGTGCTGCAGTCTTCCAGACTTAAAAGAAAGACACAAGAACATGCTACAGGCAAGCAACTTTTTGAGTTTAGTTTAAACAGCTTGAAATAATATACAAAAGAAAAGCATGAAATCTAGAAGAATCCTTAAGTATGCCAAATCACACACGTGCTTCAGGCTATGGACCATATTTCATACTGTTTCATGGTGGGGAACACACACCATCTTGAAAAAACCCATGATGATTGAGATTGACCTTTAACATCTGGTGTATTCTTATATACTATCTGCATGTGCATCAGATCATGCTATTACCAGCAAAGCAAAGTTATAATATGGTTAGTCTTGATATTTGTTTCCCCCTTGTTCTTTTTAATTTTTGACATTCTCAATATGATTAGACACTTTGGGTAGGAATTGTGATGCATCTCACATGTTTCAGGGGTCCAAAACGGGCACAATGAAGTCGAATTCAGGAGTGTGCGGAAAATGTTTGGAAGAGCATGTGGCGCCATGTTGGTCTGAGCAGTCGATAGATGTCCCTGGTGGCCGCCTGCAACAAAAGCAGGAATTATTTAAATATTATAGTCAGGGTCCTGCCTGAATCACGACCCCTTTCTGAAATTGTTGTTCACTGACATCCAAAGCAGCAGCAAGGAACACAGGAAAGACCTGCATAGGCTGCAAGGAGAGGGTGAAGGAGGGAAGGGTGCAAGGCTGAGGGTTTTCAGGAATCCATCATCATACCTGGACCTCACAGAGGTGCAGTGTGTAATTGTGGCTGCGTTTCCACAGGGAGACAGTCAAGTACTGTGCCACCTATTGCAGCGAGAATTGGAGCTCGACACCAGGGCATGCACTGCACTGTCTGGCTGTGAAGGTCACTGTGACTCTGAATATTTATGCCCCTGGTTCCTTCCCAACCACTTGTGGGGGGACATGAGCAATATCAGTCAGTTTGCAGTGCACACGCTGATCTGGCAGGTGACTGGTGCACTGTGTGTAAGGCAGCAACAGTTCATACCTATGGAGGCTGACAATCAGGAAGAAAGAGCATTGGGATATGTCCACATTGCTGGATTCCCGCAGGTGGAGAGCATCATCGACTACATGCATGTAGCCATGTGTGCTCCCCATTATGAAGCAGATCTGTTTCTGAACAGGAAAGGCTTCCATTCACTCCAAGTGTAACTTGTTTGTGACCACAGGCAACGAGTTATGCAGGCCTGTGCCCGGTATCCTGAGAGTAGTCATGATGCTTTCATATTGTACCAGTTCCCAATTTCCCCTCTAACACCTAGACCATTGGGTGGCAGGCTGGCTGCTGGAGGACAAGGGCTATCCTCTCTCCAACTGGCTGATGACTCCTGTCAGGAACCCAGGCATAGCTTAGATATAATGAGAGCTAAGCATCAACAAGGGATCCTGAAGCAACAGTTCCGTTTTCTGGAAGAGGTCCTTCAGTACAGCCCAGAGTGAGTCTACAGGTTCATCAATGCTGCCTGCTCCTCAATGTAGCTATTCAAAGAGGGGTTACTTTAGAGATTCCCGAGGAAGACCAAGTGGAGCAGGAAGATGCAGAAGGGGAAGAGGAGCTGGAGGAAGCAGACGAGCACAGCCCAGCAGTACAGCGAGATGCCAGAGCTGTGATACAGTAAATTATTGAGAGATTCTCCTGATCAATCCATGCCCTGACCCAGCACCAACAGTCCCTCCTTCCATTTGACCCAGTCCTCAACCCCGCCATATTAATGCTCTCAAATTGTACAGCATTTGTGTTCCTCTTACATCACTAAGATTATGATGGCCAACAGGTATACCAAAACAAATATTTTACTTCACTACTCCACAGACTTCATTGTTGATTTGACAAATCCTTACATGACTGATGTATAAATCATCTTTGTGCAACCCTTAGTGCTTCTTGTGTGCAAGGCTACTGAGGGCACTTGAGATGAACATGGTGGGCAACCGCGAGGAGTTCTGACCATCGAGGAGCTGGTTACAGACTGCTGGAACTCGGCTTTGGCCAGGGCAATCTGGTCCAACTGGCTGTCTGGCACCAACAGCAGCACTGATTTGAGCAGGTGCCTGCACCATGGAGCCAAAGCCACTCTCAGGAGCCCGAGCCTCAGCACTCCCATTGCTCTGTGCGAGAACACAGTGCTGCAGGTGTGCTGGGAGGCTCTCAAAATCCCTACTCATGCCCTCCTTCAGGCTTTGTAAGCCAGTGGAGATGCTGGACTCCACAACCAAGGTGGCAGCTTTCTGAGCTTCTCTCAAATGAATCAGAGCTGTCACCAGATACTCCATCACTGTGGGGGATCCTGCAATGTCCATAGAGCTGACCACTCACTGCGTGTTTGGCTGCATGGTCTCGATGCTGCACACAAAGGCCATGCACAAGTTGGAGCTGGACTTCTCTGTACTCTCTGATGTTGTGCTTGAGTTCTGTCGCAGACATCCCAGTCCATTTGGATGGACTGCCATCAGTCTGCTTGTGTAGAGTAGACAAGGTTTCCAGCTGTACCCTGTGCAAGCAGGGCGAGGATGTGAGTTCACCCTCCAGCGAGTTGCTTCCTGGGCCATCCTATCCCGCTGCCTGTGCTCCTACACACTCGTGCTGGTGAATCTCCATATGCAAACCCCTCTGAACTATGCATAGTGACGGTCTCAGAATGGGTGACTGCAAATATAAGGCGAGCGACTGTTTTGTGCTCTGCTGCCCTCTTCTTCTTCCTTTTTTCCCGAGGGCTGTGTGCATCTCCTGGACATAAAATGTAAGAAAGGGAGAAGAGTTAGCATTTAGTGGCATAGGTAAGCAGAGACAGATGACTGGCTGCTGAAAGCAGCTGCAATCTGTTACGCATCAAAGAAACATAGAAACATAGAAAATAGGTGCAGGAGTAGGCCATTCGGCCCATCGAGCCTGCACCACCATTCAATTTGATCATGGCTGATCATGCAACTTCAGTACCCCATTCCTGCTTTCTCTCCATATCCCTTGAAACCTTTAGCTGTAAGAGCCACATCTAACTCCCTTTTGAATATATCTAACGAACTGGCCTCAACAACTTTCTGTGGTAGAGAATTCCACATGTTCACAATTCTCTGAGTGAAGAAGTTTCTCCTCATCTTGGTCCTAAATGGCTTACCCCTTATCCTTAGACTGTGACCCCTGGTTCTGGACTTCCCCAACATCGGGAACATTCTTCCTGCATCGAACCTGTCCAATCCTGTCAGAATTTTATATGTTTCTATGAGATCCCCTCTCATTCTTCTAAATTCCAGTGAATATAAGCCTAGTTGATCCAATCTTTCTTCATTTGTCAGTCCTGCCATCCCGGGAATCAGTCTGGTGAACCTTCGCTGCACTCCCTCAATAGCAAGAATGTCCTTCCTCAGATTAGGAGACCAAAACTGCACACCATGTTCAAGGTGTGGCCTCACCAAAGCCCTGTACAACTGTAGTAACACCTCCCTGCTCCTTTACTCAAATTCTCTCGCTATGAAGGCCAACATGCCATTTGCCGCCTTCACCGCCTGCTGTACCTGCATGCCAACTTTCAGTGACTGATGTACCATGACATTCCGATCTCATTGCACCTCCTCTTTTCCTAATCTGTCACTATTCAAATATTATTCTGCCTTCCTGTTTTTGCCACCAAAGTGGATAACCTCACATTTATCTACATTATACTGCATCTGCCATGCATTTGCCCACTCACCTAACCTGCCCAAGTCACCACCAGCCTCTTAGCGTCCTCCTCACAGCTCACACTGCCACCCAGCTTAGTGTCATCTGCAAACTTGGAGATATTACATTCAATTCCTTCATCCAAAATCATGTGAAAAAGGTGGGATTTAAGTGAGAAGAGAAGGATGGAAATTATTGAAAATCCTGCAGGACTTGTCCTCCAGCCTAGCCATATGCCATGCTCCTGACACGCCCCTGCTCACAAGCCAGAATCTGCTCTTCAAGTGGATGAAGCATCATCCTCCTCCCATGGCTGCCTACTCCCTGTTATGGCGTGTGACATTGCCTACAAGAAAGAAGGAAATGTATCAGTGTTAGAGTCGTGAGAGGTTTTGATGAGGTGCAAGTGAGGGTAGAATAGTGTTGCTAGTGTGTGCAAGGTGTGAGGAGGTGAAGGAAGTAATAGTGAGGATAGTGGCAGGAACTGAAGGAGGCAGAGTGAAATGTGGTGCAGTGATTGTAGGAAAATGCTGGCAATCGAGGGAGGGAAGAGCAGTGAGTGCTGGGACAATAGGTGGTGTAAGGCTAATCCTAGTGTAATGATAGATATGAGTTAGGAATCTTATCTTAGCTTTGCTTGTGAGGTCATTCAACTTCTTCCTGCATTATTGACATGTGCTATTGCGCCATACTCTTTGGACTCACGCTCTGTGCCACCTCTGCTAACTCATGCCTGGCAGCTGGCCTGAAAATCTTCCTGTTGCCTGGTAGGTAGAAGATGCCCTATCTCCTGCTGACCTCCTCCACCAAAACCTCCAAAGCAAGGTATGAAAACCAGGGGGGCCCTTGCTGCCTCTCCTGTGCCTGACTTTGCCCACAGATTGTTGCCTACAGCCAATATGTACCTCCCATTTAAGAGATGCAGGCTGTCATTAAATCACGTCAGGAGTGTACAAAATTGTACCCGCACCAGGCAAGCTGCCAAATAACAACGTGAATTACACTGGCAGCTTGTCTATTTTATTTTCATGAGTTCCATGTATTTGGGCTCTTCCTTGCGGGCATGTGATCAGGCAGGCACTCCGAGCGCGAGGTCCATTCTGCCTGCAAAAACTCACACAAAGCAATTTCTGTCCCAAAGTTTAATGTACTGTGTATTCACGTACCGTTAGAAAATCAGTTCACCTAACTTCATGTTTTGAAAGGATGAATAATTTTAAAAAACATTTTCTTACTAGCATTCTGTTCAGCTCTTTTTATGTAGCATTATTTCCACTGATGCTTCAGGTGGTTTTATTTCTTCATGTTAAAAATATATGCGATTGATAAATTTGAAAAAAACTGTATAATTCCTTAACCATGGCTTTCATGTGCCATAATGAAGCTGAATGGTACCAAAATATAAATACAATAGGGGCCCATATATCTTGCAACGCCAACACTTAAATCACTGCCTGGACCAAGTGCTTCTTTATATCACTAACACAGCAACCCACTGCTTTAGAAATGCAAGAAGAGGGCAGGCTGGGTCCTGTTTCTAATCATGTTGAAGGCTAGGTCATAGATCTCCCCGAGTTGGAAGCAAAAATGTTTGTGCATATTTTATGTGCAATTCTAATTTAATCTTAAAAATAGATGGCCATACATAAACCCTACACAGTCATATATGCAAATTCTCTTACAAGTCCTAGCTAGCTCTGCCTGATCAGAATATGTACTGTCGGAGGTCCACCAATTTTACTGGTCCAGTCCCAGAATATCATTTAAGTGGCTGCTTGCAGCTGAACAGCAGGTTCTGTTCCCTGATTACAAGTCATTTGCACATAAAAGTGGTGCTATCTGACTTGAAATTTGGCTTATGATCTTTTTTTGTAGTGAACAATTACCCAATTCCTTTTGTTTCCCCATTTAAATTATTTCCGTGGATTTTTATGGACATTGGCATGATTAGCTTCACTTCAGCATACTAAGGATGTACAGTGCAGTGTTCTGCAGTATTTATAGAAGTGAGTTAAAATATTGGATAGAAGTTTCCCACATTCTGCATCGAGTTACAAAATAAGAATAATATTTTTGGATTCTCAAAGCTGATTGACCAGCTCAGTTATAAAAAATTGCAAGCTTTTTATGCTGTTGTGTGAGAATTATATTGTACTATAGAGGACGAGATTACACAAGGTGATTGTTAATGATTTGCATTGGTAGAATTTAAAAAACAAAGCTGTTTGCTGATATCCATAGAGCACTTCATTGCATTTATTCCTTCCAGAGAGTTCTGCACCGATCTGTAGTGAAAATGTTTATACAATATATATTTTGATATTTTCTCTGATAAACTCATGTTATTGTGTGTTGGTGAGAGCAAAACAAAAACACAGTTGTGTAATAACATTGTAGTTGGAATTGCTGGCCCCATTGTGTATGTGTTTTGTAGCTATACAAGATTCAAAGTCAGCTGTGTAGAGATACAAATTGCTTACTAATCTACGTACAGCTAATTTATATTGGATAGACTTTAATGAGATGCACCCAATCTTTTTACTTGTGCCATGATTAGAATCAAGCCTCAGGTCTTGATAAATATTCCATCAGAGTATTCAAATTACCCTTAAGGGCATTAATATAGGATAATAGATGGCTGGCAGTGAATTACAAGGCAGTAATTCAATCGAGTGGCTCTGATGATGTCATAAATTGAGAGTACGAAGTGGCTTCTGAACATTAGCAGACCCCCTCCTTCCCGGATTTAATTACTACCTTAATCCCACTGCCAGCCATTACTTTCTTTGATATATAATATATATAAAAGAATACGTAGAAAACCTTCAACAATTTAGGGTGCCGTGGTGGGCACAATGGATTGGTAGAGGGCTGAGGCTCGGGTTTGATCATGCCACGCCACTGAGTTCCTGATTTCAGTTCATTTATATTGGGTGTGCAGCCAATTCAAGGCAGTTACTTACATAAGAACATAAGAAATAGGAGCAGGAGTAGGCCATAAGGCCCCTCGAGCCTGCTCCGCCATTCAATAAGATCATGGCTGATCTGATCATGTGACTCAGGTCTATTTCACTGCCCGCTCCCATGTTTCCACTGAGTTAATTGCAGGGCATTCAAGTGCACCTCTATCTCCTAGATCAGAGGCATTGGCGGAGGCCTGGGAGGGAATCCCCAATCTCTGTTCCCGTGTAGATGCACAACTAAGCTTAAGGCAAGGAGCGGGTGCCCCAAATAAAATATTTTGGCCTAATATTATTTCAAATTTAGATGCACAACATACCTCTCAGCCAAATGCTCACAGACATTCCCATTGAACAGCCTTAATCTGGAATATTGGTCTCAGAGATTTGTTTGAACATACTGTTATAATCGTTGTATGGAAGTGTTCTGCCTTGTGTGTAGGAGTTGTATTTGGAATAGCAGAAACAAGACTTTTGAAAATGAAACATTCAAGTGAAACTCAATATGTCCTTAAATTTTAAACATTTCTTTCTTTTGATTGTTATTGTGTATAATTTATTTATACTAATTTCCCCATCTCATTTTGAAATTATTTCTTCCTTTTTCCCCCCTCCCCACTTTTTAGGTTCCCCCGCACCATGCATTATTCCCTGACCAAGAGGGTAGGCAGGCAACCAGTACCCAGAGTTTTGGTGGCTCTGTAACCAGCCACTTGGAGGTGTGTAGATTGATTTCCCCTTGTTATTTTCCTTCCTCTGATGGATCAGCTGAGTCTTTTGTTGAATGACTAGGTGAAGGGCTAAGGCTCATAGCGCTGAACATTATCAAGGTTGAAATGAGTGGAAGGAAAGATGATCTAAGTTCTAGAGTACCAATTAGCTAATGCTAAGGAATCATTTTAAACTTTGTAAATTGTAGGAGGGAGGGGAAATGGAGGGATGTATAGATTTGCATAATTTTGAACTCCTGGGAAAAAATAGGAGAGCGTGATTAGTTTTGATTTCAATACATTAAGGTGTAGGGAGGGGAAGATATGTAGGATGGCGTACCTTGAGTTTAAATCCTTTCTGTTGATGGCTGGTGAGCACCTGTTAACTATTTGTTTAGGCAAGAATTGTCCAATTAAAACGTGATCTTTTTTCCCCCTTTTTTCCCTCCATTGAAGACGCTGGGGTGCAGTTCCACACGTGTCAGCAGCCCTCCCTAACTTCGCCCAAGAGCCCATTCTTCATGTGGAAGCTTAAACCGTGAGTATCGGCAGGTTGTTTCACTCTGAAGGGCACCCTCTCCTGATGTCCGCATATATACTTCCCAGCAGTGGTCACTGGATAGTGATCGGGAGCTAGAATCCTGGCTGATTTCCTCCCTCTTCCCTTTCCCCTTCCCTAGTCTGGAGACACTGAGGTTTATTGTAGGGCCCAATCACTATTCCAACTGAGATCAATGAACTCAGCATGGATCAGAGGCTGGACTTGGGAGCTTACAGTTCTGTATGGTTCAGTATCACATCCAGTGATACATTTTCCCCACTGATCAATCATTTTAGATTTTTTAGTAGCCATATTCTCACATTTGACCATGATACTTTTCCCTCAAAACTCAGGATTGTTGGGTGACATCATGAAAATATTTTTTGCATTTCTAGGTCACATGATCCTCCATAATATTTGAAGTATCTGATCTGAAAACCAACATATCAGTGATCCTGAATCTCAGAAACTGCAACTCTAAGAAATAAATAAACAAATAAACATACCTGAGATTAGAAAGCAATCCAGTGACAGCATGTTGTGTCTCTGTATTGCATTCTTGACAATTAAAATGTGGGTTTACATTCGCACTCCCCACATGGTGAGTGAGTGAGGAGTGGGCGGAGGGAGACAAAACAACATATCAAGTGGAGGTGAAGGGTGAGAACTCATCAGCTTGAGTGCCAGTGTTTGACGCCTGGCAACAGGTCGTGTGTCTGCTGTCTCAGCGAGGGAGTCATGTACAATAAAAAGGGGAACTTCACTATGAGACACAGAAAAATGGCACGTCGAAAGGGCCTGACAGTATTTGTATAGCATTTATTGCAGTCAGAAAAGTTCTTGATGCAGATGTTTCTAATGCACAATAATGTACCCATCAGAATCAGTGAGGATTCAGCTAAAAGATTTCTAACCAATCTGGAGAAGGAAAAATAAAACAAGGATGAATTTTATTTTTTTTCTTGGAGAAAGCTGTGCTTTTGGTTAAAAAAAATTGGAGAGTAATAAATTCATCCAACTAAAAATGCAGGAGCTAATAGACTGCTCAAGTTTCAATGCATGGAAGATAGAAAGCAGGCTCCTATTACTGCAAAGATACACAGATGCTGTCTGCTTTAATCGCTTGGTCATGGTTGGCAGACAGTTAGTCATCACAGGCTATGACAGGGTGAAAACAGGGTGCCAGGGTCCCTTGCAAGTGAAAATTTGATGCAGAAAACGTTCTCTTTATCCCTCCCTCGAAGTTAACAGCTACATTTTACTTCAAATCATTAGTCTCGCATAACTCAATCAATATGGATTTACTCAAAAATCAATTTCCGACCGCAAATATGATTGTTAAATAATTCACAAGTAACAAGCCCTCTGGCACCTGGAGGTTGAAGTGGGGTAAGTGCTGAACAAGATTTAAAGCAGATTTCAATTAAATGAAGAGAAAAAAAATATTAACATTCAGTCAGCCTTTGAAACTTTTCTTCGCTTGGCCAGAAAAATCTTTTTTGGGAAGGGGAGGAGGCAAGTGGAGAAAGAGCGCAGCAGAAAGCTGCATAAATCAGCGCAGGTGCAGTGAAGCAAACTTAACTGTTCAGCATATGTAAGTGCAATCTGAAAATCATTGTCTTGCAAAGAACACTTGAAATTGGTCCCTAATGGCCTCTGCTTTTGTCATATGGTCTTGATTATAACGATAAAATTGCATTGCCATGCCTTTAGTGAGAACGAGGTGGATGAATAATTGTTACGTGTGTTGAATACAGTTTGTGCGTGGGTGAATCAGGACAGCCACTGGACATGTACTTTCTGTCTGTGAAGCAGTTTTCAAAGAGTCCGCCTCTCATGCCGAAAAGTACCTGCTGTAGCTGTGCTATTTTGTTGGGAAAACCAGCAGGGTGCTTGAAGGTGTGTGGAAACCTGGTGCAGATATGATGGCTGATTCTCTGTTCGCATCAAGCTCACTAATAAATTCTAGCTAATTCATTTTTTATTCTCTCTAGGGGTCTGCTTGCAGACTTGACTTAACAGAGGAAGCATCATGTTACTTCCTTTAAATAATTGATGTCTCTCGGCCTAAGCCAGCTCAGAAGAAAATCTGAAAATAGTGACTGATTAAGTAAATATGTAGCTTTTGCATTCCTGATATGTGGCTGGGATTGCTGTCATTGGATCTTTGTGTAGAGATTTCCATTTCAGAGGATGTACATTTGACGGATTGTCATTACATCAAAACTGCAATTAAAGAAACCGTTGTCCTTTTAGTTTGGCCTACATAGGCAGGTTTCTGCAACTATTACAGAAGCAGTTCTACATAACCATAGAATTTGCTGGAAAAAGTGATTTCTCAATGAAGTGCAGAGTAATGACTTCACAATCGTTTATGTTTCAGCGTGATCGTCATCATAAATCAATGATCCCAAGTGCTCTGGCAGTTGGCATCCTCATTGAAATCCAGTATCAGCAGAAAAACAAACCCAAAATGGAATAAAACCAACCCATACAATTTACTGTATGTATTATTAAAATTAACAGATACCTTGTAGTGATTACAAGGCGGTAATCTAATCTCAGAGTTTAGATGACAGTTATAAACCACTCAAGGTTTGCTCTTGCGGCTTATGACATCACCTGAACCCCTCTATTAAATTACTGCCTTGTAATCACTTCTCAGTAACCATTATTCTCCAATACATATGGCATAGCTTATTTTCTAGTAATCTACTCTGAAAGCAAACTTACCATGCAACAGTGGCAGCCATGTGATGCCCTTTTAACATTGGGCCTAATATTGCCATCAAGTTTATTAGCCTTTCGCCTATTGTCATGAACAGTGTACGACACATTATAAAGAATAACTAGAGTTGCTAGTGAGTTAAGGCAAGTGTTCAATTCTCTTCTATTGATATAAATTGTTTGAATTTTGTTGTCTTGGTTCACAGTCCAATTGAAATTTGTGATTGTTGGTTTAAACCTGTTGCCAGCTGTCCATTATTTTGCATTTTAACCCTATAAGACAGTTCCCCAATGTGAACAAAAATATGAATTTTCACTTGGTTATAAGAAAAATATTGTTATCACTTAACATATTGAAGTCTGTGTAAGAGTGCTGAGAAGTGGGATTAAATATGATATTTTAGTTATTAATGGGCTGGATTTTCGGGTCGTTTGCGCTCCAGATTTCGCTGGGTTTTGACCCTCCACGGCGAGAAATGGGACGCTGAGGACTTTTGCGGCCGGTCGCGATCCTCTGGTCAGGTTTTGCGGCGGCACTTAGAACCACCACCAGGAAGTGCTGCTCCAGGTGTGCAGCGCCTCTCGTTGCGACACCAGCAGTAGTTTCGACTCGCACCCGACATGTACATCCCGAAGTGCGGCCCACGATGACTGCTCTGCCAGCGGTGGTGAGGTGGGTAAACTGCAAAAAAGGTAAGTTCCAGTGTTTATTCTTTTATTTTTTGGTAGCGATTTGTGTTGTGGTGGTGCGGGCAATGTTTTTGGAATGTTTTTGTGAATGTTTTTCTGTTGTTTTTTTCCCCCTCCCAAGGCCTCTCTCAGAGTGCTCCCGGCCTTGCACTTTAGTTGGCGAGGTTCCCATTTTTGTGCTGCAAAAGTCGTACAATGCCTCCCTTCGCGCTGTGCCCCCAGCACAGGGCCCAGATGGCAAATATTTCTCCACACAACGCAAACGTTACCCGGGCGGTAACTTTCCGCCCCACCTCCATTTTCGCCCCGCAAATGGCAAAGCTGATGCGGTCATTCTTCATCGGAGCGTGGGGGGGGGCGGCTGCAAGATGTTTGTTGTCAGGCTGTTCAGCAATGAGAAGTAGAACATCAAACCTGAGCCTGTCCTCATCTGGCTTCATCAATTGACATTCACAAAGCGCGCTTTCTAGCAAATCTCAGGATTGTGATCAAAGGCTGTTTTCCCTCCCCAATAGTCAACCTGGGACTCTGAGGCCAATTCTTTGTCCCTCACCACTGCTCCAACTGAGATCGATAACTCAGCACAGGTCAGTGGTGAACCTGGGATTATTTTGGTCACCACATTTTCCACATTGGTATAGAAACATAGAAAATAGGTGCAGGAGCAGGCCATTCGGCCCTTTGAGCCATGCACCACCATTCAGTATGATCATAGCTGATCATGCAACTTCAGTACCCCATTCCTGCTTTCTCTCCATACCCCTTGATTCCTTTAGCCGTAAGGGCCACATCTAACTCCCTTTTGAATATATCTAATGAACTGGCCTCAACAACTTTCTGTGATAGAGAATTCCACATGCTCACAACTCTCTGAGTGAAGAAGTTTCTCCTCATCTCGGTCCTAAATGGCTTACCCCTTATCCTTAGACTGTGTCTCCTGGTTCTGGACTTCCCCAACATTGGAAACATTCTTCCTGCATCTAACCTGTCCAGTCCCATCAGAATTTTATATGTTTCTATGAGATCCCCTCTCATTCTTCTAAATTCCAGTGAATATAAGCCTCGTCGATTTAGTCTTTCTTCATATGTCAGTCCTGTCATCCCGGGAATCAGTCTGGTGAACCTTCGCTGCACTCCCTCAATAGTAAGAATGTCCTTCCTCAGATTAGGAGACCAAAACTGTACACAATATTCAAGTTGTGGCCTCACCAAGGCTCTGTACAACTGTAGTAAGACCTCTCTGCTCCTATACTCAAATCCTCTCGCTATGAAGGCCAACATGCCATTTGCCTTCTTCACCGCCTGCTGTACCTGCATGCCAACTTTCAATGACTGATGTACCATGACACCCAGGTCTCGTTGCACCTCCCGTTTTCCTAAATCTATCACCATTCAGATAATATTCTGCCTTCCTGTTTTTGCCACCAAAGTGGATAACCTCACATTTATCTACCTTTATACTGCATCTGCCATGTATTTGCCCACTCAACCTAACCTGTCCAAGTCACTCTTAGCATCCTCCTCACAGCTCACACTGCCACCCAGCTTAGTATCATCTGCAAACTTGGTGATATTACATTCAATTCCTTTGTCTAAATCATTAAGGTACAATCATTAGATTTTTAAATGATCTTTTCTCGAGGTCTTATCTGAGCAATCCTTCAATTTAAACTTTTACTGTGCAGTAATGTTGAATATTCCTCCACTCAAAGAACCAAAGTAATTTTTTGTTTGTGCGTGTATGTGTTCTTTGTAATATCCGGCTTGGCGGTTAAAGCTATATGGTTTGTGTATCCATGCCACTGACTTTTGTTCTTTGAGCTGGGTTCCTGCCAAGTATAGAACCAGCACACATGGTTGAACAGCCAAGGTCAGTGAGATAAGCACACAAACTATATATCCTGAATCAAACGTTACAGTAAAAACCTGAGTCCTTTTTATAAAACAGAAGATATTAAGAAGCCTTATTTGTTTTCAACAAAGTCGCTTTGAACTCCGAATCTATACATCAAGGAAGCAATAATTTTGTGCTAAATGTGAAGCATTACAATTCTCTAACAAAGAGTTGTATATTATATGGGTCTGAATGCCAGTCACCAAACTTAATAGCGCAAAGTATTGCAATAGTAGGGGTGCTTTTATTGTAAGGTCAATCAATGTGTTAATGGAAAATAAACCAGCATAAACTAGTTGCCACAGACTAAAAACCTTTTGGGGGAAAAAAATCCAATAAAAAGCAAAAATGAACATTTGATGACTAACCTTTTTAATCAAATAGTAATGAGGAAGAAAATATTGGTGCATGGACTCACTGATCACAGAGCTACAGGGTAAAAGTTCTTCCTCATTAGTACCTGCAAAATCCAGGTTGCCATCTGAGGAAATACAGAGCGGAGATGTGATGCTTTCTCATTAAGAAGGGGAGGGAAAATCAGAGGAGAAGGCAATCTATGCCATTCTTGTACACCTCATAGAAACTATTTCAAAGTGATATGGGCAGAGACTTGGGAAACCATTGCCTACATTTCCCAGCCTGTCCTTGGCAAAATACTTGTACTGTTGCAGGGTGAACCAATGGCACTGGAGAGAAAATAAGTTATAAAATAGGGATAATAATAGAGAACATTCAATGTAATGGCAACCATAGTGTCTCAATACATTTCTACCTGCTAGATGGTCAAAATTAACCATTTGTCATACATGCTAATTCTATAGAACTTAATTTCAGATAATCATTATATCTTAATATTTATGTTTCTTGAGTATTAAGACCATATGATGTGTTTATGTTACAATATAGAATCCAGTATCACAAACTAGCCGACTATGGTTTGCCAATAAATCATGCAATTTTTCTACACTCAATATTAAAATAATTACATTGGTAAGAAAGTTGACCATCTATTTCAACCTACCCTTATCAATGAAATAATTAGTTAAGATAAACCGTGTTCTTTATGCAGTAATGCTGTATTATTAATTATTCAGAATTTCCGCCAAAGGTGACATTCAGCAGTTCTAACCATTGATAGCGCATACAAACTGCTAATTGATTCAAAACAGAAAGCATTATTCATTTGTTGTCACCATTTATTAAACTGTACAAAAACAGCAATGGTAGTCATATAATGCTTTCCAAGCACAAAAAGTGAAATTACGAGAAGATTTGCACTTCAATTACAGAATTACAGAACTCTGTAAAATAAATTTTCTTCATAACTAAGATCCCAAACACAGAAAAATACAATTCTGGCAATTTGGAAGCAAATCTCAAGTTCAATTCAGTTTCTAGTTGAGCTTTAAAGATTACATTTACTCACCTGAACTGCTCAACTCGCATCACCAAGTCCACCATTTTGACTATAGTATGAGAGGAGTTTATATAAGGTGCAAGTTGGGCAGATTTCTGACAAAGCTTACTTCTGGACACTGTTTTGCATTCAGACTCAGTAGGTATCATTTAAGATTGGCTACAATATATATTTTTTAAGTTTTAAGGCTTTGACATATACAAACTCACTTGCGCCCATTCACTGGCTCTGGTAAGTGGAGAATATCATGTCTTCTTTGTTTATTTATATAGCAGAACCAATAATATGTTTCCATGTACGTTTTAGGAGTATTATGGAGGAAACAAAATTAAAAACATATAGCAGTTTTCAGAATAATTTACACATTGTCATAAGAAATAAGTACAATTTGGACATTTAATATTTTTACTGTTTTTCACTATTGAAAAATGCGCAGCATAAACTCTCGTACATTTTAGATGAGACTGCCAATAGATCTTAAAGTGCAGTAGAACTTTTTTAGATTTTCAGGGCCTAAAACTTCAATGTCCACACTTCATTCAATCAGCAAGGATCAAAACAACAGGGTTAATAACTGACTTTAAGACCGAGGATAATGAGTTATAGTTAGCTGAAATAAATGACTTGTTTATAATCTTATGCATCATTCTTGCACAGAACTTTGCAATCGATACATTTTTGGCACGTATCATTAAAATTGTAAATACATGTAATGAAGCTTGAAATTTTAGGGCTCAGAAATTTTTTTTAAATTGCATTGCTGTTTTTTTTAATAAAAGGGTCAAAGGATGAACTCTCAAATATAGACCTGTGAGCCTTCGCTGAATTATGGGGAATGTGTTTAAGATTTTGATGAGGGGTAGCATAAGCTATCATATGCCAGATCTGACTAGAGAACCAGTGTGGGGTCAGGAGGAGCAGGTGTGATGTCTGACCGGTTAACCAGAGTAATTTGAAGAGGTTACCAATCACCAGTGGGCATTATCTACCTGACGTTGAATTGTTGGGGCTATTTGTATTGGAATGAGGCAACAGAGTGAGGGGATGTGAATGGTGCCAGAGTCAAGTGGGATATAAGGAAATATTATTTTACCAAAAAGGTAGACGGTTTTGGAACAGCTTATCAAGGCAGGTTGTAAGGTAAGTAGTTTGTTTTCCAAGGTAAATTGGACAAGTATCTTGAAGAGAAACACATTATTGGATACAACTGCAATGATATTAGGAAAGAGAACTGCCAGAATTTTTATTCCATTCCACTTTGAGATTTTCTATGTTTTTACCTGCCCCACGTAATGGGTTGATTCATGAAGTCGCTGAAAGGTAGATAACAAAAGGTTGTGGTGCTTGGGAAGAGTCAGAGCGGAAACCAGTTGCCGATTGAGGTTAGTCCTTGGGCTACAGTTGTTTATAAATGTCTTCGAATCTTCTACAAGGTGTCTTCATTTTTCAGCTAACACCAAATTGGTTGCAGCGGACAATGGTGTTGACTAATGTATGATAATTCAAAGGGATTCAAAGGTGAGATCAATGGGCTGAGAGCTGACAGACGGTATTCAACACAGCTAATTATAATGTAACGAGATTAGGTAGAAGAATTTAGATTTCATATTAAATGGCAACATACCTGAGGTAACAGCGCAGGGAATAGATCTGGGATTTTGGTGAATAGTTCATTAAAACAGTCCACTATTTTCAGGTGCTGAAGAAAGCAAATTAAATGTTGGAATGTAGGATGCGAGGACTGTGGCTTAAAAGTGTAAAAAGGTAATGTTGAAGTTGTTTTCGGCCTTGATGAAGCTAGATCTGAAGTAGAGTTCAGTTGTGATCTCCCTATGCAGACAAAGTGATGAATTATTGTTCCAAAGGTGGGCTTAGAAGCGACTTCTTGAATTTAGAGGGCTGAGATATAAGGAAAGATTGACTTGTCTGAAAATTTACTCTCAGGAAAAGAGAAGAATGAGGGGACACATGAGAGCATTTAAAAAAAATTATGGGGCAGAATTTGCAGTCGGTCTTATGGTGTATTCTCAGAGTAGACCATCATACTGCCTTTGAAATTGACCACAAGTCCAGGATTTATGTGCTAAATAGCGAACTTGCAATCTGTCGAGTTCTGACTAGACAGAGCCTCCACTGCGACTGTCAAATCCTCATTGCTTAATTGCCCACCAACTGCACACAATTAAGCAGGAAAATGTTATGGTTGGTGCAAACAGGCACAGGAGCCTGTTTGCACAGTGTAAGGGAAGGGGTGATATGCAATATTAGGTGAAGCATCAAACAGTATGGTTTTCAGTGTGCGATGAATGGAGTTAAAACTTATCAAACTTAAAAGCAGTTAAGATAAAGTAAGATTAAATATAAATACCTGTTTTTTCAGGAACAGCAAGTGCTAATTGCACTATTTCAAAAGACAGGTTCTCATAAATCTTCAGGTATATTTGGAATGTTTTAAAGGTTTGGGGCACTTTCATTTTTGTGCATTAAAATCATGTCTGCAATAAGTTCATGGCTAAATGCAGCATTGCTTGAACGGAATGACTGGTTCCAAAGCTCTAAGTGTGTGTTGCCATTTAGAGATTAATTTTTTTCTTACATGGCCTAAATATTGGAAATTGATCCACATTTCCACATGAAATTCTGCATCGACTGCCTAACATGCCAGGGTGCACCAGAAACAGGAGGATGGCAAAAAAAGTTTTCCCAAATCCATGCCCTACAAATGAATGGGCACCAGAGATTTCTGTTTTCTGATTGGTCCTCTGCCCCATTTGATCTGAGGTACGCTTGCTTACACACATGGTGCGCGCCTGGGATCCTTGGGCCACTACGCTGCACTCAACTCCGCAGTGAAACAATGCAAGTTTTTGAGGGGCCTCGCATCCGGTAAGTGCGGATTTTGTTTGGGGGTCACCAGCATGCTCCTTAGCAATGCTGCGGACCACAATTTCAGGGCATATGTGTATAGAGAATTTGAATTCAGGAAAGTTCTTCTGTCAGATGCAGGATTCAAGGTGTAGTTTAACATTAAGGATGCCAACAGTAAATGGGAAATTTAGACAACTTTTTAATGTAGTAAGAGAGTGATAGAAATATGGTAAGAGACTACCAATGGGCATGTTAGAACTGAAAAACACGGCAGGTTTTTACAAAGGACTTGATACATTCTTACGAGGAAAGGTGACACTGGGCTGTTCACTTCAGAATCACAGTAAGGAAACTGATTGGAGATTTGGAGTGGTAGGCCAGATGGACCAGTGATATTCTCCTGCCCAAAAACATGACTTTGTATACATTACCATTTGTGTGATAACAAGACTTCTGTATATGTTTGCTGCAGCCAACAAAATAATTGGAAAAAACAGAAAATGCTGGAAACACCCAGCAGGCCGATCAGCATTTGTGGAGCGAACAGACCAGGTGATGTTTCAGGTGCAGACCTTCCGTTAGAACTGGGGTCAAAAGAAGTGTCCATACCTGAAAGGTAACCTTGCCTGTCATCTCCATCGATGCTGACTGACCTGCTGTGTGTTTTCAGCATCTTCTGACTTTGTTTCACGTTTCCAGTATCTGCAATATTTTGATTTTTTAAATTGGCGAACAAACTTCTCTTGTCTGTAGCTTGTATTTTATGTGTGGGCTGTATAATGTTCTCGGTTCTCTATTTTGTTAATCCCTTGTTATAATTGGACTTGTCATAAATTTGTTCACCAAAGCTCCTGTCATGCTTTTGGAGATGGTGGTGGTTGGGGGCGGGGGGCGGGCGGGGGGGGACTAATTGCTACTTCCTAAATGAATATGCAGCAACAAATCTAATCCTAATAGTACACACTGACAGAGCAGTAGATTACATTCTTACCTTGGAATTTGTTTGGGGACATCAATAAAAATGACTAATTTGATTATTGACCACCAATGCTCTTGCATTTTCATACTGATTATTATACAAATAATGATTGTATTTAGGGAAGATGAAGATTAGGCTGTTCTCTTCCTTAAAACAATGAATGAATTTACAGATATATAGAAGGATTACAAATCATGCACAATACAGGTAGCAAAAAAAAAGTTAATTAGTATCTAACAGGTTTGAGTAGATATTTCTTTTAGCCCTTGAGCAGCATTTCAGAGGAAATTATATATTTAGATTCATACAGCACAGCAGGAGGCCATTTGACCCATCACTCTGCCGTTGGTGCTAGGTCTTCAGCTGGAGCTATCTACTTTAATATTATTTCCTCCCTTTTCCCCATATCCTTTTGTATTCCTTTTCAAATACCTATCTGATTCCATTTGAATGATGTTACAGTCACTGCATTAATAGCTGCTTGTGGTAAAGTATTCCACATCCTAATGATATTCTTGTGAACAAAACCTCTTTTAACTTCCCCCTTCATTCTTCTAGTGATAATCTTCAGTCTCTGTGACCCCTTGTTACCGATTCACCAACCAGTGGAAACAATCCTTCACTGTTTGCCTTCTCAAAACCTTTCATAATTTTGAAAATGTCTATTGCGTTCCTCCTTAATCTTCTATACTATATTGTTTCACTCCTTGCTCATCTTACCGTGAGTCAGCTGTTGAGTATGATTGGGAAATAATGCTGGTTTTGAGCTGAATCTTGAAGTGTTTACTTTTTGCTGTTTATAGTTTAATGGGCACAATAGTCTTGTCCTGCATGAATGAATATCCGTGTTGTGTGCTGCAGCTCCACGACAGATGATACCTCTTATCTCCTGTGATTTGGAATTTAAAAGCCAGTGAAGCTCAACAATTGTATATTCTGATTTAAATGGGCTGAAAATGGCACTTTATTTAAATTTCAAAACTAAAAAAAATGTAAATGATGCAGTCCTGTTTAAGACAGATCATTCTTAAGCAGATGAAACCTCAAGTTTGCTTTTAAACTCTATAGCAGATTTCAAAAAAAAACTTAGCAAGTGAATGGGATTAGATTTTCTTTAAAAAATGAAGTTAGCTCGCACTTATTTTACATCTACAGTAATTGGAGTGAATAGCCTTCCGCTCTAGATTACAGTATGCAAATTAACCTGATACATGCTTATGAGATATTAATCTTTATCAGATTGAATGACTGTGCGTAGCAGCTAAGCTATTTTATATCTTTGCTTTTTTTAGTCACAGATTTTGTGATAAAATATTAAAATGACTAATAACTGCAATCATTTGTATTTATTGCAAATGATGAAACCTCCTCTGAACCGCCATTTCAAAGTGCTTTGCAAATAACATCCTTTTTTCCAGAAATTAGTTTGGCATTTTGGTTAAGTATATTTCAAAATTTGAGTGCTGGATTCATAAACCTATGATGCTATGATTTGAAGTACTCTTGTGGCGCCTAGTGAATTTACTGATGAAAGAAAGAACTTGTATCAGGTACCTTTGACAACTTCAGGGTGTCCCAAAGCACATCACAACCAATGAATTGCTTTACTTTTTACGCATATTGGACAGCCAATTTGTGCACAGTAAGGTCCCATAAACGGCAGTGAGGTAAATGACCAGTTAGTCCGTTTTTGGAGCTGGTGACAGGAATAAATATTCGCAAAGATACTGGTCTTCTTTAAATAGTGTTTTAAGATCTCTTATATTCACTTGAACATGCAGACAGGGCCTCAGTTTAGCGTCTTTTCCGAAAGACAACATTTTCAACTTTGCAGCACTCCCTCAGTACTGCATTGAGGAGTAAGCCTAGGTTATGAGCTCCAGTCCCTGGAGTGGGACTTGATCCCATGACTTTCTGACTCAGGAGAGAATTCTACCACTGGGCCAAGCTACTGTGGAGTCCAGGAGGAATGCAGTTCATGCACATTACAGCTAGCAAAAAGATACTGTCATTAGTATGGCATTGCTTAGACTGTAATGTGTTTTCTTTGACTTTGTAAAATATAATGTGACAAAAGACAAAGATTTCCATTGCTGGCATTTCCAAAACTGCAATGATTAAGGTAATATTTTGCTATTGGCATATTGTGAGCATCTCTGGTTCAGAACTGTATTGTAGGTTTAGCTGTTTCTTGATGCAAACACTGTGACCCCAATATTAGCAGGGCGGGGGGATGGTGGGGGGTAATCCTGGAAGAGCGGGTTTCCCTTAGTTTTGCCGCATTTCACGGCAGGACTTGATTGCCACTTTTGCAATCAGTTTCCGAGCCGCAGTCAGCCAGATTGAGAGACTGGCTGACTGTAGGGCAGGTAGGCCTGCGGCACTAGGCCACAGCCAGGGAGCACAAAGGAGGGAGGGAGAGATCGGGGGTTGGGGGAACATGGATGGGGGGGATTGGAGGGGAGAAGATCGTGGGGTCCGTGGAGGTCATGCGGGTGGGGGGGCGGGATGCCAGGAGCATATTGTGGACCAGTGAGGACACTGAGGGCATCGGATCGCGGCGGGTGTGTGGGGTGGGGGGGGGGGCGGTGGGGAGAGGGGTGGTGGTGTCCGATCCGATCATTGGGGAGGTTAACAGGTTTTCTTGGTGACCTTCTCCTCCTGACCCACAAGGAAAGCTGGAAAAGCTCTTAACAGTTCTCGACTTCCCTTTAGTTGTTGGGTTTCCCGAGGTCCGGCCAACATTCAAGCTGAAGCTGAGAAAACATTCTGAGGCATGCAGCCTCAGGAAAACATCTAAATGAATGACCTACCTCGTGGGAACAGGTTGTCCCCCCATCCACTCTCCCCGCACCACCCCTCTGCCTCAGTTAAAATTGGAAGTGTACTGGTTAAAGACGGGTTGGGTTCAGGTTTACGATTTTTTACATTTTTACTTCCCACCTAACTCAAACCCAGCTGTTTTTCAGGGTTAAAATTACCCTCTGTGCTAATATTGCAATGGCATCCAGTGAATCGACCATGCAGTGATGCAAAATGTAGTAGTGTGCAGCAACAGTGGTAACTAAACAACTGATACTCATATTCATAGAACGAGTTGAAGCCATATTCCTCAGCTACATTTACGACGATATGCACATCTTAAACTTCTGCTTCAACACTCTTGCCTATCAGTAGGGGACTAATGAAAGATTTGTTGATTTTTTTATATATTGCCATCTTCTGTAAATAGACTTTTGGGGCCAGTATTTGAAGTAGGTGATAACAACGAACTAACAATGTTCGCTATTATTATCATTTTGAAACTGACTGCAACTTCAGGATATATTGCTTTCACATCGAAACGCGGAAATCCTGAAGTTGCGGTCAGTCATTTACTGCAACGACACTGGCTACGCTGTGCCCCCCGCCACCATCCTCCACAGTCGACAATCAGTGTAATCTGTCAAATCAATGAACCAATGAAAACTTCAGCTTTTCCGTATTGCTGTTAAATAGCCCATTAAAAGTTAGGCCTTGTTGGATTAGGTGTAACGGAGTTTTAATGGCATATTGACTGCTAAACGTGAAGACCCTGAAAAACTCATTCTAATTTTGCGGTGTGTCAAATTTCTCCATTATGATAAATTATAATTTTTAAGAAACTTTTTTAAAAAATTGTATTTTTTTTCACGTTTGTTCATGATATTTCAAGTTCTGCCTCATCCCCATGTGAAAGCCTCAATCTTTGTTTTGCTCCCTGTAACATTTTTTTAAAAAGTTGGGATAAAAGCAGGTTCTCATTTCCTGCTTCCCTGTCTGTGAGAATTCTGCAATGTGATTGGCTACTTAGACAGCTTGTTGACCCCACAGCAGATCGCGCTCGGGAATTCCCACTAGACTGCGCTGCAATCACTGACGCAGTGAAAAAGTCAAACTTTGATCTCTGTGGCAGCTTTCTTTGCAGTCAGTGGCAAGTGCCTTTGCTTCGCTGCTGACCACAAACTCCAATTATGTGCCAATAATTTCTGCTTTTTTAGAGTAATTGGCACATCTAGGTTTACTTTCCAACAGTCAGTAAAGAATAATGAAGAAGAGACGAGTCAACTGGTGTTGTGATTGTCCTTGAGTGACTGTTAATAAAATGGTGATAATCAGATAAGTATTGCGGCACCTTTATACGTTGCAACAACCATTATTTCATCTTTAATTATGTCTAATATTTTTAAACACTTAACTTTACAGCTGGCAGAGAAAATAGAATCTACATATTAAATGGTAACGATAAACCTGAGTGGTGAAATTATTCCTTTAATTACTTTATTTAGTTTACCCTCCATGTATTTACTGTGAATGTTTCTCAACCATCTTACCAGAACATTTGATTAAACCACTTAGGTTGCCACAAAATCTTTCTTATTATAAGTTATAGGCAAATTATGTTTTTGTAAACTTGTTCTCAGATAATGTCTGCCTTCTATCATATTGTTCTTATTTAAGTATTGTAATGAAATTGTTATCACAGGGCTCCTTTATTGTATCATTTACCTAATGGATTGAACGAAGAACAGAATCAGTGACATTTGTGGAGGCATCATCCTGATTTAAGAGGACAAAATGGATGTAGGCTGCTTTAGGAGGAAGGGAAAGAGAGTGAAAATAAAAAAAATGGAAAAGGTAATGGGAGAAATCCCATTATAATTAATTTTGCCCAATTATAGTAGAAAGCAACACTAACCATTATGTTCACCGTAGATTTTGATAAACTAAGTAATATTAAAATCTGGACACAGAGTTTGTTATGCATGGATCCCAGATATATGCCAGATACCACCTTAGTAAAATTACCTCTGGGAAACTCTGTGTAGGTTTAATATCTATCCAGTGCTAAATAGTTCAAATAAACTAGACTATTGTTTAGATCCTGATTGTGTAGTACTGAATACAAATTATGTAATCTTTTAGATTGGATGCCAAAGCTAAACCCATTTGTTTAAATAATATGGCATTATGTTTCTACTTTAAATGGACCACTTTTATATTATGTTTTCAATAACAAGGGCCAACACTTGGTTCCAATACTCGGATCTTTTCGAAAATGATAAAGGCATTCAATTGATTAGATACACAGAAACTATTTTCTCTGGTGGGGGAATCCAGAATAAAGGGGCAAGATCTTAAAATTAGAGCTAGGCCACTAATGAGTGAAATCAGGAAACACTTTTTACATAAGAACATAAGAAATAGGAGCAGGAGTAGGCCATATGGTCGCTCAAGCCTGCTCTGCCATTTAATATGATCGTGGCTGATCTGATCATGGACTCGGGTCCACTTCCCTGCCCGCTGCCCATAACCCCTTATTCCCTTATTGGTTAAGAAACTGTTTATCTCTGTCTTAAATTTATTCAATGACCCAGCTTCCACAGCTCTCTTAAGCAGCGAATTCCACAGATTTACAACCCTCAGAGAAGAAATTCCTCCTCATCTCAGTTTTAAATGGGCGGCCCCTTATTCTAAAATTATGCCCCCTAGTTCTAGTCTCCCCTATCAGTGGAAACATCCTCTCTGCATCCACTTAGCCTGGGTAGTAAAGGGTAGTGAAAATCTGGAACCCTGTTGGAAACTTGCCATGTTTAAGACTATCTCTGGTTACTTTAATAATCAGGATCGACTGTAAACCAATCTGGTGGGTATATTGTGTTTAATCAGAGTTTAAGACGGAATATAACACATTAGTTATACAGCAAAAACATATGACCGTAACAGGTAGTTGATATCGATCCGATCGGACAAACGGTTGGCGCACGTGAGCAGTTCTCCAGCTTGCTGTCTCTTTCTATTTGTCTAGAGTTTCCTTCGGTAAAGCATGGGATCACTCGAAGAGTGTTCGACCAGCCCAACTTCTGTTTCACTCTCCCCTCACACCATTTGTGAGAACAGCCTTGAGAAGGCTACATTTATTCTCTTTTTAGGAGTGGGCCTGACATGGGCTATTGACACAACCTTTTGACTTAGAGGTTCCGCTAAAAACTTGCTATCCAATACCGTTTCGTGTTTTTTGTCTCGATTCTTGTTTCAGGAACCCGCCCTAAAGATGTCTGACGATTTTGGCCATATGTCCTTCTCTGTTTATACTTTCCCAGGGTTCGTTCTTTGAAAGTTGTGTCTTATCTCTTCCGTCTGCAAACTGCCTTTGATGTCATGAGGCCAAACCAGAAAACTGCTCGCTTCAGAGTGTTCCCTCCTTTATGACGTAGCAAATGTTTACGTAAACTCTCATGACTTCTATCCAATCTAAGTCTTTCTATAACAAATTGTCTTAAAAATACATAAACAAAGTTGAAGTCTTAACTTGAAAACAACAGATAATGGTTGTCAGTGCAGAATGCTATATCTCAGCAGGGTACCAAAACATTAGCATTTCTCAGCTTCTCATACCCTGCTGAGGAGATATTTCGGCTCCAGTTCAAAACAACGATTCAACTACAGTATCCTTTGTGTCAGTTTTATATATTTTGAACCACTGATTTCTAACAACCCTCTCTCCCAAAAGGCTGTGGATGCAGTTGAAACTTTCAAGACAGAGCGAAAGATTTTTGTTAGGTATGGGTATGAAAGGATACGGTATAAAGGCTGGAAAATAGAATTGAGGTATCGATCAGACATGATTAATTAAATAGTGGAACAGGCTCGAGGGGCTGAATGGCCGACCCCTATTTGGATCTTTCTCTGTTCAGGGGACCAAGGGGAAATTCTACAAAGGTAGAACCTATGAAAAATCAGATTGTTAGTAGTTAGTGAAAGAAGTGTGTATGATGAGTAAGATGATCTTTTCTTCTTCCATCCTTTTTTTACATGTTCTTTTTATGTGCAGCAAAATGGATAGTTATTGAAGTAATAAACAATTGTGAAGAAATTGATGGTGCAAGATGTAGAAATACTAACCATGTGAAATCACTGCTTTGTAAAAAAAACAAAGTACCCTCTTTTTGCACTTATTCCAGACAATATGGTAGGGGAATTTAACCCCAAAACACAGGCAGGTTTGGGTCGGGTGGGAGATTAAACTGTAAAAAATCTGAATCCTGAGCCCAGCCTACCTCCAAACCGCCCACTTCCGATTTAACGGAGGCAGGTGGTCATTTAAATATTATAATGAGGTTGCATGCCTCATATTGATCCAAATTTAACTCTGGCCAGTCGGGTTTCCTGGGGCTCAAGAGGTGAGGACTGCTGGATCCAGGAGGTAAGTACCTTTCCACTTGTCTGCTGGATCCAACGTACCTATATCCCTCGATCGGACAACGCCCTCCGCCCAAGCTTTCCGACCTCCCCATCGATTCCTCCGACCACCCTCCAGATTCCCCCGATCTCATCCACGAGGCCTCCGATCTCACCCCCTGAGGCCTCCAAACTCATATCCCTGAGGCCTCCGTACTCACTCCTGATCTCATATCCCTGAGGCCTCCGATCTTACATCCCCGAGGCCACCGATCTCACCCCCTGAGGCCTCCAAACTCATATCCCTGAGGCCTCCGTACTCACTCCTGATCTCATATCCCTGAGGCCTCCGATCTCACATCCCCGAGGCCTCCGATCTCACATCCCCGAGGCCTCCGATCTCACATCCCCGAGGCCTCCGATCTCACATCCCCGAGGCCTCCGATCTCACATCCCCGAGGCCTCCGATCTCACATCCTCGAGGCCTCCGATCTCACATCCCCGAGGCCTCCGATCTCAAATCCCCGAGGCCTCCGATCTCAAATCCCCGAGGCCTCCGATCTCACATCCCCGAGGCCTCCGATCTCACATCCCCGAGGCCTCCGATCTCACCCCCCTGAGGCCTCCGATCTCACCCTCCTGAGGCCTCCGATCTCACCCCCCTGAGGCCTCCGATCTCACCCCCCTGAGGCCTCCGATCTCACCCCCCTGAGGCCTCCGATCACACCCCCCTGAGGCCTCCGATCACACCCCCCTGAGGCCTCCGATCTCACCCCCCTGAGGCCTCCGATCTCACCCCCCTGAGGCCTCCGATCTCACCCCCCTGAGGCCTCCGATCTCACATCCCCGAGGCCTCCGATCTCACCCCCCTGAGGCCTCCGATCTCACCCCCCTGAGGCCTCCGATCACACCCCCCTGAGGCCTCCGATCTCACCCCCCTGAGGCCTCCGATCTCACCCCCCTGAGGCCTCCGAGCTCACCCCCCTGAGGCCTCCGAGCTCACCCCCCTGAGGCCTCCGATCTCACCCCCCTGAGGCCTCCGATCTCACCCCCCTGAGGCCTCCGATCTCGTGCCCGAGGCCTCCGATCCCCCGGCTTCCGATTCCTCAGGCTTCCGATCTTGAGCCCACCCCTCTCCTTCCTCTACACTCCCCAGCTGTGGTCTGGTGCCGGAGGCCCACTCGCCCGACAGCCAGCCTCTCAATCTGGCTGTGGCTGGGAAAAAAAATGTTAATCACTCTGTGCCGTTAATTTCAACAGGCCTGAGGGAAACCCGTCTTTATAGATTTCCCGACCTCAATCCAGCCTCACCGCCTTCCCCCGCTCCCTCCCCACCTCCGAGTAACTATCCAGCCCCAAGAGTGAGATTACAAACTCACCCATGTCCTGTATTGTATGCCAATCCACCATAAGGCATGTTGATGCCACTCATGCCAATCTTTCTCTAAAAGCTTTGTTTAATGATTTTGTCCAGTGTTGTTGTATCCAGTGAAACTTTCGGTACTTCGCTTAGGCTCACCTATCTCTTGAGTTATGGGGAAAAGGACCAATCTCTGGAGTTGTCCATCTCTTTGTGAATCAGCTCACCTGAAACTGGTGTAAGCTGGATGAGCATCTAAATTGATTTGGAATTCTAATATCTTACTGAAGGCCTCGGCCACCCCTGTATTGATAATATTAATACTGATATATTGGTTTGCTGTGCATTTTCTGGAAAATATGTGCCAACCTTTAGCTATTTGCAGAAACATACTAGCAAACAACTGCAGCTAGTGCACTGGGACCTTGTAGTAAATTATGTTTTACACGTTTTCTTCTCGACTCTTCTATCAATGTGCTGTTTCTGATTTAAAACCACCATTGGCAATGTAGTGCCAAAGTATATTGGTGCTCTAATGCATTAGGCCAGGGAATGGTGTTGCTGCTTCCTCACCTGACAAATTCTTAAATTTTCTTGGTCCATTTTGGATCAGAGATTAAAGGCTTTCCACATAGGAGGAAAATGTTTTTCTTTTGCCAGTATATAAGCCCGGAACACTCATGTGCACCTTTTCTTCCACAGCACAAAAGCTGCAATGAGAAAAGTTTCTGATTAAATTGCCTGCTTTCTTGACAGGTAAATGATGTATGATATGGTAGGGTGGGGGGCGGGTAAGAGATGGAATGACAGTTTGTAGAAAAAGAACCGAAAAAGGAAAGGAGGGCACACAAATTTTAAAAGCTTAGAAAAACGACACACTCCATTTTGTTTTTAACCATGCACAATATATGATCGTTGTTTCGGCCACAAAGAATGCATGTCCACAGCTTGCCTACAACTCTTGCCAAGCTAGCATCCCTTAAGAAGTTATTAATTATATAGCTAATGTACATCAGGCAGTGGGTGTGTTTAGATTAATCACTGATGCTGGAGTGCATTTTGGTTTCATCTTCCGTCACCTTGTAATTGGGTTTTCCTTTTCGCCGGCAGGTGAACAGGTTCGTAGCTGCTGCTCTTTTACTTTTATTTAGCTGGTATAATACCATCTGGCAGATAACAGAAACCTCCCCTATTCTGTCAGGTGCTGCTAGAATTGTTTGCTGTAAAGAGTGACAGAATACTGAATGCAACGTGTACAAATTGGCTTGCCAGTATCTTAATATAGTCTTTAGCTGCTCTGAGCCTGTTCAGTGTTCTGCCATTACTGTTGCTGCCTGTCTGAAATTTTCCATGGCTCAGAGCCAAATCAGGTGGAATTCTCCTTCATGTCTCTGAATGGGAGGCTTTTAATTATTTGCCAGAACGGATCGGCGTTGTTCTGTTTTGCACATTCCTATTTCTCTGCAACAGAGAAACAAATTATGCTTAGGGAAACCAGCGCAGGAGACAGCTACTTTAATACAGACCTCAAAATGCTGTTTATTTCACAAAGTTTTATCCCCTCATCTTTATAATAATTTCTTTCTTCATCCTTTCACTTTGTCCCTCTCTTCCCCCTCCCCCACCCAGCAGCCATTCCTCTGGATGAGAGAATTTGAAGGTGACCCATGCCAGGCTTCTGTCAATGTTGTACTTGGGAACGTGTGTGAGCGACCTGGGCTTCTTTCTGACTATTTGAACAATAAATGTCCATTTCTCTATTGACGAGACAGAGAGAGAGAGAGAGAGAGAGAGAGAGAGGTCGAATTTGAATTTTGGGCGCTCGACCGACTGAGTGAGCTGGCTAGTTGCGTACCCATGGCAATGAGACGGCCACAATTCTAAGGCCCTCATTTCTAAGGGCGTCAAACGGGTAGCTCACCAAAGTAAGGCAGGCTAACATTGTCCCATTCGCAGCAAGCACCAAGGCAAGTGTGGGAAAAGGTCGCAATCGGGGAGGGGGGTGCTAGGACAGTAGTGGCCCAGATTATATTTGTGGGTCCTGGAGGAGCACTCCTGCTTCTCTGTGCCCCACAAAAATTATTTCAACCTTACTTGTGTTGGACCTCTTTAGCTCTATCTCCTGTGGAACTGATCTGAGCGTGCACTGCGTACACTGTGATTAGTTCCAACCTAATATGGCAATCTGGGTCCGAGAACCCCGATTTTCACCTTAAAGCGGGTTTATTGCCTAAAACAGGCAGGCGATTTGGGTGCCAAGTACTCGGCCCCTTTCAAAATGGTGCTGGCAGTAATGTCCTTGTTAACGGGCCAGTAAAGCTACCAGCCACATTTTTTAGCCATTACTGCCCCATTAACACTTGGTGCAACAAGTTAAAATCATCCCAGAGATTCTGGTTTCTGTGTTTTACTTGGTGTCTAGGAATTCACCATATTTTCCAGATTGGAAATTGTGGCTGCTGTTTTGCTAGTCTGCAATAGCAATTTGTGATGTCATGCTCAAGTCTTTTCTTGTTTAGAGAAACAATTGAATCTTGATGGTTTTGCATGTTGGATCACCAGCATGCAGCACCATGGAGTGGAACCATGCAGGTTCAATTTCACCCTCTTGGCTCCAAGTCTTAAAATTCTTTTATCCTGCATGGAAGAGGGGACATTGGAAGGAGTGAGCTCACTGGGCTGCTGTCTTGTGGCTCCTAATAGCTTATCAAAGAGGACATTGGTGGGGATATGCGAGAATGCGATCTATCTGCCCTCTTGGCATTGGAGACATGTAGCCCACAAGGATTTGCAAGGGCCATACAAGAGGAAAACTTTGATGGTGGATGCCCTTCACTGAAGGGCAAATACATTCAGCTGAAATAAAAGTTTAGAAAATAATGCCAAAGTGCATTCACAAATGGAATCCTGTGCAACATACTTCTATCGATCGAAGAGTCCATTTCATATGAGTATATTTTCCAAAATTGCATATATAATGAAAAATATAGAGGATGGAAAACAACTATTAAAAGAGTTCTTCTTAGAAATTCACTAGGTTTCCGTAACTATATAGTGTTACAGAAATGGTTAAGACTGAAGTTTTCTTGTGGGGTATTACAAGTAAAAGACAACTTGAAAAACAATGCTCAAACCAAAAGAAAATTTGAAACAGAATCAGAAAGATTAACTTTAATATCCCTTCAATTTGGGGGGGAATTTATTTATTTCTGCTGATTTAAACCTGACAAAAAAATACTGGTTTTGGGTAAGTGAGTGCTGAGAACTTGATCTGGTAAACTGGCTTGGTGAGTTACTGAGGCTGCTGGAAAGAGGGAGTTGAATTAACCTCTGAAGTTATAATTGCAAGTTCGCTGATGTAGCCTGTGTTAATGACTGCATCTTTAATAGTGTAAGGGTAACCTATGATGCTGATAATTTACTTTGCCCCAGAAATTGCGGTCGGAGGCTTCTGGCGGATGCCTCCGACCTGAAAAATTGCTATGAATCTACCTAGTGGTCCGTGAAGTTCGAAGAGTTCTGGTCCTGATCCTCCATGCAAAGGCCTGTGTAGAGGCTCACGTATCCCAGGGACTTGGGCGCTTTGTACACATCCCTGGGATCACGTGGGCTGGCCCAAACAATCCAAGTGGGGGTATTCCCATTCATACTTGTGGTGGGTTCTGTTTGTACAGGATCACCCCCAAAACACACAAACCCTTAAAATTATTAATTTTTTAATCACATATTTAAAATGAATCCAAATGGAATTTAATTTATGATTTAAAAGAAAAATTTAATATTTTGAAAAATAAATTTACATATTTTAAAGGGTCTAAAAATAAACTTATTTAACAGGATTTTAAATGTTTAAATTATGGAAAAATATATCTTTTTCTGTCCTTTAAAAGTCGGAAGAATTTCAAGGGCATTCACTGGGCACAATTTGGGCAAATAGCCCAACTCTCCACCTGCGAAGGCCCTTTACTTCTGAATGCATGCGATCTGTCAAGAGGATTCTTGAGGTGCATGGGTTTCGAATGCCTAAATCCGGAACTTGCAGGGCCCCTACAGGTGCCTGCGCACCTACTACGCACCCTTAGGAGCCGCGAATTCAGGGCCATTATCAATAAATATTTTAAAGATTTAAAATTAGTAGAATTACATGATGAACTGTTAGCTAATGTTACAAAATCCAGCGATCAGAACAAGCCAAAGTATGCAGTAGACATTCGCAATATTATAGACAAGTTGACGGGGAACATTTTAAAGTATTTTGGAGCCAGGTTCTTACACGACAGAGGAAAAAAAATCCTGCTTTCAAAATACATTTAACTTCCGTGTTGCCCACGATTTTCAGGGAGTAGGTAGTGTATACCAATCGTGGTAAATTTCTACTAACGACAGTAGGTTTAATGATCTTTTTGTTGACATATCAGGGCAACAATGCACATTTATGACTATCATGCTGCATCAAGGTCACAAATTCAAGTTATTAGCTGCTCTTAGTAAAACACTGCTGAAAAGTGAACTGCAAAAGTGCACACACAAAAAAATGAAATGGTATATGTTATGAAAAATAGCAGATATGCGTGAGTTCAAAGCTGTAATCTAAGCTTGAAGTTCAGATGACTTGTAAACCAGTCAAGGTTTCCTACCGTGGTTGGTATCACCTGAACCCCTCAATTCAATTGCAACCTTGTAACTCTTTCCTGGGTTTCCATTATTCTCCATTTCAAACTTTTTGTTCATATCTTTGATTGTCTATATCTTTTCTACATGTAGTATTTGATACTTAAAAAAAAATAGTTTCACTCGCCTTCTAGTTTTGCACAAAAGTAGAATAGGGCAATCGTCATTTGACTGTTTCTGTATATATTGGTTATATCTGTGTGAACATTGAGGTGATGGAATTTGTATATATGTCACATTTTTACAAAAACACTCCACACATTCCACCTCTCACCTTGAACAGTAATATTAAGTGAAATATGGTACACTATGTTGTGCAGCTATGCTTAATGTAACATAAACATTTAAGCACCGGTCGACACATGGAAATCTGTTTCTGCATCTGCTGGCAAGCTGCTGACTGTAGTCAGCAGCTGAACAGGTTTAGTTCTTGCTGTTGCATGCAAGGTTCAACCTAAATAACAATGCAGATTTTCTCCTTTAGGAATATAAAAAGCTCAAATCCAGCAGAGTCTGGCTTTTATTGCACAAATGTTAGAGGGAAAGTCTTAAGTCATTGCTTCTATATGCGTTGGCATCATCACAATGCACACATTTAATTTGTGGTTTGAAAAATTCCAACAAATCACCCTGTCATGTATTCAACTATCATTGTAACCCATGTATAAGCTGACCTAAGTTGTACACCTTGAGAACATTGACCACAAGGGAACTTGTGGGAGACACTTCTAACCTGGACTTTCAGGTATAAAAGGGGAAGCTCCACCCACCTTCATCACTTGAGGCCTTGGTAATAAAGATAATTGGTAACAGTATGGGCCTCGGGTGCATTTATACTGTATAATAAGGACATATCATTGGCGACGAGAAACTGGGATTTAAACCACGCAAGCATGGCCACTAGCAGCACAGAAGAGAGATACTGTGTTGGTGATGATTGGGACGACTTTATTGAGAGACTACAGCAAAGTTTTGTCACTAAGGAATGGTTGGGACAGGATTCGGCCGACAAACGCAGGGCTCATCTGACGGTTTGTGGATCCAGAACGTACTCCCTGATGAAGGACCTTCTAGCGCCAGAGAAGCCGGCGGACAAGACGTTCGAAGAGCTCAGTAAGTTGATCGGGGAACGTCTTAAACTGGCGAGCAGCATGCACATGGCGAGACACCGGTTTTACACGCACCGGCGGCAAGAAGGGCAAAGCGTTCCAGACTTCATGACAGATCTCCGGCGACTGGCGAGCCTATATAAGTTCCCAGATGCATGCAGAGCGGAGATGCTGCGAGACTTTTTTATTGAGGGCATCGGGCACGCTGGGGTTTTCAGGAAACTGATTGAGACCAAAGACTTGACCTTGGAAGCGGCGGCTCTGATAGCCCAGACATTTATCTTGGGAGGAAGAAACCAGAATGATGTATGACAAAAGTCTTGGCTCAAATGCGGCAAACGACCAGGGAGTCAACATTGTTAACGCGGCACACAGTTCTCCAGGCAGACAGGGGCAATCGGACATGCCCCAGCATGTAGTCGAACCCAAAGGGGGAATTCAACAGAGACAATGGCTAGCTGAACGGTGATTCATGCCATCGCAATGGACAATGCGACCAGTAATGGGGCCATAAACATCTGTTAATGGTGCGCTTAAGGACAGTTACAGAGACAAAAGTCAGAGACGATCGACTGGTAATGGACCTTTTGTTTCCAACAACGGGGCCTCCAGCTCATGCTGGAGGTGTGGAGGCAAACACCCAGCCAGAGCTTGCAGGTATCAGCAATATACCTGCAGAAACTGCAACGTCAGCGGTCACTTGGCGCAGATGTGCAGGAAGCCTGCAGCCAGGTTGATGTACGAGGAGGACGGGCCCGATGTAAGCCCTACGAGGCCAAATGAATACTGGTGGAAATCGCTGGAAGCTGAAGTTCAGCGAGTTCATGTGGAGCACATATACAGTTTATATACCAGGATGCCACCGATAATGATGAAAGTGCTCCTCAGTGGCATCCCAGTATTAATGGAGCTTGCCACGGGAGCCAGCCAGTCCCTGATGAGTATCAAACAGTTCGAAAGGTTATGGGTGTCCAAGGCCAGGAGGCCAAAATTATTTCCGATTGATGCACAGCTACGGACATATACAAAGGAGATCATTCCAGTGCTAGGCAGCGTCACGGTAGTCGTGACCTACAAAGATTCGGAGAACAGGTTGCCACTCTGGATTGTCCCGGGGGATGGTCCCGCACTACTGGGGAGGAGTTGGCTTGCTGTCATGAACTGGAAATGGGACGATGGCAATGCAATTTCTTCTGTGGAGCGAGTATCATGCTCACAGGTCCTGGACAAATTTGACTCATTATTTCAACCCGGCATCAGCACTTTCATGGGGGCCAAGGTAGTGATTCACATAAACCCGGACGCCAGGCCAGTACACCACAAGGCCAGAGCGGTGCCATATGTGATGCGGGAAAAGATAGAATGCGAATTGGACCGCCTGCTGAGGGAAGGCATCATCTCACCAATCGAATTCAGTGACTGGGCGAGCCCGATCTTGCCGGTGCTCAAGGCGGATGGGTCGGTCACGATATGTGGCGATTACGAGGCCACCATCAATCGGGTGTCACTCCAAGATCAGTACCCGTTACCGAGAGCGGAGGACCTCTTTGCGACGCTATCCGGTGGCAAGCTTTTTTCAAAATTGGACCTGACCTCAGCTTACATGACCCAGGAGCTGGCGAGTGAGTCGAAGAAGCTGACCACCATCACGACACACAAGGGGTTGTTTGAGTATAACAGATGTCCGTTCGGGATTCGTTCGGCCGCCACAATCTTTCAGCGAAATATGGAAAGCCTCCTCAAGTCGATTCCAAAGATGGTGGTTTTTCAAGATGACATCCTCATCACGGCTCGCGATACTGAAAAACACCTCCACAACCTGGAGGAGGTGCTACGCAGACTGGACCGGGTAGGGCTGCGACTGAAAAAGGTGAAGTGCGTCTTCTTAGCTCCAGAGGTAGAATTTCTGGGGAGGAGGGTAGCAGCAGTCGGGATCAGACCTATTGCGTCCAAAACGGAAGTGATCCAGAGAGCACCCAGACCCTGTAACACGATGGAGCTGCGTTCGTTCCTGGGGCTCCTGAACTATTTTGGCAACTTTCTTCCCAAATTGAGCACGTTGTTAGAGCCGCTACACGCGCTCCTACACAAAGGTCGCGATTGGGTCTGGGGGTCAGCCAGGAAAGGGCTTTTGATAGAGCATGCAATTTGTTATGCTCCAAAAAACTGTTAACGTTATATGAACCGTTGTAAGAAACTTGTTTTAATATGCGATGCTTCGTCCTATGGGGTCGGGTGTGTGTTGCAGCATGTAAATGCCAATGGTCAGTTACAGCTGGTAGCTTGTGCCTCCAGAAGTTTGTCCCAGGCAGAAAGGGGCTACGGGATGGTAGAAAAGGAAGCGCTAGCATGTGCATATGCAGTAAAAAAAATGCACCAGTACCTGTTTGCCAGGAAATTTGAGCTGGAGACAGATCACAAACCCCTAATGTCCCTTTTGGCCGACAACAAGGCAATAAATGCGAATGCATCGGCCCGCATACAGAGGTGGGCACTCACGTTAGCCGCCTATGACTATACAATTCGGCACAGACCGGACACTGAAAACTGCGCCGATGCACTCAGCAGGCTCCCACTAGCCACCACTGAGGGGGCAACCGAGCATGATGCTGAGATGATCATGGCTGTTGAAGCTTTCGAAAGAGAAGGCTCACCTGTGACAGCCTGTCAGATTAAAGTCTGGACAAATAAAGACCCGCTACTGTCTTTAGTTAAGAAATGTGTCCTGAATGGGGACTGGGCAGCCATGTACGGGGCATGCCCTGAGGAATTTAAACCGTTTCATAGGTGCAAGGGTGAACTCTCGATTCAGGCCGATTGCCTACTGTGGGGAAACCGAGTAGCCATGCCCCAGATGGGCAGAGAGTTGTTTATCAGAGAACTCCACAATGAGCACCCGGGCATTGTCATGATGAAGGCAATTGCCAGGTCACACGTTTGGTGGCCAGGGATAGATGCAGACCTGGAACTTTGTGTTCGCAGGTGCAACACGTGTGCTTAGCTGGGCAACGCACCCAGGGAAGCCCCCCTTAGCCCCTGGTCCTGGCCCGCCAAGCCATGGTTACGCATCCATGTGGACTACGCAGGTCCTTTCATGGGAAAAATGTTTTGGTTGCAATAGAAGCCTACTCTAAATGGATTGAGTGTGCTATTTTAAATTCAAGCACATCCTCTGCCACGGTAGAAAGTCTACGGGCAATGTTCGCCGCCCATGGTCTACCGGATGTCTTGGTCAGCAACAAAGGCCCGTGCTTCACAAGCACTGAATTCCAGGACTTCATGACAGGCAATGGAATCAACCATGTCAGAATGGCACCGTTCAAGCCGGCCTCAAACGGCCAGGCGGAACGAGCAGTGCAGATAATCAAACATTGGATGCTCAGAATCCAAGGGGGTTCCCTACAAAGCCGCTTATCACGCTTCCTGTTGGCCAATAGATCCCGACCAGACTCGCTCACAGGGGTTCCACCCGCAGAGCTGCTAATGAAAAGGACGTTCAAAACCAGGTTACCCCTTATACACCCTACTCTGAAAGAAATTGTTGAGAGCAGGCGTCAGTCACAATGTGACTACCATGACAGGAATGCGAGGGCGTGATATATTGATGTCAATGACCCTAGTTTTGTCCTTAATTACGCTGCAGGGCCCAAATGGCTTGCAGGCACTGTGATTGCCAAAGAGGGGAATAGGGTTTTGGTAGTTAAACTTACCAATGGACAAATCTGCCGCAAACACGTGGATCAAACTAAAAGGAGTTTCAGCAACCCCATAGAAGAAGCAGAGGAAGAACACAACGTAGAGTTTACTCCACCACAGGTGACCGAACACCGGAACCAAATGGAGGAGAGCCCTGTCACTGTGGGCAGTCCGGACAGGCCTGAGGCACCGCAAACAGCAGACACTCAGGCCAGCGCCCAACAACCGGAGCCCCAACTCAGGCACTCTACAAGGGAGCGTAAACCACCAGAGAGACTTAACCTGTGATCCCAGTAAGACTTTGGGGGGGAGGTGATGTCATGTATTCAACTACCATTGTAACCCATGTATAAGCTGACCTAAGTTGTACACCTTGAGAACATTGACCACAAGGGGTTGAGCTTGTGGGAGACACTCCTAACCTGGACTTTCAGGTATCAAAGGGGAAGCTCCACCCACCTTCATCACTTGAGGTCTTGGTAATAAAGGTAACTGCGACCTTCTCTCAAGTATGGGCCTCGTGTGCATTTATACTGTGTAGTAAGGACGTTTCACACCTTGTTAGCTCCGAGCTCGTATCCAGGATTAAATGGGGGCCGGGGAGGGGGGTGGGTGGGAGGGGAGTGGGTTTTGGGAGAGAGAAAGTAGGGTGCTGTTGGAAGAATAGTGGACTATTTAACCTTCTTTGTTTGTAACAAAACTCTTTTCATTAGTTATTTTTGATAGGTTTACTCTAACTCATTGTGATTAATAAAGCAATGTTTAGCCCTTCTTTATTTCCAGCATTGCTCAGCAGGGGAGCTTTAAGAAGCAAAGCCTTAAACAGAATGGAAAGTTACAATGATGGAATGTTTTAGCTACATTTAGGGCCAAATTAAAAAGCCAGTAGAACACAGGCATTAAGCCAGTCGAGTGTAAATTTTAACCTCATAGTCATTGTAAGTCAACTTAGCATTACATTTTCAAACATTTCTCCTCTTTATTTATATTTTTTAGCTTGCCTCAGTTTGTAGCACACTTACCTCTGAGTTGGAAGGTTGTGGATTTAAGCCCCACAGTGCTTCATTTTCAGAGGTGTAATTCTTCACATGAGCCAATTAAACGAGGCCCTGTCTGCCTGCACTCATGGTTATGGTGGATGTAAAAGATCCCATGGCACTATTCACAGAAGAGCAGGTTGTTCGCCTGGTGTCCTGACCATCATTTACCCCTCAAAAAACAGATGAGCTAATCATGCATGCCATTTGCTATTTGTAGGACCTTGCTGTGTGCATATTGGCTGCTATATTTAACTACAAAGAAAAGATAAAGACTTGCATTTTATATAGCGCCTTTCATGACCTCGGGACATCCCAAAGTGTGTTACAGCCATTGAATTACTTTTGAAGTGTATGAAATGCATACCAGCAGTGACTGTACTTCAAAAAGTACTTACGTGGATGCAAAATTCTTTGGATGGTCTAAGACATGAAAAAAACGATATAAATGGAAGTTCTTTGTTTTAAAAAATATTGCTCTACTCTTAATTTCTTTATAAATGGGACAAAGCCAGTACTTTATAAATGGGTAACGAGATTTACTTCAGAAACGGCTAAACTATCATGTAGATTCTATTGCCAGGCTGGTGTGGATCCAGTATAGGGAATGGTCACTGTGCCGGAAAACCTGATATTCGGCCTCAGGCCTCGATTACTTCAGACCAGTAAGCTGCGGACACCTACTGGGCATCCTTGGGCAGCTCGTCGATCAACAACATTCAAATTTGGGGCTGCTGCGTTGCTGGTAGTTCATACGATACTTCAGAGAAGGGGGGTGGTCTTTTTCAGTAATGGGGAATGATCAGGAGAGTGTCTGACCAGGAGAGAGGGGAGTGATCAGGAAAGGTAGGTGAGGCAGTGATTGAGAAGGGTTGGGCAGAGGCTGGGTTGTCAAGGTCCTGACAGAACCAGAAACACTGGCCGGATTTTGCTGTGAGCAGCGAAGGAATGGCTTTTGCCATTCACCTCGTGTATATTTGCCCACAGACTTTGAGCGGGATTGTCAGCGGAGACTTTCAGGCAGCCGGCATCTGGCATCTGTTTGAATTGAGCACTCTCTATAGGAGATCTGTGGCATCTATGAACAGGGAAAGCAGGAAGGAGGCTCTTCAACCAATCAGATTGAAGAATCCTCACTGAGCCACGCAGACTGCAAAAGCAGGAAGTAAAAGACAGGAAATATAAATTACATTTAAATCATTGTACCTGAAGCAAAAAAACAGATTGGGACATGAGAGAGACATAAGAGAAAAACTATTTAAAAAAAATTAAAGAAAATTAATTTCTATTTTTAAAATATCTGCAACATTAATTTTCTTCTGAAGGAATGAGACTCCACACTTGTAAAATATTTTTTTCTTGGCCAGAGAGGTTGTTCAGCAGTAATTATCACTTACTATGCCATTAAAAACTCAGTTACTCCTGATTGTTCAAGCTCATACTATTTTGTCTGTCTTTAGAGCGAGAATAGTGGGTAATTAGCCTAAGTTCACACCATTACAATGATCTCTGTGCAGATTCCATTGACAAAGACTGCAACAGTGGAGGAGCAGGATATCATTGACAGCAACTTACGGATTTCTGTGTTTAACTGCGCATGTGCAGGTGCCAGAAGTTGGTGTCAGTTTCACCCTGTAATAACAGCAAGCGTTGACAGCTTTGCCATTATTGGTACAGAAAATTCCGCACCATTATTTTGAATGTGATTGGTTTTGAGGTGACTGGGCCTGTATGGGCCCATCCACAAGTAGCCTGACCCCATTTCCCTGGCAGCATGTGGAAGTGGTGGATATGATGGTCTCACAAACAAGTCTGCTGAACCAAATGACGGGGTAGAAAGAATTGAAAGGAGCTAGGATGAAAGATCAAGTCAATATAATGCTTAAAATATATATATTTCAAATAAAATGGCATTTTCAGGAGCGATATTATTAAAATAATATATAAAATGTATAGATCCTTCCACATGATTGATCAGATACAAGAATTCATTATGTGGATTTAAAAAAAAATTGGGTGAGCAGTGTCAACATTTCCTGTCTATCTGTTGTGTTTGAATCACTATATCTGCATTATCAAATTTGAATATATAAAGAATTGGTTTGAAAATGTGTTTCCAGTAAACAAAGTGTGACATTTTTTCTTGTTTTCTAATTATTTCGATATCATTAAAATACAGTAGTTTTGATTCTATGCATGGTAGTATCATCATAGGCAGTCCCTCGAAACGAGGATGACTTGCTTCCATGCCAAAAAGGGATGAGTTCACAGGTGTTCAATGAAGGACCTAATATTCCAGGTCCTGAACTACATCTTGAAGAGTGGAAGATGTATGTGCATGAATTTTCTTAACGTGTGGTGGCCGTTGCACACCAGCCACCACACGGGCTTGACAGAGCTAGGTCTTGGTCCAGGGGCAAGGATTACCCAAGACGACTGGTCTCCAGTCGTCTTGGGTAATGGTACTATAGTAGTGCGGGGAGCAACAGCTGTTGATACGATATCATGCTAGTGTCAGGAATTGAGTTGATATGTTTGTGCTGTGGGTTAGTGATTGCAGTGGCGAGTGCAACATAATGGTGACAAGGTGAGTGAGTGGGAAACTGCATTGATACAGAATTGCTTAAAAATAAACAAGATCCATAGAATTAAATCTGTCATATTTACCTGCCTGGTGCAAGTATGCTGAATCATGTGTTGCAACACATAACAGAGCTCTAAGTTTCAGAGGAATTAGGCACGATATTGACGTTTTGTCAGAGGATGCCCACCCTTTTTCACACCCGCCCGAACAATGCATCCTATGTCGCATTTTGCCGAAGATGCAGTCCTAGTGGCCTAAGTGCCCACCTGTACTATTTAAGTTTAAGTGACTTCCCCTTAACCTCACAAACATTGTCAGGGTCAGTACCAGAGCTTACCAGCTGGGATCAAAGGCCTGTGGGTTTTAAATACATGATGTTTCTTCATTCAGCTGTGGCTCAGTGGCTAGCATACTCAACTCTGAGTCAGAAGATTGTGGATTCAAATCCTCCTCCAGAGACCCGAGCACATAAATCCAGTACAGTGCTGAGGGAGTGCTGCACTGTCAGAGGTGCCGTCTTTTGGATGAGATGCTTTCTCAGATGGACGTAAAAGATCCCATGACACTTTTTCGAAGAAGAGCAGGGGAGTTATCCCCCTGTGCCCTGGCCAATATTTATCCCTCAATCAATATAACAAAAACAGATTATCTGGTCATTATCACATAGCTGTTTGTGGGAACTTGCTGTGCATAAATTAGCTGCCGCATTTCCCACATTACAACAGTGACTACATTTCAAAAATTATTTCATTGGCTGTAAAGCGCTTTGAGACATCCCGGTGCAAGTCTTTTTCTTTTATTCCCACCACTCTCTGTTGCCCATCTGAAAGAAATAAGTAGGTGTGGGTCAGCCGAGAAATGTATCCCAGTCCCAGCCTCGGAAGTACAGCGGAAATGATGGTCCTAATCAGTTGGTCATCCACCAGCCAAAGATAGCTAAAAGAATTTAAGTATTGAGCTACAAGTTATGTTTCCTACAAATACTTGAGAGTGATACATTGTCAGAACTGATGATGCTGGCATGCAGAAATCAAGCGCAGGCAGCGGAAAGAGCGAGCGGCAAACCTCTCCCACCCACCCCTTCCCTCAACAACTATCTGTCCCACCTGTGACAGAGTCTGTGGCTCTCGTATTGGACTGTTCAGCCACCAAAGAACTCACTTCAGGAGTGGAAGCAAATCTTCCTCGATTCTGAGGAACTGCCCAAGATGATGATGATGCTGTAGTTTTAAAATTGGCCAGGCTCTTGCTTCTTGGATTCATTTGGAATTGCCAAAAAATTCTTTCGTATTTTATATTTTATGTCATAAAATTACATGGTCTGATCTTCGTCATTATGCTTCAATGAATGCATTGCAAAAATTAGAGCAAATCAGATGACAGGCGTTGGTCCACTTCAGGGTGGGCTCGGCAATACTCTTGACAGCTTTAACACAGCTTTAAATGCTCCAATGCTTTTAGAGGGCTGTTTTATTCATATTTGTAGAGTTTGCATGTGAAGAAGGAAAGGGTTGGAGGTGGGGACATAGGCAAAGCACAATACAAAGGGAAAAATCAGGTTTATTTTTTACAATCAAATATAGCTAGAAACTGCTTTTGAAACAAATGAGAATTACTGTGAATATATGGGAACTTGTATGACAATACTGCAATGTAGCTTAAGGCAGCTATTGTTTATTTAAAAACAGTAAAAAGAACCCAGGAGCTGTTGAGGTATACACTGAGTTCTGTTAAGAACCAAATTGTATGGTTGATTACTGTAAATCTTTTTATTTTGATTTGCCCATAACCTAGTGTAATTTAGGGCCATGAAATTTCTTATTGCAAATGCTTTCACATTTAACAGCTCTAAGCAACCATGAAAATGTAGGACTTGGAAAAATTGGCAGGATTGGACCTCAGCGTCCCAAAGTGGCATTTCTATAATGAGCAAATAAACACAACAAAATAAGCATGTTTTACTTCGGTGAATTCAAGGGATATTTCCAAAGAAATAAATATTAGTTTTGACTCACTTGCATATGAGCTTTTTATTTCTTATAATCTCAGCCATGATAATTGCATTTCTACAGTGGAAAATATTCCACTGCGCTTTGCACAGAAAAAAAAAACTATTAACTAATCTGATGCATACAGTTAAATCTAGAATTACTAGTATAGCCTGTTTTTTTTCTCAAATAGCTCCATTATTCATTGAGAGCAATTCTTCATTTGAAAATAAAGTTCCTGTTTTAGCATTTTGATTCAATGTTTATTTTGTGTGGCTTTTGCAGTTATTTTCTGAACTCCTGGAACTTAATTTTTGGCACATTCAAAATTAACCCATTCTTTTTAGTTTATGCAACAGTAGCTGGGAAAGAGGAATAAATAAATAGATAGTTCAGCTGGATTCTGATTCAGCAATCCATGCATTGCGAAAATAATTTTTATATCAGGAAGCACTAAGAGCTACAGTAAGTAGCTGGCCATTTGAGTGTATGGTCTTGGCAGTCAAATAGCTGTTTGTGCTCTGCTGGACCTATCCATACACTGGGTTTAATTTGATATTTAATTTTCTGTATTTTAATAACTGGTTGCAGCTTCAAAATGCTGTGCTGCAACATACCATTCTGAAATAAATTTGGCTTATTTTCCTTTTTTGGAAGTCCTGAAACAAATCCAATACTAGAATGGTTAGCAGTAAGTAAACTGTATTGTATTTATTTTTAATGTAAAAATGCTGGAACCATCTAAAAATAAACAGATGCATAGCAGTTCATTAGTCTGCCTGCTCGGACTGATTTTCCCATTGATTAGTCTCACTACTAATGCCTGTTCATTCCTCACTTCATAACTAATTAACGTCAGTTCCTTTCTGACTGGTTGACTAGTTTCAAGATCTCTGAGCATGTGTGAATTTATATGGACTAGATGCGGCAAGTACAGGCTTGACCACTGGAGATTTTTAACTCTAAAATTTATAGAATATTGTGCTTAAAATGACTGGGAAATTATTAAAGCTGAAGAAATATGTTTGTGGACTGTATACTGCATCTTTGTATTTTTCCAGTTAATATTTTATGCAGTTATTTAAAATTCATTTTTACATTAGTACATATAAAGTCCAAGAAAATATTATTTACTTTGTGCAGAGAAAGAATCTAATGTTGTGGGTAAGAAAATCTTACAAATTCGAGCTTTAAAATTATCATTCAGGATCTTTATTTTGAAGGGAGATGGTATTTGAAATATCTACTAACTGTTTTTCTCCTCCTTTCACCAATTTTCTCCTCTCTTCTGCTCTCCTGAAGGTATTGACTCCTTGTTGACCTCCATGGTGACTTCTAGTACCTTGTTCAATTGGCCATTTCTCACTTATGAATCTCGACTGTGAATGCGAGTATGGGAAGAAGTGAAATCACAATTGACCCTGATCCTACCCAGATGTCCACACTTAAGCATAGGTCAATGAATAGCAATAAAAACTGAACCATTAGGATGGAGGAACCGACTAGCATAGCTTTTGCATCACTTTGCTTCATAAGTGTTACTGATCTCACAATCTCAGGAACTGATTTTATAAGGTAACTTGATAAGCATCTGTATTCTCATAGAAACACAGGCTATTGGCCTGTCAATACTGGTATCACATCACTTGACTGTTTACGATAGGTAGATGTGTTATAACAGTGATAAATGCCCCTGTTGCAGTACAAATTTTGGGCAAATTTGATGCTTGTAGTGGTGCAAAGTTGGTATGAAATTGCTTATATGGAACTACAAAATTCAAATTTGGCCTGCTTTCACTGTCACCAGCAGAACCGTCATGTTCTTAGCACTGGGAATGTTGTAGTGGAGTAGAACTGTGCAAATTCCAGTACAACAGCTGAAGCCAACACACGTTCATGATATATATTGAAATTTCTCTATCTAGTGACATGAGTCTGACCAATCTTTATAGGTTGGTAGGCCCGTGTCAGTGAGTAGGCAAAATGGCCGGAATCTTCCCAGCGCTGCAAGTGCGGGTTTGGAGGCGGGCCCGTTGTCAAAATGGCTTTGATTGACAACGGGTCAGGATCCCGCTCTGAACCTGCTTTCGTGTGAGTTTCTCAGCTGTCAGATGTGCGTTTTGATAGCAGACACGACAGCAAGTGGCAGGCCAGGTAATTTACATCATTAATAGGTACTTAAATGCTAGTTAAGTGGCTGAAAATCAGGCACTTAAAATTTTACCAAGTTTTTGCTGAGTTTGCCATCCCTCGGGTTTCACACCAGGTTAAGTGGAGTCGGGTTCTCAGTGACTCTCTCTTGCTTTGGCTAGTTGACAGCTGCAGAAGTGGTATAAAAGCTACCATTTCACAGCTGTTCACTTTCCAGTGTCAGAAGCTGAAACCTTCAGGTTTTGGAAGAGCATTTGAGCTGTAGGCACTTTGAATGTGTTTGCAGTGAACTCTCTATTCACTGTCACCTCCTTGGAGCGACCTCTCTCACCATTGACAAATTGCTTCAGTCATCTCAACCTCACCTGCCATCTATTCCAGCAGCATTGGTGCCCTTCAAAAAAATCTCACTTTGGTCCTTAGAATCCCACCATGATCACCATGATCACCATGCGTATAAGGTGGCCAAGGTTAGTGGGAAACTAGAAGATTGGGAAAATTTTAAACGACAGCAAAGAATGACTAAGAAAGCAATAAAGAAAGGAAAGATAGATTACGAAAGTAAACCTGCGCAAAACATAAAAACAGATAGTAAAAGCTTTTACAGACATATAAAACGGAAAAGAGTGACTAAAGTAAATGTTGGTCCCTTAGAAGATGAGAAGGGGAATTTAAAAATGGGAAATGTGGAAATGGCTGAGACCTTAAACAATTATTTTGCTTCAGTCTTCACAGTGGAAGACACAAAAACCACGCCAAAAATTGCTGGTCACAGGAATGTGCGAAGGGAGGACCTTGAGACAGTCACTATCACTAGGAGGGTAGTGCTGGGCAGGCTAATGGGACTCAAGGTAGACAAGTCCCCTGGTCCTGATGGAATGCATCCCAGGGTATTAAAAGAGATGGCGGAAGTTATAGCAGATGCATTCGTTATAATCTACCAAAATTCTCTGGACTCTGGGGAGGTACCAGCGGATTGGAAAGCAGCTAATGTAACGCCTCTGTTTAAAAAAGGGGGCAGACAAAAGGCAGGTAACTATAGGCTGCTTAGTTTAACATCTGTAGTGGGGAAAATGCTTGAAGCTATCATTAAGGAAGAAATAGCGGGGCATCTAGATAGAAATAGTGCAATCAAGCAGACGCAACATGGATTCATGAAGGGGAAATCATGTTTAACTAATTTACTGGAATTCTTTGAGGATATAACGAGCATGGTGGATAGAGGTGTACCGATGGATGTGGTTTCCAAAAGGCATTCGATAAGGTGCCACACAAAAGGTTACTGCAGAAGATAAAGGTACGCGGAGTCAGAGGAAATATATTAACACGGATCGAGAATTGGCTGGCTAACAGAAAGCAGAGAGTCGGGATAAATGGGTCCTTTTCGGGTTGGAAATCGGTGGTTAGTGGTGTGCCACAGGGATCGGTGCTGGGACCGCAACTGTTTACAATATACATAGATGACCTGGAAGAGGGGACGGAGTGTAGTGACACAAAATTTGCAGATGACACAAAGTTTAGTGGGAAAGCAGGTTGTGTAGTGGACAACAGAGAGGCTGCAAAGAAATTTAGATAGTTTAAGCAAATGGGCTAAGGTTTGGCAGATGGAATACAATGTCGGAAAATGTGAGGTCATCCACCTTTGAAAGAAAAACAGTAAAAGGGAATATTATTTGAATGGGGAGAAATTACAACATGCTGCGCTTCAGAGGGACCTGGGGGTCCTTGTGCATGAATCCCAAAAAGTTAGTTTGCAGGTGCAGCAGGTAATCAGGAAGGCGAATGGAATGTTGGCCTTCATTGCGAGAGGGATGGAGTACAAAAGCAGGGAGGTCCTGCTGCAACTGTATAGAGTATTGGTGAGGCCGCACCTGGAGTACTGCGTGCAGTTTTGGTCACCTTACTTAAGGAAGGATATACTAGCTTTGGAGGGGGTACAGAGACGATTCACTAGGCTGATTCCAGAGATGAGGGGGTTACCTTATGATGATAGATTGAGTAGACTGGGTCTTTACTCGTGGGGGTTCAGAAGGATGAGGGGTGATCTTATAGAAATATTTAAAATAATGAAAAGGATAGACAAGATAGAGGCAGAGAGGTTGTTTCCACTGGTCGGGGAGACTAGAACTAGGGGGCACAGCCTCAAAATACGGGGGAGCCAATTTAAAACCGAGTTGAGAAGGAATTTCTTCTCCCAGAGGGTTGTGAATCTGTGGGATTCTCTGCCCAAGGAAGCAATTGAGGCTAGCTCATTGAATGTATTCAAGTCACAGATAGATAGATTTTTAACCAATAAGGGAATTAAGGGTTACGGGGAGCGGGCGGGTAAGCGGAGCTGAGTCCACGGCCAGATCAGCCATGATCTTGTTGAGTGGCGGAGCAGGCTCGAGGGGCTAATGGCCTACTCCTGTTCCTAATTCTTATGTTCTTATGTACCCCCAACACCAACATCAACTAAACACAACAACATCAGCAAAAACAACACCAACCTTCTCCGCAATCACCTGATGCTACATAGGGCATCAGCACCCGGCCACATTGCTGCCCAGGAGCCCAGTGATGACCTCACCATGGCCAGATTTACTTCACTTGACATTATACATCCTGACCGACACATGATGTGCCAGGTTGGCACCACCCCACACCAGCTCCATAAAGCATCCCTGCAATGTCCAACTCATTCCTTTCCACTCGTGACCATTTTGGGGGTTCCCTTATGTTTCACCATTCACTACAACTCACTAAGCCACTTCCAAAGGTGCTCACAAATCTGTCCAAGAAGGCAAAGTTCTGAAAATAAAGATTTCGATGTTTGACACCACATCAACATTAACTACACATGAACATTGGCTGAAGGACCCAAGTGCCTACCCTTGTGTGTTGTTAGTTGGTATGATTGGAGAAAAATGAAGGTGAGTGTGAGGGGTGACTAGTGAAATGGGAAGCTGATAATGTAGATAGAGAGAGGGATGGGTGGAGGTGCAAGGTAAGTTGCTGTGAGAAAGGATGTGCGGAATAGGGTAGGGAATGCTGAGTGATGAGGATGTGATGAGTGGTACAGTGGGATGAGGTGAGTGTGGCTTTGCAGTAACGTTTCGTGATCTACTAAGATCATTGAAAGGTTTGCGCCACTGCAGCTTGGTCCTCCTGACCACCACATTCCTGCTATTGCCCTGCTGTGTAATGTGGAACCAGGCCGTGTTGGTTTCCGCCCATGGAAAGAGAAGAGGACCTCCCTGCATGCTGTGACTCATTCCATAAGCATCTGAAGGGAGTCATGGGAGAGCCTGGGTGCAGCTGTACACCTTTGTGCCATGCTTCTCAGTGTATGCAGCACCTCAATGCTGCAGAACAGTGATAGAAGAACTATCAAAACCATCGTGGGCATGGTCCCTTTAAGAAAACCGGCTGATGATGCGTCATCAAATGACCGGCTTCCTCTTAATTGGCCGGGAAGCCCGCAAGGTGGGCTTAATAAACCCAAACATCAGAAGATTCGGGAGAGAGGGCGGGATGGAGCTGGAAGCACATTCCCCACTCTCCTTCAACCCTGGTCGCTCCGATCTCGTCGCCTGTGGAGAAATTGCAGCCTAGCAATGGAGAGATAGTGTTGGATAAAATCAGAGCCCATGCCTGATGATTTTGTCTCTAAGAAGTAACCGTGTAGATGTGGAAGAGGAGGGCCAAGAATGCACCCTTGAGCGACTTTGGAGGTGATGCCTGAGGAATTGAAAAAAACATAGAAACATAGAAAATAGGTGCAGGAATAGGCCATTCGGCCCTTCGAGCCTGCATTGCCATTCAATGAGTTCATTGAAAAGAAGCCGTTAATGGAGATATCCTACCTGCATTCGGATAGGTAAGAGTGGAAATGTACAAGGGCAGTTGCAGTGGGGTTCCACAGGGCTTGGTATAAGGTCCCTTGCTTTTTGTGGTATACATCAATGATTTAGACTTCAATGTAGGAGGCATGATTAAGAAGTTTGCAGATGATACAAAAATTGGCCGTGTGGTTGATAGTGAAGAAGAAAGCTGTGGACTGCAGCAATATATCAATGGACTGGTCAGATGGGCAGATAGTGTCAAATGAAATGTGAGGTAATGCATTTGGGAAAGGCTAACAAGTCAAAGAAATACAAAATAAATGGTAGGGTATTGAGAAGTGTAGAGGAACAGAGTGCATGTCTGCAGGTCCCTGAAGGTAGCAGGACAGGGAGATAAAGTGGTTAAAAAGGTGTATGGGATACTTTCCTTTATTAGCTGAGACATAGAGTGTAAGAGCAGGGTGGTTATGATTGAATTGTATAAAACACTAGTTAGGCTGCAGCTAGAGTACTGCATACAGTTCTCGTCACCACATTACAGGAAAGATGTGTGCACGAGAAAGGGTACAAAGGAGATTTACGAGGATGTTGCCAAGAGAATTTTAGCTATGAAGAAAGATTAGATAGGCTTGGGTTGTTTTCTTTGGAACAGAGGAGGCTGAAAGGAGACTTGATTGAGGTGTATAAAATTATGAGAGGCCTAGATAGAGTGGATAGGAAGGATCTATTTCCCCTAGCAGAGAGGTCAATAACCAGGAGACATAGATTTAAAGTAATTGGTAGATGGATTAGAGGGGAGTTGAGGAGAAGTTTTTTCACCCAGAGGGCAGTAGGGGTCTGGAACTCACTGCCTGAAAGAGTGGTAGAGGCAGAAATGCGCCAGGTTGTCACCATCCCACACCAGCACCATAAAGCATTCCTGCAATGCCTCCGCCATTCTTTTCATAGTCATCACCATTGCGGAGGGTACCCTATGTCTCACCATTCACTACAATAAGCCACTTCCAAAGGTGCACACAACTTCATCCAATAACAGAGTGTTGAAAATAAAGATTTCAATGTTTGACAACACATTAGCAGAAACTCTACATGAGCATTGGCTAAAACACCCAAGTGCCTACCCTTGTGTGTTGTTAGTTGGTTAGAATGAAACAGTTAATTCGGAGACCATGGTCCAGAACTTAAAGAAGGGTAACTTTGAAGGTATGAGGCGTGAATTGGCTAGGATAGATGGGCGAATGATACTGAAGGGGTTGACTGTGGATGGGCAATGGCAGACATTTAGAGACCGCATGGATGAACTACAACAATTGTACATTCCTGTCTGGCGTAAAAATAAAAAAGGGAAGGTGGCTCAACAGTGGCTATCAAGGGAAATCAGGGATAGCATTAAAGCCAAGGAAGTGGCATACAAATTGGCCAGAAATAGCAGCGAACCCGGGGACTGGGAGAAATTTAGAAGTCAGCAGAGGAGGACAAAGGGTTTGATTAGGGCAGGGAAAATGGAGTACGAGAAGAAGCTTGCAGGGAACATTAAGATGGATTGCAAAAGTTTCTATAGATATGTAAAGAGAAAAAGGTTAGTAAAGACAAACGTAGGTCCCCTGCAGTCAGAATCAGGGGAAGTCATAACGGGGAACAAAGAAATGGCGGACCAATTGAACAATACTTTGGTTCGGTATTCACTGAGGAGGACACAAACAACCTTCCAGATATAAAAGGGGTCAGAGGGTCTAGTAAGAAGGAGGAACTGAGGGAAATCCTTATTAGTCGGGAAATTGTGTTGGGGAAATTGATGGGATTGAAGGCCGATAAATCCCCAGGGCCTGATGGACTGCATCCCAGAGTACTTAAGGAGGTGGCCTTGGAAATAGTGGATGCATTGACAGTCATTTTCCAACATTCCATTGACTCTGGATCAGTTCCTATGGAGTGGAGGGTAGCCAATGTAACCCCACTTTTTAAAAAAGGAGGGAGAGAGAAAACAGGGAATTATAGACCGGTCAGCCTGACATTGGTAGTGGGTAAAATGATGGAATCAATTGTTAAGGATGTCATAGCAGTGCATTTGGAAAGAGGTAATATGATAGGTCCAAGTCAGCATGGATTTGTGAAAGGGAAATCGTGCTTGACAAATCTTCTGGATGTTTCCAGTAGAGTGGACAAGGGAGAACCAGTTGATGTGGTATATTTGGACTTTCAGAAGGCTTTCGACAAGGTCCCACACAAGAGATTAATGTGCAAAGTTAAAGCACATGGGATTGGGGGTAGTGTGCTGACATGGATTGAGAACTGGTTGTCAGACAGGAAGCAAAGAGTAGGAGTAAATGGGGACTTTTCAGAATGGCAGGCAGTGACTAGTGGGGTATCGCAAGGTTCTGTGCTGGGGCCCCAGCTGTTTACACTGTACATTAATGATTTAGACGAGGAGATTAAATGTAGTATCTCCAAATTTGCGGATGACACTAAGTTGGGTGGCAGTGTGAGCTGCGAGGAGGATGCTATGAGGCTGCAGAGCGACTTGGATAGGTTAGGTGAGTGGGCAAATGCATGGCAGATGAAGTATAATGTGGATAAATGTGAGGTTATCCACTTTGGTGGTAAAAACAGAGAGACAGACTATTATCTGAATGGTGACAGATTAGGAAAAGGGGAGGTGCAAAGAGACCTGGGTGTCATGGTACATCAGTCATTGCAGGTTGGCATGCAGGTACAGCAGGCGGTTAAGAAAGCAAATGGCATGTTGGCCTTCATAGCGAGGGGATTTGAGTACAGGGGCAGGGAGGTGTTGCTACAATTGTACAGGGCCTTGGTGAGGCCACACCTGGAGTATTGTGTACAGTTTTGGTCTCCTAACCTGAGGAAGGACATTCTTGCTATTGAGGGAGTGCAGCGAAGGTTCACCAGACTGATTCCCGGGATGGCGGGACTGACCTATCAAGAAAGACTGGATCAACTGGGCTTGTATTCACTGGAGTTCAGAAGAATGAGAGGGGACCTCATAGAAACGTTTAAAATTCTGACGGGGTTAGACAGGTTAGATGCAGGAAGAATGTTCCCAATGTTGGGGAAGTCCAGAACCAGGGGACACAGTCTAAGGATAAGGGGGAAGCCATTTAGGACCGAGATGAGGAGGAATTTCTTCACCCAGAGAGTGGTGAACCTGTGGAATTCTCTACCACAGAAAGTAGTTGAGGCCAATTCACTAAATATATTCAAAAAGGAGTTAGATGAAGTCCTTACTACTAGGGGAATCAAGGGGTATGGTGAGAAAGCAGGAATGGGGTACTGAAGTTGCATGTTCAGCCATGAACTCATTGAATGGTGGTGCAGGCTAGAAGGGCAGAATGGCCTACTCCTGCACCTATTTTCTATGTTTCTATGATTGAACAAAGATGAGCGTGAGTGTGAGGGGTAGCTAGTGAAATAGGGAACTGATAATGTAGATAGAGAGAAAGCGATGGGTGAAGGTGCAGGGTACGTTGGTGTGAGTAACGATGTGCAGGAGTAGAGTAGGGAGGGCAGAGTGATGGGGATGTGATGAGTGGCACAGCAGGATGAGGTTGACTGTGGCTTTGCTGTCATGTTTCGTGATCTACTGAGATCATTGAAAGGTTTGCGCCACTGCAGCCTGGTCCTCCTAACGACATCCCTGCTTGTGCCCTCCTGTACAATGTGCAACCAGGCTGCGTTGGTCTCCTGGAGAGGTCTCCTCCGTCCATTGGAATGGAAGAAGAACTCCCTGCATGCTGCGACTTCCTCCATAAGTATTTGGAGGAAGTCATGAGAGAGCCTGGGTGCAACCATGCACCTTTGTGCAGTGTTTGTCATTGTTTGCAGTAGCTCAGTGCTGCAAAACACTGACAGAAGAACTGTCAAATAAAAGTTGGGAATGGTCCCTTTCAGGAAACCGGCCAATGACACGTCATCAGATCCGCTTCCAGTTAATTGGCCGGGAAACTCGCAGGGTGAGCATAACAAGCCCCAGCCACGGAAGATTGCTGTCAGAGGGTGGGCTGCAGCTGGAAGCATGTTCCTCGCCCACCACTGATGTCACCTGCACCCAACTCACACCCATTGGTGAAATCGCGGCCCGTGTGTGTGTGTGTAACTATGTGAAATGGGCCACATATGCTGGGCTCTCTGTTTTCCTCTTAAACGTGAAGTGCTAGCTAGTTGCGCCAAGGCACATCCATATGTAGAGGAAAGTAGATTGCAACTAATGTAACATGGTCAATGTGTGTGAGGCAACGTTGTTCAATGCATTTTAATGAGGGGAAAATTGCGGTCGGAGGATTTCTTTGGACGAACGTCTCCGACCCAAAAGAAATCTATGAAAATACCTGGTGGTCCCAGAGGAATGTAGGATTCTGGTCGGAGGCCTTCATTCACTGTGCAACGTACAGGAACATGTCCACCAGATACGGATATGTATCCCGGAATCAAGTGGGCCTGGATCACCAATCACTATCTAGTATTCTCGTTGATAATAATGGGAGCTATTTGTACGAGCTCCAATTACTATCAATGAGAATACCCCTCTATAACAAGAAACACAACACAATAAATAAAAAAAGCTCCTCACATATTTAAAATTAATTTAAATTGAATAATTAAATGTTTTAGAAATTCATATATTTTGGGGAATCTTTTTTGATGTGTTTTAATAGGGTTAAAAATAAACTTACCTTAATGGACATGGTTGTTAATATAAAAATGAGTAATGAATTTTAATTTTTCTATGTTTTAAAACTCTTACACTGGTAAAAATAGGCTATATGCCTGCTTTTACCAGGCGTAAGAGTTTGAAGGACATTTGCTGGGCAAGAATTGGGCAAATAGCCCAATCTCTCCTTCCTGTGGGGATGCATATGATCTGTCAAAGGAAATTTTGACAGATCGGAAAAGCCAGTTCTCGGCGCATGTGCATTGCATGACGAGAACCGGCATTTGCGAGGCATTGCCGGGTGTATGCGCACATCGTACGCACCCAGTGAGGCTGCAGCATTCAGCCCAATCTTTCTATCATCCTAAAGGCAACAATGGCAATAAAGCCATGGACTGATGAGATAGGAATCATACTGGTTTAATATTTACATTTTACCCGTAGTTAGCCTGTTAACAAACATTTCTAGGCCTAATTATTTAAAGTCTGGGAATCAACTAATTAATTAATCAAACGTTTCAATATTAAACTAGTCCTGTACCCACTGACCCAAGTGTGCACCAGGTCCAGTGACTCCATTCTGATCAAAATAAATGGCATCTTCAGTGCCGATGACTGAAAAAATTGCAGCATCATACTTCAGAGAATGACAGCTGAGAATATGTAAGCGCTAAACGTTCCGAAAGAAATGTTCCCCTTATACAGATTAAAACGATCAAGTTGATAATACTGATAACATCGTTGTTTTTGGGCATTATGGTCATTTCCATCCCTAAGGTGCTCATTACCAGCTTGAGTGATGTGACCGTAGTGCACTCCAGCATGATGATGATGCGACATTTCGGTGATCAACCATGAAACTTGTGCCAGGAATATGTTTAGGAATAGTTCCAGGCCAATTAAATAAACAAATCGTAAAGTGAATAGTTGAAAGGTCTAAAATAGATAAACATTGCCATGTTTTAACCTGTAAAGTGTTTGTTCTTTTTTCCCCTTGTGATTTTGTTTGTTTCTTCCTCTTCATTAGGTAATTAACCATTAAGCTGATCTAATATAAAGAATTTTTTTCTTCTTTGAGGAACTAGTAACCAAAAAAAAAATTATTTTGATGAAGGTATTAAGTTAAATATATATTTTAAGATTTTAGAGGGACCAGTTACCTTATTTTGAGCTCTGCAGTATTGCTTTCCTTGTTGGATTCTATTCTTTACCACATTACCTCACCACATTAGCACTTGCATCTCCCTCAGATGGCATTCTGTTTCCATTCCATTCACAGTGGCCAAGGATCATATTGCATAGGCACTTAGAAATACAATGCGCACTACCCCTGAGAACACAATTGCTTTCACAGTCAAAAGTATTGATCAGCTCTATTTCTGGTTTTCCATTCAGTCAGAGCTTTTGCTAGGAGTTGGATTTTTTTCATTGGGGAGGGGAGATTTAAATAAAAACTGGATATCTTATTTTATTCCCTCCTCTCCATCTACAGTTGTCTTAATGCTATTTGTAACATATTTAATTGCTATTGTTGATCTATTTTGCAGACTGCAAATGCTGACATAACCAGATATAGTTTTTACTTAATCCTTGGAAATTATATTTTTTTAGGAACCTGTTTATTGAAAAGACCCTTTATTTTGTTGAGAGTATTAAAATTGTATTTTTTACTATCGAACAATTTGTGTGATACTTTCGGGAAAAAATACCCTCAACTTAACAGTGTGCAAAATTAGATGGAATGGCACGCAGAATGCCTATCCGAATAAGACTATTTTAGGTCAAAGACATTCAAAATTTATATTGTATGATGGAATTTGTTTTAAACCAGGTACAGTTCCATTTCAGTTATTGAGCATGAGCGGTTTCCAGAGGCCAAACAGAGAGAATTCCTTCCACTATCTGCCTTTATTATCCAAATTGACATTGTTTTTACAGCACTTCCTGGAAGTGGCTTGTTTTTTTTTTATTTTTAGGGGAAATATTTTGTTGAACAAATGTCTTGTGGAATGGGGGACTGTAAACCAATGTAGGTAAGTGAGGACAGGAATGGTGGATAAGCGGGACTTGGTGTGGGTTATGATACTGGCAACAGAGTTTTGGATGTTTACAAAGGGTGGAGGATGGAGCACATTGGACTAGTTGAGTCTAGAGGTGACAAAAGTTTTTATGAGGGTGCCACTTGCCAATGAGTTGGGGCAGAGGCAAACATTTCAGTGCTGTGTGAGGAGTAGAAATCTGATTGAAGGAATTGAAACAGGGGACTTTGGGAGAGATGGTCAGAAAAGGAAGTTTATTGGAAATGGAGTCAAATGAGTAAAAGATGGCTGTCATGGACAAGATGAGCTCAGAGAGAAGGTGGGAACATAGTAGAGAAAGATGGAGGTTTAGGTCTAGATTTGAGGGGGCCTGAGGGAGATTTGGCTTGGCGGGTTGGAAGTGGGAGAAGCATAGAGATCTAGTTTAAACACAAGCAATTGTCATGGTTCTCCAGTTTCAACCTTAGTGTTATAAAGGATGAATTCATAAATGGAATAGTCCATCCTCTTCATGGCTTTGGCTATTCTGAGTTCATTCTGTTTGATTCAAAGAGGGATTTAAATGCTCACAGTTCAAAAAGATGCTGTGTTTGTTGCTTTAGAGGAGGAACTTTACTTGAAACTGGTTGCAAAGTTCACAAAGAAGATGTGATCATTATATCTGGAGTTGAACTTGAGTGTACAAACTCAAACTGGTGTGAGATGGTTTCCTGGAGGAGTTCAAACTCCACATTGCTTCAGTGAGTTTGTGAGTCTTCTAATTATGCTGCCACTTTCACATTGCTGCACACCCAAAACTGCTTTAATATATGTGAAAGTGACAGTATGAATGTACCCTTAGACTGACTTTTTTCTGTAGCTGAACAAATGTTTTAAAAACTGTAAGTGATGAGTTTTGGTCAGTGTGCAGAGACTCAGTGCAATATCACTGGAGTTGTTAGTTACCTATTGATAGCGGAAGTCTTTCCCATTGATAGCGGAAGTCTTTCCCATTGATAACGGAAGTCTGTCCCATTGATAGCGGAGGTCTGTCCCATTGATAGCGGAAGTCTGTCCCATTGATAGCGGAAGTCTGTCCCATTGATAGCGGAAGTCTATCCCATTGATTATGGACATAGAATAATAGGTGTCCAGATTTTCACCAAAAGTGGTTAAGTATTTTATTAACAAGAGTTTTGCTCCATTTAATTGCATTCAAGTAACAGGTTTTCCACTATTTTTGAGTTTAGCAGGGACTAGTGGATCATAAATTTGTCTGTTTAGATAGTGGTCATCTATCAAATAACTAGATAGTAGCAAGAATCATCTTGATTCTCACAGAATGCTGCATAATATATTGATCCTAATTGGGTAGTGTGCCTGCCATATCCCTGAGTTGTTGACTTCTGCTTAGATTGCTAAAGAGAAGTACTAAGTGAATGGCAGGTATATCTCGACAGGGAAATGGGAAAGCAGTCAAGGGCTACATTTTACACATCTAGCAATTGTCTCAACAGTACAGGAGACTTGAGAGCACATCATCTGGCCACCTTATGGCCTGCAGTTGGTGTGTGACCAGGGAAAAGCATGATCTACAGCAGCTGCATATGAGCAGTTGGCCTCTCTTTGGATCATTTTTTATTTCTGGAGAAGCACCTTAGGGGAGAAATTGGCCAGGTTTGCGCCTCCCGTTAGCACCTGCGGGGGCCGGTAACGGGGCGCTAAGGGGTTACCGACCGGGCGCGGCGAAATGACTGACAGTCGTGAACCTCCCGAGTGGTTTTGCACCTCACTAACACTTACCGCCTCACCCTCTTACACCCCAGAGATCATGATGTCATCCGGTGCACAGAGCCCCGTTACTGCCCCGGATGCAATATTCGCTCCCTTAGAGTACTTGGGGCTGCTATGCACAGGTGCCACGGCCCAACACAGACAGTAGCAAAACTCATTCACCCCAGCATTGGACCTTTCCTTTAAGCGACGGAAGGAGCCTGTACAGACGGCAACACTGCACTGAACATTGCTCAGCGCTCAGCCGATACCGCCCCTCTCACTCCCTTTAGCATTCTAACGGAAGTGGTTGCGCTTGATTTAGCGCTGCATTTTCCTCTTGGATTGCTAAAGCGAAAGTTCCTGTCAGCTGCAAATCTTTTTCACCCAGCAATACTTTTGTGCTCCCGCAGAAGTTATCGATCCAACTGGGGCATGATGCAATTTCTAGCCCCTTGTCTTTGCTTCTTGCTGACTCCCAACGAGCAAACTGAGATCTCACGAGTTGAATAATTGTGGTTCACACCAATTTGTCCTTTGCTCACACTCTGATTCTCGACTGTTACATTTGAGATATTTATGCATATTGTAATGGAAAAACGGTTCCTGTCGATTTTTCAAACTAATAATGACCAGAAATGGGGAATGATGGGGCTAATGATGAGGTTTTAGCAACATCTTTGATTTTTTTAGTCTCCTCCACAATGCAGTTTCTGCCACACATTTAGCAAAGTTACAGTATGGAGCAGGAATAGTTTTGAGGATATTCCAGGCCATAGTTTCTACATGCAATAGAATGCTATCCATGAATTACTAATGCTCCTGTGCCATGGAGCGATGGGTCATAGGACATCAGCAATGATTCACCATATCTCAAGATCCAGAATCTGATCCATACCAGTAGATGAAGGTACTAGATGGAAGCTTGGTGCTTTCCCTGAAGGAACATGGAAGGAGACACTTTGATGCTGCCCCATTTTTAAATGTTTTTTCTTCCACATTTTTGCAAGTTTATTTTTCATTTCCTCGTCACTTTTTAACTTTTTAGTTTTAGTGTTAATGGAGTAGAGTTCCCCCTTCAGGCACAATCGGCAATCCGAGTGCAAATTGCACTCAAAATTGCGGCTGTTTTCCGAATTGAATTTTTTGCTCAAGTTTACACTCAAACTCACTTGCATATTGGCTGACGTAAAACTTTCCACCAAACCCGCAATTGGGCATCATCTTCGAACGTGCTGCTTTAAATAATTTCCTTGCTTTAAATAATACTCCTTGATATATTTAAGAGTGGTAACCTGGTGCAGTTTTATTAATACAGTTTAAAATGGGTCTCTCATAAAAAATAAACATTTTTAATCAGAGTGTCTCATCCACTACCTGTGAGTAACCTGATTTTAAATAACTGAACGTGACTTTAAAGAGAATTTACAGAACTATTTACTAGTGGCATTTGTGTACAGTAGTCAGTTTCCTAGTAAATTCAATATTTTTTCATATTTACTAGCTTTTGAAAGGTGCCTACTCCTGTCCTTGCCCTTAAAAAATAGCTTATTTATTTCTGTTTTTACACAATGCTCAAACTCTTTTTACCTGCTGCTATTTCCCCTTGTGTGATTATTTTGTAATAGTACTTTTTTCTATACTATTCCCTATTTTTGTGAGTTATTTGTATGATTATTTTTCCCCCTCTCCGTGTCTTTCAGTTGGAGTGCGATGAGACATTCAAAATTCCCAAAGATGCAAATGAATCTTTTGGGAACTGCAGAAGCAGGGGAGCATTGGCAGCAGAGAATTGGGTAAAGTGTTTGTGAATGGACCATTATCCATGAGATGAGAAACAGAGAGGGGCCAGGAGTGCAGAACAGAGAAACTGATGAAAGAGGCTAGGGCTGGAGTTGTAGGAGTGAAGAGGTTCATGAGTGAGCTTAAGAATCAAGTAAGAGGAGATATGTTTTGTGTTTCTTTGGTCATTCTCTGTTTTTTTTTTCACTCCACTTGTAACAAAACTATATTAACTGATGGGGCACTCTTTTAACCATGGCTTGCAATGTATGTAGCGATTCTGATTTTCACGGAAGAGTTTTGGACCTGGCAATGTGAAGAGCGAAAATATTAAAATGACATTTTTCTTAAATTTTGAGACCAAGCAGCAGCGAGTTTAATTACTGCAGTCTTTATAGTTTTAAAAGTATTCATTTTTTTTTAGATATTTCAAAATAAAAGTGGGAAATATTTGGAGAGGAAACATAATTCTCACTTAAAATATTTTTATAAAGTGGGTAGAATGTTTAATGTATCTCCTGAGTTTAAAGATGCACTTCTAGTTTTTAATCCCTCACCTGCTACTGCCTAAAATTGGAAATAAGAAAAGAACTTGTGCTTGCATGTACAACAGTGTCTACACTTCAAAAGTACATCATTGACTGTGAAGTGCTTTGGAATGTCCCGAGGTCATGAACGATACTATATAAGTGCAAGTTTTTTTTTTCTATGTGTTTCTCTCTGGGATGGGAATATATTACCTTTTTTGATTTTTTTATCCTTTACTTTCTGGTCTCCCTGGGCTACATGCCTCCTAAAGTTCAGATGGCATGTGCATAACCTGCTCTTTAGCTGGTGAAAGTTCCTCTGAATCTTCAGCTTCTCCCTTCCTTTTCTCGCTTCCTCAATTATTCCTTGCAGTGACGTGACCTAATTTACTCCACTTTCCATAATCTCGTGCTTAAATTATGGCAGGAGTGCAACGTAAGGTCCAAGGATTTTTGAGGACATGGTCAACTCCATAATCTAATTCACCAAACTTAACCAGTTATGCTCTCGTATATTGGTAGACTGGGTTTCTTTCTGGAATGGTTGTTTTGGCTACCGGCTGTTTAGCTGTGTCATTCGCTGGGGAAGAATTTTGGGGGAGAAATTGGGGAGCGTCTTGTTTGGGGCACTAACTTTTGAAATTTGTAAAAACTAACGCCAGGTGCTCATGTTTTTCAGCTTTCAAAATATTCGGTGTTTGCGCTCCAGGAAGGAAGTGGAGCGCTAAATCAAGCACTCCCATTCCTTCCTGGAGCATTACAGGATGCAGGCGGGATGGTAGTTTTGCAGCGCTTAAAGAGAAGGGCCATGGTTGCAGGCTCTGCATTGGGATCAGTGAGCTGGTCCCCGACAGCAGCCGTGATCTGGCCCGATCAGCCCCATGCACAGCAGCAGAGTGCCGGGCTGATCAAGTGTAACTGAAGAGGAATCAAAAAAATTGAAAAGCACCTTTTTTGAAATATTGTGCTTACCTTGGCTTTAACTGTCGGCCCTAAAGCTCCCGGCCTACCAATCAATGCCTCCTGCAGCTGCCAGTGTTTTCGCCCAGTGATGCTGCAGGAGCAGAACTGAAATTCGGGATCGGGTCACTACCCAGGGCGATGACGTCACGATCTCCGGGTGAAGGAGATCGAGGCGCAATGTTCTACCGCCGCTGCAAGCCTCCTGCCGAGGTTAGCGGGAGTGGTTCATCTCGTCACACTTGGTCGGTAAGTCATTAGCATCCTGTTATCGCCCCCTGGAGGCAATAACTTGAGGCGCTAAGGAGACCAATTTCTCAGTCTTCGTCTTCATTGCCTGGGTGGTAATCTGGTGGAGGTGATCACCTGCTCTTTATAGAACTCGCCCAATTTTCATTTTGTCATAAACCCAAAATATATGAAGCCTTTTCACAGAACTTTTTAGTCTAGTGCCAAAAGTAATTTGTTTGCTAAGAAGCTATAACCTAAAAGCATAAGTTAAATAGCAGTGTAAAGTGAGCAGCAGTATGTAAACTGTTCTTTATTAGACATATAGCAATGTTTGATGGCAAGACATGACCATTTCTTGGTTCCATAAATGTAAGGTAAACAAATACCTGAAAATGGAGAAACCCCAGTCAGAGAGTTTTAGTTACTCTCAATTTTGGTTTTCAGTGGTGAAATGGGTACAAGTGTAGATTTACGGGTTGGCACAATGGCACTGGGTATCAGAGTGCTAATGCTCCGAGCCATGGAGTGCCGAATGAGTGTTCGCTCTGTCTGCGCATTTCCCCATTTGAGCAGCAGAGAGTGTAGTCAGTGGAGTTGTCCCACAGGGAGACATGGAGAGGCAGAGAGAAAATTGGAAGAGAGACTTCAAAAGCACCTCCTTCCCCTGTGACCTCTACCATCGAGAAGGACAATAGCAGCATTGTTGTGAAAACACTGCCGTCTCCAACTACTCCTCCAAGTAACACACCTCCTGATTTGGGCATATATCATTGTTCATTGTCGCTGCGGCAATGTCCTGTCTCGCATCATTCTGGTAGGACCAACACCACAAAGACTACAGTAGTTGAAGGAGAATGCCCACCACTACTCTTTCAGTGCAGCCTTGGATGAGCAATAACTGCAGCCTTGCTAGCATTGTCTATATCCTTAGAACAAATTAAAATAAAAGGCTTGTCTATTGATCCCCAATACTTTCTGGTGGCCTGCTATAAGGACCATTGGCTGCATCTGGGAGCAGGCCATCCATCCTCTCAGCAGCAGAATTGTCAAGGCCAGAGAGATGGAAGATACGGGTTAATTTACCAGAAGAAAAATGGCATTAAAAATTAAAAGAAACATAACTGTGCTATCAAATTCAAACATTATACATCAGTGAAAGAAAAACGTATGCTAACTGTACAGGTTCAATGTCTCAGACCCCTGAAAGCCTACCGTGATCATTTAGATGTTTTTTTTTAATTACATTGAAAAGAACGTATTAATCATTTCATGCTGTCATTCTAGTTTCCATTTTTTTCTGTGTGTTACACTGTACTAAATGGTGATGGATTTCATTATCCTTTCTGTGGTACTGTAATTAACTGAAATCCGCACAACCTAATTTTGTGCACAAACATATCCCGAAGATTGCTTTGGCTTGTATAAAAAGTAATACAGTTAGGCTTGTGCAGAACAAATTTAATTTGATTGCAGGTGGTTTGATAAATCAAGAGCCATGTACTTTTCTTTTTTTTCAGAGGATGGATTATTGGGGTGAAGGGAAAAGTCTTCAAAAGCTTTGCTTTTAGCATATTAGTTGTTTAAGACCCAGAACTGAATCTAATGCAAATCAGGTTTTGTCTATGGAAATGTTAAATTGTATGTTTTTTATTGTAAAGGTTATTTTTGTATTAAAGTAAAGGCCATGACTGCATACCAAGGAGAGAAATTAGAATACCGCTAGTTCATATTTCGAAAAATGAAATTGAGATTCCCTAGAGGTTCATAAGCAGTTGCTTTAGGGAAGAAGAAACATTTAATACAGCACTGAAAGGAACCAAAATAAAGAGCTCGGTGGTTCTTGTGCAGGCTGTAGGTAGCACATGAGATGCAGCATCCACTTATTCAGCAGCAGCATTAGGTTTCATGCCCTGTTAAAGATAGTAATGTATAGCAGGTAAAATGAACTTTTTCAGGAATATTACAGGATTGTTTCTGTGCTGTATATCAGAACTGTCAAAATGTATCCACAAAATTGATAACACATTTACTGTGTAGTTTCTCAAAATAATTTTTAATTCATAAAAGTACACCTTTATATTCAAAAATATTACTACATTGTTCATCGACACAGGTTATTCTGATATTCTAGAATTCTGGATAGGGACAAAGGAAACGATTCTTCCTCACTACCATACATAATTTTCTCTTACCCAAATGACTGCCGAGTATCTATGCAATTCTTTAAAAAGACAGCACGGTGCAGCCTGCATATATGTCAGTGTCTCTCCTTGTTCAATTTACATCGAGGGGACATTTGAGGAATATGGAAATGCACTCTCCTTATTCCTTCACCTGCCCCATCATCAGAAATCAGTGCTAAAACATCTCTTAACAGTTCCCTTGCATACATACAAAGAGATTGTACTTGAGGGCACCTGCATCAATTTAATAATTTTTTAAAAATCTTAACCATATTGATTTCTGAAAGTTCTTGACTATTTTAACTTGTATTAAGCTTAAAGATATTAGAAGATGATTGGTTTTCATTCTCTGAGCTGTTTCAATAATTGACCTTTTAATTTACAACCTCCAGATTGTAACACAGTATGCTAGCACGAGTAATGAAGATTAAATGAAGTCTTTACCAAAAGCATCAAAATGAAGATAGATTGGGTCAACAAAAACATTTGCTATAGATTAATGTCATAGTATAGATGTTGGTCTATTTTAAAGCTCCTTTTGCAGTATTTATTTCTGTCTGTTTCTGTGTTGCTCGAAGTAGAATGGGGAAGGCAGCTGGAATTATAGTAATTATCTGAGTTTAACAAAATGCTGAAAATAGGCTTTTAAAGTGTGCTTAATCCTGAAATGTTCCAAGTGTTGTAATTAAAAAATCAAAACAGGTTATCAGTATAGCAACATAAAGTTAGCTCATGTTATGTCCATATTACAATGCACAGTACAACTTTGAGACAGTGCCACGATTGTCACCCATCACTGTAAGGTAGTGTTTTACAGCAGGTAGCTCAGCCAGTCAGTAGAGGGGATTTAGTGCCTGATAATTTGTAAGATAATGTAAAGCAGACAAAATGTCATTTGTACTCAAGCAAAGTTAATCTTCAGTTTCTTGTCAAAAGATTCTGATAAAAAAGCATTAAGAAAGAGAAGACCCAGCTAGGCTATATGGTACATTTTGTAAAGCAAGATATAAGTCATGGGGTCTGCACTAAAAAAAGCTGGAAGACCTTGTCTTGGGCTGTTTTATTATCCTGTGCAAGATGCAGAATTTTATAGCCTTTTCTACAAAACATGAAATTTTCTAAGTACATGCTTCTGATCCAACTATTTATTGCTTCCAGTACAATGTATGTTTGTAGAAACAGAAGAGAGTGACGGACAATGTAATGCAGTACTCTCAGCTTGCAAATATTTAGTATAATTTAACTTTTAGAGTCCTATCCCTCTTCACATAATAAACTTAAATCTATTTGCTGAGCTGACTGTATCACCCAAAACAAACTGGTCGGCATGCAGCCCCTTAACCAGGCGCACAAAACAGATTGTTGGCCCTTTATTGCTGTGTAAACAATAACGGTTCATTTTTCGGGGGGTGGGGGAGGGGGGGGGAACCTGCGTTGTTGCCGCTGCCGGGGCTGAGCTTTAGTATGCAACCTGTTGCAGCACTGACTCCCCCGTGGCATGCTGCAGTTCATTTTCCAAACATGCGGCATTGTTTTTAAATATGGAAATATATGGCCATCATTATTGGTGCATTTCTTCAAACGTGTCCAGCATTTGAACCTCAGGCTATAAAAATGTTGATCTGAAAATGGCAGCAGTCAGTTGATGAATGCAGAAGAGAGAAGCATAAATCAGTGCAGGGCATTTCTTTCCTTCCAACCTCCCGCCCCCCCCCCCCCCCCCCCGAGTCCACAGAGAATTGTTGTCTATTGGTTCAGAAAATGGAGAAATGAATCTAGCAATACCCAGTGCTGGTTAGCAGATTGTCATTTTTGGGTTTGATGTTCTTTGGTATAATTGTCTTTCATGTGAACAATGGCAGGAGATCTCTGGTGTGCCATGGAAGCATGATAAAAGAGGCTGATCTTGCATAGCAATGTCTTTTATTATTAGTGTGTAAAATTAGCAAGCTGGATGTTGTTAGAATTAGCTTTACTGATGTTAATTGTAATGCAGTATGAATTCCGTTAGCAGATTGTGCAGTAATTCTCGGTAAGGTGATAGCTGCATCGAAAGGTAATATTAATAGCCTTTTACTTATATTGTATCGTTTTAGTAGGCTTTAATAAGGCAGTCACCGTCAACGGGAATTTATTAGAAAAGTGTAGTAATTGATGTATTGCAGCAAGTATGGGCAGAGGCTGAAGTTGATTAATGTATGAGTTGGCTTTTTTAAGGCAGTTTAAAAAGGCTTCTTAACTGGGTCTTCGGAGACCAACACAAACCCACTGTAAACTACTTCATTCCAGTCGGAAAATGACTTGACAGCTGCTCCAGTCTCTGGTGGTTTTGCTTTTCTGATCAGAGAAAATTGAAGTAATATAGTACTCATCAATAATTGCAGTGCTTAAAAATCTTATAAAGGGATTTTGACTGTTTCTTCCCCTGGAGATAAGTTTTCAAAGGTTAAATTAGTTTTACTTGCATTTGCTTCATATATTCAACCCAGAGTAAGGATCAGTTGTGCTTTAAATGGACTGCTGGTTGTGAGTTGCATGAAATTAACATCTTTGTGACGATCTGCAGTGTTTAACTGCAAAGTGGTCTCTTCTGGGCAGCAAGCCTTTGTGTCTGCCATATCATATAGAGACTATACATTAAAAGCACGATGGGGAAACTGGGAGGGATTCATAGTGATGCCATTCTCCAGTAAAACTCCATAGTGCCCCCAGCCATTCCATCATTTTTGAGATGAACAAAGACCTGGGCTAGATACCTTTGTGTATACTTTATATATTTTGAAGACAATTAAATACGATATTCTAATTTCTAAATACTGAGCAGTAGAATAGAAGCATTCTGTCTGCACTTTTATCTGATTGTTTTACTCAAGAATATATAAAATATCAACACTGAATGTTAAAGAGGCATTTTTACCATGGAGCTAAGTTTGTGGTCCATGGGTTTTTGCACAAGTTTTTAAAAGCTTTGTCATAAATTGTAGGAAGACCATCTTATTCTAGTCTCTGGTCAAGACATGTTCTTTATAGTAAACAAACAACTGTCGTGCAGTATGTGAACAAAATGGTACAGAAGGCAAAAGCGCAGGACACTGTTAACAGCTGCCCTCTTGTCGCTTGTTCCAAAATGCTTCCCAACAGAATATGCATTTTGTTTGCCGAGTAAACCTTCCTGATTTTTTTAACTGTGCATTTACTTCGGTCATATTGAAAGCTTTATTTTGCACCTCTCAAACATTTTCTCACATGTAACCCTCCAGAGAAGCTTTGCATTGTTTTCCTTGGTTTCGCTTTTGAAAGCCTGTAGATACACATATACCATCTTTCAATGATAAACTGTTTGGCAATGTTTCATGTGTATTTGACAGTTGTACTGTGATTCCTAAAGTTGTTGGATAAAGTCACTTGATGTGCTCCAGACAGCTAAAACTTGCAAGTTAAACAGGTATTTTCCAGTTGTGAAAGTACTGCAGAAGTAAAAAGCATTTTATTGCCCAACTGTCCTACATTTTGTGAGGTGTTACACAAAGAGCCTCTGCCGAGACTGACTGATTCAGTTCATATTAACTGAGAGTTCATCTTATTAAAGCACAGAGTCCTCTCAATAATGATTCTTTAAAATAAGCCTTGACAAAAGACTGTTGGTGATGGCTGCATTCAGTTGCAAGCGTCCCTCACTCCAGGTACTTTTCGTGTCCCACATTGGCTGGTAAAGAAATTGAGAGATATGCTGGTGGAAACAAATGTATTTCATAAGCAACCAACCCTGGAATCCTCTGAACCTGCCAACTGTTCAAGTTTTACTGCAGAGTTTAAGATACAGATCATGTAGGGAACACAATTTTAGGTTAAACTTGATTTTGCCATCGCTTAATCTTACTAAATTAATTTTCCCAACCTGCTATGTGCTTTTATTTATGAAATAATATAGTTTTTCCTGTTTATTTTCAGTTTTGGTAAAAATCCATGGATTGCATTTATGTTAAGTCAAGCTGTCAATTAACTTCCCAGTCACAGCCTGCAAACTACCATTTTACCATGCTGACGTCTTATGTTTGCAATTTCTAAATTTAAAATGTGTGACTTTTCTTTCACCCTGCCCAAAACCCCCACTAATATTAATACATTATGAGGTCACTTTGTTGGGTATGCATAAATACTTTATGTATTTTGTGCTCATTTTAAAATGTTCTATTTCTTTTTATCTCTGCCCACCCTGGAACACTAGCCCCTTGCCATTCTGCTGCTGCTAGGATAGACAAGCAGCCTATTCGAGGCTTCAGCAAATAATACTTTTGAGCTGATTGCTAAGAGAATTGCACGACTGGCTTCTGCTGACATGTCCCCGTGCGTTGTACCAAAAGGCAGCATGGCTAAGATTGGGATCTCACTGGGGGCCATTTTAAACTTGCAGCTGCCTGTTTTGCCCAGGGAAAATAGATGCTAGGCCGCTGAATTTGTGTGGGGATGTCGCTCGCCAATTGTCTACCAGAAGTGCACTTGGCATCATTTTGAGTCAGACGCATTTTAGTCGTGCACTCTGCTCGTCTAAAACTGGCGGACGCCTAATGTAAATAAAGGTCTATTTCAGGACTTTACTGCCATTTTCAACTTCCTCAATGTTGAATTTGTCCATTATAAAACCTGTCCACAAACCCTGGATGACAACAATTGAGAGGTGCCCTTGTACCAGTGTTGTTTAAAGGAATCTTCAGCTGCAGTTAGACAAGTATCTGGTTAGTCATTTTATTCTGCTAGTGGGCTTTTTGTGCCTCCTTGTGCATGTTTTGGCAGCTGTAGCTGACCACAAGACATTTGGCAAGTTATTTTTTTGGAGCTGGAAGAGAAGTTCTGCCCAGGGGCTTTTGCACAAATGCCCTCTGGCAACAAGGGTGTGCTGCGCGATCTGCCATTGTGGCTGGAGGATCATGAGCAGGAAGAGCAGCAAGCAATGGTGGAATGACCTGCAGCTGCAGAGAGAAGAAAGTGAAGGAGAGGAGGCCACAGGCCTTATCCCACATGAGTTAAATGGGCAAAAACATCTTCCCTCCAGTTTGCTTCACCAGGGAGGCAGTTATAGAGCTAGGTTACCTGTCGCAGCACCAACTGGAGCCCAACTCCAGGTCATATACTGTAAAGTCCTTACACAATACCACAAATCCACACGAGGCACATTCTATGAACAAGGTCACTCCATGACCTGAACCTTTATTCACAGGACCAAGAAGTGATGACCCTGCGTGGGACCTCCCTTTATATACCTGCATGACCAGGTGAGGAGTGTCTCCCACAAGTTCACCCCCTGTGGTCAAGGTGTGCATCTCTTATGTATATACAGTATTACAGTGTTGTTACATAAAGATTACATACATGACATCACCTCCCCCTCAACATCTTATTGGGATCATAGGTTAAGTCTCTCGGGTGGTCTGCGCTCTCTCGTGGAGCGCAGCAGTTGGGCTCTGGTTGTTGAGCCTTGGTAGCGTGGTGGTGATTCCGGGCTGGCCGCAGGGACTGTGCATGCTGCTGAATGTTCTTGTTGCTCGTTCACTGGCAGTGGTGTAAATACCATCTCATGATCTTCCTCAGGTTCCTCAGTGTCCATGCTGAACCTTTTTTTTAAACTTGGTCCAGATGCTTGCGGCATATCTGCCCATTGTTAAGTTTAACCACTATGACCCTATTCCCCTCTTTGTCTATTACAGTACCCTCAAGCCATTTGGGCCCCAAAGCCTGATTGAGAACAAATACGGGGTCATCACTTTCTATACATCTCCCCCTTGAATTTCGGTCATGGTACTCGTTTTGGGACTGGCACTTGCCCTCAACAATGTCGGACAGGACTGGATGAATGAGTGACAGCTGAGTTTTGAATGTTCATTTCATGAATAGCTCCGCGGGCGGGACCCCCGTGAGCAAGTGCGGTCGGGACCTATAGGCCAGCAGGAGGCGCGATAGGCGGCATTGAAGGGAGGGTCCTTGAATCCTGAGCATGCCTTGTTTTATGATCTGGACCGCACGTTTCGCCTGCCCATTGGAGGCTGGCTTGAACGGTGCTGTCCTGACATGGTTAATGCCATTACTCGACATGAGCTCCCGGAATTCGTAGCTTGTGAAACATGGGCCATTATCGCAAACAAGGATGACCGGCAAGCTGTGGGTCGCAAAGACCGCGCGCAGACTCTCCACAGTGGTGGATGTTGTGCACTAATTCAATATGATGCACTCGATCCATTTCGAGTACGCATCAACCACAATGAGAAACATTTTTCCCGTGAACGGGCCCCGCGTAGTCTATGTGAATACATGACCATGGCCTGGGAGGCCAGGGCCACAGGCTGAGCGGGGCCTCCCTGGGGGCATTACTTAGCTGGCACACGTCTTACACCTGCAAACACAGTGTTCCAGGTCTGAATCAATTCCCAGCCACCACACATGTGACCGGGCAATGGCCTTCATCAGCACGATGCCTGGGTGCTCGGTGTGGAGTTCCTTGATGCATGCTTCCCTGTCCATCTGGGGCATGACTACCCGGCTGCCCCATAATAGGCAGTCGGCTTGGATGGAGAGCTCATCCATCCGTCTGTGGAACGGTCTGACCTCCTCAGGGCATGCTCCGTGTGCGGGCGCCCAATTCCCAGTCAGGACACATTTCTTAATCAAGGATAGGAGGGGATCTCTGTTGGTCCAGATTTTGATCTGGCGGGCTGTGATGGGGGAGCTTGCGCTGTCAAAGGCATCGACAGCCATGACCATCTCAGCGCTTTGCTCCGCTGCCCCCTCAGTGGTGGCCAGTGGAAGCCTGCTGAGCGCGTCAGCGCAGTTTTCGGTGCCGGGCCGATGCCGGATGGTGTAGTCATACGCAGCGAGCGTGAGAGCCCATCGCTATATGCGAGCTGATGCATTGGCATTGACAGCCTGGATGTCAACGGCGTGTGGTCTGTTTCTAATTTGAACCTCCTGCCAAAAAGGTACTGATGCATCTTTTTCACCCCCTAGACACATGCTTCCTTCTCAACCATCCCATATGCTTGAGAGAGCGACCTGGAGGCATAAGCCACAGGTTGTAGTTGGCCCTCAGCGTTACCCTGCTGCAACACGCACCCAACCCCACAGGACGATGCATCACACGTCAGAACCAATTTCTTATGGGGGTTGTACAGGGTCAACAACTTCTTTGAACAAAGTAGGTTCCGCGCCCGATTAAAAGCTCGTTCCTGGCAGTCCCCCAAAACCAATCGCAACCCTTTCGCAGGAGCACGTGTAGCAGCTCCAACAATGTGCTTAAGTTCGGCAGAAAGTTCCCAAAATAGTTCAAGAGTCCCAGAAGTGAACGCAACTCCAATGTGTTGCAGGGCCTGGGCGTTCGTCGAATCGCCTCCGTTTTCGATTTGGTAGGCCGAATCCCATCTGCAGCAACCTCCCTGCCCAGGAACTCAACCTCAGGAGCCAAAAACACACATTTAGACTTCTTGAGTCGCAGGCTTACCCGGTCCAGTCGGTGTAGCACCTCCTTCAGGTTGTGGAGGTGTTTCCTCGGTGTCACGATCGGTGATGAGGATGTTGTCCTGAAATACGCTTGTTGCGGGAATGGATTTGAACAGGCTTTCCATGTTTCTTTGAAAAATCGCGGCCGCTGATTGAATGCCAAATGAACACCTGTTGTAAGCAAACAGTCCCTTGTGCATGGTGATGGTGGTTAGTAGTTTAGATTCGTCGGCCAGTTCTTGGGTCATGTAGACTGAAGTGAGGTCCAACTTGGTGAACAGCTTGCTAGTGTGGCAAAAAGGTCCTCCGCTCTCGGGAGCGGGTATTGGTCTTGTAGGGACACCCGGTTGACAGTGGCCTTGTAGTCGCCACAGATCCTGACCGAGCCATCCGCTTTTAGGACGGGAACGATGGGGTTCACCCAGTCGCTGAATTCAATGGGCGAGATGATGCCCTCTCTCAGCAACCGGTCCCACTCGCTTTCAATTTTCTCCCGCTCTGGTCTGGCGTCCGGGGTAATGCGTATCACTACTTTGGTACCTTTGAACTTCCCGACGCCAGGTTGAAAGTGATTCAAATTGCTGTAGGATCTATGAGCATGAACTTCGCTCCACAGATGACATGCCGTGCACATCCCCCCATTTCCAGTTCATCTCAGCTAACTAGCTCCTCCCCAACAGTGCGGGACCATTGCCCGGGACAATTCAGAGCGGCAGCCGGTTCACCGATCCATTGTGTGTGACCACCAACATTGCACTGCCTAGCACTGGAATTATTTTTTTGGTGTACATCCGTAATTGCGTCTTAATGCGTTCTAGTTTGGGTCTGCTGGCTTTCAGTGGCCACAGCTTTTCGAATTGTTGAACGCTCATGAGTGACTGGCTGGCCCCCGTGTCCAGCTCCATGCGCACACGGATGCCATTTTAATAGGACTTTCATCATCATGGGTGGTGTTTTGGTATATCAGCTGTGAATGTTTGCCACATGAACCCGCTGAACTTCAGCATCCATTGATTTGTCCCAAGCGTCATCCTGCAGATCCCTCATCTGGTTCATCTGCACATTCTGGCTAAATGGCCACTGAGGTTACAATTTCTGCAGCCGAACTGTTGAAACCTGCAAGTTCTGGTAGCATGTCTGCCCCCACACCTCCAGCATGAACTGAGATTCCCATTGTTGTGAACAAAAGAGCTGTAACAAAGGCATTTCTCGCTGATTGTCCCTTTGACTGCCCTTGATTTACCCTGTTAGTGGGTGTCAATGGTCCCATCCCGGGCCGCATTGTCCACTGGGGGGGCGTAAATGTCCGTTCAGCCTGCCATCGTCTCTGTTGGAGACTTACTCTTGGGTCTATTGCTGCCTGGGGTGTCTCGAACTGCCCTTGCCTGCCTGCGGGCTCTGTGTCGCGTTTATGATATTGACTCCCTGATCCATCGCCACGTTGGAGGCAGAATTGCGTGCGGATATTATCTTGGTTTCCTCCTCCCCTGCCAAAAAAGTCTGAGCCATCAATGCCGCCGCTTCCAAGGTCAAATCCTCGGTCTCAATTAGCTTTCTGAAAATCCCAGCATGACCGATGCCCTCAATAAAGAAATCCCTTAGCATTTCCCCCCTGCAGGCATCTGTGAACTTAGAGGCTGACCAAGCGCCGGAGGTCCGCAACAAAATCCGGTTTGCTCTGTCCTTCCCGACGTCGGTGTGTATAGAATCTGTGTCGGGCCATGTGTACGCTGCTCGCCGGTTTGAGGTGCTCACCGATTAGTTTGCTGAGCTCTTCAAAGGTTTTGTCCGCCGGCTTCTCGGGTGCTAGCAGGTCTTTCATGAGCGCGTAAGTCTTAGGTCCGCAGCTGGTCAGCAGATGAGCCCTTCACTTGTCGGCTGCTGCGTCTTCCAGCCAGTCCTTCGTGACAAAACTCTGTTGGAGCCTCTCAATGAAATCATCCCAGTCCTCACCAACACAGTACTGTTCATCTGTGCTGCCGGTGGCCATCCTCGTGGGTCATTGATTCCTGTTTCTCGTCGCCAATGTAAAGTCCTTACACAATACCACAAATCCACACGAGGCACATTCTATGGACAAGGACCTGAACTTTTATTCACAGGATTAAGAAGTGATGACCCTGCTTGGGACCTCCCTTTATATACCTGGATGACCAGGTGAGGAGTGTCTCCAACAAGTTCACCCCCTGTGGTCAAGGTGTGCATATCTTATGTATATACAGTATTGCAGTGTTGTTACATAAAGGTTACATACATGACACATACGTCATTACCTGTGGCTCGGAAGATGATGGTGGCCCTGAACTTTTATACCGCAAGGTCATTCCAGGCTGCAGAAAGTACAGACACGTTCTTCGCCAAAGCAGACCAGTTGGAGGCAGCAAAAGCAGAAAGACAGGACTCTGGGCTTCGCCACAGCTGCAAGCTTCCCCCCTGGTACGGGCATAATTGCCTTGCTAGCTCCATGTCAAGACCCTGGAGAATATATGAAGAAGAAGGACTTCCATTCGCTGACCATGCAGCTGGTGTGCAATGTCACGCAGCGCATCGTGTAAGTCAGTGCGTGATTACCTGGCAGTTGCCATGATGCATTTAACCTGCAACAGCCTACAATCACCCCTCTCTTCCACCCACACCAACTGCTGGTGTCACCTGGGGATGAAGAAGTTGAGGTGTAGGAGCAAGAAGAAATGCAGGATGCTGAGGAAGAGCAAGGGTACCAATCCTGCCAGCACCAGGGCTATATACCAGTAGATCATTAAGGAACGCAATCACCCCTTCCCCCCCCCACCCCCATTTATACCAAAAGTCCCTCCTAGCATCAGACTCAGTCCTTCCATTCTCCAGATGAATAACCTCAACTTAATCACCACCGTGGGAATTTCTACACATCATATGGCATTGTCAACTAACATTCATCCTATGAAACTCTGCACAATAGCAAATTCAGTCAAAATCTGTAATATCAAATTGCCAGAAAATACATACAAAATCTAAAGATGACCCTGAATATCTGCCTTAGATGCTCTTTGTACTAGTCTTGTGCTCCTCTGAAGTGTTACCCCAGTGACTACAAGATGGCCGATGGAAGGCTGCTGTGTTTCCAATGAGGATGCTTGAGATGGCCATCATGAGCGATGTTGAGGAGCTCGGACCTGAGAAGGCCCCCCTGCAGACTGTAGCATCTTGTCTACTGCCTAGGCATTTTGGCTCGGCCGGCTTTTTGGCATGGGCACTGTTTGAAGCGATGGCTGGGAAGCAGTCCTGCTTTTATCCAGAGAAAAAGACAACATGTGTCTCACCAGAGGTGCCATTGCCACTTTCATGGGACTGCGCTGCTCAGGTCCTCTCGGTATGAGTTCCTCGAGATTGCTCATGGTGGCCATTACAAGCACCCTCATTGGATACTCGGCAGCCTTTCATCTCCCATCTTGCAGCCACTGGTATAGTACTTTGCAGGAGCATGAGACTAGCACACAGAGCGTTGAACTGATGTGGCAATTTGGAAGGCCCTATCCATGCTTTCCTTCATGCTTAGCAAGCTAAAAGAAAATGGTGGAACACAGAGCCTGAATGGTAACAGTCTGAGCTTCCATGGAAGTTATCAGAAATGTCATTACTGCTACCTGGTCCCTTGCATGATGCATTCACCTGCTCAGCCACTTCTGCCACTGTTGCATGGCTATTTAACTTGGTGCCCTTCTCCCATCATCCAGTAACAGGACCTCCTTCTTCTGTTGAGCTCTTCCACAAGGACCTCCACAGTGCTGTCTGAAAGTCTTTGAAGTACTCATTTGGACTGCATTCTTCACATTCAAGCACAGGAGCATCCAATACAGGCAAAGTACACTGCCCCTCTAAGAGGTGCAAGCTGCAATTAAAAGCCCAAATTCCCTCCCTGTCAATGGGTGAGCTGCCAATAATCAGCGGGAGTACCACGAACAGCTTCCTGTTCATAGAAATGAGACACACACCTGAAATTGGTTTGTGCTTCTATCCCACATTATCGGACGAGACTCTATGAGCCCTCACCCACTTTGCGTCCATTTTAGGCATTAATTAACCCCCTCCAATGACCACATGGGGAATTGAAACCGCCTTTTTTTCTATGTCAATCTACTGAATTTGACAAAACATGAAAATTCTATTTTCTCAGTAGTTAATGGATGAGGTTCACAAGCCTTCTGGATGTCTGTGTGTTTTTGTAAAACTGCATTGAAATGTTTACTCGTAAAATACTACGTTCCGCAGTGTATTATTGTCTATGTGTTTTCATCTAACTTTTTCCGCTTTCCAGCGGCTTTTTAACATGTGATTAATATATACAAAAATTATAATTCAATACTAAAAATCTTAATTATGTCTTAAGGTGGGGTTTCACATTACTTGAGGTTAGCCCTTGTGATTTATTTCCTATCCCACCCCCATCTCATCTCACCCTCACCACTCCCCTCCCCCTCCACCACCTTCCCGTCGAAGATCTGAATCTTGGCCAGGCAAACAGAAGAAGGATCTCCCCGGCAGGAAGATGCAAATGAAGTCAGTAAGTGAGTCAACTCCAGTCACTCTTGTATGTCTTCCAGCAGATGATGAGAGAGCTCTGTTGAAAGCGAACCAGTAACAGATCTGCTGCCCATTCTATTTAGTTTATAGGAACTTAAACTGAGGGTGAGGAAAAAAAACCTCTTGTAGTTGAAGAGGGAACAATTAAAATCCATATTTATATTTTTTAAATTAACACGCTTATAACATATGAAACTTAATTCCCTTATGAAAGACCAACGAGTTACTTGCCATTAATTGTTTTTTCCCACTCAGGGAATAAATGGCAGATTTTCATTGGCTATGCGTTATGCCACAGAGTGGCGGCACCTGGGATCGTGCTTACAATTCCTTCACACTGAGTTGCCGGACAAGGTGGACGCCAGGCACTTACTCACAGGAAGGGAGGAAAAACCGGAGTGAGCCATCACAGAACGCTTTTGCACCCCCTGGTGGTCAGTTCAGAACAACATTCGCAGTGCTCTGGGATCAGATTGTCCAACCTCTATTATAGCCAGTGCACAAGGCAGAGAGATGAAAGAAAGAATGTAGCTGAAAAAAGCTGGAGGAATCTTAGCCTCACCAAAATAACAAAAATTATTTCTACTGTGCTAAATATATGCTCACTATTATTTCCTAGTAACCAAGTGAATGATGAAATTTGCAATGATTATGTGAGAATTATTATTTCTCCATCGTATATCAGTGCAGAGAATATACTGGTTGTGGCCAATCTTTTAAGGCGGCCCACCGGTGTAGATAAGGGTGTTAATGGTCTAAAATGGTCTAATGATCACTTACTGCCCAATTAAAGGTGGAACTTCGGCCACCAACATTTTGGAAGGGGCCGAACGATGGATGGCCAGAGCACTCACCTGTTTGCAGCGATAGGCTCTTCTAATATGCAACTTGAGTCCTATGGCATTGCTGCGCAAGCTTCGCACATTTGTTCCAGGCAGCAATTTCAGTAAATGGCTCCAAAATGTTCTTGATTTCATTTTCATGGGGCCAGGAGGCCAGTCCCCACAGGAGTATTGTGGATCGCTGCTAACCCGGGCTTGGCGGCTTCCCCCCCTCCCCCTCCCTCCCCCCCCCCCTACTCTCCCTCCCCACAATCAGTTTTCCCTCCCCTGTCCCTGGTCCTACATACCTACTGGTCTGCTCGGCATTCCTCCACTGGCCAGCCAATGAGCTGGAGCAGGATGACCATTTGGGGACATGCTAACGCTGGCCTAATGGTCAGTGGCACGTATGTCAAAATCTTCGCTGTTATCTCTATCCTCCATGAAAGTCACTGCTCACAAAAAAAGAATCAAAGCCATATAGGAGTCTCCAAAGTGTGTGTCTGAGAGATTGGGTGCCTGTGCGCAGCATTTGCTTAAAAATGATCTCCTGTGGCATTGCACAAAGACAAAGTGTGGTCTTCAGGTGACACAGGTTAGAGGGTTGCGAATGATTGGACCAGGATATGTGGGCGCAAAGATTTTTAACAAGAAGATATATGCTGCCTAGGAGTGATTTTACAGATGTAATTTTATTTTATGGGTTCAGGTGGAAATAATCAATTATTGCACTTTGATTTTGTTTATGATTTATTTGGTCGAACTGAAGAGATTAATGATATTCTTTCTATATATTTTAAGATTCTGTCTGCTGATTGCTTTGATTGATGCAATGATCAAGTATTTGGATACCTGAAAAATGACACATTTTGTTGAGAACCTGAATTCAGAGTCATGTCTTGTGCATTTTTACAGCCGAACTCACTTTGTTCAGACTACATTTAAAGCCAGTTCAATTGCCTTGCTAAATGTTAATAAACACACTGGTGTTAGTTTTGTTTTCTTACTTTGATAATATCAACTGCCTTCTACAGAACAGAATTCAGTCTAGTTGGATCAAAGTTGCAGTAGTTCTTAACTCAGTGGCAATCCATTATTTTAATTTGAAATCAAAAATGTCCAATTGGTTGATTAACGAAACCCTATATTTCAAATAATATTGCAGATTCTTAGGTATTTTTCCAGGTCTCAGTTACTTTACCACATTAGTGCTTAAGTTGCTGATGAAATTGTAAATTAGTAGCTGCATCTAGATTTAATTTTGGGATTGCTAGTATGGAAACAGGAGAACAGCCACAATTTTCTACTATTAATCCCCATCCTTCCAAAGTCATGAAGAAAAAAATACTCCATTCCCTGACCAAGAGGGCTATTCTCAGCTCTGTTTGTATCATTATTAAGCTGGCCATAATGATATGCATCTATAACAGCAGGATGGGCTGACTTGCCCTCATTTTCATTTGCTTTCCCTTGCTCCATCTGGAGAAATGGCTCCTTCAGATGACCTGGCTGAGATGGAGGACTCACCAGATGAAGGATTGTGGGGAATAACCAGTCCTGTACCACAGTGAGTTTAATGCATGGTTGCTCCATGCCATCCTGTGTTCCTGCTCACAGTTTTTCTAATTTGTAGGGAAGTTTGTATTAATATGGTGTTAACATTTCTTTTTTTTAATGCATGCATTTTTTTTAGTTTATATAGCTTCCAAGGAAGCCACTTTGAAAATGACTTGACAAAATTATCATATTAATACTTTCAAGCTCTATTGTTATATTTTTGGGGCTGATTTTAATTTGGCCAAATCATTTTTAACTGGGCAGTAAAGGCCTCAAAATAGGGTCAGTTATTACCACGGTAACATTATTTTTAAAGGGGCCTCCCCTTGGGTGGCTGAAGTGCCCGTCTGTTTCAGGCAGTAAGCCTCTTGATTATGCAAATCAGGATCCTGTGATGTAGTTAGGATGCCAATTGCAATTTTCAGGGACATGTCGACAGCATGTATTGAGCACCCTCTCTAGTAATCCTTAAAGGGACCGCTGCTAGCCGCTCAAAAAATGACCCAGACATGTTTCTAGGTGGAGTCGAGAAGAGCAGTAGTGTTCCTCTGAGTTCCACAAAAACACTGTAGATCACTGCTGGTCCAGGCTTGCCCACCTCTGCATTTGCCTCCCTCCCTGCAACCTCATCTACCTATCTTTCTCAACTTCGGAAGGTGATAGAATAAATGCCTCACTGGACAGTGACTTCAGCTAAAAGCAACCACAGATTTATTAAACAGCAAGTGGATAAGTGAACAAAAGCAACGGCACACTGTTGAATGCAGTAGACAAAGGCTTAACTATCCTGCCTCAAAAGATAGAAAATAAGAAACTCACACTGGCTGCAATACAAACTTGTCTGAACATAGAGGCCATGATTTGAAAGGGTAGTGGGAATGGTGCACCCAGACAGTTCGGGATGTCGATCTTGATGGTGGGCTTTATTTAATTAAAAGTTCCTAGCACCTGGACAGATTTACCAGTGGGTGGGAGCAGTACTTTGGTGGCAGGAAGCCAAAGCCAGTGACCCGTGGGAACGGTCACTGACAGTCAGTGGCAGGAGGGGTGTAGAGACGATCGGTGGGAGGCCGGGGTTGGGGAGGACCAAGGACTCCTTGCGACTTGGGGGGAGCACTCCTGCTCCTCCTGACCCACACCCACAAGGAGTTCTAACCAAAGCACATTTAAAAAACTTATCTTGGCCTCTTCTGGCCAGTTGATGCCTTCTGCTGCAGCCAGCACGGGAATTCCCTGATATGAAGTTAATATTACGTCATGGTGCCGATGATGTCATCGAGCTGCAACTTTTGAATTTAAGTAGGCCCTCGCCTGCTTTTTATAGCCTGAATTGGCATCATAAAAATCACAGCGGCCGGGAATGCAGTGGGCTGGAGGCAAGAGCTAGAATTTTCACATTTTAACCCCTCCCATGCACTATTCTTGCTGGGTGAGGGGTGTTAAAATCCCAGCTAGGGTCTCTGAGTATTATGTATTTATGTGCTGGTTTGCTGCTGACTGTCCATAGAGTTTCTCTAACCTATCTATCTCCCTTGGATAATTTAGAACAGGCTAAGGAATAATTTTAAAGAAAACTGACTGAGAAGAAGAAAGTTAAACTTGTGTCTCTCAAACTTCAAAAGAACTGTTTATAAGACATATATATATACAAATAAAACCCATAAGATGCTTGTATTTGAATTGAGTGGATTGGCCTCTCCCTTAGACATCAGTTCAGACACAGCGTCTATATTCTGTAGCTGCTGTATCGAAAAAGCTGGATAAATTTCCATGAATTAATTTGTTTCATGACAGAAAGAAAGTAGCCAATTCCATGTTGCATTCTTTGTCACAGTTATTTTTAGCACGTGAATACTAGTATTTAGCATCCAAATTTGGGATTTTAGAATTATGATTGCCAGAATATTTTCACTCATGTAAGAGAACATTTCTCCAAAATGTAGAGATATAAGCCAACCATGGTGTTCATTGTTTCTGTCTCAAAAGCTTTCACTATTTTATTCTTCATGTTCTTCAATCTTTTGCTTTTTTGGTATAAACCTAGTTGGAACTTTTGTTTTAATCACTATTTATTTTCCTTTATCCATTAGAGAACCTTTTGATATTTAAATTTTAAAAAGTAACATTCCAATGATAACAATAACGAGTGAGTAGCAAAGTGCGTTCTTTTGATCTGTTCTTAATGTGTATTTTAAAACAGTTTATTTTAGATAAGTGCATAGGAAAAATGAAATGTTATTGATATATTTGATAAGTGTTTTAATTGCACTGAGGCTGTGAATGCTATCAGCATGCTTTCCCTATCAGCATTTGAAAGCAATTCTTCAATATTTGGTGATAATATTTCTGATGATGTTGAGATGTAATGTGCATGTTTTGCTATTAGGTGCACATGACCAGTTACAGTTGATAAGACCAAAGACTCTGGAGTCAGTTGTCTGTGTTTTTTTCACAAAGTTAGATAAAAAAGGAGCAGTGAGTGACATGCCACACAGATATGGAAGGATAGTGCAACTTAAATGTATGTTCAATTAAAGCTGTATGGGGACAGTGTGTATTTAAACCTACCAAACCAAGCTATTTTCTCTCTACAAAGTACTTGGGTATATACCCTAGTACTTCAAGTTGAGTAGCTTGTTCGATATTTAAGTCATTCATTTTCAGAACTGTTACTGTTTCTACACAATATCAAAATGTATGCTATATTTTGATTACTATAGTTCTATTTTGTGATGAAGATACTGAATTAAGTGATTGTCCATAAGATCATAAAAATAATACTTTAATTTTGCGGCAAGAATAGTTTGATACTTTTATTATAATTTCTGTTTTGTAAATTACTGCTTAAAAGAAAATGTAACTAATGGTGCAGACATATTTTCCATTGCATTACTTGCACTACACCCGCTTTCAATACTATAGTCAGAGTACTTCTATGCCCTATCCATTGTGATCATTTGTAATGACTGATGCTGGGCTTTGCGTTTCTATGAGATGCATTTTTCTCCAGATGTTCCTATCATTTGAGACCGCTTGTTAAATAGCTTATTTAATATTTTATATTTAAAATGTGAGTTGATGCAAGTAATCATCAGATAATGAAGCTTTTAGTAAACAGCAGTCAATAGTTGTAATAATAATATAAAATTTGTTGATGGCAGCAAGCATATAAGGGAAAATTGATATTATTCAAAGGAATTGTGAGCAATTAGGCAAAAGAACAGTAAGCATTGATTGTATGCAGACCAATGGCCTACTTCAAGATAGAGTCCACCATTGACAACAGTGGCTAGACTGTCGGAAGGTATTGACTAGAGCAGTACCAGATGTATGAATGTTTAAGTCAAACATCTCCATTGATACCTTGAGCAAATGAATTGTGCAGTTGCACCTCGATGTTCTGTATCAATATTTTTTAAAAAAGTCCACACTCAGTATCATAAACAAAGCTTCATGTGCTTTGCTTCTTCAGGTAAGGTATTTTCTCTAAATCAATGTTGTTGCTTGGAATTCTGTTGTTTGTATGCAGAAGTTCAAATACAGAGGTAACTATGACTTGCTGAAGCAGAGTTGCTGGATCAGGCTATTGAAAATATGTGACTTGCCCATTGGTACCCAATTCAATTGCCCTGTGTCTTTCATTGGTCACAGAAATATAAATAATATAAAGAAGAATAGACTTCATACATGAACTGGAATGGGGGGACGGAGAGTGAAATTGGATTTTCGCTGTGGTGTAAAGCGTGCAATACTGAATTGGCAGCCTGTTTTACATTCTGCCCTATTTTCTTTTGCAATTGATGTCAATACAAAAGAAAATCAGGTGAGGTGTAAAATGGGCTGCGATTCACTATCGTCTGTTTTGCTCTACTGCCAGAGACCATTTTAACCTCCCTAGGAGTCCTTATCAGTAATTTATAACAGGAAAATGCAGAATAACAAACTTTTCTTTAAATTCCAGTTGGTTCTTGTGCCAATGTTGAAATGCCTTTTTTGTGGAAAATAGGGTCAAGTTAATGAGGCACTGGTCCTTGATCTTGGGCACATCCAGTTATTAAATCAGCTAAAAAAAAATCCCCTGCCGCATTCACAAAACCTGCCCGATTCTCCCAAATATCTTTCTGGCAAAATTACTATGGACCAGCTGAAATATAAAGAAAGGTAGCCATGAGCCATCTTTTCTGCTAAAAGTTGTGGGTAAATTAAGATATGAGGACTACTGGTTTGTGTGTCAAAGTCACCATCATGACATCTGCTATATTCTGAATTTAAAGTGTCATAAATATAGGCTTTACACAGCAACAAAGTCCTCAGTGAGCACTAACTAGAGGAATAAGAGACCAGAGAGAAATTTACTTCCAGCAGAAAAAAATGATGGGTCTTGACCCTGAAATGATTGTGGATATGGCCTTTCACCAAACTGGGAGAAAATGCAGAATGGAGAAGAGAATGGTTAGAGGAGCATTTATGAGGGCTGAGGAATGGGGTGTGGAGCAGGAAAACCTAAAAGAATAACTTTAATAAAGGAATTAGTTACAAAAGCATCTCAACATGCCAGAAAAGGAATAGGTAATTCAGCCCACTAAGCCTACTCCATAATTTTGTGAACCATTTTGAATCTTTTTAATCCCCATTCCTACCCTTTCTCTGTATCCTTTAATAATCTTATTTCCCAACATAATTGGCGAACACATGTTAGTTAACTATTAAATATCTTTTGAGACAATTTAACCATGACCATATTTCCTATTTAAGAACAATGCTAATAGTATAGTTTGAGGACGGATTAGATAACGCAGTCATGTGGGATTAGGCTGGATAGCTTTTTGTTGGCCGGCACGGACACGATGGGCCGAAATGGCCTCCTTCCGAGCTGTAAATTTCTATTATCTGTATATCATGTATGCTTAGAATTTTCATGTATTTTTTACTTTAATTCCATGTTTGTGCTCATCAAGGAGTGCAGTGCCAAAACCAGGCCATCCAGTATCTGTACCAAGCACTTCCGAATCAGTATGGAATGATCAGATAAAGATTAAAGCTCCCTCTGTTTTGCTAATATGCCTCAGAACAGTATCCTCTTCTGCAGCAATGTGATTTTTCCATATTCTACACCAGCAGTGATCTTTGTGACCTCTAAGTCACCTATTTTAGTCAATTTAGTGGCGATAAGTGACAAATTATGGGCACTTTTGTGCTGTGGACTCGCACAAGCTAATAACGGAGTTGGGGCTTCCTAAATTTATTTCACATCGAATCCATACAGTGAGCAGAGGGAGGAGAGTTTCATCTGCTCAGTCTCAGCTGGATTAAAAGCATCGTCCCAAGGATGAAAAGACAGCATGACACCTATCCCCTTTTATTATGGACGTTTGATGTTTTTGGTCAGACTGGGGTTCTTTTCCTCATACATTCTACAGGGCTTTGATTCATAACAACCCTGTTACCATACATATATAATGATGCATGCTTCAACATGCCATAGCAAGTGCTATACTGTGCACTCCATGGGAGCATCAGCCCTCGAAATAAATCAGGTTCTCCTCATGTAAACACCATGACAGCCTTTAGGCATTTTAACAAGGTAAAACACTGGAAGTTATTTAGGATGAAATGATTTGAATTAGATCTGAGTCCCATGTAAACTGAACTTAAGAGGCTTAATTCCCAAGCTGTTCTTTATTAGCTGAAATTATTGTTCACCAATTGTGCACATTACAGCTACACAGCATGCTGCTGCCAGAGAAAGTCTAAAAGGCAAAAAATGTAGAAGCAACTGAAATAGCAGGGCATGGAGTTCAAATGTTAAAAAAATTGGCAACACATTTCTATTATATCTCCAACTGCAATGGAGGCATTTGTTCAGGTACCCAATTACAGTAATGTGGCATGCAGTACCTTGATAGGTGTTTCTATACCAAGCCAGAAGAAACAATTGTAATCCTTTAAATGCACTTAAGAAATTGATGTTATAGCCCCACAATCTGTTGCAGAACTTGCTTCCTGGCTGATTGCAAGCATTTCTATCTTAATTGGATCACTGGAATGTGATCTGTATTTTGGTTTTAAGATTATGTAAGACTGTGACTTTGTTGTGACAGCCTAAAACAGATGCTGAATTGATGGATATTCTGACCCTTAATGTAGATAAGTGGTATTTGCAAATCTGTCCACATAGATCCTTGGAAAAACTGCATTAAAAAAGACAGTGTCCATCTTATGTAGGAACTTTAACTTAATTTTCATTTCTTTAATTTAATACCATAGCTGCACAGAACTGCTATAGATCAGCCCAACAGATTCTGAGATGAATTGTTTATTAATCCATTTTTAAATTGTACTGAAAGTGAATTTATAGCAATGACATATTTATGGTATTGTATGTGGTATTCGGTTTAGTTTATAAGTCATATTGATTTTGTAAGTCATCAGACCCCAAAGGACAACATATTTCCTGCTATTATTTAATATAACCACCCATAATCAAAACTAGTCATAAAGTACGTGAATGTTGCTACAGTTGGCTTTGATTCACACTCCTTATTTAGATTGGTTAGGAACAGATATTTGCCTTCACAGAACTGAATGATATTCCAGAGTCTATAACCAAAATGTACTTTTTGCTAAAGTAAATGTAATTTTGAAGAGCTAAAGCAGAAAATGTTTCCTTTGATATCATAGATGTGAAAGTACTGTCTTAATACTGAACTTGATTACTAAACATCAAGAATGAATAAGCATGTAGCATGTTTAATGGGAACCATTTTAGCTTTTGTTGCACTGCATTGCACAGTAGTTCAAAGTCGTGTCTGGAATTTCTTACAGAATTTGTAGTTGTACTTGAAGGTTTTGATCATATGCATTATATGAACTAAAGATATGTCAGGGTTAGTGACATGTAATTCTGAAAGGTTTTGAACAGAGTCAGTAACAATTTAGCTTGTTGAATACGGAATTTAAAGGAATGTATGATTTTATTCTAAACTATCCAAGCCCTCCTTGTCAACATGTTCAAATCAGAATCCGCCATTTTTTTTATAATGAGTATCGTGAACGTGTTCTTATTTTAAGGCCACTTTAAAATTAATACCCATCATGCTGTGCACACTACAGCAACCAAGCAAGTTATACATTTAATATAAACTGTATAATCGTTATCGGGTTTCTTTCCTTATAAAATGTACACGTTTAAAAAAAAAATTGATATGATTTGACTCTTTACCCTTGAAATTAGCCACTGTTATAATAACGTGATAAAATAATCTGGGGAACCAGTTGGTGAAGGTTGAATGAACTTCCTCAATACCAGGCCTGCTTATGTACTATGAACCAGCACCAAGGGCAATGTACATTTAGTCACATGGGATTGTAAGTTGTGTTCTAAGGACACCTTCGATAGTGTCCAAATGATGGATGTGGGGCTCATTTACTACCCTTCCCTCATTCTACCCCAGGTGTAGCTGAGACCTATGTAATACTAAGGGCATAGTCACAGCATGATCAAAAGGCAAAAACAGAAGAAGAAGGCAACTTGTTATCAGATACTCATAGGATGGTATGATTTAGTGTTATTTGATCTAAGCCTGATGTATGGGAAAAACAGTTTCTGCTAGATGTTGCAAAATGTTTCCAGCAAATACTAATAAATTACAAGCTGTGTAAAGCTCTGTCTCTGGCCTATTGGATAGGTCTGATTTTTGTTGTGTGATATTTTAGTCCATCAACATACTAGTTAGAATGGATATTCCTTCCTTGGCGTAATGCAGATGTAACTTGATGTCTGAAGGTCTTATCTTTAAGATTTTAGACCACCCTTCCTTTTAATTGGTTCCCCTTATGGCAAATGTGATAACAGGACAGGATGAATGGGTTGCCCTTCAGTTTAAGAATCACCTCACCTTTTTCTGTGTAGAAGGATGTGCAAGTTCTTGATTATATTGCAGAGAATAATCACCTGTTTGTTCACTTGCAGTATATATATTGCTTTGCAACTTTAAGATCTTGTAACTTCCCATTATTTATACATGTTAAGCTCTAGTTTTCTTCCTGTTATTAGGATTTTACTAGCATTCGTGGTTTATTTTATCTAGCCATTTCTTACAATTTTTTATTTTTCCAGTCTGAAGCACTCTTTATTGTATAAATGTACTGGTATTTTCATTGATTAATTATAGTTAATTCATTTTCTATCAGTTAAATGATTTTTTATCAATTAATTTACTTGTCATTAAGCAAGCAAGCAGTCATTTGATCCAACTGTTCAAATACTCTTACACAAAAAGGTACTGCATTGTGATAAGATGAGCATCGCATTTATTTTGAACCTTCAGTTTATTGGAAGGGCAATTAATACAAGTTTAATGTAAAGTGAACAAATTAGTTTTCACTCAAATATAATGTTAACATTTACTATGAAAGAGATGGGGGGGTAGTCAAAATCCATTGAATACTTGAGATGGCATCATGGGGGGAACAAACCTCAAATGGTTTCCACATACCATCTGAATCCAGTTATGGCTTTTAACTCCTTTCTAGATTATATATATTTTTAATATGTTTTAAGCAAATAGATTGTTAAAGCTGTGGAAATAAAAGTCAGCTGTCACTGCTGTGCTCCTTGTAAGGTGAAGCCACTAAAGCTTGGTGACCATGTATGGTTCACCACGATCCTGCAATGCCATTAGTTCTATATAGTAGAAGCTGCTCAATGTGATCACCCTTGGGAACTAACCTTATTGGTAACCCAAGCAGAAGTGGCCATTTTATTGCAGAGGAGAAATTCTGTTTTCTTTGAAACATTATAATTCACAAAATAATTATATAATTAGGTTACAGTCATTCTAGATACAGATGAAACAATTTAAAATTTACTTGTCAGGATATAATACAAAATAAAACTTTAAACTTATTAACTTATGGAGTAGTAATTACTGATCTCACTAAGTGAATTTGTGTAGAAAAATGATTGTACTAAAATGATCGCACTCCATGGCTTCAACTGCACTAACAAATTGAGATAACTGGGTGATTCAGAGAAAAAAAAACATGTTTTGACTCTTTTAATTTAAAAATGTAACAGAATGTAAATATAATTTTTCCCATTTAAATAATGTTTCGCTGGTTTTATTTTCTGGCTGCATTGTGCAAATAATGAAAGTAATGATATAACCACTGACAATTTGTTTAATGAGTCCTGTTTGGATTAAGAATTCTGATGCATTTATGTATAATTTATACATTTAATGATTCAGTTCATTATTATAATTTCACACAGCCAAATAATATATATATTTCATGTCTGTTGCTTAGGTAAGTGCAAATGAAAAATATTCTGTTGGTTTGGTTTCAGACATAAATCTTTATTCTTAAAAAGAAAACTGACTTGTGTTACAGAAGTAAGAGAAGTCAAAGTCTTTTCTTAACACATTGTAGGAAGGGGGTGCTTATTTAGAGAGCTACTGTAGATCTAGTAAACTAAAGTGGTTCAAAGAAAATGATTCGGAAGTAATTTTATAATTACTTTTCTTTGATACAAGCCTCTTTTCTCTCGTATTTGTAAACATCACTTTCACTGTCTTCCATTTTTGCAATCTCTTTTGTCTCTGCCACGCAAACTATTTCAACCCTATGCCAATTCTCACGTGGCATAATAGTTTCTGTTTTGCCGGTGCCTTGTCAAGTTTGATTCAACAACACAAGGGCTTTAAATTAGCAGAGACGTTACCATGCTGGGCTTCCTGTGCTGCCACAGATAGTTGTAGATCTGCTGAACCACTTGACGCACAAATTGATGATTACACTGAAAGAATAAGAAATTGCTAGCGGCGGACACCTTTTTTCATTCAGGCTCGCCCATTTAAAAACAAGGAGAATTCCCTTCACTTCTTGCTGCTAGTCTTATTGTGTTGGTGCCAGCTTCCTGCCGTGTGATTACAGCCTGGCTACATCGGGTAGTTCCTGTGAATTTTGAATCAAATAGCTTCTACAAACGTGCCACAAATTTCAATAACTTGCACCACGGTTTCCAGAAGACAGACCATTTATCAAGGCTATTATTGGTGAGTTTAACTAGTGGGGAAAATGCACATTTCATCGGAAAAGATGTAAAATTTCTCTTATGTTAAGTAAGGAAAATTCATTGCAATCGAAGGTGGTCATTTAAAAAAAAATTATTGACCATAAGTGCAAAGATCTACTATGCACCATTAAATAATTCATAAATATGCACTATATTGGTGGATTATACTATTGCACTTAAACTTCAGTAGTAAAAGCTAAGGAAATACAAAAATCAGCAGTGTATATTATAATTGATTTATTTGGAATTTGGTTTTAGAAAGCTAACTGGCCAATAATTTGTTCCATCCTCCTCTGAACAGAAACTTCTTTTGTATTGAAAGAATAAAGACAAGGGGCTGCTGGAAAGCTGGTGCTCCCCCCACCTTTTTGTGACCATTAGCGCCGAAAATTTTTCGTGGCTGGGCCATCCCACATTCAGCTCCAAAAGTGAAAAAATGGGTTCCAGCACTAATGAACCCTTCCAAAGTGGATTTTTCAGCGGTGTGGCTGTCTTAATTTGAGCGTTATGACCACTGAGAAATTCAGCATGCAGGTAAGGGTTTCTAACGAGCCAGCTGCTCCCTCGTGTTTTTAAAGGCCAGGGTTTGCAGCAAGGCCCCTGAGGGGGGAAGGAGTTTGAAAGGAGGTTGGAAGAATGGCTGGTATAAGAGGTGCAAGGAGAGCCAATGGGTTCACTGATGTGGAGCTGGAGACACTGATGGACGGTGTGGAGGACAGAAAAGAATATTGTTTCCTGACGTGGGGGAGACCCGGCAGACCGCCAGTACATAATACATGGAGGGAGTTTGCAGGGGAGGTGTCAGGACGCATCCTCCCAGCATCCTCCCAGTCTGCACCCGGCCCTTCCAGGTCCAGAGGTGTTCCAGGGCATCCAAGAAGGCCAGCTGCAGGTCCCAGACAACAACCGCAGCAGCCTTCCCGGACCCATGATGCAGCCACAGGGATGACAGTTAGGCGTAGTGTTTGGGTAGTCACGCGTAACAGGTGTTATCGTGAGATGCACAGGGGTAAAAAAATGATGACAGTATTATATTCTTTATGTTCTTTTTTTTCCAGTTATTTGGATAATTTGATAAATCTTTATTTTTGGCACATATATCTGGCCAGATGTTTCATTTGGGAGTGGGCAATTCTGCATTAAGGCACTCATTGCAATGGCCTTTGAAAGTGGGACTTGAAGGGCCATGTGTGGATGGGATTATCTGAAGTGAGCAGCTATGAGATGCAGCTGCACCTCCCTTCCAGGGTTGCGATGGGTCGACGCCTCCGAGCTCTGGGGCGACGGGGATCCTCCTCCTCCTCTTCCTCCCTAGGTGGTACTGCTGACTCGACCTCCAACGGCTGTCATGATGGCCAGGTTGTGCAGCATGCAGCAGACCACAATGATTATGGAGACAGGTTGAGGAGGGTACTGCAAGGCGCCACCAGAGTGGTCCAGGCACCAGACCCTCTGCTTAAGGATGCCTATGCACTGCTCGATGATACACCTGGGGCACAATGAGCATCATTCTATGCATGCTCTGGCGCTGTCCTGGGGTTCCGCAGTGGAATGAGCAGCCAAGTAGATCCCTTATCCCCAAGCAGCCAACCGCAATCCTGATTCGGGCCGGTGAAGACGGCGGACACACTGGTCTGGCGCAGAATGAACAAATCATGGCTGCTGCCTCTCTTGCCTGCTGTCTCTCTGCACGGTGCTGACTGTGACGACTTCTCCTGTGTGCCGCCCTGCGTCTGACCAGGTATCACCCTTCCAACACTCCTCTCATCTTTAGGGTGAACCCTGGCAAGCTCTGCAGCCCACAGGCCTCCACTAAAGAGTCAGACCTGAAAGTTGTACATAAGTCTGTGAAATCCTCTGAGCAGCACTCAGCAGGTTTAATGGAGCCAAAACAATTAATAAAACTATTTCAAAAGCACAATACTGCAGATGCTGGAATCTGAAATAAAAACACTAATATATAATATAACTATTTCCCCATCAAATGGACCCGATCGCGGCAAAACTCCAGCGGTGTTGCTTTTGTGCACCGACTGGAAATCTTCGTGGGGGCACTGCCAGAAAATATCCGACGTTTTTATCCCTGAATTTCGCTGTCGTGGCCGCTTTTCAGTGGCCCGCGCGTTACTGAGTTCACCACTGCAAACCTTCCTTTACTGTGGCTTCACCCCGTTGTTTCCGGCGGAAGTGGGCACCGCTCAAATCCCCCCCGAGCTGAATATGGCTCGGGGAGGGAAAAACACCCGGCCGCAGTGGCCAAACGATTTTTTACATTGGCCGCCCAACGCGGTACTGTCCCTTCAGGGATGGTTAATTTTGGTCCCAAGATATTTTTAAAAATCTTCCTTCCCTCTTTCCCATCATCTTTCAACCAGCCCTACAAGGACACGTGTCTGTAGATAGGCCAGCTGTCTGGCCCACCCATCATTTTTTTTTTACAAATTCTTCTTCCCATGAGAAAGTAGGTTTATGTATTTTTAACTGAGCTTCTGCCAATTTCTTATACCTAACCCTCAATTCTCTGCTACTGTGGATCGCTAGCAAAGAAAACATCATAACTGAGCAATTGCAATCTCAGTGCTGGTTAGTAATTTGACTAAAATGCTTTAAAGGAAGATGCAGGTCAATTGGAATCCAGCCTATAGCGGAACTAAGCCTCACTATAAATACTGGCTGGCCTTCACTCTTAGAACACAAAACCCTGTCACACAAAACCCTGCCACTTTAGAACTGTGACGACCAAACCCTTTTGTCAATGAAAGTAGAGCAATAGAGTTTTTAAAACTGGCAATACAGTTTTTTGGTTGATATTCAATTTTGAAATGAGAAGATTTTTTTCAATGCATTTTTATCTCCGATTTTTGATGATAATTGAATTAGTCCCTGTGGAAATCATTTATTGACCCTCTTGAGAGGGTGGGATGGAATTGGCTCCAAGTTGTTTCAGAGCTGTTGACAATTCAACACTGTTCAGCCAAAGGGAAATGTTCTTGCAGCATGGTAAGCAGACTTCCCTTTATGCTGAGATGGAGCATGGCTCCTTAGTGCCACTCAACTTATTAAAATCATGTGGTTGCAAGAACTGTGATCTACTACCTGCATTGCTGGTCCACTGTAACTGCCTTTTAATATGCCCTTGAATTATTTGCTGAATCATTTGTCAATGTTTTGAATATCTCCAAAACCTTCAACAACATTAGCACGATACGCTTCTAATGAAGCGACCATCATAAGGCATCCCACAAAACCTATCTAGTTTCCTCTCAAATCATTCCATCCCACCCTCTCAAGTGAGAAGGTCAATAAATACTGTGCTGGATTTGATGGCTTGTCCTCTGTTGTTCCATTAAGTTACAGATCCCCAGGATTCTGCCATCTTTATTTTATATAGATGTCAGTGGTTCTGAGTTTTCCTTACTTGCTCCTTTTAAATTAAAAGTACATCATTATACACACTCTTCCTGTTACATAGATTCCCCAAATGTTAAAATCAATACTTAATATACAGCAACGTCACCTACTCTTACTCGTAGGATATATGGCACAGAAACAGGCCATTCGGCCTAACCAATCCATGCCGGTGTTTGTGCACCACTCGAGCCTCCTCCTGTCTTGCCTCGTCAAAATCTATCACTTAATCTATATACTCATTCTTTCTCAGGACCATAGACTGTGGAACTCAGGAGCTCCTTCACTCTTTCTTGCCTCCTACAATTCTCAGGCTTTTATAAAGAAGGTTGGACCCACCTAATTGGTCATTCCTGATATACTTAGTATTTACAGCTCTGGTGATGTCCTGCACAATGAGTCTTCCTTCACCTTGATTTCTCAGTGAAAAGAAACACAGATTAACCATTTTCCAGTTCCAAAAACATCCGGTAATATTTAAAACAAAATCTGCTTCCCAATTGAAGTGATTCTGTTTTATAACGTAGAATAACTAAAAAAAAAATCACCTAATAAATTAAAGATTGCAACTCAGTAACAGAAGCTCTGAATAAAGTGTGTTAGATTTATTTCACTGCTCATTAATTAGTCATTCATTTTTTTCGGTATAACCAAGCAGGTACAAGTGTTCCTATCCATAATCTGCCTGTACCCTACTGTCAGTAACTCCATCAATTTTTAAATGGTTCTGAATTTTTTTTAAAGTTCTGAACAATTTGAGCTGCTAGTCTCAAAATTCATGCTAATGTGCTTTGCTGCCTCTGAGTATTCATTTCTGCCAAGGAGGTTTCTTTGGGGAACATTTAAGAGGACCGGTTGCAGCAACAAGTTCATTTCGCATTTAACAAAAAGAGAAATTGACTTGTGTTTGTTTTACTGCAGATGTATGCACATCTATCCTACAGCTGAGATCTAAATCTATCTTCTCCACACACTTCAGGAGAATGTGCCGAGAAGATAGATATTAGTAGAAGAAGGGATGTTACAAAAACTGGAGCCACTGGGAGTAGATAAGAACATGATGGCATGCACAAGGGGATTCTTAAGGAAATGAGAGAAAGTAAAGGAACACTGGCAGAACTGTTTGGCAGCTTATTGATAACTGAGAAAATGTGTAAGAGTAAAGTTGCTAATACCCTGTATAACACTATGAAAAAATGTGGCAGACATTACTCGAGAAATTATGAACTCGTTAGTGTACCCTGACATCTTTAATACATTGATGAAGTGATTTAAATATTATTAAGAAGTCAAATTGTAATTATTTACTATGTAAATTTACTGGATTTTATTGAGGTAATCAAAATATTATATCATTTTGCCTTTCAAAACGCATGCTGTAAAGCATGTCACTGCAGCTTGGTAGGACGTGTGAGGGCTTATGAAATTAGGGACTGCAAATTAACTATCCCAACAACTGGGATAAATTCCCACTGTTTGAACTAGGGGAGGACAGCTGATGGACTTCCCAGAGTTCAGTTCTTGAACTGAAGATTTTCACAATTACTGTGTTATATCTAGAGTTTACAAGTACAAATTTCTAAATCTCCTTTTGAAACAAAATACTTGACGGCAAGTTTGAGGAAATACAATTCTGGTTTTGCAGTCGTGATAAAAGTAACAGCTGGTAATTTTTTTGGGAATGGATTGGAATTCTAATACAAGCAGACACAGTTTCAAAATTACTTATTAAACACGAGTTTAATGGTGATCCTTCATTTCAGACTTTTTTTATGGGAGTCTTCAAAAGGGAACTGGATGGTTTTTTTGATGCAGGATAAAATGTCACTTTTTGGGCAAGGTAGTGATAGAAAATATTGTAGTTTTGTGTGTAAAGTAATTGGAGGACAAGACCAGATTGCTGCATGGGTTGATGCAATAATCTGAATTTGCACTGATTGACCGTTTCTCATTCACAACTTCCTCATCACTACAAAACACAGAATTCAGCATTTTTTATTCCTTCCTGGACACAGTATGCCACTCATTGGTAATCTCTCCTGTTGTAGACACTACATTACATGAACTCTTGTTCACTGGGGAAGTAAGTGAACAGCTTTATACTAATGATTTTCAGACTGAACTAGTAAACTATTCCCAAATGCCAAGGGAATCCTAATTGACCATAAATACTGCAATATTTTATGAAACATTACCTGCCCTGTACTAAAATGGTATATATATTGACATAATGGTATTGACCCTATATACTTATTTACATTGGTCAAAACTTTAAAATTCTTTCCAGATTAATGCTCCAAATCATGCATACTGTACATTAACATTTTAGATCAGAGTTGTGTCTATCTCGCTAACCTCCTCCAGACCTAAAACCCCCTGAAATCTCTGCACTCCTTCAATTCTGGCCTCTCGCGCGTCTCTGATTTTCATCACTCCACCTAGGCCCTAAGCTCTGGAATTCCCTCCCTAAGCCTCTCCGACTCTCTACTTCTTCTCCTTTAAGTCACTCCTTAAAACCTACTTCAGTGACCTCACTTGTCCTAATATCTCTTGCTTGGCGCTTGACTGATTACGCTTCAGTGAAGTGCCTTGAGATGTTTTTACTACGTTAAAGGTACTATATAAATGCAAGTTATTGTTGTGTTGTTGCCAGGAGCATATATTTTGTTAGATATTTATAAAGGAACACGTCCTATGTTCTTGTTAATTTCAGTTTCACATGGTATCAAATATGGAAAGGAAATACAGTAGGTAACAGGGTTAAATTAATTCAGATTAATGTCTTGGCTAATAGAATCGTTTATTGCAGTTGTTGTGGTTCAAGAGCTGACTAAAGCAGTTGTTGAACAGTTGCTTTTCACTCTAGAGCTTTCCCACTGTCTTTAATTTGTTAAAATCATCAAGAGCTGCCTGTTTGTGGTTTTCCTCATAAATTCCGTACATCCTCTTGTTAGCTAAGTGTTGTGTACACTAAATACAAAAGCGCCTTGTGTCTTGGGCATAAATTACCTCTGTGCGTTACTGTCTCTGAATGGGCTCCCCAGTTATGGATTACTTTGTTCTAGACTTGACAGGAACATAATTAGAGCTGTTGATGAAATCTACAAAATTGTTCCTCAGTGGCTTCAATGGTTCAGAAATTCAGCACGGCTATATTTGTCAGCACCAAAGGGCTCTAAACAATTTATATTAACTATATTATTATGTACAAGTCATTATTCTTGGCTAATATTCTTTGCATTTTCTTGCCAGTGCACTTGATCTATTTGTTCACATGTAGTTTTTCAGTTTATAATTTTTATCATGTAGACGAGGGCTAACGCAGGTAGATCGATAATGCTGATGGTTCATTTGTCTAAGTGATGCATTTTCTGTGGCTATCTCTCAGGCATGCATCCTTGTTTTCTTTTGTTTCAGTCATTATAGAATTAGCATTTTTTTCTTTAGCAGATAAGTAGTTCCCTGATCAAAACCACTTTGAATTCATACAGTCACAATAGCAGCAGCAGTGTAATAGGAAACCATTTTCCACTTTTCCAAAAACAAATAATCCTTAGGCCTTTCATAACTGAATTTCTCATCAGCAGCATGTAGTCGGTATTGTATAATTTGAAACATTTGTTTATAAAAACTTAAATTATGTAGAACAGCAACAGACCATCTAAATTACTGTCCAATGCACTGTTTATTAATTTTACGTGGCCATGGATCATAGTGTTTCTGAAACATTGTCATTTACTTACATTACCTAGTGGGTGGTGGGGCATATTATTTGTGCCCACTTTGACAGTTGGAGTGTTTCTTGGTGGTTATTAATTTTCATACGCAATCAACGATTGTCATTTTGGAGGGGGAGGGTTAAGAAACTCTGGTATGTTCCATTAATTTGTTCCACTGTGGCAGAACCTAAAACGGCCTACACTGAAACATGCAGAGGACAGCTGAATACCTGATCAAAAACTGTGAGGGGTCTGGACTGAATTCAGTATGTAGGATAGAAAGCCATTATTGGTTGTGTGGTCCTGCATTTGAAAGGGCTTCAGCGCACAAGCGGCTATTTCTTCAAGGATGTGCAGTGTGCAAATACAATAGTTGCCGTGTAATGTATAAACCAAACAAAAATGAAAACAAACATGAAACCCAAGTTAGCAAGAATTTTAAGTGGTGCATTCCCACAGACACATGCTAGACAGTTTTCTGTGTAATGATAACTAACATCTTGGACATTTAACTTTTATCTGCGAATAAAGTAAATGGGTAGTACCAGTAATTCAAACTTGACCAGTTAATTTTGTGTTGATACTGTATGTGCCCTTAATGCAATATTGTAATCATTGCTTGATCCATTTTAGTCTCAAAGAACTTCAGAATTTCCCATTATTTTCTGCAGGGGCTGTTGAGCTGATTGTGGCCTGATTCATCCAGAAAGGATTAAAGGTGCAACAGTATAGCAAATGATCTAGCTCAATAGCATACAATATCCAGGCAAACATCTGTACCTGATATTGATATTCAATATATTGTTTTTCCCTGTAATAGAAATGGATGAGGGCCAAATGTTATTTTAGATCTTGAATTCACTGACAAACATGACGATTTTAAATATTTTTTGTTTAAAACAACACTGCATTGTGGTCCCTTCATTTCAGCTGGAAAAAAATGTTAACCTTGTCATATTGAGAGCAATGGTGCAGAAATGATAACTGTATGTTTTAGAAAGACATCTTATTTAAATCCTGAATACAGCTATGCCTCACATTCATTGCTCAACAGCTCCTGAAGAATTGCATATGGATTAGGAGGATGAATATTCCATTATTTCCGTATATTGTGCTGATCTTCTTATTGGGACTTTATGTTCAAAAAAACCTGCAAGGAATTCAGCCTTTCCATCTTAGATAGCAATTTTGACTGTGTGTAAAGCACTTGATATTGTATTATTTGCGTGCTGGGGCATTTTATTGTGCCTAAATTTGCACTTGTTAACTTTCTTTAAAAGACTACTTCAATATTTCTGGATATTAAAGATGTCAGTTATTACCAAAAGTAAATAAAAATGCATAAGAAAAGGAAATGTAATATTGAACCTTTCTTTAGTGCTAATCCTTATTGAGCAATCACAAAAGATGATTAAGTATTGTGTAGTTTCCACATTGCTGATTTTTATGTAGCCTTTAAACCCATTTGCCTGTGGTTTAGAAAAGAAAGTTAATCTTATTTGCTTTAAGACTATGCGTGAGCATGGGTTGAAATATCTTTATTTGTATTTCATGCACATATGCATTCTGCATGTTTATTATGCATTCATGATCCATAGGTTATCTTGAGTAGGTCTGTGGTGATTAATTGATTATAATTGATTGAAACATTTTAATCAACAGAAATGTAATCAATTAATTGACTTGTTATCGAGCAAGCTGGTCCAGACGTAGTCTAGTACTGTCTACTCATTTGATCTGGTTGTTCTGATCTTATTCTTCAAAAGAATGTTGGGATTGTTGTAATAAAACACAAATATATTTTTGGCCTTTTGTTTATGAACTGAGCAAAGGGCACCAATGATCTGAATAAACTAGGGTTTATTCTGCAGAACTACTGATATATTACTGCCATATGCAAGAGGCAGAAAATGTAGAACAAGGAAGTTGTGCCATTTTTATGAGAAATGATGTAGTGAAATCTTTAATAATTATAGCAATTGACAGAGTTCGATTACCAAAATAATCAGCTGGAACTGCCTTAATCGTAAGTAATAGTGTGTTGTGAGACTTTAGGCTAAACTAGCTGTTTTGTAGGGAAATTCTCATCACCATATATTTTTCCTATCTCATTTCTATCTTTGCAACCACCTCCATGGCAGCTGCTTTTGTCATTCTGTATTGGCTAACATGAGGTGTACTTTGTCATGTTGAATGGAACCCCCCATTTCAATTTATTTTCCCCCTCTTTGAAAAAAAAGATGGAGTTGTTAAGAATTACAAACCATAACGGAATTGGATTCCCATCAGGAACAGGATCTGCACTGAATCTGAATTAATGGAGCATTACCTATATGTACAGATAGCTCTCATTAGGGTGCTTTCACCCAGGACTAGGCCATGGAGATAGTGGTCACTCGGTCAGCTTGATGGCGGAGATGACAATGTTTGTGGCATCTTGCTGGCATCAGCTTTGTGACTGAGCTCCTACACTGTCGCTCTGGCAACCCTGTGAAGCACCACATGGACAGAACCTTGCACCTTAATCCCAAGGGGGTGATGCTCACCCATTGTTGGCTTCTACCCTCCTTTCCTGATAATCTACCACCGCAATGAGGGGCACAGGAGGAGGAAGGTGATGAGGAAGAGGAGCAGGGGAGATATTTCTCTCTCCATGGAATATGACGCTGATGATGATGAGAAAGAGGAAGTGGGCAAGAATTGGGACACGTTTCCCGTGCAGCTGCTTCATCCTGCTCCCATCTTCCGCCTTTCCCAGCTCAGACCTGGGTTGAATTAGATAGTATTATTGAGGATGTGGCACTCGGTAATTTGCAGAGCATGAGGGGACCAGTTACTGGCGTGGCTAAGAGCTAATTGAATTTATGTGGCTGGAGTAGCTGACTCTAAATGCCACTTATTGGAGCTGCGTTTCCCCAACATGAGAGCCCCCTGGTTTGTTGCCATGCATCTCCCACCAGTCACTAGTCTAAGCTAACTTACATTGATTAGCTTTATAGGATAAATAATATTCAGATCAATCTGTTATGTTTTGATGGGGTTTATAAACATGCCAACATTTCTGAATGGGCCTATACACTCTGGAGTTTAGAAGAATGAGAGGTGATCTCATCGAAACATACAAGATTCTGAAGGGGATTGACAGGGTAAATGCTGGGAGGTTGTTTCCCCTGGCTGGAGTATCTAGAACTAGGAGGCATAGTCTCAGGATAAGGGGTAGGCCATTGAAGACAGAGATGAGGAGGAATTTCTTCACTCAGAGGGTTGTGAATCTTTGGAATTCTCTACCCCAGAGAGCTGTGGATGCTGAGTCTCTGAGTATATTCAAGGCTGAGATAGATAGATTTTTGGAGTCTAGGGGAAATCAAGGGATATGGAGATCGGGCGGGAAAGTGGAGTTCAGGTTGATGATCAGCATGATCTTATTGAATGGCAGAGCAGGCTCGAGGGGCCGGATGGCCTACGCCTGCTCCTATTTCTTATGTTCTATGTTCTAAGATATAAAATTGTATTACAGTGTAGTTCCACATGTAACATCAGCCTCTAGTCTGTTGCTGAAGAGTCCATTCTTAGTATGTGAGCTGAGCTAGTGAATGGCATCAGGCGATTGGAACAAGGGGGGTGGGGGGGAAGTCGCGCACACGTGAGTACTCTAACTGAGTTTTCCCCTTCCTAGTCCAGGGATGCTGAGGCAAATTGTAAAACTCCTTCTGATACTTGGCTGAGATTGTTTCACTCGGTGATCAAACCTGGACTTTCTTGCTTTGTGTGGCTCAGTTCCACACTGGCCAGTGCACTTACTTGTCAGCTGAACAAATTGGGGAAGTACCAATCTAATTATTGCAAGTCTGTACAGATTTGTAATGAACTAAACTGAATTGTTTTTAAGGGTTATCAATGAGGCATAAGAGGGCTCACTGCTAAGCACTCTTGTATGTGTCTGCAGTAGTTCCAAATAACTTGCATATATTATAAGTAAAAGATTTGGTTGAATACTTACCACTGTGTAGGTAATGCAAGCTAAATCGTTGTTATTGATTTTGGTGGTTTTTGATAAATATTAACTAGGATAGAAACAATGTAAAATATTACAGTAGTATCCCAAGGTCCTGCAGCTAGTGGGATTTGAGGAGGACTGAACTGGGAGATCTATGTAAATGTCCTAAAATGAGAAATAATAACTGGAAAAGGCAGACAATGGCCATATTATGGGCTCAATTTTCCCTGAAGCATTTTTTTTGCGTACTTGAAGAGTTACGCACGATTTTTTTTGTCGCCCAAGTACGCCAAAAAAAATGTGTTGTAAGTTTCCCCTTAGGATCTCTTAATTTTGGCGTGACCTAACCCGAGGGGGGTGTGGAGCCTTGATCTGCGCCAAAAAGATCGGGCTGTCATGGTAACCTGTGAGTTCTCCTGCCTGCCAGTGAGTGCTGTCAGTTCTCCTGCCCGCCCCTAGCCCTGGTCGAGTGGCCTCTCGGTGCGATCAATCTCTTAGTGCTTCTGCCTGCCGGTGATTTCTAAGAGATCGCACCGGGAGGCCACTCAGCCAGAGCTAGGGGTGGGCAGGAGAACTGATAGTGCTCACCGGACTATCAGTTCTCTTGCCCGCCCCTAGCTCTGGCTGAGTGGCCTCCCAGTCCTCTCCTCTGCCCCTAGCCCAGGCTGAGTGGTCTCCTCCCTGCCGGTCAAAGGCTTCCCCCCACCTCCTCTCCCTCCCCCCACTCCCTCTCCCTCCCCCCACCTCTCTCTTCCTCCCCCATCTCTCTCTCCCCCCTGTCTCTTACCTTTCCTGCTGCTGCTGTCCGGGCATCTGCTGCACTTATCTGTGCCGATTTCCTTACCTGCACCGATTTCTTTAACTCCCCGCAATGGTTTTCTCAGCTGGCCACATATGCTGGCCTAAGTGGAAATGGAGTAACGATTAGCTGGCCAAAGTTGCCTAAATGGCTAGAACTGGCATAGGTGGCTGGTAACGCCCCCTTTTGAGAAAAAAAACTAACCTAAAAAAAATGTAACTAAGTGAGTTACGCTGGTGCAAATAGATTGAGGAAACTGGGGATTTTTAAGTTACGCAAGAAAAAGCAGCCTACTCTAAAAAAAAAACGCAGCAACTCCTGGCCAAAATTGAGCCCTATGTGCCAGTTCGTAAGTACACATATGGGGCCCAAGTTTCGGGCCGCGCCTAGAACGACGCAGCCCCGACCTGGACGCCCGTTTTTCGCGCCACAAAGTGCGCCTAAAAAAAAACTTACAGATTCTCCGGCTCCCTGCTGGTCCTCTGGAGTCGGGCATGTGCAGTAGCTCCAGGCGCCCAAAACTGTGTGGAAGGGGCCCGAAGCACGCAGCCCCTAGTCCTGGCAGAATGGCCTCACGGGCTGCGTGCATAAGGCTGCCTCCCATGCCCAGCTCCTGCTTCCTCCCGACCCGACTCGACTCCCGCTTCACCACCCCCGGACCCGACCCGACCCGAACCCCCAGACTGGACCCGACCCGCGCTTCGCCCCCGACCCGCCCCGCCACCCGAACCAACCCGACCTCCCTCCTCCCCCCCCCCGACCCGCGCTCCCGACCCCGACCCGCACTCGCGACCCCGGACCCGACCCGACCCGACCTACCTGTAAATCTGGTACTGGTGACGGGCCCTGCCCGAAGTCTTGGCCCGGCCGCCGGACCCGGCCCGGCCCGTTCAGCCGCCCTCCCCCTTCTCCTCACCCCCCCCCTTCTCCTTTCCTACCCCCCCTTCTCCTTTCCTACCCCCTTCTCCTTTCCTACCCCCTTTCTCCTTTCCCCCTTCTCCTTTCCCCCCTTTCCTTTCCCCCCCTCTCCTTCCCCTTCTCCTCTCCCCCCCTTTTCCCTTCTCCTCTCCCCCCTTCTCCTTTCCTACCCCCCTTCTCCTTTCCTACCCCCTTTCTCCTTTCCCCCCTTTCTCCTTTCCCCCCTTCTCCTTTCCCCCCTTTCCTTCCCCCCCTCTCCTTCCCCTTCTCCTCTCCCCCCCCTTTCCCCTTCTCCTCTTCCCCCCCTTCTCCTCCCCCTTCCCCTTCTCCTCCTCCCCTGCTCCCCCCCTTCCCCTGCCCCCCCTTCCCCTTCTCTTCCCCTCTCTCCCTTCTCCCCCATCCCTCCCCCTTCCCTCCCTCCCCCTTTGCCTCCCTCCCTCCCCTCCTCCCCCTCCCCTCGCTGTCAGAAACACAGACACTGACAGACAGAGAGTGAGAGACACAGACAGACAGACAGAGATAGAGACACTGACAGAGACACACTGGGGGGGGGGGGGCATCCCAGCACGCTGTTGGAGGGCTCTTGGTGCTGCAGTCGGTAAGTAGAAAATGTTTTATTTATTGATTTTTTAAAAATTATTTCATTAATTTTTTTTGATTGATTTATTGGTTGATTTATTGATGTTTTTATCATTTATTATTGATGATGGCTCTTTATTTGTAAAACTGAAGTGTTTAATGTTTGTAAACTTCCCTTTAAATCCACCGCCCCCCCCCCCCCCACATTCCCTACACCTGATTTGTAACCTAGGCCTGATTTTCTAAAGTGTAGACAAGGTTTTTTTGAGCGTACAAAAATCTTCACTTACTCCATTCTAAGTTAGTTTGGGGTAAGTTTTCACTGACGAAACTTTGAAAACAGGCGTAAGTGCCCGAAAGTGAAACTGTTCTAACTGACTAGAACTGGAGCAAACTAAATGCCGAGAATTTGAATTTCTAAGATACTCCGTTCTACACCAGTTGCTCCAAAAAATCAGGAGCAACTGAGGCCGAAACTTGGGCCCGTAGTTCCATTCAGTAAAATATATAAAGTTTTAATGTTGTGACAGTTGTTGTATTTTTTGTTTTCTCTATAGTGCCTTTGCCTTGGATGACACTTATCCTTTATGCATCTTCATGTAGCTGAAAGGATGGGACAGCGAGGCTGCAACAGCCAAAGCTGCTGTCAGTTTCACTCTATAATTTGTTCACAAAAGCCATGGGCCAACAGTGGAAGCCAGTGCTTTTGTATCTATTTCAATTTGTGTGTGTGTCTGTTCCCCTCCCTCTACCCCTGTGAGCATGTGTACCTCTCATTCTTTTTCTTTCTCTTCGCCTCTATTTTTGTATGTCTCCTTTCCTTTCTTTTTTGTTTTCTCTTTTTACTCTATCTTCCTTTCTCCTTGCTTTTGTCTATATATTGCTTCCTCCAGTTTCTTCCTTGCTCCTTTTTCTTTCCTCCTCTCCTGTCCCCTCCCCGGCCCAGAGCTGGAATGCCTAATGCTTTCCACGTGGTGCTTCATCTGGTGGCATGGCCAAGAACTGATGAAACTTGACGGAAGCAGGTGGATGTGAGCCTTGGGAATCAACGTCATAAAGACAAGTGCAGTATTATTTCTTTGTTGGTCAGGATATATTTGCAGCCAGCTGTATAACACGAGTATTTGGCGCAATATTAAATACAAGTTTAAAAAAATTTAATTACTGTAAAAAAGGAAATATTAAATATTTTGATACATTAACATTTTGTTGCTTTTCCTCTAATTTGTAAAAGACTGCAGTATCAAATCCATATCTTATCCATCTGGCAAGACAGGTTTTCTATTTTTCTGCCAGTTTTTGCACAAGTAATAATCTGTGCTCTGATTTTGAGAATGAACATTTGGCCAAATATACCTGTAAAAATTATATTCTCGCTGAAGTAAGTAAAAATAGGCAACACTTTTCAAAAATGTTGCCAAAACATGCTATGTTATTGAAAGAATTAAGAATAACTTGGATCATTGAAACCCAATTGGACATCTGTGGCATATGCACAGGTGCAAATGTGTCTGTCAAAAAAATGTGGGTATTTTACCAGCGCTGGTGACAGTGGCCATTCTTTCATGAGTGCTGCGGGTACATGTAAGTTCTGACAGTATGTTACACAAGTGGAAGAACCCCCTGGGATTCCCACCCTCCCCCTTTCCTAGTGAGCGATTATTTTTATTCTGTGGGTACACTGGTCCTTCAAAAGATTAGCTTTCCCATTTAATAGTGTGGTGTGCTGCTGCTGACACTTAAGTGTTTCACATGTGGGAGTTATTTTTTATTTTTTTTACACATGTGAAATGATGATCCCTTTAGGCAGTGAAATAACCGGCCATGCCTGTAGAATAAATTGTTTTGTATTGTAGCTGAGTCGTGATTATTGCCAGTTCAGGATATCGCTGCAGCGTACTGAACAGCCCCGTGATTTCCTGTGAACTGACCTATCCTTTCACAGTCATTTCCACACTCTGTTCCCTGCTTTGAATCCCTCTCTGTCATCAGGAGAAAAAAAATGATTTGAAGATCGCCCAATTTGTTCTGACATAAAGAGATGTTTAGCTTTGTGAAAGGTGGTGGCAGTGGCGGTGGGCTATGTCTGACTGACAACTGAACAGTGTGTCTGCCGGGGCTGTTCACTTCATGTCCTTTCATATTCTCGCTATGTCCTGCATGAGTGGTGTTTGATCTCTGCGGCTAAATATCAACAGACCCTTGGATTTTAGAAAAAATAAAATCCCTGGGACTTAACACCTCGCAGTCCTATGGTATGAACTGAGAACATGGCAGGGAAGCACAGTGTATGTGCTATCCTGGTCATGTGGAAAGCCCCAACTTTACACTAGTTTCTAAGACTTGTTTGCATAGAGAATGGGATTAAATTCAGGTTGAATTGATTCAAATTTGATCAGTCTGTGTCGGCTTCTCTTTCCCACCTTACAATAGAAAATAAGATTATATAGGAGGCAGGCACTTGAAGTAGTAGGTCCTGCACATCCTTTCAACCACCGTGATGTAGGGTACATGTTACGTACTAGTTTTGTTCTAAGAGTGTACTTCCTTATACGGTGTTGCAGAAAGCCATTTCCACTGGTGAGACTTGAAATTATTTCAATATTTTTTTTCCGGAGGGGGGAATCTAAACCGCATTGCTCTTCCGAGTTTCTATGATGTAGATTGAGCATATTGAATCTAAATGAATAAGTTATGAAAATATAACTAGAAGAGCCTTATTAGTTTTCTTTGTGCCTTTGAATTGAGTTTTGGGGTCAGTTTTAACTCAAGATAAATTTGCAATACTTTATGGAAGATGGGGAATAAATGACCAAAATAAGGAATAAGGAATATTTGAGCATTTCTGTTTGGAGTGTATATAGGAAGTGGGTTATGAAGCAAAGAAATTCAAAATGTAAAGATTCCTTCAGTGTTAAGAGTATGTTGAATAATTTAAGATCTGACATAAAAACCTGGTTACTTTTGCCATTTAAAATGTGTCTGCAACACTGTGCAATAAGTGAACATATTGTAGCCTCAGTTTTGTCCTTTTCTTTAATGCTGCAAGACATAAAACTACTTGTAGTATGCACTAAGTAGAATGGCTAAACCATTCTAAATCATGTATTCCACAGATAGTGACTGTGTTTCTAATTGGCTTGCAGCAACATGACATTTTGAATCATCTTGTGGAATTATACAGTACCTTACAGGAAAAAGCTTCTTTAGTTTGTTTTGATGGGAGAACAATCAATTTGATAAGTGGTAACACATCTCATTGTCTCAGATTAATTATACTAATTGCTTGATGTTAGCCTTCAGAACAAGCCGAGCCTGAAGAGGAGCAAGGGTATGGCCCTTTGCATGCAGTGTGAGTGCCAGTTCCAGTTGCCTGCACACAGACTGGATACAGCATTGTTAGAATTCAGGTCTGCACCCTTGCTGTCAGTACTGGTTCTGCTGTAGTCAAGTTCCTGCTCTGAGCAGAGCAAATCTTTGCTCAGTTAAGTGAGCCTCAGTAACCGTTGCACTTTCAAAAGGCTTGGCCAACAGCCCAGGTTTGTTAGACTTTCGAAGCTTCACCTGAATGAGATATTGACTGGGCTTTGTTACCTGAACATCTCCAAATAACACTGAAAAAAAGATTTGATGATTACATTGTCAAAGAATGGCAAGCTTGAGGCCTCCAGTGGGATTGTGCATGTAAGATTTTTTTGATTGAAATTTGCTTGTGTCGGCATTGTCTTCCAACCCTGCATTCCAACTTTTATGCACTTTTCTCAAGATTTATTTAACTTTGCTTTTTCCTAAGATGCCAATATTGTGATGACTCTATTTGTTGCCTGAGGGACCCCCTTTTTTTATTCTAAAGTGGCATTTGCAACCCGACACCATATCCTGTGAAGCGTTGCTGTGTTGATTAGCAGAAAAACAATTCCCTTGTGGGCGCAGTACCATTTTCCTGCCCTCTTGTAAATTCAGAACAGCTGAGAGCCAAGCAGTAACCCTATATATCTGGAGCACCTGGTCTCTAGGATTGGGTTACTGCAACTTTATTGTGGTTTTAAAGGTCAGTACTCAGCATGTGCTGCATTTCTTCAGAGGTGCTTATTCTAGCAGCTTATTCCATGATAACACATTTGCTGACTGAAGTCACAACTAAACAAAAAGAATGAAGAGCATCTCAAACATCTCACCTTCCAAAACAAGTGTGTAATAATAACTAGCTCTGCCTTTGATGCATAGTACAGTGCCTTTAAATATATTGTAAGAAAGGTGATGTCAGCTGTAATGATACTCAATTTTAAAAGTTACATTTGGTGTCTAACTTTATAAGAGAAGCAGTCAAAAGAATCATTGTATTAATGCACTGAATGCATTATCCCCTGCTCTCAGGTGCAATGTTATAGCTTCACACCAGGAACGTCTTTAATGGGAAACCGCTGCAGCAAGCAAAGACTTCCTCTTATCGAATCATCTTTGTCGATCAAATGCCAGAATGCACAGGGAATGAGTTCGTGCCTCAGCAAATGTTCCCTTAATTGTGCATTGGCATCAATAGAATGTCTGTTAAATGACATAAATTGTGTCAGTGTAAATTTTGATTATTCTTTCAATCCTTTGTTTACTTTTCATTTTTTCTTCTCCTTCTTACCCTTCCATATCCACAATATTTTTTCTTTGGGTGGTGGGGGAGGTTTGACGCAAACTTCCCTATGACCTGATCAGCATTGTTCTTTGGTTTACCAACCAGGAAATATACCTGGAGTAATTTAAATCTAACCCGCTCGGGATCGGATCGGCTTTCAATGGAAAGTAAAATCTGATGCGGTGTCTGACCTGATCCCCTCAGTTTCCTGCTGGGCAGGTTAGGTTGAAATGACCTAAATCTACCTAGATTATCTGGCCAGGAATGGCGACACTGGCCTTGTAAAGTAAAACTGAGTACAGGTCAGATCCAAGTCAGTGGAAACTCCGAATTTGAACTTCGATCTTGCCTTTGAAAGTACAACTTTGAGCAGGAACTCGCTCTCTAGTTTAATGGTGGAAAGTCAGACAAAAGTATGTCTCAAAAAATATTCTTCTACCCTATTGTTGTATAGTTTTTGACCCATCAGCCCAGCTGAGAACTGGCAAAACCTTTTCAATTGGCAAATCTGATTTCATAATCTTCTGAATTAGGAATTTAATGCTCTTGAGTAGAGCTACTACTATAGACCACCATTTGTAGGATAAATCCACCACATGTGTTTGAATTTGCTCCATCTTATTGCCAGGAAAGCAAATATATTTCACCAAATGTTACAGCTTTGCGCTATGATAGAAATAAGTGTTTCCTAAAAGCATATCTTCTCTGCCAATAATAGAGAATACCACAGCCAAAATTGCCTAATCAGTGGTTTATCCACTTATAAAGAGTTGGCGGGGTTGGGGGTGAGTACATCAGGTAGTAATCTAGAATTTTGGAGCTGGGGAAAGAGGAGACATAACATTTTTTTATGGGGGTGGGCAATACTTCCCCATCTCACCAACCCTCATGAACTTATGTCTACAGTCCAGATTGAAAGAAATTGAGTGGTGTGTGGCTTCTGTGGAGAAATGGAGAAACAATTCTGAGAGTTCGAATAAGTCTGTGACAATCGATGAAAGAGAAAAATTGAATCTTATAATCAAGAAAAACTTCTGAGGACGCATTGCAACTTTGAAAGTACTAATCACAGTGCTTTCTAGCTTAAATTATTTTAGACGGCACACAGTAACACTGCGTTTGTCCTTTCTTCATGATGGGCAACTTTCGAGTGACGCATTGAATCAGTTGCAGTATCCATGTTCCACCATTGAGGTCAGTATTCATTGACATGGCTAAAGCTCCATCAATCCACCCTGGTTATTTTGACAGTTTGTCTTTTGTGTTGTTTCTCCTGTGCCTTGCCTACCTCCATCTTGTCAGTATGATTAAATTTGGCAGATGGCACTTTCTAGTCCAATAAATTAACATTGTGTTGAACTTTGATACAGTGCGTGGTGCAGGTTATAATTTAACAGTACATGCTCAGAGGTCATTTTCAATTATGATAAGGGTGAGACTATGTTGTAACTCCTTATTTTTGCCACAGTTTTAATTTTGTAGAAGAAAAATATCTCCAAAGTTTAAAATCCCCACGAATATTTTTTAAGTCAATGAAAACACAAAATGGTGAAAACAATAAAGATGAAAAGCCAAAAGACTTCTATATATTCCACAAAAAAAGAATGTGTTATTTGTACTTGAACATGTGCAAAATTAGGAGTATTTAGATTAATGGAGCTTTAGACTACCCAAAGTTTGGTCTGACTGATTCTAAAGATAAAAAATAAAATGAGTTTCAGTGGGTAGAACTGGCAAACCTTTCAAAATCATCTCAAAAGTCAAGAACCTATAGAACCACAGAGGATTACAGCACATAAGGAACCCATTCAGCCGGTCATGTTTGTGCTGGCTTCATCAATCCAAAACCAATCCTATTGCCCAGCTCTCTTTCCATAGCCTTGTATATTCCTCTGCTTCAAATATTTATCCAATTTTCCCTTAAAAGATGGAATAGTCTGTTCAACCACTCCCTGTGGAAAAGCATTGCATGCTCCTACAAGTCTCTGTGTAAAGAACTTACCCCCACCCTTTTTCCTCACTCTCTAACTGGCAATTTCAAATTGTTGACCCCTCATTACTGACTCCACAACCTGAGGAAATAATCTTTCCCTATTCACTCTGTCTAAACCGTTCATAATTTTAAACACTTCTATAAAATGTTCCTTTTCTGCTTTATTGGAAATAATCATAAAAACATATGAAAATGACAGACATGAAAAGACCCACTGGTCCCATATAGTTGTGATGCCCCAAGTATCACAATGAAGATACTCCCTACCTTCTCGAGCCACATAATCTCCTGGGAGAGGCTAAAAATCAGATTAAAAACCTAGGCCAATCGAAGAACAAATCTGGAAAATTCCTCTCTGGTCCCTTTTTAAGCAATCGGAACTAGTCCAGGAGATCCCATTGACATTGATTTTTATTACAGGGTATCTACCTCCTGTATGAATTGATTGCCGCCCCAGCTAGAACCAGGTCCACCTCTCTCTCTATGGCGTAAATGTCTTGATAAACTCTGTAGACTTCATTTTTTTAAAATAATTCACAAATACTAATTAAATCTCGGCTGCTGACATTACGGCCCCAAGTTTCCACACGCGGCAAAACAGGCGCCCCTCCGAGCTGGGCGCCTGTTTTTCGCGCCGAAAACGGCGCCTGAAAAAAAACGCGGTATTCTCGAGCACCTTGCAGCTCGATGTCTGCTTGGCGCGGCGCACAGCGGGCGGAGCCTACCACTCGCGCCGATTTTGTAAGTAGGAGGGGGCGGGTACAATTTAAATGAGTTTTTTTGATGCCGGCAACCCTGCGCGTGCACGTTGGAGCGTTCGCGCACGCGCAGTCTGAAGTAAACATTGGCACTCGGCCATATTAAAAAGTGCTGCAGAAAAAGTGAAAATGTGTTTATTTAACCCTTGCAAAGGCTTGCATTTTAATTTTCTTGATATTTCTGTGTGTGAGGGAATGTATTCTGTAATTAAAGGTAGACTGTGATAAACAGGACACATGCACTTGTTTGAGACTATTCAAATTCTTTGTAGCTGTTCAATTTTTAACATTTTTTAATAAAACCACATTGCCCTTCCATGATCAGCACTGAGGCTTCTTCCAGCTTTCTCCCCCTGCCGTCGGTCGGGCCCGACGGCAAACGGCTGCCTCAAGTACTGAGGCTTCCTGCAGCCTTCTCCCTGTCTCCCCCTGCCGTCGGTCGGTCCCGACGGCAAACCGCTGCCTGAAAGGCCTGCCTGAAGCACTTTCACACAGGTAGGAACATGGTTTATTTAATCTTTTCTTTGCTTATAAACTTTTATTCAGGTTGGATTTATTTGTATAATATTTGTATAAGTATAACTAAGGATTTATTGTAGAATTTAATGACTTCCCTTCCCCCCTCCCCCCCCCTCCCCCCCCCTCCCCCCCCTCCCCCCCCCCCCTTGTTCCCGACGCCTAATTTGTAACCTGCGCCTGATTTTTTAATGTGTGGACAAGGTTTTTTCAAGCCTACAAAAATCTTCACTTGCTCCATTCTAAGTTAGTTTGGAGTACGTTTTCACTGTGGAAACTTTCAAATCAGGCGTCAGTGGCCGGACACGCCCCCTTTTGAAGAAATAATTCTGTTCAAAAGTGAAACTGTTCTAACTGACTAGAACTGCAGAAAACTTAAATGTGGAGAATACCGATTTCTAAGATACTCCGTTCTCCCTCCACCAGTTGCTCCTAAAAATCAGGAGCAAATCATGTGGAAACTTGGGGCCTACATGTGGAGGAGAACTGATACAAGGGGCTGAATATTCCGTCAGGCCAGGTTCACTGCTGGAGGAATGTTAAGGTGGGACTTGTGTATGCCACACCAATCCCTCCATGACCCCTGGTTCCTTGGTCAGGGGCTCATTAGTGATACACAGCAGACTCCTGGCCAGATCCCTGCACATAGAGGTAACCTGCCACTGGCGCAGGACTTATCATCACCCCTCTACTGATGGATTGGCGGTGGCACTGGTTGTATGGAGAGGAATCAAAGTTAGTTTCTGAAATCTGGTTCCCTATCATATGATGGGTTAGTCAAGGGGCAGCCATCGCAATTTCAGGCTATAGCAGTGGAAAATCTAACCCAATAAAACAGTAAGTAAATCCTTTATTAAAAGGTTCCATTTTTTTTAGCAACTCATTCAGAATCCAAATAATAGTCGATTAATCAACTTACACCCCAATTCAGATTGATTTGGATTTGAAGCCACTTTGTTGCTGATCCCAAATGAAATTTTGTCTTTCATCGTAGAATGTGTCTGTTTTTAAATAAGAATGTAATTATTACAAAGTTTTAAATACTCTTTACAGTCAGTGCAACAGAATGGATAAGAATTGAGGGGTGAAATTTTCCCATTTTATAGCCCCGTTAGCAGCTCCGGGGACATTTTTGCCTGGGAAAGGGGGCGTTACCGACTCCCGGGAAATTGCATGGTCTGGGTCGCCAGCATGCAGCCCGGCACTCCGTCTTGGGTGCCGGGCTACTGGCCCGGTCGCATGCTGCCCTGCTGGCCCAGTGGAGGCCATCACAGGCCGTGCAGAGTGCGCAACGGCCCTCCCCTTTAACAGAAGGGGTGGGGCATTGAAGCGCATCAGCGCTACGTGGAGCATTCGTGTAGCGCTGAATATTTCACCCCAATAGTGCCCCGGGATCCGCCCCGAAAGGAAGTGGAGCATGAGAGATTGCGCTCCGCTTCCTTTCAGGGGCGGTAAGCCCAATTCAGCTGCGGGGGCGGGACCTCCGCATTGGGTGCTAAAAGTCCTGGCCCCGGAAGGTTACCGCCCCCAATCAGGACGTGGCAATTTCGCTCCCGTAGTGTTCCGTTTGGTTGTAGCTTACTGTAAGGTACTGCAGATTAGAGCGAAGGTTATTGCTACTCTGTTTATAGGTTTTAAGATCATTTTAACCCCATGAAGAATTTTTTTAAATCTTGGGAAAATATCTATTTTTGAGTATTAAATAACATCAACAGAATAAAATATAACTTAAATGTGTTGTTCCTAGATTTTGGTCTTTAAAGGATTTAAGAGTTTGTGTATTTTTAGTTGATCTAGGTCAGACATCTCAAATTAAGGGTTTAGTCATATCACAGCTACGGGTCTCGGACCAGCACCTGCTGAACAACGAGCAGTCACAAATTATACTGCTAACTGCACCTTGCATTGAACTCAGCGACAAAGGACGTGTGTGTGTGCTTTCCCCACAGGAAGCTGGTTTTTCATATCGGTATCAGTGGAACGCACGCAGATGTGTCTGTTTTCCCCTAATATTAAAAACAATGAAACATAAAGGGGGAGAAATGCAGTCGATCCTAAGTTGAGCTGGTGTCCCGGGCGGAGCGATTAATTTTGCGCCAGCAAATGGTTTGCGTCTGCTACCTCAAAATTCATCAGCTGTGCCCGGAGTTTGGAGCGGGGCACTAAGGGAGGCACTGCACACTGATTTTAGGGCGCTGGCCAGCTGAGCAAGGAAAATTCCAAGCTAAACAGCCAGCCTTAGAGCGCCATAATCGAGGCCTGGGGGGGGGGGGGGAGGAGGAAGAGGGAAGAGGGGGGAAACCTGAAAAAACCCCATCAAAATCATTCCCAATCCATAGCTCACACCACCACAACAAATTTTAAAAAACCAATCACACTTACCTGAGGTCAGCATTACTCACCCCATTGCGGCCACTACAGCTTGGAATGCCTGCTTTCACAGGCGAGCTTGCACAGGCATTCCACCAGGGCGCTAAGGGTCAGGCAGCAACCAAAAATCGAGCCAGTGTCGCAACCAGGGGCGTTGCTCACCAGCTCGCCACTTCAGGGCAGTAACGCTCCGCACCCCGTCGATACCAGCACCGAATGTCCCGGCGGGGTGCTGGAAGCGGAGCGCCCGGGCGCAAGTGCTTTCCGTCACCATTGCCGCCCCTCCGGGGTGCTAAGAGAGGCAGAAGAAGACCGAAAATCCAGTCCAAAGTCTGTAAGGTTGCTGAGAGATCCAGTCGACTACCAGGATATATTCAAAATATGGATTTGCTAGTACCTGGAGTTATACTTCATCTAGTATGAAATTCAAATAATGCTAGGTTAGGCTTAGTTTCACATCCTTTGCTTCAATGTGCTAATCTGAGTCCTGAGTTATGTTGCTACTCTTGTGCCAGCATGCACCTAAATCTGCTTTGCATTGATCTAAAAAATGGCAACATTAGTCCAGCTTTAATCTTTGAAATTCTGTTGACTCTTTCTTATTAAGTTCTGGAGTTAATAGTGGTTTGCTAATCTTTTGAACAAAGCAGTGAGAACTGTATTGTAGAATTTGTCTGAAAAGAGTAACAGGTTTATGAATAATATTTACATATTTATGTCAAAACAGACATTTAAATATATATTTATCTTATGGGACTGAAGGCCTTTCACTTGGTTTTATTTTTGAGAGATATATATGCTGTAACAGACAATAAGCAACAAGTTAATTTGAACCTTAGAAGCAATAATTGGTTGCATGGGTATTAGCAAGAACATTTACCACTGGCTGTCAATTTTAGCAGCTTTTGATTCTGTATAGGACAAGTAAATATAATCAAATAGTTGACTATAAATATTAATACCTGTCGAGAAATTTAATTGATAATTTTGAAGATCATCACACTAGAGTTCCTGTAATAGGTAATCTCGTTACATCATTGAAAACAAAATTATTTACTGATTTATTGTACATCTAGGAATTAAAAGCAAGTGGAATGAAGCCCCCTCCCTTTCCCTGATGGCTCAGTATAGAAATACACCATCCAGTGTGTTTCTAAATAAGCTTTTATGTTGTGCTAGTGGTGCTGGGTTGCCTAGTGCTGCTGTTGCACGGCCAGTTTCAAGCCAAATGTAAAACTGCGGAACTCGTGAAAATCAGCAACCTGGAAGACCCAGTAAAAACAGGACAATTAGTCGGCATTCCTGTTCTTGATCTAGTGACGGGAAAGTGCACATTCTTGGCTGTTGGGTGAGGACAAGACTGGACTCCGCTATGATGCCCACCATGAAAGAATGGTTGGCTGGCACTTGTTGTCTCGGCTTGCATGTGAAGAATAAGCAATTGTGTGAGGTACTAAAGGGCAGCAGGTGTCTAGGTGTGAATCAGCACTTCAGGACAGAATGAGAAAAATGAGAGAAACACACAATTAAAATTGCCAGTGACAAGATGAAAGAATTCACTTGGACAATAATGCTCAGCGCCTACACAGCAAGTGTCAACAATAACATTTCCAATTAAGAGTCCTATTTCAGTGCTAGGATCCCAAATTTTCTAATCCTTATTCTCTCGTTTTTGAGAGAGATTTCTGCTTCTGATATAAATGCAAGTTCTTTTGATGCGAGCATTTCACAATACTGCAGAATATATAACTATAATACTTATTGTGATCAAAAGAAAATTAGTTAAAGAACCATAAGGGAGCCTTTGTACTAATGTTGAATTTCATGAGAAAATTCAGCATTGTTGGAATTCAGTAATATTAATTGATTTATCCCAATACTTTAAAAAATGATTATAACTTCAAAATGATCCCAATGTGCTTTCTTTGGCTGCTGAATGGGATCCCATGCATGCTCCTTTGCATGATATAGACCTGTATAAGCGATCTAAAGCATAAGAGGTTACAGTTAGAATACCATTCAAGAAACTTTAATGGTATTATACTTGTAGAACACTTATTCAGTGGGTGGACCGTAGGTGACTGCTTGAATGCTTTGCATTGTTCAGTTGCGAGCAATGGATTGACAACCTTTCAGTGGGATTAACAAAGAAATCCTAGAATTTGATTGTTGTTTTTCATTTAAAAAGAGTCAAATGCAATAATCTTTATTGTTGTGGGGAATTAGGGTTAATTTGGATCTGCTTGATCTTTTTGCAGAGTTTTCTCATTCTTAATACTGCAATGAATGTGATACCAACATGCTTCATTATGTGATCTTGTAGTTGGCCATTTAGTGCATATTGTTATGTGATGCAATCAGACTCTGTGGTGTATAGATAAATGCCTGTTTAATATTGCAAGCCAGGTTGCAAAAATAGACTTTGAATCAGAAGTACAGTATGACTTGGTTTTTTTTCAGGCCGATTGGAACTGCTTGAGCCTGTTCATACAAGTATCCCTTCTATATTTACGGCAATGTACAATAGGTGTACTCATTGAACTGGAGAAAAGCAACTTATGTTTGCCAAACTGAACTAATATGTTTTTAATTACATTACTTGACATGAAAATTGAACAAATTAGAACATTACTCAAAATTCATGAAGATTTGTGCTTATTTTTTCAAAAGTTGCATTGTAGCCTATATCTTCCTACATTAAGTTGTGGGTTGAAGGAGCTTCTGCGACTATGACAAAATAACTTGAGCAGCTTAATCTTGGGAAGGGAAACAATTGAGGCTGTTCTGTTAGCTGAAGTGGTCCACTTAACCTACCTTCATACAAATTCTACACGGGCTAAGTTCTTTTTTAATAGTTTTCTCTGGATGTGTTGATCTAGAAAAAAATGATTCATTATTGCAAATGATTAATTGTTGATCAAGTAATTTCTGCCTTGAAATAACAAATTGTTTATTTATCTTTAAAAATAAACTTTAGAGAAAATATTCTGTTCAATCCAGTTTAACTGATAAACTCAGAAATAATTGAATGGTCCATTTTACTTTAAGCCAAAATTTGGACTATCGTGACATAATTCTCTTTTTTTTGACGTGTGATCCATCAGGTTAAACATTAATGACAAATGAAGGAATGTTTGGCTCCTGGTATGTTATGAGTTCATTGTGCACCTTTTACACCGGTTTCACCTTTTTTGGCCAAGCCCAAATCTCTACTGACAGTACAAATATTGGCTGCAGTTTGGGAGGCTATTGACTATTGACCCAAAGGTTACAGGAAGTGCCAAGATAGTTATAACATCTCGTGCCAAAGAGTGAGGGCATTACTACACACTTGAGGTCACTTCCATAAACCAAGGGGAATAGTTTGCCAACTGCAGCTAACAATTTGCAGCCAAAATCATTTTATTGTGCCCAAGAGATAAACTTATTTTTTAAACGAGGAACATTTTCACTTGCTGCAGATAGGCCCTAGGCAACAGTTTGCAATATCAACAAGCAATAGTTTCTGTTTTGCAGATGGGTGTCATGGGGTAAAAATTAGGTTGGGCCTGTTTTCATGCCCCGCCTTGGTGCTGCAGATCCAGCGCGTTCCAACCAGAGAAAAAAAGAAAGACTACCATTTATATAGCGCCTTTCACAACACCAGACGTCTCAAAGCGCTTTACAGCCAATGTTGTAATGTGGGAAACACGGCAGCCAATATGCACACAGCAATATGATAATGACCAGATAATCTGTTTTATGTTATGTTGATTGAGGGATATATATTAGCCAGGACAGTGGGAATAACTCCCCTGCTCTTCTTCGAAACAGTGCCGTGGGATTTTTTGCATCCACCTGAGAGAACAGACGGGGCCTCAGTTTAACGTTTCATCTGAAAGACAGCACCTCTGACAGTGCAGCAATCCCTCAGCACTGCACTGGAGTGTCAGCCTAGGTTTTGTGCTCTAGTCCCTGGAGTGGGACTTGAACCCACAACTTTCAGACTCGGAGATGGGTGTGCTACCCACTGAGCCACAGCTGATACCAGAGAGAGAGAGAGACCAGAGGATCAATAGAAATTGGTCCTCGAACCTCATCAGTTTACTCGGACACTACCACAGGCAATTTCGGGATGCCTGCTCCACCAGCAGCAGCCCTCGAATAAATCCCTGGAGGGGTATTGAAGCAAGCTATGGATAGGATATTGAGGTTGCTCCTCCTGGCTCCAGAGGAAGGTGAAAAACTAATTTCAAAAACTTACCTTTAGTTGGTGGCCACAGGGGCTGCTGAAGATTCCTGAGAGGGACAGGCATTGGACTCATGTGGTAACCAAATTGTCAAAGGGCTCCTTTAATATGTGTTAAGCCCCTAATTAACAAAATGCCTGTTTTAGGCTTTGTCCAGTGTCCCTAAAATTTGGGCTCCATGAGTTTGGCAGTGGAACCAACACCTGTGCAGATTGGGCACAGGCCGTCCCACAGCTAAATTAGTATGCTTTTTTTCCTTTTTACGCCCCAAAAACTAGCAACCCATACTAGTTTCTTCCCCATGAATCCTCCATTGGTCTTGTTTAAGATTTTGGTCCTTGGTCATAAACTCCTAAGAATTACACATCTGTGTAAGTGGATTATGTGAGCATTCCAATTGTTTGATGCATATTATTGAGCTGAGTCATACCAGTTGGGATACTGAAACATATTTTATTTTTCACACATTTGAGCATTCCTAGAGCAAGTACGAAAAGCAGAGTGATGGTCCCTTTACTGTGCTATAAACAACGTGCCTTAACCCCAATTTCAGAACATTTTCTCTTAATCGACCGGTGTGATTTTACCTTTTCAATACCAGTCATGCCTGACATCTCTCAGTGAAACTGATGATAGCAGCAATTTGTGCTGAATTATGAGCAATTTGGGCCTGTTGACTTGTGGCCACTAGGAAATGGGTTGAAACAGTCCAATGTCCTTTTACTTGGAACTCATACAGCCAACTAAAAGAAGAGACTTTTATCACTTTAAATCTAGGTCTCTAAGTTCAAAGGATCATGCTGCCTAGTCTCCTCGAATGTACCGGTTCTTGCATATGTGTCATTTAAAATCCAGTGTACAGGTTGCATCACTACTAAGTGCATTGTATAAGTCAAATTGATCTATAAATGACTGCCTTATACTTAAAGTCTCAAGCATATTCTTGAGCGAGATATTTCCGTGTTGTGTACATGTGTGTGTAATTTATTATAAAATACTCAGATTTTCAGATGTCCACAATTGATGTTATGCTGAAAGTTGAAATCGTACTGTGTATCTCCACACGTAATTTCACACATAATTTAGATTTTCTTGCTTCAAGAAAGTAAATACAGTCGAGAAATGGTCAACTCTATTATTGGTAGTTGCCGCCTTACATAGATTTGTATTGACAGACGACTGAGTCCTTTGAACATGTAATAATGGGTACAAGGCCATACAGTAGTAATAGTATGAAGTAAGCAGCCATTTGAAACCATTTAAAATGTCAGTGACTACATTAATGCTACCTAAAAATTGATTATTATTTTGTACCAGGGTGACTTAATAAAACTTTCTTTTATGCTTTCTTTATTACCGCCTCACATTATTGTCATTTAATATATTCAAAAAAGTTGAGAAGGTTAATTGATCTCTTCAAAAAAAAATATATGAGCTGATCCAAGTCAGATACCACTGCTGTATTTTCCTCTGCATTCCTTCCTTCCATCATTGGGTGCCTCATCCTGCACCCACCCACCTTAACTGACAGCTCACATTTTATCTGCCGCTGCATATCCACGCCAACTTCCATCAGACTGTATACTCTTCTCCTACCTCAAATCAATGATCAACGTTAAAAATAACAAATCGACCAGCCTTATACTTTATATAGAATCAGCAGATGCATAATATGTGTGAAATAGTGAATCTAAGTGTTTTTGAAAATACTTTTTATTAAGATTGAATTTATTTTTACATTGGTGAAACAAGAACATAAATTTAACAAAACAAAGGGAAAATCAATCATGAAATGTGAAACACTTTAAAAAGACAAGTAAAGTCTACATAATAGTCTGAACATATATATTCTATGTAAAAATTTAAACTATAAATATAAAATGGCTTTCAATCCATCTCCCAACTATTGATGTAACTCAGCCACTTTGTGATCCATGATGGCACATTTTTATACATCTCAGCCGCTTCCTTAGCACTAAATCTTTGTTCTGGGCATTTTATTTCTTCTCCTTCCAAAGTCTAATCCTCCTGGCGAGTACTATTTATATGCGCTTGTGTCAGAAGGTGATTCTTTTCAAAATTCTGGTATGACTGGAGTATTTGTGTGTAATTTTGAGAGAATGAAGTTAATCAAACACTAGATATATTTCACAACATATTTACGTTGTGACATGTTTGAAAGTATGCTTTGGTAAAATATTGCGCAACTACTTCAAATCACGTAAAATGAAAAACATACATGTCGATGGGACAGAGAATGTTTCTCATCAATTATTTCTTGACTGTAGACCATTTAAATTATGTCATTTTTTGGAACCTGTAAAGCCACTACCACAGAGTGTTGAGCAGAATTCAGCTTAAAGCAAAGGTATCCATGTTATTTTGGAATCATCATTTAGCATTCTTAACTAATCTTGTACTTTCTCTACTTCTCTTTATATCCAGTAAATAGAAATTTTATTGGATAGTAAATGTATTGTAATATTGTTTATTCTATAGTGTATGTATTTTCAATTTGAATTATAAATATATTTTGAGACTGAAAGTGCAACATAGGATGAATAAATCATCATAAAGTGCTTCCATAAATCTGGCAGTTCCAAACTGACAGGATAAAGCTACCCTTTATTGTGGAAAGATAGTGAAGAGTTATCGTAATTAACCCATTACTGCTACTGCTTTTGAATGTTTCATCCTTAGCGTCTGTTAGTATGTCCAGTTGGTATTTAAACAATGTACCATAATAGATTCATAGTAAATATTGTAGCTATTGTATCACACACAATTTGTTAATGACATGTTAAGTGGAATATGACATTAAATTAATTTTATAAAACAATCTGAAAATTAACAGAATAAGACAGTTCACTGTTAACAATGTAAAAAATAAGTTGTCAAAAAAGAAGGTTGCAGAAACGTTGCCAAACAGATGCGAAGGGATTAAAGGATTAACTCCAGGGTCAGGGCTATTCACTTGCTAACATATTCATGGCGCTAACGATAGGGCAGTTCACACCTACTGTCGACCAGAAGCGAAAAAGGGTTTATTGTGTTTGTGTGTCGTGAGGTTTTAAGTCACAACTAATATCTACTGACATTTGATGAGACCGTGCTATAATGAAAAAGGAATAAATTATTTCAAAATACTATTCTTAGCAAGTGGTTTGACATTCTGAAATTACGTACTAATCGGATTAAGACGCATAATAGTAGGATGATGATTGGGTTTCAGTTTATTTCTATAATTTCTGAATTTCAAGTTAAAATAGCAGAAAATGTGCACCATCATAGATTTCAGCCTACAGTATTTAACAGTAAAGAGACACTTAATCCCAGTGGATGGCGGTATGCTGCTTTTGTATGAAATCACTGTAACTAAAGCTGTAGATTGATTTGGAACATCTTATCCCATTTGTTATGAGTATATTGCAATTTTCTTTTCAATATATTAAAAGGAATATGGTTTTTGCATACTTGTCCTGTGTTTTTAGCAAGAACAGTGGTGTCTGTTAATTGTGTCCAGTTGGGTGCATTTTAAAAATAGAAAATGTGAAGTTCCTCATAAAAGTGATGAACATCTTAGGACATTTTGCATAATATTTCCAAAAGTGTGGAAGGGAAAATTGCACTTTAGGGCTTCTTTGGTGCGTTGGTGTCACATTGCAAACGCAAATAGAGGAGGAAACATAGAATCGTCTCCAATCTAGTGTCATTTCAGGTTTCTTTGATGTACATCCAGCCAGGGATATGGGTCAACAATGCTACAGATTTACCCATTACATCCTGACACTGCTGACTCTTAATTTGTAGAACTCTATAGACCCTTTTTAGAGGGTTGTTACTTACTGCACGAAAACTCATGATACTGAAAATTGAATCAATAGTAAGTATTTGGTAACCAAGATATAATTTTACCAGAAAGTGCAGATGATAGACTACCATAGCAGGGTGGTGGAGCTGCGATTGGGCAGTGGGAAGTGTATCTGCTCTAGCTTGGTGGTGGCATGGGTTAAATCCACATAAAGCGGATCCTTTCCATCTTGTAGCTGTCTGAACTGAACTCCTCACAAGCTGGGTATAACCAGTTACTACTGTAACAACAGAGCAACCGAACGCACCTACTGTACATTTACAACTTGCTGTAAAATGTATTCAGTATTTGCCGATGCTGCTTGATACATGCAAACAGGAAGCTATCTAATATCCTTACTAAAGATTCGGAGATCATTTTAGCAAATCCAATGTTTTGTGCTAAAGGGAAATGCTTTTTTTTAAAAAAGCGATCTAATGGGAAAGGAGAGAGTGAGATGGCAAGCTAATTATTTTTTTCAACCAAATAGTGAATATTCAAAGTTCATTTATCCTCCCCAGGGAACCTTGTTGCAGCTACAATTAAAGTCAGCATTTTTTTTCCACATTGTAAATATGTTAATTATTACATTTACAAAGTAACCGAATTAGTTGTTCGCGTGCTGCTTGACAGAGCAGAGAAATAGTGGCAATGTTCCTATGAAGACTTTTATACCTTTATCAAATAACTGGAATATCTATTTTTGTAAGCCATATCATCAAATGTAAGATGCAGACCCCTCTACAATTACTGGCTGTGACCAGGAGGACCGTGTTCATCCTGGCTCACTGGGAGTTCTCCAAGGTAATTGAAATTCTACCTCCATAGAGTTCAGATGAGAAGTGATATGAAGATGTGGGAAAACCTGAGCTGAATTGATTTTTTTTCCCCTTAATGTTTGGACAAAGAAATAACTTAGCTAAGTGTAGCAGAGATGATAAGCGCATTCAGTCATGGTAGATTAAGAGGCCTGCATCAGTTAACACAGACTGTATTTTATTCTCCCTCTATGTGCTGCCATGTTTAGATTGGAGATTAATTGCAATAGAATTACTGTACGTCTGTTTGTTTTTTTAACAATTGCAAATTACATTAAACAGCCGATGTGTTTTCTAATATGATTGTTCTTACCTGATAATTGGGATGGCGCCACATGAGATTTTGATAAGAAATTCATAAACACTACTTTATAAAGCCCTCATGACTTCATTTTGTGACTATCTAGGGTGACAAATTATTTGAAGAAAGCAGACCTATACACAAAACACAATGCTCCATTTCTTTCAGCATTATGACTGTTTGTTTATTTTGCAAATATTTGCCCTGTGTTATCTGGCATATGATGCAGAATATAATGAAATGTTATACAGTGGCAGTGTTTCCTAGCTAATTTCTTTATTTGCTCCGCCTGTAGCCTGATGGCTGTACTTGGGCAGAAAGTATGAAATTGTTATCTACTCGTGCAATTAGAGATCAGCCTCTTTCATTCCAATCCTATTTGAAGATTGATTTGATTTTCGTCCAATAACAAAAAAAATAACAGAACACAGCTTGGTTTTGCGCAGATATCTGTAGCTGTGAAGTGTTAATTGCAATTTAGATAAGGATTAGAAGGACCATATCTCAGTAGACCACATTTATTTGCAAGTGCTGTACTGTAATGCATCATGATTTCTCGGGGTTTTGTGTGTGTGTGTGTGTGTGTGTTGCTGTACGTGGTCCCTTGTGTAGCTGCTTTCAGATAATAGGGGTCAAACAAGCCCTCTTGCCAGCACCACTCCAGTTAAGGTTTCGGACAGTGGCACTGCAAGCTCCATACAAAACCTCAAATATGCAGATTTTTCAGTTCCACAGGCAACCTCAAGACTGCTGAATTGGCCTGATTTTAGAAAAAACTCTCCTCCCCACCTTACCCCCCAACGCCCCACCTCGTCCCGCTCTGCAGATAACTAAAGAGCCGTCAGTTTAACGGCAGTGCTATTAACTGCTTTATTAAATTCAGCCAGATTCATATTGAGTAACCAATTGGTTAAGTCAGTCCACGGTATTTGCTGTCCAGGAGGTGCATTTCGGTTCCTATTATGGCCGCGGAACAATTTATTGTGAGTACATTTTTCCGAGACTTTCTTCTACATGAGGTCTGCTATAGAAATGCAATTTGTTATCGTGTAGAATATACAGTAGTTGGTATGATGGTCACTTGCAATTATTATTTGACCACCTGGCTATTGCCTCTCTTCCCCCCTGGAGAAAAAATGCACCTGCATCCAACTGATAAAATCCTGCAAGTTTGATTTTTTTATTTGTTTACACTGAAGTTTTCAGTTTAAAAAAAAAATCACTATTACTGCCTTCTGAGTGATATTCTTAGTTCTCTGGGATGTCTGAAATGATTTTATCTATCAAGTTGAATCTGATACGCATTCTATTCTGGAAGGATTTAAAATGATAAAGTTCAGTCACATCGGTGTTTTGGTTTATATAAATAAAATGCACTGTGTGCCTGTCTTGTACTGGTAACATGGGTAGTGGGACAATGCAAACAGGGTCTTCAAGTGGGATTGGGGCTCACCTTTAAGGCATTACTTTTGAAGTATAGTCACTGTTGTAATGTAGGATATCATTGTGATGATTTGGATGCCCCAATAGTGTCATCCTTGCTGAACTTTCAAGAATTCAGAACTGTAGTAATATAAATGGCAGAATCCACCAGAATCATTCTGGATGTGATCACAAAACTATTAAAAGACATTGATGACTTGAGATCACGACTCTGTGTACTTTCATATTTGATTTGAATTGGGTATTATAAGCTGCTTATTATATTGTTACATGAATATAAAAAAAATATTTGGATAGTGAAATACAGTGCAAGAACATTTAGTTTGTGTTCGTAATACTATGGTGAAATTAAACCACATGGGAAAGTAGCAAAGGAGATGACAGGAAGCGTAAAGGCTTGATTGTACTCTATAAACAGTAACTACCACTTCCACTTTTCATTTTAAACATATTTCTATAATATGTCAGAAATAACGTCTCTTTCAAAAGCCTCAATCACAGCAGACGTTTAGATCAGGGACACGCAAATAAAATGATCTGTGAAATGTGGCCTGGGAGAGAAGGTGATGGGGCTCTGCTTGATTCCTAATTAATTGACTTTTTTAATTACCCGCATGCTATGCATTATTTGGCGTGTGGGATTAAATGTATTGTAGTGGTTAAAGAGCTAGGCCCCATGATTAGCTGATATGAAATGGAAAGCCACAATTCATTTTGCTAGCTTAAAAAGGCTAAATGATGCATAAAGGTGATGTATTGTGTACTGATACAGTGCGTATGTATGCAATGTTAGAAGCGCATTGCATTAACCCTGCAAATACTTCATGTGCAGTTTGAATAATGGCAGTTTTTAATGAAAGTACTAAAAATGAATTAACATGCTATGCAAGGCTGAATTGCTTATAGCAAGTAAATTACTGAAGTCGCTTTCTTTCCATGTCTTCTGTAGAACAGGGACATTAAACAATCACGGTGTACAGGGTAGATCTAAATTGATCCAAAGTAAAGAATGTTGCACGTTATTTTTTCCTTAAACGTATGTAGATTATTTTTTCCATCATATTAATATTATCATAAGGTTTAAATGGGGTGAGGATTTTGAATCTATTCCCCTGAATATACCCGTCACTTGATTTAGTGCTGAAGTTGTTAATAGCATCAAAAGCAGACCACCCACAGGCCAAGAAGAGTTATTAACATATCAAAATGGTAGGGTGCCTGAGACCTGACACCTTTTTTTTTTCAACGTGACAGTTGCATTGCCTGATGCACATGGAGATTATTTTATCAGTTGTTCATATCAATTGGGCAACAATGTGCCTTCTGAGGGTTAAATCAGTATCTGCTGCATGTGGCCGTTCTTTTATTTCCTCCACTTTCTGAAGATAAGTGCATGTTGGCAGAGCCTGTAGTTGCAGACTAAGAACATTGTGGAAATTCATTGTGCTCTCTGGAAGGAAGCATAGAGTCATTACTGCCCTCTATTGTCAGAAATGGGATAGCAGGATATTTTAGCGACCGGTGTTAAAGCTACTCATCACAGCTTAATAGCACGACATTCCTGGAATATCTGCTGCTGCACAAAGTAAATTAAATAATACTCCAAAGCTTTTTGACCAAAATAACCAGCATTAATTTTTATTGATGAGATATAAATAAAGAGGATGCAAGATATGGGTAAAATTATGATTACAACACTGGTATTGCAAGTAAGATGGATGTAAACTCAAAATTGCAGGTGATTCAGAAGTCCATCTAATGTATGTTTTGGGTACAGTCTGTAATCAGTAGAAACATTCCTCTAATCCATTGGTTACAAAACACTTGGCAAGCACTTTTCAAAAGCACAATTTTAGATATCAGCTCAATATTGTCAGTTTTTTGTGTTGTTTCCCCCCCCCCCCTCCCAAATTATTTAAAACTCCTGATGATGATGGCAGCAAGAGACTGTTCAAAATAAAATTTGCATTCCATCGCTGAAATGTGCATGAAGGCAAAATGTAAGAAACAAAATGATGCAAGTGGACGACAATACTCAATTCATCACTGCCGATTAATGTACCCAGGTGCTTATTAATTGCGTGGGTAATGTTGATCTGTGTAATGTGTGTTTGTGGTCTTAATGTTCTTGCCTACTTTCAGCACTATATTAATGATGGACCTAAAATGACATGTGTTTGGATTATTTCTAGCATTCACAAGCTGAACAGTTGATTTTTTTTTCTTGACAGTAGAAATTTGAGCTATTAAAGGCTCTTCCAATTGTAAATAGGCATTTATATGATATTTATCTTCTCACTATTTCTTGGCTACAATGGTCTATTCTACAATATTGGATTGAGTTCAAATAGTACTTTTTAGGATTGTGTTGAATATTTTGCATTTGCGATCCAAATAGATCTGGGAACACAAGAACATGACTGTGTCTACTATAACCCTTATAGCATGGCAAGAATGACTGCACCAGACTTAAAGAGCAAAGCAAACCACAACATTTACATCCATTAAAATGTTTTTTTTTTAATTGGCTGATTACTGCATTTATTTAATGCTACGCTCTATATTAGGTTTTGGAATTTACGGATCATTAGTATACACAGAGTATGGCAGGAAAAGTTAAAGTCTTCAAAGGGCATCCTGTACTTTATGGATTAACATACCTGTAGTGGTGTGTTTGCCATTAATGGAGCAACCAATATTAATCTGAATTAATTAGAAATTAATATCCCATGTACACCAGTGTGATATCATATTTATACAATTTGTGGTCTATTTCCAACAATAAGCAAGCCTGCTTGGGTGTAAGAGTTGTACAGATCTGATATCACACCGATAATATTTGGAACAATAAAAGTGCTCGGAAATGCATTCACTTTCCTTGTATTAATGTAGTTTGTTGCTTTTTTGGAGATTTTTGTGTTGGTGCTTGCATCAGTGGGACAGAAAGGTATGCAGCACAATGCAATTATATGTTTTTAAAGTGTGCTGTTCCTATGGCATGTTGCTAAAATTCTTTGTGCCTCACCCGCCCCCCCCATGAAGGTGTGGCATTTTTACACAGTAGGCATTACTGTGGTCACTATGCTACTTCCATTGTAGCTCCATTGAACAATGACGTGTTTGCACTGGCTTTGTGAAGAAATGCATTCTGTATACGAATACACAGCAGGTTGCTTATGCTTTCCTGTGCTTATTGTCAAACATTGGGTTAATGTAAAGTTTGTGTTCAGAAAGAATGCAGAATTCTCACACTGACGAGTGCAAAGTGGCTGGGTCTATGCTGAGGCAGATTTTGCAGGTTCTGTTGGTACATGCTGTGGCCAGTTGACACAACCCCACCAAAAAACAGGATCCGACACAAATAAATGTGAAATGTGTCAGGCTGGTCAATACCATATGATCCAGGCCATTGCACATGATAACATTTCTTCTAAGCAGCACATCACAGACAAAATAGATTGTGGGTACGTACTGTCAGTACAGCATATAACAATATCAAGGACCGGTCATGTGCAATTGATGGAGCTAGGTGCAGGGTTGCTCCTCCCGTTTCTAAACAGAAAAGATTTTTAAAAATGTTTTGTCGTTAAATATGTGCAACCTCCTTTTTAAATGGACGTGTCGGAACTAAAATAAACATCTTGTTTCTATTTCAAATGTTCTCTTGGATGATTTTAAAGTCAAAGGGGCTGGGTGCAGCCATGTGGTGTTTTATCTGAAGAACTGTAAGTGTGGCGTCAGGAGAGTGCGTGTTTCTGGATTGTGAAAATCTGGGAAAAGACCATGCTTAAACTGCCTAGACAATGCCAGGACCTTCTACTATTGCAGCATAATACAGTTTTCAATACCATTTGAATGCTATTTTTTTTTGAGTGAGAGTCCTGGCGGGTAAAATGCAATATCATTAAGTCACTGGATTTAATTTCAACGTTAGATAAGTTGAATTTAAATTATAAGATGAAAATGTATGAAAACTAGAAACGCAACGTGTAGAAGTTTAGTTTACGAATCATTTATCGTTGTGTTAATTGTAAGTATTCGACTAACCAAATCTACAAAAATTACTAGCGCTTGGTCTTTGATTGCATGGTAAATGTATATAGGCAATTTATTTATTAAATCGATTCAGCCATACAGTAATTAGGCAGAATTCTTCCTCGTTAAATATTTTCAACTTGTATTGAGTGATTAACAAATCTTTAGGAAACACTTGCAAGAAAGCAACTGCCAGCAATGCTGCGCCTGCTGAATGGTTAATTTAACATCAGAAGCAATTCTGAGACAGCCTTGCTTTTGGACAGGAAAAGGGGTTTACATTGGGTTAACGGAATGCAGGGAGACAGCCAGCTGTTGGAGCTCGCATTATTTGAAAGAGACCATGATTGGAGGAGCTGTATTTCAGAACAGTTTCTGCAATGGCTTTGACGTCGGTTAGCCTTTCTACAATTGCTTCAAGCCACATTGTCGTATTGCTCTGTAGCAAGCAATTCATGTCAACACAGTAAAGATATTGATGTTTGCACAGGGGAAGTATTTGTCATCATACTTCTAGTGGATACTTAGTTTTCAAGTTGGGTACGAAGGCGTAAAAGGCCCCCTATTAAATTTTCCTGAATCACGATTCCTGAACTCTCAGCTTTATTCTAAATTTACAAGAGAGAGAAAAAAGCTGCCACTTTGCAAAATTTAGCAAAAATGCAAGTAATGTAGCTGGATCAATATGTAAAACCTATTAACCAATCCAGACTTTTAAATTTTAAAAAGATAAAAATGACAAGAGAGCCCTTTAAAAGGAGCTTTCAGGTTGTGGTGCAGTCTGTATTTAGATTTTAATCTATTTTTGTTTTAAAATATAGAATGGTGCTTACCTTTAAAATGTTTTGAGTGAAGCTATACAGATCTGACTTTTGGGAAATGCAGTTTAGTTTTCAAAAGAGTTTTTAAAAAAAAACATTGTGTATTTTATAGAAAAAGATGTTAAAAATGACTTACTGTAGTGCTTTTAGTAAATATATATCATGAGATTTTCATTCTACTTGACAAGAATTTTGAGAATACTAGAGGCAAAGTAATTGTAATAAACCTGTAGTTAAATAAATTCTGTTATCAAATCTGTCATTTTTAAAGTAACTTCTGCAAAGAAGCAAATGAACAATGTCCCTTTAAGCTTTTTCATAGTGTTTTAAGATTAATAGAAAATTGTGCTTTAAATGCTGTACTGTATATGGTTGTGGAATTTCATCTCCCTCCTCCCAGTTTAGTGACTTCCCGCCTACTGTACCTGCATTGCTTCCCTCAGCCAGTGTAGGAATTGTCCTGTCTGCAGTGCTTTGCTCTGAGTGGCTACAAACCCACCAATGCGATGACTGGTGAGGTCGGGGATTGCATATGTAAAGACCTGCTTCATATTAATAAGCTACAATCGGGACTTTAAGACCTTGATTAGGAGAGTGCGAGCCTGGTCCCAGCTGGCTTTGCCTATAGGCTGTCACCAGAGAACATTTGTGTTAATTGCGCCACTCTGTCAGGGAACTTTGATTTATTGCCAGGAGTGTGGGCTCGAATAATGGTGCTGAGCGCACATGGATTTGGTAGAACTTTGTCTCCCTGAATCTTTTTCTCTCCACTACGACGAAGAGTAGGTACCTTTTTTTTTTATATTCTGGGTTTTTTGCTTTGCAGGGCTATAGGGGATTTGTTGTATATGTGTATGTCCCTGTGTGTCTGCTGCCTGCTTGCATGTTTTGTGCCAGGATTACGTCCTACTCTTCAGTGCAACGGATGTTCTCTGAATTATCTCCAGATTCCCAGAAGCAGTCTACTGTTACTGCATATTGTGCTGCTATTTGTAATTTAGCCAAAAATGTGAGAAAGCCAAAGGAATAGGCAAGGTTTCTGCTGTCAAATGCTATATATATGTTGTGTATGTGTGCGTGTGTGAATCTATTTATCTATATATATATATAATATATAATTTTTTTTCGGGCTTAATTTTATGGGGATGTGAGGATACTTTAAAAAAAGGTTTGTTTAATTTTTGCTCTAAAAGCTAATTTGTACAATTGTTTTTTTTAATAATCTGCTTAATGTAGTTGCATCCAAATAAAATTTGTACACATGACTTTTGTTTCTGAATCTAATGGGGAGATTTTTAACTGTGGCAGCTTGCAGCAAACAAGGAGAGGGGGGGGGCTGCACCTTGATCTCTGCTAGCTGACAACTTGTCTCAAGTTCTCTCACTTTTCATTGTATCATTCATCTCTTTAAATGATCGCCTCTGTTCAAGTCAGCAACAGGCTCGGGGTATAGGAAAAACGTCACAAACCTATAAGAAAATACCTTCACATCTCAAAATGCCTTTAATGGAGTTTTCTCCTGCTGTTCAGCTGCTTTTGCATATTTGCACAGAGCTTTAAATATTGCAAGAGGTCAGATGTTCCATTTGAAAGATGTAGGATGTACACTGTGACAACCTTGCATTTACAGGGAAGATGGCTATTTAGTGTGTTCATTTGAATGTATTTTGCTGCACTCTTTTGTTGTCAGAGCCTCCTGTGCTACAGTAATTAACCTGCAGTAAAAATAAAACCCTTGCGACTCCTGATTTTATTCCCTCCCAAAGCTTTTTTTATTAACAAGTCCCTGGCTTTGTGTTCACCAAACCTTACAGAGCTACAGAAGCCTACCTATAATATTTTAATTGGAGAGACTGAGAAACAAAAACAATATATTTTTGATCTGCTCAGAGTGTGTGTCTGTGCCACTGTGGTTAAGCTCTCCAGAGGAAATAGGCGATTACACTGAAGCAGTTTGTGCTGTATTATCTCTTTTACATTCACTCGCCTTGTATTAAATTGTCATTGTCCTAAACCAAGAGAGAAATGAATTGCAGCTTTCAATGCTGCCTGACAGTGAAATATTTACCCCCTGTGTCCCCAATCATACTTCACGTGTGTTTGATAGTATGGCTTAGACATGAATAATCTCGTTGGCTTGATGCTCAGTTATTGCCTCTTCCTTTGCTTTTCCCTCCCTGGACTTTAAGCGGCAAAAAAGTTGCGCATCAGATTCGTAACATTACTTTCTCTTCCCGCCACATTTACGTTGAAATGCCTGTTCAGCCGTTATCAAGTGTCACCTCATATATAAGCGAAATGTAAATTGATATAAGCCACAGTAAAGGGTTGTGCAGCGATGCAGATTTACCTCTTGCTTGACAAAACGGCCTTTCCTTAAATGCTGTCATGGCGCGAGCCGGGCGCGTTTGTTCGTTGCGACGGCCGCTTTACTGTACCCATATGGAGCGATGTAATTGGCTCCAGATTGTATTAGTCAGTAGAGCCTTACAGATCAGCACTGTCAGATTTTAACATTAGTATGAATGACACCTGTCCAATCAATCATGTGGCCACAGCTCCACAGATGGAATGGGTCTTGCCTGCTTCAACATGCTGCTGAATCACAGCACATACTTGGCTTAATTTGTATTATTGTTCTTTCTGGAAATCAAGAGGAGAGGTTCATTCCACACTTAAGGACAGTGCTCTGACATAAAGTGCGTGTATGGCTGGGAGGAGGGTGGGCGGGGGTGCAGTGGAGATAGCTGGCGTAATGGCAAGTGCTATAATTGGCTTTGCTGTGTTAAACTAATCCCAGCAGGTTACACAGATAAGACATTTCAGAACAAGTATATGTCCAGCTTCACTTGAGGCCCAATGCTGATGTTGTCCAGTTGTCCAGTCTGTAAATTCTCAAGCAGATAACTCAAGGGGTGACTTTATACCTAACTGCTGCTAAAGATTCAGCTTTCTATCTTGTCTTTTCTTAGGCTATTCTTGCATTATTCTTTGTCTAACTTGTAAATTACCTTGATATATAATATATATAAATACTTTTGCACAAGATATTAAAGCACAAACATTAGAAATTCTGAAAATAGCATTAACTTGATATATCTTTATGCGTATTTCAATTATTCAAGTAAAAAATGCATGTAATATTAACTGGGCAATGGCTCCAGCGTTTATTAATTGTGGCTGCATTCTGTTTGTAATACTTTTTTTTTCATCAGGGTGCCTCAGATAAGCTGAAAGTACAAAATGTTTTAACTGTAGTAATTGTCCTGTTCAGCTACTCAGTAAAATGATGAGAGCTTTGAAATGTTGGTATATTTTGAATAGGCACGAGCAATCATTTCTGGAGGCAGCTTGTTACCCAGTGTGAATAAAATGGCAAGTTTTACATCAGTGAAACTCAATGATTCATACTTCGGATTTCAATTCAAACAGCGGTAAGCCACACTATGGCATCTCAGTGTTTGAATTTTTTTTTCTCCTTGCGACAGTGTTGGATAATTCAACCGAGGAGATATGCGTAAAATGACTACCTTTTCCCAAAGTCGATTTAGTGCAGCTATTTCATTTTCATTCAGTCTGCTTTAGGCAAGCGTGCAATCCAGAGGGTTATTTTTTCAATTTGTTACAGTAAGAATATTAAAGAATCCATTTTTAAGCACTAAGATTTTATTTTTATATACCCCCAAAAGTTTAAAAGCTATTTCAAATAGTTAAAGCTTATTTTATTTTTTAAAGATTTTATTTTGAAAGAGGGGGTTTACATACAAAAGCTTATAAGTTAGAGTAATTCAATAATGCTTCAGCTGACTGCTGCTGCTGAACTCCAGGATAGTCCCCGTGGATTTTGTAATTAATATATGGACCTTTTTGTCAAGTTCTTTTTTAATTCCTCAGCTCAAGCTTGGGTAGGAAGCCAGATTTTAATTTTATGTTGGACAGTATAATCTTCAATTGTGGCCACAGTAGACCTACAAACAGTTATATTTTGTTTGCACATTTTGAAAGAACAGTAACCACTGCAGTGATCCTTATTCTTTTTAATCAGCATCATAAATTGCAATTTAGTCCCCTGTATGTGCCTCAAATTTGTCTTGACAGGATGATGCTGGTGTTCAGTAGCATGTCACTAAAACCCATCTTACAAAGCACTGATAAAGGCAGGTGCTAGTTAGCCCTGACAGAGTGCAGGAATGTAGCCTTTCTGTGCCAATGGCAGCCTTGTGGAAGGCAGCAAGTCAGACTCTTATTTTTATCTTTATTTCCCCTTTTTCCCTTCCAGATTGAGCACCGTGAGTTGGGTTAGGTCACGTTGTTTGTGTGCATGACATCGGTTACTCCCTAAAACAAAACAGTTAGGTCGAAATCTAGTCAGCAGCTGGTGTGCACAATGCAAGAAACAGGCTTGCGCCAGAAGGATGTGGACAACCCAAACAGACCAGACCGAAGCGAGAAGCGTTCTTCCGCTGGGTTCAGTTTGTTTCCTAAACAAAGAGCAGGGTACCTTAGGAAGGTCTCCGCCCTACTAGTTTAAAAAAACATTGTCCAAGAATTATTTTTTGTTTCTCATTTTTGTGGAAATCTTTCAAGCTTTCCACAAAAGAAAAATGAGATCATCAAATTAATACTGACTTGAATCTGAAAAGGGTTTGCTGGTATGTTTTTGTTAAAGTGTGCTGGGAGGCTGTTATTTTATTTGCTAATATACTTGATGTGAAGCAGTTTCTGATGCTCGTCAACAGGAAAGCTACAGTAGAACTCTAGACTCTAAACTCCACTAAAGCCAAATGTCATACCACTTGGGCTGAGCATTAACACTCCAATCTGACACAATTCTGGGTTTAAAAGGTGTTCAGGTGGTCGGTTGGAAGATCTAGCAACTTTATAAACTTAACATTAATGTTATGAGAAAGTGGATGCTTCAGCCCACTCTCCCCTAATGTTAAAACATACACCAGGCGAGCAGAGCTTTATCCTGGCATACAAATTGTGATTTGCAGCCTTCAGTATGACTTCAGTCCAGCCAGCTGTACTTCAGACTTTACAGCTGCTGGTCTTAGACTCCGTAGTACAACTTCAGAGATTTAGTGAAAAAAGTAGAGCACGCCCGATTAAAACTTGAGGACAACATTCTTTTAATGTGTGTAATGGAAAGCATGCTTTGAGACTCTTAAAAAGGAAAGGAAGTAGATTACAATATATGGGTGACTTAGACCCTTTCAGGTTGAGCAATTTATGGAGATATTATGGACAAACACACTCACCATTTTAAGCATGTACTTATCTGTTCATTAAGGTGGTGAAAAGCTTGCAATTCTTGAAAGACATGCACATCTATAGGTGTCCAGTCTACTACGACATGTATATTCTCTGGTCTTTCCTATGTTCACCTTAAATCAAATCATTTCAGCTGGACTGTTTAAACTTAAAGCATATGTTTTAAGGTTAACTATCATTTCATTACTGTAGTGAATAGTATTATTAATCTTGCAACAGTTATTTAGTCACCCTTTGACAAAATAGGACAGCGTTGGAGATTTTTGGTCAACATAATAGTTTTCTAGAGGATACAGAAGAGTCCAAAAAAACAAGCAGAATTTCAGATGAAGATTGGTTTCTGTTGGATTGATGCTAATATACCTGGAAGGAAGCTAGTTCGTGCTGAAGCATCCAGCGTCAGACAGGGCTGTGTGCCATCTGTCCCACCTGCTGCATAGTTTGTCCATCTGGTTATTCAGAGTGTGCTTTGTGGGTTTTACCGGAGCAGCTTCAGTGCCAATAGGCAAGCAAGCAGAGTAAATTATTTAAGCAGCCAATGTAAACTGAAAGCTCTCACCCTAGATGCTGGGGATTGTGTTAAATGCTTGAAAGCTTCTATTTGCATATAGATTTAGATACAGTATATAGATCATAGAGGAGATTACAACCAAATTATCTTTATCTGGATTGGTACAGGACATTTTTTTTGTCTGTATTGGGCAACAGCAGGAATATTTCTGGATGATATTTGTTTTGCAGGAAGAGGAAGCTAAAAGGATGTGATTTATTTGCAGTGTAGTAGCCCTTTAACAGAGCACTAAGTGTTGGCGAATTTGCTAGAACCTCTTTAGAATGTCAAGTCTGTGCATTTTATTATTCCCTGTCATCAACTCACTTGCTGAGCAGTCTGCAAATCTGATAGGGAATTTCAAATGGAAAATAAACAATTGGAAAACATAGAACTAAAAGAGGGGAAATAAATCAAACAAGGAGTTTAAAGACAACACATCTATCTAGTCCACATATCTGTTTTCCACATAGTTCAAAGAGAAATGCACCAGTGAGTGTCTGAAACACTTGACATTTTTGTTAGTGGTTCAAAGATTCATTTTGAATGTCCTGTACCAACTGTATTCTTTTTAATTGGAGTGGATGTATCAACTTATTTTTAAAAGTTTGTCGAATTAAGTACAATAAATTCCTAATTTCACCAGTTAGGACATGAGCCACTGCCTCAAGGCAAAATGTGCTACTGCTGAACATTTCAGCAAAAAAAATAATTTTAACATTTATTTGTTTTTTATTTTGCAGGGACAGGGAAAGGCAGAAATTTTACTTCTCTTGATGTAACATTATAAAAGCTTCTGTCACAACTCAAAAGCAGTGTAATTTCAGAATAGTAATGTATTGTTAAGTCACTTTTTAAGATAACTTAACTTTGGCCACGTCTACATGGGGTTTAATGCACATTGAGTGAATAAATGCTGTAATAATTCCAAGAGCTGAAAATTCTAACTATCTGAGGTCTGAGACTTTTGGACCTGGAAGTATGGCCAAGAAATTTGACTTGCACCTTAAACAGGCATAGAGTTTATTCTTCTCCTGAGCCCTCAAAAGTAAAAACTGAAAATTTCTTGGGCAAGCTTCACCCATTTGTACTTAAATTTTGCTTGTAGGACCCCAATTTGCATATTTAAGAAAGCCAACACCCTGTTTCAGGCAGACACTCGGGACAACTAAAAACTGCCCAATCCAACATGAAGTCTGCCACAATCCTGGCATAATTTGGGCATGGCCGCACGCGATGTGAAATTCGGAGGTCTAACAATATGTCATGTTCGTGGAGGGTGTGAGTTTAATTTCTCAGTTTAAAATCTGATGGGCCAATTGGAAATATATTGCTGCAGTGCTAGTACCCATATTTAGGCGCTAGAGGCTGCTCGATCATTTTTATGTCACTAACTAATCAGTAACTTAAATGGAGTGCTGCCCACAGCTCGCTGATAAAATTCAAATGAGGCCCGAATCTGAAAATGGATTGGGACCCTGGCTGTAGCCTTGGGCTGTTCAATGGTTGCAACGCCGAGAGTTGAGTGGAAAATCCACCCTCTCCCTCCCTCCCATTGAAGGCTTGGCATAACATAGTTGCCATTTTTAAATCGCTGAATTGTGAACGTTGCACTACTGCAATTGAATCTGATACATTTGTGTATCTCCAGATCAGTTGATCCATATTAGATTTATTTTATTTAATGCAGTACCTTATTCTTTCCATATTTTTCCTTTTCCTCCCCCATGGGTATCTGGTAGGCCATATTTCCATCGGCACTGTCATCCTTCAGTACCTTGCTCAAGTGGCCATGTGTGAGCCTTGAACAGTGAGTGCTGGTGGGCTATTCAGCTGCAGGAAGCATCGTAACTGAACCAAATCCTGACCTTGCCTGGCACCCACACATAAACTTCTGGGATGAGTTACTGAATTGCAAGCAGAAGTGGGTCCCCTGGTTGGCCAGTGTTACTATTCGCCTCTCTAGCTTTGGAGGACTGAGACCAATTGTAGTACCACAGCTGCTGCCCTGGCAGAGGACAGAATTTTTTGAACCTTTTAGACAACTAGTGCAAGTAGGTTATTGAATTATAATCCAAACGTTAACTGAAAAATGTATAATTGTTGTATGCAGATTTTCTACCAGGAATCATTAGATTTCTGAATAGAGTTTTGAATATTCATGTGTTGAAATGAAGAGTATTGCTTGTAAAGCAGTTCTCTGTGTGAGCTGATCAAATAAAAAAATGCTAACTTAAGTGCTAGGCTCAAACGTTCCTCAAGAACAATCTGCAGCCTATCTGTCTTACCATATTGTTACTGCACAATTTAACACTAGGCATGCAGTGCAATATATCTTAGGAGTGTAGCACACGCTTTAGCAAATGGATAGAAAAACTGAAAATGCTCAAAATACACAGGAGAACCATCAGCATCTGAAAGGGAAAAGATAGATTCTTGTTTCTACAAAGGGATTTCATCTGACATATGAACTTACCTATTCTCTTTCAGATACTGACAAAGCTGCTATTTGCTTGTAGCATTTTCCATTTTAATTTAATATTGCCACCATTTCTGGTTTTACTTTTTACCTTTACAACCAACAATTACCATCAGTCCACAAGCGAGAGTATTTTAACCTTAGGCCCACAGAAAGGAAGGGGGGGTCTCTTCAAATTGATTCCCTTTTTGTGTACATCCGATCAGAATCTCAATTAGTTGTCATGATATGGAAATAAAATCAGCTCATCCTCTATGAAGGGTTATGGTGTCTTATTGCCATGCAGACCAGCTGTTAAAGGAACGGTTCTTGATTGGCTTCTCCCCTAGGTTTGTTCACGTCAAGCCTATTAAGATCAATTCAGATGAAATGCCCTGCTGCGGTCAGTGCAGCATTCTGCATATTTTGTGACACCAGGTAGCCCCACATCACTAACTACAGCTCCCATGATGTGCTGTAATTCCCCACATGTTCAGCAACCTACACCTAGCCCCTTCTGAAGGCATCACCATGCAGCCTTCAATTCTGAAGTGCATTATAATAGTCCCTGGTCAGCAGAAAAGTCCATCTGTTTTGGAAAAATAGGAAGACGTTAGGCCTTACTGATAGATGGGTTAAATCAACTGATTTAACTGATTTCCCTCCAGAGGTGATATTTTATTTATATGATAAAATGCTTGGAAAGTGATTAATTTGTCAAGGGAATGTCTTGTTACTGTAAATTTACTGAAACTGTAATAAGTGTATTGCTGCTACACAGATGGGGAAACGAAGAGGCAATGACTAATGAAGAGATCGAGATTTTAAAAATTGTTTCATCACGAGTTATTTCATTAAAAAAATACTTTTTGATTTTAATTCAGATAGGTATAGAATTAGGTTTTTAGCATCTTTAGCAAGTCCTTCAAAATATAGCAGTCACTGCCTGTTTTATCAAATAGATTAAGTTAATTCTACTGTCATTTGTAAAAGCTTCATTTAACCAGACACGAGAAGGATTGGCCATGCAATATTGCTTCTAACCCTTTGCATTAGACATCTGGCACACAGTCGGCGGTGGGCGGGGAGGAGGGGGGTGGGGGGGGGTGGGGAAGGGGAGGGGCGTGTGCTGTGGGGTTCCGCATAGGTTAAGAAATAAATATATCTCATTTTTATCCAAAAAAGTTTTTTTTCAGTGATCCATGACAACATTTGGAGGAAGAGAAATATTATTTTATTTGTATACTATGTTATTCTATTACATAACCAAAACATGGCTCATTCTACCAAAGCTTTTCTTGGAAAGGATGAGCAATGGTGCATTTTTAAGAGAGTATAAACTGAAGATCAGGATTATTCATAAAGAAAGAGAAGAAACGACTAGCACCTTTCACATCCTAAGGACCAAAGCACTTCATAGCCAATGAATTATATTTTTAAATGTAGCCACTGTTGTAATGTTGGCAAATATGGCAATCAATTTGCACACAGCAAGTCCCCACAATTAGATAAATGACCTGTTAGTAACTTGATATTGTATCACCAGAATGATTAGGAAACTTTTGTTTATAAACTTTTCTACAATTTCTATTTATTAAAAGCCATCAATGAAAAGTGACTGACTGACTGACCCACTTCTGTTCTCCACCAGGCTTCTGTTTTGCATCTGTCTCAACTCCGCATCTCCAACAAGCCAGCCTTCCTGCCTTCTTTTGCCATTTCCCTGTTTGCATGTTTAAAAAAAAAAGTATATAAAATAAACTTACCATCCGATATGTCATCCTACCTGACCATGGGCAAGTACAAAGACTTATAGGACCAAATAATTGAGGCTGTATAACCAAAGTAACATTAATAAAGTATGTTAACAAAATTGAGAAAAGGACCTTAATATGTGGGGTAAGAATAGAAAGAATAACCCACTATAAATGTATAGACATGATTTAAATAGGCTGCAATCTAATACTAATCTATTAAACTCACCATGAAAAATTTAGTTTGGATCTTAAAAATGTAATGCAATTACAGGAGTCATATTTCAAACTGCTTAAATTGATATGTATTAAAGTAAAAATCTAAAGTAGCTTGATGAGCTGACTGCTTTTTTATACACCTCACCTTTTGCAAGGTTAAAGGGTTGCAGACTGTTGGTGTAATTTTAATGTGAGGTCTATTTGAATTTTATAGAATTTATATTTACTGATGGTGCTGGAACTAAGGAAGAAATTAATAAAAATCAAACTCTGCAGCAAGTAATAGTGACCAAATTATGAACTGGGATACAGTAAAACTTTGTTTGTGGTCGGAAATTTATATTGTCCCATTTGATTTACAATAAAATCTAAACAGAACACCTGTACATCTCCTGTTAAAGTGAAACTACTACCACTGAGTGCTGATTTCCACTGTTTAATCCATATAAGCATGTACTTGGAAATCTAGATCATGCATCTTAATAATTTTAAAAGCATACATTTGTGTTCAGCTCCAGAAAACCGACTCTCAGTTACAATCGTTTTTACAAAGTATGTTGTGAAATTTCAGCTCAGTCTGACAACAGCTCAGCAGTACCTTCTGTGGGTTACAAAATCTTCGAATCAATGTGGCTGGTGCTGTAATTTTAAAATGAGTGGCTGTTTATGGCAACTGAACCTGAACTTGCTTCTTTCTCCCTTTTGTCAAATGGTCAATCTATAGCACGCACTCGGTTAGCTCTGTGTGGAAGGAAATGCTTCAATATAAACCCTACTTGTATATAACCATTGGATGTGGCCACATGGATGGAACCCTTGCCAAATTGCACACACCATCTTGTACTGGCATGAAAGCTCTACACTGTTTTTAATGTATATATATATACACACACATTTTTAGAAGTAGTTTCTTTCTCTGTTGTCCAAGGGAAGAACGTTCATGAAAGGGTCTGTTTTAATGATTAGCCTGTATTTTAGCTTTCCATATCGCTGTTGTGCAAGTCTGCTTTCATCTTCACCAACTTATGGCAGCGTAGAGACTGGGGGTTGAAGTGCCCCATTAAGAATATACACTTTAAAAAGAGCCACTTCATTGAGTTAAATCTCAGGTCTGGACCTTCCGAAACTGAATTGGACAGCAAGATTCTTTATAAACCTAAGTACAGCAATAGAAACATTTCACTGTGACAAACTTGATGGCACTTGGGGAAAAAAAACATTGCATGATGCTGCAAAAATATAATCAATTCAAATTTTGTACCAAAATTTAAGATGTTGCCTGTTGCTTCTCTGCATTTGTTAACAGTGGAGCCTAACTTATATTTTTAGTGATGGGACTGATCTGTGCTTGCAGCAGGTAATTTAGCACAAATACAGTTCAGTTGCTATTAGAATTAAAGTTGCTGCTCATGATGCCACAACACCCAGCCATCTTGGAAAATGCGTGGTTAGATACTTTTTTTCTGTTTGTTTTCTACCAGTACCTTTATAACTCTTAATGTTAAGAGTGAGGATATGCGCTGTTATGATCAATGCATTCACTTATATAATTTCAAAATTAATTCTTTGTGCAAAAAAAACCCTTTTACATTAAACTAGCGCACTTTATCTGTCAGTCAAATATATAAAAATCCCAGTCTTGCCTGTGTTGCCAGAAGGAAGCCATTTCTTCCTGTGCTTTGTCACTTCATTTCGATAGCATAGAGAACACAATATCTTATGATAGGGAGTTAAAACACTAATGCCAAATGAGTGGCTCACTTAACATTGAACTGAAACTGATGCAAAATACAATCAGGACTAATATTAACAGCTGTATGTATTATATTGTATGTATATAAGTACATTATATATTTTTACCATGGCTTACAGTGAAATACGGTTGAAAAAAGTACATTATCAATTAATCAAAGCTAAACCGATTCATGCTGTAAGTAATGCAATGGTTCTGCCACGTATAGGGCTGAAATTTTAGATCTTTGATGTTAGAAATTAAACAGATTTATTTAGGAATCTTCTCAAAATTAATCACTGAATTAGAATTTGAGCATTGCACTTTTTAAAAAAAAAAGTAAATAAACAATAACTCAAATTTGATTTTGTGCTGTTTGTTCTAGCAGATGGCCTTCTTCAGATTTAAGGTGCTTTACAGATGGGAGTCGCAGCAGCCTGCTCTGCCACAGCTACCTCTGTAGCTTGATAGATGGGTATAAATCTCAACAATCCTTTCTTGACAACCAATTTATAGAATCTGATCTGGTTAAAGACATGTCTTTCATACTTGAGCCACAGGAAATAGGCTTTTTTTTTTTTACAGTCTTGTTATATTTCATCAAGATGCCCCTTTTAATGAAATAGGCTTTAATTACACTTTTGTTCCATCTTGCTGTGATGCCCTTTAAATGTACATGTGTGAACAGACCCCAGTTTCCCCCCCCCCCCCACCTGAATTCATTAAGAGCCCTGATGGTTCTCAGTCTGACTGACATCTTTATTACTAAATCCAAGTGTATAAAATCACCTTGTCACAGTGTCATCATAAAAAAAAGCGAAGGTGGTTACCGTGGAGTATCTGAAACGGGACCTGGGACAATCAGTGTGTAAAGTCAGTTTCTTAATGGCAGTAAAATCAAATGTGCCAACAACTCCATGACTCCCTGCTGCTAGCTGACAGCATGGTGCAAGACGCTAGGGCTAAACATTCAGTTAAACAGTGATTGTGATGAAATGCCACTCTGTGAAGAACTGAACAGGTGTAGAGCGTGGCTTTTTGCAGACTGCAGGAGTATCACAGTGAAAACACACCCTGTGCATTTTATTTTCGAGGTAAGTGGAAGTTTTGTGTAAATGAAACTGCATCAAGCTGTGCAGTAAGTCCATTTATTAAAATCTACTGCACGACTGCAGTCAATTTTAGGGAAAAACATTTTTTTTCCAAAATTTGCGAGCAAAGGTTTACTTGAATGGGAATGTATTTCGTGAGGAAATTCTTTTTTTAGGGCCCATTTTCCCAGGCACCAATTGACTCCCAGTGTATCTAAAACACCGGGTGATCTCTGTTTAATGAGGACAATTGGATATATGGAAAGATTTCATTTTCATTAGAATATCCTCTTGAATGAATTTCAACCCTGTTGCAACACTTACATTTTTACAGCTTTTAGTACAAAAACAAATGGCAGAGGAAATTATGTTAAAAGTATCGGTACCAATGTAAAGGTCTATTTTCTTGGGATTTTTTTGCTGAGATAGATTGGAAGGTTAATGGCTGTGTTTCTAAAGAAGCCTAGTCTCATGGCAGGATTATCTTTGAGGACGCTACTGTTGAGCATTGCTCGTACAGCCTGCCTCCTCACAAGTTATTTTCCCTATTCATTGCGTTTAACTCTTTATCTCCCTCCGTCTTTTTTCTTATAATCTACACACTTTTAAGACCCAAGCTTGGTGCCAACTAATCAATGATTGACCGAGCTAGCTGTTCCTTCTACTCTGTGCAACCTTGGTTATGCCACAAAACCAGGAAGACATTCCAGAACTGGAAAACAGCAAGGCAACCAACCCTTTTATGGATTCCCAGTTGTGAAAGTGATAGCAGTAAATCTGGATGGTAGGTGTCTGCTTTTGAATCATCGGTGACACTGATGAGCTGTAGTACAACAGGACACAATCCTATGAGGGTGCTGGCATATGGAGCAACTTCATTAGTAGCCAATACTGTTGAAAGCTTTTTTATTTGCATTTCTTCATGTGGTTGCAGAACTGGAGGGAAAAGAAAGCCTTTGAACAGTTTATTTCTGCACGTGGTTCTTTCTTTTAAATGATTAGGAAAAACTCTGTAGGAAGGTTAGATTTATTTCAGCTGGGCCCCTCTCTACTCCGTGCTGAGATTCTGAAACCATGACCAATGTCCTTTAATATCAAAAGGTTAGATTCCATTTTCATCAAGTTCGGGAAAAGAAAAATAAGCCTACAGATTACTGCTGTACGAAAGGCAAATAAGGTGATGAATGAATGCACAGGAGAAGTGAAATTATACTGTTTTTTTCATCTGCAGTAAATTCTTGGCTTTTTTTTTTAAAGAAAGTAAAATAAAGTTGCAGTTATAGAAATTGTGATACTTTTAGCTTATGTAATTGAACATGACTACACTCTACAAACTGGCAGATATAATAGATAAAGACTTGTGAACTTTATTGTAAGTGATGGGTAACACGTCGACCATTTGATATCTTTCGATCAACTGAAGGATGTTGCATAATTGAGATACAGCAAAAATAGAGCAGGAGGGACACTTAGAGAAAAGGGAAAATAGATAAATGTATCAGGATTCACCAAATTCAATAAACAATGGAATTTTACAACAGTCACTTAATCTAATCGGGTTGGTTTATATTTGTTTTTGTGAGGAGGTAGACTAGAAATGTTTTAAGCTATATTTCAATTTGTTCTTTATAGTCTGCTCAATTAAAGTTTATGCGTCAGTATCGCAAGCTTTTTATACAGTAACACATTGGCATGGATAATACTTGTTTGTGTCATTGGGCTGTTTGACTGGGTTTAATCAGAAGTGACATTTAAACCACAGCCATGATACCAGTTAGGAGTCCAACATTACAAAATGTTTTAAGAATTGATCTTCTCTGGCATGCTGCATGACTTGGACAGCAAATATACAGACTTGCTATAGAGGACTAATCTTACAGAATATTAGGGCAAAATATCTGCATAAAGGAACTTAAATACTCTTTGTACTATTTTTAATGAAATTTGAAAATAAATAAAATTAAACTAGAAATCTGAAAATGGATTTGAAAAAAGATTATTATTGTCACATAATTGCATCCATTCCCGATGCACAGAATATACATCATAGATCTCCAATTGGCACACATCATGATTGGAGAATTCTTGTCTTGTCCTTTATGCAAGCTTCCTTCAGTCTGCACTTGACCCTTTTTAATTTATCCCTTTCAGCTCCATTATAGCAAATGTAGTTTGCTTTATTGTTGTATTTCAATAGCCACTTCTTGCCAGGAGAGTACGGGACTGCAGTATGCTATTAACAGAATTGTGTGACATTATGTCAAACTCTGATGAGTAGTTGCAGTGTGAAGCTCCTAGTTTTCCTCTTAACTCTCCTTGCTGTAATATCTGTAGTTTGCCAATTTTAACTCTCTGAATTCCAACAGATCCCTTGCATCCATCCAACAATGTTTAAGAATAGAATATTCTATTTTCTGCCCTTCGTTGTAGTAATTCACAATCTATGTGAAGGTGATTTTTAAAATTTATATACACAATTTAAAAAGCAAATCCATACATTTCCAGAAGAGCACATAATCTGTTTTGTTCCCCATTCTGACCATCTGACACTTATTTTGTCGACACTCATGATGTTAATCCTTACCTATAGAAATCTCAGATACAGCTGTAAAATGCTGCTGTCTCCAAAGTAAAAAGCGTTCTCTCCTCCCCACTACGCCTTAATGCAATGATGATATGTTTGCTCCAGCAGTTGACAAGCCATTGTATCATTTAGATTCCATAATGACACCTTGTCACACTGAAATGGTCATGTTTTCTCAAATCAAAAGTTGCAGTGTTGATTTCTGACATACTGTATCATCGAGATGTGCTTTTTTACCCCTGTTCCAAGTTGAATGCAGTTTGGTGCCATTTTCCTATTGACTGATCCATATTTTGGCACCTTGTGTGGAAAGTACAATTAGTTCAGGCAGAAAAGTGAATTACAGTGTGTTCTTCAAAGCAGAAGCGTTAACATTCTAACTGGATTCTTTCACTGGAGCACAAAAGAATTACAGTGATTACTTTCAGAACTGCTAATCTAAATTCAGAGAAGCTTGCTCCTTAAGTTGGTAGAATCTTTTCAGAGCAAGAAAAAAAATGCATCTGAATGAGATGGAAAAGGAAACTGATTCATAAGAATGTCTTCAAATCACATTTAGTTCAGATAAAATAACTTTATAGTTGTAAGTTGCCATAAGCTCAAAGAGTGGTTTATTCTCAGATCAATAGCAATGCTTTTCAAGGTCTATTGTAAACATCACTATTTTGAAAATATTTTATGCAACGACTAAATTTTTAATATATATTTTTTAAATGTGACAAGTATTGTTTTGAAGCTAATTACAATCCTGTATTCAGGAAAGATCAGTTAAGAAATCACATTATTCCAAAAAAAAAGTGCATTATTGTTCAGAGTTTGTGGTTTACCAGCAAGAAAATCCTGCATGCTAAATGGTGCTCACTGGTCTGTATATGTGTGGGAGGATCAAAAATGGAGTCAGCCATGCCAGTTTGCTATCATTTTGAAAAAACAGTCCAAATATGATGGCTGCCACATTGTTTATTAGGCAATGTTTTGCACGCAGGAATTATTGATTTGCACACTTAAAAATATTCAAACAATTTTAACAAAATTTAATAGCACTGTTATCTAGTTTAATGGAACCATCCAGTTTAACAAGTACAGTGGCCATATTTTCGTGACCACATTGACTTGTCTTTATATGGATTTGATATAAGGCAAAGGGAGAACTTTTTCTTCCATTTATCTGCCTCATAATGGATGAATTGCTGCCTTGGAAGGCATCATTGGGTTCTGCGTGACCATAGGAGATCACTGAAGTGCAATGAGCTGAGTGATACCATTTTCTCTTCTTCATAGCCCAACAAAGAGGTAACAAAACTCACTCAGCTGAGGCCGCAGTATTCAAGTCCAAGCACTGACCCTCACTTCAGCTGATGACCTGCAGGTCAAAGGGGAAATGCTGCATTGCTTGAGCCGGTAGAATGGCCTCCAAAAAAAACATAGAAACATAGAAAATAGGTGCAGGAGTAGGCCATTCGGCCCTTCGAGCCTGCACCACCATTCAATATGATCACGGCTGATCATGCAACTTTAGTACCCCATTCCTGCTTTCTCTCCATACCCCTTGATCCCTTTAGCCGTAAGGGCCACATCTAACTCCCTTTTGAATATACCTAACGAACTGGTCTCAACAACTTTCTGCGGTAGAGAATTCCACAGGTTCACAATTCTCTGAATGAAGATGTTTCTCCTCATCTCGGTCCTAAATGGCTTACCCCTTATCCTTAGACTGTGTCCCCTGGTTCTGGACTTCCCCAACATCGGGAACATTCTTCCTGCATCTAACCTGTCCAATCCAATCAGAATTGTATATGTTTCCATGAGATCCCCTCTCATTCTTGTAAATTCCAGTGAATATCAGCCTAGTTGATCCAGCCTTTCTTCATATGTCAGTCTTGCCATCCCGGGAATCAGTCTGGTGAACATTCGCTGCACTCCCTCAATAGCAAGAATGTCCTTCTTCAGATTAGGAGACCAAAACTGTACACAATATTCAAGGCGTGGCCTCACCAAGGCCCTGTACAACTGCAGTAAGACCTCCCTGCTCCTATACTCAAATCCTGTCGCTATGAAGGCCAACATGCCATTTGCCGCCTTCACTGCCTGCTGTACCTGCATGCCAACTTTCAATGACTGATATACCATGACATCCAGGTCTCGTTGCACCTCCCCTTTTCCTAATCTGTCACCATTCAGATAATCTGCCTTCCTCTTTTGCCACCAAAGTGGATAACCTCACATTTATCTACATTATACTGCATCTGCCTTGCATTTGCCCACTTACCTAACCTGTCCAAGTCACCCTGCAGCCTCTTAGTATTCTCCTCACAGCTCACACTGCCACCCAGCTTAGTGTCATCTGCAAACTTGGAGATGTTATATTCAATTCCTTCATCTAAATCATTAATATATATTGTAAATAGCTGCGTTCCCAGCACTGAACCTTGCTGTACCCCACTAGTCACTGCCTGCCATTCTGAAAAGGACCTGTTTATTCCTACTCTTTGCTTCCTGTCTGCCAACCAGTTCTCTATCCACATCAATACATTACCCCAATACCATGTGCTTTAATTTTGCACATTAATCTCTTGTGTGGGACCTTGTCAAAAGCCTTTTGAAAGTCCAAATACACCACATCCACTGGTTTTCCCTTGTCCACTCTACTAGTTAAATCCTCAAAAAATTCTAGAAGATTTGTCAAGCATGATTTCCTTTCATAAATCCATGCTGACTTGGACCGATCCTGTTACTACTTTCCAAATGCGCTGCTGTTAAATCTTTAATAATTGATTCCAACATTTTTCCCCACTATCGATGTCAGGCTAACCAGTCTATAATTCCCGGTTTTCTCTCTTCCTCCTTTTTTAAAAAGGGGGGATTACATTAGATACCCTCTAATCCATAGGAACTGATCCAGAGTCTATAGAATGTTGGAAAATGACCACCAATGCATCCACTATTTCTAGGACCACTTCCTTAAGTACTCTGGGATGCAGACTATCAGGCCCTGGAGATTTATCCGATCAATAAACTGTTAGTCACAACGTTTTGGTTCTTATTGCTCCAAAATTGATAAGGAAACCAGAGCGCTGCTAAGGCCACTGAAGAGTCCATTGCGTGCCTCTTCCAGAATCAGCAATGCAGTATATATGTTACAAACTTTAGAATTTTCTGATTGGGATTAATCAAACTTTCAAGGAAATCTGGAATGTTTCAGGTGACTGTGAGAATAATAGACAGATAACTGTGTTACATCTACTCATCAAGGGAGTATAAGTGTAACCAACAAGGTATTTAAGGATTGTATCTGGAGATGTATTTAACTTGGTTGGAGACATAATAGGTCTACTACCTGGAGATAGATACATTCTCATGGCAAGTGTAAGCACACTCGGGAAACCCAGCAACTGAAGGAAATGATAACACTAATACTTACACCTTGCTATTACTTTACCAAATGCAGTTAACATAGTAAGATAGAAGTAAAGCTGGAAACATACTAATCCTTTTTGATTGGTAGGCTTCCTGCCTTATATCTTGCAATTAGTTAATTGCATTTGATCATTCATTTAATTCTAGGATTGCAAAGGTTTGTTTTAAAATTTGTCTTCAACAGATTATCAGTTGTATTTTCCTACCTAATAGTGTGTTATACATTTCTCTTTGTTAGTATGGAAAGGGGTTAAAGTGTCAAGCAGGTAACTGCTCTTTCTGTCCAGCTCTGTGTGGTATCAGTGGGACATTCTTTACCAGGCTGCATGAGTCAAGGACCTTGCCTGTAACAAATTTTCCTTGCAGCCAGTGCTGTTAATGAGAGCAGTAATTAATTGATATCTCTCCCATCCCTTGACTACCACTCGGGGCAAAGAGTGGGGATTAAATTTTTCCCAAGTCAACATTAGAGAGAGCTGAATGTGCATTGACTTACAACAGCTCTGTGAATTCCTCTAATTTAGAGTACTTACTCTTCCACTTATTACATTGTAATTAGTGCTCTCCAATACATTATATTCACAGACTTCAGTTGGAAATTATTAGTGCACTCTCCCTCTCTCCCCTTGAAATTCCATGGCACTATTAATGTGGGACTGGAACATGCACAACTATCTATAAATTCAGTTGTCAGGTGCTAGTTTTTATTCTGGTCTGCAGTTGAATTTAAAATTAGAGGCACTAAAATTCACATTAGCAGCAAGAGCAATGGAATTCTAAAAACTATATTTAACAAAGAAAACCTTTTCTGTCAGAAAAAAGCTATTTGGGAGGTTATGATCTTATCCTTTTGTGGATGAAGAATTGACTTCATTCCATTTTGTGCTGTCAATGCAAAATTTGATGTCACTCTGCACTGAACGCAGAGATTTGGTTGTGTTTTTCAAATGGGGGTTAATTTGTGTCAATTGAAAAATTATTAAATCAATCTTTAGGGATTTTTGCCATTGTACTTTTTTTTGTTACAAGTTTTCTATTAGCATTTTGAGACAACTCACATTTAAATCGCAAAGTGTTAACTACAGTAATTGCTTTAAATCTTGCTGTGCCAATTTTGCCCAATGTATCTATATTTTTAAAATCTTAGTCTTTTTAGCAATAAGCTAGAAAAAATTATATTCAGCTAATACATATTTTTAACTGTTGTGCAATGACAATTAGAATTTCTTCCTGAGGAAGAATTTAAATGAGAAAAATCATCTCGGGGAGGGAAACAGTTTTTGATGATTTCTTTCCTTTTCCCCCACCCCCTCCTTCCCCCACCTTTAAGTTTTGTTTACCACCTGTCTCCAGCTTTGATAAACCTCTGTCATGCCCTTATGCTGATTATGTTCGTGTAGAACAACTTGTATTGACTAACGAATGAATGATGCCTGGTCCCTTGCCTATCAGAAAGGCCCTAAAGAGTGTTGTTTTTAATTCAATGCTTTTCACAGGCTTCTCTGCAGAATGTCAGCCAAGGATCGACACATTGATTCGAGCTGCTCATCATACATTAAGACAGAGCCGTCCAGCCCTGCCTCGCTGACAGATAGTATCAATCACCACAGTCCAGGAGGCTCGTCGGACGCCAGTGGGAGCTACAGCTCCACTATGAATGGACACCAGAATGGCCTGGACTCTCCCCCGCTCTACACGACGACCAGCCTGGGTAGCAACGGCAGCTCCCGTAAACGGTACGACGACTGTTCGAGCACTATAGCCGAAGACTCGCAGACCAAGTGCGAGTACATGTTGAACTCCATGCCCAAAAGGTTGTGTTTGGTCTGCGGTGACATAGCATCAGGATATCATTATGGTGTTGCTTCCTGTGAGGCCTGCAAAGCATTCTTCAAGCGCACTATACAAGGTAATGCCTCTTTCCTATTCTCCCAAATATTCTTACAACTTTTTTGTAATAAAGGCAAAAGATATACTATTAGGACACACATTAGACAAAGGCCCTACTGTGTACTCTTCTTTCAACAATAATGGAGCAACTTTGCTTTATTCAGCTTCTCATGAGTTAACTGATAACCCTAAATTAGTTGTGGTTATCAGTTGACAAAATAACAAATCAGCTAGTAAGTTGTCCGACGAACAAGCACTTAAAAAAAATAATTTTAAAAGACTTTCCACAGGTGATGTAAAGAGGCCAGCAATTGTACGCATCAAGCAATCTCAAACTGAACATTTCCTCAAGAATGCACGAGATGTTCAGTCCTCTATGACTCCTTATAGTCATTTCCGCTATTTTTAGCAGGAACCAGCCAACTGTTGTCACGTGGATTCATGCAGAAAGAAAAATAACTTAAATATTCTAAAAGTTGCTTTATTCAGTCACTACCTCCTGTATTTATGAAAAAACTGTGTTTTTGAAGATAAATATTGAATGGACTTGTTCTTCATTGGCATGTCCTTTTACTACTGTTTGTACGTAAAGTACAATTATTTATGGCATAATTAAAATTTGCCCAACTTTTTGTAGTTCTTAAAAAAAAAAAAAGCTCATATTATTCTCCTTTTGTTTAAATGCTCAGGGTTCCACATTCTCAAGTATATACACTAATTTCAGGTGAATAAAGATCTAAACCTTTTGTGGTGGAACTTGGGAATTTTTTTCCTGATATACAAGATGAAAATGAGCAGTTAATGGTGTGTACAGTAATTAATGACTAGTTAATGATGCATACAATAATTAATGAAGGTGATGTGAGATTGTAACCTGAAAATAATTTTTGAAAAAATACTTTTCAATCAGTTTTTCTCACAAGTAAATGTCATTATTAACAATGATTGCCTTCTCCATTTATGTGTCCGTTTGTGTAATTTCTGTACAAAGCATACATATAAATTATGATGAGAAAGAATGATCAAAAGAAAAAAAAATCAGTTAGATCAAACAGGACCTAGGCTTTGAATAGTTTATGTATAGCTTGCTTTATCTACAGAATATCTGTTCAATAGGAATCGAGTCATATAACTCTTGTGACTTTTTTGGCATGAAGTATGATTTCTTATCTGAAATCATGGTTTAAGATGATAGGAATTTTCCATTCTTGCACAACATTCAGAGCTTCAGTGAGAACTTGCAGTGCATGTGGTGGCATAATACACAACACAGAGCCATTGCAACAAAGCTCCTACTCTCCAGTAATACCTGAATCCATTAGATTACTGCACTTGTGGTAGTGCATCACCATTTAATTTCTAAGAGCATCTACAGGTAATTAAGTTATAATGGATTCAGTATTTGGTCACTGATTTTGTTTGTTGCTCAGCAGTTCCTGTCTCGTACGGCATCAATGGCTGCTGTGCTTGATGGTACTGGCGTGGTAGATGCACAATCATTGCCCCATATGCTACATTATGCAGACCAATCGCTGTTGCTATTTATGTGGCTGTGACGACACTTTTACAGCAAGTTACAGATTGCATCTAGCCATAAATATTTCCATGAATGGACCCCAGTAGGTTTTCCTAATTTTTAATATCTTCAATTAAGCAAATATAGAAAAGAGAGCGATCATTTTATTCTAAAAGAAAAAAAATAAAACTTCTGGACCATATGTTCAGCTTTCTGCGAGCAAAGTTAATGGTCCTCTCTGTTCTAATAAATATTAATACATGTTTAAGAATGTTATTCTTTCTTTGTATATGTAAACATTGTTCAGAATTTCAAGCATTATTTTTTTGTTCTTGAAGTAGAGATTGTACAATTTGTGTCTTCTGAATACAAGTTGAAGTGTAACCTTTTTTGTTAAGCAATTTTGTGAAAGGGATGTATGTGTGAATAGATTTCTTTCCCAGATCGGTTGTTTTACACAAGGTTTTGCATTGAGTGAGGAGTTTTCAGTATTTAGTCTCTTAGTGTTCTACTAATCTGTTATTTAATGAGGAAGCATCGGCTCAGAGAAGGGTAGTCAATATAAATCAGTGTTTACAAAGTGTGATTAACTCTGAAATATTTCATCAGAGCTGCTGTCCCAGGTGGATGCGGTGCTAATTACAGGGAGTTGCATATGTTTCTAGGGGAATGTGATGGACCCTGAGTGCTGCTAACATGAAGTATCAAGGTTACAATTACACTCACTGCCAACCTGCCTTGTCTGCACTAGCAATTTATGCACTCTGTGCGATGACCCTCCTCTCCAGAGGACAATAAACAAAATGCATTTTCATTAAGACACTAATGTATTTAACCACAGAGGACCAGAGAAGGTTGGGGAGGAGGGTAGGAAAGAGAGCGAGGAAGAGTTGGGACTGATTTAAGAAATCAGCAGATATCCAGCTCTGTGTTCTTAAAGTAGAATGCTCAATCAAAATGTTTCCATGATTTATTTTTCTGCCTTTTTGTTACTGCAGGTAACATCGAGTACAGCTGCCCAGCAACAAATGAATGTGAAATCACAAAGCGTAGACGCAAGTCTTGCCAGGCTTGCCGTTTCATGAAATGCCTAAAAGTAGGCATGCTTAAAGAAGGTAAGGTGCATTATGGTGTGTTTTTTAATGTCCAAATGTTTTATTAAGCCTTTCCTTCTGCAGGCATCGCATTTCGTATTCGTTGAAAGGTAAGGAAAAACCTTAAATAAAACATTTGTTTTTTACAGTACAATGTAAGGTACAGTATGAATAAATACAGTCATATTTCATTGATCTATATTGTTTTTAGTAATTTATATTGAACTGTAATGACAGAAGCACACAAAATATGAATACCAATTAATAAATTGTATGTATTGTTGACAAATGTGCAAAGCTAAGTTTAAATAAAACATACAAGTCAGTTTTATATTTATTGTATTTTGGTATATACCTAGCTGACTTTAGAAGTCCTAACAAACTTATTTCATAACATTCAATGTATTTAAATTGACTTATTTGAGAGTGACATTTTCTGAGCTATTGATGTAAGTAATGCATTGTACATAAAATTCTAAAATATAAATAATTATGATCATAGTCAACAGTGGGTTCAGTAATTTTGTCAAACTCTAGTTGGCCATTTCAACAGCAGAAATTTATGAAAGCCAAGTATAGTTGACTTTTTCTCCATGTTTGTTTTAAGTAATGAAACAGGCTCAATAAAGAAGCTCCTGGTCAAACACTCGACTTCCAACTACAAGGTGGAGAGTTCAGTTTCCAAAGTTCTATTTCAACTTGCTTGTCAATTCCTAGTACATGGCAGATTACATGAAAACGAGACATTCAATCTTGAGCTCGTGGGGGTGGGATGTTTTGTGGTGGGAAGGAAGGGAACTGATTCTGTCTGGGTTCGCCCACCTGAATCACACCTCTTTACCAACCGGTCACAAAGCTGTGTTTGTCATGGCCATGTAGAAGTTCAACTCCCCACGTTTCTAAGTATCTGAGAATGCATGGTCCTGAACAGCCAACAAGCGACAGAAAATAGAAAGTGCTGGGGGAAGAAAACTTTCAATAAAAAACACAATATTAAAATAAATGGTATGTGGAAATTGGAAGGGCAATGCTTCTATGTTTTATATAGGACTGGTAAAGCTGACTCCTCCAAGAGGAGCACTCACTCTGCTTTGTAATTAAATGTTAATAGTAATGGCTCTTGAAAGAGAGAGAATCCCCTTTATCACCTTCTACTAGACTGCATTTTAAAACCACCACAAATCAAATCCACATGACCTACCTTTTCAAATGTGGCCATCTTTCACAGAATAAATAAATAAAAAATTGAGCTAATCCACTTCAGGTACCACATTGAACAGAAGGGATGGGTCATTTTACAACATAATTCAATTTATTAATGTATCCTGAAATGTTTAATGTCAAGAATTTGCAAAACAAAAATATTGTGATATGCTGACACAGCTAAAGGGACACTGTCATTGTAATGTCATTGTTATACGGATTTCTTCACCAATGTTCTCTCCGTACTGCCACCAAAAGTGCACTTTAATGCAGCTGGTGCTAGTCCAATCTCAAAACTATCAACCTATGTAAGGCTAATTCCAAAACAGGGTCCTGTGAATTTTGCTTTACAGCAACTGTAGTTTAACTGCAGTCACGACAAAGCCAAGTTTAATATACAGTTTACAATAATTTTCTGTGGACTTATATTTGCTTCTTTTCAACCAGTACAAAATATGATGTTAAATGCACGAGACTGGTAACATGCTCTCATCAAAACTTTGCAACTCCCTTCCCCCTTGCTTTTCTTCTTATCCATCCCTGAATAAAAAAAGTAATCAGGCAGTATAATTGGGTGCTTTTCACTTGCATCATACACATATGGTGCAAGTACTGTACCAGCAAGTGCAGAATAATCCCAGCGGCATTGTCTTCAGAACTGTAATGGTCTAATGCAATATGTTCAATACACAATGTGGTACCTGTATATCCATTTTTTTGCAAAAATAAAACTCTTCTCTAGCGGAATCAGTTCCTTCTGTTCTCACTGAAATGCAGTACAGTAACACCTTTGGTATCTATTGTTTCTTCACATCTGCCAAGATGTACGTCTGCCATTACAGCAGCAGCCCATTATGCAGGTCTGTTTTAAATGTTTTAACATTTGCTTATGTGCAAGAGTTTAGATGACAGCTCAGTAATTGATAAGGGAAGTTGGAGACAGGCCTGACGGATGTTGTGCTGGTTTTGATATGGCATCTTTCCCCATGAGCCTTCAGACAAATAGCAGCCTTTTGTTCTACCCCCAGCCACCCATATACACATATATCAATATGGCACTCCCATTTGTTGTGATGTGGCTGAATTTGATATCGGGGTCCTTCCTTACACTTGAATTACTGCTTCAAATAGGCAATTAGAGTGTCTACAATGGAAACCTTGAAAACTCTGTAGCCTAATGAAGCACAAATTTGGATGCAGAACATGAAGGTATTCGAAGTTGGTATTGCCCTCTGGGAAGATGAGTGCCATTTGGGAGCAATCATACTGCTAGGTTACTCCTCCTATATTTTTATCTTTTTCCCCATATGAACTGCTTTTAGATTTAGGTTTTGTTTTACTGCAACATGGAAGAGAATCTGCATTATTTTGTCATGTTGATGGCAGCACGTGTTTTCGCAGTGGCTGCTAGTTCATTTGCCAGTTTTTGAACCTGCTGTTTGATTGAAGAACTGTTATGTTCCTTTTAATATTTATCTACAGTTCCTTCCTCGCCCCATCTGCTAGTGGAGAGTAGTTGTGGATCAGCTCGTCTGCAGGTACAGGTTTCATAAGAGGTAACTACAGCCTGGCTGCCAAAGCAAGCCCACTGAGAGCAGCTGTCTAGCCTCCCCCTCTTGCACTTTACCCTCCGTGGGCCCTCCGAATCTTCCTGGCTGGAGGCATAAATCATCGTCTTGTCACTAGCTCTTGGTTTTTGTATTATGCAATGCCTAAATTCATATGGAACCGCTGGAACATGAAGCTAGATAATGACTAACATAAGAAGGTTTCTACTTGTGCATTTTAACAATATTACTTTTTGTTTTGCAGTCAAACCTCCAGTAAGGTACAGTATTAGAATTACTGAAGCTGATTTAGGCAATATATGTTCATTTACTAATTGGTAATTATCACCTATTAATACACAATTATGATTCCAGACCACATTACTCAATGGCTGTTACTATAACTGTCTGCCCGTATAGTTCTGACGAAGGGTCATTGACCCGAAACGTTAACTCTGCTTCCTCTCCACAGATGCTGCCTGACCTGCTGAGATTTCCAGCATTTTCTGTTTTTATACCCGTATAGTTGTTTGGTACAAGTTATATTTTGAGAGAATTGATCCACATTAGACATTTTAGTAGTGCTTTTCATCCTACCCAAGCAAGCAGGCAATTAAAATCGGCTGGTGACTTACCCGCCGATGTCCTGCCCCGTTCCATCTGTCCTATTTTAACCTGCTCTTCTGATGAGGCAGCAAGGGCACTTGCCTTGAAGCTGGTGGGACCTTCTATATTTATTATGCAGATTGGACTCTGATTATGTCATTGGGCCTGATTGCAATTTTAACTCTGGCATGAGTGGGGAAGCTTTCCCACTTGATGAAGACAGCAGGAAAAGGATCTGCAACCTAAATAGGTACCTTTTTTACTTTCCTTGCAGGTCCTGGAGCAGTTAAAGGCCATTCCTGCCCTGGGTTTCCCCACTAGCCCTACTGCAGGACCCTCCCAAAACCCACTCACCATAACTTACCTTGTTGCCAGCGACCTTTCCTTTGTTGCCGGCTGGCAACCTCTTGATGCCCAAATTTCCACTCCCACCCATTTAGGACGGGCAGCTGACCGCTGGCATATAGATGAGGAGGCCCTGGAGTTAAAGTCACCAAGGCCTCAAGCTGCCAAGGTCAGTGGGGTTTGGCACTCGCCTCGCACTTCACCCATCCGATTCTCGGTCCTGGCTAAAATCGAGGCTATTTTGTCTGTGGTCGTAGAAAGATTCGTTTTGAGTATTGGACCATTTTTTATACTCTCATCAGTTGGAGCATGATGTCACTTACATTAGTGAAACAGAGCAGTAATGATGCTTCATTTGAAACTGCAGCTGATGTAGTTGCCCATGTAAAATACTTTAAAGAATGAATGCTACTCTACTCTCAGTTGAGCTTATTGTAAAATATACATCTATATTTGATTACTTTTTCATTGTGCTTCTGCATTACCAAACATGGTACAATCTACATTTCACTAAAATTACATTTCAAGCTGTACTTTAGAAATTTCTATGAAGCAGAGACCCAAAAATCTCATTTTAATTTCAAAAGGCACCAGCCATGAATAGCTTCTGACTAAAGCAATTTGCGTAGTACAATTCCCACATAGAGGTACTGCAATTACAAATTGATGAAGAAGTAACTGATGTAATATTCCCGATCAACCTTTACTTTATCTTTTAGAAAGGTTTAAATTCACTCACATATATATGTTTATTGCCATTCACTTACCCACTATGGGCTAGACTTTCCATTTACATTGATATCGCCCCAAAATGGGCGATTTTTCCAGCATTAATGGTTTTATTATTTTTCGGGATCGCCGGAATATCGCCCATTTTTAAAACCGCCAGTTTCGCCTAATGGATGCAATTATGTGTACATCTAATTTTTTTGTTCTCATTAATTTTATTGAAAAGCACAATTGGCTTCATGGAACTCCAAATTCAAAATGTAAATACGTTTTTAATAAGAGAATGTTTTAATTCTCATTCTCTGACATTTACCTGTTAATTTGACAGAAGCTTTCTGTAATAACAAGCTGCTGGCCTTTAGCATTTCAGGTAGACAAAACCAAAAGGGGAAAAAAAAACAACAAATGCTATCACATACTTTATCATATTGGACTAAAGGAAGAATTTTTTATACCATTCCAAAGTTGTAAAGTAAGTCCCCATAGATTTTCTATTGATCAGGTAAGCATTTCCTGAACATGTTGTACTGTCAGGAGCTAATGGTGATTTTTGTCAAGTGTTGCCTTCTGGGAGCTTGAATACAATTAAGGGGTAAGTGTTGGTGAATATTTTCGTACCCTTTGGAGGGTCTCCAGGGAGGAACTAGCGAGGGACACAAGACATTTCCAGCTGTACCACTCTCCACAAGTAGTATTTTTTTCAAAAGGAAGAAAAAAAACAAATGTGCTTCTGACTGGCTGCCTTCCAAAACAGCAACTTCATTTGAATGCAGAAATGGAGAATTAATCCCCTCGTACAATTTCCCTGCCTAAAGATATTTTTATATTTTGTGCCAAATGTGAAATAAGTTGATTATATCCTTAGAACATTTGTCTTTTGAACTTGCACAGGGTTGAAAGCCATTTCCTTGAATGCCTCATTTTATTGAAATAGATCCATTGGTTTAAATTCTTAAATTTTCCAAACTAATCTTTTGCAGAATAAGCATTTTATTCGGTCCAAATTTGCAGCTATTTAGATACACGATTTAGGAATCCTATTGTTGCTTAACAACCAATGTAGACCAACAAGCATGTTTTCCCATTTGGATAGTATCAATGCTTGTTCTCTTCACCACAAACCAATTTACTAGCATCGAAAAAGTCACCTACATTAATCAGTACGGCTGAAGGTTGAATGGAAGTATCACGGGCGAGAGGCAATGAACATATATGGCAGCTATCACATTTTGAACTGAATTTTGTAATTGCCATAGGCACCATCCATTCACCAGATTATAAAACAGTCCAATAGATTCTGAATGTATCTTGGTGACAGATGGACAGAAGGTTCTCCAATTCCATCCTGTTTACTTACACTTATGTAGATTGTCGCTTCTGGTTCATGAACCTATGACAAACAAAACCAGAATAGCATTGTAAATAAAGCTCAGAATTACATTTGTATTAATTCCCTGTTAATCTTAAGAGATTTTTCTTCCTGTTAATATCAGTATTTTCAATTTTTTTTAAGCCTGGGTGTATATATTAAAAGGTGTAAAGTTTATTCTTTCTTAATCTGTTTCAGTTCTTATATTGATAATTAAAAAAAAACAGAACTTTTATTTTCAGTGGAAGATTAACTAGCAACAGGCTAAGAGCCAGATTTTCGACTTTTGTTTTTTTTTTGGCGAAAACGGTAGCGATACCTGAAGCTTACCGTTTTCGCTGCGCGACCATTTTTAGGCTGAACTTTCGACCTTTACGTCTGCATTAGGGGAGCATCGATAAGGGAGACATTGCACAAGCATTCGCGGCACAAAACGTGAGTTTCAGCAACTTTAGTCCAGGTCATTTACACTGCGAGGGAGGCCTTGCAAGGGGTGGGTCAGGGGGAGAAAAGAAATTCCAAAAAACATTCCAAAAACATTTACAAGACCCTTAACTATCTAATTATTGCAAAAAAAAAACTTTAACTTAACGTTTTTGCAGGTTTTCATACTTACCGCTGCTGGTAGGGCTGCACAGATAGGTTTGATCTGTCGCTATTCTAGATGTGGCGTACGGGTCGGGAGAATGCCGAAACTCGTATGGTAATGCAATCGATGTCACTGCATGTCGGCGCACCTCTCCCCGGCAGTACTTGGAAACGCCGCTGCACACAGGTACCCGAGGATCCCACCCAGACTTTGCGACCAGGTTTTCGCCGCGGAGGGTCAAATCGTGGCGAAAACCCGATTGCAAACCTCTCGAAAATCCGGCCCAGTGCCTTTAAAAATAATGCTTTCTGATTAACTTTACACAGGCAAAATGATTGGATTTTTATAAACACATTTAAAGTTTATGCATTTGAGTTTGGATATACAAATGATAATTCTAGTCTTTATGTTACTGATGGATTGTTTCTCCAGCATTTTTACCATTTAAAAAAAAATGAACCACTTTAAGAATCATTAATTTGCCATGCTATAATAAATTCAAGAGAAGCATCTGAGGCAATCCTCAAACAGCTTGAAGATTCTCAATTTAGATCTCTATTAACCAAATTAATTTTACCGTTCAGTTTTAATATTTGTTTCAGCAAATTCAGTTAAAGAAACTGTAACTGTTAAGTTAATGAACCAGTTTAATTATAAATTCCATAAACATTACTTCCTGAAATGGTCAAATTCAAAAGTGTGGCTCAGATAGCTATCGTTCACCTGTTATATGTTATGATATTTACTATAGCAACCATGGCAAGTATGTAATATTGAGTGATAATTTAAAATCCACTATATAAGCTAAGAAATGTTTAAAACTATAAATATTATCACAGACTTATGGTAAGTATATAATATTGGGCAATTATTTAAAATCCAGTATATTAGCTAAGAAATGTTCAAAAGTATAAATATTATCACAGACTTATGCCATCTGTAACTAAGGTGGAAGTTATCACAAATCTTGTGCCTTCACAGTCAGGTATTTGTTTATTTTTGTGCCTTTTGAACGGTACCTTTTTATATACACAAGCACGCTACACATATGCACACTTCTTTTGAGTACTGAAGCCACTCAAAGTCTTAACTGATTTGTGAAAGTGAAGCAGTCATACCAATTCCTAAAATATTCACCTAAGCCCTACAAGCTGTTTAAATGTCTAATTTGGGCTATATTTGGGAGTTGCTAAAGTGTGGAGATAAGATAAATCATACACAAGCGAGTGTCAGCTATGGCTAAGACCTCTAGTTCTGCATTCCTAGTGTCAAAATGTTGTCACAAGACACAAATGGAATGTGGTGATCTCTGAATGGTAGTCTTAATATTGGCTGTGGTTAAACCCAGTGTATGATAATTTGATGTCAATACTCTGATAACCTCTGAAAAAAATGTTCATTAAAGAGACAATAACTCTTTTGGCTTGTATTGCACTAATGCCAACAATTCAATCCAAAGAGAATTTTCTTCGAAGATAGCGCATTATTTTCCTACACATACATATTTGTTTTATAACTACAAAAGCAAAGACAATATTCTTTTACTTTTCTCCTGAGAATTTTATAGAGGCCAACTGTCCCTTATGTTGTTTTGTTATTACACACCAGTTTTACTCAGTATTAACTGCAACATACCCCACATAGTTTCTCAAGTAACCTTTTAAGAAGCCAGGATTACTAAGTGTAACATTGAGAAAGCTGAAAAGAAGATAAATGGGTCATGAGTTAATATGATTTTGATGCAATTTAGTTAAATAGGCTGCAGGAAAATTCTATACTTTATTGCTTCATACAATAGCTTGTTAGCAACATAGGCTTCCTTGCCTCTTAAAGCATTAACAACTGCAAATGCCTGCAATGCACTCTTGACATCAGCCTGACCGTAAGTCTCGTGGCATGCTCACCAGGGATGAGTAGTAGTTGTTGGCATAGCAAACTGTGTTTGTGACCTCTTAGCACTCCAGACAGCTGTTAAGACCCTGCCTTTAATAGGCAAGGTTAGCAGGGTGCAGGCCTCTTCTCAGTGCACTGACCAGGGCCCCTATTGCATAAAGGGGAGAACAAAAGACTGATGACAGCTCCTGATGTCTGGGCATTTCAGAAGCTGGCTCAAAAGTTCATCGTGATAGACTGGATTAGTGCACATTACAGCACTATTTGCCAAATATGGATGCAGTATCCTACTAGCCATTTTACACATGTTAGGTTATCCATCATGCAAACTACACTAACTGCACCTAGAAAGGACATTTCTTCCTGTACAGTTATTTTAGCTGTTGTGATAAATTCAGCTATTAGAATTTAAAGTCACTGTTACTCCCAGCAACCCTATTTCTTTTGCATTTGCATTCTACTTGTATTGTTTGGGTAAGATCATCACAATTACCCAGATCAAAGTCCAACTTGAGAAAAAAGGAGAATAAAGTTAAGGAAAGAAAAACTGCTTTTAACAGAGCTAAGGTGCTTCCAATCTATTCAAAATGAGGCAAGGTGACAGCTGTTAATGGAAATTAGGACCCTCCCACTAGAATTACTGGTGATTAGAAATTTCAAAAAGCTGAGTAGTATACAGATACATAATAATTTATAAAACGCCATTTGAACCTGGTCGAATTATTAACATCGTTGAACACTAAAGTACTTAATGTTAGCATTTTACATCAGTTTAGTACATTGCATCTTATTGGGGAATTCTGCAACTGTTCCCATATTCAAACCAAGAAGAAAAAAAGATGTCACAGAGGGTCACAAATTATGTTCAGGTTTGACAGATTGTAGCCTTGCTTTACAAGAGCGGTAACATCTCATTTGTCACAGTTTGATCAGTAAGTGCGTGAATGCAAGCGGAAGGCTTTCCATCTCCGCACCAATTTAATAGTTCTGAGGCTGTCACCGGTCTAGAGCCACCTGCCCAAGAATTGCAACACTGATCTGTTTTAATTTAATCGGCCGTCAATCGGAATGAAATCATAAATCGCCTCCTTTGATTCCTCTGGCAGCATGTTTTTTTCAGTGATACTCCAGCGTTATAAAAAGCATTTTCTTTGAAGGCCTATGTAGGCAATATTTAATACCCCTAAAAAATCAAAACCTAGTGGACACACCATTGAAATTCTCACACTTTAGATTTGCCTTCTTGTTGGAGCTTCACTAATGAAAGTAGCGTCTGACACAGACTGGCAATTGTGTGGGATTTCCTGAAAAGGATGAGATACAAATGGGTTATATAGATTGTTTTTTTAATTTTATTTTTTGGACAAGTAGGATGAACAGATTTTGTGTATTAAAGAAACCTACCATTTTTGAATTGGCAAATTTGAACAACAACATAAACTGTGGTACTTGGAATGCTGTACTAACAAACTTGGTCACTGCACCAGATAAGATAAATGCAACCAAAAGCAGATTTTCCCCTCCCCCATGATGAAAATAACAAATGACAGCACATGCCCTGAAGGAGGCTACTGTCTCTTTAAGTGAGTTTACTAAATGCATTTCAGTTTTGAGAGTAAATGGAGTTAGTCTATTGTACATGTTTAATTCCCTATTAGTCCCCAGTGTTTACTGCTGTGGCCAAGCTGGGGCACCTGTAAATTGGGTTAAATACAACACATTGTCTAAACATATCACAGTTACAATCATTCACCTCGAATGGTGATAAGAAACCTCTTGTATTATTGAATCTACAATGGGGAGGCTCTGCAGGCGCAGAGATAACAGCTAGTTATTTCTCCTTAAGTAGAAAGAAAAACAGTGGCTTGAGCTTGCTGTTATGACTGTGACATTAATTATAACCCACTGAATTGTTTTATGCTGCTGGAGTGGTTTTGAGATTAAGCTCGCCCTCCAAGCTCCTGTGCATATGGCTCTGATTAAAAATATTTGTCATTCAAGAAAACTTTCATTTTCAAGCGGAGATGATGTATTTATTTTTCTCTGTGTAATCTTGCAGGTTTAATTAGTGGCACGCCAGAAAAACAGATTGGAATTATTTCAGCCTAGCAATTAAAATGGAATGCTAAGTGAAAGCTATTTCAGGTCCCCTATAGGGATTTAATGTTAACAATGTGTACTTTTTCTTTGGTGAATCCTTGATAAGCAGGAGGACTAGACAGCTTTCATTATCATCACAAGCACTTCGTGGTCATTCTTTAGTGTTTGAAAGGGATATTTGTTCATTGTAAATGGTCAATTTTTTTCAGGCTTTTGAAATATAATTTACAATTTTTAATTTGATTCAATTTGATTAAATCGTTAATTAGCTTGGAGTTCATTTTCTGTAAAATAAACTGAGCAGTAAGGGTTAGCTTTATTAAGTTTACTGTGAACGAGGTATAAGTAGCAGAAAATAAGCTGACACAAACATAGGCAGACATGTTGTTAAACTTGGTGATTACTAAATATAGCATTTTCTGTCATTGCCTCTGTAGTCACCCATCCTAGAAAGACGCCAGATGGTGTCATTGTGGTAGTGCGCAGTGGATACAAGATACACTAAGTGACATCACAAGAAAAGTGTGCAATGAATAAGATTGTATTGTCAATACTTTGTTTTCAGTATGAATACCAAGTTAGCTCTAGTGGTCTAACATATTGTACGGGTATTCGGTAGCTATTTTTTAACCCAAGAGCAGTAGGTTACTTTAATAGTTTGTATTCAAAAAGTGGTTATACTAAATCAATGTAATATCAATGACCCAGCGTGCAGTGACGCCAATAATATACTTTACTAGTAGCTGTGAATATTGATTCTTTTTACCCTTAAATACATGCTTACACAGCAGAAATGTGTGATGTACCCAAGCTTCCTGCTTGACGATAGCTGTTGTAACCAATTTTGAAGTATTTCCTCCTCTTGAAACTACTGAAATTCTGAAAAAGGTTACAACACACTCACTGTGTTGGATTATACTGTCTGTCCAAACTGTTACTTCAACCGATCACCTCCCGAGCAGGACAGTCATGCCTCTTTAATACTATGATCAGACTGCTGCTACCAGTATCAAATCAGTAGCTGCTGTTTAGATATTAGCTAGCTAGTATATACGGAGAACTGCCAGGCTGAAACCTCAATTCTGCTGCCCAGGAGAGAGCTCTGCGCATGCATTCATATACAGGCTGCCTTGTACCAACGTTGAAGTTAGAGTTTCAATGCACCCTAAGCCTAGCATTTAATGAACAATTTCTCTATTGTAATTCCATTTGCTGTATGCAAGCATTGAAAATAATTGCTCACAAACTGCCATTTTATAACGGCTGGCTAAACCCAATGTGGACATGGTAAGAAATATTGACTAGCGTGTTTTTTTCTGAGATGGCACGCAAGTAATGAAAAGAAGCATTTTGAATCCATGTTGAGTTCATAAAGAATCATCTTGAAAGATTAACATTCCAAAGGCTATTTCTATGTTAATTCTGAAAGTGCTATTTAAACAGAAGAGTGACAGCAGAATAAGCTTTGGATAATCATTTTGTACAGCTCTTTATCCAATTCACTTTAGCTCTAATGGTGTCTGTGTCCACACAGACACTTTAAATTTATACACTCGCCGCCTTCTCTCCCAACCCCTCCCCAAAACAATAAAGTTAAACAGAAGTTACAATTGCTGCTCACATATTAAGTCTTCTAACTTTTCAGCATCTATTCTATTGTTGAAGTCATTGGAAATACAACATTTTCTACATTGGGAATATTAGACTTTGAGTTTTGCAGGATGATTTATAGCCAGTGAGTACATTTCTGTTTAATGCTAACCATCCATACATTAATAGGACAGTCTTGCTGTAACAAAATTAGTAAATATTGATTGGGGAAGACGTATTGAGAATAATGGCCACGACAACCTCGTGGTCTAGTGATAAGAATTCAGAGGTTGCAGGTTAGAGCCCAAGGGCCACCTGACACTTGAATCTGCCAGCCTCGAGTGTGATGCATTTTGTCAGTTTCTATCAGGGCTACCAGAAAGAAAGCCTCACAATATCTTAAAGGGGAGGCAATAAATACATTATCCTAATCTGCCCATTTTCAAACATTTCTTCTGCTGTCTTATTATGAAGAGGGATTAGATCTGACTTTCATTTAGTTTGCTCTTGCAGTAGAAAGAGGTAAATGACCATGAGGGGAAAGTTCAGAAAAGGCTGAGAAAAATTTAAATGGAAAGAAGAGAGATAACACTACAAGTATATTCAAATAGAATTACAGCTTTTAAACAACTTTATACAGATGCTTAACAATTTAAAGAAAAAAATATTAATTTTCCTCAATATATTTTCTCCAATTGGATAGCAGAAAAGTGGTAATGATATAATACTACAGTGAATAAATAAGCTTTCAGTGAAAAAAGTACTAATGCTGTATGGAAACAACCAATTCTGAATAATCAATCAGAAACATTTAGGCAAGCCAGCAAAATAGTTAAAATACTTTTAAAACATTTTCTCAGCCACCAACTTATTTTCTCAATGAGACCGAAGACTTACTAATGCAAATAAGATTTATAACATATTAAAGTTGTAAATTTCTGTGTTGAAATGCCTCTAAACAATATTTCTATTGAAGGCCTGTACCTGTCTCAGAAACCTTGATTGTTTTATATTACTAGTCTATCTCCCATAGCCTTGGGGAGTCAAGTGGGGATGAGGTCTTGAGATAATTGGACTATCGCACCTAGACGAAATTCAGTCCCCATTTTAAAGTGATGCATTCTGTTCTTTTTTTAAATTTAACACTATAATGTTGTATTATTTTTTATATTAAGTAGCAAAATTGATGGCAGTTTGGGTAGAGAAACAGAGTTGGTTGGAGCATAGGAGTTTATCTGCAGTACAGGCTGAGGGGCGAACATATGCAAGACTGAGGCAGGAAGGTATAATTAAGGAGTGACAAGGTTACATCGGCAGTTTCCATTGTAAATGTGGAGATAGGAACTTAAGATGGAAACAGTTGGCACAAAAGCGTGAAAATAGAAAGGAGGATTTTGCAGATGGGAAATGTCTGCAGGGACAAGATTAATATATTGAGCAGATATCTGTAACTTATTGCCAATTTGATATTTTACCTTGCAGTGGTGGGATCGTTTGATCTGCAGCCAAATAAAAGTAATTGTTTTCACCACATTCAGCGGACTCCTACCAATGAGATTGTGCTTGCAACAGTGAGCAATACTACAGGAGATCTGCTAGTTTGTCTTAGTTAATTTATTTGTATTTTATTTATTTATATAACATATTTTCTGTAAAACTACAGTCAAATTGAATAAATGAAGAAAACCGAGAGCATAAGAAAGGCAAAAAATAACAAATACTTTAAAATTTGACGTAAATTAGATTTTTGATGGTCATTTATCTGGTAAACAATAGCTAAAATCCTCCCTAGTGCTAAAATCTGAAACAGACTTGATGTTTATTGGGGTGAGAAGAGGTGATCAACTTACTATATATATTAATCGATTACAAGTTTAATTGACTAATGATCATCCACTTGATTAAAGGTTTGGCTGTCATGTTTGTTTATTCTATTGATATTCATTGTGTTTCACAATTAATCAGTGGTATAAATTGAAATAATTGCACTCTTCATTAGTATTAATTGAACCTCTTCGTGCATGTTGAAAATTATTAACCCTTACCCTGCTGAACAGAAACATATCTGTGACACATGATCTGAGGTGTAAAGAACTCCATGAATGAAAGAAAATTTGCAGTTTTATTGCACCCAGAAGACTAATTCAGCTGTTGATCAAAATGTGAGTTAAAGATAAAATTAGTGATTTCTATCCCCCAAAATTGGGTATTTTCAAATTTTGAGTGAAAAGGAAAAGCAATTTGATGGACTACTTGTATTTCCAGTCGAAATGATGGGTCGACTCCCGCCCAAAACAGGTACGGATTTGGCGAAGCGACTGCCACCACCCGCCTGAAGCCAGCGGAAAGTTCAAAGGCTCAGGTTTGGGCCTCTTCAATTTGGGGGAGCTGCCAAGCACTCAATGAGCCGGCAGCTCATTGCCAAACCAGGGAATGGAAAATAGGCAGGTCCATAGGTGAGTTGAGCCAGAGGTCTGTAGTAAAAGAGGGAGAAGCGCACTGGGTGGGGCCCATCCAGCAGCTAGCAGTGGGCTGCAGCGTTTTACTACTGCTCCTGACTCCACAAAAATTCCCCCTTTAAAGACCACTGGTTAGGTACAAATGGGCATAGCGTGTGATGTGCATAGTCCACCCATTTTCACCTGACAATTGCAAACGGCGTCCTACAACCCATATGTTAGCAGCCCCTCTCCTATTTTGAGCAGGCAGGCTGTGCATCCTTTTACAGGCCCATCTGAAAATTGAGTCCAAGGGACATTGCTGAGCATCCCCATTTTCTACTGCCAGCTGCCTTTTTTTCTCCATTCATTCTTGGGAAGTGGGCATCACTGGCAAGGCTGGCATTTGTTGCCCTTCTAGTTATCCTGAGAAAGTGGTATGCAACTGAATGGCTTGCTAGGTCACTTCAGAGGGCAGTTAAGAGTCAACCACAATGGTGTGTGTTTGAAGTCACATACAGGCCAGGCTAGGTAAGGGCAGCAGCTTTCGTTTCCTAAAGGACATTAGTAAACCAGTTGAGTTTTTATGATAATCCAACAACTTCATGGTTATTTTTTTACTGATACCAGCTTTTTATTTCCAGATTTAAAAAATGTAATTCAAAGTTTCAAGTTTCTATGAAGGTGTTTGAACTCGTTTTCTCTGGATTACGAGTCCAGTAACATAACCACTACATTACTGTATGGGTGGGCGGTGGTTGAAAATTCCCCTTGATGCAGTAAAGTAGAGGCAATATCTGAGCCTTCATTTTTTATATTGAGCTGTTTTGAAAGTGCCTGAGCCAATGTCGCTGGTAGACAGCTTTATCATCGGGTCCCCATGGTGAGCCGTAGCCTACCTTCTCACCAAGGAATGATCCATACAGTGGTGTGAATAAAAAGGAAAGCTATTTTATAAAAAGGTCTATCTTGACCCACTCTGCGCCATAAAATGTATATTTCAGTACTTCAGTCAAACAAATACTCGTATACAGTAGAGTCAGTTGTTTCTCAATTGGTTTCTATTTTAACTTCCAATACTAATGATTTCTAAATAGAACAAAATCTTGTTTGAGTAATTACCCAACTCCAGCAACCAGTTTTCATTAAGGTATCATCTTTCATTGTATTTGGATGATGATTAATCACTGGTACAATCACAATATTAAATGTGTACATGTAATCTTAAGTCCTCACTCCGGTATTCGTTTTCTTTCAAAGTAACTCGCAAATAAACACGTTTTCTTTCAAACAAGTAGAATGATGTAAGCAGACTGCTTGAGATCTATTCCTTTCTGCTCTTGCCCCAGAGTGGGAATCCTTTGGTTTTCTTTACACACAGAAATCAAGTGGTAGTATGAGCTCATTTACTGCAAGTGAAGTTGGCAGTGTTACCTGGAGAGTAGAATGTGACTCAAAAGATGAAGGCAATTGCTGTGACAGAAGTCTTTATTAGCCTGGGCAGTATTGTAACATGTACACAGGGTAGAGCAGAGAAGGGTGACAGGTACCCAAATGGATTCAAGGCAAACTACATCAGTAATCATGCTTTATGTACTTACAAGTCTAGCATGAAATTGAGTTTTAGTTGGTCTTTAATAAGAGAGAGCCATTTGGAAGGTTTTAGTCCCTGGCAGGTGATCGCCTTTCAGCAAAAGAGTAAAAGCAGAGAATTCCAATGTGCATTGTACCAGACACATTTTATGATGAATTTCTCTGCACTTTGTGCATTTAATCATTTAATTCCCTATCCCTAAAATATATTTACTCTAATGTTGTTTCTGAATTATGAAATGTTGATAAAATTACTTTTTATTTTCCTGGTATAAAAATGGAATTTTCTCATATGTAAAACTAATACTATAGTTATATACAGGTACACCTTTTTTACTGGTGCCATATTGAGACTTTTACAACATAAGTGCCGACACTGCAGTGTACTGCTGATGATCCAGGTTGTGGAGCTTTATGCTTCACACCAGTAGCAATATAACTGCTGTCAGTGTGACATCTGACTTTTATACAACTTGTTTTTAAAGCTTGACAGTAAAAGAGGCAAGCATTCTATTTTCTACTAACTGGAAACAGTTGACACAAGCGCTTCATTTTTCAGTCAATGGAGGACTCAGCAATATAAGATATGCTAAGTGGCCCTGCTTACATGCATGCAGCTCTGTCACCTTAAGCTCCAGTGTGATTCAAGTGAGCAGAGTAACTCTGGCTCCCTGTTCACGTGACTGCTCAAACTCTGGTGGTAATGTACTGGCAAGTTCAATGTAATAGTAGTTTAGGACAACAAAACAGCGGCCCTTTTATAATGCATACTCAAAAATATCTGAATAGAAATTGATGTGGAAAGCATTTGAGACTACAAATTTGAGATTGCTTTCAAATAATAAGTGTTTTATTTTAAACTAATGGTGGTCTGAAATTCTTTATACATCATTTTCTATCCCAACCCAGGGAAAAATCATGTACATGGTTAAATCTTGTGCACTACACATTTTTATGTTTGTACTGTAGTCTGTATTTCCTTTACAGATTGCAGATGGCTTCCTAGCCTATAGCACCATCAAATTGATATTCTGTGAAATTAGAATGCAATATTTAAAAACTACAATGTGAATCAAATATAAAGCATAAACACAATTTTAATAGCCTCACCTCCAACAGTTTGAGAGACAATGATAGGTCTCAGATGCTTTATTGTCCAAAGTAAATTGCTGGCTTTATCATTACATACTTTGCTTCAACATAGCGCACATTTTAAATCTGCAACATTTCAATGTATTACACTAAACTTTATCAAGTATCTACTGTTACTAAGGAGTGCATTGCCATCTATGCTTGGATAGACAAAATAGGAAAAAGTTTTATATTTTTTAGGGGCTCAGGATATTTCATGGAGATGTTCTATGTATTGATTATGTTGCCATATTATTAAAAGATGCATAATACAATTCTAAATAAAAAAACAAATGAACATATAAGCAGAAAAAAGAAAGTTATAAAATTACACGTTATATATCGGGAAATAAGACATATTTGTGGACAGGCAGCAAGGTGGTCACAACCCTCTTAAGAATATATATCGGGTGAAAAGGGTAGAACAATAAATAGTCATTTTGTAAGGCGGGAATAGGACAGACATCTGGTAGTTCTAATGCTGCTGCAGCTAAGCCCCAGGATACAGAGGCAAGCTGTTTCAGCTATCCGTAGATTTTCTCCCAAAGGGAGTTGATGAACCTCTGGGGAACAGAGAAGAGGAAAAAGTAGAGAGAGAGAAGAGGTTGGGTTTACTAAAGTGTGCTATTTGAATAACATGAAAATTAAAACGCAAAACACATTTGTTTATTGTTGCCTAATTCCATCTGTAACACAAACAATTCACAAAGTGGGGCATTAGCTGAGCACGGACTAGAATCTGGCAGTGCTTGTTGATTATAAACTGTAGTCGATTCCTTGCAGGATTCCATGTGACCAATGAAATTAAAAACCAGCCTTGTAACAATTTTACTGTCATCTGTGTGCCTCCTGTAAAAGGGATAATTTAAAATATAAACAAAGTCTGGTTTCGCACTCTGCCATACCAGATAAAAGGAGCTATCTGAGAGCATTTAATCAAAAGCTGTATTTTAATCCATATTTCTTTTTGGATCTTATTGTTAATTTGGTCTGTTTGACAACAAAGTACAGTGATTATGATACTTTGTTGATGAAAAGCAGAGATTTGCTATATTAAAACTTGGTAGTCAAAAGAATGTTTGCAAACATTGGAATATTCATGGGAGAAAGTCGTAAAACCAGGTAGAAATGTATTTTTTTTACAATGGAGTATCTTTTTATACAAGTTTTTTTTAATGATTCAAACACTCATGTAAGCTTCTTAAAGTTTTTGACTTTGAGGATCATTATGAATTTATAGCTGCAAAGTGTACAACCAGGCCTAGCCCAGCTACATCAACACTTACCTTCCTGTTCAAGTCAGGTGCTTTGTGAATTTATTGTTTTCTACAAATTCTTTATTGCATTAAGTAGTGAATTCCAGCTCCATTTTATCAAGATTTGCCAGTACAAGTCAATAGATATAGTGGAATGTTAAAGATTTAATAATCCTCCCCAATTGGAAGTAGCTTTTATGCTCTACCAAGTTTGATTGCATGCTCAGATCAGTAATTCTACTGATACTAATTGAACACTTTACTAGGGTGCACTTTACTAGTGTGAAGTTAACATTTCAGGCAGAGCATTTTGAACTGGCCAAAACACATTCCTGAAGGTATGGGGGTCATCTACAGCTTTGCCAAAGCTGACAGTTATCCTCTGTGTCTTCTATTTTCTTTTATATGTAAAAGTTGCGCAAGTAAAATAAGACCCTTATTAGTACAGAACAAGACTAGACAGAATAGTTGCCATATTGATAGACACTGTTAACGTGTAAGTACTTGAATTGAGCTGTTTTAATCATTCTAATAACTTTTATAATATGCCACTTAATCCTCATGCTAAATGGACTTTTTTTTAAAACTTCTTTAAATGTAAATGTTTTTGTCTCATTGCAATAAATTTCACCTATTCAAAACTGTTGGTCTGAAGTTAATTAGAAAAACTGAAAATAAAATTAAGATGGTGAGATTGTTTTCAGCACTGATCCAGGGATTAAGTCAGAGAGAGCTGCAACAGGGCACCTGATACTGGAGACTGCAGGAGAGCAGGAAAAGAAACAAAGATTGAGGATAGATAGGGAGACATACTGGTGTAGATTGCAAGCTGATGAGCTTCTTTGCTATTCAGCTGGAAAGGAACTAACCCTAGTAAGTGGCACCCTACAACACTTGCCGTACCGTGCTCTCTTTTGAATAAATGAATACTTTGCGGCTGTCTTCACAAAAGAGGAGGACGATGCGACGTTGAAATTCAAGAGGAAGATAGTGAAATATTGTACGGGATAAACATAGTAAGAGAGGAAGTACTAAGGGGTTTAGCATCTTTGAAAGTAGATAAATCACTAGGACCGGATGAAATATATCCGAGGCTTTTGAAAGAAGCAAGAGAGAAAATTGCAGAGGCTCTGACCATTATTTTTCAATCCTCACTGGCTACAGGAGTTGTGCCAGAGGATTGGAGAACTGCTAACATTGTTCAAAAAGGGAGGAAGGAATAAACCGAGCAATTAGTTAGTTTAACCTTGGTGGTGGGCAAATTACTGGAATCAATTCTGAAGGACAGTAAAAAACCTTCATTTAGAAAGACATAGAATAATCAAGGACAGTCAGCATGGATTTGTTAAGGTCTGACTAACTTGATTAAGTTCTTTGAGGAAGTAACAAGGAGAGTCGATGGGGGCAGTGCGTTTGATGTAGTTTGCATGGATTTTAGCAAGGCTTTTGACAAGGTCCCACATGGTAGGCTGATCAAAAAAGTCGTCATCATCATCATCATCATAGGCAATCCCTCGGAATCGAGGAAGACTTGCTTCCATTCTTAAAATGAGTCCTTAGGTGGCTGAACAGTCCAATACGAGAACTACAGTCCCTGTCACAGGTCGGACAGATAGTTGTTGAGGGAAGGGATGGATGGGACAGGTTTGCCGCACGCTCTTTCCGCTGCCTGCACTTGATTTCTGCATGCTCTCGGCAATGAGACTCGAGGTGCTCAGCGCCCTCCCGGATGCATTTCCTCCACTTAGGACGGTCTTTGGCCAGGGATCCCCAGGTGTCAGTGGGGATGTTGCACTTTTTCAAAAGCCCATGGGATCCAAGGGAGAGTGGAAAATTGGATCCAAAATTGGCTCAGGAAGCAAAGGGTAATGGTTGAGGGAAGTTTTTGTGACTGAAAAGCTGTTTCCAGTGGGGTTCTACAGGGTTCAGTACTCGGTCTCTTACTTTTTGTAGTATATATTAATGATTTAGACTTAAATGTAGGGGGCATGATAAAAAAATATTTGCAGGTGATACAAAAATTGGCCATGTGGTTGACAGTGTGGAGGAAAGCTCTGAACTGCAGGAAGTTATTGATGAACTGATCAGTTGGGCAGAAAAGTGGCAAATGGAATTCAATCCGCAAAAGTGTGAGGTAATGCATTGAGGGAGGGGCAACAAGGCAAGGGAATAAACAATAAATGGGAGGTTACTGAGAGGTGTGAAAGAACAGAGGGACCTTGGAGTAAATGTCCACAGATCCTTAAAGGTAGCAGGACAGGTCGATAAGATAGTTAAAAAGGCTTACGGAATGCTTTCCTTTATTAGCCGAGGCATAACATACAAGAGCAGGGAAGTTATGCTAGAACTGTATACAACACTAGTTAGGCTACAGCTAGAGTACTGCATGCAATTCTGGTCACCACATTACAGGAAGAAGGTGATTGCACTAAAAAGGTGTAGAGGAGATTTACCAGGATGCTGCCAGAACTGGAAAACTTTGAGGAAAGATTGGATAGGCTGGGGTTGTTTTCCTTAGAACAGAGGAGGCAGAGGGGAGATTTAATTGAGGTGTATAGAATTATGAGGGGCTTAGATAGAGTGGATAGGAAGAACCTATTTCCATTAGCAGAGAGGTCAATAACCAGGGGACATAGATTTAAAGTAATTGGAAGAAGGATTAGAGGGAAGATGAGGAAACATTTCTTCACCCAGAGGGTGGTGGGGGTCTGGAACTCACTGCCTGAAAGGGCGGTAGAGGCAGAAACCCTCATCACATTTAAAAACTACTTGGATGTGCACTTAAAGAGCCGTAACCTACCGGTCTACATACCAAGAGCTGGAAATTGGGATTAGGCTGGATTGCACATTTTCAACTGGCACAATGGGCTGTATTGCCTCCTTTTCTGTCGTAATTTTTCAATGATTCTATATCTGATTTATTATTTGTTTACGCCAACACTCATACAATTTTTTTTGACATTTTATAGCAATGCATGACTGTATAGTTTCTAACTTGTGGTGGAATACTAATCAAAACAGTGGTGCTGCAAACCAATTGTACCTATATGGAATATAAGCCTAAAAAATGTTGATGACCGTAATGGACAAATGCTTAATGGGTTCATGTAATATCCTTCAGTCTGATAGTTCAACTGATGTGTTAACTCTCAAAGTAGCAAATAAAGAATGACATATGAATGCATTGTCCACTAATATTGGACGTATAATGATTAAAATCTCTGTTACATTGTTCTGCATTGCTTACATGAAACTAACCATTTGTCCTCATCAGAAAGGATCCTCACAATTAAGTGAAATACATTTTACACTTTTTAGATGAAGGATAGGAAAAAGACTTTTTACTGAAGGCAGAGGGTTAACCATTAGTTTTGAAAACAATGCAGTATGCGTTAGTACAGGTACTAAAATTAGGTCAATGCATTTAAAGCATTAACTCACCTCTTTAGTCAGGTAGATTTAACAGACTTATTCAAATGATCATCTCAAATTGCGCATTGAGCCAAATTCACCCAGCAACTACAGAGTACAACAATAACCGTCACAGGCATCAGAGGATTAGTAACTGACCAGAGCTATAGTTTGATGATGTTACATAGACTGACAGATCTACAGAAATGTAGGTGCTTTAGGGAAAGAGTGTGTACAAGGCCTTTTGCATAATTTACACATTCCACGATATAAAGCTTCCTAAAATATGCACTTTTTAATATCATTTATATCAGAAGTTGAATTTTGATGGTGCTGACTGCCTTTCTTACTGCTCTTATCAGCAGACAGTCTACGGACAACTTTTCCAATTCAAGCAGCTTGTTCTTTTTCTAAATCATTTAAAGAAACTCTCCTCCTTCCCCACCCCCCCCATCAAAACTCTCCCCCACCCCCCGCCACCCCGATCATAGAAACATAGAAAATAGGTGCAGGAGTAGGCCATTCGGCCCTTCGAGCCTGCACCACCATTCAATAAGATCATGGATGATCATTCCCTCAGTACCTCTTTCCTGCTTTCTCTCCTTACGCCTTGATCCCCTTAGCTGTAAGATCCATATCTAATTCCCTCTTGAATATATCCAATGAACTGGCATCAACAACTCTCTGCGGCAGGGAATTCCACAGGTTAACAACTCTGAGTTATGAAGTTTCTCCTCATCTCGGTCCTAAATGGCCGAACCCTTATCCTAAGACTATGTCCCCTGGTTCTGGACTTCCCCAACATCGGGAACATTCTTCCCGCATCTAACCTGTCCAGTCCCATCAGAATCTTATACATTTCTATGAGATCCCCTCTCATCCTTCTAAACTCCAGTGGATACAAGCCCAGTTGATCCAGTTTCTCCTCATATGACAGTCCAGCCATCCCTGGCATCAGTTTGGTGAACCTTCGCTGCACTCCCTCAATAGCAAGAATGACCTTCCTCAGATTAGGAGACCAAAACTGAACACAATATTCCAGGTGTGGCTTCACCAAGGCTCTGTACAACTACAGTAAGACCACCCTGCTCCTATACTCAAATCCGCTAGCTATGAAGGCCAACATACCATTTGCCTTCTTCACCACCTGCTGTACTTGCATACCAACTTTCAATGACTGATGAACCATGACACCCAGGTCTCGTTGCACCTCTTTTCCGAATCTGCCGCTATTCAGATAATATTCTGCCTTCGTGTTTTTACCCACAAAATGGATAACCTCACATTTATCCACATTATACTGCATCTGCCATGCATTTGCCCACTCACCTAACCTGTCCAAGTCACCATGCAGCCTCTTAGCGTCCTCCTCACAGCTCACAACACCACCCAGTTTAGTGTCGTCTGCAAACTTGGAGCTATTACACACAATTCCTTCATCTAAATCGTTAATGTATAATGTAAAGAGCTGGGGTCCCAGCACTGAGCCTTGCGACACTCCACTAGTCACTGCCTGCCATTCTGAAAAGGATCCGTTTATCCCCTCTCTGCCCCTGTCTGCCAACCAGTTCTCTATCCACGTCAGTACATTACCTCCAATACCATGCGCTTTGATTTTGCACACCAATCTCTTGTGCGGAACCTTGTCAAAAGCCTTTTGAAAGTCCAAATACACCACATCCACTGGTTCTCCCTTGTCCACTACATTAGCTACCCACCAGTCCATAGGAACTGATCCCGAGTCGATAGACTGTTGGAAAATTATCACCAATGCATCCACTATTTCTAGGGCCACTTCCTTAAGTACTCTGGGATGCAGACTATCAGGCCCTGGGGATTTATCAGCCTTCAATCCTATCAATTTCCCTAACACAATTTCCCTCCTAATAAGGATATCCTTCAGTTCCTCCTTCTCACTAGACCCACTGTCCCCTAGTACATTCGGAAGGTTATTTGTGTCTTCCTTCGTGAAGACAGAACCAAAGTATTTGTTCAATTGGTCTGCCATTTCTTTGTTCCCCATTATAAATTCACCTGAATCCGACTGCAAGGGACCTACGTTTGTCTTCAATAATCTTTTTCTCTTCAAATATTTATAGAAGCTTTTACAGTCAGTTTTTATGTTCCCTGCAAGCTTCCTCTCGTACTCTATTTTCTCCCTCTTAATTAAACCCTTAGTCCTCCTCTGTTGAATTCTAAATTTCTCCCAGTCCTCAGGTTTGTTGCTTTTTCTAGCCAATTTATATGCCTCTTCCTTGGTTTTAACACTGTGCTTAATTTCCCTTGTTAGCCACGGTTGAGCCACCTTCCCCGTTTTATTTTTTACTCCAGACAGGGATGTACAATTGCTGAAGTTCATCCATGTGATCTTTAAATGTTTGGCATTGCTTATCCATCGTCTTGCCAGTCTATTGTAGCCAATTCAACCCTCATACCGTCGAAGTTACCTTTCCTTAAGTTCAGGACCCTAGTTTCCAAATTAACTGTGTCACTTTCCATCTTAATAAAGAATTCTACCATATTATGGTCACTCTTTCCCAAGGGGCCTCGCACAACAAGATTGCTAATTAGTCCCTTCTCATTACACATCACCCAGTCTAGGATGGCCAGCTCTCTAGTTGGTTCCTCGACATATTGGTCTGGAAAACCATCCCTAATACACTCCAGGAAATCCTCCTCCACTGCATTGCTACCAGTTTGGTTAGCCCAATCTATATGTAGATTAAAGTCACCCATGATAACTGCTATACCTTTATTGCACACATCCCTTATTTCTTGTTTGATGTTGTCCGCACTACTACTGTTTGGTGGTATGTACATAACTCCCACAGGCGTTTTCTGCCCTTTGGTATTCCGCAGCTCCACCCATACCGATTCCACATCATCCAGGCTAATGTCCCTTCCTACTATTGCATTAATTTCCTCTTTAACCAGCAACGCCACCCCGCCTCCTTTTCCTTTCTGCCTATTCTTCCTAAATGTTGAATACCCGTGGATATTGAGTTCCCAGCCTTGATCACCCTGGAGCCATGTCTCCGTGATGCCAATTACATCATATCCATTAACTGTTGTATGCGGTGTTAATTCGTCCACCTTATTCCGAATACTCCTTGCAGTGAGGCACAGAGACTTCAGGCTTGCCTTTTTAACACACTTTGCCCCTTTAGAATTTTGCTGTAATGTGGCCCTTTTTGTTTTTTGCCTTGGGTTTCTCTGCCCTCCACTTTTACTATTCTCCTTTCTATCTTTTGCTTCTGCCTCCATTTTATTTCCCTCTGTCTCCCTGCATAGGTTCCCATCCCCCTGCCATGTTAGTTTAACTCCTCCCCAACAGCACGAGCAAACACTCCCCCTAGGACATTGGTTCCGGTCCTGCCTTGGTGCAGACCGTCCGGTTTGTACTGGTCCCACCTCCCCAAGAACCGGTTCCAATGTCCCAGGAATTTGAATCCCTCCCTTTTGCACCACTGCTCAAGCCACGTATTCATCTGAGCTATCCTGCGATTCCTACTCTGACTAGCACGTGGCACTGGACGCAATCCTGAGATTACTACTTTTGAGGTCCTAATTTTTAATTTAGCTCCTAGCTCCCTAAATTCGTCTTGTAGGACCTCATCCCGTTTTTTACCTATATCGTTGGTACCTATATGCACCTCGACAACGGGCTGTTCACCCTCCCTTTTCAGAATGTGCTGCAACCGCTCCGGGACATCCTTGACTCTTGCACCAGAGAGGCAACATACCATCCTGGAGTCTCGGTTGCAGCCGCAGAAACGTCTATCTATTCCCCTTACAATCGAATCCCCTATCACTATAGCTCTCCCACTCTTTTTCCTGCCCTCCTGTGCAGCAGAGCCACCCATGGTGCCATGAACTTGGCTGCTGCTGCCCTCCGCTGATGAGTCATCCCCCTCAACAGTACCCAAAGCGGTGTATCTGTTTTGCAGGGGGATGACCGCAGGGGGCCCCTGCACTACCTTCCTTGCACTGCTCTTCTTGTTGGTCACCCATTTACTATTTGGCTGTGTACCCTTTGCCTACAGTAAGACAACTCGCTAAACATGCTATTCACATCATTCTCAGCATCGTGGATGCTCCAGAGTTCATCCACCTGCAGCTCCAGTGCTGCAATACGGTCCGTCAGGAGCTGGAGGCGGATGCACTTCCCGCACAGATAGTCGTCAGGCTCACCGGAGGCGTCCCTGACTTCCCACATAGTACAGGAGGAGCATAACACGTGTCCGAGCTGTCCTGCCAAGACTTAACCCTTAGATAAACTTAATTTGGCAACAACAATGCTTAAGATTACTTACTGATAAAGAAAAGAAAAAAGAAAAGCTACTTACCCATCACCAGCCAATCACTTATCCCCTTGGCTGTGACATCACCTTTCGATTTCTTTCTACTTCTTTTTTGCCTTCTCTCCCCGCTGCAGCTGCACTGGTTGGGCCTTTATCGGCCTCACCAACGCCCCGAACTCCCGCCTCTCCTCTGCCGCTGGGCCTTTATAGGCCTCACCGACGCCCCGAACTCCCGCCTTTCCGACTGCTGCCGCCTCTCTCCTGCCGCTGGCTCGGAGGTGCGAGAGGCTATAACAATGAACTGACGTGAGCACAGGAAGGCAGCGGCCGGCCTGTGCGGCAGGCCACTCGGCCCGGGATAGGGGCGGCAAACATCGCGTCATCCTTTTAGCCAGGGATAGGGTCGCCCGGAGCCAGGACGGCTGGAAGGGCCAGGAGCTACTGCGCACGCACGCAGCTGCCGGCACTCTTTTCGGCGCAGGGCTGTAGCTCTGTCCCCTGCTGGTTCTGCTGCACTACGCCAAGTCCCAAGGAGACCTGATCAGCGTGGAGAATACCACGGTAAGGATTAGGCACGCTTTTTGTTCGAGACAGTCGGCGGACCTCACTGAGGTGCGCCATTCTAAGGGTCGGTGGAAACTTGGGCCCCTTGTTTCAAGTGTAGTTCAGCAATAGTAGGGTCCCAGTTAAATTTAGAGCCAATGGGCTGGATTTTAGTTTTTTGAGACCAGGGCAGTAATGGCGACGGGGCAGTCCTGATTACATCTGGAAAAAGTCTGCGCCCTTGCCTGCATAATTGGGGATGCAAAATCAGGCGTTACACAAGGAAGTTTTTGCGCCCCAGCCGAAAATTGCGGCATTAAAAAAGTTTTGTTGGTTTAAGGAACTTCATTGTTATTCAGTGCCGTGCAACATAACGTTGTATACTGTATGGCTTTATTTTGGTGAGGGGAGTTTTTGTTACTTTGTTGCAGTAAAATTTATGATTCATCCTTTGCCATTAGTGTCTGTGTATCATTTCAACGTTCACCGGAAATGTGCCTTTATGGGAGCACATAGCATATCCAGTATTAGCTCCATCCCTCAGTTCTCTCCATTTCGGAGAACCAGTCCATTACGAGCTGGCGATGTGCGAGCATTGGTACGGCAACATCTCCACGCTGCCACCCCTGTGGTTGGTGTGGCTATCCAGTGGGGGCCTCGCCAGGCTCCCCTTCATCGTCATCCTCCTCCTCCTCAGGTGGCCATGCAATCCCCTCATGATGGCCAAGTTGTGCAACATGCAGCATAATGAATTTAGAAACTTGTTGAGGGGAGTATTGAAGGCTGCCTCAAGAGCGGTCCAGGCATCAGTCTGCCTGTAAGAGATGGCATACCTCTGTCAGCACTTCCTTTCAGAGGTGCGGCCTTCTTACACACTCCCCCTCAGAGAGCTGGAGGTATGAACCTGTAAATCCGTGGGGAGTAAGCCCTCCTCCCTAGACATCTTCGGCCTCTCCTCATCCGTGGGACGACATGGCCAAGAGCCCTTCTTCTAGCTTGACGCTGCCTGGCAATAACATGGAGAATGATACGCTGGCGAACTAGTAATGCCACTAGTAATTACATTTTCTCATTCACCTTGTAAGGGCACTGTAATGGCAGATAAAAGTGCCGTTTGCAAGTCAGAGCTTCACTCAGCGTGATGTGCCCAACCGTTGCAGTCAATATGACCTGCGATGTAGGATTCTCATTCCACCATTTAAATATGCTGCCAATACCACCTGCTGTACCCTGGGAACACGTTTTCTGGGCCGAGCGTTGAATGAGGCATTCGGGCTGAAATTTGCATCCGGGGCACTAGCGCAGCTTTGCACGAGGATTAATGTCACAATCTCAATGAAACTCTAGGGCGGGGTGGTAAGTTTTTGCACTGCTGCAAACTATTAGCCGAAAATGCCGGTCGAGCGGTAAAAGCTGTACGTCTGCCGTTAAGCCTAGAAAAGCCAATTACCGCCCCTCCAGGGCGCTAACTGAGGCGCAAGCGACCCGAAAATCCAGCCCATAAACATTAAACCACATTTCAGTACCTAAAAAAAAAAACTTTAAAATGAAATCTTGCCAGTGAAATAAAGATAATAATTGTGGTTAGCTAATCCCTTGTGCTGTATAGCAGAAATAAGAGGTCTATGGTTGCTGTAGTTTGGAATGAAATGATTTAGGATAGCATTGTTCCAGTAAAAGTTCAGACATTATGGCCTAGAAATTCAATAGCGCCGTGCCCATTTTTCAGGTGCCAAACAGGCATATAGGCCTCCAATATGGTGGACAAGAAGCACACACTCATTTCAAGCCAGAAGTGCACTGCCTGCAAGTTGGATTGGGCTTCTCCGTGGGTGTCTAGAACTACTTAAAGCAATGAATAAGGCTCCGCCTCTTGCTGGAGGACCCCGTTCTGATTTTGGAATGCCAATTTTAATATGGTATGGAAACCCCTGGCAACATTGGCCCCCAATGCCAAGATGAAAGCTATCTGAGCTTCCAGAGTAGATGTGAGAGATGTTAATGGAGCTGACCACTCGGTCCATGTTGAATAGAATGTTATGTAGGGCATGTATGTGAGATAGAATAAGGGAAAATGATGATGAGGTGTGAAGAAATCCTCCGCAACGTCTCTTCCAACGTTACTAGTCGCTACAGCCATCACTCTGCCCCTTCCCATGATGCCCAGTACACGTTCTACAAGGGGTAGAGAGTGTGCAGATGGGCCCAGCCTCCTTTGTTGTTTGGAGTTGTTTTTGGGTACAATTGTTTTTATAACTCTACAGACTCTAAGCATTAAAAACTCTGATTAATTATGGACTGAGCACTGGACAGGATAGCAGCGTAGACTTCAGCTCCTTGGGGTGGGATACTAGAATCGAATGCAAATCCAAAATTTGCATCGCTCAATTTCACTGGGCTGCTATGTCAGTATTTTGGGGCCAGGATGCTGAACAGTGCAATTTGCAGCTGCCTAAGCATATCTCAATTTAAAAATGGCACTGAAAGTAGCCATAGGTTGGTCATCCTACCATCCCAGCAGATGGAGGAAAAGGATCAGTGGGACTAATGATATATATGGAAGATCAGGTGTGGCACAGGAAAAGAGCGAAGCTATGCGAAATCCACTCCAGCACTGCTCCTGAGCATCTGACATCAGTATTTCCATATGTCCTATTTACCTTCAAATTAGTAGAGGTACCCTGCTTCTCCAGTTTCAGGCACAACACATCAGTATTATAACACTGGATCTCTGCTGCGGAGCACTGGAAAAGTAAGATCCAAATAGATCAGGTTGGAACATTTTGGTGTTTTCTCACTTCAGTTCATTGTTTGCCTTAAAGCTTGAGTGTGACAGTCTTGGCACATGCAGTATCATATGCATTAACCTACTTGCTTGGTAATTGCCTTTTGTTTTCAGCTTAGTAAATGGTTTGCTTTCTCCTGTGCCTCTCCCAATTGATACAAGTGCGCAGAGACACAAATAATCAGGTTATTAATGTGCACAGCTTTGTGGTGCCTTCCTCTTGCTCCGAGCATCTGCCAGGATAACAAAAGACTTGTACGTGTTGCATTCGGGCACATTTCCACCACACCGAATCGCCAGTCTATGAGGTCTCATTCGGGTTAATGCAACAGCAGTCAGGCGTCTGTGATGAAGCTGTATTCCTGTTCCTGCCAAAGTAATTTCTGAGCAAAAATAAAAGGTTCAAGGCTTGTCAGTATTAGCAGCTAGATAGCTGCTTAGACCTAATGAGAAATTGGACATTGCTAGACTCTGAGCTATCTTGCCAGAGTCATTTTTCCTGCTTGCCTTTTGTCGAAACGACAGAAAGAGATGTTGTTCAATTAAAACCTCTGACCTGTTGTGGGCTCTTGGAGGCAGCCCATTTCAGGTCGGTGATGTGAGTGATTGGCAACATTTAGACAGTTGTGAACCATGCAACATTTTTCACTGTTGCTGTTACAATCAAAGCAACAAAAAAAATCATTGACACTTCCTGTTAGCTGGTTTCCATGGTGACACACATTCCCAGGAGAAATTTGATATAATTAAATTAGGCTTCTTTTGATGTCAATAAATTAAAAGGAGAGATTGTCCTTAAGGCAGTGATCCCACTTGGATTTATTGTAAACTACAATTCCAGGTTTCTTTTTTAATAGTCGTAGGAGTGCTACAAATAAAATTGACTTAAAAATCATACTTCTGTTTCTCTGCTCTAAATATTCATACATACTATACTGTCTACTGGCTGAAAAGTTTGTATTTTATTGGGAAAGTAATTAAAAATTGGCAAGGATATACATTGAGCATCTGTTTTAAAATTTAAATTAAAATTGAAAACTTTATTAATGTAACATTGCTTCCTCTTGATATCCCTTAATGATTTCCATTTCTTTTATAATATTTTTAATTTAAAATATGTGAATGTCATGATTTGGTTTTGAAGAATGACCATTAGAAACTCCTTTTCGTCAATGTGCTTCCCATGATTTTGATAAGGATATTCTTTCAAAAACCTTCTTGCTATCATATTAATCTGTATTTATGCACATCACTTCATAAAACAGGCAAACTACCTGGAACTTTGGTTACTAATTGAAGTATTTTCTAGTTGATGGGGGAAAGAATATGGAAATGTAATACCATGTACGTTATTTTGACATTAAAATGTTTTCTCGAGTTTGTTTCATATAAGCTAACAATGCATTGAATCTGATGCTTCTTATTGCTAACATGGTTTAAAATCTGTTTTAATTTGTATTACAGGTATAGAGGTACAAACTCACAAGTAGTTATTGAATATTGTCAAGTTAATAGTTCTATAAAACCATTTTTTGAATTTTAAACTGTATGCCAATCGAGCAGTCTCTGAAGAAAAATAATTCAGTATTAATTCAAGTCGTCCATCATGGTGAACCATCGATTTAGTAATGAGCGTTTGTATTTTCATTGTATTTTTAAATGCTATTTTTCTTCTTTTCCAGGCGTGCGCTTAGATAGAGTACGTGGAGGACGGCAGAAGTACAAGCGCAGGATAGATGCAGAGAACAGTCCTTACTTGAACCCTCAACTGGTTCAACCAGCCAAAAAGCCATGTAAGGACAAATAATAAATTTATATTGTATTGTACAGGAGGTCCATTAGCATATAAAGCTTCAGCACATTAATTTACAATCCAGTGAAACAATAGCATGTCTTATCTATCCGTGTACTCACCCCGCACACACAACCAGTTAAAGAGTTTGCAAACAGATGAGAGTGATGACAGGGAAGAGCTAATCCAGTTTCCATTTTATAAATCGCCAGAGTTTGTTTTTCATCAAGGGGTAGCATGGTGTACTTTGTGAAAAATGATGTACAATCAGGTGGAAATATTTTGAATTGTCCATGTTTTTTCTATGCAGTTCAATTAAACAGACAGTGCTTTTCACAGCAGTAGGGTTGCAAATGTATTTTCTCTCAAATTATAATCTGGTTAGCGACAGAGTCATCAGACATTTTTAAGAGATTTTATTTTATTTTGTGGTTTCCTAAAAGTTCGTAATCCCTTTGAAATTGTAATTTTGTTTATATTTGTGTCCCATGACTGTGATTTTAAAATGAGGATTATTAAACAATGCGGAACATTGACAGTATTAAACACATCTGTGGTATGTTTTCTCTGAGCCTCTAAGCTAACCATAGTGTTAAACTCAAAACACTAGAATGAAGATTACAAATCCTGTATAAGCTGGATATTGTCTTTTTAAATCTTTAAGCTTTTATGATGAGAGTTTGCCATCAAGAGAGTACATGTTAAATTTTAGGTGCTATTCCCCTCCATTCGCTTTATTTGACTGTTAAAGAAGATAGTAAAGAATAAATATGGTATAAAATAAATCATCAATGTTGCATTGCAAACCTGATTGAATAACTGGATTATTTCTGTCAAGTTGATTACATTTATTTTTATTGGCAACTCGTTCAAAATCATACAATGTATGGGCCTATATTAGTAATTCTTTTGGCCACAAGAAATGTATTATAATTTTAATGCATGGCTCTACGTGTGCCTTTTGAGCAAAATTGTGCATAGCCACGGACAAGATAGTTGCTGTTTGTATTTTCCAACATATTCTTTCTATTAAATAATAAATAATTAAGTATAGCTGAAAGCAATTCATGGAATTTCAGATGTTAATCGGACTAGAGCTCACACTTTTACAAGGGAGGGCACAGTGTGCAATATACCATATTGATGAAACATTGCATTCACATTTACATTTCTGTAAATTACATTATATTAGACAAGGCTTCATTGCAAAATCCTATCAGAATCCAATTTTTAATAAAGATATCCAAATAAGAGAACATATTTAGTACTTTTAATGTTACCCTGACATCACACCCATCTATTTTTTCCAAGTCCTTGAGTAGTTAGAATGATAAATCCGTACGAAGCCTTTAATTTGCACCTTATCTTAAAACTGAGTTAATTTAATCCATCTTAAAAATTCAAAAAATCAGATATATGTAATTTTTTAAAGATGTGTACTTTATCTGTCAGGATTCCTACAAGAAATGTACAAGAATGTAATTTTGAGGACCCTGGGGGAAACCATACTAAGTTATTAAAAGTGAAGTATAGTGCATTCACCTTATACTTCGCTAGAGGTGACACCATTTTAAGTTCCCCTAGATTTTATATATAGCAAAAAATCAGAATAACTGGAATCAGGAATGAAAGTTTTTTTTCTAAACCTATGCATTCTATAATGATATTTCCTGACAAAATAAAAGTGCAGCTATGGTGCGCAGCACCTCCTCTTTATGATTTCCGGTGCCATTATAGTATTTAAAATATCTGGGATAATTTCTCTATCTTTCACTAATCCAGACTAGCAATTAATTATTATGTCTGTCTGTCTGACATGCCACTTGACTGAACACCTCAACTGGTTGTAAAATACAAAGTCCCATACAGACCTGACTATCAGAGATGTCTACAATTATATTTAACTTGATATTCTTGAGTATTTGACCACACATACAACCCTCTCCCCCTCCCTGTTAAAATTGCTAGGTAATGTGTTTAAAGCTTATTTTTTAAAAGGTTAGCTTAAAAATATATACATTTCTTTGCACCGATTTGTTTTTTCTGAATTCTGAATTTATCTTAATTTCTTTCCAATCCACAATACATCTGAATATTAATAAGATTGCATTGTTCTGTGTGTTATTTATTTTGGATAGTCTTACCACTTGCCGATCATTGCTCATTATCTAAGAGCTGCTGTGTTGATTTTCTGCAGTTCATTTAATTAGCATTTTTTTTAAATAAACATTTATAAAATACATGGTCAATTTTTGACTTGTGTCAGGAAGTGCAGCATGTCTTGTACCTTGGATGTAGTCTAAGAGATTTTCTGGGTCCTGATTGATTATTTGTGCATAACAAAGCCATTCTGATGAAAATTGGGTTGTATTGATTCTAATTAAGGCAACATTAAATAAGATTTACCAAGAGATACCGCTTGCAGCTACTCAATTCCCTGAGTGATGAGGCTGTCTAAACTGATGCAAACGTTTCTTGCTTTCTCTTGCCTGGGCCTTCTATTCTAGTCAACAAGATTGTCTCGCACTTGCTTGTGGCTGAGCCAGAGAAGATCTACGCCATGCCTGATCCCACCGTTCCTGACAGTGACATCAAAGCCCTCACTACACTGTGCGATCTGGCAGACCGAGAGCTGGTGGTTATCATTGGATGGGCAAAGCATATTCCAGGTACCAAAAGAAAACCCAAAAAATGCATTGTTAAGCATGTCATGAAGATGAAAAGAAATTGCCCTTTAAGTGTTTGGTGCTGAACTTTCAACAGTTGAGATACTACAAAAAACACCATCAGTTTTACTTAGCACATTATGCAACTAACTGAGCAGGACTAGTGATTTTATAAAGATTTATTTTGGTGATGTTCATTTGTGGGATGCATTTGGTAGCTCATCACCATCCAATGTTAGTTCTGTTTGGGTTGGGGAAAACTATGTTTATTGTTGGGGGAATGGAAACTGGCAGGGAAGGTGAGTTCAGTGCCTTTACACACACAAATTTACCACTTCATCATCACTACCATCATTCATTGCTGTGTATTAAGTAAACCGCATTGCATTTGGTTTCACCCAACCTTTTATCGTTAAGTTCCCTGTCTTTGAAACATTTATGTGTAAGTTCACTGTAGTAAGAGCCTAACTTTTACCTTTGAAACTAGATGGGGACAGTATGAGATGTAAATTTCACTGAATTATACTGGACACCATTGTTATTTGTAATGAAGCAAGACCTGCAGTTTTATTAACCCTTTGCGGACCTGCAGCAATATTTCTGTATCAAAATAATTATGGTTGGTTTATCGATTTATCCAGTTTTGTGACTGTTCTGATCGTCATGAACCTCCATTAATTTCCATCAAAAAATCTTCCAATGCAATCCCATTGCAGAAAAAGCATTTCTAACATGCAACCCCTATAATTTCTAAAAAAGAAATCTTACCATATAATAACGCAAAATAAATTCTGTAATAATTGACAACAAAAATCTCAAATTTCCCCATAACTGTCCTCATCTCACCTTTTTCAATTCTGATCCCAGAGACCTTTGTACTAAAAAGGCACAGTTGGTAGAGATCGCTGAAGTAACTTAAAAAACGTCAGAAGGACTGAGTTACTGAGATGAGCACAAAGAAAGATCGAGCATAATAGAGGGAAAGAGAAAATAGAGAGAAAAAAGAACGGAGTAAGCGGGGGTTGTGGGGGGGACAACAAAACACAAATCTCTTCATATAGCCATGCACACTGGACATCTCTATGATGGTCACATGAGCCACAATAGCAATAAAGCCTCCCTGTCCCAAAATGTAAGCCATCCAGAATGCACAAAATTCTGCATCACTAGCACTAAGAGACCTAGTCTAACCTCAGCCTTCAAGGCCCAAACCCTTTCCATAAGTGCTCTGAGTCCCCTTGCCTGATCCAACAGATAAGCAAAGCCCTTGAGATGCAATTGCAAGACATCAATGAGAAAGAAAGCGGCAACATCAGATCAGTACAGATAACATATGCGAAACACTATGCTCTACCTCATAAATTACTCAGCAGCAGTGCCACGGGTGATCTATTAGTATTATCTAAAGAATACTGTAGATTGAGAAAAAGTTCCAGGATGTCCATGTTAATTTTTATTTTGTAGATTTCAGGTTTAGAACATTCTGAAAACTAACATGTACAATTGGCTGTTTATTGTCTCATGCAATTTGGACAATTGGAAGTTACTGGTTAAATAAATATTTCACTTAGATCATATTCCTTGCCCTATTTTGTTTTAAATATAACGTAAGGTATATACTGAGACTTGCATCCTGATTAGAATCCTGCTACATGAAGAAGGTTTGAATAGGCTAATATTAGTTTATTACTTATATTACTTTCTATTAAAATTTAGTCTCTCAGTTTCTTAGTGCAGAAGTGTTTCAGCTCCTTGTCTTTGTGGGAACTCAGTGCATAAAATGGAGCTTTGGGAAGCTACCAATAAAGTTAAAATCAATATTTCCATTAACTTCTGCATCTCATCTTCTTGGTACTAAAAGATATTATTATTCTGATTTAGAATTTATCCACCAATAAGGCATCATCGCTAAACATGGTCCTTTTCAAGTCTCCATGTAAAATGTAGCCAGGTTATATTTTATTTGTATCTTATTTGTATTATAGTTGAATATTTAAATGACACTCATCATAGTACCTTAAAGAAGAAAGTTATTTGGGAAGGTGCTTTTAATGCAAAGTACTCCAATTGCCAGGGTAAGTGGGTATCCTTACCATGTGTCCCTACCATAGTCAAACAAAGGAAGGATGTTTGATAGAAGGTTTGATCCCTGGATTGGTTATCAAGGATATGAGTCTCTAGAATCAAACAAACCATCTACAGTTCTACAGTAATTGACAATTTGTACTTGATGACACAGAGCAACTTAATTTAGCTAGCTTAGAAGACTGTTCTAAGGGCACAAAAGCCACAGCATATTAAAAAGGTTATTTAAAGGAACAAAGCCTTTACTTGAAGTTATCTGCCGACCCTATAGTGGAATGTAGTGATGCCAACTTTATGGTGCTCAGTAAGATAATGGGACTAAAGGCAGATAAATCCCCTGGACTGATGGCTTGCATCCTAGGGTCTTACGAGAAGTAGTGGCAGGGATTGTGGATGCATTGGTTGTAATTTACCAAAATTCCCTGGATTCTGGGGAAGTCCCAGCAGATTGGAAAACTGTAAATGTAACACCTCTATTTAAAAAAAGGAGGCAGACAAAAAGCAGGAAACTATAGACCAGTTAGCCTAACATCTGTGGTTGGGAAAATGTTGGAGTCCATTATTAAAGAAGCAGTAGCAGGACATTTGGAAAAGCAAAATTCGGCCAGGCAGAGTCAACATGGATTGTCATCTTTAACAAATTTTCTGAAGTTCTTTGAGGATGTAACGAACAGGGTGGATAAAGGGGAACCAGTGGAATGTATTTGGATTTCCAGAAGGCATTTGACAAGGTGCCACATAAAAGGTTACTGCACAAGATAAAAGTTTACAGGGTTGGGGGTAATATATTAGCATGGATAGAGGATTGGCTAACAAACAGAGAACAGAGAGTCGGGATAAATGGTTCATTCTCTGGTTGGCAACTAGTAACTAGTGGGTTGCCGCAGGAATCAGTGCTGGGACCCCAACTATTTACAATCTATATTAAAGACTTGGAAAAAGGGACTGAGTTTAACCTAGCCAAGTTTGCTGACGATACAAAGATGGGAGGAAAAGCAATATGTGAGGAGGGCAGAACAAATCTGCAAAAGGACATAGACAGGCTAAGTGAGTGGGCAAAACATTTGGCAGATGGAGTATAATGTTGGAAAGTGTGAGGTCATGCACTTTGGCAGAAAAAAAATCAAAGAGCAAGTTATTATTTAAATGGAGAAAGATTGCAAAGTGCCGCAGTACAGCAGGACCTGGGGGTACTTGTGCATGAAACACAAAAGGATAGTATGCAGGTACAGCAAGTGATCAGGAAGGCCAATGGTATCTTGGCCTTTATTGCAAAGGGGATGGAGTATAAAAGCAGGGAAGTCTTGCTACAACTATATAAGGTATTGGTGAGGCCACACTTGGAATAATGCGTGCAGTTTTGGTTTCCATATTTACGAAAGGAGGCAGTTCAAAGAAGGTTCACTAGGTTGATTCCGGGGATGAGGGAGTTGACTTATCAGGAAAGGTTGAATAGGTTGGGCCTCTACTCATTGGAATTCAGAAGAATGAGAGGTAATCTTATCGAAACGTATAAAATTATGAGGGGGCTTGACAAGGTGGATGCAGAGAGGATGTTTCCACTGATGGGGGAGACTAGAACTAGAGGGCATGATATTAGAATAAGGGGCCGCCCATTTAAAACTGAAATGAGGAGAAATTTCTTCTCTCAGAGGGTTGTAAATCTGTGGAATTTGCTGCCCCAGAGAGGTGTGGAAGCTGGGACATTGAATAAATTTAAGACAGAAATAGACAGTTCCTTAAACGATAAGGGGTTATGGAGAGCGGGCGGTGAAGTGGAGCTGAGTCCATGATCAGATCAGCCATGATCTTATTGAATGGCTGAGCAGGCTCGAGGGGCCATATGGCCTACTCCTGTTCCTATTTCTTATGTTCTTATGTTATCTTTGATCTAATCTTGGTTTTTGATTGTTTCATTACTATTTGGCATTTTTGACCAATGAAAACAAAGGTCACTCGCAGGTAAGGCATTATCTAAACATAAAATAGTTACTTATGCCTTGCATTTTCTGTAATGATCAGTGGAAACATTGGCCTGATGCCATCCTGAGCTTCAGGTACCCACCATCAAAAAAATAAGCAATATGTCAGACTTTCCAGCACTGCCTGCAACAGAACTCTCTATTCATTGGCATAGCAAAAAAAAAATGGCATTTTGGTGAACCAGTTTGAAGTCGGGCTGTTTGTTTTTTGTACTGTTGTGCTCTTTTCAGGTTCATATTGTGGCAATGTAATGGAGCAGTGAATTTGGAATTTGATCCTGAATTAACCATTGCTATGCCTTGCTTGGAGGTGCATGACTGAAAACTCTTCCACTTTCTGGTAATGTTAGCTTTCACCTTGGTGAACATAATTTTTACCCTAAAACTAAATTAAGTTAGAAATCTGACCTGAGTTTCATAACAGCCAAAATCTATTGTCTTTTTAAAGTGGGGGTTGGACAAAAATTAAACGCAGCAATTCAAGATCTTCTAGATGGCAGGTGCCTTTTTTCTCATGCTGGGTAAATATAAGAACAAAAGGCATAGTTGAAGATTCAGCTGGAAAAAAAAGAGTTTAATTTCTGAATGTGTCCAAGACAAGACACAAACGTGTGAACCACATAGCCACTGATGAAATATTATTTAACAGTGATCGTGAATTAAGAAATTGGGTTGTGATAAAATCAGTTCTTCTGATGTGAAGAAAGAGCACTAAAGAAATTGCTTTGATTAATTCTGTATCACAAAGCGCTTAACTCAGCTGTGTCCACAACAGGGGCAAATATTTAAAGAAAAAATAAAATGACTTTATCAGTAAATAGAATTAGGCTACCCATGCTAATAAAGCAGCTGAACAGAAAGCGGGCGTTATGAAATTTGAACAGTCCTTATCTGACAAAGAGCACAATGAAATTAGACAGCACTTGACTTCAGTCATTTCAAGTTAGAGTGGAATGAGTGGGTACAAGAGACGGAGGCTGTGCCCTAATAGCCCTTTACTATGACAGGGCCCCCACCATTAGCATCCTTTTATATTCTCTAAAATTGCTCATGCTTCCTATTCTGGCTCCTATCTGCCTGCCTCCTTTTTTTTTTCTCTTTCAATTTTGTACGTGCTTGGATAAGCGCATGCTAACACAATATGATTGAGCTGTAAAATGGAATCCTGTCGGCTTTAATCTCTTTTATGTAGATACTGTGGTACTTCCACACTCTGCTTCATCCAGTCTATTGTAAGATGCACAGAATGGACCAGAGAGTAATGTAGGCTGAATCAAATATTGAAGCTAGGTTTCACACATATGATAAAAAGATTAGCAATGCAGCAGACAGACGTATTGTTATATTTTGTGTTGGATTAGAATATTCACATGTTACCACATTAACAAAATGCTGGAGGTGCTTACTCAGGCATTGCTACGACAGCACTCCACAATTCATCCCCATGTTAAAAGAACTAGTATCTCTTTTTCCCCTTTGTAAGCTGCATTCAGTAACTGTGACACACTAAAACTGCCTGACATCCTCTTACAGTACTTACATCTTTAGTACTTGAAACTTTCCTCTTCTCAGAGCTCTACTCTCCAAAGTCTTTAAAATCTTCAATATTTCACAGAAGCATGCCATTCTAATCATTGTATTCATGACTACTTAAGGGAAGAAATAAAAATATACCTTGGGAGAGAAATTCAACATCATTGCACCTGTTTTTTGGGGGATAAATCAACATTGGGGGCTGGATTTCAGGTGGATGCAGAGAAGATGTTTCCATTGATAGGGAAAATTAGAACTCGGGGGTTTAATCTTAGAATAAGGGACTGCCCATTTAAAGGAGGAGGAGGAATTTCTTCTCAGAGGGTTGTAAATCTGTGGAATTCGCTGCCTCAGAGAGCTGTGGAAGCCAGGACATTGAATAAATTTAAGACAGAGATAGACAGTTTTTTAACCAATAAGGGAATAAGGGGTTATGGGGAGCAAGCAAGGAAGTGGACCCGATTCCATGATCGGATCAGCCATGATCGTAATAAATGGCGGAGCAGGCTCGAGGGGCTCTATGGCCTATTCCTGCTCCGTTTTCTTCTGTTTTTATGATCTCCTGCACCCGATCTCCCCCAGCAGTGAGCCAGCTGCCAAATTGGAAGCTGGTGATCTCTAGGCATGCAGGGCACTCACCTGTAACAGGCATTAGACGGCAAATCCCGTTCAGTCCTCATGCACTGATCCTGCAGGCACCCGATCGAAATTGGACACAAAATGGGCAAAGCTTGCGGTCAGTGCACATGCTCCACCCGGTTTTACTGGGCCTTGCTCCATCTAACCAGCGGTCCTTAGATGGACCGCTAGAGGCCGCTCAAAAAAAGTAAGAAAACTTTTTAATAGTTTCAATTCTGTGGAGCCAAGAGGAGCAGGAGTGTTCCTCTTTATAAAATGACTGCAGCCTATCTTCATGTCAGAGTTGGCCAGACTCTGACCAGCGTGCTGCATTGGCTTGCCTGATTGAGGTCCCCAGTGTGCTAGCTGAATGCAAATGAGATCTGAGGTCTAATTCCGATTGGGCGTCAGGCCGACTTCTTCGGGCATGTGCTCAGATCGTGCTGCCCATTTCGGATGCTAATGAATTACACTTTAAGTTTAGTCACTGTTATGCAGGCAAATGCATTAAGTTGTACTTCCTACAAACAGCAAATGAGATGAATGACTTGTTAACCTGCTTTCTTTTTGATTGAGGAAGGTCAGGGCATAAGAAGGAGAATTTCCCCATTAGTAACCTCTTTTAAAAAAAATCATTTAACAAGAATGTTGATAAACTTAAACATCCTATTATACGTGTCTTTTGTCTTCATTTAATATTTTTGTTTAAAGTGTGACTTATGTATGATATCTGCAGAAGAGCTGGCTTTGAGACATTATTGAGCCCAACCACATGAAGCAGTTCATTTATCAGCAGTGCACAAAGTAGTTTACCCAGGGTGCTTCAGTAATCATATAATTTTAATTGCATGTTTTAATTTGGTTCATTTGTACTGCCAAGCACAATTATTCTTCCCAGCCAGTTCCCCCAATGAAAACCATACTTGAGTTTTTGAAAAGGCTTGTTTAAACATTAACAAATGCAAAAGGATATTATCAGGTAATTTGTGAGAACGTTTCTTTGAAAAGCTGCGCTGATAGCAAAATTCACCTTCAGAAAGAGATAGTCATAGCAACAGAATGGTAGAATATACACTGTTTATTCCAAATCATACAATTTTACTGCATAGTAGGAAGGCATTCAGCCCAGCGTGCCATTGAAAGAGCTAACCCACTCCCCTGCTCTTTCCCCACAGCCCTGCAAATTTCTCTCCTTTGAATATTTATCTATGGAGCACTTCATTTTAGATCTTCAGTAAGAGCATAAGAACATAAGAGCAGGAGTAGGCCATTTGGCCCCTCGAGCCTGCTCTGCCATTCAATAAGATCATGGCTGATCTTCTACTTCAACTCCACTTTCTTGCACTATCCCTTAATATTCTTGGTCACAGACTGATAGCAATAGCAGAATGTAAATAAAGAAGTGATGTCATTAACATGAGCTGCATCATAAGAGGTAAAGTTAACATTATAAATACAAACCGTTTGTGTCCAAACCTTTCCCATGTAACTTTGTTACTTTCAAAGACATCAAGGTTCATTAGTTTCCTTTCCTTCCTCTTGTTCTTCCCATATCAAGTCTCCATGCTTGGTCACTGCCTCTATCAATGTTGGTCTGTGCTCAACCAACAGGAGTTGAATGAGACTGACCGGGGTTGATTTGACCTCCAATTTTCCCTCCTCCTCCCCAGCAGGAAAATGTTCCACTTCCATAGCTTGGTTGATATTGGGGAAATTGTGTTATAAAGTTTTGGGCTATATCACTCCATTACACAGCCTATTTGGAATACCACTGCACTGAGAAGCTGAGTCTGTAAATCCTCAGAAAAAATACTTATTGTTATACTGATGACATTTGGAAGGAGTCTTAATGGATTCTTGACTTAAGTTGCATTAGTCCTTCTGTAGGCTAATTTCACTATAAAACACTCATTTTTTGAAACAGTAAAACAGAATTTTTCACCTGTTTAAAAAAAATTTCCGACGGTTAATATTAACCAGGATGGGTGTAAATTTTCTCTGTACTGACCAAAAAAAGCACATGTTCATTTATGTAAATTAGGTGTTTTACTGTGTGGAGTGGAGATTGATACTCCAGATAATATTGGACAAAACCCTCTATATTTGCACCTTTAATAGCAGTTTGGGTACATAGCTATGGCCTCTGTCTATTTACACCATTATTGAGCAGGGAAGGCAGAGTTTCACAGATGTATACTCAAAATCATGCACAGAGTGCTGCTCATTGACTCCTGGCTGCCAGTGAAACTTTGAAAAGAGCTCATTAGTAGACTTTTATCACTGGAAATTTATCTATGTACCAACCACAGTATAATTACAACTGATGCTGAGCACTAGCAGTACCAAATCGGGCTTTAGTATAGTTAAATAGATCAGGGCACCACAGCATCAAATTGACTGTATAGCTTGGGCATTAAATGTAAGCTTTATCATGTAACCCTTTCATTTAGTGATGTGAACACTGCAGAAATGATCTTGTCTGATATCAAATGCTGACTTTTCTGAAGTACAAAGAGAAGTGTAGTGAATCCAAGAACAGTCCCCAAATCACAGCAATCTGATTCTAAGGATATCAATTTCTGAAAACCTTTTTTCATTATTGGCCTCCATGGTAAGCATGTCAAAATCCTGCTCATAAAAACATTTTTTTCTTGGAAGAGGAATGCAGCATTCTTTTTAGCATCTTAATTGTAGTCTCTCAATAAACAAGGAACTTGTTCAATTGAATCAAAAAAACATTTTTTGGTGCACTAAGTATTAAATCCAAGGAATCATTTTTCTACTGTATTCCTGTTTTTAGTGTTGTTGGAATTGCTTACAGGATATTTTCATTCTGTTTTGCATTGCTCTTTGCTTCTTACTGGGTTTGAGGTAAACTCCTGGATTCAGAATAATCACTATTTTCACGTAGATAGGAGTAAGTTAGAAATTCAAATCATCTCAGATATTTCTATATACACATAGGCATAGAGTCAGTAAACACAAACATGTAGGTTTTGGGAGCAAACCTGTTTCGATAGTTGTCAAGGGGTTATATAAGTTTACTTAATCAAGGGTATAATTATGCTACAGAAGTCTTTTAAGTGAGAAATAAGTTGTAACGGTTCTTTGCAGATGTTGTTACGTGTATTTAGTTTAGAAAACTGAAGTACTTTAGAAGGAAGGTTAAGGAGCTTGGATTTTTGACAGCTCTAAATTCCATTAAACAAAAAAGGAATATTGTCTCCTTAACCTGAACAAACAAGCTGCCACACATTTTTTATATCTATTTCCTCTTCACTTGAAAGCGTTGTTTTTCAGCCGCTTTTTCAGAGTGTCAAAGTCAATTTAATGCATTTCACTATGCTGAGTAAATCAGAACCGAAATCCTTGCTAAAAGTGAAAATTTGATTTGCTAAAAGGAGCTTAGGGCAACTATTAATCAATACATCCAGAGTGTCAGCGCTGAGGCCCTGATAGACAGTGATGCATTTGGATATTGGTTGAAGCAGATGGAGGCTTGCTGGATAGGGTTGTGGCTGCTGGGGTGTTCCTGGTAAAGTCACATTCAATTCCACAGAGAGCTTGTCATCACCTGAGCTGAAACAAACCTTTTTAAATCAGCTGCTCATCAATTTAAGCAGCCCAATCTCCTTAGCAAGTGTTCTAGATATTGCTACTCTGTTTATTATACTGCACTCTCACTTGTTCCATTCAAAGTGCACTTTTTCTCTGCCTATTTTGCTCAACATTTCCTCCCTACTTCAGTAATTTTACCTTTTGAGTGTTAAAGGAAGGGCAGTGCAGCTTTATTCTGGATTGTCTCTCTGATTTTGAAAGGATTTTTGTAATTGTTGATTAAAACTAAAACAAACAATGAACAAGTAACGTGGCTAATGAGAAGCTGCCAACAGCACAACACCACATAAATTTTCCATTTCCATAAATACGCAAAGAAGAATTCAATAGAACAGTAAGGTCACCACACAGATTTGAAGGTAAAAGCAAATATGTCTTTCATTGGCTATGGAAAAAAGCTGCAGAACCTATTTGGGCTAAGTATCAAAATCTCTAAGTACACTAATCATTTCTCCTGCCCATTTGCTCCAAAAACATTCCATTGTTATCCTGTGTTCTACGGCTGCTTTTGCCTGCAGAATTGTTCATTGATTTATTTCTTTTAACCCCCATAGACTTCTAAAAATTCTTCTGTACAAATTGATCTGGCTATCCAATTCAAATAAAACTTTAAATTGTTAAAAGATTTCACAGCAGCTGTCAACATTTTTCCCAGCAGTTCCTTTGTTCTTTAAGTCTGTGAAACCTCTGTGTATGATCTCACAAGCTAACAGGCTGTGAAATCAACCATACAAATAGAGCTGCTAATAATTGTGTACTGAGGAAGCAAATAAACACAGTTTTAAAAAATAATGGTCACCTAGAGTAGCACCATTGAGTTTGTGATTACTATTGTGACCTCTTACAGTCATCCCAAACCCACGTATAAAAGTATTTTCACTCTTCTAGGATTCTTAGATCACAAACAGTTTCTGAACAGAAGAGGTAGTTAATTAAAATGATGAGATAGCACGTTGTTGCAATGTAGTGGAGCACCAATATGCTGTGTCACAGATCAGGAGCATGTGGGGCTGCTCCTTCAGTTCTCCCAAGCAGGGAGTTCCTGTTCTCAGCTGTACTAATGGGAAGGTTGCGAGTCAAATGCCAAATGTCTTTTCATAGGGAACAAGGAAAAAATCATACTTCAAGTTCCAATCACATTCATGTTGGTGGGAAGTGGGGGTGGAGGGGGAGCAGGAGAATGTACCTGTGAATAGTTCAAGTGCATGACCTGATCTAGTTGTCTAAACAATGCAAGTGTTAATTCCATGTGTCTTAAATGCATTACTTTTCTCAGATAAGGTGGATCTGCACCTGCTTAACCTACATGAGAAAGGATTAATTACCAGTACAGAACAGTGTTAAATTGAGTCAGCACATTTCTGGCAACGCACATGTTGACCTGGCTAGAGAGACTAGTAGAGTGTTAATGGCAAGCTTGGCTTTACTATAAGTGGGAGTCAGCAGTTTTAAACCAACCTGCTCTAATTCCCCTGTAACAATCAGATCATTTGCAAAGTTAGGAGAGTCCAGACCATTTCCTTGGTACTCCTACTTTGACAACATGAATGGTAATTGAAACTAGGCTTGTAACTCAGTTGTTCTTTTTGGGAGTCCAGTGCTCATTTTAACTGCCAGATCTTGGTTATTCTATTTGCGCATTCCCAGTTACATGAATATTGAGCTTTAAATTTGACATTGGTACAATTAATTGCATAAATTAGGTTATTATACATTTAAAATAAAAATATTAAGATCTTAAATATTTTGACCGTGGTTAATAATTTTACTTTGTGTTGTTGGACATTTACCATAGTATCCACCATGCAAATATTTGGCTCCCAGGGTTATAATGAGGTGATGAGTATTCAGATCTAAAAATGTTTAGAATTAGTGGCTGTTACTAGTGCAGTCAGATTTAATATTCACTATTACCTGGTTGGCTAACTGAGTGAGGAAGTTATGAGTTCAAGCCCCAATGCAGAACTTGAACACATAATCTAGGCTGACACTTCAGTCCAGTACTGAGGGAGTGCTGCATTGTTGGATGCGCTGTCTTTCAGATAAGACATTGAACCAATCTGAGTGTAAAAGAGCCCATTGCACTTTTTGAAGAAGAGCTGGGGAGTTTTCCTAGAGCTCTACATAAGGTCGCTCTTTCAACCATCATCACCAAAACATATAGTGGCCGAAATTAAGGGTCTCAAAGAGACCCGTTAATGCCTGTTTGTGGTGGACATTCCTAAAAATCAAATGGCTGCCGCTCTGGGTTCAACAGGCCGACCCACTCTAAATTCAGGTCAGGGATTTTTCGGCCTGGACCCCGTCCCGCCCAAGTAGATGCCCCACCAAATTAAAATAAAATAAATACTTACCTATCCATTTTCAGCTCGATTCGTTGGTCTCCTGCCGCACGGTGCCCTAGGCAGGTTTTTCTGCCGGTGCACCCTCTGAAGACTATGCGGCCCGGCAACGCTGCCACCCGTAAAGGGGAGGACCCATTGCCGCAATGCAAAAGTTTTTGCCAACTGACTTGCTGATCGGCTGGCAAAATATTGCCTCCAGGTTCAGCCGGGCTACCAACGGGCAGCCTGGCACCCCCTCTTGGGTGTCAGGCCACTGGCCCGGCCAAAACCCTCCCTGGTGGCCCAGAGCCAAAGTTTAAAAAATGATTGCATCTCTCCTCTTTAATGGAGGGGAGAGAGCATGGTGGCACACACGCGCTGTGATGTCATCACATTGATTGACAGTGGCGGATGGCCCCACCGACCCATTTTCAGCCAATCAGTCTGGCTTTGAGTCTGAGGCCCACCCCCATTATGATCCATTTCCTGTCGGACTTTAAAAAAAATTCAAAGTCCTGAAAATAGATCTACTCACCACACCAAATGTTCCAGAGGTGAGTACCGGTTAAAAGCTCATAGTTGTTCCAGCTTTCTGGTGCACCTGAATTTTGGCCCCATAGTCTGGTCAGTAATCTCATTGTTGTTTGTGAGATCGGAGCCAGGGGCAGCACTTGCCAGCCCACACTGCGATATGTATGCACACTAAGCCCGTGCAGCAGAGCAGGTCTCCAGTCGTCTTGGATAACTCTTGCCACTGGACCAAGGCCTAGCTCTGTCAAGCCCGTGTGGTGGCTGGTGTGCAACGGCCACCACACGTTAAAAAAATCCACGCACAGGCATCTTCCACCTTTCAGGATGTAGTTCAGGATCTGAAATATTAGATCCTTCATTGAAACACTTGTGAACTCATCCATTTTTGGCGTGGAAGCAAGTCATTCTCGTTTCGAGGGACTGCCTATGGTGATGATGGTTTGTGGAACAGTTCTGTGTAGAAATTGGCTGCCACATTAGCCTACATAACAACAACGACGACGTCACTTCAAAAGGTAATTCACTGGCTTTTGGATATCCTGAGGGCATGCAAGTTTGTTCATTTGTTCGCTCACTATTTTATTAGCACATATTTTCAAGCCAAAGATCATAGTCTCAAGGCTATTTGTATCCTGCAAACATTATTACTATTGCGCAATTTTTGTTTTCCAGTTTAAGTGCCAAGCACTTAAATGCACATAAAGAACATCTTAATATTTACTTTGGTTGTTTAATCATTACATGAATGTGGATTATTTCAATTGATAGCATGAAAGTTGCTTATGAGCAGTGGATTAATTGCCATTAAATGTGATAGCTCACGGGGATATTTAAAATCCAGCAACACACCAGGTAATTACACATGACTGACCTGCTCATCTGGCAATAATTTACTGATAGTCCTGATAAAGTAATTATTCTCTTTTGTTGAAGTCTTCAGTACAATTTCCCTTCAACTTATGCATTCTTTCTGCAGCCATGCTATTCCAGGATCCTGTAGATGCACACTGCTCATTGCATCATATAACTAGTCTCCACTAAATGGCCGGGATTTCACCAACGGAGGCAAGTTCAATGCGGGCAGCATGGGAAACCTGCTCCGAACTGCAGCCCACTCTCTCCCTTCAATCTGCAGTGGCTGGGGCCTGTTATGCCCGCCCTGCAGGCTCCCCAGCCAATTAATAGAAGCTGGTCTGATGATGTCATCTGATGACGTGTCATCAGTCGGTTTCCTTAAAGGGACCATTCCCAACTTTTATTTGACAGTTCTTCTGTTTGTGTTTTGCAGCACTGAGCTACTGCAAACAATGACAAGCTCTGCACAAAGGTGCACGGCTGCACCCAAGCTTTTCCATGACTCCCCCCAGCATGCAGGGAGTTTCTCTTCCATTCCAATAGACGGATGAGACCTCTCCAGGAGATCAACGCAGCCTGGTTGCAAATTGCACATGAGGGCACAAGCAGGGATGTCATCAAGAGGACCAAGCTGCAGTGGTGCAAACCTTTCAATGATCTCAGTAGATCACGAAACGTTACTGCAAAGCCACAACCAACCTCATCCTGCTGTGCCACTCATCACATCCCCATCACTCTGCCTTTCCTACCCTACTCCTGCACATCCTTACTCACACCAACTTACCTTGCACCTCCACCCATCCCTTTCTCTATCTACATTATCAGTTCCCTATTTCACTAGCCATCCTTCACACTCACCCTCATCCTTGTCCAATCATACCCCAACTAACAATACACAAGGGTAGGCACTTGGTCCCTCAGCCAATGTTCATGTATAGTTAATGTGTTGTCAAACATTGACATTTTTATTTTCAGCACTTTGCATTCTTGGACAGATTTGTGGGCACCTTTGGAAGTGGTTTAGTGAATGTAGTGAATGCTGAGACATAAAAGTACCCCAGAGTGGTCATGAGTGTGAAAGGAATGGGTTGGACATTGCAGGGATGCTTTATGGAGCTGGTGTGGGGTAGTGCCAACCTGGTGCATAATGTGGCAGCCAGGGTGTACTGCATGAAATGAAGTAAATCTGGCCATGGTAAGGCCATCACTGGCGTCCCGATGTGCTGATGCCCTGTGTACTGTGCAGCATCAGGTGATTGCGGAGAAAGTTGGTGTTGTTGGTGGTGATGCTGGTGTGCCTGGTCATGTTAGGGCTGACTGTGGTGGGATTCTAAGGACCAAGGTGAGATTTTTTTCAAGGGCACCGATGCTGCTGGAATAGATGGCAGGTGAGGTTGAGGTGACAGAAGCACCCTGTCAGTGGCGAGAGAAGTCGCTCCAAGGAGGTGACAGTGAATAGAGAGTTCACTGCAAACACTTTCAAAGTGCATACAGCTCAAAGTCTCTTCCAAACCCTGAAGGCTTCAGCTTGGTAGCTTTTATACCACTTCTGCAGTTGTCAACTAACCAAAGCAATCGTCACTGAGAACCCGTCTCCACTTACCTGGCATGTTCTCCGAGGCATGCCACACCAGTCAAAAGGTTGGTAAAATTGTAAGTGCCTGCTTTTAAGCCTTGTAACTAGCATTTAAGTACCTTTTAGTTATGTTAATTACCTGTCCCGCCGCTTGCTGGAGGAACTGCTATCCAAACGCAGATCTGACAGGTCAGAAACTCTGATGGAAGCAAGTTCAGAGCGGGATCCCGACCTGCTGTCAATCAAAGCCATTTTGACAGCGGGCCCGCCTCCAAACCCGCTTCCGCAGGGCTGGGAAGATTCCGGCCGATGTGTGCATCTGGCCTGACTCCATCTGGCCCAGTGCTGTTGGCACCTAGTCCAAAGAAAACAGGTGCCCTGAGATAAGCAGATTTCAATAAAAGAACAGATTATGGTCCAAAGTATAGACATAAACAGAATACTGTATGTGTTCACCTGTTTGATGCAGAACATATAAAGAAAGAAAGACTTGCATTTATATAGCACCTTTCAAAACCTCAGGGCATCCCAAAGCGCCTTACAGCCAATTAAATAGTTTTGAATTGTAGTCACTGTTGTAATGTAGGAAACGTGACAGCCAATATTGCACAAGAAGATCCCACAAATAGCAATGAGTTAATGACCAGATAATCTGTTTTAGTGATGTTGGTTGAGAGATAAATATTGGCCAAGACACCAGGGAGAACTCCTCTGTTCTTCTTCAAAAATAATGTCATGGGATCTGTTACGTCCACCTGAGAGAGCAAATGTGACCTCGGTTTAATGTCTCATCCAAAAGACACCACCTCCGACAGTGCACTGGTCCCTCAGCACTGTACGGAAGTATCAGCCTAGATTTTGTGCCCAGAGATTACTACACACAAGATATATGAGCAATATAACAAGGAGGAATCTGGAAAAGTTTGTTGGTTTTGGAAGAATATACTGTTAGCATGCCCTCTCCTCCCCTCCTCCCAAAAATAAATCAATAACCTACAATATTACTTTTAGAGACACAAGAGCTGCAGGATACAGGATAGTGGACAGGGATATATCTTGTGTTAATAGTAGCAAGAGTAGTGTCGTTACACCCTGCAAAGAAACCAACATTATAGTATTAAAAACTATATTGTCTAGTCTTCCAGATTATTTTAATTACAGATAATAGGTAGCACATTGAACTATCTTCAGTACTGTAAGAATTTGTAATTTCTATTTAGATTCCTTTTTAAAGAAAATGTAATATCAAGAGGTGCAATTATTTTTACTTTTTTAAAAGAAAATAAGGATATGGGCTCTAGCAGACATACTGCCTTTTTCACACCATTCAACGTTGCTTTTAGCCAAGACTCTCGTATTTATAAAAACACAGCTCTGAAATTAGAGCAGCCTAGCTACTGATGATGGCCTTTATAAATGGTAACAAACACAGCTGGCTTGACTAGATATTGCCAAGATAGTTGGAATGTGGCGGGTGAAAAAATAATTTTCATTAGAAAAGCATTTTGTCTGCGTAGCAGCAAGAAATGCTTTTCTGAGGCTGCTTAGTCAGGGATATCAGCCTGTTGGCAGGGAGTGATTGCCAGACGAAAAACAAGGTATTATTGCACATTTTTCCCTCTTATTAGTTTGATTACATTTGCAAATCAAATCAATCCATCAGTCGTGATCAGCTGTGTTCAGAATTCAAGGAATGGTAATCTTCTTCTAATAAGATGCAAATGTGTCACATCGGTAAGTAACCAATAAATCATTGGTGTGTCATTGGCAATCATTAAATATCAGAATGAACAGTCAATTTTTAGTATTTTCAATTTGCGATATGCCTCTGGAATATAAAGATAGATGGACGTAATTACACAAACCAAACACTATTTCAGTTCATTCCAGACAGCAAATTTACTGTAAGAAATAACTTGGCTGTCATCACAGTACATTATTCCTCACAGTTCATGCAAAGTTCACAGACAAGCATGAAATGGCCATTTCTTTCCCCAACAACTGTTCAAATGGGCCATCCTTTCCATCAGAGAACAAGCAGGCAGGGCTGGCAGGCCTTGGAAATGGAATTGGATACGAGCTGTCTGAGTCCACTAAAGTATTATAACCTCTGCACATCAGCAGATGGGAGCAATGCATCAGGCTAAGCAGGGATTCCAGGGCGAGGGCAAAGAGGAGCTGGCATTTCTGACAAAAGCCCGTGGGCTTCTGTATCAGACAACTGTGTAAGATTAGGTTTGCCAAGCAATGCAGTTTTGTCTTGTCTAAAGAGATTCAATCCATGTTTTCTGCCCCTATTGCTTTCTAGTAAAATCAACCCAATTATTAATATTTAATAGTTTAGTTCCTGAAACAGCCTCCATACTCTTACTATCATCTTTTCCAAAATGTATTTTTTTAACCAGAGTTCGATTATAATGTGACTACACTAGTTGAGTACCACTGGTAAACCACAAAGTGCCACAGCGACCGATTGCCCTGGATAGAGCAAAACACAGGAACTGAACAAGTGGCTCGTCCGAGAAAAAGGAGAGGGCTATCCATATTTTATAAGCTACATTAATTTGACCAGACATAGAGAGAAGGATTCCACTATGAATGGGCTTTTAGAAAGGGCTGTTATTTAATTGTCTATTCCTGCTTGCCCAACATTTCCAATGTTTAAACTACACATATTGAGTAAATATTAGACGCTTCATTTGTTTGCTCTCTTTCCTAGCTTTTGTTGATTTTTTTGCGGAGGTGGTGGGGTGGGTTAATAGAATAATCACATTTTCATGGCTGCTTTAAAGCATCACTTCAAAACTAGTTGGGTGGGGAAAAAATTAGAGAACTTATTTGTAGGGGATAGCATGTAAATGATTATCTTTCCCACAGTTGTACACTTGTAGAAATATATTTTCATACAGGGGCTTTCTATGTTAGGCACCTGATTTCTACAAATGTACTGTAAAATACCTTGAATCTGTACATATACTTCTAATTACTGGTGAGGCCTTTGTCGATTTTCAGAGTCCAAAGTTTTACTGCATTCATGCATAGAAATGGCTCACCAGGGAATATTTGCTGCACTTTTTAATAAAGGGAAAAAAACAATAGGAACAGTATATACACAGTTGGCCCATTCCCTCGTAGCAGTGTTAGCTTTTGTGAAGAGGATCCCCATCTCTCAACACATTTGTTACTGTCATACACTTGGGGTCTGTAGAGTTCTTTTTAAAAAATTGCTGAATTAGCTGAAAGGAGCTATAGACTTCAACAACAAATCTACTGGGGACTGCTGAGGGAAGAAGAAAGAGTAAAACAAGACACACGACAGAACAGCTAACAGATAGCTGGAGAGGGATGCCCTAATGCACAGCTGCTGCCTCCCCTAGACAGCTCATCCTCTTCTTTTGTCAATCCAAGGCATTGTGGTTGCATTTGTGCAGGGATTTATAGTTTATCTTTATCTATTGCTTCATCTGTAGGTAGCTATTATAGATGCCTGGGCTGGTTATTGTTTGGGGGTGATAGATCTGTCTGTACTTCATCAAAGAAACTGGAGTAGCTAAAAGCCATTGGGTGAAGCTTATGATGAAATACGAGCCATCAGCCTCAGTAATGGCTGTAAAATTTCATAATTACATGTCCTTTATTACATTGCATAATGATCCTGAAGCAGTATGAAACAATTAATTAAGATTTTGAACCATGGCTTTTTTGAAATTAAAAGGTACTCGGTCTGTGAAATGGGGAAGTGGCTTTCCTTTAAAGCATGAAGGAGACGGGTGTTCAGGGAATCTGATGTATTGAGCCTAGATTTGTAAGATGCACTGAACTAAGGAAAATTCCTCTCAAGCAATCATAAATGAAGTATTTTGTACAAAATGTAGTGTCATAGTACCCCAGATTAGACTTGTCACATCTGCCATTTTCCACAGCTATTTGCCTCATTCAGTGTTTTTGATGCAGCTGATAAGAAATTGAGTGAATTGTAAAGTACAGACATTTTTATAAAACTGCTCTTGGTTAGTGTTTCTTTCTAAAGACTTTATCGGTATCAAAAATGGAATGCTGAAAAAATGCATCAAAATGTTTGATTTTTCTTGCTTTTATGCTGAGCATATTATATGCAAAAGAAACCTATTGATTCATAATAGTGAACTTTGCTTAAAAAAGTTTATTTTGTAATATTCTATGATATTACAAGCGATCGAGTTTTGGTTATACCACTGCAAAACATTTCAAAACACAATTAAGAGTTTAACGATTAAAAACGTTGTCAAAGCATGCCAGACACGAGACTTCCAAAGCAAGTGCTCTACTCTGAGCTCCTTCACGGCAAACGAGCCAAAGGTGGGTAGCGGAAACACTACAAGGACATCCTCAAAGCCTCCCTGATAAAGTGCGACATCCCCACTGACACCCCACTGGGAGTCTCTGGCCCAAGACCGCCCTAAGTGGAGGAAATGCATCCGAGAGGGCGCTGAGCACCTCGAGTCTCATCGCCGAGAGCATGCAGAAATCAAGCGCAAGCAGCGTAAAGAGCGTGTGGCAAACCAGTCCCACCCACCCCTTCCCTCAACGACTATCTGTCCCACCTGTGACAGAGTCTGTGGCTCTTGTATTGGACTGTTCAGCCACCAAAGAACTCACTTCAGGAGTGGAAGCAAGTCTTCCTCGATTCCGAGGCACTGCCTATGATGGTGACAATTTAAAGAAATGTTTTTAAAGTAATAATCGGCAAGAAAAGAGGTAATTGGAAATGAACCAATAAAAATTGTCACTCAGTTAGTTACCATGGAGGCTGGATTTACTGTGGTGGAGGATTGGATTTTCTTTGTGTCTTATTCCTAAAGTAGTGCTATAAGGCCTAAATCTGCCACTGGAACAATTGAAATCAGATGATCTGATTGGATAATTCAGATTAGGATGTTGAATAAAATGGTCAACTATTTGTTAACTGTATTTTTTCGATCATGGTTTATTTGGACAATTTTGATTTTGATATTAATTTAAGCAAGATAGCTACTAAGATTATGTAGTTGCAAGTTATAGTGAAATTATCTACCAGATGTATATATTTCATAGAATCATAGCACAGAAGGAGGCCATTCAGCCCATTATGCCTGTGCCGGCTCTTTAAAAGAGCTGTTCAATTAGTCTCACTCCCCTGCTCTTTTCCCATAGCCCTGTAAATGTTTCCTTTTCAAGTATTTAGATCCAATATTTAGTATATTTTTGAAATTATGCAGAAATGCCTGTGTGTCATTCCAGGAATTCAGCCGACTGTACCGAGACATTCGGGGTCGGAAATTGCCCTGTTTTAGGTCTCCTGTTAATGACTCCAGGGGCAAAATGGTTTTCGCCCGGTGGGGGGGGGGGGGGGGGCGGTGGCACTAACTAACTGCTCCCGCGAAATTGCACAGGAGTTAGCACCAGCTTCGCGGATTGTGAACCGAGCCGACATCCGCTCATGGAGCGGAAGTCAATGGGGAGGTTGGGAAAGCCGTGTGCCAGAATTTTCTTTCCGACCAATTCGCTGATCGGCCCCTTTAACGTGGTCCGGGCTGCCATCATGCAGCCCGGCACTCCGTTTGGGTGCTGAGCTGTGGCCTTGGCATCACTCTGGTGGCCCAATGGAGGCCATCAGAGGCCCGGCAGAGTGCGCAGCGGCCCTCTCCTTTAACCGAAGGGGAGGGGCGTTGAAACACGAGGAACGCACCAGAGTAGTGCCCCAGGACCTGCCCCAACAGGAAATGGAGTGCACAACATTGCACTCCCCTTCATGTGAGGAGCGGTAACCACAATTTTGCGGCTAATAATATTCTTGAACTGTTGCCATAAAATTGGAATGTAACATTTTCATTTGATAATGCTGTAATGGAGAGTCTGTTCCTAGTGTCTGCAATTTATTTTTATTATATTCTTTAATATTTACATTTTGGTTTAAGATATTGATGAGCGAGAAGGAGTAGTGTGTGAGGGAGAACAGTTATTTTTTCATAGTATAAAATAATAAGTCCGACAGTCAAAGAGTTACACCATCAAAATAGAAATCTTGTTCATTAAGAAGGGAACCTGTTTTGGTGATCAAATGGCCTTAACTAATACTTATTTTAAAGCAGGAGGGTGAGGAATGCTCAATAATGTCTTGCTATTACAGCATTGTGCGTAGTAAGTTCACCGAAATGATGAGGAAGGAGTCAGCATCTCCTAAACAGCTTGCACCAGGGGCTAAAGGAAAAATCACACAGTTTTGAGGTAACGAGCTAGAACATTTCACTAGTGCAGAGTTATCTGATTCCATTAAAGTCATTACTGGCAGAGTGCACAGGTGCTCCCCCCCTCACCCCCCTCCCCCCCCCCCCCCCCCCCCCGGCTAGTGCCTGTACATTGCTGTGTGGATGCTGGCTGCTGGTTAGGACTAATGGTGTCATTCTTACAAAAATCCGGGTGTCGTTGGCTCTGATCACTTGTCATTCCTTAATGGAAACAAAATAGTCCTCCCAGTAAGAAGCCCAATGTCATTTCACTACCCCATGCTGTCCTAGCAATAGTCAAATGACAGAGTGATTCTCAGTAGGAGTAATTAAAATGTAAATATTGATATTTTATTATTTGAAATTACTTTCCAGTACAGCATTTAATGTTGCTCCATCTGTGCAGCTCTGTTTAGTGGTCACTTAAGTGCAGCTCTGGGACATGAAGCAGCAGTTCAATCCTGTCATGTCAAAATGCTTGTTCCTGCTTAATTTTGATATCTAATTAAGTGGAAAAGTACAGTCCATACTGTAATCCAGGCATCTTAAACAGCTGCTTGGGTATATTTAGAATTAATCTTGGCTATGAATTGTCTTAATGTATGCAATTAAGAGTCTGCGCATTCCTAATTAGGTGTATTAGAATCATGCAGCTTACCATCCTGGTATAGACTTTGGGATGTCTGCCTCGAGAGCAAATGATAACGCTACTAAATGGATTGTGATAAACATGGCAGTGTTAATGTATTTTTTTCATCCAGCATTGCTGCCGCATAGAGTTTCATCCCTTGTTTCAGTGAGATGAAAGCAGCCTCTGATAAAAGCTGAAACCACTTCAAACTGCTCAATGGCACCAGTCTACATATCAGTATGTCTCTGTTACACAAGCTCAGGGGGATTAGGTGTTAAAATTGTCTAATTTTCACCATATTCGTTGTCTTTTAGCAAACAGAATTATTCAATACTTATTGAACATTGGAACATATATTTGAATGTAGGCAGAAAGAATCCTGTTTCATGGAATTTGCAATATTTACTGTTTTCCTAAATGCTCAATGATTTTTGGACTAAGGGTTCAAACAGATGTTTTCAAATCTGTGTGTATGTATTTCTAATGCAGACAATCCCTTGCCCATGGCCTTGTGTAGTGTAGCACATTGTGTGACCAAGTTCAAGTTTTGCATTTTTACAAGTATTAGGAAACATTTTTCTCCCCTCCTTCTAATATCTGCTGATGATCCAGTCTATTGTATCAATGTATATTATAGCCAAATAGGTCACTTTTGATATGTAGTTTGGCAACATATGGTCAAATGATTTAACAAAAATGCTAATGAAACGAGGCTGCCTTTCTCAGCTAGGCGATCATATAGGCTTGATTTTCTCTCTTCTTCTAACTCTTTCTCTCCAAATTACCCATTACAGTGTGTTTTGTAAAGTTCACGGGTAGCTTGGTGGGTGCAATAACTCTACAGATGTTCCAATTAGATGAAAGGGTGGGGGAGAGGTTACAATATAAAAAATAATTTCTATAATGCATAAAAATACTTGAACATTGCATTTCCTGCATTTCTTATTGATATAGCTTATTTGGATTTGGAACTATATTTAAATGTAAAGCTGCTTTGCTTCAAAACAACATTATCAGGTCTTAAAATATTGTATAAATTATTGTAACCAGCTTATTCCATGCTGACATCATGTAAGTATTGGAAGATATTTTTGCTTTTCTGTGGGAAATCAAAACCAAGAACTTACCATTGCAACACTGAAGTCCATCAAAATTGATGAACTGAGATTCACAATAGAAGTGCCAACTCTCCCATGGGGCAATACAGGATCTCTTCTGAGACAAATATATTGCAAAGGCAACGTCCAGAATATTAGCTACTTCACCAATGTATTTTAGATTGACAGAGGCTTCATGAGAAAGTGTTTGGGGAGGAGGAAGTACTGTGCCTAATTTTCATGGTGAGCATGTCATACGCAAGAAATGCATTCATCTGTTTCAGCCTGATTTACATCCTAAACACAGTTTGCAAATCATATTTTGTTTATGAAGGTGGTGCCCATTTGAAAAAGTGGAAAATGCATATATTGCACCTTGCCTTATTTCTAATTTCTCTCCATTCTTTAGCTTAGGTCCACCACATACTAATCCTGATAAAGGCGAGCAGTCTGTTTCCTTGTTTCCTATACAGTTGTATAATTGGCCACCAGAAGGTGTGCAAGAGCAATGTTAGGTCATTGTTTCATCTTCATTTGGTGCCTTTCAGATGGCCCAAGTAAGACTGCAATGTCATCAGCGATGGATCTTGGCGAAACCCAGGCACAAAATTCAGATCGGTAACAGCCATTGTTTGGGCGCTAGGGAATCCACTTGCATGGCAAAATGGCATCCAATGCGCAGGCGCAGACTTGTGGAGCGAAGTGCGGCAGACGCCATGGTTGGTGAGGGTCTTAGCGCATGTGCAGTGAATGTCCGTCGGAAGTATGCAGAGTAGGCAGATCATGATGTCAGTCAGCTCGCACAGCTGAACACATGTTCAGCAGCAAGAAGGGACCCCTGCCACCGCCATTTAAAGGGATCATCACTACTTTCAGGTTAGTTGCTGTTTGATTTCAAAAGGCTGTTGATATGATTCCAGAAGTGGTTGGTGCTTCCTGTAGTTGTTTCAAGTTGCGAAAGTCTACAGGGAGCAGTGTGGCAGGTGCTGAAGGACTTTTTCCTGACTTCAACGCTTCTGCACAAACCACTTGCTGCCAGACACGGGTGCACTAGTAAAAATTCCCCTTGGAATACAGCATGATTTGGAGAATGAACAGAGGACTCACAGAGCAGGAAAAGCTGCTGGAAGGGGGAGGAGGAGGGGGGGGGAAGTGCTCTCAGCAGGAAGCCATATTCGCCCAGGGTGTTCAGGGAGCAATTCTTCTACCTGAACCTCAACGAGAAACAATGTTTGAGACATCTGCGCTTCAGTAAGGACGTCTGCACTGAAATCTGCCACCTGCTGCAGCCACAACTCAGAGCAGGGCAAGGACTGCATCGCCAGTGGTTGTGAAGGTGACCGTGGCGATGAATATTTTCTGCGTCTGGTTCCTTCCAGGCTGGAGCTGGAAATATTTGCAACATCTCGCAGTTTTCCCAGGCTCTCTCTTCAAAAAGAGCTGACTACATTTCATTCTCTCTTGCCAGAGAGCAGCAGGTGGAGTGAGCACGCGGCATCACTAGGATTGCAGGCTTCCCCTTGGTGCAGGGTGCCACTGACTGCACACACATCACTTTGCTGGCATCGCATGTCAACTCTGCCCGATACCAGAACCAAAAGGGATTCCACGCCCTCAACGTCCAGCTGGTGTGTGACCATAGGCAATGAATCATGCAGGTCAATGCCTGGTATCCTGGCAGCAGGCATGATGCCTTCATTCTGCGGCGGTCCACTATGCCTGCTGCATTTGAGTCACCTAGGCAAACCAAATGGTGGCTACTGGGCAACAAGGGTTAACCGTTGACGACATGTCTCATGACTCCGGTGCGCAGCCCACGCACATGTACGCAACATGAATACAGTGAAAGCCATGCTGCCACGTGAAATGTGATAAGGCAGACCATTGGCATGCTGAAATAATGCTTCTCCTGCCTGGACCGCTCTGGAGGAGCCCTGCAGTACTCGGCAGAATGGGTGTAATGGTCTGCTGCATGCTGCACGACCTTGCCATCATGAAGGCACAGCCCTTGCCAATATTTGTATGGCGGACAGCTGAGGAGGAGGAGGAAGAGGAAGGAACGAGGCAACCTAGATGGCACCTTTTTGCTCATCCTCAATTCCCCATTCACTAACAGTTCCACACCTTACCTTCCCTCTGTCACTAACCATCACAGTGTCTGCTTGGCCACAAAATAAACATTCCAAACAAAATTCATAAATGAAATCATGCCACACAGCATAGAAACACAAACAAATCACCCTTGTGCATTCCGTTAGTGCCTGTCTTCCGCGTGCCTTTACCTGTCCCAGTGCTCCTACGCAGTGCTACCCCGGTGGCTTCAGCACAGTTGGTGGAAGATTGCTGACTTTCAGTGCGAGAGACTGCAGACGGCCTTACAGGATGACCTCGAGCAGCTCTCTGTCTAGAAGGCCCAGCTGCACACTGCACCATCTTAGCGTGGACAGCAGCAGTCTGGGCTGGCTGGCTGACAGGCAACAGCAATGGCACTGGCGGAGTCGCAGTGGTGGGAGGACGAATGATGTCATCCTGATAGAGGTTCGTGCTGCATGGTACCACTGCCACTCCCCTGGGGCGGCGCCTCAGCAATCTTAGTAACCTGTTGGACACATTGCTGGACTGCTGTGACACCCAGCAAGACCCTTTGAAGACTGGTATCCACAGCCACGATGGCAGCAAGCTGAGTTTGCAAGATAGAAATCTGAGCTTCCACTGCAGCGCTCACACGTTTGCTGGAAGCTATTTGTGCTGCAATGGAAGCTGAGACATCAGCCATCAGACACCGCATCATGGTTGGGTCCACAAGTATGCTAATGGAGTTGGCTACCACTTCCATGCTAGAAACGATGGACTCCAAGCTCTGCGCAAAGCCCTGTGCAAAGTTGGTGCCGGTCTCCTCCATGCTCCTTGACATTGCACACAGGTTTTCTGGGAGGCTTCCCAATACACCAACCATTTAATTGTGCATACCCATCGGTCGTCTTCCGTAGCCTGCCCTATCGAAGTCCTCATGAGTCAGAATCCAGCAAACTGGAACCTGTGCTATCCTTGCCCCCAGCTTTGGCTGCAGGCCACTAATGCCCAGTGTCTCACCACATACTGATCCCGCCTCTATGCTATCCTCTAAATTACATGCTGTGTCAGTATCTGAGCTGGTGCCTGCCAGTGTGAAATTGAGTGACCGTGTCTCTTCATCATCACTGTCTTCGTGCTTTTCCACCATTGCCTGGGCAGGTTGCAGTTCTTGGGTATCTGAAAGGAGAAAGGCACATGGGTAAGGTTGTGGTGAGGAGAGCGGGGGGAAGTAAGAGGTACAAGCTTACACCAGCTGCAGCTTGTAAATCAGAATAGATTGTGGGAAGAGGGAGAAGTGCGATGTGAGAAGGAGGATTAGGAATAAGGATACCATCATCTTCGATGGTTTGAGCCCCGCTGCTGGCCATGGGCTCAGCAATGGCTGCTTTAATAATTGCCAGCACTGTCTCCTCCATGGAGGTTAGGATATGGAGGCTCACCTGTCCCCTTCCAGATAGCTCCTGCTGCCTCCGGTTATGCGCCACCTTTTCCTGCAAGAGAGTGGGAAGTGTGTCAGTGAGTGTTCTGAAATCTGTTTGGGTGATGTGGCTGTCATGATTGAATAGCTGGTGGTGTGTGCAATCTGTGAAGTGTAGGTGTGAGGCTTGCAGCGATGCTTAGCGTGTGAGGGTGAGGTGAAGCTATAAATGTTCGGTATGAGTCCTGATTGATAGAGATTGTTGGTAGGTGAGTGATGGGGGGTGTGGTGTGTTGAACAGTGGCTGAGGCTAGTGCTGCAATTGGTAGGATATAGCATTTGAAGATGCATTCACTTAGCTTGAACATGTGAGGTCATTGGACTTCTTCCGGCACTGCACCCAGGTCCTCGGGGCTTGGCTCCTGGTATTGACCTCCACAGCTATCTGCTCCCAGTTCCTTCTCAGCATGTGTCTGGAGGGCCTTCTTGCCCCTTATGGATACAGGACATGTCTCCTCTGTTCCACCTCCTCCACCAAGACCTCCAGTATAGCGTCGGAAAACCTTGGAGCCAGCTCTCTCCCACGTTGTGCCATTCTTCACTGTTTTACATGTCAGATTTTGTCATGAGTAGGGTATCACTGGAGTTGGCTTTCCCTACTCCCTCTCTGCCTATCACGCCACCCCAGATGTACAGTAGACACCTCAAGTCGCTGAAAAAATATCACCAACGATGTCTCCGCAAGATCCTACAAATCCTATGGGAGGACAGACGCACCAACATCAGCGTCCTTGTACAGGCCAACATCCTCAGCATTGAAGCACTGACCACACTCAATCAGCTCCGCTGGGCAGGCCACATAGTTCACATGCCAAACACGAGACTCCCAAAACAAGTGCTCTACTCGGAGCTCCTTCACAGCAAACGAGCCAAAGGTGGGCAGCGGAAACATTACAAGGACATCCTCAAAGCCTCACTGATAAAGTGCGACATCCCCACTGACACCTGGGAGTCCCTGGCCAAAGACCGCCCTAAGTGGAGGAAGTGCATCCGGGAGGGCGCCAAGCACGTAAAGTCTCAACGCTGAGAGCATGCAGAAATCAAGCGCAGGCAGCGGAAAGAGCGTGCGGCAAACCTGTCCCACCCACCCCTTCCCTCAACGATTATCTGTACTACCTGTGACAAAGTCTGTGGCTCCCATATTGGACTGTTAAGCCACAAAAGAACTCACTTCAGGAATGGAAGCAAGTCTTCCTCGATTCTATGATGATGATGATGACATGTCAGATTCACTTCCTGAATAACTTCTGCATCTGCTCCAGCCTCAATGCCCCTCCCCTTTAAGTGGTGCAGGCTAGCTTTGACTGGTAACGATTTGGGGCCCCTGCTCAAACGTGCAGCCAATCAACGGCGTGGTTTCTGCTGGCTGCCTGCTGAAATCTTTGAAATGAGCAGGCAGCACAAAATTGGCGTGCTGCCTGCATTACATTGAATGGGCGCGGGGTTAATAGCGCATTGTGATCCCCCTCGCCCATTTTCAGAGTTACACTTGAGCAATTCACAACAGGCATGTTCTAATGGATATAACTGAGAACTCCAAGTGAGGTACAAGGATGTCAGCATAATCTCCATCCTTCAAAACTCTTCTCTCCTCCCTGCCACTCGTAAAGTTAAACTAAACAATGTTTCATGCCTGTCCCACTGAACTAGCAAATGGACCTAACCAAAAAGGAGCTGGACTGCTGATAAATAGACAAGCAGGACTATTATTCAAAATAATGAATTGTATAGAGCATCTTGGAACTCATTTAATTGTGATAACAACCGTTTATTTTTGGAAAGAAACATTTGTTTTCTTGTTCGAACTATAAGTGCCTTTTAAAGAGTTGCTGGCAGATATTTTTTGCCCTTCATACACTCAGATGCTTAGACTTATTCAGCTGACTGAAGTGCATCACTTCACCTATCCAAAAGTGCTGGACAAGCACCGCTGGCATTAGCATCGCTGCTGAGGCCTGCAGCAGAACTGGGGAGACTTTGGAGTTTCCACACACGTAAATGTCAATACAGTGCCTTCTCCATCATCAGCACTAAATTCACTTTGATGCCTCTTTTCTTCTCTTTATTGATCCCTTCATGAGAACGTAGATTTGTATCTGTTAATTAATGCATCCTGAAACAGCGTTTGTATTAATCAGTCAGATAAGAAAAATTGGATGCCTGCACCCACATGACAACCGTAAAAGTGCTGCCCTGATAAAATCATTGATAGGCCTCAATAAAAAAAAGTTCCTCCTTCCACTCAATAAACTAATCATCCTGCTTTTAATTATTAGACCGAAGATGTGTGTAGATTGAGAATGTGTAAATCTAATTATTTACCAACAGCAGTGGCTGGGTAGGGTAAAAAAAAGGCTTCATCACAGGAAGGTGCTGCAGGCCACACATACAGACCATCTGGTAATTCTGGAGGGGGGAGGGGTGGTACTATGGGAGTAAAACGAAAGAATGAGCCGTTTCCCGGTAAATCAGATGTGAAATAGTGTTCTTGTTAGCAGGTTGTATCATTATTATAAAATATTTCTGAGGAATATTTTTCAGAATTTGAAGAGAGGGTCATCAGCATTATCTAACAAAGACACCATTTGGTAGCATCCAACATGACGGCAAACTGGCAGTCCCTTGTGTTATTTCTGGAGAGTTTAAATGGTGCCCTGACTTCAGATAAAAGTTGTTGTATCAAAATTAGACAATCTGAACCTTTCAGAAATATTATTGTTGAAAAAGAGCAAGATGAACAGGTATGTTCAATAACGCTGTTGCTATTGGTGATGAGTTATGCTGTTGAAAGCTGTTACCATAATTTGTTACCTGCCCTCCCTTTACCCACTCCCTTCAAATATGTGTGAACACACACACTCACTTTGAAAGCATGGTTAATCCCCTTTGATGATTTTATTAAGTGCTTTTGGTCGGCTCTGCCAACTGGCATTCCATTGCATGTCACTGGCAGGCCAGAAAAACCACCTCAAAAGCTGTAAACCGTTCTTGTCCTGTTAACAAGATTGTAGATCTTAACGGTGAGGAGATAATAAATTAGTGCTATAGTTGGTATAAACAATAGCCTGAAAGACATATAATGAGCTGTTTGCCATTAGTGGTCTAGTTAGACGGGGATGAAGCAAACTGATTCATGTAGCGAAGCCTTCAGCGTGACAGCCTTGCTTGAACAGATGTTTTAAAATTCCCCCTCCCCTGATAAAATAGTGACGGATTTGCTATTCTGTTACCACAGCTGTGTTACCTCCATCTCACCAATAGTGAAAGCAGTGTCAATCTCGTATATAATGCCATGGAACAGGAACAAAATTCAGTGCAAGACAAATTTGTAGGAAGGAATAAAATATAAATTATGATTTCAATCACGTATAACCCCATTTACCCTGAACATTGGACTTTAGATATTTCTCCTGCAAAACAACTGTGTTTAAATGTTAACTTTAGATTCTACATCCACCCAAATTCTTGAATTGCATCAAAATATCTGCTCATTTCCAGGTGAATAATATAGGGTGAACAGTGATATCACCACATTCATTTGTGCCATTTGCTTACCCTGAATGATATTCAAGAGCCACAGCTTCCAATCTGCAACAGGGTGAACAGGAAGAACTACAGCCAAAAGGAACACTTCTACTTCACTACTGTAGGAGGGGCCAGTGCAACAGTGATCTCTAGTAGAATATACCTAGTCCTCACCACTGTGTTTGTATCATCAAGCAATTAATCAGAGCAGTAGAGTTGAGCAATATATATTAAGATTCCATGATATTAATGTGATATTAAATATGTGATAACACTGACAGAACAAAAATAAATTTGAAATGTTTGGCATGCTGCAAAATGAGATTGTAGTAAAGCCTATAAAGTTTCCTTATAGCCGAACCATGATTTACTGCATTTAATCAAAGAAATGGCAATCCCTGCTCATTTAACTTCCCTCTCCTCACACACCCAAATTATTTTCTTTGATTAGCTCAGGTTTTCTCCCTTCACCTCCTCTCCACCACCTACCGCCGCCACCCAAAAACCCTCACGATATTGAGAGTGAATAAGTTGTTTTTGTGAATCTCTAGTGGATTGATTCAGGTTTTTTTGATGGGTGAGAAGGGATGTTAATAGTGAATTGAAAGTAATTTGATGTTTCTTGTAATCTTAGCTACATGCTTCCACAGTGTGTGGCATTGTAACACTGTTATGCCCTGTTTTTCTTTCCAGGATTCTCCACATTATCTCTGGCTGATCAGATGAGTCTCCTCCAGAGTGCCTGGATGGAGATTCTGATCTTGGGGATTGTGTACAGGTCACTGTCTTTTGAGGATGAGCTGGTTTATGCTGAAGACTACATCATGGATGAAGATCAGTCAAAGCTAGCTGGGCTTCTTGATCTCAATAACGCCATACTGCAGCTGGTAAAGAAATACAAGAGCATGAAGCTGGAGAAAGAAGAATTTGTCACCCTCAAAGCTATAGCGCTTGCTAATTCAGGTTGGCAGATTTGCTTGACTGTTGGCACAGTTTCAATAAGTCATTATTTTTCTTGCCCCCCCCATCCCCAATCTTTTTTAACCCCTTCTGTGTTGGTGAGGTCCCCAATGGAGCAAATAGGAAAATGAAAGAGTACTTTATTCTGGTTGAAATATATAGTCTATTTTGTAAAGAAAAGCCAAATATTTTGTCTCTAGTCCATTACTTACCTTTACTCCCATTATAAAATAAGCTATTCATTGTTGGACAAAGGCAATTGACAATGTATGCGAGAAATTGATATTGTCAGTTACAGTTTTATATAAAATAAATCATTTAAAATCATTAACTTAATGATGTTGCTAGTTTAGCAAAGTCAGACATATTGTACTGCTTCACTCGGGATTAAGAATTTGCTTTTAAAAGTAAAATCTGTTTTCAATTAGCTAGTTTTGCTTTCAGAGCATTGTCATAAAGATCTAAAAAGCAGATATTTTTTCTACTGAATTGCATACGCACTGTACCAGCACAGAAGTGGTTAATTTTTCCAGCATTATCCACATTTGAATTTAAAGTGCAGAAGCAACTGGGAATGAATCATGAATAAAATCGTTTGTGCTTTGTTGTTTTTTCCCTTCTCCCCAATGCTTTATCGCGGTCTTTAGGCACTTTAGCATTTGCATAAAGTTCATGATAGATCACTCTTTAATAACATGCTGATCGTTAGCTACCTGTGTGTCAATAACAGCTCTGATGTTGTGTACCGTTGACAATCACGCCATGTCCCTCCATTTCCCCCTGCCTTCTTTTGTTTTGACCTAATCTTTGAACTTTATCTTGGTTGCCGGCCAGTAGTTTTCTCTTTAATTACAAGAAGGAAACTGTCAATAAAATCTGTTAAATGGAATGCAATGAGTAGCTGAATGGGAGGACAGCCATTTGTTCAAATTCTACAGCATTCAAGGTATTGACAGTTTGTTTTCTGAGGCCATATGTGCTGATCAATCTCAGGCTGGGCTCAGCCACGCTGAAAAATGAAAAACCAGATTGCTTTTGCTTATTTTCGGATGACAGCTCTTGATTTGGTGGGTCCGAGATGAACCTTCTGCCAAATTGTACCCCAGAGAACCAAAGCGTGACTGTTTTGAAAATTATTTTTTAATTGATTTTGTAATTAACAGTTCATCTCATATATTGATGTGCAAATTCCCAGATTGATGGGAGGGAAATTGTTTCAACAAAAAGTTGCACTTTTTCTATTTGTCTCAGGAACTGTTGTTGGCACTTCACTGCTTTGATGAGGGAACAAGAGTAAGATGGGAGCAGTAGCCCATCAGCTGTCAATGACATTTCTAAACTCAGCAATTTCAGACAACTAATCCACTATTTTTTTTCTTCTTTACTAGATTGGTTTGGAAACTTTCCCCCTTGCTTCCGATTTGATTTTGTCTGGATATGTTATATATTTGCACAGTTTCCATTTTGCATGCAGGACTAAAATCCTATTTATGTCATCAAATGGGACTTAAGCTGCTTCACAATAAGATCACACTGTAGCTGAGCGATAGTGGATGAGACTTGTGTTCCTCTGGATTTTAGCATTTCAGGAATTATACAGCTGAAGTTGTAAGACCTATGCTGGAGTGCTGCAAATACACATGACACACAGTTACAACTTGAAAGAAAATATTGCAAGAAGATTAAGCATACCAATCTTCATATTTTATAAACTATAGATCGTAGAAAATGCCGGTAGTTTTATTGATGGTAAAACTTTCAACTCCAGGCCATATTGCAGCATTTTCACTGGTGATTCATGGTGCTGTGAAATGTGTTCTTTAAAATGAACAGAAATACATATATAAATAAATAGAAAAAAAACAGTCTCACTAAAATAAATAAAATATTTAATAAATTGGAAACCAAAACAGAACTTAATTACCATTGCAGAGAATTAAGAAAGCAAAGCATAATAAAAGCTGAAGTACCCTTGATATTCAGAGAAAAGGCCAATTTTCCACCACTTCATGGAAAGCTTGTCTTTTTAGAATGCTTTTTTCACCTCTTAAATTATTAAGTTGAATTTATTTTGGCATTTTATTGTGATATGCTCATTGATTATAAATGACAGTGTTACCCCTATTAACTGCTGCAGTTGTTGTCTATTTGGAGCTTTCCTGTAAGCTTCTCCATATCATTGGTAAAGGAAAGCAAGGTAGAGGGCAATTAACACAACTTAAATGACAAAAATATATTTCTAAATACTTTACTTATTTATTAAATTCCAACACAGGCAGATGTTAGATGGTTAAAATCCATAGAACACAATCCAGATATTAGATGAATTTTTAAGTGAAACAGCTATGTAGTGTTCCTTTATTTGAAGGTTTGAGAATGCTTTGTTTAAACTTGCAGTTAAGTGTGTTTCCGCTGATCAGTATTTTAAGCACGATTGAAGCAATAAGTATACTTGATCCATAAGTTGAAGTTTTTAAAATGCCATTATACACATGTATTCTTTCAATTGCACTGGTGTTAACAGAGCTTTCATGTTGGTCTTATTGTCTTGTAGATTCAATGCACATAGAAGATGTTGAGGCCGTTCAGAAGCTGCAAGATGTCTTGCATGAGGCCCTGCAGGACTATGAGGCTGGGCAGCATGGGGAAGACCCACGGCGTGCTGGTAAGCTACTGATGACTCTCCCTCTTCTCCGGCAGACCTCTACCAAAGCTGTGCAGCATTTCTACAACATCAAACTGGAAGGCAAAGTTCCCATGCACAAACTATTCTTGGAAATGCTAGAGGCCAAGGTCTGACTAGAGGAACCTCGGCCTTCCCATGAAAACACACAGAATGGGTCAGGCCACAGCAAAGGGAAGAAACGTAGGAATTGAACCAGACAAAAGTTAACTGTAGTGTTTAATTGAAAAAAAAACTGCACTGATATTTAGCAGTATGACTGTGAAGCAGCTTTCAACTTCTCATTCTTCTAGGATTTTTTCATGCAGATTTTGCTGTTGAACTTTTTAATGAGGTCTCTAAATGAAGAGAGAGAAGGAAGCCAGCCCTGCCAAAGGATGGGAATCCATAATATGGATGCCACTGAACTAATAAGAAGAGAAATATCCCCATCAACAAAGGATTCAGACTGACAACTGTTTTACCTAACAGTACAGTGCATTGACTGAATGCAGTATTAGGTTCCATATGAACAGTCTGTAATTAGGCAACGGAACAGCGTTGCATTGGCTGCTTCTTCTCATTGCATTTTTTCCACCTTAGATCAGTTACAGCCATTTAATTCCTTAATTGTTTTCAAGTCTTCCAGATATTTCTTAGGTTAGGAACTATGTCTATTTCAGGGAATAGTAAGCTTTACTCAGTCATGCAATACTGAAAATACTGCATTTATTTGCTGGCTGGAAAAACGATGGACAGTTACGAAGAACAAACAAAACTTTTTTTAAAACCTTTGTTGTTGATGTTGTTTATGGGTTTTTTGTACCAGCTTTACCACTACAGCCATTTTATTAATCTGTGAATTTATCTTAAGCAATAGTGAATGAGAAGGTGCATACTTTTTATGGATGCAATTTATGTTGAGTGCCAGTTCAGTCAAAATCCTCAACTTCTTTAACACAAGGTAATACATAGCTTCAAGTTCATTATTGCAATTAGATTACACCTTTATTGATAGACTAGTCGATCTGACAATTGAATCCAATGCAACACGATTATACACTAGCTTGTCCCAGCATACTTTGGAAATATGGTACTAATGTAAAATAATGTACTTTACAGGCATATTTATTAACCATTCAAAACATGACTGTTAAGGTGTAAATTTGATTTAGTAACTAATCAGATGTTTTTCCTCCCCCTTAAAGGCTACATTTGCTACATTTTAAAAACAAATGAAGGCGCTAACCTGTACCAAGTACTCAAATGTCAGTATTAGTAGCTGCTCCCTGTTGTACCATGTGACATCCTCTTCTGTGTACACATATGTAATCAAAGATTGTGAGCCTAACCTGAGGTCATGTATTGGAAACAAAAAAAATGTTGTAGTTCAGCTTGCAATGTTTCATGTTTGCTGTGTTCTTCTAATTTTAGTTGAATTCAAAGACTGTTGTCTTGTTCTTATTGTGGTGTTAGATTCTTGTGATTGTACGCATTAGACACAGGGTAGAATTAGAGACAGTAATGGATGTAAAATTCCTCAGGAGATAGTGTATTCTATTCCTTACTGGTGATAAGATTGCTCCTATTAATAATAAGAACAAATAGTTTAAGAATCAGAACAAATATCTCTTCCGACAATACACATTTAAATCATTAATTTAAAAAGGGATATTTTGCGTAACAGTTTATTGTAGAATAACAATGTATATCTTAGAAAAGAATTTGAATATTTCCAAACAATAGGTAAATGTCTAATTTTTAAATGCTGTAAATATAGCTATGTTCAAACATCTCAAATGGTTGTTAAAACCAGCTTTGTGTCGTTACAAGTTTTTGGTGCATACAAGTTTCCCAAACTACTGCTACATTGTGTGCTTTGAACAAAAAAAAAGAAAAAGACAAAAAGGTTGACGGTATGCATCAACCTTGTGCTATAAATACTGTGTATCATTAGCCGTACGAGACTATATAGTAGATTGTGGTTTCTCAGTAGAGAATTGACTGTACTGTGATTCTAGACTTTATTCATCATTAGCAGCTCATTCAGGTGGTCAATAACTTGAAGTTTATAGCTGTAATAGGGAACTAAGAAGCTGGCACGGCCCTTAAAAAAAAATCCAACTCCTGGGAGTAAGGTGCTGATTTTGAGTAATAGGAGCTTAGCTCTGTGGAGTGCAAGGGAAGGATTTAAGATTTATTTTGCGCATGCTTATGGTTAGAACCAGCAGCGAAGTCTCATTTACCAGTACTCAGAGCAGCAAAATGAGATAGTTAAAATGAAGGTTCTCTGTTTTAAGCTATATCTATTTTTTCTTTTTTTTTCTTTACAATTATCTTTTTTTCTGCTTAATTATGGCAATATGATTGTGTGACTCCTCACAGTTGCACTTGCATTTCAATCAGAACAAATATTTATTCCACTATTTGCATTTTAAAAAAAGACAAGTTTCAAAATAATATAAAAAAAATTATAAACAGCTATTTTTCTTATATAGAAGAGAATGTTGGGTGTTGGTGGTTGTATTTAAATTATTTATGCATCTGTGTTTACCTGCCTACAAACAATTTACGGCAGTCTTACATGCAAAGTTTAAAAGCAGAAAAAAAAAGTTTTAAAAAAGCTACAAATACCAGGAGTTGAAGTTTAACCTGTAGTGAAAAACCATGTCTGTAGGTCTAGGCAAGCTTTGTGCTTCACATCTGTAAACAATCAACTGTATATTTTTGTGACGTGTATCATACTGTGTGCTCTGACAAATGTCCATTTGTGTAAATGTATTTATTTTATATTGTATATATTGTTAATGCAAAAGGAGACAATGATTCTGTAACTTTAATCAGTTCCAATGTGTACTCTAATTATGCCTTTCAGGATGATGGTAGAGCAATATTAAACAAGCTTCCACTTTTACATGCTCGAGTTTGTAGAATGTGTATTTTTTGGAGGAGCAGAGCTCAACAAAATTAAAATATTGTAGTTTTATGTTTTGTTTTTATAATCTCGTGATAATGGGACCTCTACACAGCAAGTAATGAGATTCATTGATTCTCACTTGTGCAAGTGCACTAATTGTGGCCAGATTCAAAACTCAGATGCTTGTTTCTAATATCTAGCTTTGCTATCATTACAAACTACATAGCACCACAAAAATACAGTCATGCTTTGAGATAGAGGCACCAAAGTGTAGAGCTCTAATGTTGCTTGTTACAGGGAGAGGAGTTTACAGTTCCCTTCCCCACCTGAGCTGTTGACCTTAACTGCTGACAGGAGATCAAGTGGCACCCACACAAGAGGCAGGGTTAATCAGGCGGAGCAGGGTGGAGGTGGTGTCATTATCAGGCCATGGTCACATACCTTTTCACGGCAGCCTTGGTGAGGAGATATCCTGTCTGTACTCTCAATCCCAATAATGAGTGACCCAAGGCGACTGAGATGGAGGGAAGAAACAAAATTTAAAAAAATGATCCAATACCCTCACAAAGTTACTACAAAAGAGATGTTAATTCTCGATAGAAAAAAATAAGCATCAATGTCAAATCTTTTATTGTTGTTGCTGGTAGTGTAACTTACCAACACCCTTTTATCATCCACAACAAAGACATTTTATTAGAATGTTCCACTCTACCAGGAGCTCACTGATTGAGCCTTACTGCATTCTGATTAAAACACAAAGCAGCAATGGCATGTTAATTAGTGTAAACAGCTCTACTTTTCTATATTCTCAGAAGATTTTGTAACCCAAAGAGTGTGCTGCAGTTAACAGGGCAGAACCAGGGATTTCTAAATGAGCAGTGTGTGGTGGGCCGCAAAGACGTACTTAATGAGGACTAATCAATACACAGTAATTTTTGATCTCTAAGATTCTGGGCATTGGGAAATAATATTTATTAGAGGAAATTGTCCCGTCAATGTTCCACCCATCCAACCTCCACCCTGGTCTGAAATTGTTTATAGATAAAAAGAGAGACAAATGGATGGACAGATTGATCTTTAAATTGATTGCATATCCTGGGCTAAATTAGAATTTCTGCTTCAAAACTTAAATTAGTGCATATATGCTGAAACGTTTATGACTGATTGATGTTTGATTTTTGAAGTTTGTTCACTATTCCTCAGGGCTACAAAATAGGATAAAGCTTAGACCCTGAAATTGCTGGGGCTGGAGAGGAAGGAAAGTCTACTTTCCACCTGGGGAGGGCTTGGAATTTGGGGCAGAACCTGGTTACACCGAATTTCTGGTCCTGGCCTTTTAAATTTTGATGGATAAAACCCCCACCCATCCCCTGTATATCAGAGGTTTATTAGGGGAGTTCCCAGGTTTTCTGTGGAAATTTCACCCTTTAAGTCCCTAAAAGGCCTCATCAGTAGTCACGCCAGCTGAGTGCTGGCATGAGTCCTTTTGAGGCCTTCTGGAAGTCTCAGACCTCTTCTAGGCTAAGGTAATCGATCTTGGAAGGAGCCCTTGTTTGCAAGCTAAATAGCTCCTTTTGGAGCTGAAGACTTGGAAAAAAAAATCACTTTTACCTTTGGTCCTGGTGGGACATCAGGCAGAGCTGCTTTTGGCTGCTCTAGCAAACGAGGGCGGATTTGGTTTGGTGTCAGTGAAGGTGCTGACACCCTTGGATTTGGAGTGAGCATTCCCCTGGAACTTGGGGCTTTTGATTTTTTTTAATTGTTTCTCAGTAATGAGGATATTTATTACATTCGGTTTCTTGGGAAATCTTCTACTTCCCTTTTTAAAGTTTCATTCTTCACTCCCCACCCCGACCTCCATACCTCCAGTTGTTATACTTTCTTTTTTTAGCGCTAAGGATTGGACATTCTTGGCTGTCGCCTTCCATAACGCCAATGTATGCTATATTTTTGTCTCTTCATTAAATTTAGTGGAAAAATATGATGAATATAAAATATTTTAATGGCCAGACCTCAGTTGCATGCCGCTTGAAGAGTTCCTGACCAAAACGGTCGAGAAGTTGGCGGGAAGCAGATGCCCAGCCATTGAAGTCATGCCGGTCGGAGACAGCCACCAGGGACCAGAGGGAACAGTGTCCGACACCATTCTGCTCTCTATCTACATTATCACATGCCCATCTCACTAGCCACCCCTCACACTCACCCTCATCCTAGTCTAATCATACCAACTAACAACACACAATGGTAGGCATTTGGGTGTTTTATCGAATGTTCATGTAAAGTTTCTGTTAATGTGGTGTCAAACATTGAAACCTTTATTTTTAACACTTTGCTGCCTTGGACAGATTTGTGTGCACCTTTGGAAGTGGCTTAGTGAGTTGCAGTGAATGATGCGACATAAGGGGGTGCAATGGGGGTGAGTGTGAAAGGAATGGCTTGGACATTATAGGGATGCTTTTATGGTGTGGATGTGGGGTGGTGCCAACCTGGTGCATGATGTGGCAGTCAGGGTGTACAGCATTAAGTGAAGTAAATGTGGCCATGGTGAGGCCATCACTGGTCTCCCGGACAGCAATGTTGTCTGGTGCTGATGCTTTCTTCCTGTGCAGCATCAGGTAATTGAGGATAAGGTTGGTGTTGTTGATGCTGCTGGTGTTGGGGCTCATCATGATCGGATTCTGAGGACGAAGGTGAGACAGTATAAAGAGCAGCCATTTTGATTGAATAGATGGCAGGTGAAGTACAGATGACAGAAGCATTCTGTCAATGGTGAAAGAGTTCTTCCAAAGAGGTGATACTTGGTGGAAAGTGGAAAGCCTGCAGAATCTGTGCTGGAAATGGACTGAGAAACAGCTTGTGGCTGAGGAAAGTGAAGATCTGGCAGGTGGGAGCTTTTACAGTATATTTGAAGCTGTCAAGGAATCAGCTGGAGCAATGGCCACTGCACTCCTGCGTCAGGTTGACAGCCGTGGTCCCCGAACATCGTGGTTCCTGTGCCCATTAAGTTAAAGTGAAAAGATAAGTTTAAAAAAAAGTCTGTTAACAAGGCCTATGATGATGAATGAGTTAGCACTGACAGACCTAACATTGGGAAAGGTAGGTCTCGACCCACTGTTAAAAAAAAAACACTTCCCACCCAACCTGCCACCGATCCCACCTGCTGACCCCTTGGAAAATTCCAGCCTTAGTTTTTGAGAAAATATAAGGGCTATTTTAGAATGTTTTTATTAACAGGGTTATGTTTTTTCTGGGATGAGAGGACCAAAAAGTGGATTTCATTGTTTCCCTCTAGCATACACTCTTCTGTTTCCATAAATGAAACATATTAGCCATGGCTCAGGCAGTAGAACTCTTTCTCTGAGTCAGAAGGTTGTGGGCTCAAGCCCCACTCAATAGACTTAAGCATAAAAATCTATGCTGACACTCCAGTGCAATACTGAAGGAGTGCTGCACTGTTGCCATCTTTCGGATGAGACGTTAAACCGAGGCCCAGTTTGCTCCCTCAGGTGTGCGTAAAAGATCCCATAGCACTATTTTGAAGAAGAACGGGGGAGTCATCCCCAGTGTCCAGGCTGATATTTAACCTCAATCACTCAAATAGATTATCTGGTCATTATCACATTGCTGGTACTTCCTGTCATGTGTACAGATATACACCTGAGGAACTTTTTCATTAGTCCTGTTGCAACCCTCTTCTATCATGATGTCAAAAGCTATCACAACCTGTAAATGTCACTAATTTCAATTGAACTTCCAGGAAGCTATGCTCAAAGAAAGTAAACACTAATTTAAGAATTTTTAAATGATTAAAAAGGCGTTCTGGGAATCTATTATGTTGTGAGAAAATGTAGGTTTGCACCTATAATCGCCCCATGCAATTTCAGCTCTGTTGTTAAAAGAAGCACCAAGCATTTCCCAAGAAAAAAGGAAAATTCCATTGGTAAGGAGGCATTCCAGAGCTTTATCATTCACCTTATCGTAGAATCATAGAATGATACAGCACAGCAGGATGCCATTAGGTCATCGTGCCCGTGCCATATCTTTGAAAGAGCTGTGCAATCAGTCCCACTCCCCTGCTCTTTCCCCAGAGCCCAGCAAATTTTCCCTCTTCAATTATTTAGCCGAATCCCTTTTGAAACTTATTATTGACTCTGCTTCCGCTATCTTTTCAGTAGTACATTCTAGATTATAACAACTTGTGTAAAAACACTGTTCCTCATATCACTTCTGGCTCTTTTGCCAATTACCTTAAAACTATATCGTCTGGTTACCGACCCTTCTGCCACTGGAACACTTGCTCCTTATTTACTCTGCAAAACCCTGCAATATTTTGAACACCTCTATTAAATCTCCCCTTAACCTTCACTGCTCTAAGGCAAGTTTCTTCCCAGTTTGTTTTCAGTCTCTCTACGTAACTGAAGTCTTTCCACGCTCTAATGCTTTGCCATCCTCCCTAAAGTATGGTTCCCACAATTGGACACAATACTCCAGCTGAGGCCTAACCAGTGATTTATAAAGGTTTAGCCTAACCTTGTTTTTGTACTCCATGCCTATATTTATAAAGCCTAGGATCCCATCTGCCTCTTTAACAGCTTTCTCAACTTGTCCTGCCACCTTCAAAAATCACCTACATACACCCCCAGGTCTCTCTGTTCCTGCACCTCCTTTAAAATTGTAACATTTCATTTATAATGCCTCTCCTCATTCCTTCTACCAAAATAAATCACTTCACTTCACTTTGCTCTGCATTAAATTTCATCTGCCACGTGTCTGCCCATGTCATCAGTCTACCTACGTCTTCCTGAAGTCTGGTACTATCCATCATCATCATAAGCAGCCCCTCAGAGTCGAGGATAACTTGCTTCCACACTGGAAATGAGTTCTCAGGTGACTGAAGAGTCCAATGCGGGAGCTGCAGTCTCTGTCACAGGTGGGGCATATGGTGGTTGAAGGGACAAGTGGGTGGGGAGCCTGGGTTGCCGCGCACCCCTTCCACTGTCTACGCTTGGCTGCAGCTTGCTCTCGGCGAAGAGACTCAAAGTGTTCAGCGCCTTCCCGGATGCTTTTCCTCCACGTTGGGCGGTCTTGGGCCAGGGATTCCCAAGTGTCGGTGTGGATGTTACATTTTTTCAAGGAGGCTTTCAGGGTGGCTTTGAAGCGTTTCCTCTGCCCACCTGGGGCGCGTTTGCCGTGTCGGAGCTCAGAGTAGAGTGCTTGTTTTGGGAGTCACGTGGCAGGCATGCGGGTGATGTGGCCTGTTCAGCAGAGCTGATTGAGCATGGTCAGTGCTTCGATGCTGGGGATATTGGCCTGAGCGAGTCATCATCCTCATAGGCAGTCCCTCCAAATTGAGGAAGATTCCACTCCTGAAGTGAGTTCTTGGTGGCTGAACAGTCCAAAACGAGAGCCACAGACTCTGTCACAGGTGGGACAGATAGTCATTGAGGGAAGGGTTGGGTGGGACTGGTTTGCCGCACGTTCTTTCCACTGCCTGCGCTTGATTTCTTCACGCTCTCAGCGAGACTCGAAAGGTTCAGCGCCCTCCCGGATGCACTTTCTCCACTTAGGGTGGTCTTTGGTCAGGGTCTCCCAGGTGTCAGTGGGGATGTCGCACTTTATCAGGGAGGCTTTGAGGGTGTCCTTGTAATGTTTCCGCTGCCCACTTTTGGCTCATTTGCCGTGAAGGAGCGCCACATAAAGCACATGTTTTGGGAGTCTCGTGTCTGGCATGCGAACTATGTGACCTGCCCAGCGGAGCTGATCAGGTTTGGTCAGTGCTTCAATACTGGGGATGTTAGCCTGGATGAGGACACTGATGTTGCTGCGCCTGTCCTCCCAGGGGATTTGTAGGATCTTGCCGAGACATTGTTGGTGATATATCTCCAGCGACTTGAGGTGTCTGCTGTACATGGTCCATGCCTCTGAGCCATACAGGAGGGTGGGTATTACTACAGCCCTGTAGACCATGAGCTTGGTGGTAGATTTGAGAGCCTGGTCTTCGAACACTCTTTTCCTCAGGCAACCGATGGCTGCACTGGCGTACTGGAGGTGGTGTTAAATCTTCTCATCAATGTCTGCTTTTGTTGATAAGAGACTCCCGAGGTATGGGAAATGGTCCACATTGTCGAGGGCCGTGCCTTGGATCTTGATGACTTGGGGCAGTGCTGTGCGGTGAGGACAGGCTGGTGGAGGACATTTGTCTTACGTAAGACCCATGCTTTCGCATGCCTCAGTAAATACGTCGACTATATCCTGGAGTTCAGCCTCAGAATGTGCGCGATATTGGCCTGAGCAAGTACGCTGATGTTGGTGCGCCTATCCTGCCAATGGACTTGCAAGACCTTGTGGAGGCAGCATTGGTGTTACTTCTCCAGTGATTTGAGGTACCTGCTGTACATAGTCCATGTCTCTGAGCCATATGGAAGGGCAGGTATCACCACTGCTCTGTAGACCATGAGCTTGGTGCTGGGTTTGAGGTCCTGGTCTTCAAACACACTCTTCCTTAGCCGACCTCGTTGTCGATGTCTGCCCTTGTTGACAGTAGGCTCCCGAGATATGGAAAATTTTCCACGTTGTCCAAGGCCTCATCTTGGATTTTGATAACTGGGGGGCAGTGCTGTGTGGCGGGGGCAGGTTGGTAGAGGACCTTTGTCTTACGTATGTTTAGAGTAAGGCCCATGCTCTCATACGCCTCGGTGAAGGTGTTGATGATGTCTTGGAGTTCAGCTTCGAGTGTGCGCACACGCGGGCGTCGTCTGCTTACTGTAGTTCGATGATGGAGGATGGGACGACCTTGCATATGGGCTGGAGATGGCGGAGGTTGAACAGATTCCCGTTTGCCCTGTAATTTAGCTCCACTCCAGCGGGGAGCTTGCCAAGGGTGAAATGGAGCATTGCAGCAAGGAAAATCGAGAAGAGCATTGGTGCGATGACACAGCCTTGCTTGACCCCGATCCGAATGTGGAATGGGTCTGTGGTGGCTCCATTGGTCAGGATCACGGCTTGCATGTCATCGTGGAGCAGGCAGAAAATGGTGACAAACTTTTGAGGACAGCCAAATTTGAGGAGGACGCTCCATCATCCCTCATAGTTGACATTGTCAAAGGCTTTTGTGAGGTCGAAGAAGGCCATGTACAGGGGTCGGTGCTGTTCCCTGCATTTCGCTTATATCCTCCTCACTGGTTACTATATTTCCAAGTTTTGTGTCATCTGCAAACTTTTAAATTATGCCCTGTGCACCCAATGGTCATTAATGTTCAAAAAAGAGCAGCAGTTCCAACACCAACTCCTGAGGAACACCACTGCACACTTCCCCCCCAGTCTGAAAAACAACCATTTACTACGACTCTCTGCTTTCTGTCCCTTAGCCATTTTTTTTAATCCATGCATCCACTGACCAATTAATCCCACGAGCTTCAATTTTACTAGTATTTATTGAATATTTTCACATTTGATTTTCCTTGTCCTTTTCCATAATTACTCTAAACCTAATGATATTGTGACCATTGTTTCCCAAATGCTCTCCCACTGAAGCATGCTCCACTGGCCCTACTTCATTCCCAAAAACTAGATCCAGCACTGTTTCCTTCCTCCTTGAGCTGGAAACATACTGGTCAGTATAGTTCCTTTGTACCCATTTCAGGAATTCCTCCCCCTCTTTGCCTATTTTCCCAGTCTATTTTAGGATAATTGAAATCCCCTATATCACTACTCTTGCATCTTTCTGCAGTCTTCCTCCAAATTTGCTCCTCTATCTCCTTCCCACTATGCAGTGGCCTATAGTATACACCCAACAGTGTAATAGCTCCTCTATTGTTCCTTAATTCCGACCAAATAGATTTGGTCTTTGAACCATCAAGTACACCATTTTCTATATCATGTGCTGTAACAGTATCTTTGGTCAATAATGTATTTTTTTCCTTCCTTATCTTTACTGATTACATTGTAGCTAGGAATATATTTAGTGCTCATTCCTCCCTTTGTTTGAGCCAGGTCTCTGTTATTGCTACTATACCATAATCCCATGTTGCTATTTGTGCCTGCAGCTCAGCAACCTTATTTACCACACTCCGGGCATTGCGCACATGCACTCTAAACCCATCTTAGTCTGCTTGAATCCCCCCACCACTCATCTGATCCCTCCTATTCTGAACTAATTTTTATTCCAATGATGTTTATCTCTCTAGCCCTCTGTGGACCTTGTATCTCCTCTGTAATGCTTCATCCTGGTGCCCTTCCCCCTGCCTAATTCATTTAAAATGTCTTCCTGAGTGGATTGGGAATGGTATTTAGAGGTCTGAGAGCAGGTTACTGACCTGTTCTTTTGGCCAGGGAATGATACATGGCCTGGGGAGACCCTTACTAAAAAGTTGAGGAGAAAATAAAATGAAATTTCAGAAAAAGAGACAGAAAATAATAGCTTGAAAAGTTGGTACTGACGGAGGGGGAATAATTAACGTTGGTTATCCAGTCTGCTTATCCGCAACTCACAGCAGCCAGCACAAGAGTGGCATTAGAAGAAGCAAAGGACTAGATTGTTGTCTCAGTTGGGGAAAGATGTGTCATGCAGGCAGAATTAAGATCAGGAGAAACCTCTGGAAAAAATGAAATAAAAACAAATAACAAAACCAGAAATTACTCTCAAGGTTTGTTTAATCCCAGACTCCAGCGTTCACAATGCTCAGTGATGGAGTCTACAAATCCCTATGACTACTTTTTAATGATAATAGGTAAAAAGTGGCTTAGCTTTACATGAATTAACACTAAACTATGGACAATAATACAATCTAGGGGTTCTAATGGCTTATTTACCCACTCGTGCTTCACATTTGTGATGTTGTTACATTTGATTGTGTTCCCAATTTATAAATAGCTCTAGAACAACAGATACGTAACTAGCAGCAGGGTAAAAGTGCATTAAATTATAACAGAACCTCTTAATTTGGATGAAACCAATGAATTGATCTCTTCTAATGGTTTATGATGTTATTCAAACTCATCAGTTGTGTTGTAGCCCAACCATCTGTTTGCTGACTGTCCCACCACTTAAGTCAGTTTGAGTACACACAAAGCACTGGCTGGCTAATTGTGAACTTGTGACAGTGCTGCATGCACAGTTCCTCATGCAGTGAATTTCTTATTTATTCATGCTGCTGTGAGGAGGCACAAAGCAGAGGCTATATAGGGAAACAGAACATTTGGAGGGCAGTGGCCCAGAGCTGTTCTAACATTCCTTTCATCAAACTGCTATAGAGCACATCTCAGCCTGATAAAGTGCACTACACAGGGAAAAACAAAATACATTTGTGAAAAAGAATTAAGAACTAGGGAGACATTATTTGGAATGTTCAACTGAAGCATTTAATATTTCTTTACTTAGTTGCTTTCCTCGTAATTTTCAACTAGACATAGAGCCATAGAGGTTTATAGCGCAAAATTGTATCTGCAATTCAAAATAATCATTCTGCCCCGTTCTCTCCTCATAGTCCTGCCACTTCCTCCACTTCAAATGTTTATCTACTCTTCCTTTAAAATATGCAAAGGTCCCTGCCTCAACTATTCCCTGTGACAAAGCAGTTCATGCTCTAGCAACTCACTGCATAAACAATGCTCTCTCAGTGCCAATTTTAAAGAATTTTTCTCTATTCATCTGATCAAAACCCTTCATAATTTAAAAAACCTCGATTAGATCTCCTTATATTCTTCTCTGCTCCAGTGGAAATAGCTTCAAGTCTCTCCTCCTAACTACAGTTAACTCCTACATTGCAACAGTGACTACACTCCAAAAGTACTTCATTGGCTGTAAAGCACTTTGAGACGTTCGGTGGTCGTTAAAGGTGCTATATAAATCCAAGTCTTTCTTATGGTTTCTCATTCCTGGGGTCATGCCAGTGAATCTAGACTGTACATTCTCTATAGCTCTAATGTTCTTTCTATAATGAGATCCCCAAAACTATGCACTATTATAAATATAACCTAATCATTGCCTTGTAAATAGCTATCATTACATCTTTGCCCCTTTACTCTATGGGCTATTACTTGGTTAGCCCCCAGAAACAGGCAAGGGGATCGAGATGTGCGATTGAACCACACTCATAGAGTGGAATCAGGCAGCACGCCAACTTCATGCTGCCTACTAATTATAATGATTTCTGCGTGCAGCCAGCACTTCCCGCGCTGTTCATTGGCTGCACGCATCAGCAGGGGGCCCAATATCATTTGTAACTTGCACTACTCAAAGCTAGCCTGCACTACTTAAAGCTAGCCTACACCTCTTAAAGGGGAGGTGCATTGTGGCTGCAGCAGATGCTGGGAGTCATTCTGCAACTGAGTCTGACGTAGGAAAGAAAGAAGAATGGCTGACCATCAGACAGAGCAGGCGCTGCACTAGAAATCTTGGTGGATGAGACAGAAAGGAGGAGAGATGTCCTGTATCTGCAGAGGGGCAGGAGGCCCTCCACACATGATGAGAAGGCAGTGGGAACAGATAGCCATGGAGGTTAATGCAAGGAGTACAGCCCCAAGAACGTGGATGCAGGGCCGGAAGTGGTCTAATAAATTCACACGAGTCGTCAAGGTCAGTGAATGCATCTTCAAATGCCATATCCTACCAACTGCACCACTAGCCTCAGCCACTGCTCAATTCATCACATCCCCATCACTCACCTACCAACAATCTTATGCCTAACATTATATGCTTCACTTCACCCTCACATACTTAGCACTGTTGCAAGCCTCACACTTGCATTCCACAACTTGCACACACTGCCAGCTATTCAATCATGACAGTAACAGCACCCAAACAGATTGTACGTCACTCACTGACACACATCTCTTTCACTTGCAGGAGAAGGTGGCACACAACCGGAGGCAGCAACAACTAACCAGAGGTGGAGAAGCACGCCTGCATGATCTAACCCCCATGGAGGAGATGGTGCTGGTTATTGTGGGAAGGACCATTGCTGAGGCCGTGGCTAACTGCGGGGCCGAAGCCATTGAAGATAACGATATTGTCATATGTAATCCTCCTTCTCACATTTCACTTCTTCCTCATCACCAACTCTCTTCTGACTTACAAGCTGCAGGTAGTGTATCCATGCGCTTCTTACTTTCTCTTCTCCCCCCATCACAACCCAAACCTTGTCCCAATTTCATTTCAGATACCCAAGATCTGCAACCTGCCCAGGCAGTGGTGGAAGAGCAGGAAGACAGTGCAGTTGAAGACACACTGTCACTCGATTTCACATTTGCAGCCACCAGCTCAGATACTGACACTACGCGTAATTTAGAGGATAGCATCGAGGCGGGATCTGCAGGTATTGAGACACTGGGCACAAGTGCGCTGCAGCCAGGGCAGGGGAAAGGAGAGTGCAGGTGCCAGCTCACCAGAGGATGATGTCGCACACTAGTTCTGCTGCAAAGGACACAGATGAGGACTTTGCTGGTCCAGACTACATTCTTCCAGCAGATGTTTGATGTGCACACTAACTCCTCCTGTGCCTTGTTTATCCTCCAAAAATGCATCACTTCACACTCTGCATTAAATTGTCTTCTTCTTCTTCTTAGGCAGTCCCTCAGAGTTGAGGATGACTTGCTTCAAATGAGTTCTCAGGTGACTGATGAGTCCAATGCGGGACCTACAGTTTCGGTCACAGGTGGGGCAGATGGTGGTTGAAAGAAAGGGTTGGTGGGGTGCTTGGGTTGCCATGCGCTCCTTCTGCTGTCTATGCTTGGCTGCAGCTTGTTCCCAGCAAAGAGACTGGAGGAATTCGGCGCCTTCCCGGATGCTTTTCCTGCACTTTGAGCGGTCTTGGGCCAGGGATTCGCAGGTGGCGGTGGGGATGTTTTTCAAGGAGGCTTTGAGGGTGTCCTTGAAGCGTTTCCTCTGCCCACCTGGGGCTCACTTGCCGCAGCTCCGAGTAGAGCGTTTGTTTTGGGAATCTCGTGTTGGGCATGCGGACGATGTGGCCCGTCGAATGGAGCTGATCAAGTGTGGTCAGTACTTCGATGCTGGCCTGAATGAGAACACTGAATTTGGTGCGCCTATCCTGCCAATAGATTTGCAGGATCTTGCAGAGGCAGCGTTGGTGGTGCTTCTCCAGTGATTTGAGGTGCCTGCTGTGCATAGTCCATGTCTCTGAACCATATAGGAGGGCAGCTATCACTACTGCTCTGTAGACCATGAGCTTGGTGCTGGGTTTGAGGTCCTGGTCTTCAAAAACTCTCTTCCTCAGGTGACCGAAGGCTGCACTGGCACACTGAAGGCGGTGTTGGACCTCGTCGTCGATGTCTGCCCTTGTTGACAGTAGGTATGGAAAATGGTTTGTGTTGTCCAAGGCCTGGTCGTGGATTTTGATAATTGGGGGGCAGTGCTGTGTGGCGGAGGCAAGGTTGTAGAGGAGCTTTGTGTTACGGATGTTTAGTGTAAGGCCCATGCTCTCATCACAAGCATCATCTGCTTACTGTAATTCAATGACAGAGGATGGGACGATCTTGGATCTGGTCTGGAGGCAGCAGAGGTTGAACAGATGCCCGTTTGTTTTGCATTTGTTATAATCTACCAAAATTCTCTGGACTCTGGGGAGGTACCAGCGGATTGGAAAGCAGCTAATGTAACGCCTCTGTTTAAAAAAGGGGGCAGACAAAAGGCAGGTAACTATAGGCCGGTTAGTTTAACACCTGTAGTGGGGAAAATGCTTGAAGCTATCATTAAGGAAGAAATAGCGGGACACCTAGATAGGAATAGTGCAATCAAGCAGACACAACATGGATTCATGAAGGGGAAATCATGTTTAACTAATTTACTGGAATTCTTTGAGGATATAACGAGCATGGTGGATAGAGGTATACCGATGGATGTGGTGTATTTAGATTTCCAAAAAGCATTCGATAAGGTGCCACACAAAAGGTTGCTGCAGAAGATAAAGGTACGCGGAGACAGAGGAAATGTATTAGCATGGATCGAGAATTGGCTGGCTAACAGAAAGCAGAGAGTCGGGATAAATGGGTCCTTTTCCGGTTGGAAATCGGTGGTTAGTGGTGTGCCACAGGGATTGGTGCTGGGACCACAACTGTTTACAATATACATAGATGACCTGAAAGAGGGGACAGAGTGTAGTGTAACAAATTTGCAGATGACAGAAAGATTAGTGGGAAAGCGGGTTGTGTAGAGGACACAGAGAGGCTGCAAAGAGATTTAGATAGGTTAAGTGAATGGGCTAAGGTTTGGCAGATGGAATACAATGTCGGAAAATGTGAGTTCATCCATGTTGGAAAAAAAAACAGTAAAAGGGAATATTATTTGAATGGGGAGAAATTACAACATGCTGCGGTGCAGAGGGACCTGGGGGTCCTTGTGCATGAATCCCAAAAAGTTAGTTTGCAGGTGCAGCAGGTAATCAGGAAGGCGAATGGAATGTTGGCCTTCACTGTGAGAGGGATGGAGTACAAAAGCAGGGAGGTCCTGTTGCAACTGTACAGGGTATTGGTGAGGCCGCACCTGGAGTACTGCGTGCAGTTTTGGTCATGTTACTTAAGGAAAGATATACTAGCTTTGGAGCGGGTACAGAGACGATTCACTAGGCTTATTCTGGAGATGAAGGGGTTACCTTATGATGATAGATTGAGTAGACTGGGTCTTTATTCGTTGGAGTTCAGAAGGATGAGGGGTGATCTTATAGAAACATTTAAAATAATGAAAGGGATAGACACGATAGAGGCAGAGAGGTTGTTTCCACTGGTCGGGGAGACTAGAACTAGGGGGCACAGCCTCAAAATACGGGGGAGCCAATTTAAAACCCAGTTGAGAAGGAGTTTCTTCTCCTAGAGGGTGTGAATCTGTGGAATTCTCTGCCCAAGGAAGCAGTTGAGGCTAGCTCATTGAATGTATTCAAATCACAGATGGATAGATTTGTAACCAGTAAGGGAATTAAGGGTTATGGGGAGCGGGCGGGTAAGTGGAGCTGAGTCCATGGCCAGATCAGCCATGATCTTGTTGAATGGCAGAGCAGGCTCGAGTGGCTAGATGGCCTACTCCTGTTCCTAATTCTTATGTTCTTATATTCTTATGTTCTGTAGATTAGCTCCACTCCGGCAGGGAGCTTACTGAGGGTGAGATTGCAGCATTGCAGCAAGGAAGACCGAGAAGAGCGTTGGTGCGATGACACAGCCTTGCTTGACCCCGGTTCGAACGTGGTTTGGGTCTGTGGTAGATCCGTTGGTCAGGATCACGGCTTGCATGTCATCATGAAGCAAGCGAAGGATGGTGACAAACATTTGAGGACGCTCCATAATCCCTCACGGCTGACAGTGTCAAAGTCCTTTGTGAGGTCGAAGAAGGCCATGTACAGGAATTGCCGCAGTTCCCTGCATTTCTCTTGGATTTGCCGCACAGTGAAGATCATGTCCATTGTGCCCCTTAGTGGGAGGAGCTCTTCAGTCTCAGCGAGAAGGCGATTGAGGAGGATTCTTGCGATGACTTTCCCTGTGGCAGACAGCAGGGAAACACCTCTGTAATTACCGTAATCGGACTTGTCACCTTTCTTGAAGATGGTCACGATTACGGTGTCTCTGAAATCCCTGGCATGCTCTCCTCCTTCCAAATAAGAAAAATGAAATCATGTATTCGCATCAACAGTGCTTCTCCGCCATGTTTTAGTGATTTGGCAGGGATTCCATCTGCTCCTGAGGCCTTGTTGTTCATTAGTTGTTGGATGAACTTTTCTACCTCATGTTGGGCTGGGGTTGCGCTGAGATGGTGGCGGATAGCATACTGCTGGATGGAGTCGAGAACACTCGCTTCGAAGACAGTCTCAGTTCAGGAGGTTTTCGAATGCTCCTTTCAGTAAGCACTGACAGCCTCTCTGTCCTTGATGAGTACCTCTCCGTTCTTGGTCAGCAGCGAGGTAGGGCCTTGAGTGCTTGGGCCATAGGTAGTCTTGACGGCGCTAAAGACTCCTCTCACATCGTGGTTGTCGGCTAGTTGTTGGATCTCCTGCGCTTTCTCCATCCACCATCTCTTCTTTAGTTCACAGGTTTTTTGTTGGACCTTGGCCTTCTGACGCCTGTAGAGCTGCTTTATTGTTCTTGAGTTGTGTTGCTGTTTCCAGTTCAAGAATTCCTTGTGCTTGGAGCTTATTAGCTTCTGGATCTCCTGGTCATTCTCGTCGAGCCAGTCTTGGTGTTTCCTGGTCGAGTGACCAAGTGTCTCTTCACAGGTGCTAATTATGGAGGCTTTGAGGGCCACTTTGCTCTGTCTCTCTGGGTCACTGGGAGTCATCAGGTTGGTTGAGAGGCGCTGGCTGAATTAGGCTTTCTTAGCAGGGTCTTTGAGTATTCCAGCGTTGATTTTCCTGTGGCATTGTTTTTGTTGCCATTGTTTTTTTGGGGCTATGTTGATGGTGATGACAGAGCAGATTAGGCGGTGGTCCGTCCAGCAGTTGTCAGCTCGTGTCATGGCGCGGGTGATGCGCACGTCCTTGCGGTTCCTCGCTCGGACGATGATGTAGTCTAGCAGATGCCAGTGCTTGGAGCGAGGGTGCTGCCATGAAGCCTTATACTTCTCGTTCTGACGGAACAAGGTGTTGATAATGACAAGGCCATGTTCTAAGCATTTGGTCAGGAGGAGGGTACCGTTGGAGTTGGCTTTCTTCACCCCCTCTCTGCCGATCACACCTCCCCAGAGGTCTGTGTCTTTTCCAATTCTGGCATTGAAGTCGCCAAGAAGGATCAGCTTGTCGTCCGTTGATACTCGGGGCAGGGATTGTTCGAGGCTGGAGTAGAATTCCTATTTGGTCTCATCTGTAGCTTCCAGTGTTGGGGCGAATGCACTGAAGACCGTCGCGCACTGGTGAGGGTGAGGCTAGGGTGAACCGAAGAGTCATAAGGCGTTCAGTAATCCCGCAAGGGGAGTCTCTGAGACGGCCCACTAGCTCATTTTTTATGGCGAAGCCTATCCTGTGGAGGCGGCGTTTTTATTCTGGTTTACATTTCCAAAAGAAGGTGTAACCACCATCTTGTTCTTTGAGCGGGCCTTCCCCTGCTCACTTGGTCTCATTTAGGGCGGCAACGTCTACATCGAAATGTCTGAATTCCCTGGCAATGATAGCAATATGACGTTCCGGTCTGCCACTGTTGGGGTTATCCATGAGGGTCCTGATGTTCCAGGTCCAGAACTTCATTTTGAAGGGTGGAATATGCCTGTGTGTGAATTCTTTTAACGTGTGGTGGTCGTTGCACTTCAGCCAGCACACAGTCTTGGCAGAGCAAGGTCTTGTTCCAGTGGCAAGGGGATCCAAGATGACTGGAGACCAGGCTCCGATGTATGGGCCTAGTACATGCACACACACGTACTCCTACTGTCCTCCTTTCTGTTTCTTGCAGGTCCTGTCTATACTGGGATTCATAGGACACAGTGGCGGCCTCACGACCTCGCTGTTGGCCCGTGCTGCTCCTTTCCTTGGCCACGAGCCCCCTGCTAGTCCATGCTGCGCCACTCCTGGACCTCGACCTCGCCGTTCCTGGGCCCCTACCTCTCCGGCCTCGCCCGCCGCTTCTCGCCGACCTCCGCTCCTCCCTCTCCTCGCCGACCTCTGGGCCTCGCTGACCTCCGCTCCTCCTGCACCTTGCCGACCTCCGGTCCTCGCCAACACCGTCCTCCAATCCTAGCTGATCTCCGCTCTTCCCTCTCCTCGCCAGCCTCCGGGCCTCCTACTGCTCTCCAACCTCCGCTCCTCCCTCTCCTCACCAACCTCTGGGCCTCCGAGAGGTCGGCGAGGAGAGGGATTAAATTGTATCTGCAAACCGTCTGTCTGTTCTGCAAACTATCGCTATATCTAGTCTTTTACACTTCTCCTCACTATTTTTAAACCCTCTACTTTTGCATCATAATAGAGAGCGAGAGTGAGAGAGAGAGAAAGAACAAAGATGGACCCAGCACTGACCTGAAAGGTACATTATTTCCAATCCAAGCACAAGGGCAGCAGGTGCACGGGAACACCATCACCTCCGAGCTGCCCTCCAAGTCACACACCACCCTGACTTGGACAGAAATCACAATTCCTTCATTGTAGCTGAGGTAAAATCATGGGACTACCTACCTAACAGTATTATGGGAGCACATTCACCACATGGACTTCAGTCGTTCAAGGCACACCAACACCTTCTCAAAGGCAACAAGAATGGACAATAAATGCTAGCCTTGTCAGTAACACCCACAACATAGAAACATAGAAAATAGGTGCAGGAGTAGGCCATTCGGCCCTTCGAGCCTGCACCGCCATTCAATGAGTTCATGGCTAAACATGCAACTTCAGTACCCCATTCCTGCTTTCTCGCCATATCCCTTGATCCCCCTAGTAGTTAGGACTACATCTAACTCCTTTTTGAATATATTTAGTGAATTGGCCTCAACAACTTTCTGTGGTAGAGAATTCCACAGGTTCACCACTCTCTGGGTGAAGAAGTTTCTCCTCATCTCGGTCCTAAATGGCTTACCCCTTATCCTTAGACTGTGACCCCTGGTTCTGGACTTCCCCAACATTGGGAACAATGTTCCTGCATCTAACCTGTCTGAACCCATCAGAATTTTAAACGTTTCTATGAGGTCCCCTCTCATTCTTCTGAACTCCAGTGAATACAAGCCCAGTTGATCCAGTCTTTCTTGATAGGTCAGTCCCGCCATCCCGTGAATCAGTCTGGTGAACCTTCGCTGCACTCCCTCAATAGCAAGAATGTCCTTCCTCAAGTTAGGAGACCAAAACTGTACACAATACTCCAGGTGTGGCCTCACCAAGGCCCTGTACAACTGTAGTAATACCTCCCTGCCCCTGTACTCAAATCCCCTCACTATGAAGGCCAACATGCCATTTGCCTTCTTAACCGCCTGCTGTACCTGCATGCCAACCTTCAATGACTGATGTACCATGACACCCAGGTCTCGTTGCATCTCCCCTTTTCCTAATCTGTCACCATTCAGATAATAGTCTGTCTCTCTGTTTTAACACCAAAGTGGACAACCTCACATTTATCCACATTATACTTCATCTGCCATGCATTTGCCCACTCACCTAACCTATCCAAGTCACTCTGCAGCCTCATCGCATCCTCCTCGCAGCTCACACTGCCACCCAACTTAGTGTCATCCGCAAATTTGGAGATACTACATTTAATCCCCTCGTCTAAATCATTAATGTACAATGTAAACAGCTGGGGCCCCAGCACAGAACCTTGCGGTACCCCACTAGTCATTGCCTGCCATTCTGAAAAGTCCCCATTTACTCCTACTCTTTGCTTCCTGTCTGACAACCAGTTCTCAATCCATGTCAGCACACTACCCCCAATCCCATGTGCTTTAACTTTGCACATTAATCTCTTGTGTGGGACCTTGTCGAAAGCCTTCTGAAAGTCCAAATACACCACATCAACTGGTTCTCCCTTGTCCACTCTACTGGAAACATCCTCAAAAAATTCCAGAAGATTTGTCAAGCATGATTTCCCTTTCACAAATCCATGCTGACTTGGACCTATCATGTCATCTCTTTCCAAATGCACTGCTATGACATCCTTAATGAGTGATTCCATCATTTTACCCACTACCGATGTCAGGCTGACCGGTCGATAATTCCCTGTTTTCTCTCCCTCCTTTTTTAAAAAGTGGGGTTACATTGGCTACCCTTCACTCCATAGGAAATGATCCAGAGTCTATGGAATGTTGGAAAATGACTGTCAATGCATCCGCTATTTCCAAGGCCACCTCCTTAAGTACTCTGGGAAGAAGACCATCAGGTCCTGGGGATTTATCAGCCTGAGAATTAAAATAAAATTATATATCATTACTCAGTTTATCCTCTTTTCTTGAGTAGACGTGGTTGCATTAAACAGTTGGGTATATAAGGAAAATTGCAAAATTGTGTCAGAGCCTCTGCTATGTCCTTTCTGACTTCCTTTAATAGCCTAGAGAACTGATGACATCCATTTTGAATTCTGCATTTTTTCAGAACAAAATCTTTTTCTCCAACAACTTTTCCATCTGCTTCCCTTATACACCTACATTCTCACTTCCGCAATCATTTGCAAGCATTGGGCTGGATTTTCGGGTCACTTTGGGCGGCAAATAACTTTTCTAGGCGTAATGGCGGGCGTACAGCTTTTACCTGTGGAATTCTCTACCACAGAAAGTTGTTGAGGCCAATTCACTAAATATATTCAAAAAGGAGTTAGATGAAGTCCATACTACGAGGGGGATCAAGGGGTATGGCGAGAAAGCAGGAATGGGGCACTGAAGTTGAATGTTCAGCCATGAACTCATTGAATGGCGGTGCAGGCTAGAAGGGCCGAATGGCCTACTCCTGCACCTATTTTCTATGTTTCTATGTTTCTATATTTCTATGTTTCTATGTTTCTACCACCTGACTTGCATTTTCAGCTAATGGTTTGCAGCGGCGCAAAAACTTAATGTCCAGCCCTCGAATTTCACTGAGATCACGATGTCAATCCTCGTGCAACGCTGCGCTAGTGCCCCGGATGCAAATTTCAGCCCGACACCCTCATTAAACGCACGCCATAGGAAACGTCTGAAAAACAGGCATTCTCAGGGTGCAGCAGGCGGTATTGGCGCCGTTTTTAAACAGGGAGACAAGAATCCTATATCACACTTCACATTCACTGGAACAGAAGTGCATATAAAGCTGTATGTAGCTGAGACTTGCAAACTGTACTTTTATCTGGCATTATAGTTTTCTTACAGGGTCCGCGAGAGGATTTAATGGGCCAATATTAGTTCACCAGTGTATCATGCTTCATACTATTGCCGGACGGTGTCAAGCTAGGAGAAGGGCTGATAACCATGTCGGCCTACGGATGAGGAGAGGTCGAAGACATCTGGGGAGGAGGGCTTACACTCCACGGGTTTACAGGCACCAATACTCATACCTCCAGCTCTCTGAGGAGCAGTGTGTGAGAAGGCTGTGTTTCCGAAAGGAAGTGGTGACAGAGATATGCCATTTCCTCCAGGCAGACCTACAGCCTTCCAGTGCCAACAGGACTGCACTGCCCGTCGCAGTGAAGCTTACTTTGGTGCTGGCCTTCTATGGCTCCGGCTCCCTCGAGACAGCAGTATGGGACATATGCAGCTGCACCCGGTCACCTCATAATGGACTGGTTTGCTTGAATGGAGGAAGCTGAGGCATGCATCTAATACTGGCCATGCATTGTGCTACAATAAAGGCACAGCTACGCTGAGCTTTGCAATGATACGCAGGGCACCAAAGGAAAATGGTCAAGGTGAAATATTTATCTGAAAAATTTACAAACAATCCCCCCCAACAAGATCAAATGATACTATAAAGATGCAAAAGCAAATAAAAGAAGAAACAACGTTCTGCTGCAACAAACGTTGTGACAACTTAATTGATAACCAAAAACTATTTACAGGAGTACTTTATACATCCCAGAGCATGTGTTCAAGATTTTTCCAACCCTTACTGTGTCTTCGACAGGCATTTCCCATCCCCCTTCCCTTCATCTCCTTCCCATACATTGGCGGAAGCAGTCTCCGATGGCTCGGGTGTGGACCAACAATCAGTGATGGGATCCGTAATGCAGTCAGCCTGAGGAATGACAGCACCTTCCATCTCCTGCGAACCACTGACATTCAGACGGGGCTAGGCCTCAGCATCTGGAGCACGATGTGTCAACATAACTTGGTGGCCTGCTTTGGCACCGTCGTTTCCCCGTTGGACAATGAGGAAGACAGAAAGCATGGCAGCATTCATCGACCCCATCACATAGAAACATAGAAACATAGAAAATAGGTGCAGGAGTAGGCCATTCGGCCCTTCTAGCCTGCACCACCATTCAATGAGTTCATGGCTGAACATGCAACTTCAGTACCCCATTCCTGCTTTCTCGCCATACCCCTTGATCCCCCTAGTAGTAAGGACTTCATCTAACTCCTTTTTGAATATATTTAGTGAATTGGCCTCAACAACTTTCTGTGGTAGAGAATTCCACAGGTTCACCACTCTCTGGGTGAAGAAGTTTCTCCTCATCTCGGTCCTAAATGGCTTACCCCTTATCCTTAGACTGTGACCCCTGGTTCTGGACCTCCCCAACATTGGGAACATTCTTCCTGCATCTAACCTGTCGAAACCCATCAGAATTTTAAACGTTTCTATGAGGTCCCCTCTCATTCTTCTGAACTCCAGTGAATACAAGCCCAGTTGATCCAATCTTTCTTGATAGGTCAGTCCCGCCATCCCGGGAATCAGTCTGGTGAACCTTCGCTGCACTCCCTCAATAGCAAGAATGTCCTTCCTCAGGTTAGGAGACCAAAACTGTACACAATACTCCAGGTGTGGCCTCACCAAGGCCCTGTACAACTGTAGCAACACCTCCCTGCCCCTGTACTCAAATCCCCTCGCTATGAAGGCCAACATGCCATTTTCTTTCTTGACCGCCTGCTGTACCTGCATGCCAACCTTCAATGACTGATGTACCATGACACCCAGGTCTCGTTGCATCTTCCCTTTTCCTAATCTGTCACCATTCAGATAATAGTCTGTCTCTCTGTTTTTACCACCAAAGTGGATAACCTCACATTTATCCACATTATACTTCATCTGCCATGCATTTGCCCACTCACCTAACCTATCCAAGTCACTCTGCAGCCTCATAGCATCCTCCTCGCAGCTCACACTGCCACCCAACTTAGTGTCATCCGCAAATTTGGAGATACTACATTTAATCCCCTCGTCTAAATCATTAATGTACAGTGTAAACAGCTGGGGCCCCAGCACAGAACCTTGCGGTACCCCACTAGTCACTGCCTGCCATTCTGAAAAGTCCCCATTTACTCCTACTCTTTGCTTCCTGTCTGACAACCAGTTCTCAATCCATGTCAGCACACTACCCTCAATCCCATGTGCTTTAACTTTGCACATTAATCTCTTGTGTGGGACCTTGTCGAAAGCCTTCTGAAAGTCCAAATACACCACATCAACTGGTTCTCCCTTGTCCACTCTACAAAAAATCCTCAAAAAATTCCAGAAGATTTGTCAAGCATGATTTCCCTTTCACAAATCCATGCTGACTTGGACCTATCATGTCACCTCTTTCCAAATGTGCTGCTATGACATCCTTAATAATTGATTCCATAATTTTTCCCACTACTGATGTCAGGCTGACCGGTCTATAATTCCCTGTTTTCTCTCTCCCTCCTTTTTGTAAAAAGTGGGGTTACATTGGTTACCCTCCACTCGATAGGAACTGATCCAGAGTCAATGGAATGTTGGAAAATGACTGTCAATGCATCCGCTATTTCCAAGGCCACCTCCTTAAGTACTCTGGGATGCAGTCCATCAGGCCCTGGGGATTTATCGGCCTTCAGTCCCATCAATTTCCCCAACACAATTTCCCAACTAATAAGGATTTCCCTCAGTTCCTCCTCCTTACTAGACCCTCCGACCCCTTTTATATCCGGAAGGTTGTTTGTGTCCTCCTTAGTGAATACCGAACCAAAGTACTTGTTCAATTGGTCCGCAATTTCTTTGTTCCCCGTTATGACTTCCCCGATTCTGACTGCAGGGGACCTACGTTTGTCTTTACTAACCTTTTTCTCTTTACATATCTATAGAAACTTTTGCAATCCGTCTTAATGCTCCCTGCAAGCTTCTTCTCGTACTCCATTTTCCCTGCCCTAAGCAAACCCTTTGTCCTCCTCTGCTGAGTTCTAAATTTCTCCCAGTCCCCGGGTTCGCTGCTATTTCTGGCCAATTTGTATGTCACTTCCTCGGCTTTAATACTATCCCTGATTTCCCTTGATAGCCACGGTTGAGCCACCTTCCCTTTTTTATTTTTACGCCAGACAGGAATGTACAATTGTTGTAGTTCATCCATGCGGTCTCTAAATGTCTGCCATTGCCCATCCACATTCAACCCCTTAAGTATCATTCGCCAATCTATCCTAGCCAATTCACGCCTCATACCTTCACAGTTAGCCTTCTTTAAGTTCTGAACCATGGTCTCTGAATTCACTGTTTCATTCTCCATCCTAATGCAGAATTCCACCATATTATGGTCACTCTTCCCCAAGGGGCTCGCACAACGAGATTGCTAATTAATCCTCTCTCATTATACAACACCCAGTCGAAGATGGTCTCCCCCCTAGTTGGTTCCTTGACATATTGGTCTAGAAAACCATCCCTTATGCACTCCAGGAAATCCTCCTCCACCATATTGCTTCCAGTTTGGTTAGCCCAATCTATGTGCATATTAAAGTCACCCATTATAACTGCTGCACCTTTATTGCACGCACCCCTAATTTCCTGTTTGATGCCCTCCCCAACATCACCACTACTATTTGGAGGTCTGTACACAACTCCCACTAACGTTTTTTGCCCTTTGGTGTTCTGCAGCTCTACCCATATAGATTCCACATCATCCAAGCTAATGTCCTTCCTAACTATTGCATTAATCTCCTCCTTAACCAGCAATGCTTCCTGAATGTTGACTACCCCTGGATGTTGAGTTCCCAGCCCTGATCATCCTGGAGCCACGTCTCTGTAATCCCAATCACATCATATTTGTTAACATCTATTTGCACAGTTAATTCATCCACCTTATTGCGGATACTCCTTGCATTAAGACACAAAGCCTTCAGGCTTGTTTTTTTAACACCCTTTGTCCTTTTAGAATTTTGCTGTACAGTGGCCCTTTTTGTTCTTTGCCTTGGGTTTCTCTGCCCTCCACTTTTTCTCATCTCCTTTCTGTCTTTTGCTTTTGTCTCCTTTTTGTTTCCCTCTGTCTCCCTGCATTGGTTCCCATCCCCCTGCCATATTAGTTTAACTCCTCCCCAACAGCACTAGCAAACACTCCCCCTCGGACATTGGTTCTGGTCCTGCCCAGGTGCAGACCGTCCGGTTTGTACTGGTCCCACCTCCCCCAGAACCGTTCCAATGCCCCAGGAATTTGAATCCCTCCCTGCTGTACCACTGCTCAAGCCACGTATTCATCTGCGTTATCCTGCGATTCTTATTCTGACTAGCACGTGGCACTGGTAATAATCCCGAGATTACTACTTTTGAGGTCCTACTTTTTAATTTAGCTCCTAGCTCCTTAAATTCGTTCCGTAGGAACAAATCCCTTTTTTTTACCTATGTCGTTGGTACCAATGTGCACCACAACAACTGGCTGTTCTCCCTCCCTTTTTAGAATGTCCTGCACCCGCTCCGAGACATCCTTGACCCTTGCACCAGGGAGGCAACATACCATCCTGGAGTCTCGGTTGCGGCCGCAGAAACGCCTATCTATTCCCCTTACAATTGAATCCCCTATCACTATCGCTCTCCCACTCTTTTTCCTGCCCTCCTGTGCAACAGAGCCAGCCATGGTGCCATGAACTTGGCTGCTGCTGCCCTCCCCTGATGAGTCATCCCCGTCCAACAGTATCCAAAGCAGTGTATTTGTTTGGCAGGGGGATGACCACAGGGGACCCGTGCACTACCTTCCTTGCACTGCTCTTCCTGCTGGTCTTCCATTCCCTATCTGGCTGTGGACCCTTTACCTGCGGTACGACCAACTCGCTACATGTGCTACTCATGTCATTCTCTGCATCGTGGATCCACCCTCAGCTCCAACTCCGCAACGCGGTCCGTCAGGAGCTGGAGGCAGATACACTTCCCGCACACGTAGTCGTCAGGAACACTGGTGTCGTCCCTGAGTTCCCACATGGTACAGGATGAGCATAACACGTGACCGAGCTGTCCTGCCATGACTTAACCCTTTGATAAGCAACAACAATGCTAAAGTTTACTCACTGTTATAGAAGAGAAAAAAGAAAACTACTCACCAATCACCAGCCAATCACTTACCCCCTTGGCTGTGACGTCACCTTTCTGTTTCTTTCTACTTCTTTTTTGCCTTCTCCCTATAGCTGCACCAGTACGCCTCTCGCCGACCCCGGAACTCACGCCTCTCCACGCACCTCCTCGACGCTGCTCCCGACTGCCGCCACGTTGGGCCTTTATAGGCCTCTCGCCAACCCCGGAACTCACGCCTCTCCATGCACCACCTCGACACTGCTCCCGACATCATCAAGCTGCATTGTCGCTTGTGCCTGCAATGCGATTGATTCTGCAACATGATCAAGGGCACGCCACTGTCATTGCTGAAGGCCAACTACCTCTGTGAGTGGTCAAGGATGGCCTCGCTGGAGTCCTGAGATGCAGAGATAATGCGTGAGGCAGTCTCTGCAACACTCGCAGCAAGTTTGTCTATGCTCTGGGGGATCCTACCCAATGCACCCATGAGCTCACGGTGCATCTGTGTGTTCTCCTGGACATTGTCACCAAGTCCAGATCCTCGTCTGCCTGTTCTTCAGCAGGACCTCTGTGCTGACTCAGCCTCCAGAGAGCTGGCCTCCGAACTTCCCTTCCCACTCGGCGTTGCTGTAGGCCACTGTGGCCAGGAGCCTGAAAATCAGCCTCTTTCCCAGATTTTGTCTCTGCTTGTGTGGTGACTGCTGGGCTCTGCGGTTCAGGCTGCAGACCTTCATCACCTCCCTCATTGTCTCCATTGTGCCCAGATATAGAAGGCTCCCGAGGAGGCATTGCAGGTTGTCGCTGGTCATCTGCAAACAGAAAAGAACAGATGTGTGGTTAATAGAAGGGGAGGGGGGGAGGGTGATGGGAGGAAGGTCGCATTGCAGATGTAGATGTAAAGGGGCTAGGCGACTTCAGATTAGGTGCCAATGAAGTTACATCAGTTGTGTGTTCCATTTGCATAACCTCACTACCTGATGGGGACTCGGCATCGCCCCAGGCAATGGTGCAAACTGGTGTGCCCATGAGTGCCGAAACTCGTTGCTCAACTTCTGTTAGATCAAGGAGCTCAGGCTGTCCGCCTCCTGTCCGGAGTTGTTCCCATCTGTTGCAGGAAAGTTTTGCCTGAAAAAAGAACAAGAAGAAGGGTTCAGTAAGGGTCCACCTCCTGCTGTGTCACATATGCTTTCCATAGTTCAATAGCTGCGACTGTGTGCATGTGCAAATTTCTTCACTTCAATGTGTGTGGCTGTTGAAGCAGGTAGAGAAGCAACTCATGATTATGCCAATGAAACGCATTTCATCAGTGCCAGTGTAGTTCGAGGAGGCTTGACACCGATTAGGGTGCAAGAGGATATGTGCAACCTGGATGCAGAGGTAATGGCTGGGGAAGATAGAGTTCAGCTTTCTGCTGCATTCTACAACCACACCATTGCCTGAAACACATTGAGAAGGGGCATCTCCATCAAAGACTTAATATTGTGTGAGACATTGATTTTGGCAGCATAAATGTTAAGGGTACTCACCCTGACGACACTCGTGAGGTCGTTGCATTTTTGCCTGCATTGAGTGCCAGTCCTGGCCACCATGTCAGCTGCTGAGCACTCCTGTGCTATCTAACGCCAGATGCGTATATATATGCAGGGCAGCAGTCTCCCTCCCCCAACAAGATACAATGATCTCCACCTCTGTTCCACAGCCATAACTAATGGCCTCAGAAACCTCTTGGGAAAAACATCTGGCATGTTGCTCCATCTCTGTAGAAGTTCAACTACTTGGCCGAGTCTTCTGCGCATGTGCGCAGGAAGCCGCCACACCCAGAAATACCAACTTCACCCGGGAAACCTGAAACGCATCTTCGCATGCACAAAATGGTGATCTTTTTTACAGCCACAATTTTCGGCTCGGGCGCTAAAAGTTTCTGGTGTAATGCCTGATTTAGCGCCCCCAATCATTGAACCTCTTTTATGCCAAATTTTTCAGACTAGGGCGTAAACAGTTCCCGGCCGGTATCAGGACCACCCCACTGCCATTATCGCCCCAAAATCACCAAAGCCGAAAATCCAGCCCAATTTGTGTTTCATATGTCTACCTTTTAAGTGGCACTTTAGTTTGAATCTATTTATCCACAGAACCTTTTCCCATACCCTGGGAGCCTCTTGTCAACAAGAGCAGACATTGATGCGGAGATTCAACACCACCTCCAGTGCACCAGTGCAGCCTTCGGCCACCTGAGGAAAAGAGTGTTTGACGACCAGGCCCTCAAATCTACCACAAAGCTCATGGTCTACAGGGCTGTAGTAATACCCATCCTCCTGTATGGATCAGAGGCATAGACAATGTACAGAAGACACCTCAAGTCGCTGCAGATATATCACCAACGATGTCTCCGCAAGATTCTGCAAATCCCCTGGGAGGACAGGCGTACCAACATTAGTGTCCTCGTCCAGGCTAACATCCCCAGCATTGAAGCACTGACCACACTCGATCAGCTTCGCTGGGCAGGCCACATAGTTCGCACGCCAGACATGAGACTCCCTAAGCAAATGCTCTATGCAGAGCTCCTTCACAGCAAACGAGCCAAAGGTGGGCAGCAAGGACACCCTCAAAGCCTCCCTGGTAAAGTGCAACATCACCACTGACACCTGGTAGTCTCTGGCCGAAGACCGCCCTAGGTGGAGATAGTGCATCCGGGAGGGCGTTGAGCTCGTCGAATCTCACCGCCGAGAGTGTGAAGAGCTCAAGCGAAGGCAGCGGAAAGAGCGTATGGCAAACCAGTCCCACCCACCCCTTCCCTCGGCGAATGCCTGTCCCACCTGTGACAGAGTCTGTGGCTCTCATATTGGACTGTTCAGCCACCAAAGGACTCACTTCAGGAGTGGAAGCACGTCTTCCTCGATTCCGAGGGACTGCTTATGATGATGATGATTTTAAGTGGCACTTTAGTTTTAATCTATTTATCCAAAGAACTCCTTTCGTTGATGCACCCTTTCAACACCTAGTAGAAAACTTCTATTTTGCATTACACCCATTTCATATTTGAACATTTTCCACTGCTGATCTGTCAATCTATTTTCTAACTTTTCTGCCAGTTAATTTGGGACAGCGCCCTTTTTATCTCACTGAACATTGCCTTTTCCCTTCCAAAATTCTCGGGCTGGATTTTCGGTTTCTAGCGCCTCAGTTAATGGCCAAGAGGGGCGTTAATGCGGGCATAATAGCTTGCAGCACCCTGCTGTAAAATTTAGTTGAGGTTTACCGGTGGCACCAAACGTTAGCACCTGGCTGCTGACTTTCAGTCAGATCACGACGTTAGTCCTGGTGCAATGACCACGCTAGCACCCCGCTCGCTAAATTAGGTGCGACCGCCTCAGTTAGCGACAGCCACTAATCACGCCTGAAAAAACAGTCGGTACAACCTTCCATAGTCGTTAACTGGTGGCTTCTTAAAGTGATGAGGAAGCACTTCCCTCGGAGGTCACAGTCAGTGCAACATTTACACAGAGCACGGTGCGTGAGCCTCCAGGTTTGCAGTGGCAGACAGACCTAACATTACAGCTTGCTAACAACTGAAGTGGAAAACTTTAATGGGGGCATTATTATGCCGCCAGCGTCGCATTCCACATGCTCCTATAAGGCGGCAGCAAGATTGAAGGGCTGTTGGCCATGTCAGCGGCCGAAGGAGGACAGCCCCTAGACGTCGGGGCAGGAGGCTTTAGCCCATGGCTTTACCGGCAGCAACGCTCATACCTGGACCTGTCGGAGGAGCAGTGTGTCAGAAGGCTGTACTTCCAAAAGGAGGTAGTTACAGAGGTATGCCATCTCCTGCAGGAAAACCTGCAGCCTCACATCGGCACCAGGACTGCGCTGTCCGTCGCAGTGAAGGTCACGGTGGCACTCACCTTCTATGCCTCTGGCTCCTTCCAAGTTGCATCAGGGGACATATGCATCATCTCACAATTTGCAGCACATCGCTGCATCCACGATGTCATACGGGCTCTCTACACCTGTCGAATGGACTTCATTACCTTCCTGATGACCAGGGAGAAACAGAATGAGCGTGCATGTGGTTTTGCCAGAAGAACGGGCTTCCTGAGGGTTCAAGGAGCAATTGACTGCCGCACATGGCCTTGCATGCACCATTCCAGAATGCAGAGGTATTCAGAAACAGAAAGGGATACCACTCCCTAAATGTGCAGCTGATGTGTGACCACACGCAGCGCATCCTCGCAGTCAATGCTCGCTATCCTGGAAGCGCACATGACGCATTTGTCCTATTGGAGAGCACTGTTCCGCGATTGTTTCAGCCACCATGACAAGGCCAAGGCTGACTGCTCGGGGACAAGGGATACGGCCTGGCCACCTGACTAATGGCCCCCCTCCACAACCCCACCACACAGCCTGAGGAACGCTACGATGAGAGCCATGCTGCCACCCGCAACGTTATGAGGACAGATTGGATAGGCTGGGTTTGTTCTCATTGGAACAGAGGAGGTTGAGAGGAGACCTCATTGAGGTGTACAAAATATTGAGGGGCCTGGACATAGTGGATAGTAAGGGCCTATTTCCATTGGTGGAGAGGTCTATTACGAGGGGGCATAGTTTTAAGGTGGTTGGTGGAAGGTTTTGGGGGGATTTGAGGGGGGGCTTCTTCAGAGGGTTGTGGGGATCTGGAACTCGCTGCCTGGAAGAGTGGTGGATGCAGAAACCCTCACCACTTTTAAGAGATGGTTGGATGGGCACTTAAAGTGCCGTAACCTGCAGAGAATCGAATACGGCCAGGGTGAACTCCTGGACTAGTTTCGATCGCCTCAATAGGGCGGAGAGGAAATTTCCCAGATTTTTTCTCCCTAAATTGGCCTGGGTTTTTATCTGGTTTTTGCCTCTCCCAGGAGATCACATGGCTCTGGTTGGGGTGGCGTGTAGAATGCTTCAGTATAAGGGGTGTCACAGTTGTGTGTGCAGGGGACTGGTTGGGCTGGGTGCTCTTTGCCTTTCCATCATTGTTCATAGGTTTATATGTAAACTTTAGGGCTGCTGACCAAGGGCCATGCGGCTCTTTGTTGGCCGGCGCGGACACGATGGGCCGGAATGGCCTCCTTCTGCGCTGTAAATTTCTATGTTTCTATGTCATTGAGCAGATTATTGGGGTGCTGAAGCAGTGATTCCGATGCTTGAACCGTTTTGGAGGCAGCCTTCAATATTCCCCTCAACAGGTCTCACTATTCATTGTGGTGTACTGCATGCTGCACAACTTCGCCCTCATACCACCAGCCGCAACTTCATAGAGCAGACTATAGGGGTCTTGAAACTCCTCCACCTCGGTGAGGTCAGGCTCTCCTCCACCCGTCCGCTACTGCTCTCTCCTATTGTGGGTGAGTTTGGACTGCAATGACCAAAACAAGAAGTTGTTAGTGGGTCTGTAGCTACTCATGTGCCACATATGTCTGCAGTAAGTGACTCGCTACTAATGTCCCAAGATGTGCATCTCTGCATCTCAGCCTGTGTGGCAACACACAATGGATGTGTTAACGGTAGGACTTGGAGACAAAGAGCTACGAGTAAGTATAAAGCTGAAAGCCTGTGACCGCACATGAAGAGTTAAAAGGTGTTGGTAGGTGGTCTCAGGCTGAGTCTGGAGCTAGAAGGTGAGAGATGCTTGGAAGGGCGGGGCATGCCTGATGAGGTGATAGAGAGGTTTTAGGGTGGCTCCAGCAATGAGGAGCATGGCCTGGTACAAATAGAGAAGGGGTTGGCACTGCAAAGCCTTTACATTGTGTGAGACAGTGAGGCTCACATGAATGCATTGCATGGTGAATGAAAAGGGTACTTACCCTGATGACCCTAGTGAGGTCGTTGAACATTTTGTGAGATTGTGTCACTGTTCTGGGCATCGTGTCACGGGCAGAGACATGCTGGGCCACCTCTCTCCACAGCCTCCTGAACACCCTTGGCGATGGCCTTCATCCCCCTCCTGGCTGTAGCGTATTGTTGCGCCTCTCCATTGCCTCAAGCAAGGCCTCAAAGGCTGTGGCCAAGAGACGGTGTGCTCGCTGCTTTCCTCCTTGCTCCATATTTTCCTGCTCTGAAGACACTGAGGAAGTGGAGCTGCAGATGCGCGTCCGTACCTTGCCATGCCTTTAAGACTCGGACTTCAGAGCATGAGCAATGGATTCCAAAATTTAGTGTGAACATTTTCAGTAGTGCTCCCCCCAGGTCAAGTGTGCAACGATTTATTTAGTCCCCTTCAGCTCTTGGTCCGATTCAAGCAAATTTCTTGATGGGAGACGCAAACATTTTAAAGATGCTATACTTAGTGCTCCACCAGGATTAAAGCTTCAAAATGGCGATGCCTAATTTCCGCCCCCTTAACTTTGACTCTTCATTATTCTTTTCTATTTTCACATTCCACGTATGGCATAGTCCCTATTTCCCAATTGTTTCCCACTCTCGCATCAATTATTTGCCCCACTTAATTTTCCAGAACTAAATGAAGTAATGTTTCCTTCCTTGCTGGTCTAAACTCATCCAATATTTTTGGTCTCTTTTTCTTTTTTATTTCTCTGAACTGATTAAAAATCTCCCCCTCTATCTCATTTCTACTGTTAGGTGACTTGTAACAAACTCTGAGAACTATAATTTATTTTTTATTCTTTTTAAATTTATTAATTTGGATTATTTCTTAACGTAACCCCCTAGAAATTCCATTGAGATTGAATCTATAATAATACAGTGATTCCAATCCCTTTCTCCCCTCTCATTCTCTCCTGAAAATGTTAGAACCCAGTCCTGTCCAAATCTAAGGTAATTTTCTATTATAGTTACTGTTTCATACCTCTCCATAGTTATTAATGTTTCCAAAGCTCCAATTTTATTTTGAATGGATTGTGCCCTTATATACAAACCACTCAATCCTGACTCCAATATTTTTACCAATCTTACTCTTTTCAATTCCTGCTCCTTCTGATTTGTTCTTTATTATGGTCCAGTCTTTCTCTTTATCCTTTCCTACACCATTTTCCACACTATATGTGGTACTTGTTTAAGTGTTGTTTTAATTTTCCATCTGCACTATTTGGAGTATTTTCCCATATCAGATTGCTTCCAATTCTGTTTATTCAATTTACACAACAACAATAACAACAGCAACGTATATTAATGTAACATCTTTAACGTAGAAAAATGCACCAATGTGCTTGACATAGGGGTAGGAAAAAATGGATGCTGAACTAAAGAAGGAGGGGACAGGTTAAGGAGGTGGGTCTTAAGGAGGGTCTCAAAGGAGTAAAGGGAGGTGGAGAGGTGGTGGTGTTTAAGGAGGGAATACTCAAGCACGGGGCCTAAGCGGCCACCAATATTGGGGTGAAGCGAGGGGAACATGCACAGAAGGCCAGAACCAGAGGAATGGAGAATTTATGGGGGTGGTTGTAGTGCTGGAGGTAGAGAGTGGTGATAATTAATGAGGTTTCAGCATTTAAAAAAAAACATATATATAAAAATAAACAAATACTGGGGTACTCATTGTAAGGACCCAGGGCTAGATTTTCCCCAACCCCTTTTTTTGGCGCACTCAGCCAAGATGCGCCGACTTTGTGCGCTCAAAACAGCGGCAAAAAACTTACTGAGTATCCTGGCCCCTCTGCCGCATGTCCCGGGTCCTGGCACGCCATCCATGGTGAAGTGGGGGGGTGCGGAGCTACAGCCCTGCATGAAAACACTGCCGGCAGCTGTCCGCATGCGCAGTGGAGTCTCGCCCTCCCAGCGTGTCCTGCAAGCTGTCAGCAGGACCCGATGCACATCGCCCCTTTCCCTGGCCAATGGGATGCCCCAATGTTTGCCTCCCCTATCCCTGGCTCATGGGTCTCTCGCACCGGCCCGCGAGCAACTTGTTTCTGGCGATTTGAGCCCCTGAAAGGAGTTGATCCCAAGTTTCTGAGGAACATGCGGTTTGTCTATAAGCACAACAAGAAAGGAAAAGGGAAGGTTGAAGGCAAAAAATAAAAAGGACCAACCGTCTTGATGAGCTAACATCTACTGTCCTTAAGAATGGTAGCCCTGTGATATATTGTAAAACCCAACTGGTTGGAACTTTGAAAAAAAAACTTGTTTCTGGCATAAAGGTAGGACTTCTATTTTTTATTTGATATTGATTGATTGCTTATTACTTTTTGTGCTTTGTTTAGTGCTTTGTAAGTCTTGGTGCTTTAAATGTACTAATCTCCGCCAATTTCTTAATTGCACGCAAGATTTTTCAGAGCTGGCTACATACACTGACCTAAGTCGATTTGGAGTAAGTTTTAGCTGGCTAAAGTGGCATAAATGGCCAAAACTGGCGTAAGTGGCTGGGAACGCCCTTTATTGAAAAAAAAACAAAACAAAAAACAATCGTACCTAACTGAGTTACTTTGGGGCAAGTTGATTGGGGAAAGTGGCATTTTTTAACTTACGCCAGAAAAACCAATTTACTCCAAAAAAATTGGAGCAAGTCATGGCCAAAATTGAGCCCCCAAGAGTGGTGTAACATCACAATTGCTTTTTCATTTTCACTAAGTATTTTGCTGAGCATCACTTTCTTGGGAAACTGCACGTGATACAATAATTTGTTTTAACTTAATCAAGTATGACATTGTCACTTGAGGCAATGATAGTGTGAACTGTCTCATCCTCATTAATATTTCTACGAAACTTTCTAGATTTTAAAATTATACAAATAATTACAGAGTGTTTTATCCAAAATGTATTTTTGTAAGAAGTGGAAAACCATGTAATTTGGACTGGAAAAGGAGGATATTTATATATCAAACATTTTACTGATTTTGACATCTACTTGCATTGGTCACTGAGTGGGATTCAATCTTTAAATGAGCAGAATTTTCAGCTGACATAACTATTGTTTAAAGCTTCCACTCAGCAGTGACAACTATTGCACTTTACTCCTCACCTCAATGAAGTCTGAAAAGAGATGTAGACCTCTGTGTACAAGGTCAACTGGTGTTTCAGAAAGACACTCACAAAGGTATCACAAGAGTACTAATGTGTAGTTTTGAGTTTTAGCCAGCCCCTGAAGCTATTCCTCTATTCTATTTGTACATTACATCTGCAGCTGCTGCTGGTGGTTGTTCTCTGGAGATTTACGCTGGTGACTTGAGGACCATTACCTGAACAGAAACAGTGAGGCTTAACCAAGCTGTACAACTGACAGCGTTCATACCGCCACTTCAAAACACCAGAGAATAACTATCAGTGACATTTAGAAGTATTGTTGAGCCATTATACCGGGCACTTAGTAATAATAAAGAACATTTCTGTTGTTGTCCAATTGCCGTAGAAACACAGCATGTACATTTTCCACAGAAAACAAGACAAGATTGCTGTGATTATTTTATATAGGTGGTTTTGTTCATTCCTTACTTTCTCCTTTCATTCTTTGATTTCCTCATGGAAGCTGCTTGCATCAAACATAATAATTGGGAGAAAATTGCGGTCGGAGGCTTCCTTCAGATGAACCCCTCCGATACAAAATTTTTTAATGAAAATACCCGGTGCTCACAGAGGCACCTTTGATTCCGGTCGGAAGCCTTCATTCGATACGCATCGTACGGGGAGATGACTTCCCCATACGTATGGAAATGCTGGAGTCACGTGGGCCTGGACCACCAATCACTGTCTAGTATTCTCATTGATAATAATGGGATCTGCATTTGTACAGACTTCCATTACTATCAATGAGAAAACCCTCCTAAAACAAGAAACACAGCATAATAAATTTTAAAAAAGCAACTCACATATTTAAAATTAATTAAAATTTAATGTAATTAAATGTTTTAGAAAAAAATATTTGGGGGAATTTTTTAAATGTGTTTTAATCGGGTTAAAAATAAACTTACCTTAATGAACATGGTTTTTAACATAAAAATGAATTATTAAATTTAATTTTTATATCTTTTAAAACGCTTACGCTGGCAAAAGTAAGCTATGCACCTGCTTTTACCAGGCATAAAAGTTTGAATGACAGTCGCTGGGCATGAATTGGGCAAATAGCCCGATCTCTCCGGTGCGAATGTCCTTCTCCCAGGAATGTGGAGGATCTGTCAAGGAGAAATCTTGACAGATCGGAAAAGCCGGTTTTTGGCGCATGCGCATCTTGCTTCGAAAACCGGCTTTTGCGAGGCCCCGCTGGATCCGTGCGCACTTCGTACAGACCCGGCGAGGCCGGAATTTTCGGCACATTATATGGAACAATCTGAAGAATAGGATTTCTCTGTAGCCACTGTCAATACTTATCCACAATTAGGTAATGGATACTACATTTGTGGTGGAGTGGGCAGGCATTGTCAGTTTTTCCCAGTCAAAGGTTTAGAATCCATTGTACAAAGGAAAATAAATCTGTAACAGTACCTCATATTGCAGAACTGAAAGCTGTAAAATGGCACATTACTGTTTCTTGTACATGAAATAATACTGCAGCAGGAAAACAGAAACTTACTTTTAACAGAACAACATCTCATATTACATAAGAACATAAGATCATGAGAAATAGGAGCAGGAGTAGGCCATTTGACCCCTCAAGCCTGCTCCACCATTTAATAAGATCATGGTTGATCTGATCATGGACTCAGCTCCACTTCCCTGCCCGCTTCCCATTACACATGAGTAGTATGAGCAAGGAAATGAAAGATCACTGCAAATATTATACAGGAAATGAGCTGGGAATGGGTACACAGGAAAGATTCCTTTACCAATAGTTAGAATAAAATACAAATAATTTGTTAACATGAAAAATAGTCACTCGGGTGAGGTACTGAGGGTAGTTGTTGCAGTTGGAACTGTACCATAGTCTGAGTCATCAGTTTTAAGAGAGTAGACAGAATTGGGAGCAGTGGAGGGTGTGAGGGTGCAGAAAAAAGGAACCAATAAAGTGATGTCCAGCACATAGCACTGCTGTACATCAGATGCCTGTGCCCCATATTATCAGGTATTGGGCCTGCTCAGCATCCATTGCACATTGCACTTGATAAATGCAATCTGGAAGCAATGTGGCATTGATAGCCTGTGTACCTATTGTGCATGAAACTCATTAAAACCCTGAAAAGGATACCTTTTTTACATTGATTATCAGCATGTGGATGTCACTGGCATTTATTGCCCATCCATTGTTTCCCAGAGAAACAATGCATTTCTTCTTCTTGAACCACTGCAGTGTGTTGAAGGTGCTCCCACAATGCTGTTGGGTAGGGAGTTCCAGGATTTTTACACAATGACGCTGAAAGAACGATGATATATGTCCAAGTCAGGCTGGTGTGTGACTTGGAGAGGAATTTGGAACTGATGGTGCTCCCATCCACATGCTGTTCTTGTCCTTCTCAGTGGTGGAGGTGCCACTGATGAAATATAGTCTCATGATGCATTCTAAAAGGAGGAGTGGGGGGACGGAGATGGAGAGATAAAGAGGATTAGGGAGATAATTTGGAGCTTCTGATCAACTCTTCAGCGCCATATGAAATTCAGCACCATATGAAACAGATGCTGCATGGGAAGTACAGTTGCTATAGTGGACCTTACCCTCATTTATGCCTTTGTCACCTCCAAACCTGATTATTCCAGTCGTTCCTTGGCCAGCATCCTACCCTGCAGAAACTTTAGCTAATTCAAAACTCTGCTGCCCATATCTTATCCCACACCAAGTCACGCTTGTCCATCACACCTGACCTCATTGACAGTTACCCAATGTGACTACTTTAAAATATTCATCCTGTGATTACATCCTCTCATCGATTCACCCCTCCCTCACTCTATAACCTCCTCCAGCCTTTAAATCCCCCCTAAACTCTCTATTCTGGGGCCTCTACTGGATCCTCCTCTTCCTTCATTATACCATTGATGGCTGTGCAGTCAGCCACATAGATCCCACACTCTGGAATTATCTCCTGAAAGGTAAAAATTCATGGGAATCCCACAGTGTTTGGGGTCATTGGAAAGGAAATTTAATTTGGGATTATCTACCAGAAAGTTGGAAATCCTAAAGTGCTTATGGAAGAAACTACGAACTTTAATCGAATTTTGGATTTTTAAAAGACAAATTCAAGTCTGTGGGCAGGCCTAAAGAACTAAAGAAGTCAACTTGACGATTGGAACTGTCTGGGTGTTGGGACTAAGGTAAATTATCTGGAGGAATGGATACTCGAAAACCCTGCTTCACAAGAGGCATTTACATTACAACAATAACTCAGAGATGAATAAGAACAAAAGGGCCCACTACAGTCTGTATGCGAAAACCAAGCACAAAAGGACATTGCAATTACCAAGCTAATATTTCCATCAGGAAACAGATTTAGAAATGCAACCCCCCCAAACACATAATAACTTTTAACGAGCCCGCCAAAATATTACAAAGAAAAGTCAAGCCCGCCAAAATTAAACAAAGAATTCTGGACTGATTTGGCGTGAAGATTAGGACAACTCAAACCGTATAACTGGCCCCCTTTTTTTACAGATGGTATGACACACTAGGCCATACATCCGAGGGTATGCCATACTACGCCTAGTACCATACTACGCTGATGTCATCAAGAAGGGAGAGAAACCAACGCGACAGTTGTAAACTAACTTCTCCAGCCTCAAAGTCCTGAAATCCTGAGGGAAGGAAGAACATCACCATTGCAGCAACAACCAACCACAGCCAACGTGGTACCACCGAAAAACCACCGCGATCGACCAAACTCGAAACAAACATCCAACAGAAAGAAACCAAAGAATCGAAAGTTTCCACTCTACAATCTAAGTCCTAACTACCAACAGGTGAAAACATTACCTAAAGAGACTTTGAACCTATTTATAACGAAGGAATCCGGGTACTTACCCCATAGATCCAAAACGCGCCTTACCGCATCAGCTGACTCAACCCAACTGAAGATTGCGCATTAAGAAGTCTTCTCTGACATTCGGGGTATGGCAAGCAGAACCTACAGAATTCAACTAACCCCGAAATCGCGAACTACCGCTAACTGACCAGAAAGGATTGGTAAGCATAGTCCCTGCCTGCCCTGGAGTCTAACCTAGCTAAGATTAGGTATTGGGAGGTGGGAGGTGTAATTTTTACTGTAACCCCCTTTGAATGTGTAATGTATTGTTCTTTATTGGAGTGATTATAAGTCTGACATTGTATTTTCTTGTCTGTAATAAAGTCAAAGTTCTTTTGCATCAAACCAGTTGTCCTTTGCACTTTATCACACCCCCCAATAAACCCAGAGTCTAGAACCCAAGGGAGTGGGAGCGATTCAAACTGCTCAAGTAGGTCAGAGGTGAACCTGACCCTTGGCACCTTACAAAATGGCGACCGTGGCAGGACTCTGGTACAAGGAGTGTGATGCAGAGAGTGCTGGTTTGGGGGAAAGAACCAAGATGGAAGAAAGGATTTCCTCCTATGTGTATAAAAAGGTCAGTGTCACTAAAGAATGGGTGCTTGGTCTATTGCGCGCTGAGCGTCCAGCTGACGCTGCAGCCCAGTGGACAGCAAGCAAGGATCACAAAGAAGCAGTAGAGAAGGCCATTTGGTTGGTCTGTCTACAGTGACAGGTCCAACTCTTAGACAAAACCAATGAGACACTAGAGGCAGCGTTATGGGAATGTGCAGAGAACTATCAGGAAAGGGCTATGGCCGAACAAAGATTATGGGAAGAACTCCGTAAGCTAAAACAGGAAAGGACCCAGATAATGGAAAGGTTTAAAAACAGTCAGGACTATTTTCAATGTCAGGTTACCGAGGCCAAAAACAATGAAAAGTTGCTGCGGGAGGAAAGCACTCGCCTCACCCTACAATAAAAGAGCTCCAGGAAAAATTAAAAGATGTGCAGGCAGCGTATAAAGTAGCTAGCACTAATGGGTTTGAATTGGGAGACCACAGTCCCTGCCAGCAACAAATCAAAAGTTTAAACCTTGCTCTGTCCAAGGTAAAAGGCATGGTATGCCTAATAAGCCCGGATATGCCCCAGGTAAACCTGGAAGAGAAGGAAGAAACTCTTCAGCCACCACCTGTAGCACCAGTGACTACACCGGTACAGCAGCAGGAGGGGCAAACGAGCTGCGAGGCAGACAGGGATAGCGAACCACCACCACCTGCGGCGCCGAGTTTCAGCCTGAACAGGGAAAGCCAGAACCAGGGCCAATATGCTCGGTCCGGCAACAGAAGTTTGGCCCACACCCAGTGCCGGGGTCCAGGGCCCCTGGAAAGTCAGTTTGTGGCCCCCACACTCCCCAACAGCTTAGGGCTATGATAAGCCACCTGGGAAAGCTCACTCCAAAGGGAGACCTCTCGGTTCATAATACGTCCTTACTATTCAGTATAAATGCACACGAGGCCCATGCTTGAGAGAAGGTCAGTGTGTGACCTGTCCTTTATTCCATAGCATTCAAGTGCAGGAAGTGGGAGGAGCTTCCCCTTTTATATCTGAAGGTCCAGGTTAGGAGTGTCTCCCACAAGTTCACCACCTCGTGGTCAGTGTTCTCACAGTGTACAACTTAGGTCAGATTATACATGGGTTACAATGCTGGTTGAATACATGACATCACCTCCCCCCCCAAAGTCTTATTGGGATCACAGGTTGAGTCTCTCTGGTGGTTTACGCTCTCTTGTAGAGCGCCTGAGTTGGGGCTCCGGTTGTTGGGCGCTGGCCTGAGTGTCTGCTGTTTGCGGTGCCTCAGGCCTGTCCGGACTGCCCACAGTGACTGGGCTCTCCTCCCTTTGGTTCCTGTGTTCGGTCACCTGTGGTGGAGTTAACTCTACATCGTGTTCTTCCTCTGCTTCAACTATGGGGTTGCTGAACCTCCTTTTTGTTTGATCCACATGTTTGCGGCAGATTTGTCCATTGGTAAGTTTAACTACCAGAATCCTATTTCCCTCTTTGGCAACCACAGTGCCCGTGAGCCATTTGGGCCCTGCAGCGTAGTTGAGGACAAAAACAGGGTCATTTACATCAATACATCGCGCCCTCGCATTCCTGTCATGGTAGTCATATTGTGACTGGCGCCTGCTCTCGACAATTTCTTTCATGGTGGGGTGTATAAGGGATTTGAGTGTCCTTTTCATTAGCAGCTCTGTGGGTGGAACCCCTGTGAGCGAGTGTGATCAGGATCTGTAGGCCAACAGGAGGCGTGATAAGCGGCATTGGAGGGAACCCCCTTGGATTCTGAGCATCCCCTGTTTGATTATCTGCACTGCTCGTTCTGCCTGGCTGTTTGAGACTGGCTTGAACGGTGCCGTTCTAACATGGTTAATCCCATTGCCTGCCATGAAGTCCTGGAATTCAGTGCTTGTGAAGCACGGGTCATTGTCGCTGACCAAGATGTCCGGTAGACCGTGGGCGGCGAACATTGCCCGTAGACTTTCTACCGTGGCAGAGGATGTGCTCGAATTTAAAATGTCACACTCAATCCATTTGGAGTAGGCATCTACTGCAACCAAAAACATTTTTCCCATGAAAGGACCTGCGTAGTCCACATGGATGCGTGACCAAGGCTTGGCGGGCTATGGCCAGGGGCTAAGAGGGGCTTCCCTGGGCGCATTGCCCAGCTGGGCACACGTGTTGCACCTGCGAACACAAAGTTCCAGATCTGCGTCTATCCCTAGCCACCAAACATATGACATGGCAATTGCCTTCATCATGACAATGCCCGGGTGCTCATTGTGGAGTTTTCTGATGAACACCTCTCTGCCCATCTGGGGCATGACTACGCGGTTTCCCCACAGTAGGCAATCGGTCTGAATCGAGAGTTCATCCTTGCACCTGTGAAATGGTTTAAATTTCTCAGGGCATGCCCTGTACGTGGCTGCCCAGTCCCCATTCAGGACACATTTCTTGACTAGAGACAATAGCGGGTCTCTATTTGTCCAGACTTTAATCTGACGGGCTGTCACGGGTGAGCCTTTGCTTCCGAAAGCTTCAACAGCCATGACCATCTCAGCAGCATGCTCGGTAGCCCCCTCAGTGGTGGCTAGTGAGAGCCTGCTGAGTGCATCGACGCAGTTTCCGGTGCCCGGTCTGTGCCGAATTGTGTAGTCATAGGCAGCTAACGTGAGTGCCCACCTCTGTATGCGGGCCGATGCGTTTGCATTTATGGCCTTGTTGTCGGCCAAAAGGGACGTTAGGGGTTTGTGATCTGTCTCCAGCTCAAATTTCCTGCCAAACAGGTACTGGTGCATTTTCTTTACCGCATATACACATGCGAGCGCCTCCTTTTCTACCATCCCCCTTTCTGCCTGGTACAGGCTTCTGGAGGCATAAGCTACCGGCTGGAACTGACCCTTGGCATTGACATGCTGCAACACACACCCGACACCATAGGACGACGCATCGCACGTTAACACAAGTTTCTTACATGGGTCATATAGCGTTAACAGATTGTTGGAACATAACAAATTGCGTGCTCTATTGAAAGCTCTTTCCTGGCTGTCCCCCCAGACTCATTCACGACCTTTGTGAAGGAGCACGTGTAGCGGCTCTAGCAGCGTGCTCAATTTGGGAAGAAAGTTACCAAAATAGTTCAGGAGCCCCAGGAATGAACGCAGCTCCGTCGTGTTACGGGGTCTGGGTGCTCTCTGGATCGCTTCCGTCTTGGACGCAGTAGGGATGATCCCGTCTGCTGCTACCCTCATCCCCAGGAATTCTACCTCTGGAGCTAGGAAGACGCACTTCGCCTTTTTCAGTCGCAGCCCTACCCGGTCCAGTCTGCGTAGCACATCCTCCAGGTTGTGGAGGTGTTCTTCAGTATCGTGACCCGTAATGAGGATGTCATCCTGAAAAACCACCGTCCCTAGAATCGACTTGAGGAGGCTTTCCATATTTCGTTGAAAGATCGCGGTGGCCGAGCGAATCCCGAACGGACATCTGTTGTACTCAAACAATCCCTTGTGTGTCGTGATGGTGGTCAGCTTCTTCAACTCACTCGCCAGCTCCTGGGTCATGTAAGCTAAGGTCAGGTCCAATTTTGAAAAAAGTTTGCCACCGGATAGCATCGCAAAGAGGTTCTCCGCTCTCGGTAGCGGATACTGGTCTTGGAGTGACACCCGATTGATCGCTACATATCCTGACCGACCCATCCGCCTTGAGCACCGGCACAATCGGGCTCGCCCAGTCACTGAATTCGACTGGCGAGATGATGCCTTCCCTCAGCAGGCGGTCCAATTCGCCTTCTATCTTTTCCCGCAATACGTACGGCACCGCTCTGGCCTTGTGGTGTACTGGCCTGGCGTCTGGGTTTATGTGAATCACTACCTTGGCCCCCATGAAAATGCCAATGCTGGGTTGAAATAATAAGTCAAATTTATCCAGGATCTGTGAGCATGATACTCGCTCCACAGAGGAAATTGCATTGACATCGCCCCATTTCCAGTTCATGACAGCAAGCCAACTCCTCCCCAGTAGTGCGGGACCGTCCCCTGGGACAATCCAGAGTGGCAACCTGTTTTCCGAATCTTTGTGGGTCACGACTACTGTGGTGCTGCCTAGCACCGGAATGATTTCCTTTGTGTAAGTCCGTAGCTGTGCGTCAATCGGCAATAATTTTGGCCTCTTGGCCTTGGACGGCCACAACTTTTCAAACTGTTTGATACCCATCAGGGACTGGCTGGCCCCCGTGTCTAGCTCCATTGATACTGGGATGCCATTGAGGAGCACTTTCATCATTGTCGGTGGCGTCCTGGTGTATGAACTGTATACATGCTCCACATGAACTCGCTGAACTTCAGCTTCCAGCGATTTCCCCCAGTGTTCATTTCTGCAATTTCTGCAGGTATTTTGCTCATCTCTGCAAACTCCAGCTGAGTGTGTGCCTCCACGCCTCCAGCATGAGCTGCTGTTTGAAACAAAAGGTCCCTTGCCAGTCGATCATCCCTGACTGCATCTGTTATTGTCCTTGAGTGCGCCATTAACAAGCGTTGATGGCCCCATTACTGGCTGCATTGTCACTTGCAATGGCGTGAATCGCCGTTCAGCTTTACATTATCTCCCCCTCTGGGTTCGACTACATGTTGGGGCAAGCCTGACTGCCCTTGTCTGCCTGGAGAACTGGGTGCTGCTTTAACAATGTTGAATCTCTGCCCCAACCATTCCTTAACACAGTACCTCTCGTCTGTTCTGCTAGTGGCCATGCTCGCGTGGTTTAAATCCCAGTTTCTTGTCGCTATTAATACGTCCTTACTATACAGTATAAATGCACACGAGGCCCATGCTTGAGAGAAGGTCAGTGTGTGACCTGTCCTTTATTCCATAGCACTCAAGTGCAGGAAGTGGGAGGAGCTTCCCCTTTTATATCTGAAGATCCAGGTTAGGAGTGTCTCCCACAAGTTCACCACCTAGTGGTCAGTGTTCTCACAGTGTACAACTTAGGTCAGATTATACATGGGTTACAATGCTGGTTGAATACATGCCAGTTCACTTTGTGGAGGTGGAACAGGCAGGGGATATTAATGGGTGTGTTGATGCAGAAATGGCAAAGATGCTTCTCCTATCCCTGTACCAGTCCCTCTCTACTGAGAGCAAAAGGGGACAGAGAACACTTGCTGCCATCCAAAAAGACATTTTAGAAGCCATGGGCTGCAATGACGGGAGTCCCTTCTCCAGAGTGGAGAAAATAGTGCAGCTCGCAAGAGCAACCTCACAGGCTTTCGCAGACCGACTGTGGCCTGTGTACCAGAGCACCTGTAGTGGGAACATCGACTGAGATAACTTAAGCCCGGGCGAGTTAGCCCACTGGCACCGAAGCCTAGTAGCTAACAGTTTACCCTGAATAAGAGCCAAGGCTGAGGCCTGGTTCGATCCAAGTGATCCCCAAGCCACCGAACAGGGAGTGCTTAAGCAACTGACCTTAGCTTACCGGAACGGCAGAGGGACGGAAGAGTTCCCACAAAAGGGAAGGGTCCATGAAATCCGACCTAGCCAGGATAAGAGGGAATGGCACCACGAGGGGGGTAACCCCTCCGATACAAAACATACCTGCTTCGGGTGCGGAAAAAGTGGGCACTGGAGAAAAGATTTTAGAAATCCCTGGAAGAGTAGCACAGGAAAGAGTTCTCCAGCCCCGGCCAAAAGGGCCGAGACAGATAAGCCAATCCCTCCCCACTCATTCGATACCTTCCTAACCGCACTCCGGACCATGTTAGATGGCCCTGGGAAGGTAGTCACCGCCACCGGTACCGAAATCCCATCTGCCCTCTCCCAACCAAAACCGTGACTAGGACAGTCGCAGCCTGTCCACCTGTGCTCCCACGAGTATGATGCATGGGGGAGACCGACCGTTCAGATGGAGCTGGAGAAGGTGAAAGGGACTTACCTGCTGGACACCGGACCCTCAAGCGCCCTTGTCTATGCAGCTAACCCCGCCGCCTCACCTCTGTCTAATGGGGTCCCCTACAGCTTGGTGGGTTTCACAGGCACTGAACAGATTGGCTCATTCTCCATTTTGCTTTCCATTCATTTAGGTACACTCCACAATAAGTGGACTTGTGTCCTGATGAACTGGGAACAGGAAGGGAGAGCGATCCTGGGGGCTGACTTCATCATAGGCCATGGGATCCTAGTGGATTTAAGAAACCACTATCTTTGGGGGTCAGTCTGTACGGGACAGGAGAGTGAGATGATGGTTATCCCGGGAAAATAGGGAAAAGGGACGGTGTGCACCATGAAGCCAAAGGAGCGTTACGACCTTGAATCACTGGTCAGTAACACCCCGATAGAATACCAAGAATATGTGAGGAAAAACCTTGCGGCTTTTGCCACTCACAAACACGACCGTGGGAGAATAAACGGGGTCGAGGTTAGCATAGATGGGGACCCCATGACCCGACCACGGAAACAGTACAACTTCCCCAGGAGGCAGAGGCAGACATGGAAACAGCCTTGGGTTCGCTGGTTAAACTGGGGGTATTAGAGACCAATAGCCACACATGTGAATTCTCCATTGTGGCCGGTTAAGAAAACGGACAACTCCTGGAGAGCCACAGTGGACTATCGAGTACTCAACTGTAACATCCCCACCTGTGCACCCACCGTTGCTGCTGTCGCCGACCTCATTGGAAGTATCCCAGCCTCCGCGACCATCTTCATGGTGCTGGATATTTCCAATGCGTTCTGGTCCATAACTTTAAGAAGGGAAGATCAGTACAAGTTTGCTTTTACCTTTAAAGGACAGCAATACACTTGGAACTGTCTCCCTCAGAGCTTCCACAACAGCCCCAGTATTTTCCATCAGTGTATGGCCAACTGTTTAAAGAGTTTCAGCAGACCCCAGCAATTAGTACAGAATGTGGACGACCTGCTCCTGTTCACCAATGAGGGGGAGGAGCATGGCTCACTGCTGGCTGAGCTGCTGGAGCTGCTGAAAGAAGAGGGATTTAAAGTAAACCCCAAGAAGGCACAGATCGGCCTGAATGAAGTAAAATTCCTGGGACTGACTGTGCGCGCTGGGGAGAGAGCCATTGACAAAGCTAGATGGGAAGCAGTGCAGAAGTTACCCGCCCCCAACACAGTGACAGGAGTAAGATCTTTTCGAGGGCTAACAGGGTACTGCAGAGATTTAATTGAGGATTATGCAGCCACCGCAGCCCCTCTGCTCCGACTCCTACACAAGGGAGTGGAGTGGGAATGGGACAAAGGTTGCGAGGCAGCATTTATCCAACTCAAGAAAGACTTGAGACCGCGCCAGCCCTAGGGGCCATAGATGGGGGTAAAGAGTTTTTCCTGGAGGTAGCAGCCAGTGGGGACAGCCTGAGTGCAGTACTGCTCCAAGAGCGGCACTGCTGGCTGAGACCAGTGGTCTACTCCTCCAGGATACTCACAGATGTGGAGAAGGGATACTCCAACTGTGAGCGGCACCTCCTAGCCACTCACTGGGCTGTGAGAAGATCACTGATCTTCACAGGGGGGTCCCCTATTGTATTCCTTACCCACCATACGCCCACCCAAATGCTCCTGGATGGGAGAATCAAGGACGGGACAGTGAGCAGTGCCTGCATTGCTTGCTGGACCCTGCTCCTCTCTCAAATGGACCTAAGGGTAAAGGGTCTCTGCGAGCCAAGACTCACAGCCAACATGATTTATCCAGGGACAGCCCACCGATGTTCCGTAGAAGGGGTATGGGAAATTAACATAAGCTTTCAGGCTGGGTTACATCCCACAGGCCGGGGAATCTATGTGGATGGTTCAAGCACAGTATCTGCGGGTGAACGACTCACAGGCTGTGGAGTTTATGATCCCGAGGCAAGCAGTGCCCTGGCGATTAAACTCCCCAGTACTATGAGCGCCCAGCACGCTGAACTGTCTGCGGTGGTGTACGTAGTCACACACCCCGAAGAATTCCCTACCCCATACACGATTTGCTCGGACAGTATGTTCACACGCAATTCGTGTACGGAGTACCTGTCTATCTGGTCCCGTCGCAGGTACACATCCGCAAACTGGATACCCCTGGCAATTAAGCCCCTACTGGAAAAGATCATGAAAGCCGTAAGGGAGGAAGGGAATATTTACAAACATAAGTTGAAGGCACATTCCACCACCAAACCCCATAGCGAGGGAAACCAGCAGGCTGACATGTTAGCCAAGCAGGGGGCCTGCACGGGCAAGCTCTGGGATCCGCACAACCCAGGACCCATCGCAGCAGTCAGGGGCATGATGGGGACGGCAGGGAAGGCAGGGATAGCTTTGCCCCCGGACCTAAAAACGGTTCAGACCCAAGACCCCGTCCTCAAAACTGTCCTGAACACGCTAGATAAAGGGGAAAGGATAGACGGCCCATACCCACTACAGCAATCGCCATTAAAGAAGACATGCTGTTCAGGGGGGAGCAATGGGTAGTACCGCAATAGAACCGGAGAGAATTCCTCCAGCTGGCCCACGAGGGTCCAGGAGCAGGACACCCTGGACCTGAGACCATTTGGCGATGAGTGCAACAGGCCAGGACTCAGGAAAGATGTCTGCGAGTTCTGTGCTAGCTGTCTGGTGCGCGGCCAACAGCCCTGACCCCCAGAAAAGAAAGGTGTCGATGGGACATATTAGGAGAGTAGAGGGACCCTGGCAGTCGATCCAAATCGATTACATCGGGCCCTACCCACTGCCCAGGAAGGCTACAAGTACTGCCTAGTATTCACCAAATTGGTGGAAGCCTTCCCATGCCGAACAGCCACTGCCCTGGGAGCAGACAGGATCCTGGTCAGATAAGTATTCTCCCGATGGGGACTACCACAATATGTGGAGTCCGACCAAAGGAGTCACTTCACCGGGCAGGTGATGCAGGAGACCCTTAAGGTGCTCGGCACCAAAGGAAAATGGCATGTCGCCCACAACCCGCAGTCATCCGGGCCTGTGGAGCGTTTAAACCGCACCATCAAAGAAAGGCTGTGCAAAGAGACAGGGGACTCACCCAAGGGGTAGGTAGAAGTCCTACCACTGGTCCTCATGGGGATCCAGGCCAGCCAGTCAAAGAGCACGGGATACTCCCCGTACGAGCTCATGACCAGCAGAGCCATGCGAACCCCCACCCATGTGTTAGCCCCGGGACTCACGTAAGGTCAGCTTAGGGAAGCGAACCGGGACAGCTTTGTCAGGAATCTGTTTGAACACCTTAAACAGATTCACTGGCAGGCTGCTAACAACATGGGAAAACAGCATCGGAGCAACCAACTGCTGCTAGAACCCCGCAAACCCCATGAATGAGAAATACGGGACCAGGTTATGGCGAGGAACTATGCTAGTCGGGGTCTTCGAGGCACTGTACATAGGGCCGTACCACATTGTCACAAGGCAAGCCCCATGGTCTATGCCACAAAATTGCCCCGCCGTACAAAGTGGTTCCACATAAATCAGTGCAAACTTTTCAACCCAGGGGCAGCAGCTAAACGTAAGGGACAGCCAAAACCTGTAAACCGTACTAAAGACAGGGACCCCCAGCCAACAGTCCCCGACTGTGGAATTCCCACAGGGGACGTGGCAGACCCACAGACTGCACCTAGAGGGGCGGTAGACTGTGTTACTGGAGGAGCTGTCCCCCCAATCATTTGGGACTCGGACGCACCCCCAGAAGTCAGAGCCTTAAGAAGGACTCCCCGCACACCACGGCCAAAAACATCGTGTTCACCAGCACTCCAATTTCAGTGGTTCAGCCCCGGAAAAGGGACCAGCCGCAAAAGGGTACCTAAGGTCAGAGACCAGCCCGCGAGCAGGGACACCCAGCCGGTAGCCTCGGGTGATGAGGGACCCCCAGAAGAGATAGCGGTGGACCAGCCACCAAGTGGGAGTCCCCAGCCCGTAGCCCTTGACCAGGCAGAACCCCCAGGGGATGAAATGAACCATGCAGCTACCCCCAAAGGAGCGGTGTGCTGCAGCACCGGAGGGGACGTTCCCCCGATAGCGTGGACTCAAACCCACACCCAGTCAGGACACTCCGGGTCCTGCGGTACAGGCCGACTTACTACTGCCCCGCTGGACACCCAGAGGCAAAAGAAGAAAGAAAGAAAGCAGGAATTAACCTGGCCACCCGGAGACGGGTGGCAGATGTACATATATAGTAATATGATTTTGAGTATGTCTAGTGAGTAATTTAGAGTAGTGTACGATTATCTGTGTAATGATAAGGACATAATGTAATAGTTATTGGGGAAAACGTGTAAAGGCCCATCCAGGGGTAAGAGAAAGAATCCACCTGTGCAGCTATTAAAAGAGGCACAGGCCGGGTAACACCCAGGAGTAGGAAGAATCTACCGGTATAGCTATTAAAGGAAGCACCGATAAGATAAGAGTAAAATGGTTGTGAGACAAAAGTTAAAAGCAGACATCAGTTCCATAAGGAACTGAATAAAACAGCCGGCCGATTAAAGACTGTATTGTGTGTCTGAGAAGAAATGAGCCCAAATTGGAACTCGGTCATCTTTGTCAAGCCAGAAAGCTTTTCTCAGTGCTGGACAATCTGTTTTATGTGCCCCTACAGCAAGGAGAACAACATGAGAATGGTCATGTTCCTGCTCGCCCTGATAAGGATGAGCAGCAGCGGCGGCCGAGGAAACATGGAAGAATCCCTCATTTATGGGTGCTTGGGAGAAAGAGCACCGGTCGTGACTGCAGAGGGTGGCACACTAGGTGTGGAAGAGCTCGCCGTTTACACCCACGAGGGAAGGTGGCCAGGGTGGCTGGGATCTAACTCCACCCGCTACTCCAGCCAGGAAGGAGTTACTTATGGGGAGGCATCCGTTCCATGCCCCAGGATATGGGTCGTTGCTGCGCGGGTCAGTGTTACGGAGGGGAAACGGGTATGTTTGACTTGTAATGGAAAGATTCCCCTGGGTAGATGGTGGTGGCTCAGAAAGCTGAGCAAGGACGCAGGAGACCAGGAATCTGCAAACACAGATAAATGGTTTAAACAACCAATTGAGAAAGATCCTGAAACAAGAGAACACAGAAGTAGGTTCAGAACTACACGAGGACCAGGCTATGACTGTCCATTTAAAAGAAATAGTGGCTGAGCTGGAAAAACATGCACAGACAGTGAATGCACTCATACGGGAGGATAGAAACGCTTCGGACCAGGCTGCACAGAACGAGGTGTGCGTATTGTATAGGGCATGGTTGTTGGGCGAGGGCCGCAACAATCTGGAGGATTTAAAACAAGGTTTAGTCCCCTCCTGGATCAGGAACAAACACATCGCAGCCCTCTACCCGTACAGCAATTCACTAAGCCCGTGCCAGCTCCGCCTAGCCTCTGAAGCCTACCCTGTCCCAGTAGACTGTGGGAAATCTAACCACACTATTATGGAAATCGTACTAAGGATGCCGGTCATGGGTGAGACAACCCGACCTGCACCGGTATACCAGGTGGAGAACTTTGGAGTTATTCAGGGAGGTGCACACATTCGTTTTGCAGTGGTCCCGCCCTATGTCATAAAGTGGGAGCACGCTGTAACGGGTACTGACCTCTCCTGTGTCTCCAGCACTTGAGTGCCCATTCTAAGTCACAGTGTGGGTTTAAAGCTGCTGGTGCACAGCCTATTAACTGCACCATGGAAGTAATGGCACAGGACCATGTCCCTCCACAGGTAACATACATAGGGGGTGAGACATAGTGTGTCACCACCAGCATGCCCCACTACCAACATGGACACTTCTGGTGTCCGGTGAGTGACAGCAGTTTTTGCTTCAAACCTGAGGCATCAGTTCAAGTGGCCCAGGAACGGATTGTCCCCATTCCTGAACCCTCCACTGTCCACCTCACTGTGAAGGAAAATATTACAAACCTGCAGGATTATGTTGTACATTTTGGTTATGCAATTCTCCCTCTACCCGAACATCTTACCGCTCTGCTAAAAGCTGTAATTACCTCACAAAAACACTTCTACACTCTAGAACAGAAAATAATTGAGATAGGGAAAAAGATTCTTGAGATCACCATTCCGCCTTGGTGGGACCTTTTCAGAAATATAGAGGTTCCAGTCTGGATCCGAATCATTTCCCACACTTTAGTTATCTGTCAACTCGCGATTATTCTTTACTTATGGTGTCTCACTTGCCGAGTGAAATGCAGAGGCCATCAGGTCAGGCACCAAAGGGTGCTGTATGCTCCTTGGCCGAACTTGGGAATCGCATCGGGAGGGGTGACACCATACTACCATGTTTAATTTGTGTTTGATTTTACCTGCTGTAAACTGCAAAATATTGAGTGTTGTAAGAGTGTTACTTAAAATGTGTTTGACTGTATACCGTTATTTTACTGTGAAAACCGAGTAAAGGAGGGGCATCGTACCCAAATTGTAGTGATTGTATTCGCCTATAAATTGCATTGCATTTCAAAGGGGAATGCACGTTAATGTTTAGCTAGTATAAATACGGGGAAGGTTGACTTCCGGGACCAGGAATTTTGCTTACCTTGATTGACACTCAAGAGTGTAGAGTGTCAACAGGGGAGACTGAAAGGTCACAATTCACGGGAACCCCCCCAGTTTTTGGGCTCATTGGAAAGGAAATTTAATTTGGGACTATTTACCAGAAAGTTGGAAATCCTAAAGTGTTTACGGAAGAAACTATGAACTTTAATCAAATTCCTGACCTTTACAAGACAAATTCAAGTCTGTGGGCAGGCCTAAAGAACTAAAGAAGTCAACTTGATTATTGGAACTGTCTGGGTGTTGGGACTAAGGTAAATTGTCTGGAGGAATGGGTACTCGAAAACCCTTCTCCACAAGAGGCATTTACATTAAAACAATAACTCAGAGATGGCCAGCCATCAAACTAAACCGAGAAAAGCCATCTTCAACATGAATAAGAACAAAAGGGCCCACTACAACCTGTATGCGAAAACCAAGCACAAAAGGACATTGCGATTACCAAGCTAATATTTCCATCAGGAAACAGATTTAAAAATGCAACCCACCCAAGACATATTAACTTTTAACGAGCCCGCCAAAATATTACAAAGAAAAGTCAAGCCCGCCAAAATTAAACAAAGAATTCTGACTGATTTGACGTGAAGATTAGGCAACTCAAACCGTATAACTGGCCCCCTGTTTTAACAGAGGGTATGACACACTTGGCCATACAACCGAGGGTATGCCATACTACGCCTAGTACTATACCATGCTGATGTCATCAAGAAGGGAGAGAAACCAACGCGACAGTTGTAAACCAACTTCTCCAGCCTCGAAGTCCTGAAGTCCTGAGGGAAGGAAAAACATCACCATCGCGGCAGCAACCGACCACAGCCAACGTGGTACCACCGAAAAACCACCGTGATCGACCAAACTTGAAACAAAACTCCAACAGAAAGAAACCAAAGAATCGAAAGTTTCCACTCTACAATCTAAGTCCTGACTACCAACAGGTGAAAACATTACCTAAAGAGACTTAGAACCTATTTCTAACGAAGGAAACTGGGTACTTACCCCATAGATCCAAAAAGCATCTTACCGCATCAGCGGACTCAACCCAACTGAAGATTGCGCAGTAAGAAGTCTTCTCCGACATTCGGGGTATGGCAAGCAGAATCTACAGAATTCAACAAACCCCGAAATCACGAACTATCGCTAACTGACCAGAAAGAATTGGTAAGCATAGTCCCTGCCTGCCCTGGAGTCTAACCTAGCTAGGATTAGGTATTAGGAGGTGGGAGGTGTAATTTTAACTATAACCCCCTTTCAGGTGAATTTATAATGGGGAACAAAGAAATGGCAGACCAATTGAACAAATACTTTGGTTCTGTCTTCAAGAAGGAAGACACAAATAACCTTCTGGAAGTACCAGGAGATTGAGGGTCTAGTGACAAGGAGGAATGAAGGATATCCTTATTAGGTGGGAAATTGTGTTAGGGAAATTGATGGGATTGAAGGCTGATAAATCTCCAGGGCCAGATAGTCTGTATCCCAGAGTACTTAAGGAAGTGGCCCTAGAAATAGTGGATGCATTGGTGATCATTTTCCAACAGTCTATCGACTCTGGATCAGTTCCTATGGACTGGAGGGTAGCTAATGTAACACCACTTTTTAAAAAGGGAGGGAGAGAGAAAATGGGTAATTATAGACCAGTTAGCCTGAAATCAGTAGTGAGGAAAATGTTGGAATCAATTATTAAGGATGAAATAGAAACGCATCTGGAAAGCAGTGATCGGTCCAAGTTAGCATGGATTTATGAAAGGGAAATCATGCTTGACAAATCTTCTGGAATTTTTTGAGGATGTAACTAGTAGAGTGGACAAGGGAGAACCAGTGGATGTTGTGTATTTGGACTTTCAAAAGGCTTTTGACAAGGTCCCACACAAGAGACTGGTGTGCAAAATCAAAACACATGGTATTGGGGGTAATGTACTGACGTGGATAGAGAACTGGTTCGCAGACAGGAAGCAGAGAGTCAGGATAAACAGGTCCTTTTCAGAAGTCCTTGGCAGACAGTGACTAGTGGAGTGCCACAGGGCTCAGTGCTGGGACTCCAGCTCTTTACAATATACATTAATGATTTAGATGAAGGAATTGAGTGTAATGTCTCCAAGTTTGCAGATGACACTAAACTGGGTGGCGGTGTGAGCTGTGAGGAGAACGCTAAGAGGCTGCAGGGTAACTTGGATAGGTTAGGTGGGCAAATGCATGGCAGATGCAGTATAATGTGGATAAATGTGAGGTTATCCACTTTGGTGGCAAAAACACGAAGGCAGAATGTTATCTGAATGGTGGCAGATTAGGAAAAGGGGAGGAGCAACGAGATCTGGGTGTCATGGTTCATCAGTCATTGAAAGTCGGCATGCAGGTACAGCAGGCGGTGAAGAAGGCAAATGGTATGTTGGCCTTCATAGCTAGTGGATTTGAGTATAGGAGCGGGGAGGTCTTACTGCAGTTGTAGAGGGCCTTGGTGAGGCCTCACCTGGAATATTGTGTTCAGCTTTGGTCTCCTAACTTGAGGAAGGACATTCTTGCTATTGAGGGAGTGCAGCGAAGGTTCACCAGACTGATTCCCGGGATGGCTGGACTGACATATGAGGAGAGACTGGATCAACTGGGCCTTTATACACTGGAGTTTAGAAAGATGAGAAGGGATCTCATAGAAACTTAAAAGATTCTATTGGGACTGGACAAGTTAGATGAGGGTAGAATGTTCCCGATGTTGGAGAAGTCCAGAACCAGGGGACACAGTCTTAGGATAAGGGGTAGGCCATTTAGGACTGAGATGAGAAGAAACTTCTTCACTCAGAGAGTGGTTAACCTGTAGAATTCCCTGCCGCAGAGAGTTGTTGATGCCAGTTCATTGGATATATTCAAGAGGGAGTTAGATATGGCCCTTACGGCTAGGGGGAATCAAGGGGTATGGAGAGAAAGTAGGAAAGGGTTACTGAAGGAATGATCAGCCATGATCTTATTGAATGGTGGTGCAGGCTCGAAGGGCCGAATGGCCTATCCTGCATCTATTTTCTATGTTTCTATGTTTCTGTGAATGTGTAATGTATTGTTCTTTATTGGAGTGATTATAAGTCTGACATTGTATTTTCTTGTCTGTAATAAAGTCAAAGTTCTTTTGCATCAAACGAGTTGTCCTTTGCACTTTATCACCCCCCCCCAAATAAACCCAGAGTCTAGAACCCAAGGGAATGGGAGCGATTCGAATCGCTCAAGTAGGCCAGAGGTGAACCTGACCCCCGGGACCACCCCCTTACACTCCCGAATCCTTTCTGTCTCTCCATCTCCCTCTCTCTGTCTGCTCCTTTAAGACCCTCTTTAGAGCTCAACTCTTTGACCAAGCTTTTGGTCATCTCCTATGTGTGTCCACCTTTCCATGTCTCTGAGCAGCACCTTGTGGTATTTTTCTCTGTTAAAGATGCTGTGTAATGCAAGTTTTTGTTATAAAAGTGCCGTCATCATTTTTTCATTTGTAGTGAGTATAAATTTGTTGTCATCTAGTTTTGGAGGTGTGGAGAGCGATGCGTCCGTAATGCGTGTCCGAAAATGGAGGCCCAAAGCCGGCCTGGAATTGGGTCTCTGGTTTCATTGAAATAATCTGGATGCGCCTGTTGGGCCTCAATAGGCAGCTTTAACTTCTGCATTAATAAATTTCGGGCCACCTGCCTCACTGGCCTCAGGTGAGGTCCGGGGTTGGGGGGATAGGGGGGGAGGTGCGCGTGGAAGACAGTGGGGGGGCGGGGGCAATTGTGGCTGGCAGCAGCCATCAGGAGTGCTGTGGAACTGTGGAGCGCTCCTGCTCCTTCTGTTTTCACATGAATTTTTTACAAATTCCACTGTTTTGATGGCTAGACCGTATCCCCGCCACGTGAAGCAGAGAGGATCAGGCCTGGTGCTTGCTATCCTCCTCGGGACACCATTTTCCCAAGGTGTTAGGTCAACATTTATCATTGGGAAGAGAGCGACTGAGCATTTGAACAAGTATGAGCTGATTAATGAGATGGTCAGAGAGAGTCGGCATGGATTTGGGGAGTAGGCCATGTCAGACGAATCTAGTTGAATCTTTTAAGGAGGTCATTAACATGGTGAGCAGGGTTTTTTCTATGCATGCTCTCTATATGGACTTCCAGAGGCATTTGATAAGGTTCCGCACAAGAGATTACAAGGAAAACTGAGAATTGGTGGCAACCTTGTGGCCTGAGTTAGCAGAGAGAGAGTAGGGATAATAAGAATGTTCTCTGATCGGTGGGATGCGACAATTGGTGTTCCCAGGGATTTGTACTGGGGCCTCAGCTTTTCACCATACATATCAATGACTTGGGTGAAGGAATAGAGAGTTGGATATCCAAGTTTGCATATGACACTAGGTTAGGAGGCAGGTAGTTTGGAAGAAGATGTTATCGCATCAATAATCTGCATTTATATAGTACTCATAAGGCAATAAAAAGTCCCAAGCTGCTTCACAAGTGTAATTCAGACAAAAATTGACACCGAGCCAAAGCAGGAGACACTAGGCCAAAGAGGTAGGTTTATAAAGGCGGAGTGACAGATTAAGTGAGATGGAAGAACTGTGGCAAATGGAGTTCAATGTGGGAGAATATGAGGTCATATACTTTGGATCCAAGAAATACAAATCAGAATATTATAAATAAAAATAAATCAAATTGTCAACAATGCCACAGCACCTAAGCTGCAGGGTGCTTGCTGTTTGTTGCTTGTCACATTTAATGGGTCACAGGGCAAACACATTGTCTTGACAAGAATTCAGACTGCTGAATGATTTAGAAATAAGCCTTGAGGGAATGGTGAAGAAATTTGCAGATGAACCCAAAATTGAAGGTATAACTACTTCTTTAAAAGACCAATGGAATTAATTTCCTCAGGTATCTTCTGATCCACCACTGCTTCTTTAGCGGAACTTCAGTGGAAACCCCGTTTACATGCATAAATTGTATCTCCACCAATCCCCTGCCAAAGTTATAGGGCAAATTTTAACTCCTGGGAGGTTGGCTAGTGGAATGTGTGAGCCGACTGCCCAGGTGGTGCCGCGGGGGATCAGCCTATTTTAACGCCAGTCTATTTTAACACCTGGTCTCCGTTAAATGGAGCCACCGCAAACAGACCTCCAGAGGCAGCTCACCGGGTTAGGGCAGGTGCAGTAGAGGGTATAAGAACATAAGATCATAAGAAATAGGAACAGGAGTAGGCCATACGGCCCCTCGAGCCTGCTCCGTCATTTAATAAGATCATGGCTGATCTGATCATGGACTCAGCTCCACTTCCCCGCCTGCTCCCCCCATAACCCCTTATTCCCTTATCATTTAAGAAACTGTCTATTTCTGTCTTAAATTTATTCAATGTCCCAGCTTCCACAGCTCTCTGAGGCAGCGAATTCCACAGATTGAAAAGCCTCTGAGAGAAGAAATTTCTCCTCATATCTTAGAGACCCTCCAGCCACCAGCAAGATAAGTCATTGCGGAGGGTTTCAGGAACGCAGAAGGGTTTTCTTTGTGGGATCCAGCAGAGCACTGCTTTTCTTCCTGGCCCCATAAAAATAACATTTTTACTTACCTTAGCGGGCCTCTGCTTTTGTTCCAACAGCTTCTACTGAATGAAGCACCCGCGATGTATGCTCCCCCTAGTAAGTTGCAAAAATTGCTTTGTGTCCTATTTATGTAATAGAGTGTGATTAGCAGCAATGGAAGTAATGCTTCAGCCGCCTGGCAATAAGATTATCGTGGGGTGGAAAAAGAGCAGCAAGTGGGCTGCTTTCGTTTAAATTTGTGTACAAACCCGGTTTCCACTGGGGAGCAGGAAAAGCCCAGAAGAAATTCCAAGCACAAAGGAAGCTGCAAAGGATTATTGATTAGATGGGAGAATTAGCTTAAAAATGACAGTTGGAATTCCATGTCAGCAAGTGTGCGGTGATACATTTTGGTAAAAAGCAGGAATTATATTTTGAATGAAAGTAGACTCAGTGTTGTGGAAGAGCAGAGAGTTTGCAGGTACAGGTTCACAGGATGTTAAGGGCATTCCAAAAGCTAATGATGAGCCTACATAAAACCTTAGCAAGACCTCAGTTAGAGTAATATGTGCAGTATTGGGCTTCATGCTATGGGAAGGATATTGAGACTTTAGAAAGGGTACAACACTGCCCTTGACATTAAGGCAGCATTTGACTGAGTGTGGCATCAAGGAGCCCCAGTAAAACTGAAGTCAATGGGAATCAGGGGAAAACTGTCCACTGGCTGGAGTCATACCGAGCACAAAGGAAGATGGTTGTGGAGGGTGGAGGTCAATCATCACAGCCCCACGACATCGCTGCAGGAGTTGCACAGGGCAGTGACCTAGGCTCAACCATCTTCAGCTGCTTCATCAATGACCTTCCCTCCATCATAAGGTCAGAAGTGGGGATGTTCGCTGATGACTGCACAATATTCAGTGCCATTTGCAACTCACCAGATAATGAAGCTGTCCATGCCTGCATGCAGCAAGACCTGGATGACATTTAGGCTTGTGCTGATAAGCGGTAAGTAACATTCGCGCCACACAAGTGCCAGGCAATGACCATTTCCAACAAATGAGACTCTACCCACGGCCCCTTGACATTCAATGGTGTTACCATCACCGAATACCCCACTATCAACATCCTGGGGGTCACCATTGACCAGAAACTTAACTGGACCAGCCACATAAATACTGTGGCAAGAAGAGCAGGTCAGAGGCTGGGTATTTTGTGGCGAGTGTCTCACCTCCTGATTCCCCAAATACTTTCCACTATCTACAAGGCACAAGTCAGGAATGTGATGGAATACTCTCCACTTGCCTGGATGAGTGCAGCTCCAACAACACTCAAGAAGCTCGACATCATACAGGACAAAGCAGTCCACTTGATTGGCACCCCATCCACCACCTTAAACTTTCACTCGCTCCACCACCGGCATACTGTGGCTATAGTGTGTACCATCTACAAGGTGTACAGCAGCAACTCGCCAAGGCTTCTTCGGCAGCATCTCCCAAACCCATGACCTCTACCTCCTAGAAGGACAAGAGCAGCAGGCGCATGGGAACACCAACACTTCCACATTCCCCTCCAAGTCACACACCATCTGACTTGGAAGTATATTGCCATTCCTTCATCGTCGCTAGGTCAAAATCCTTGAACTCCCTCCCTAACAGCACTGTAGGAATACCTTCACCACAGGACTGCAGCAGTTCAGGAAGGCGGCTCACCACCATCTTCTCAAGGGTAATTAGGGATGGGCAATAAATGCTGGCCTGCCAGCGACGCCCACATCCCATGAACGAATTTTTAAAAAACGCAGATTCATTGGTATATACAAATGAGGAAATAAAAATATGAAGACTTGAAAAATTGTATCATTTTTTATTAGAACAACAGAGTATGGAGTGATACGACAGAATCCTTGAAACTATGAAAGGATAAGACAGGATAGATAGAAACAGCTTGTTTTCAGTCGTCTAGGTATCAGTCGTAAGGGGCCATAGATAGAAGATAAAATGTTATAGATTTAGAACAGAGATCAAGAGAACTATGCTAAAAAAGAGGATACTGAGGAGTGACCTGATAGAGGTCTTTAAAATTATGATGGGGTTTGTTCTGGTAGATATAGAGATATGTTTCCATTAATGGGGTAGTCCAAAACTAGGGACTATAAATGTACAATATGTCACTAATAAATCCAATGAGGAATTCAGCAGAACTGATATGAAGTGGTTGAGGCGAAAAGCTTAAATGTATTTAAGAGGAAGTTGGATAAGTACATGGGGGAGAAAGAAATAATAGGATATATTGAGATAAAGTAAGGTGGGAGGTGGCTCATGTGGAGCATAAACACCGGCATAGATCTGTTAGACCAAATGGCCTGTTTCTGTGCTGTAAATTCTATGTAATTCTTCACGCAGAGGATTGCGAGACTATGGAATTCACTTAGAATCCTTAGAGCTGAGGCAGAAACGACGTCACATTCAAGATTAGATTGGATGGGTCGATGGAGGAAAAGGAAATAAAAGGACGATTGGAACTGGGTGGGTAAATATTATTAGAACTGCTTGCTCACATGGAGGGTAAACACAGACATGGACTCGTTGGGTTGAATAACCTGTTTCCATACTGTAACTTCCACATATTTATACGGTAAAATATGGGAATGCCTACGTATTTGGAAAGTATATGAACAGTTCCAGAGTAATATGCCTTCTGTGATGATGCACCAAGCTTATAATGGAATGTTGTTCGGATGCTTTATAAGGAAATATTGTCAAATGTGAGAAATATGTATTTTAGCAACTTCCTGAGCTTAGAAAATTGCTTCTGCACCTATTCCAAGGTTTGATACATAAATGAACAAACATTCATTCTTTGAGCCATCTGGAACCAGACTGTTCTAGAACTGGCCTTCACCAGACAGTGGTCTCTGTTCCAAAAAAGGACCACCCTGCAGCATGACTTCCAAAACTACTGCTATTGAATGCTGCCTGACCCGCTGAGATTTCCAGCATTTTTCGTCTTTATTTCAGATTCCAGCATCCGCAGTATTGTGCTTTTGCTATTGAATGATGCAGTTCTAATGTTGGCCCTTGCTGAAACCATTTCTTCCCCCTTCAATAGCTGAATAGTTTTAAAGGTCATCATCGACCCTTTAAGAGCTGCTGCTGCTGGATGATCCGTTCTTTAACCCTGCCGTACTGTTACTGCATGCTGTGCACTAAGAGAACCATGATAATATATAATTGTGCTGACCTCAAATTATAGGCTGAGGTCAGCTCACTGCATTACAGCATCCAAGGAGCAGCAATCCTAAGGTAGGTTGCTTTAAATGAAGTGTATTACTCAAATCAGGCTACCGCGTACAGGACTGATCAATCGAGATGACATTTTTATATCCTTGGCTGGCAACATAACACCAAATACAGGTCGAGTTTTCTGTCTATAGCCAACTAATAATGAAGGACCAGTCCCAATAATGTTAGAATGTAGGCTAAAGTCCTATTCTGTTCTGTAGGGATGGGCTCAGCAAAATGCAACTCTTAGTTTCACCAAGGAGGTAATTACTGAGATATGTGAAGCACGTTTTGGAGGGATCCTCAGTAAAGAGCTCCAATTGCAGGAGCAATTACTGGGTCTATCAAGGTACAAGGACCTGTAGTCTGAATGTGACTGATGCAGTGTTCCAGAAGAGTGACAAGTTAATTTGTTTATCCAAGAATGCAAAGAAACAGTTGGCCACATAACATTTTAATGCCATTATTGTGTTTGGGTTGACTGTACCTATGTGAATGGGTAAATGTGATTAGAACTTTTTGCTCATATGGAGGGAAAATGCCGTCGTGGACTGGTTGGGTCGAATGGCCATTGTTACAACTTTTGTGTATTTCTATGTGGACATATGAGTGCAATCAGTCAATCCAATGTATATCAATGTAAAAATTATTTCCCTTTAATTTGAAGCTGGTCTGTGATGACCACAAATGATCCACCTCCTGATGAATATCAAATTCTTTGGGTCAGTAGATGAGTCCTTCATCCTTGGCCAGTTTTGTGTGCCTGGTTTATTTAAATATAGAACTGGCTTCTGGGGACTATGACAATAGCTTAAATCCCCATCAAAGTCTAGTAGACCATAGAAACAATGAGGCACACAAAACAACGCAGTCCATTATAAAGCAACATTTTGGTTTTCTAAAACAGCAATTTAGGTGTGTGCACTGCTCTCGGGTGCCTTACAGTAGAAGCCATTCAAAGTTTGTAAATTCTCTGTAGTATATGCATGCTTACTAATCTTACAATTCAAATGGGTATTCACATTGATATGAATGAGAAACACACTGTGCCCTGCCTGTGGTTCATGAGAAATCACAACAGCCCACACAGAGGCGATGTGTCAACACTGTGTCATGACAACATCATTATACATCACTTTAGCTGCAGAAATCTATAAACGTGATCTTTGTCAACCGCATTTACTGTCATATTCCATGCAACCCATGTCAAGCCACACATTACACATTGGTCCCATATATATCTACATAGGTAAATTGATTGTGCAACAAAGTAACGATATAATTTTACCAATTTTCTCCTTATTATACCCTCCTCGCCTGAAGACACAGATTCCATGCTTTCAGCACCTCTCTAGTACTGTGCCCAAGTGACAAATCTTTGTGTGAAAGCCCAAACAATGGGGTATATCTTGACTTTTTGCGAAAGTGTAAAACGGGTGATAGTGAATCTGCAGCTTTCCGACAGTTTTATTTGGCAGGGCAGCTGAGGTGTACTCATGATTCCATTAAAATGCCCTTGGTGTCACATGTATGTCACGATGGGACTCCAATTTGCAATTATTGCAAAACTAGTCGCGTTAAAATGGGGAAAGGGAAATGCTTCATTTGAACTGATCCCCCCGCCCCGTGCCCATCCCCCCCACCCACTCCCCCCCCCGCATCTCACCACTGGCTCTTTTGCCAATTTCCTTAAATCTGTGTCCTCTGGTTACCGACCCTTCTGCCACTGGAAAACATTTCTCCTTATTTACTCTATCAAAACCTTTCATGATTTTGAACACCTCTATTAAATCTCCCCTTAAACTACTCTGCTCTAAGGAGAACAGCCCCAGATTCTCTTATCTCTCCATGTAACTGAAGTTGCTCATCCCTGGTACCATCCTGGTAAACCTCCTCTGCACCCTCTTTAATGCCTTGACATCCTTCCTAAAGTGTGGTGCTGAGAATTAGACACAAAACTCCAATTGAAGCTCAACCAGTGTTTAGCTTAACTTTCTTGTTTTTGTAGTCTGTACCTTTATTTATAAAGCCAAAGATCCTGAATACCCTTTAGACATAGAAACATAGAAAATAGGTGCAGGAGTAGGCCATTCGGCCCTTCGAGCCTGTTTTTATTGGTAGTCTGTCGTATCCAACAAAGACGTTGATGTGCTAATCATCAATGGCATGTGTCTTCAAGTGGCTGTATAGTCCAATTCTGGATGCACATTGTCTCTTGCAAGTCGGACAAGGGAAGTTCGATGTGCCTGATGCTAACAGTACTGCCACCTGATGTCGTCTATTTCTAGTGTCCCGCAGGCGTTGACATCGGCTTTCTTCGAAGGTCTGGCAGGCAGTCCTCGTGAGGGTTTGCCACTGGATCTTATTAGCTGCTGTATTCTCAAGGTCCTTTGGTCGGATGCCACAGTACTGGAGTTTAGTCTTGATGCAATCTTTGTAGCGCTTGCGGGGGCGCCCCTGGTGTCTTCGGCCTTCACAGATTTCGCCGTGGAGAAGCTGACGAGGGATCCTTGACTCATCCATGCGGATGACATGTCCAGCCCACCGGAACTGGGCTCGCATGATCATCACCTCAATGCTAGTTGATTGTGCTCTCTCCAGAACCTGTACCACCATTCAATAAGATCATGGCTGATCATTCACCTCAGTAACCCTTTCCTGCTTTCTCTCCATACCCCTTGATCCCTTTAGCTATAAGGGCCATATCTAACTCCCTCATGAATATATCGAATGAACTGGCATCAACAACTCTCTGTGGTACAGAATTCCACAGGTTCACAACTCTCTGAGCGAAGAAGTTTCTCCTCATCTCAATCCTAAATGGCTTACCCCTTATCCTTAGACTGTGAACCCTGGTTCTGGACTTCTCCAACATCGGGAAAATTCTTCCTGCATCTAACCTGTCCAGTCCCGTCAGAATTTTATATGTTTTTATGATATCCCATCTCATTCTTCTAAACTCCAGTGAATACAGGCCCAGTCGATCCAGTCTCTCCTCATATGTCCCGGGAATCAGCCTGGTGAAACTTTGTTGCACTCTCTCAATAAGAAGAACGTCCTTCCTCAGATTAGGAGACCAAAACTGAACACAATATTCCAGATGAGGCCTCACCAAGGCCCTGTACAATTGCAGTAAGACCTCCCTGCTCCTATACTCAAATCCCCTAGCTATCAAGGCCAACATGCCATTTGCCTTCTTTACCGCCCACTGTACCTGCATGCCAACTTTCAATGACTTATGTACCATGACACCCAGGTCTCGTTGCACCTCCCTTTTTCCTAATCTGCCGCCTTTCAGATAATATTCTGCCTTCACGTTTTTGCCCCCAAACTGGATGACCTCACATTTATCCACATTATACTGCATTTGCCATGCATTTGTCCACTCACCTAATCTGTCCAAGTCACCCTGCTGCCTCTTAGCATCCTCCTCACAGTTCACACCACCACCCAGCTTAGTGTTATCTGCAAACTTGGAGAGATTACACTTGATTCCGTCATCTAAATCATTGATGTCTATTGTAAATAGCTGGGGTCCCAGGACTGAATCCTGCGGCACACCACTAGTCACTGCCTGCCATTCTGAAAAGGACCCGACTCTCTGCTTCCTGTCTGCCAACTAGTTCTCTATCCACGTCAGTACATTACCCCCAGTACCATGTGCTTTAATTTTGCACAACAATCTCTAGTGTGGGACCTTGTCAAAAGCTTTTTCAAAGTCCAAATACATCACATCCACTGGTTCTCCCTTGTCCACTCTACTAGTTACATCCTCAAAAAATTCTAGAAGATTTGTCAAGTATGATTTCCCTTTCATAAATCCATGGACCGATCCTGTTGGAAATGATCACCAACGCATCCACTATTTCTAGGGCACTTCCTTAAGTACGCTGGGATGCAGACGATCAGACCCTGGGGATTTATCGGCTTTCAATCCCATCAATTTCCCCAACACAATTTCCTGACTAATAAGGATTTCCTTCAGTTCTTCCTTCTCGCTAGATCCTCTGTCCCCTAGTATTTCCGGAAGGCTATTCGTGTTTCCTTCGTGAAGACAGAACCAAAGTATTTGTTCCCCATTTCTCTGTTCCTCATTATACATTCACCTGATTCTGACTGCAAGGGACCTATCTTTGTCTTCACTAATCTCTTTCTCTTCACATATCTATAGAAGCTTTTGCAGTCAGTTTTTATGTTCCCAGCAAGCTTCCTCTAACACTCTATTTTCCCCCTCCTAATTAAACACTTTGTCCTCCTCTGCTGGATTCTACATTTCTCCCAGTCCTCAGGTTTGCTGCTTTTTCTGGCCAATTTATATGTCTCTTCCTTGGATTTAACATTATACCTAATTTCCCTTGTTAGCCACGGTTGAGCCACCTTCCCAATTTTATTTTTACTCCAGACAGGGATGTACAATTGTTGAAGTTCATCCATGTGATATTTAAATGTCTGCCATTGCCTAGCCACCATCAACCTTTTAAGTATCATTCGCCAGTCTATTCTAGCTAATTCACGTCTCATACCATCGAAGTTATCTTTCCTTAAGTTCAGGACCCTAGTCTCTGAATTAACTGTGTCACTCTCCATCTTAATAAAGAATTCTACCATATTATGGTCACTGTTCCCCAAGAGGCCACACACAACAAAATTGCTAATTAGTCCCTTCTCATTACACATCACCCAGTCGAGGATGGCCAGCTCTCTAGTTGGTTCCTCGACATATTGATCAAGAAAACCATCCCTAATACACTCCAGGGAATCCTCCTCCACCGTATTGCTACCAGTTTGGTTAGCCCAATCTATATGTAGATTAATGTCGCCTATGATAATTGCTGTACCTTTATTGCACGCACCCTTAATTTCTTGTTTGATGCTGTCCCCAACCTCACTACTACTGTTTGGTGGTCTGTACACAACTCCCACTATCGTTTTCTGCCCTTTGGTATTCCACAGCTCCACCCATACATATTCCACATCATCCAAGCTAATGTCCTTCCTTACTATTGCATTAATTTCCTCTTTAACCAGCAACGCTACCCCACCTCCTTTTCCTTTCTGTCTATCCTTCCTGAATGTTGAATACCCCTGGATGTTAAGTTCCCAGCCTTGGTCACCCTGGAGCCATGTCTTTGTAATCCCAATTATATCATATTCTTTAATAGCTGCCTGCGCAGTTAATTCATCCACCTTATTACGAATACTCCTCGCATTGAGGCACAGAGCCTTCAGGCTTCTCTTTTTAACACACTTCTCAACTTTTAAACAGCCTTCTCAACTTGTCATAGAAACATAGAAACATAGAAAATAGATGCAGGAGTAGGCCATTCGGCCCTTCAAGCCTGCACCACCATTCAATAAGATCATGGCTGATCATTCCCTCAGTACCCCTTTCCTGCTTTGTCTCCATACTCCTTGCTCCCTTTAGCCATAAGGGCCATATCTAACTCCCTCTTGAATATATCCAATGAACTGGCATCAACAACTCTCTGCGGTAGGGAATTCCACAGGTTAACCACTCTCTGAGTGAAGAAGTTTCTCCTCATCTCAGTCCTAAATGGTCTACCCCTTATCCTAAGACTGTGTCCCCTGGTTCTGGACTTCCCCATCATCGGGAACATGCTTCCCACATCTAATCTGTCCAGTCCCATCAGAATCTTATAAGTTTCTATGAGATCCCCTCTCATCCTTCTAAACTCCAGTATATAAAGGCCCAGTTGATCCAGTCTCTCCTCATATGTCAGTCCCGCCATCCCGGGAATCAGTCTGGTGAACCTTCGCTGCACTCCCTAAATAGCAAGAACGTCCTTCCTCAGATTAGGAGACCAAAACTGAACACAATATTCCAGGTGAGGCCTCACCAAGGCTCTGTACAACTGCAGTAAGACCTCCCTGCTCCTATACTCAAATCCCCTAGCTATGAAGGCCAACATACCATTTGCCTTCTTCACCACCTGCTGTACTTGCATGACAATTTTCAATGACTGATGTACCATGACACACAGGTCTCGTTGCGCCTCCCCCTTCCCTAATCTGCCGCCATTCAGATAATATTCTGCCTTCGTGTTTTTGCCCCCAAAGTGGATAACCTCACATTTATCCACATTATACTACATCTGCCATGCATTTGCCCACTCACCTAACCTGTTCAAGTCACCCTGCAGCCTTTTAGCATCCTCCTCACAGCTCACACCGCTACCCAGTTTAGTGCCATCTGCAAACTTGGAGATATTACATTCAATTCCTTCATCTAAATCGTTAATGTATATTGTAAAGAGCTGAGGTCCCAGCACTGAGCCCTGCGGCACTCCACTAGTCACTGCCTGCCATTCTGAAAAGGACCCTTTTATTCTGACTCTCTGTTTCCTGTCTGCCAACCAGTTCTCTATCCACGTCAGTACATTACCCCCAATGCCATGTACTTTGATTTTGCACACCAATCTCTTGTGTGGGACCTTGTCAAAAGCATCTGAAAGTCCAAATACACCACATCCACTGTTTCTGTCCGGCCACCTTCAAAGATTACTGTACATACGTCCACAGGTCTCTCTCAATACTTCCTCTTATTTTTTGTGTACGTGGCCTCTTTAAGAGGCTGTGAAGCCCATTCACAATTTTGCACATGCAGAAACCTTATGTTGTAAAAGGCAGACCCGAGCTGTGCGGGGCTGGGGGCCGCACACCTTTCAGGGAATGTTTGTCTCTCTGGGGTCAAGTTTTGGCCTGAGATGTTCCAATTTTTTTGGAGCAACTGGTTTCGATTGGGTATCTTAGAAATTGCAATTCTCGGCATTTAGTTTGCTCCAGTTCTAGTGAGTTAGAACAGTTTCATTTTGGAACATATTTTTTTTTCAAAAGGAGGCATGTCCGGCCACTTACGCCTGTTTTGAAAGTTTAAGCAGTGAAAACTTACTCCAAACTAACTTAGAATGGAGTAAGTCTAGATTTTTGTACGCTCAGAAAAACCTTGCCTACACTTTAGAAATCAGGTGTCGGCTACAAATCAGACGTAGGGAACGGTGTGGGGAAAGGGAAGTAATTAAATTTTACAAGCATTCAACAGTCTTACTTATACAAATAAAGAGCCATCCTGAATAAAAAATTATAAACAAAGCAAATACAAAATATTGAATATTCCTACCTGTGTGAAGCAGCAGCAGTCTTCGAGCTGCGGTGCTTCAGGCAGGCCTTCCATGTGGGAGACAGGGGCGGCGGCAGTGTCTTGACGGCAGCCCAACAACAACGGCAGCAAGCAGCCTTCGAACTGCAGTGCTTCAGGCAGGCCTTCCTTCCATGTAGGAGACGGGCAGCGTCAGTGGCTCGACAGCAGCCGAAGACACAGCAAGCAGCCTTCGAGCTGCGAGGGTAACTGAGGACATTCGGCCACGAGATAGGGGCGGCGGCAGTGGCTGACGGCAGCCGAAGACACAGCAAGCAGCCTTCGAGCTGCGAGGGAGGCTGAGGCCATTTGGCCAGGGACAGGGAGAGGCAGCCAGATAGCCAGTTTGAAAAAAGAATTTAAGGAGCTAGGAGCTAAATTAAAAAGTAGGACCTCAAAAGTAGTAATCTCGGGATTGCTACCAGTGCCACGTGCTAGTCAGAGTAGGAATCGCAGGATAGCGCAGATGAATACATGGCTTGAGCAGTGGTGCAGGAAGGAGGGATTCAAATTCCTGGGACATTGGAACCGGTTCTGGGGGAGGTGGGACCAGTACAAACCGGACGGTCTGCACCTGGGCAGGACCGGAACCAATGTCCTAGGGGGAGTGTTTGCTAGTGCTGTTGGGGAGGAGTTAAACTAACATGGCAGGGGGATGGGAACCAATGCAGGGAGACAGAGGGAGACAAAAATGAGGCAAAAGCAAAAGACAAAAAGGAGATGAGGAAAAGTGGAGGGCAGAGAAACCCAAGGCAAAGAACAAAAAGGGCCACTGTACAGCAAAATTCTAGAAGGACAAAGGGTGTTAAAAAAGCAAGCCTGAAGGCTTTGTGTCTTAATGCAAGGAGTATCCGCAATAAGGTGGATGAATTAACTGTGCAAATAGATGTTAACAAATATGATGTGATTAGGATTACGGAGACGTGGCTCCAGGATGATCAGGGCTGGGAACTCAACATCCAGGGGTATTCAACATTCAGGAAGGATAGAATAAAAGGAAAAGGAGGTGGGGTAGCATTGCTGGTTAAAGAGGAGATTAATGCAATAGTTAGGAAAGACATTAGCTTGGATGATGTGGAATCTATATGGGTAGAGCTGCAGAACACTAAAGGGCAAAAATCGTTAGTGGGAGTTGTGTACAGACCTCCAAACAGTAGTAGTGATGTTGGGGAGGGCATCAAACAGGAAATTAGGAGTGCATGCAATAAAGGTGCAGCAGTTATAATGGGTGACTTTAATGTGCACATAGATTGGGCTAGCCAAACTGGAAGCAATACGGTGGAGGAGGATTTCCTGGAGTGCATAAGGGATGGTTTTCTAGACCAATATGTCGAGGAACCAACTAGGGGGGAGGCCATCTTAGACTGGGTGTTGTGTAATGAGAGAGGATTAACTAGCAATCTCATTTTGCGAGGCCCCTTGGGGAAGAGTGACCATAATATGGTGGAATTCTGCATTAGGATGGAGAATGAAACAGTTAATTCAGAGACCATGGTCCAGAACTTAAAGAAGGGTAACTTTGAAGGTATGAGGCATGAATTGACTAAGATAGATTGGCTAATGATACTTAAGGGGTTGACTGTGGATGGGCAATGGCAGACATTTAGAGACCGCATGGATGAATTACAACAATTGTACATTCCTGTCTGGCGTAAAAATAAAAAAGGGAAGGTGGCTCAACCATGGCTATCTAGGGAAATCAGGGATAGTATTAAAGCCAAGGAAATGGCATACAAATTGGCCAGAAATAGCAGCGAACCTGGGGACTGGGAGAAATTTAGAACTCAGCAGAGGAGGACAAAGGGTTTGATTAGGGCAGGGAAAATGGAGTACGAGAAGAAGCTTGCAGGGAACATTAAGGTGGATTGCAAAAGTTTCTATAGGTATGTAAAGAGAAAAAGGTTAGTAAAGACAAACGTAGGTCCCCTGCAGTCAGAATCAGGGGAAGTCATAACGGGGAACAAAGAAATGGCAGACCAATTGAACAAGTACTTTGGTTCAGTATTCACTAAGGAGGACACAAACAACCTTCCGGATATAAAAGTGGTCAGAGGGTCTAGTAAGGAGGAGGAACTGAGGGAAATCTTTATTAGTCGGGAAATTGTGTTGGGGAAATTGATGGGATTGAAGGCCGATAAATCCCCAGGGCCTGATGGACTGCATCCCAGAATACTTAAGGAGGTGGCCTTGGAAATAGCGGATGCATTGACAGTCATTTTCCAACATTCCATTGACTCTGGATCAGTTCCTATCGAGTGGAGGGTAGCCAATGTAACCCCACTTTTTAAAAAAGGAGGGAGAGAGGAAGCAGGGAATTATAGACCGGTCAGCCTGACCTCAGTAGTGGGTAAAGTGATGGAATCAATTATTAAGGATGTCATAGCAGCGCATTTGGAAAATGGTGACATGATAGGTCCAAGTCAGCATGGATTTGTGAAAGGGAGATCATGCTTGACAAATCTTCTGGAATTTTTTGAGGATGTTTCCAATAAAGTGGACAAAGGAGTACCAGTTGATGTGGTATATTTGGACTTTCAGAAGGCTTTCGACAAGGTCCCACACAGGAGATTAATGTGCAAAGTTAAAGCACATGGGATTGGGGGTAGTGTGCTGACATGGATTGAGAACTGGTTGTCAGACAGGAAGCAAAGAGTAGGAGTAAATGGGTACTTTTCGGAATGGCAGGCAGTGACTAGTGGGGTACCGCAGGGTTCTGTGCTGGGGCCCCAGCTGTTTACATTATACATTAATGATTTAGACGAGGGGATTAAATGTGGTATCTCCAAATTTGCGGATGACATTAAGTTGGGTGGCAGTGTGAGCTGCGAGGAGGATGCTATGAGGCTGCAGAGCGACTTGGATAGGTTAGGTGAGTGGGCAAATGCGTGGCAGATGAAGTATAATGTGGATAAATGTGAGGTTATCCACTTTGGTGGTAAAAACAGAGAGACAGACTATTATCTGAATGGTGACAGATTAGGAAGGGGGAAGGTGCAGCGAGACCTGGGTGTCATGGTACATCAGTCATTGAAGGTTGGCATGCAGGTACAGCAGGCGGTTAAGAAAGCAAATGGCATGTTGGCCTTCATAGCGAGGGGATTTGAGTACAGGGGCAGGGAGGTGTTGCTACAGTTGTACAGGGCCTTGGTGAGGCCACACCTGGAGTATTGTGTACAGTTTTGGTCTCCTAACTTGAGGAAGGACATTCTTGCTATTGAGGGAGTGCAGCGAAGATTCACCAGACTGATTCCCGGGATGGTGGGACTGACCTATCAAGAAAGACTGGATCAACTGGGCTTGTATTCACTGGAGTTCAGAAGAGTGAGAGGGGACCTCATAGAAACGTTTAAAATTCTGACGGGTTTGGACAGGTTGGATGCAGGAAGAATGTTCCCAATGTTGGGGAAGTCCAGAACCAGGGGTCACAGTCTAAGGATAAGGGGTAAGCCATTTAGGACCGAGATAAGGAGAAACTTCTTCACCCAGAGAGTGGTGAACCTGTGGAATTCTCTACCACAGAAAGTAGTTGAGGCCAATTCACTAAATATATTCAAAAGGGAGTTAGATGAAGTCCTTACTACTCGGAGGATCAAGGGATATGGCGTGAAAGCAGGAAGGGGGTACTGAAGTTTCATGTTCAACCATGAACTCATTGAATGGCGGTGCAGGCTAGAAGGGCTGAATGGCCTGCTCCTGCACCTATTTTCTATGTTTCTATGTTTCTATGAAACTTAAATTTGTAATTGCAGAATGGGTGCTGCATTGTCAACACCACGGATTATGCAATGGTTCGCCAGCAATTCACTGCATAGGAGAGAATTGATTCGAACTCACCGCACCAGGAACGTCATAGACTGTAGGCCGTTGGGCAAGAGACCTTACCCACGTCAGCAATATCGAGCCAGGCGCTCGTACCTGGATATGAGCGAGGCTGATTGTGTCAAAAGGCTGCGTTTCCGCAGAGAAGTTGTCGCTGAGATTTGTGATATGCTGAGAGCAGATTTGCAGCCCAGAAACAGAACGGCAACTGCCTTGTCTGTTGAAGTGAAGGTAACAGCTGCACTTGCCTTCTATGCCTCAGGATCGTTTCAGGCTACAACTGGAGATGTGTGCGCCATCTCTCAACGTGCAATACATGCCTGCATTTACCAGGTCACGGCTGCACTGTATGCGTGGAGGAATGGCTTCATCAATTTCCCAATGACCGCACAAGCGATCCATGAGAGGGCTTCTTCAGGATTGCTGGCTTCTCAAAGGAACAGGGCTGCATTGATTGTACCCACATAGCCTTGCGAGCACCTGTGGAGGATTCCGAGCAGTACAGGAATAGAAAAGGTTTTCACTCCATTAATGTGCTGCTCGTGTGTGACGACAAGCAGCGCATCATGTCAGTCGATGCGAGATACCCTGGCAGCACCCATGATGCATTCATCCAATGTGACAGCATTATATCTGACATATTTGAGCAGCAGCCAGAAGGGCAGAGCTGGCTACTGGGAGACAAAGGGTACGGCCTGACCACCTGGCTCTTGACACCCCTACGCGTGACACGGACAGAAGCTGACTGTCAATACAACATGGCGCACATTGCGACACGCAGCATCATTGAGAGGACCATTGGCATATTGAAACTGCGTTTCCGATGCCTGGACCAGTCCGGAGGCCACTTGTAATACTCTCCTCAGATTGTCGGTCACTTCACTGTTGTGTGCTGCATGTTCCATAACTTAGCCATCATGAGGCAGCAGGAGCTGGTAGAGGAACCAGAAGACCCACATGAGGGGCCCAGTGCCTGATGATAGTATTTTGGATGAGCAGGATGAGGATGATGATGATGATCAGGAAAGCATGCAAGTGCCTGATGCCGGAGCACGAGGTCGGAGGAGGGCCATCCATTGTGCTCCTTTAGCGATTGCTCGAGCCCTGCGCCAGCAGCTCATCCGTGAACGCTTCAATTACTGATGCCTGAGGGCTCTGCGGCCACTGTTGCGCATGGACATGTTTATTTTTTGGAGTTGTTCCTACGTTGTGTTGTGTTAATGGAACATGGTTCAGTTTTAATGAAAAAATATTTTATTGAACAGTTAATGTCACTGTAATAAAATATTTGTTGTATCAAACTTTACTTTTTAATATGACCCTTGACGATCACTTAAAAACTTTAAGATCACTTATAAACTTGTAAAGTTACAGAACAATTTCAATGTGAAAAATCTTACACTCTTAAGATCACTTAAACTTTAAGATCACTTTTAGGTGCAAAATTAAATAAGTTACAAAAAGTGAGAGCATTTATACTATAAGATCACTTAAAAACCCTAAGATCACTGATAAGTTGTAAAGTTACAAATCTTGCAAAACAATTTCAATGTGAAAATTCTTTACACTCTTAAGATCACTTAGATTTCAGGATCACTTTTTAGGTGCAAAATTAAATAAGATACAAAATGTGAGAGCATTTACACTATAAGATCACTTTGATTGGCGGGGCTGTGTGCCCTTATTGCAGCAGCTACTTCCATGAGGGCCTGTGTCGCCACTTGCTTGCCCTCCCTGACGGCCTGTTCCGTCACTTGCATGCCCTCCCTGACGGCCTGTGCTGTCGATTGCACTCCCTCGGCCATTCCCTCCCTAAGTTCCCGTGTTATTACTGCTATTTCTCCCGTCAGGACCGTCACCTCTTCACCTACTGCACTGACACTACCAATGAGTGATCGGGTAAGCTCATTGGTCTCCATACCCAATGCCACAACCTGAGCTGCATCTGTTGCACGCTGCATCTCAGGAGAGCGTGTCCCCAATCTTCTTCTCCTCTGCCTGGGTCTGCCTCGTGGCACCACTGCACTGGGAGGCGCGGGCTGGGACGGTGGGACGCTCGGTGTTCCAAACGGCACCACTACACAGGGAGGCGCAGGCTGGGACGGTGGGACGCTCGGTGTTCCAGACGGCAGTACTAGAGAGAGAGGCACGGACTGGGATGGTGGGGCGCTTGGTGTTCCAGACGACAGCACTCGAGTGTGAGCCGTGGGCTGGGATGGTGGGTGAATGGGTGTAAACTGCTCCATTATATCACCAGTACCACTGGGACCTGCAACGTCGGAATCAAAACCATGGAAGGTGGAACCAGAACCTATGTTTTAGTGATGCAGAAAGAATGTTCCCAATGTTGGGGAAGTCCAGAACCAGGGGTCACAGTCTGAGGATAAGGGGTAAGCCATTTAGGACCGAGATGAGGAGAAACTTCTTCACCCAGAGAGTGGTGAACCTGTGGAATTCTCTACCACAGAAAGTAGTTGAGGCCAATTCACTAAATATATTCAAAAGGGAGTTAGATGAAGTCCTTACTACTCGGGGGATCAAGGGTTATGGCGAGAAAGCAGGAAGGGGGTACTGAAGTTTCATGTTCAGCCATGAACTCATTGAATGGCGGTGCAGGCTAGAAGGGCTGAATGGCCTGCTCCTGCACCTATTTTCTATGTTTCTATGTTTCTATGCGAGTGGGAGGCGCAGGCTCGGACGGTGGTGCACTGGCTGTAAACTGCTGCATTACACCAGCAGCACCACTGGGATCCGCAACATCAGAATCAAAACCAAGGAAGGTGGAACCAGAACCTATGCAAGGGGTTGAAACTCTGATGTCCCTTAATGGGGTCTCCTAAACATTAATTTGGAAGCTCTCCCCTGTAGACATTTCAGTCATTGCCACCATCATCCAGTCTGGATTGCCCGCATCTGGTTGTACTGGTTCTTGTTCTGTATCTTCAGGATCCTCAGGATTGGCAGCATCATCATCATCATCATCATCATCATCATGTTCTGCAAAATACATCAGAACAGTCAAATGTTTAACAAGGGAGGGGGCAGGATGGGTGGCATGAGTACTCTCACACATAGCAGGCAAGGCAGCAGGTTGATTTAAAGGGCCACGATGCATTTTCAGGACTTACCCTGTTCCTCACGTGCGGGCGCAGCTTGTGCTGTACTGATTGCCTTTCTCCATGTCCGACTCATCATAGCAGCTACCCTCTGTTCCAAGGGTGTCAGTGGATGCAGATTGGGCATGCCTCCTCCTGTTCGAGTTGCTTCCCTTTTGTTGTGGGTCAATTTCTTCTGCAAAGAATAAAATATAACTTTTTACAGAGTGCATCTTTCTGCAGGGTGGGACATACAGATAGTCACGTTACGATTACAATTACATTAAAAAATGAAAATATTACTTACACTAACTACTTGACCAAGGTCATGTCATTTCTTTTTACACTGGCTTCCAGATCTCATGGTATGCACCACTGCGCAGTAATCTTCTGCAACTTGGTTCCAACATTTCTTCATTTCTTTAGGTGGCACTTTTATGCGACCTCTGTTGCTGGTATCTAGCTCCTGCCATCTCTGCTCAATGACGTTGACTAATATCTCCACTTCCTCATGCAAGAAATTCTTTGTTCTTGGTGGATGTTGTTCCATTGCTGTATTGAATTGACACTCTTATTTTTCAAAACACACAGTCCTTAATTTGCATGCACTTAATCAGCACCTGTTCTAGAAGTTTAGCACACGGTGTTGATTAAAACCCATTTCTCTTTTGTACTGAGTGAATAACTGGTTTCAAACTGCTTTTTGATTCTCTTATTTAGGGGTGGCGGGGTGTGGGGGGGGGGGGGGGGGGAGAGGAAGGATAAGAGGGAATCCAAATAGGTTTGCAGCAGATTTTCTGTGTTTTTTTCAGATTTTTTCACTGTGTAACTGAAAGAACAATAATATAGTTTAAAAAAAAAGTTTTAAAACTAAAATGTTAATCCTGACGAAGGTTAAACTAGCTGGTTGCACTCGGATCAAACCTTCGACAGACTATTTTTTTAGGGCGGGGGGGGGAGCGGGAAACAAATAAATTGCAAAAATTTGTACCTCCACAGCTGAAGGTGTAATAAACTACAAAACTTTGTCGTTAAAAAAAAAGAAAAGCAGCACTCACTGATTTCAGCAGGTGATTTATTCAACAGTGCTGCTAAAAGCACTCCTTCAGACACCAAAAAATCATCAAAATTCAATCCCAAGCCTTTCCAGAGGTCCACGAGACAAATCAGCACTTTTCTTTAAGTTCCTTTAAAATGGCCGAGTGCCAATGTTTCTGGGCTACTGCGCGTGCGCACGCGCTCCAATGCGCATGTGCAGGGCTGCCGGCACAACGTTCCCTCATTTGACTTAGCCCTGCCCCCCTCCACTTGCAGAATCGGCGCGACTCTGTGGCTCCGCCCCTGCTGCTGTCTGCGCGCCACGCCGAGCTCCTAGGGACGAGCAAGGAGCCCGAGAATTACGAGGTAGATTTTTGTCACGCTTTTAGGCGCGAAAAACGGGCGTCCATGTCGGGGCTGCGCTATTCTAAACGCGGCCCGAAACTTGACCCCTCTCTTCCTGCACCCCCTTTAAAACTGTACCATTTCATTTATAGTATCTCTCCTCATTCTTCCTTCCAAAATACATCTCTTCTTACTTCTCCGTGTTGAATTTAATCTGCCATACATCTGCCCATTTCACCAGTCTGTCTATGTCCTCCTGAAGTCTGCTGCTATACTTTTCTGAGTTAGGTGTCATCTGCAAACTTTGAAATGATGCCCTGTATACCCAAGTCCAGGTCATTAATATATATCAAAAAGAACAGTGGTCCTAATATCGACCCCTGGGGGACACCACTGTATACTTCCCTCCACTCTGAAAAGCGACCTATCACCACTCCTCTCTGCTTTCTGTCCCTGATTTATATTTATCTTGTGATCATTTGCATTTAAATTTGTACTTGTTGACTTTGCAGGTGGGCTGGCAGTAGGTGTGGACATGCATGCGTGCGATTTGTCAAAGGACTTACTCAAATGTTGTTTAAAAATAAACAAGACTGGAAATCTGTTTCTTTTTTTAAATGCACACTTGATGACCCACTGGCAAGAGCTGGTGATACTCCCACTATCGCTGTTGGTCTGCTGATATCTGGGTCTGGACCCTACGATAGCCTATGCACTTGCAATGAGTTCCTGTAACTGCGAGAGAAACAGGCTTGGAGGCAAAGTTAAGTCTCTACCCACTCCCATAACCACAAGGCCTGCTGTTGTCAACAAGGCACCCAAATCAAATCTCTGTCCTGAGAGAGATTCAAATATTAAGGGCAAACATTTAGAGGGGCATTATGTGTCTTTGGGATAGGTTTCAAACTGGAGGCCCAGGACCCAGGGGAGCTACAAAAATTAATTTGAACTTTAACCCCATTTCTCCACTAACTATTATTCTACATATATCACTATAATCATTATAAATGACACAAAAAATTACGATGGCCTGTGCACTTTCAAGCATAGACTTAATAGTCATTTTTACCCATCGGTCCTTCAAAGCCAAATGAGCTTTAGCCCAAATCAAAACCAAGTCCAAAATAAATGGATGAAGCAGAATGATTAACGGTGACGTCGACTTGATGGGGCATCATGGCGGTGAATGTCAGTAACTATGGGTGGTGAGGTTTGCTGCTGCCTCTCCACCTGACTGGGATTTCCCTCTCCCCACCCCCATCAATGTCACTTCATTCCTCGCCTGCCAACATTGTGTGTACACAGCAGTGGGAGGGCAGGGCCACAGATGATGGATTCCTCTGGTCTTCACCACAATTACCGTCTCTTGGGGCCACCATATGGAAGGTGGTGGTCAGTCCTGGAAGGCAGCAGTAAATGCCCAAATGGAGGATGGGAGCTTTGCCGAAGCCTCCCTTTCCTCTAGATGGCACCAGAAACTTTCCTACTAAAGGCCTGGGTCTTGACCCTGTCTTGACCCAGGCCTTCAGTGGAAGGCCTTGTTCTGATCTTTAGAGTCCATCTTCCACTTTAAATCCTTGTCGGATCTTCGGATACTGCAGTAGGGGTGCTGCTGGGGTATTCTCCCAGATGCTGGTGGGATCCCTCTTGATGGCAGGAATTTCATCTTGCATCTGTAAATAGGCCTGACTCAGGAAATAGGTCGGGGCTGGATCAGATACGGTGGCCCATCCGAAACTCTGCCCCAAAGAGGAAAATCCAAGCCGATTTATTTAACACGTCAGAGTCTTGTTTCATGTCTGCCGAGTGCCTTAACTGGATTAAATTGCTTATGCACTGAATAATTAAACGATTGACTTACCGAAACACTGATGTCACAATGCATTAAAATTACTTCCCTTTGATTTTACCACAGCAACAATAACAATATGTATTTTCATTTAAATATCAGGGGAAGAAGTTTCTGCAATAATTGCTACATTGAAATAGAGTGTTGTAATGAACAGATAAGAACAAAAACCTTGTTTGAAAATAAAAAGAAATGTTATTTCAGAAGCTTTTTGTAAAAAAAAGCTCCTGATGCATGCTGCCTTTTTAAGCAATAAAGGATCCCTTTCTTATTCCCTAGGGCACTTTATCCTTTTCATTCCGTAAAAGGTTTGAAATAATCTCTCCCATCAGAAGTTCAATGTTCCATATCGGTGCCAGTTGGTCCAGGGCTCGTTACGATGTTAACGACCTGCACAATCTCAGCCTCAGTGGAAGGATTACAATAGCTCTGAGCACACCTGCAGGGAAGATGGTTTATTATTGTCAATTTTCAGTCAAACAAAGCCATTTTCAAATCAAATCTATTCCGTATTTTTTTAATACAAGACAACTTTGATATTGTCATATTTTCTGTGCAACATTTAAACAGTAAACCGATTAATCTACTGTCCTCAACTGAACAGGTTTATTTTTCTCATCTATCTGGCACATTTATTTAATAATAACTGTAACAACAACGCGCATTTATATCGCATCTTTTACATCAAAAAATGTTCCAAAGCGCTTCACAGAGGCACAAGGAAAAATGTGGACACTGAGCCAAAGAAGAAGATATTAGGACGGGTGACAAAATGCTTGGTCAAAAAGGTAGATTTTAAGGGTGGCATTAAAGGAGGAGAGGGATATGGAGAGGCAGAAGGGTTCTTTGAGGGAATTCCAGAGTGTGGGGCAATGTTCTCTGTAATTTTTTGGGGTGCACAGCCCCTTTAAGGAGCTGCACGGCCCTTTCAAATTACTGAGCATGCGCAGTTTTTGCCATTAGAAAGCTTATGGATCCGGTTGCGTGGGACCTGAAAATTGCTGCGTGGCCGCTCAGCTGCGAAGCTAAACGGGAACATTGGTGTGGGGCCTAGGGAGCTGAAGGCATTGTCACCAATGGTAGAGTGAAGGGAGGGGGAGATGCACAAGAGGCTAGGGTCAGATGAACGGAGAGTTCAGAGGGGGAATTATAGCGCTGGCAATGGTTACAGAGATATAGAGGGGTGAGGCCATCGAGAGATTTAAACAAAAGTATTACAATTAAAAATTTGAGCCATTGGGCTAATGATTCAATGTTGGTCAGGGAGGACAGGAGTGATGAACAAGTGGGACTTGGTATAGGATAGGATTGGGCAGCAGAGTTTTGGATAAGCTAAAGTTTACAGAGGATGTAGAACAGTCTAGCAATGCCTTGGTGTAAACAATTAAAAAACATGGATAATGGTTTCCACGGCAAATAGGCTGAGGTAGTGGTAGAGGTGGGTGATGTTAAGGAGGTGGAAGTAGGCTTTGTGATAGGGAAGATATGTGGTCAGAAGCTCAGCTCAGGGTTGAATAGGACACCGAGGCTACGGACAGTCTTGTAAAGCCAGAGACAGTGGTCAGGGCGGGAGGGGTGAATTCAGTGGTGAGGGTATGGAGTTTGTGGCAGGGGCTGAGGATGAGGAGTTCAGTCTTCACAATGTTTAGCTGCAGAAAATTAAAGCTCATCCAAGATGGAATGATGGGCAAGCAGCCTGACAGCAAGAGGCAGTGGAGGGGGCAAGACAGGTGTTGGAAAGATGGAGCTGTAAAAGCTGACCCCATGTTGGCCAATGTTGTTGTCAAAAGGCAGGATCTAGTTGAATAAGAGGTCATGGATGGATCTTTGGGGAATTCCCGAGGTGATGGTGCAGGGTTGTACAAACAGATAGGTAAGAGTGCAACCAAACAATGACAATCCCACTGTGCTGGACAATGGAGGGAAAGGCTCAGAGGAGGATGGTATGATTGGCCATATCGAAGGCTGCACAGGAGGTTGAGGAGGCATAATGCAGCATGATCACAATCACAGAGAATGTAGTGACTTTTGTAATTGTGACTTTGGTTATGGCTGTTATGGTGCTAAAGAGGGGCAGAAACTAGATTGGAGGCATTCAGATGGAGTTGTAGGAAAGATGGACACAGATCTGCGAGAGGACAGTACATTCTAAGATTAGGAGAGGAAAATGAGCCTGTTGATGGGGTGCTAGTTTGTAAGGAGGAGGGGTCAAGGTCTTGTTGAGGTGGAGAGTTGCCGGTAGTTTTGACAGGGAAGAGGACAGTACCTGAAGAGATGAAATGATTTACGATGTCAGCATTGGGCCAGAAAGGAAATTGGTTGGTTAACAGTTTAGTTGGAATGGGGTCGCGGGAGCAGGACATGGGTTTGATGGACCAGATGAGCTCAGGCGCAGATGGGAAAGAAACTAGACAGAGAAATGGGGGTCCAGGGCAAGGGGAGGTTAGGCTTGGTCGGCAAGAAGGGTGGGGATAAAACAGTAGAGGCAGCTGACAAAGAAATTCACGAGCTTCTTACACTTGTTAGAGGTGAGACTGGAGGTGGCAGAGGAAATGCGTTTAACCAGGTGAAAAGATGGGGATTATCGATGCACAACAGGATGATGTTAGATTAGTTGTCAGTTTTACAAGAGAACAGCCAGCCTTGTAGATGTGGATGTGGCCCAGCCAGATCTAACAATGAACGGCTGAGCCATTTGTGTGTCAGCTACACCCAAATTGTGCCCCTTGTATATAGAATCTTAACTGATAGTTATTATTGAGAACGTTTAGTTTATAGGTGTTAACATTTTTTAAATGTTACAGGAGTTTTACAAGGGTTAAAATGTGGTTTAACGATATCAATTTGAAATAGGTAGTAGCAGGAAATAAGAACATAAGAACATAAGAATTAGGAACAGGAGTAGGCCATCTAGCCCCTCGAGCCTGCTCCGCCATTCAATAAGATCATGGCTGATCTGGTTGTGGACTCAGCTCCACTTACCCGCCCTCTCCCCATAACCCTTAATTCCCTTATTGCTTAAAAATCTATCTATCTTTGACTTGAAAACATTCAATGAGCTAGCCTCAACTGCTTCCTTGGGCAGAGAATTCCACAGATTCACAACCCTCTGGGAGAAGAAATTCTTTTTCAACTCGGTTTTAAATTGGCTCCTCCGTATTTTGAGGCTGTGCCCCCTAGTTCTAGTCTCCCGCACCAATGGAAACAACCTCTCTGCCTCTATCTTGTCTATCCCTTTCATGATTTTAAATGTTTCTATAAGATCACCCCTCATCCTTCTGAACTCCAAGGAGTAAAGACCCAGTCTACTCAATCTATCATCATAAGGTAACCCCCTCATTTCTGGAATCAGCCTAGTGAATCGTCTCTGTACCCCTTCCAAAGCTAGTATATCCTTCCTTAAGTAAGGTGACCAAAACTGCACGCAGTACTCCAGGTGCGGCCTTACCAATACCTTATACAGTTGCAGCAAGACCTCCCTGCTTTTGTACTCCATCCCTTTCGCAATGAAGGCCAACATTCCATTTGCCTTCCTGATTACCTGCTGCACCTGCAAACTAACCTTTTGGGATTCATACACAAGGACCCCCAGGTCCCTCTGCACCACAGCATGTTGTAATTTCTCCCCATTCAAATAATATTCCCTTTTACTGTTTTTTTTCCCAAGGTGGATGACCTCACACTTTCCGACATTGTATTCCATCTGCCAAACCTTAGCCCATTCGCTTAACCTATCCAAATCTCCTTGCAGCCTCTCTGAGTCCTCTACACAACCAGCTTTCCCACTAATCTTTGTGTCATCTGCAAATTTTGTTGCACTACACTCTGTCCCCTCTTCTAGGTCATCTATGTATATTGTAAACAGTTGTGGCCCCAGCACTGATCCCTGTGGCACACCACTAACCACTGATTTCCAACCGGAAAAGGACCCATTTATCCCGACTCTCTGCTTTCTGTTCGCCAGCCAATTCTCTATCCATGCTAATACATTTCCTCTGACTCCGTGTACCTTTATCTTCTGCAGTAACCTTTTGTGTGGCACCTTATCAAATGCCTTTTGGAAATCTAAATACACCACATCCATCGGTACACCTCTATCTACCATGCTCGTTATATCCTCAAAGAATTCCAGTAAGTTAGTTAAACATGATTTCCCTTTCATGAATCCATGCTGCGTCTGCTTGATTGCACTATTCCTATCCAGATGTCCCGCTATTTCTTCCTTAATGATAGTTTCAAGCATTTTCCCCACTACAGATGTTAAACTAACCGGCCTATAGTTACCTGCCTTTTGCCTGCCCCTTTTTTAAACAGAGGCGTTACATTAGCTGCTCTCCAATCCGCTGGTACCTCCCCAGAGTCCAGAGAATTTTGGTAGGTTAGAACGAATGCATCTGCTATAACTTCCGCCATCTCTTTTAATACCCTGGGATGCATTTCATCAGGACCAGGGGACTTGTCTACCTTGAGTCCCATTAGCCTGTCCAGCACTACCCCGCTAGTGATAGTGATTGTCTCAAGGTCCTCCCTTCCCACATTCCTGTGGCCTGCAAATTTTGGCATGGTTTTTGTGTCTTCCACTGTGAAGACGGAAGCAAAATAATTGTTTAAGGTCTCAGCCATTTCCACATTTCCCATTATTAAATCTCCCTTCTCATCTTCTAAGGGACCAACATTTACATTAGTCACTCTTTTCCGTTTTATATATCTGTAAAAGCTTTTACTATCTGTTTTTATGTTTTGCGCAAGTTTACCTTCATAATCTATCTTCCCTTTTTTACTGCTTTTTTAGTCATTCTTTGCTGTTGCTTAAAATTTTCCCAATCCTCTAGTTTCCCACTAACCTTGGCCACCTTATACGCATTGGTCTTTGATTTGATACTTTCCTTTATTTCCTTGGTTATCCACGGCTGGTTATCCCTCTCTTGCCGCCCTTCTTTTTCACTGGAATATATTTTTGTTGCGCACTATGAAAGAGCTCCTTAAAAGTCCTCCACTGTTCCTCAATTGTGCCACCGTTTAGTCCTTGTTTCCAGTCTACTTTAGCCAACTCTGCCCTCATCCCACTGTAGTCCCCTTTGTTTAAGCATAGTACGCTCATTTCTGACACAACTTCCTCATCCTCAATCTGTATTACAAATTCAACCATATTGTGATCACTCATTCCGAGAGGATCTTTTACGAGGAGATCGTTTATTTTTCCTGTCTCGTTACACAGGACCAGATCCAAGGTGGCTTGCTCCCTTGTAGGCTCTGTTACATACTGCTCTAAGAAACAATCCCGTATGCATTCTATGAATTCCTCCTCTAGGCTACCCCCTGCGATTTGATTTGACCAATCGATATGTAGGTTAAAATTCCCCATGACTACTGCCGTTCCTTTTTCACATGCCTCCATTATTCCCTTGATTATTGCCCACCCCACCATAAAGTTATTATTTGGGGGCCTATAAGCTACGCCCACCAGTGAATTTTTCCCCTTACTATCTCTATTCTCCACCCACAATGATTCAACATTTTGTTTATTCGAGCCAATATCATCTCTCACAACTGCCTGATATCATCCTTTATTAACAGAGCTACCCCACCTCCTTTCCCTTCTTGTCTATCTTTCTGAATCGTCAGATACCCCTGTATGTTTAATTCCCAGTCTTGGCCACCTTGCAACCATGTTTCTGTAATGGCCACCAAATCATACCCATTTGTAATGATTTGTGCCATCAACTCATTTACTTTATTTCGAATGCTGCTGCATTTAGGTAGAGTGTTTTCATCCTCATTTTTAAACCATGATTTTTAGTTTTTACCCCTCCTGCAGCCCTTTTATATTCAGTGGCCCTTTTTGTTTCTTGCCTTTGGTTTCTCTGCCCTCCACTTTTACTCATCTCTTTTCTGTCTTTTGTTTTTGTCTCCTTTTTGTTTCCCTCTGTCTCCTTGTATTGGTTCCCATCCCCCTGCCATATTAGTTTAACTCCTCACCAACAGCACTGGCAAACACTCCCCCTAGGACATTGGTTCCGTTCCTGCCCAAGTGCAGACCGTCCAGTTTGTACTGGTCCCACCTCCCCCAGAACCTGTTCCAATGCCCACAAATTTGAATCCCTCTCTGCTGCACCACTGCTTAAGCCACGTATTCATCTGTGCTATCCTGCGATTCCTACTCTGACTAGCACTGGTAGCAATCCCGAGATTACTACTTTTGAGGTCCTACTTTTTAATTTAACTCCTAGCTCCTTAAATTCGTCTCGTAGGACCTCATCCCTTTTTTTACCTATGTCGTTGGTACCAATGTGCACCACGACAACTGGCTGTTCTCCCTCCCTTTTTAGAATGTCCTGCACTCACTCGGAGACATCCTTTACCCTTGCACCAGGGCGGCAACATACCATCCTGGAGTCTCGATTGTGGTCGCAGAAACGCCTATCTATTCCCCTTATGATTGAATCCCCTATCACTATCGCTCTCCCACTCTTTTTCCTGTCCTCCTGTACAACAGAGCCAGCCACGGTGCCATGAACTTGGCTGCTGCTGCTCTTCCCTGATGAGTCATCTCCCTCAACAGCACTCAAAGCAGTGTATCTGTTTTGCAGGGGGATGACCAGATGGGACCCCTGCACTACCTTCTTTGTACTACTCTTCCTGCTGGTCTTCCATTCCCTAGCTGGCTGTGGATCCTTCTCATGCGGTAAGACCAACTCACTACACGTGCCACTTATGTCATTCTCAGCATCATGGATGCTCCAGAGTGAATCCACCCTCAGCTCCAATTCCGCAACGCGGTCCGTCAGGAGATGGAGGCGGATACACTTCTCACACACGTAGTCGTCAGGGACATCGGAAGCGTCCCTGAGTTCCCACATGGCACAGGAGGAGCATATCACGTGACCGAGCTCTCCTGCCATGCCTTAACCCTTAGATACACTTAAATTGATAATAACAATGTTACAGTTTACTTACTGATATAAAAAGAAAAAGAAAAGCTACTCACCAATCACCAGCCAATCACTTACCCCATTGGCTGTGACGTCACCTTTTGATTCCTTTCTACTTCTTTTTTGCTTTCTCTCCCGCTGTAGCTGCACCGGTACGCCTTTTATAGGCCGCTCCGACACTGCTCCCGCCTCTCACCAACTGCCGCTGGCTCTCGATCTCCCGCTGGGCCTTTTATAGGCCGCTCCCGCCTCTCACCAACTGCCGCTGGCTCTCAATCTCCCGCTGGGCCTTTTATAGGCCGCTCCCGCCTCTCACCAACTGCCGCTGGCTCTCAATCTCCCGCTGGGCCTTTTATAGGCCGCTCCCGCCTCTCACCAATTGCCGCTGGCTCTCGATCTCCCGCTGGGCCTTTTATAGGCCACTCCCGCCTCTCACCAACTGCCGCTGGCTCTCAATCTCCCGCTGGGCCTTTTATAGGCCGCTCCCGCCTCTCACCAATTGCCGCTGGCTCTCGATCTCCCGCTGGGCCTTTTATAGGTCACTCCCGCCTCTCACCAACTGCCGCTGGCTCTCGATCTCCTGCTGGGCCTTTATAGGATGCAGGACTTCTACAATTACAATTGTAAGGGCGCAGAAGCTGCATTTCAACCGTCTCAATTCACACCGCTGAATCGCGCTCAAGTTATTTCATGTCGGTTCCGACAAACTCATCGTTGAAGCAGCGACAGCTTCCTAACATTACCTATCTTGTTGATATTGTTGCGAGAATGGCTTATAAGAAGGAGAAGCTGCAAGAAGATTGTGAATCAGGTTCACTTCCACCATGATGGTGGCATCAACTAGCGATCATTGAGAAGAAGTGAAGAATCTTTTTGCAAGTTTATTTTTCAGGTCGAGACACCTGTTCAGACACAATAGTGGCTGTGATGAGACAAACAGCGTCGCACCCTGGATTGCCCCAAACACCAGCATTCTGCGCTGCTTTGAAGGTTTACATTGGGCTGTGAGCAAAAGCCTCGGGTGGCACTTCGGGATGGAGGGCTGGGGCTTGCCCGACGTCCAGTAGAGTTGGTCAACTGACAGTTTTTTTTTGCTTCAAAGAATACATTCTCAATGGCGCCGGGCCCTTAAGGGAAGAAACAATGTGTTTCATTCACTCTTTGCTCAGTCCTGTCTCAGTTTATGGACAAGTCCACCTGATGTGAGTGTGCACTTGCAAATTCTCCCTGAAAGACTTACACATACAGATTTACATAGTATTTACAGCACAGAAACAGGCCATTAGTCCCAACAGGTCCATGCTGGTGTTTATGTTCCACAGGAGCCTCTACCCTTCCTTCTTACATCTAATCCAATCAACATATCCTTTGATTCCTTTCTCCCTCATGTTCTTTCTTGCTTCCCATAAATGCATCTATGCTCGTCGTCTCAAATTTTTTAAAATCATTCCGGGATGTGGGCGTCGCTGGCAAGGCCAACATTTACTGCCTATCCCTCGTCTCAAATTTTTAACAATCATTCCGGGATGTGGGCGTCGCTGGCAAGGCCAGCATTTACTGCCTATCCCTAATTGGCCTTGAGAAGGTGGTGGTGAGCCGCCTTCTTGAACTGCTGCAGTCCGTGTGGTGAAGGTACTCCCACAGTGCTGTTAGGGAGGGAGTTCCAGGACTTTGACCCAGCGACGATGAAGGAACGAAAATATATTTCCAAGTTAGGATGGTGTGTAACTTGGAGGGGAACTTGCAGGTGAAGGTGCTCCATTGCACCTGCTGCCCTTGTCCTTCTAGGTGATAGAGGTCGCGGGTTTGGGAGGTGCTGCCAAAGATGCCTTGGTGGGTTGCTGCAGTGCATCTTGTAGATGGTACACACTGCAACCATGGTGCACCATTGGTGGAGGGAGTGAATGTTAAAGGTGGTGCATGGGGTGCCAATCAAGTGGGCTGCTTTGTCCTGGATGGTGTCAAGCTCCTTGAGTGTTGTTGGAGCTGCACTCTTCCAGGAAGGTGGAGAGTATTCCATGACTGCTTTGAAGGTGGTGGAAAGGCTTTGGGGAGTCAGGAGGTGAGACACTCGCTGCAGAATACCCAGCCTCTGAACTGCTCTTGTTGCCACAGTATTTAACTGGCTGGTCCAGTTAAGTTTCTGGTCAATGGTGACCCCCCCCGGATGTTGATGGTGGGGGATTCGGTTATAGTAATGTCATTGAATATCAAGGGGAAGTGGTTAGACGCTCGCTTGTTGGAGATGGTCATGGCTTGGCGCAAATGTTGCTTGCCACTTATCAGCTCAAGCCTGAATGTAGTCCAGGTATTGCTGCATGGGCAGGCATAGAAACATAGAAACATAGAAAATAGGTGCAGGAGTAGGCCATTCGGACCTTCGAGCCTGCATCACCATTCAATATGATCATGGCTGATCATGCAACTTCAGTACCCCATTCCTGCTTTCTCTGCATACCCCTTGATCCCTTTAGCCATATGAAACTGAGGTGTCATACAGCCGAGGTGTATGAAACCTTGAAAAATTTGCTTGTGCCTGACAAGCCAAAGGACACAACACTTAAGCAGATTTAGCTCTACAGCCCCAAGCCCTTGGAAATTGCTGAAAGTTATCGTAACGGAATACGAGATCAGTTAACTGAAGAAAATATCAGCGAGTACATTATAGCATTAAAAAAGCTATCTATTCACTGTAATTCGGAAACTTTCAGGGCTAAGGATTGCATGACCGTTTTGTTTGTGGGATGAAAAATAATGCGATCAGAAGTAAGTTATTGACAGCGCCTAACTTGACTTTTGATTTAGCGTGTCAGACAGCTATGTCAATGAACATGGCCAACCAATATTCCTGAGAATTTCATACTATTTTCAGTCGTTAGACAACCGAGTTGAATCACCTGCAGGTTAAAAGTAAAAGGAGGTTGGGCCCCAAAGTCTCAGAAACTGGAAATGGTAACAGAACATTGAAGTACTGCTATTGGTGCCTGGGACAACACATTGCTCAAAGTTGTTCATATATGAAGGCAGAGTATTTCTTCTGCAGGAAAACTGGGCATCTTGTGAAGGCAATCCGACTGAAGGGTAAATCAGCTTTCAAAGCTATGAGTAGAAATCCCCAGAGACTACATAGCATGGAAGAAACACAACAGGACGAGGAGATGTTAGAGCTGAACATCATCAGGAGCACGAGGTTAACTAACAGCGATTCGAAAAGTATCATAATCCACATAGATGTTGCAGGAATCAAGATACCCATGGAAATCAACACGGGTGCATCCGTGAGTGTAGTACCGGAGTCGCTATATGTCAACAAATTGCATGATTTCCCATTGGAGAAATCCAAGATAAAGCTGCGAGGCTACTCGGGAGAGAGCATTCCTGTGGTAGGTTGTAGTGGCAGGAGACACGCCTGTCTTACTAGGAAGAAATTGATTGGGATCACTGAAGCTGGATTGGAGTGAAATTTTTTGTGTTGAAACGGATTTGCATCAAAGGATGATATCATCAAGAATTATCCAAAGGTGTTCTGCGAAACAGGCAGTCTGATCCAAGGCTTCAAGGTGAGTGTCAGGGTACAGAAGGATGCTAGATCGGGTTACTGCAAGCCACGTTCCGTACCATATGCACTCAAGCAGAAAGTTGAGCAAGAACCCAAAAGACTAGAGACTGAGAACATTATTTCTAAGATAGATCGATGAAATTGGGCTACACTCATTGTTGTTGTACCTAAGTCCGATGGTAAGGTAAGATTGTGTGGTGATTATAAAGTAATCGTAAACCAGGTTCTAGAGGGTAATGTCCCCAATACATTGCCAAATGTAGACGATTTGTTCACAACACTGACAGGTGATCAGATTTTCTCAAAGTTGGATCTTACGAATGCCTACTTACAGCTTGAACTAGATGAGGAGTCCAAGTCATGCCTGACTATAAATACTCATCTAGGCCTAGATCAATTTAATAGGCTACCATTTGGAGTGTCTTCTGCCCCTACCATATGCCAAGGGGTGATGAACCAGATTTTGCAAGGTATTGAAGGGGTAGTATGTTATTTAAATGACATACTAATTTCAGCACCAAATAGGCAAATTCATAATAACATATTGAATGATGTCCTCAAACGGCTAGAGAAGTACAGAGTACGAGTGTCTGCTCACAAGAGTGAGTTATTTCAAAACTCAGTGGAGTACTTAGGGCACAGAGTAGACAAAGATGGTTTGCATCCAACCAAGGGAAAGTTGGATGCAATCAGAAATGCACCCACTCCCAAGAATATCACTAAACTTTGATCATTTTTGGGTCTTTTGAACTATTATGGGAAGTTCCAATCAAATTTGGCTTCAGTATTACATCCACTGAATGAACCATTGAAAAAACAGGTCCATTGGAAGTGGTCAGAAGAATGCGATACAGCATTCAAGGAGTGTAAAAGCAAATTGGTAGAGAGCACCATGTTAGTTCACTATGACGCATCTAAGGCGATCAAGGTAGCATGTGATGCCTCTCCGTATGGAGTTGGGGCAGTGATCTCTCATGTATTACGTAGTGGGGAGGAGAGACCAATTGCTTTTGCTCCACGCACTCCCAGTGCCAGTGGGTGTAATTATGTGCAAATCGAAAGGGAAGCTTTGGCATTAATTTTTGGGGTCAAGAAGTTCCACAAATACTTGTATGGTCGTAAGTTTACCATCGTTACGGACCATAAGCCGCGGATAGCTTTCCTCCATCCAAAGTCCCCAGTTCCAACATTAGCTGCAGCCCGAATGCAGAGATGGGCATTGATTTTGTCAGCATATACATATGATATTAAATACAGACGATTAGCTGAGCACAGTAATGCGGATGCTATATTTAGATTGCCTTCCCCATCGCAAGTTACACCCAATAGGGAAGAAGTGTTCCATTTTTCATACATTGATGAACTGCCAGTAACAACTGAAGAGATTGGTAGAGCAACCAAATGTGACCCAGTTATATCAAAGGTGTATGATTATATTGCAAATGGATGGCCAAACCAGGTAATAGACAAAGATATTCATCCATTCTTCATTCGTAGGAATGAATTATCAGTCGATAAAGATTGTATCATGTGGGGTGCAAGAGTGATTATACCAAACAAATTCAGGTCCAAATTATTCGGAGACCGCCATGACCAGCACCTGGGAATGTGCTTGACCAAGGGTTATGCACGCAGTTACTTATGGTGGCCAGGTCTTGATAAAGATATAGAGTACATCGTGAGTCAGTGTACGACATGTCAATCGGTAAGCAAGCAACCACCATCAGTACCATTACAGCCATGGAAATGGCCTCACAGGGTGTGGCAAAGGCTACATATCGATTTTGCTGAGTTAGAAAGGCAACAATTGTTCATTGTGATTGATAGCCATTCGAAGTGGGTCGAGGTGTTTTCAATGGGGAAAATAAAAACCTAAAACATTAGACATTTTGCAAAGTTTATTTTCTTCGTTTGGCCTCCCAGAAGAAATTGTTTCTGATAATGGACCACATTTTCTTTCAGAAGAATTTGCACAGTTCATGAGCAAAAATGGTGTGAAACATACCAAGGTTCTACCATACAAATCTTCTAGAATTTTTTGAGGATGTAACAATAGAGTGGATAAGGGAGAACCATTGGATGTGGTGTATTTGGACTTTCAAAAGGCTTTTGACAAGGTCCCACACACAAGAGATTAGTGTGCAAAATTAAGGCACATGGGATTGGGGGTAATGTATTGAGGCCACACCTGGAGTATTGTGTACAGTTTTGGTCTCCTAACCTGAGGAAGGACATTCTTGCTATTGAGGGAGTGCAGCGAAGGTTCACCAGACTGATTCCCGGATGGCGGAACTGACCTATCAAGAAAGACTGGATCAACTGGGCTTGTATTCACTTGAGTTCAGAAGAATGAGAGGGGACCTCATAGAAACGTTTAAAATTCTGACGGGGTTAGACAGGTTAGATGCAGGAAGAATGTTCCCAATGTTGGGGAAGTCCAGAACCAGGGGACACAGTCTAAGGATAAGGGGTAAGCCATTTAGGACCGAGATGAGGAGGAACTTCTTCACCCAGAGAATGGTGAACCTGTGGAATTCTCTACCACAGAAAGTTGTTGAGGCCAATTCACTAAATATATTCAAAAAGGAGTTAGATGAAGTCCTTACTACTAGGGAGATCAAGGGGTATGGCGAGAAAGCAGGAATGGGGTACTGAAGTTGCATGTTCAGCCATGAACTCATTGAATGGTGGTGCAGGCTAGAAGGGCCGAATGGCCTACTCCTGCACCTATTTTCTATGTTTCTATGTTTCTATGACGTAGATAGAGAACTGGTTGGCAGACAGGAAGCAAAGAGTGGGAATAAACAGGTCCTTTTCAGAATGGAAGGCAGTGACTAGTGGGATACCGCAAGGTTCAGTGCTGGGACCCCAGCTATTTACAATATATATTAATGATTTAGCCAAAAGAATTGAATGTAATACCTCCAAGTTTGCAGATGACATTAAGCTGGGTGGCAGTGTGAGTTGTGAGGAGGATGCTAAGAGGCTGCAGGGTGACTTGGACAGGTTAGGTGAGTGGGCAAATGCATGGCAGATGCAGTATAATATGGATAAGTGTGAGGTTATCCACTTTGGTGGCAAAAACAGGAAGGCAGATTATTATCTGAATGGTGACAGATTGGTAAAAGGGGAGGTGCAATGAGACCTGGGTGTCATGGTACATCAGTCATTGAAAGTAGGCATGCAGGTACAGCAGGCAGTTAAGAAAGCAAGAGGATTTGAGTATAGGAGCAGGGAGGTCTTGCTGCAGTTGTACAGGGCCTTGGTGAGCCCACAGCTTGAGTATAGTGTGCAGTTTTGGTCTCCTCATCTGAGGAAGGACATTCTTGCTATTGAGGGAGTGCAGCGAAGGTTCATCAGACTGACTCCTGGGATGGCAGGACTGACATATGAAGAAAGATTGGATCGACTAGTTTTATATTCACTGGAATTTAGAAGAATGAGAGGGGATCTCATAGAAGCATATAAAATTCTGATGGGATTGGACAGGTTAGATGCAGGAAGAATGTTCCCGATGTTGGGGAAGTCCAGAACCAGGGGTCACAGTCTTGGGATAAGGGGTAAGCCATATAGGACCAAGATGAGGAGAAACTTTTTTACCCAGAGAATTGTGAGTCTATGGAACTCTCGACCACAGTTAATTGGATATATTCAAAAGGGAGTTGGATGTGGCCCATACGGCTAAAGGAATCAGGGGGTATGGAAAGAAGGCAGGAGTGGGGTACTGAAGTTGCATAATCAGCCATGATCATATTGAATGGTGGTGCAGGTTCGAAAGGCTGAATGGCCTGCTCCTGCACCTATTTTCTATATTTCTATGTACCACCCTGCTTCAAATGGTGCAGCAGAGCGCACTGTACAAATTGTAAAACGTGCCCTCATCAAACAGATGTTGCATCCAAAGCCAAAGAAACAACAGTTGTCATTGGACCACAAATTGGCTAATTTCCTAATTACGTATCTTAATACTCCTCACACAACTATTGGTAGAACACCAGCAGAGTTGTTTTTCAAATGACAGCCACGAACCAGATGCTCATTGTTAAAACCAAACTTGGCACAGTCCGTAAAAGAGACACAATTAAGACAGAAAGAGAATCATGATAGAGGTAGAGTAAAAGAGAGAAGTGTGAAATTAAATCAGAAGGTTAGCGTGAAGAACCATCACCATAAATGGTTAAAGTGGTTACTAGAAAGAATGGTGAAGATATGTGGTCCTCGCACATATTTGGTCAAGATGTTTGATCATGGACAGGTTAGGTTTGTTCACATTGATCATATTTTACCGACAGACGTGGAAGTAGTTGAAGATGGGAGTGATTCAATTATTTCTGACTCATCAGATAGTTTTGATACACAAGTAGCATATCCTACATGTACTGGAAACAAATCCAAGAGAAAGTCAGAATTTAAGTCTGAGTCCGAGTCAGGCAAACAAACAGTCTGAAGTTAGAGAGGGTTTCAAATGGAAATCAAGGGCATCCCTTGGAGGAAAACTTTCCTCAGGATCAGTCTCCTGTTCTGTTCGAGAGCGAAGGTATCCTCTTCAAAACAGGAAACAAGTGGTTAAGTTTGATTTGTAAATATAGCAACATAAGTCCATATCTTTTGTTATGTATAACCATGCAAGTTATGTATGATGGTTGTTTGTTATAATTACTTCTTCATTCAGGATGGAGAAGTGTAATGTCTGTAGCTCCACACTGTGGCACTGCAGCCAGTGATGTTTATAATAACGGGACCAGGTCACCTGACTGGTGACTTCTGGAAGATTCTGCCATCTTAAGGCTGTGAAGTGCTGTGAGCTCCCTGAAAATATCACAAGGTGAAATACAATTCTGCTACTGCTGATGTCTCATAGCTCCTCATGAAAGCCCAGTTTTGAGCTGGAAGATCTATTCTGAATCTATCCCATTTAGCACAGTGGTAGTGCCACACAACATGATGGAGGGTGTCCTCAGTGTGAAGACTTGGGCGGGGTGGGGGGTGCTAACTCAGATAAGGCCTGAAAGCAGGCGCGGGGATAGCGATGTGAGATCTTCCTGCATCCATTGAAAATAGTGCAGGCAGCATGCAAAATTTGTGCTGCCTGCTCATTAACATGATTGTCGTGCTGAGCCCAGTGCTGTTTGCACTTCTTAAAGGGGAGGTACTTTGTAAGAGAAGTACCTCATTCTGCCTGGAGCTGGAAGTTAGCAATGCCTTAACAGGGCAGAGAAAGGGCACGTCAATTCTCCGATGCAGCACTGGAGGCCTTGGTGCAGGGGTTCTATAGGAGGAGACATGTCCTCAACCCACAGAGGAGGCCTTTCAAACACACTGGTTAAAGGCAGTGGGAGGAGATCGCTGAGCAGTTAGTGCCACCAGTCCTTCCCCCAGGACCTGAATCCAGTAATGGAAGAAGTTTAATGATCTCATACTAGTGTTCAAGGTGAGTGAATGCATCTTCAAATGCCGTCTCACACAAACTACACCACTAGCCTCAATGCAGTACACCCCCATCACTCATCTACCAACAATCCCTATCAATCACAACTCATACCTCACATTCATAGCTTCACCTCACCCTTACACACTTACCACTGTTGCAAGCCATACACTCACCCTTGAACACAATACCAGCTATTCACATCACCCAAACACATTGCACCACACTCACTGACACATTTCCCTTTCTCTTGCAGATGAAGGTGGCTCACAACTGGCACACGTAGGAGCAAACAGGCAGAGGTCAAGTACGGCTGCAAAATCTGATCCAGGAGGAGGAGACAGTTCTGTGAGATAATTGAATGGGCTGTCACTGAGGCCGTGGTGTTTAGTGAGCCGGAAAGCATTGATGGTGACAGTATGTTCATACCAAATCCTTCTTCTCACATCCCACTTCCCCTTCACCAACAATCCCATCTCACTTACAAACTGCTGATGGTGTAAGCATGTATATCTTGATTCCCCCACCTCTCCCCTCACCACACCTGACCCTTCACTCTATCTGGCACTCGCAGGCACAAACTCAGAAAATGCACGAACTTTAGAGGGCAGTATAAAGGCGTGATCTGAACGTGGTGAGTCACCAGGCATGAGTGGGCTGCAGCCAGAACAGGGGGAACAGGTAGGGCAGGTTCCAGCATTGCACGGAGCTTTGCATGGAGTTTGGAGCCCACGATTTCCAGGAGGGAAGTGATCGGCAACTCCATTAGAGAACTTGTGGACCCAACCATGATGCCAGGTGTGATGGGCGATGTCTCAGCTTCAATTGCTGAACAAGCAGAAACGACCCAATGTCTGCAGTGAAAGCTCAGACTTCTGTCATACAGACTCAGCTTGCTGCCTCACAAGAACAGATTGCTGCCATCGTGGCTGGGTGTACGAGTGTGGAAAGGGGCTTGCAGGGTCTCACAGCAGTACAGCAATCTGTCCACCAACAGATGGCTAGGATTGCTGAGGCGCCGCCCCGGGGGAGTGCCAGTGGCTCTGTGGAGCAAGAAGCTGCTGTCCTGTCTCTGGATGACAGCATTCCGACTTCCGCCACTCCCCCGTCCCATTGCAGTTGCCTGTCAGCCAGCCAGCCCAGACTGTTGCCACCCATGCCGAGGTGGCGCGTGTACAGCTGGGCCTTCTAGGCCCAGAGCTGCTTGAGGTGGTCCTGCAAGGCCACCTGCAGTGTGCCCCATGGAAAGTCAGTAGCCTGCCATTAGCCATACTGCAGCCACTGGGGTAGGTGATAGGGGCACTAGGACAGGCAACAGCACACGGAAGACAGACACTGAGGGAATACACAAGTGTGTTTGGTTAATTTTGCAATGTATTATTTGTTTATAAATTATGTTTGTAATGTTTGTTTTGTGGTGGCTTTCATTTCAGCATTGTGGCCAAGAGGACGCTGTGATGTTCCTTGACAGAGGGATGGTAAGATGGGGAGGTTTTGAGCAACGGGGATCTGGGGTTTCATTCTGGGGAACCGGAATCTGATGATGTGCTCATGGACAGCCCGTCCGGAACGGGGATTTTGTTTTTTTTCTCCTTTTTTTCTGCTTTTTTCCCCCTCTTCTTCCTCCTCTTCCTCCTCTTCCTCCTGTGGTGTTCGCAGATGGCCAATTATGGAGAATGCAGCAGATCGTCACGAGTTGGAACCCCCACTCTGGTGCGTACTGGAGGGCTCCTCCCGAATAGCCAAGCAGCGGCTTGAGCACCCCGACGGTTTGCTCGATGAGGGTCCTCGTGACAGTATGGATATTATTATATGGTTGCTGGCCACGAGTCATGGGGTTGCGGAGAGGACTCATCAGCCAAGTGTTGAGCAGATAGCCCTTGTCTCCAAGCAGCCACCCTCAGGTTCGACGTGGTGGCTAGAAAATTGCTGGCACAGTGGACTGTTGTAGGATGAAGGCATCATGACTGTTGCCAGGATACCGGGCATTTGCCATCATGATGTGCTGGGCGTGGTCGCACACCAACTGCATATAAAGTGAGAGGTAGCCTTTGCGGCGCCCACAAAGACACGTGTGTGCAGTCATCGGTGACCTGCACCATGGGGAAACTTGATATCATGGCAAAACCACATGCGTGCTCCTCCTGATTCTCTCTGTTTAGAGAGAAGACAATGAAGTCCCTTCGAGTGTACAGAGCCTCTGTGACCTCCCAGATGCAGCGAACTGCGATCGGGAGCAGTGGCCAGCATTGCGAGACCTGAGCGGGCGCGGGAGTACAAAGGGCGGCAGCAGTTTGGAGCTGCGGCAGATCGGGAACAGCCAGCTGTGGCCGGGTAAAAGAAAAAAGAAAAAAATAAATCAAAATCAAAGTGTGACGTCATAGCCAAGCAGGTAAGTGATTGGCTGGTGGATTGGTGAGTATTTTTCTTTTCTTTAAGAAACCTTGGGCATTGTTGTAAGTTAGGAACTACAATTAAATATATGTGATCTTTATTATCTAAGGAGAACCAGTTAAATAAATCAGCTGTTTGCTGAGTAGCGGCTGGGTGTGTTGTGCTAAGGTTTAGAGTTTAGTGCTGCTCAGTCCCGTGGATTGCACATCCTGTGGCATGTGGGAAATCCTGGATGCTTCACGCAGCCTGGAGAACCACATGTGCAGGAGGTGTCTCCAGCTGCACCAACTCGAGCTCCGTGTTTTGGAGCTTGAGCGGCAGCTGGGGTCACTGCGGTGGATCCATGAGACTGAGAGCAACGTGGATATCACGTTTCTAGAGGCGGTCACCCCACAGCTTAAGAGTGTGCAGGCAGAGAGGGAGTGGGTGACCACCAGACAGAAGAGGAGGACGAGACAGGTAGTGCAGGAGTCCCCTGAGTCCACCTCGTTCTCCAACCGGTTCTGAGTACCGATGGGGGCGATGGTGGCTCCGGAGAGTGCAGCCAGAGCCAAGTCCACGGCACCACGGGTGGCTCAGCTGCACAGAGGGGGGGGGGGGGAAGGTAGAAGAATGGAAGAGCTATAGTGGTAGGGGATTCGATAGTCAGGGGAGCAGACAGGCGTTTCTGCGGCTGCAGACGTGACTCCAGGATGGTATGTTGCCTCCCTGGTGCCAGGGTCAAGGATGTCACTGCGCGGCTGCAGGGCATTCTGGGGGGAGAGGATGAAAAGCCAGAGGTCGTGGTCCATATCAGTACCAATGACATAGTAGGAAGGGGGATGAGGCCCTGCAGGCAGAGTTTAGGGAGCTAGGAGAGAGATTAAAAAGCAGGACCTCAAAGGTAGTAATCTGCAGATTACTCCCAGTGCCACGAGCTATTGAGTACAGAAATAGGAGGATAGAGCAGATGAATACATGGCTGGAGAGACGGTGTAGGCGAGAGGGCTTTAGTTTCCTGGGGCATTGGGACCGTGGAGGTGGGACCTGTACAAGCCGAATGGGTTGCACCTCAACATAGCCGGGACCAATATCCTCATGAGGGGGTTTGCTAGTGCTGTTAGGGAGGGTTTAAACTAGCTTAGCAGGGGGATGGGAACTTGAAAATAGATTCAGTAGCGTGGGGAGTAAAGTTGGAATTAGAAAGTAAAAATAAAGAAAGTGAGTTTGAAGGAGAGAGGAAACAAGCAGGAAAAAAGTGTGAAAAAACAAATTTAAAGACACTCTATCCAAATGCTCGTAGCATTTGTAACAAAATAGATGAGTTGATGATACAAATTGAGACAAATGGGTATGATCTGATAGCCATTACAGAGACGTGGTTGCAAGGTGACCAGGACTGGGAATTAAATATTCAGGGGTATTTGATAATCTGGAAGGACAGACAGAAAGGAAAAGGAGGTGGGGTAGCTCTATTAATAAAGGATGGAATCATTGCAATAGTGAGAAACAATATTGGCTCAAATGATCAGGATGTTGAAACAGTTTGGATGGAGATAAGGAACAATAAGGGGAAAAAGTCACTGGTGGGCGTAGTCTATAGGCCCGCTAACAGTAGCAACTCTGTTGGTCGGAGCATAAACCAGGAAAGAGTGAGGGCTTGTAAAAAGGGAACAGCAATAATCATGGGTGATTTTAACCTCCATATTGATTGGACAAATCAAATTGGTCAGGGTAGCCTTGAGAAAGAGTTCATTGAGTGAATAAGGGATGGGTTCCTTGAGCAGTATGTAACAGCCTGCCCCCTGGTTGGTTCTATCTTAGATCTGGTCCTGTGTAATGAGACAGGATTAATAAACAATCTCCTCGTAAAGGATCCCCTTGGAATAAGTGATCATAACATGATTGAATTTCAAATTCAGATGAAGGGTGAGAAAGTTGGATCTCTAACCAGCGTACCAAGCTTAAATAAAGGAGACTATGAAGGTATGAGGGCAGAGTTGACTAAAGTGGACTGGAAAAATAGATTGAAGTGTAGGATGGTTGATGAACAGTGGTGTACATTTAAGGAGATATTTCACAACTCTCAAGAAAAATATATTCCAGTGAGGAGGAAAGGGTGTAAGAGAAAAGAGAGCCATCCGTGACTAACTAAAGAAATAAAGGATGGTATCCAATTAAAAACAAGGGCATACAATGTGCCCAAAACTAGTGGGAGGACAGAAGATTGAGAGGCATTTAAAAGACAGCAAAGAATGACTTAAAAAAATGATTAAGAAAGGGAAGATAGACTATGAAAGTAAACTAGCACAAAATATAAAAAACGATAGCAAGAATCTCTATAGGTATATAAAAAGGAAAAGAATGGCTAGAGTAAATGTTGGTCCCTTAGAGAACGAGATGGAGGAATTAGTAATGGGGACCATGGAGATGGCAGAAACTCTGAACAAATATTTTGTATTAGTCTTTACGGTAGAGGACATTAACAATATTACAACAGTGGATAGTCAAGTGGATAGGGGGGGAGGAACTCAACACAATCACAATCACTAAGGAGGTGGTACTCAGTAAGATAATGGGACTAAAGGCAGATAAATCCCCTGGACCTGATGGCTTGCATCCTAGGGTCTTAAGAGAAGTAGCGGCAGGGATTGTGAATGCATTGGTTGTAATTTACCAATAGTCCCTGGATTCTGGGGAGGTCCCAGCAGATTAGAAAACTGCAAATATAACATCCTTATTTAAAAAAAGGAGGCAGATAAAAAGCAGGAAACTGTAGACCAGTTAGCCTAACATCTGTGGTTGGGAAAATGTTGGAGTCCATTATTAAAGAAGCAATAGCAGGACATTTGGAAAAGCAAAATTCGGTCAGGCAGAGTCAGCATGGATTTATGAAGGGGAAGTCATGTTTGACAAATTTGCTGGAATTCTTTGAGGATGTACCGAGCAGGGTGGATAAAGGGGAACCAGTGGATGTGGTGTATTTGGACTTCCAGAAGGCATTTGACAAGGTGCCACATAAAAGGTCACTGCACAAGATAAAAGTTCATGTGGTTGGGGGTAATATATTAGCATGGATAGAGGATTAGCTAACTAACAGAGAACAGAGAGTCGGGATAAATGGTTCATTCTCTGGTTGGCAACCAGTAACTAGTGGGGTGCAGCAGGGATCAGTGCTGGGACCCCAACTATTTACAATCTATATTAACGACTTGGAAGAAGGGACTGAATGTAGCCAAGTTTGCTGACAATACAAAGATGGGAGGAAAAACAATGTGTGAGGAGAACATAAAAAATCTGCAAAAGGACATAGACAGGCTAAGTGAGTGGGCAAACATTTGGCAGTTGGAGTATAATATTGGAAAGTGGGAGGGCATGCAGTTTGGCAGAAAAAAATCAAAGAGCAAGTTATTATTTAAATGGAGAGAGATTGCAAAGTGCTGCATTACAGCGTGACCTGGGGTTACTTGTGCAAGAAACACAAAAGGTTAGTAAGCCGGTACAGCAAGTGATCAGGAAGGCCAATGGAATCTTGGTCTTTTTCGCAAAGGGGATGGCGTACAAAAGCAGGGAAGTCTTGCTACAGTTGTACAGGGGATTTGTGAGGCCACACCTGGAAAATTGTGTGCAGTTTTGGTTTCTATATTTACGAAAGGATATACTTGCTTTGGAGGCAGTTCAGAGAAGGTTCACAATGTTGATTCCGGAGATGAGGGGGTTGACTTACGAGGAAAGGTTGAGTAGGTTGGGCCTCTACTCATTGGAATTCAGAAGAATGAGAGGTGATCTTATTGAAACATATAAGATCATGAGGGGGCTTGACAAGGCGGATGCAGAGAGGATGTTTCCACTGATAGGGGAGACTAGAACTAGAGGACAAAATCTTAGAATAAGATTTAAAACTGAGATGAGGAGGAATTTTTTCTCTCAGAGGGGTGTGGATCTGTGGAACTCACTGCCTCAGAGAGCTGTGGAAGCTGGGACATTGAATAAATTTAAAACAGGAATAGACAGTTTCTTAAATGATAAGATAATAAGGGCTTATGGGGAGTGGGCACGGACGTGGACCTGAGTCCATGATCGGATCAGCTATGATCGTATTGAATGGCAGAGCAGGCTCGAGGGGCTGTATGGCCTACTCCTGCTCCTATTTCTATGTTCTTAAGTTCTTATGTTTGCTTTGTTGCCTGTTCCAGCCTGGAAGGATCCGTTGCTGAAAAAATACAGGGCCACGGTCACTTTAAGGGGCACTGGTCGTGTCATCGTCGTCCTACTCTGAAGCTGCAGATCTGGTTGCCAGAGGTGGCAGAGTTCTGTGATCACCTCATTGGTGAAGCTGAGCCGCCAAACACACTGCTACTGGCTTAGGTACAAGTCGGTAGAAGTGATCCCTGAAGACACTAGGTGGGTATGGCCTCCTGCTGAGAACCCTCCTCCACCCCTCCCTCCTCCTCTTCCCTCTGCGAACAGCTTGCCTTTGCTCCATATCACTGCCATGCTGCAGCATGAGGGGGACTGCAAGTAGAGCCCCCATGGAGCAAGTGGTGTAGTCAGAGGCCTTCCAATTGCAGCTAACGCCTTACGAACCTCCAGCAAACCTCCCTGCACTTTAACAATCTTATAAATGTCTTCCAGAAAAGCAGTATTGTTATAAATTCTGCAATAATCAGTGGAAGAGAAATAATCAACTTATCTGCCAGTTTGATGTATCCCTTTAAGTTGTGCTGGTGGGGGTTCCCTCATGCAGCTGGATGCATGTTCAGCTGTGCATGTTTAGGAGAGGGCGACATGCAAACGTCGGGTTGGGAGGCGGGTTGGCTTTTTAAATATGTTAATGAGGTTGGACAGACCTCCCGCCCCCTCCCCACCGCAGGGTCAGGGATGGGATCTATCTGGTCCTGCAGCCTCCTCTGGAACGCTCCCCGCCTGACTGTCAATCAGGCCGACCTCTGGGCTGGGAACTTGTGTCAGGGCCAAAAGTTAAAACTCTGCAGTATGTGTGGAAACCCAACATTCCAGGTTTCCCATTCGAACCTCTGCCCCCCCACCCGCGCACCTGCCCAACCGGTCCCAATAAATATCCAGCCCACAGAACCGGGTGTGATATATTCTTACGACATCACTAATACAGCACACACACAAGATGGCTCTAATGCAGAAACCTGTCATCATGTGACCTTGCCACATGATCCTTTATTATTTACATCAGTAGTTGTATTACCACAGTAGTCCACTAGGTGGAGCAGTAGTCCACTAGGGGAGCTCTATTGCACCAGGGCACGATTTTCCTCGGATACTTTAGAGGCTAAAGAGCCTCTGAGGTGGCCAAGATGTGGGGTCTTAAACTGAAACACCGATGTAGCCCATAAAGGAGTTCAAGCCAGTGTTAGGAACGGCTGCCCTAGAGAATGTTAAGGGCCGATTGCCACTTAAATTGCCTGCTAGCACTCATTAACAAGGTTAAACATCATGTTGATGGCTAGCGCTTGACCTAATTCCCTGTCCAAACAGCGACCTGCTAATTGGGAATAAACATGGCGTTGCAGAGGATTCTGAGTGCTACTTAAAGGTATTTCACCTTTTACTGTTAATTTACTGCTGGAGGTTTGAAGGGGACTTCTGAAACACTATGGGAGACTTTCTGGGACACTTTCTCAAGACTTCACCAACACTATCAACATTTACTCCAGAAATTCTTTGAGGATTTCACCTCAAAAGAGTAAGTGCTGTGTTTCAATCTATCTTGTTGGAAATCTTAAAAGGAGTTGCCAGGTGACAGGGAACGCTTGGTTATCAGCAACTTGCTAGGGGTCCCCCTTGGTCTGCAGGAGGAATGGGAGGAGGAGGTGAGACTAAGCAGAGCAGCACTAGCTGCTGCAGGAGCGAGGGATAGGAGGGTGAGGTTGTGTCCTCCCCCCCCCCCGCCTGCAGTTACAGAACATCCCTCCTCCTCTGGACCTCCTCCATCAGGACCTCCAATGCCGTGTTCGAGAAACTGTGCACCCTCTCCCTCGGTCCCTGAGCCACCCTGAAACCTCCTCCTGCTGTGTGTCAGCCAGCCCACTCCACACCTTCAGTGGAAGTCAGTGCGTGGAGCCCACATATAACTGCTCCACGAAAATTGCTTCTAAGCACACTTGAGTGCTAAATCTGCAGACACTTTTAAATCATAGTAATCATCAATTAGCTCCAAAATTGTGTGCTAAAAGAAAACTTTCAAACAGGCACGTCTTATTAGCACAGCACTAATTCAGAGCCTGTTTTCACCTTTTCACTAAAATAACCACCCCACTCTTTAGGGGAGATTGAGTTTCAGTGTCATCACCGATTAAAATATCAGAAAGGGGACAAGACTTAAAATTATGCTAGAAGCCTGGAGTTGCAAATCAGATGATTTTACTATCCGATTTAATTGAAAGAGTCAATGTTATAACAGTGAACTTTTGTATTTTCCTGGAAAGATGCAACAAGAATTTGCATTAATATAGTGCCTTTAATGTAGTAAATCATTCCAAGGCTCTTCACAGGAGCATTAGGAAATAAAAGATGACATCAGATCATATAGGGAGATCTTAGGATAGATGAACAAATGCTTGGTCAAAGAGGAAGGAACATCTTAAAAGTGGAGAGAGAGGTGGAGAGGTTTAGGGAGGGAATTCCAGAGCTTAGGGCCTAAGGCAGCTGAAGGCCTGTCCGCCACTGATGGAGCATTGAAAATTGGGAATGTGCAAGAGGCCAGAATTGGAGGAGCGCAAAAATCTCGGAAAGTTATAGAGCTGGAGGAGGTTACAGAGTTAGGGAGGGGCGTGGCCTTGGAGGCATTTGAGAACAAGGGTGAGAATTTGAAAATCAAGGCGTTGCTGGATTGGGAGCCAATGTAGGTCAGCGAGCACAGAGGTGATGGGTGAATGGGACTTGCTGCGAGTTAGGATACAGGATTTGGATCAGTTTAAGTTTATGGAGGGTAGAAGATGGGAGGCCAGTCATGACAGCATTACTCATCTCCGTAAAGTCACTTGAATTATGGAAAATAAATAAAAAAAGGTAAAGGAACCTATTTTGGGGCTAATACATTGTGGAAATATTCTGTGGATACCTCATCTTTCAGTTTAAGAGAAATCCAAAGAGATCTATGAGAATAGAAATGCGATTATGAAAGTATTGGTGTCGTGAAATATTTTTGCCCTGTAGAGAACATTAGTAATTAAATTCTAAGCTACTGTGCTATATTGGTTGGGGAGGGTAAACTGAATTTCCTGAGCTCAGTTGATAACTAGAACTACCAGGAAACTTCCATTGAGACAAAACACTCCTCTTCTGGTTCAGATGGGCTATACGGACAAAACCAGGATAATTGCTCTGTGAAAATGAAGGAAAAGAACAAGGGCCTTGATTACTGTCAGGCACTGTAATTTGATATGCACTTTCCTTCTGGAGCCCAGTGAAAAGGAAATTTTCCTCAACATTGTGCCCAAAAAATTCCCATGTGTCCCATGAACAAATGACTGATTATGGGTGTACCAGTTTTAAAAAGATCATGTCCCATTAATTTCCATGGAAGCCTGCTTTGTTATGTATATAACAATAAAAGATATTTTCACTCAAAACTAAGGAAATAGATTCGGGTGGTGATGATTGCAAAAAAACATATTTAAAATGTACTTAGAAATAACAAGGAATTGATCATGTGATACAAAATGTGATGTTATTGGATGACAGAGTAATTACATGTATGGGTTAAAAATCGTATGTGTCGCATCCACTTTTCGGGTGTAAAAGCAGCAACTAAGTCCATGGCACCGTGGGTGGCTCTGCTGCACAGGAGGGCAGGAAAAAGAGTGGGAGAGCTATAGTGGTAGGGGATTCTATTGTAAGGGGAATAGAATTTCTGCGGCCGCAATTGAGATTCCAGGATGGTATGTTGCCTCCCGGATGTCTCAGAGCGGTTGCAGGACATTTTGGAGGGGGAGGGTGGACAGCCAGTTGTCGTGGTGCATATAGGTACCAACGATATAGGTAAAAAACAGGATGAGGTCCTACAAGCTGAATTTAAGGAGCTAGGAGTTAAGTTAAAAAGTAGGACCTCAAAGGTAGTAATCTCAGGATTGCTACCAGTGCCACATGCTAGTCAGAGTAGGAATCGCAGGATAGCTCAGATGAATACGTGGCTTGAGGAGTGGTGCAGAAGGGAGTGATTCAAATTCCTGGGACATTGGAATCGGTTCTGGAGGAGGTGGGACCAGTACAAACCAGACGGTCTACACCTGGGCAGGATTGGAACCAATGTCCGAGGGGGAGTGTTTGCGAGTACTGTTGGGGAGGGGTTAAACTAATATGGCAGGGGGATGGGAACCTATGCAGGGAGACAGAGGGAAGTAGAATGGGGGCAGAAGCAAAAGATAGAAAGAAGAAAAGTAAAAGTGGAGGGCAGAGAAACCCAAGGCAAAAATCAAAAAGGGCCACATTACAGCAAAATTCTAAAGGGGCAAAGTGTGTTAAAAAGACAAGCCTGAAGGCTCTGTGCCTTAATGTGAGGAGTATTCATAAAAAGGTGGATGAATTAACTGCACAGGCAGCAATTAATGAATATGATGTAATTGGCATCATGGAGACATGGCTCCAGGGTGACCAAGGCTGGAAACTCAATATCCAGGGGTATTCAACATTTAGGAAGGATAGACAGAAAAGAAAAGGAGGTGGGGTAGCATTGCTGGTTAAAGAGGAAATTAACGCAATAGTAAGGAAGGACATTAGCTTGGATGATGTGGAATCTGTATGGGTGGAGCTGCGGAATACCAAAGGGCAGAAAACGCTAATGGGAGTTGTGTACAGACCATCAAACAGTAGTAGTGAGGTTGGGACAGCATCAAACAAGAAATTAGGGATGCGTGCAATAAAGGTACAGCAGTTGTCATGGGCGACTTTAATCTATATTTGGATTGGGCTAACCAAACTGGTAGCAATACGGTGAAGGAGGATTTCCTGGAGTGTATTAGGGATGGTTTTCGAGACCAATATGTCAAGGAACCAACTAGAGGGCTGGCCATTCTAGACTGGGTGATGTGTAATGAGAAAGGACTAATTAGCAATCTTGTTGTGCGAGGCCCCTTGGCGAAGAGTGACCATAATATGGTAGAATTCTTTATTAAGATGGAGAGTGACACAGTTAATTCAGAGACTAGGGTCCTGAACTTAAGGAAAGGTAACTTCGATGGTATGAGACGTGAATTGGCTAGAATAGACTGGCAAATGATACTTAAAGGGTTGACGGTGGATTGGCAATGGCAAACATTTATAAATCACATGGATGAACTTCAACAATTGTACATCCCTGTCTGGAGTAAAAATAAAACGGGGAAGGTGGCTCAACCGTGGCTAACAAGCGAAATTAAAGATAGTGTTAAATCCAAGGAAGAGGCATATAAATTGGCCAGAAAAAGCAGCAAACTGAGGACCGGGAGAAATTTAGAATTTAGCCAAGGAGGACAAAGGGTTTAAATAGGAGGGGGAAAATAGAGTATGAGAGGAAGCTTGCCGCGAACATAAAAACTGACTGCAAAAGCTTCTATAGATATGTGAAGAGAAAAAGATTAATGAAGTGAAACATAAGTACCTTGCAATCAGATTCAGGTGAATTTATAATAGGGAACAAAGAAATGGCAGACTAGTTGAACAAATACTTTGGTTCTGTCTTCACGAAGGAAGACACAAATAACCTTCCGAATGTTCTAGGGGACCAAGGCTCTCGTGAGAAGGAGGAATTGAAGGAAATCCTTATTAGGCAGGAAATTATGTGAGGGAAATTGATGGGATTGAAGGGCGATAAATCCCCGGGTCCTGATAGTCTGCATCCCAGAGTACTTAGGGAAGTAGCCCCAGAAATAGTGGATGCATTGGTGATCATTTTCCAACAGTCTATCAACTCTGGATCAGTTCGTGTGGACTGGAGGGTAGCTAATGCAACCCCACTTTTTAAAAAAGGAGGGAGAGAGAAAACGGGTAATTATAGACCGGTTAGCCTGACATCAGTAGTGGGGAAAATGTTGGAATCAATTATTAAAGATGAAATAGCAGTGCATTTGGAAAGCAGTGACAGGATCGGTCCAAGTTAGCATGGATTTATGAAAGGGAAATCATGCTTGACAAATCTTCTGGAATTTTTTGAGGATGAAACTAGTAGAGTGGACAAGGGAGAACCAGTGGGTGTGGTGTATTTGGACTTTGAAAAAGCTTTTGACAAGGTCCCACACAAGAGATTGGTGTGCAAAATTAAAGCACATGGTATTGGGGATAATGTACTGACATGGATCGAGAATTGGTTGGCAGACAGGAAGCAGAGAGTCGGGATACACGGGTCCTTTTCAGAATGGCAAGCAGTGACTAGTGGGGTGCCACAGGGCTCAATGCTGGGACACGAGCTATTTACAATATACATTAACGATTTAGATGAAGGAATTGAGTGTAATATCTCCAAGTTTGCAGATGACACTAAGCTGCGTGGTGGTGTGAGCTGTGAGGAGGCTACAGGGTGACTTGGACAGGTTAGGTGAGTGGGCAAATGCATGGCAGATGCAGTATAATGTGGATAAATGTGAGGCTATCCATTTTGGGGGCTAAAACACGAAGGCAGAATATTATCTGAATGGCGGTAGATTAGAAAAAGGGGAGGTGCAACGAGACCTGGGTGTCATTGAAAGTTGTCATGCAGGTACAATAGGCGGTGAAGAAGGCAAATGGTATGTTGGCCTTCATAACTAGGGGATTTGAGTATAGGAGCAGGGAGGTCTTACTGCAGTTGTACAGGGCCTTGATGAGGCCTCACCTGGAATTCAGGTTTGGTCTCCTAATCTGAGGAAGGACATTCTTGCTATTGAGGGAGTGCAGCAAAGGTTTACCAGACTGATTCTAGGCATGGCAATGACTGATATATGAGGAGAGACTGAATCGACTGGGCCTGTATTCACTGGAGTTTAGAAGAATGAGACAGGATCTCATAGAAACATATAAAATTCTGACGGGACTGGACAGGTTAGATGCAGGAAGAATGTTCCCGATATTGGGGAAGTCCAGAACCAGGGGACACAGTCTAAGGATAAGGGGTAAGCCATTTGGGACTGAGATAAGGAGGAACTTTTTCATTCAGAGAGTTGTTAACCTGTGGAATTCCCTACCGCAGAGAGTTGTTGATGCCAGTTCATTGGATATATTCAAGAGGGAGTTAGATATGGCCCATACGGCTAAAGGGATCAAGGGGTATGGAGAGAAAGCAGGAAAGGGGTACTGAGGTGAATGATCAGCCATGATCTTATTGAATGGTGGTGCAGGCTTGAAGGGCCAAATGGCCTACTCCTGCACCTATTTTCTATGTTTCTATGTTTCTATGTAAACAACTGCAAATTATTCCAACTTAGCAGTGGGACAACCTGCGCCCAATCTGCAGGTTTTACCCCCACTGCTCAGTGGGTGCTATTTTTTAAGCATCTCAAGTGTCCATCTAAAACAGGCATTAAGTACCTAGAATATGTTAATTAGGGGCCTAATGCTAGTTGAAAGACTGTAAAATTAATTACTGATGCCTGCTATGTTTAGGCTTCCTCGGCAGCCCCTACAGCCATCAACTAAATGTAAGTTTTAATTTTTTTTTAAAACCTATCAGTGGGGCCATTTGGAGAAGGAGTGCTCCCCCAACTCCACAGTCCTGGCGATCAACACCCTCTACTCCCCCCTACCCCACCAACACTTGTTAATGTTTCAAAACGTTTTGTGATAGGTCATCTCCATTACACTTGTAATCATCCTTGTTACTCTCCCTTGCACCCTTTTTAATACTTGTGCATCCTTTTTCCAGGGCGGCAGTAGGATCTGTACACAATTATAACCACCATTTATAGAGCTTCAGCCCAACCTCGGTAGACTTGTATTCCACAGTTCTTGTTCTATATCCCTGCATTTTATCAATTTATTTAGTTACCTCACCACTGTCTAGACATTGGCAGCGATGAATCCATTAAAGAAAGCTCAGTTCCATTCATGTTGCCTATTGTTTTGACCAATGTTCAACACTTTGCATTTCTAAGTATTAATTTTCATCTGTCATCTGCTCATTTGCATAATTGATTCAAATCCTCCTGCAAAGATTTCGTTACATCTGCAGATTTGACAATCAAAAAGTCAGTTTCAAAATTCAGGTTATGCAGAAGAGAACAAAGTGCTTCAAGCACTGATTCCAGTGTTATGTTTTCCATCCAACACCAACATACAGCACAGAAAGAGGCCATTCAATTGCCTGTGCTGGTGATAACTCTTCAACTGCAGCTATCTATTCTAATTACATTTCCTTGCTCTTTCCTCAAATTCTTTGCTAGTTTTTCTTTTGAAATACTTATCTAATTTAATTTTAATTTTAAATTATATTATTATGGTTTCGGCCTCTTTAACCACTTGTGGTACAGCATTCCATTTTCTAATAGCCCTCTGTACGAAAAGATACTTCTTCTAACTTCCCCTTTGTTTTTCTAGTGATAATCCTGAGTTTATGCTCCCTAGTAATGGGCTCACCAGCCAGCAGAAACACTATTTCACTATGTATCCACGCAAAGCATTCCATAATTTCCCAGTTTAAAAAATATTTCTTTGTTACTATCGGTGTCCAAATTGCCCCTTTTTGCGATGTCCGTTAGCACCTCCGTGGGGCGATAACGAGGCGCGAAACACTTTTTGCCTGCGGAGCTTTGGCTCCTGCAAAATTGCACAGGAGTTAGCAGAGGCAATGTGCGCGGCGACCCCTTAGTGCCGTGGCCGACCCCTTTCCACCCCACGGTGGATTTTGCCTTGCAGGTTGCGAACTGGGCCAACATCCACTCACGGAGCGCAAGTTAAAGGGGAGGTCGCAAGCGCCCTGCACTGCCATCTTGCCGACTCACTGGTTGGCCCGACTTCTTCGCCACTTGCGTGGTCCGGACCTCCATCCTGCAGCCCGGCACTCCATTTTGGATGCCGGGCTGCGGCCGTGGCATCACGCTGCCCTGATGGCCTAGTGGAGGCCATCAGAGGCCGTGCAGAGTACGCAGCATCCCTCCCCTTTAAACAAAGGGAGTATCCGTGTAGCGCTGCCGATTGCGCTCCTGCGTCGCCCCGGGACCTGCCTCAAGAATAAGTGGAGCCCGCAAGATTGTGCTCCATTTCCTTTAAGGGGCACTAACTGCAATTGCGCAGCCGGGGCGGGACATCTGCGCTGCGCCCTCATGATGGCCAAGTTGTGAAACATGCAGCAGACCACCACAAAATGGGACACCCGCCCCACCAACTCCTGGAGGGATCCTCCCAAGTGTTCAAGGCAGCAAAACTTTAGTAGTCTGCTCGATGTTATTCCTGGTGGAAGCATGGCTCTTATTATATGAGTACTGGGCACGAGTGTTGGGGTTGTAAAGGGGAGTCATGAGCCAGTTGGAGAGTGCACAGAACTTGTCTCCAAAGCCACCACCCTCGAGTTTGCTGTGATGGCTGGAAGATTGCTGGCACGCCAGACTGACACAGGATAAAGGCAACATGACTGCTGCCAGGATAGCGGGCATTGGCATTGTCATTGAGGATTCGCTGTCCGTGATCGCACAACTGCACATTAAGTGAGTGGTCGTCTTTGGGGTTATGGAAGATCTCAGGATTATTATACAGTGCCCGCAAAGCCATGTGTGTGCAGTCGATGGTGCCCTGTACCATGGGGAAGCCCGCTATCCTAGAAAAATCATATGTGCACTCGTCCAGCTTCTCTCTGCTCAGACAGAAGACAACATAGTCCCTTCTCCTGGTGTAGAGAGCCTTAGTGACCTCATGGATGCAGCAATGGACGGTGAACTCTGAGATGTTAGCTATGTCTCCTGCAGCAGGCTGAAAGCATCTGTTGGTGAAGACAGTGAGGGCCACTGGAAGAAATGTGGTCATCCTGCTATGAGGCTGCAGGTCTGGTTGCAGGAGGTGGCAGAGTTATGTGACTACCTCCTTGGTGAAGCATAGTCTCCTAAGACACTGCCGCTTGCTTAACTGGATTTGGGAGAAGTGCTGTTGGAAGACCCAAGGTGGTTGAGGCTTTCTGTTGAGAGCCCTCCTAGCCCACCTCCTCCATTCTCTGTGCGCATGTTCCCACCTTCCTCGCTACCTCTGTTCCGTTTACCGTAGATCCTGGAGGGCGAGGTCGACTGCCAGTACAGCCCCCATAAATGTGTGCAAGTGTTGTGAGCAGAAGCCTTTAAAAAAAATAATGAAGGAGTTCTGTACTTGCAACAGCACTCCTTGTTACCACAGAACCTTGAAATAAGTAAAGAAAGCTGTTGGAGTTGCAGAAAGTAGCACAGAGCCACTCAAACTAAGCAAACATGTCAGGTGCAACAGATTGCTAATGATCACTTTAAATATCACTGCTGGAGCCTCTTTCCTGATGTTGGATGCTGGCTCTCCCAGTCGTTGTTTAAACATGCCAGTAAGTTGAACGGCGAAATCAAATGCTACAGATCGGGTGTCACTCACTGACGTCACTATCTTGTTGATTTTAAATCCTCCAGCGATCGCGTTTACTGGCAGTGCTACTGGCCCTTGCAAAATGGTGCCCGCCGTGGGACACCGTTTTTTTGACATTTCATGGCTTTAACAGGTGGCACAAACCACCCGAATTTTTAACCCGATGTTTCTGCATCTAACTCTCACTGTTCCCCTGTTTTGTTAAGAAAGGTACCATTTAGAGTATACTTTCTTTCATTATCCTTTTCCCAATATATACCACTTAATATTTTTCTGTATTGAATTGCATATGCCCCCTTTCTGCCTACTCTGCTAACTTGTCAATGTCCTCTTGCAATCTCCCGCATTGTGTCTCACAGTTTGCTATGTTTTGCAAATTAGTATCATGCGTAAAGTTTAAAACTGTTCCAGTTGGGCTAAGTCCACATCATTTATATCAATAGAAAATAAGAGATCCCAGCACTGATCCCTGGAATACACTTTATTCATTCCTGGGATGTGGGTATTGCTGGAAGAGCCAACATTTATTGCCCACCCCTACTTGCCCTTGAAAAGCTGGTGGTGAGCTGCCATCTTGAACCGCTGCAGTCCTTGTGGTAAAGGAACTCCCTTAGGGAGGGATTCCAGGATTTTGACCCAGCAATGATGAAGGAACAATGATATATTTCCAAGTCAGGATGGTGTGCAAGTTGGAGGGGATCTTGCAGGTGATGATGTTCCCATGCTCCTACCTCCCTTGTCCTTCCAGGTGCTAGAGGTTGCGGGTTTGGGAGGTGCTGTTGAACATAATAAGAACATAAGAACATAAGAAGTAGGAACAGGAGTAGGCCATCTAGCCCCTCGAGCCTGCTCCGCCATTCAACAAGATCATGGCTGATCTGGCCGTGGACTCAGCTCCACTTACCCGCCCGCTTCCCATAACCCTTAATTCCCTTATTGGTTAAAAATCTATCTATCTGTGACTTGAATACATTCAATGAGCTAGCCTCAACTGCTTCCTTGGGCAGAGAATTCCACAGATTCACAACCCTCTGGGAGAATAAATTCCTTCTCAACTCAGTTTTAAATTGGCTCCCCCATATTTTGAGGCTGTGCCCCCTAGTTCTAGTCTCCCCGACCAGTGGAAACAACCTCTCTGCCTCTATCTTGTCTATCCCTTTCATGATTTTAAATGTTTCTATAAGATCACCCCTCATCCTTCTGAACTCCAACGAGTAAAGACCCAGTCTACTCAATCTATCATCATAAGGTAACCCCCTCATCTCCGGAATCAGCCTAGTGAATCGTCTCTGTACCCCCTCCAAAGCTAGTATATCCTTCCTTAAGTAAGGTGACCAAAACTGCACGCGGTACTTCAGTTGCGGCCTCACCAATACGCTGTACAGTTGCAGCAGGACCTCCCTGCTTTTGTACTCCATCCCTCTCGCAATGAAGGCCAACATTCCATTCGCCTTCCTGATTACCTGCTGCACCTGCAAACTAACTTTTTGGGATTCATGCACAAGGACCCCCAGGTCCCTCTGCACCGCAGCATGTTGTAATTTCTCCCCATTCAAATAATATTCCCTTTTACTGTTTTTTTTCCCAAGGCGGATGACCTCACATTTTCCGACATTGTATTCCATCTGCCAAACCTAAGTCCATTCGCTTAACCTATCTAAATCTCTTTGCAGTCTCTCTGTGTCCTCTACACAACCCGCTTTACCACTAATCTTTGTGTCATCTGTAAATTTTGTTACACTACACTCTGTCCCCTCTTCCAGGTCATCGATGTATATTGTAAACAGTTGTGGTCCCAGCACTGATCCCTGTGGCACACCACTAACCACCGATTGCCAACCTGAAAAGGACCCATTTATCCCGACTCTCTGCTTTCTGTTAATTAGCCAATTCTCTCTCCATGCTAATAAATTTCCTCTGACTCCGGGTACCTTTATCTTCTGCAGTAACCTTTTGTGTGGTACCTTATCGAATGCCTTTTGGAAATCCAAATACACCACATCCATCGGTACACCTCCATCCACCATGCTTGTTATATCCTCAAAGAATTCCAGTAAATTAGTTAAACATGATTTCCCCTTCATGAATCCATGTTGCGTCTGCTTGATTGTACTATTTCTATCTAGATGTCCCGCTATTTCCTCCTTAATGATAGCTTCAAGCATTTTCCCCACTACAGATGTAATGGGGAAAATGCTTGAAGAAGCCTTGGCAAGTTGCTGCAGTGCATCTTGTAGATGGTACACACAGCAGCCACGGTGTGCCAGTGGTGGAGGGAGTGAATGTTTAAGGTGGTGGATGGGGTGCCAATCAAGCAGGCTGCTGTGTCCTGGGCGATGTTGAGTTTCTTGAGTGTTATTGGAGCTGCACTCATCCAGGCAAATATAGAATATTCCATCCAATTCCTGACTTGTGCCTTGTAGATGGTGGAAAGGCTTTGGGGAGTCAAGAGGTGAGACATTCGCTGTAGCATACCCAGCCTCTTGACCTGCTCTTATAACCACTGTATTTTTGTGGCTGGTCAAGTTAAGTATCTGGTCAATGGTGACCCTCAGGATATAGATGGTGGGGATTCGGCGATGGTAATGCAATTGAATTTCAAGAGAGAATGGTTATACTCTCGCTTGTTGGAGATGGTCATTGCCTGGCACTTGTGTGGTGCAAATGTTATCAGCTCAAGCCTAAATGTTGTCCAGGTCTTACTGCATGCAGGCGTGGACAGCTTCATTACGTGAGGAGCTGTGAATGGAACTGAACACTGTGCAATCATCAGCAAATATCCCCACTTCTGACCTTATGATGGAGGGAAAGTCATTGATGAAGCAGCTGAAGGTGGTTGGACTGAGGACACTGCCCTAAGGAACTCCTGCACCAATGTCCTAAGGCTGAGATGATTGACCTCCCACAACCATAGTAAGAAGGAGGAACTGAGGGAAATCCTTATAGTCAGGAAATTGTGTTGGGGAAATTGATGGGATTGAAGGCTGATAAATCCCCAGGGCCTGATGGACTGCATCCCAGAGTACTTAAGGAGGTGGCCTTGGAAATAGCAGATGCATTGTCAGTCATTTTCCAACATTCCATAGACTCTGGATCAGTTCCTATGGAGTGGAGGGTAGCCAATGTTACCCCACTTTTTAAAAAAGGAGGGAGAGAGAAAACAGGGAATTATAGACCGATCAGCCTGACATCGGTAGTGGGTAAAATGATGGAATCAATTATTAAGGATGTCATAGCAGCGCATTTGGAAAGAGGTGACATGATAGGTCCAAGTCAGCATGGATTTGTGAAAGGGAAATCATGCTTGACAAATCTTCTGGAATTTTTTGAGGATTTTTTGTAGAGTGGACAAGGGAGAACCAGTTGATGTGGTGTATTTGGACTTTCAGAAGGCTTTCGACAAGGTCCCACACAAGAGATTAATGTGCAAAGTTAAAGCACATGGGATTGGGGGCAGTGTGCTGACATGGATTGAGAACTGGTTGGCAGACAGGAAGCAAAGAGTGGGAGCAAATGGATACTTTTCAGAATGGCAGGCAGAGACTAGTGGGGTACCGCAAGGTTCTGTGCTGGGGCCCCAGCTGTTTACATTGTACATTAATGATTTAGACGAGGGGATTAAATGTAGTATCTCCAAATTTGCGGATGACACTATGTTGGGTGGCAGTGTGAGCTGCGAGGAGGATGCTATGAGGCTGCAGAGTGACTTGGATAGGTTAGGTGAGTGGGCAAATGCATGGCAGATGAAGTATAATGTGGATAAATGTGAGGTTATCCACTTTGGTGGTAAAAACAGAGAGACAGACTATTATCTGAATGGTAACAGATTAGGAAAAGGGGAGGTGCAACGAGACCTGGGTGTCATGGTACATCAGTCATTGAAGGATGGCATGCAGGTACAGCAGGTGGTTAAGAAAGCAAATGGCATGTTGGCCTTCATAGCGAGGGGATTTGAGTACAGGGGCAGGGAGGTGTTACTACAGTTGTACAGGGCCTTGGTGAGGCCACACCTGGAGTATTGTGTACAGTTTTGGTCTCTTAACTTGAGGAAGAACATTCTTGCTATTGAGGGAGTGCAATGAAGGTTCACCAGACTGATTCCCGGGATGGCGGGACTGACATATCAAGAAAGACTGGATCAACTGAGCTTGTATTCACTGGAGTTCAGAAGAATGAGAGGGGATCTCATAGAAACATTTAAAATTCTGACGGGGTTAGACAGGTTAGATGCAGGAAGAATGTTCCCAATGTTGGGGAAGTCCAGAACCAGGGGACACAGTCTAAGGATAAGGGGTAAGCCATTTAGGACCGAGATGAGGAGAAACTTCTTCACCCAGAGAGTGGTGAACCTGTGGAATTCTCTACCACAGAAAGTTGTTGAGGCCAATTCACTAAATATATTCAAAAAGGAGTTAGATGAAGTCCTTACTACTAGGGGGATCAAGGGATATGGCGAGAAAGCAGGAATGGGGTACTGAAGTTGCATGTTCAGCCATGAACTCATTGAATGGCGGTGCAGGCTAGAAGGGCCGAATGGCCTACTCCTGCACCTATTTTCTATGTTTTTATGTTTCTATGACGTGGATAGAGAACTGGTTGGCAGACAGGAAGCAAAGAGTGGGAATAAACAGGTCCTTTTCAGAATGGAAGGCAGTGACTAGTGGGATACCGCAAGGTTCAGTGCTGGGACCCCAGCTATTTACAATATATATTAATGATTTAGCCAAAAGAATTGAATGTAATACCTCCAAGTTTGCAGATGACATTAAGCTGGGTGGCAGTGTGAGCTGTGAGGAGGATGCTAAGAGGCTGCAGGGTGACTTGGACAGATTAGGTGAGTGGGCAAATGCATGGCAGATGCAGTATAATATGGATAAGTGTGAGGTTATCCACTTTGGTGGCAAAAACAGGAAGGCAGATTATTATCTGAATGGTGATATATTCAAAAAGGAGTTAGATGTTGTCCTTACTACTAGGGGGATCAAGGGGTATGGTGAGAAAGCAGGAATGGGGTACTGAAGTTGAATTTTCGGCCATGAACTCATTGAATGGCGATGCAGGCTCGAAGGGCCGAATGGTCTACTCCTGCACCTATTTTCTATGTTTGTTTTGTGCTCAGTTTAACTCCATCCAGTGGAGAGTTTTCCCCTGATTCCCATTGACTTCAATTTTACTAGGGCTTCTTGATGCCACACTTGGTAAAATGCTGCCTTGATGTCAAGGGCAATCACTCTGATCTCACCCTAGAATTCAGCTCTTTGTCAAGGCTGTAATGATGTCTGGAGCTGAGTGGTCCTGGTGGAACCCAAACTGTGCATCAGTGAGCAGGTTATTGGTAAGTAAGTGCAGCTTGATAGTACTGTCGACGACACCTTCCATCACTTTGCTGATGATTGAAAGTAGACTGATGGAGCGTAATTGGCCAGATTGGATTTGTCCTTTTTGTGGACAGAAAATACTTGGGCAGTTTTCCACAATGTTGGGTAGATGCCAGTTTTGTAGCTGTACTAGAACAGCTTAGCTAGAGGTCCGGCTAGTTCTGGAGCGGAAGTCTTCAGCATGACAACCGGGATGTTGTTGGGGCCCACAGCCTTTGCTGTATCCAGTGCGCTCAGCTGTTTCTTGATATCGTGTGGAGTGAATCGAATTGGCAGAAGACAGGCTTCTGTGACAGTGGGGATGTCAGGAGGAGGCTGAAGTGAATCATTCTCTCGGCACTTCTGGCTAAAAATGGTTGCAAACGCTTCAGCCTTGTTTATTGCGCTCATGTGCTGGGCTCCGCTATCATTGAGGATAAGGATATTTTTGAGTCTCCTCCTCCCGTTAGTGGTTTAATTGTCCACCACCATTCACAACTGATGTGGCAGACGGCATACTTGTATCTACATACTGTCAATTATAAAAATATCCATTTATACTGACTAGCCATTTTCTGTTCCCTAGCCATCTCTCTATACAGTTAGATTTCCTTTATAGCATGAGTCTTCATTTAATTAGAAGTGTCTTACGTGGCACAGTGGACCAAAATATATTTTGTCCATATCAAAATTTGACCATTCTTCATTGCTAGAAACAGTTTGTGAGTGGTTAAAAATCCATATATAGAGTATTTCTCAAAGGAAAAGCCATGAGCTCAGAGACCTGGCTGCACAAGGTGAAAATCGATGAGGAGAAGACAATAGGAATGCGAAGATGCTAATTGGGTTAAATTTCCCTGAATTTCACATTGAATGGTGAGCATTGTATTCCATTGTCAAATGCTATACGTTTAGTCATCATCATCATCATCATCATCAAGAGCAGGCATTGCCGACAAGATCCAACACCGCCTCCAGTGCGCCGGTGCAGCCTTCGGCCGCCTGAGGAAAAGAGTGTTTGAAGACCAGACCCTCAAAACTGTCACCAAGCTCATGATCTACAGGGCTGTAGTAATACCCGCCCTCCTGTATGGCTCAGAAACATGGATCATGTACAGCAGACACCTCAAGTCGCTGGAGAAATACCATCAACGATGTCTGCGCAAGATCCTACAAATCCCCTGGAAGGACAGACACATCAATGTTAGCGTCCTCGACCAGGCCAACATCCCCAGCATTGAAGCACTGACCACACTTGATCAGCTCTGCTGGGCAGGCCATATAGTTCACATGCCAGACACAAGACTTCCAAAGCAAGCGCTCTACTCCTTCACGACAAAAGAGCCAAAGGTGGGCAGCAGAAACGTTACAAGGACACCCTCAAAGCCTCCCTGATAAAGTGCAACATCCCCACTGACACCTGGGAGTCCCTAGCCAAAGACTGCCCTAAGTGGAGGAAGTGCATCTGGGAGGGTGCTGAGCTCCTCGAGTCTCGTCACCGAGAGCATGCCGAGAGCATACAGAAATCAAGCACAGGCAACAGAAAGAGTATGCGGCAAATTAGTCCCACCCACCCCTTCCCTCAACGATTATCTGTCCCACCTGTGACAGAGACTGTGGTTCTTGTGCAGCCACCTAAGAACTCATGTTAAGAGTGGAAGCAAGTCTTCCTCGATTCAGAGGGACTACCTATGATAATGTGTAGTATCTGTCTCGACACGAGTAGGACCTGTCTGGTTCAGTGCAGCAGCTCTCTGGGTTGTGTAGTAAGGGAGGGTGGAACAGATTTTCCACATGTTCTTTCCGCTGCCTGCGCTTGATTTCTGCATGCTCTCGGCGATGAGCCTCTCCATCTGGCTGGCTACGGGTGGGAATCAGTGCTTTGTAATGCTAATCAGGCCCCACCGTTAAATTCACCAGGGTCTGCAGGAAACACATTCTCTCGGGTTTCCCGACCGCTTTCCGACCTTGAACACAAAATCTAGGCTGACATTCCAGTGCAGTATTGAGGGAGTGCTGCATTTCTGGATGCGCCGCCTTTCTATGAGATGTTAAACCGAAGCCCTGTTTGCCCTTTGAGGTGCACATAAAAGATTCCACAGCACTACTTGAAGAAGAGTAGAGAAGTTCTCCTGGTGTTTTGGGCAACATTTATCCCTCATTGCTTGTGGATGGGATTCACTGACTTCCTGAAGCTCGCAGATGAAGGTAAGATGAGAGCTCAGTGCGCGTTCATTAAGTGAAAGCTTGAAAAGCACATAAATACACACACCTTACCCGCTTCCTTGCCTAAGGGAAAGGCTCTTTCTGACACCATTTTTTTGCAGAGATTTTGCTTTTAGGAGTTTGCCGGTGATTTCTGCAACCTCAGAAGCCACTCTCACTACATTGCAATCACTCTCACTATATTGGAGGATTGTACCTCTGATCTCCACTTTACCTGGCATGTATCAAATCAGCATGGGTGGTACTTATGCTGTTTCAGCTTGGACCTCAGATTCGAACCAAGATAAGCCCCAGCACCAACAACACCAGCAACCTTCTTCTCAGCGACCTGATGCTCCACAGGAGAGAGGGGATCAGCACAGGGGTGCACCATGCTGAAGGCGCTACCCTCAACACGGGGTATACAGGCAGAGGATGAGCTTCCTGGACGTGATTAAACATCAGTGACTCAGGAGGCGCAGGCTATCGTGCCAGGTTGTGGCAGATATTTGTAGCTTCTAAACTCTGGGATAAATGGTTCATTCTCTGGTTGGCAACCAGTAACTAGTGGGGTGCCGCAGAGATCAGTGCTGGGACCCCAACTATTTATAATCTATATAGCCAAATTTGCTGACGATACAAAGATGGGAGGAAAAGCAGTGTGTAAGGAGGACACAAAACATCTGCAAAAAGACATAGACAGGCTAAGTGAGTGGGCAAAAATTTGGCAGATGGAGTATAATGTTGGAAAGTATGAGGTCATGCATTTTGGCAGAAAAAAATCAAAGAGCAAGTTATTATTTAAATGGGAAAAGATTGCAAAGTGCCGCTGTACAGTGGGACCTGGGGGTACTTGTGCATGAAACAGGAAAGGATAGTATGCAGGTACAGCAAGTGATCAGGAAGGCCAATGGTATCTTGGTCCTTTTTGCAAAGGGGATGGAGTATAAAAGCAGGAAGTCTTGCTACAGCTATATAAGGTATTGGTGAGGCCACACCTGGAATACTGCGTACAGTTTTGGTTTCCATATTTACGAAAGGATATACTTGCTTTGGAGGCAGTTCAGAGAAAGTTTACTAGGTTGATTCCGTGGATGAGGGGGTTGACTTATGAGGAAAGGTTGAGTAGCTTGGGCCTCTACTCACTGGAATTCAGAAGAATGAGAGATGATCTTATTGAAAAATACAAGATTATGAGGGGGCTTGACAAGGTGGATGCAGAGAGAATGATTCCACTGATGGGGGAGACTAGAACTAGAGGGCATGATCTTAGAATAAGGGGTCGCCCATTTAAATCAGAGATGAGGAGAAATTTCTTCTGTCAGAAGGTTGTGGATCTGTGGAATTCGCTGCCTCAGAGAGCTGTGGAAGCTGGAATGTTGAATAAATTTAAGACAGAAATAGACAGTTTCTTAAATGATAAGGGAATAAGGGGTTATGGGGAGTGGGTGGAAAAGTGGAGCTGAGTCCATGATCAGATCAGCTATGATCTTATTGAATGGTGGAGCAGGCGCGAGGGGCCGTATGGCCTACTCCTGTTCCTAATACTTATGTTCTTATGTAAGAAGGCCTGCTGCCCAGAGGACCTGATGATCACCCCTTACCAGTGACTGTTAAAGTCACCACCGCCCTCAACTTCTTCACCTCAGACACCATCCAGGGATCTGCAGTAGACATTTGCAGCATCTCGCAGTCCTCCATCCACAGATAGATCACCCAGGTCACCAATGCCATGTTTCACAAGTCAAGCACTTATGTACCCTTTGCCACTGATGAAGCCAATGTGACCGAGTGAGCGCGCGGCTTTGCAGCTCTGGCTGGCTTCCCACAGGTGCAGGGTGTACCTCTGATCTCCACTTTACCTGGCACCTATCAGATCAGCATGGGTGCCACTTACGCTGTTTCATGTTGGACCTCAGATTCGGACCAAGATAAGCCCCAGCATCGACAACACCAGCAACCTTCTCTTCAGCGAGCTGATGCTCCACAGGAGAGAGGGGATCAGCACAGGGGTGCACCTTGCTGAAGGCGATACCCCCAACACGGGGTATACAGGCAGAGGATGAGCTACCTGGATGTGAAGCCTCATCGACTGCACACATGTGGCCATTAAGGCACCCCCAGATCACCCAGGATCGGTTGTGAACCAGAAGGGCATCCACTCCCTCAATGTGCAGCTCATCTGCAACCATAAAAAGATCATCATGCATGTGTGTGCCAGATTCACAAGGAGTTGTCATGACTCTTTTGCCCTGCGCCAGTCCACCTTCTCAGTTCTTCACAACTCTGAACAGACTTACTGGCTGGCTGCTTGGATACGAGGGCTATCTACTGAAGACATGGCTGATGGCACCCTTGAGGATGGCAAGCAATGAGGCAGGGAAGCGTTATAAAGAAAGCCAAATGATGACCAGATGTGTCATAGAGCAAGCAATCAGCATGCTGAAGATGCGTTTCAGATGTTTTGACAGATCTGGAGGAGCCCTTCAGTACGCACCAGTCAGGGTCTCCAGAATGCTGCATGCTGCACAACATAGCGCAGCAGCAAGGATTGGAACTGCAAGAAAGCAAGGCGCAGAGTGCACAGCCTGTTCGAAGGAGGAGCAGATGGAACTCAAGGGGGAGGAGGAGGACTCTGAGGTGAACATGGAACCAGCAGCGGTGAACAATGCTGCCAGGGAGGCCCGGGTTGGTTTCATAATGACACAATTTAGTTAAGTTGCACAGTCCACCCATCTGGCTCCCAGTTGCTGTCCCAACTCCACCCCTCACTCCACCACCAACACCACAAAGCAGTCCTAAAATGATTAAACCGTTCCTGTCATACACACATCCATTGCTCGAGGTTAAGTAATGTACCACGAATATGAGCAGAGCCATCACTTCCATGTGCCCTCACACCATCATCCTGCTCATGGGCCACCCGCACTTCCCTGCTAACAAGGAGCTAGAGAGCACCTTCCTGAACATCAGTGGGGTGATGAATTCCAAAGTCTACCTTGGGTAGCCCTTCGAGAGATGAATTCAATAAGAGTCTGTAAGCTATTGTTCACAGCAAGCATGTTCACGTTTGACTGACGCATTTGCTGCTCCAAGCAGGTGACACTCCTTTCCATGGACGAGCACACTATCGGATTTGCCTTTGATATGGTGCTGCTCATGTTGGAGATGGACTGCTCCATTCTCGCTACAATCATGCACTTCGTGGCTGGAAAAGCCACCAGAGCCTTGCGTATTTGTTGCTGCTCCTTGAAGATCAACCTCTTTGACGATGGCCCCCGAGGTTCTGCATCCAGCTGAGCAGAGCTTGGAGTGTCCTGCGCCCTCCGACTAGGAATCTCCACTGCTGTCCCTGTCTCCGCCATCTGCTCTTGCTCATTTGTGATGTGTGAGACACCAGGTGACAACACTACTCCTTGTCTCGCAGACCCCACCGATGTGTGCGTATTTGCGCTGGTGCTGGGTGTGCATGGGTCTGGTGTCAGTTCATCCTCAGAGATTATGGGGCCGAAATTGCCCCACTCCCCGTTTTGGGGCATACAATTTGATTTTAATGAATATTTAGTGCCCAGTGAGATGGGCCGCTAAATGTTGCTGAATTGGGGTCTATATCTGAACAAAATGTGCGGGTGGTATCGGAGGAGTGATTTGCCTCCGCGGGGCGTTAGCACGGTATTAGCAGGGCAGAAGCGGGGCACGAAGCTCAGCTCCTCGCTTATCACGTCACCACATTCCTCCCCTTCTTTTAAAGGGGAGGGTCACTGCGAACTCTGCTGCTGCTTTCCTGGCACCCACTGGGCCATCAGGGAGGGTTTCAGCCGAGCCAGTAGCCCGGCAACCAAGAGGGAGTATGGGCTGCATGTTGGCAGTTCGGCCACATTAGCGGCCGCCATTGTCAGGCCAACTACAAAGTCAGCCAAAAAAGAGATGGCAGCCGCGGAGCAAGGCCCTCCCCCATAAAATTGTCCCACGCCAATCTCGCATCCCGCGGGGCAATTTCCCCCGCGGGCGCAATGGGGTCGGCGCGGGGTGATAAGGAATCAGTGCGCACAGCAATGACATCATCACTGAGGGAGCCCCCACCCGCGGTGAAAAGTATGGGGTGCAGCGCAAATCCGTTTCAGCCGTGGCATCCCGGGAGCAATTCTGGGCTTATCGCTTCTGCCACCGGCCCCCGGATGATAAATCATTAGCGCCCCTTAGCACCTCACCTAATGGGGGAAAAAATGGTGCAATTTCAGCCCCTAATTCTTCCTCTGAGAAGTCATTTTCCTTCTCCGGCTGGATAGTAGGTGGGGTATTTGATGGACCTGTGGGAGAGTAAAGACATCAATTAGAACTTTTATGATAAGAATGTTTAACGTTACCATTATGCACATTATGATATTTCACTGGCTGCTGACATCAGTCATCATGAGTGACTGTTGTATGCCATGTGGCTGTGTGATATTTAATTCTGTCACCAGATTTCTGGGAGGCCCCCCTCACTCCATCTCCCACTGCCAGCAGCTCTGTCACTCTGCTTAATACCAGGGCCTCCTTGTCCGCTGTCGCCAATATAGTGTAAATTGGAGGGCCACCTCCAGTTCCCCGACTCTCTCTGTTGTTCTGTGCACTCTTCGCCTGCAAGGAGGGAAAGAAGAGAACCTTGAATGAGAGTGATGGAATGAGTGCAGGGGATGGATGTGCTACATCTGTAGAGGGTAACTATGAGGGAGTGACATGACATTGCCAAATGGCCTCCTTCTGTGATGTTACTTTCTATGATTGCATTAGGCTGAGGGCGAGTGTCAGTGGTGGATGGTCAGTTGGGGATGTGAGTAGGTGCATAGACAGTGAGATGCATAGCCTCCAGTGCGCCAGCGCAGCTTTCGGTCACCTGCAGAAAAGAGTGTTTGAAGACCAGGCCCTCAAATCTACCACCAAACTCATGGTCTACATGGCTGTAGTAATACCCGCCCTCCTGTATGGGTCTGAGGCATGGACGATGTACAGAAGGCACCTCAAGTCGCTGGAGATATATCACCAACGATGTCTCCGCAAGATCCTGCAAATCTCCTGGGAGGACAGGCGCACCAACATCAGTGTCCTCGACCAGGCTAACATCCCCAGTATTGAAACACTGACCACACTCGATCAGCTTCGCTGGGCAGGCCACATAGTATGCATGCCAGATACGAGACTCCCTAAGCAAATGCTTTATGCGGAACTCCTTCATGGTAAACGAGCCAAAGGAGGACAGTGGAAACGTTATAAAGGCACCTTCAAAGCCTCCCTGGTAAAGTGCGACATCACCACTGACACCTGGGATACCCTTGCCGTAAACAGCCCAAGGTGGAGAAAGTCCATCCGGGAGGGAGTTGAGCTCCTTGAGGCTCGACGTAAGGAGCATGAAGAAGCCAGGCACAGACAGCGGAAGGAGCGTGTGGCAAAACAGCCCTACAGACCCCTTCCCCCGACGAATGTCTGTCCCATCTGTAACAGGGTCTGTGGCTCTCGTATCGGACTGTTTAACCATCAAAGAACTCACTTTGGGAGTGGAAGCAAGTCCTCCTCGATTTCGAGGGACTGCCTAAGATGACGATGAGACAGTGAGGGATGTGTGCACCTGCAAGGTAGGTTGGTGTGAGAAGTGACATGCAGGCATAGGCTTGGGAAGGCAGAGTGATGAGGTTGGGGTAACACACACATCAGGATGTAGTTGAATGTGGCAATGTATTCGCCTTTCCTGACCTCATAAGGTCATTCAATCTCTTCCCACGTTGCGTCCAGCAGTAGCTGACAACACTCCTGCTGCGTACTTCTTGAGCAATCTTCAGCCATGCTGTCACCAGGGAAGAGGACCTCCTTCTTTGCTGTCGCTCCCTGGAGCAGGATTTCCAAGGAGGAATCTGAAAACCTGGGCATCGCCTTCCTGTAATGTCCTTACTCAATGGCTCAAAACCCACATGAGGCACATTCTATCGACAAGGTCACTCTATGACCTGAACCTTTATTCACAGGATCAAGAAGTAATGACCCTGCGTGGGACCTCCCTTTATATACCTGGATGATCAGGTAAGGAGTGTCTCCCACAAGTTCACCCCCTGTGGTCAAGGTGTGCATTGCTTAAGTATATACAGTATTGCAGTTGTGTTACGTAGAGGTTACATACATGACATCACCTTCCCCCCAAAGTCTTATTGGGATCATCGGTTAGGTCTTTCAGGTGGTCTACGCTCCCTCATGGAGCGCCGCCGTTGGGGCTCTGGTTGTTGAGCCTTGGCGTGAGTGTCTGTCACCTGTGGTGATTCCGGCCTGTCCGGGCTGACTGCCGGAACTGTGCATGCTGCTGAATGTTCTTATTGCTCGTTCACTGGCAATGGTGTGAGCACCATCTCATGATCTTCCTCAGGTTCCTCAGTGTCTATGCTAAACCTTTCTTTTACTTGGTCCAGATGCTTACGGCATATCTGCCCATTGTTAAGTTTAACCATGATGACCCTGTTCCCCTCTTCGTCTATTAAAGTACCCTCAAACCATTTGGGCCCCACGGCGTGATTGAGGACAAATACGGGGTCATTTATTTCTATACATCTCCCCCTTGAATTTCGGTCATGGTACTCGTTTTGGGACTGATGCTTGCCCTCAACTATGTCGGTCAGGACTAGGTGAATGAGGGACAACCGAGTTTTGAGTGTTCGCTTCATAAGTAGCTCAGCGGGCAGGACCCCCGTGAGCGAGTGCGGTCGGGACCTATAGGCCAGCAGCAGGCGCGACAGGAGGCATTGAAGGGAGGGTCCTTGAATCCTGAGCATGCCTTGTTTAATGATTTGGACCGTACATTCCACCTGGCCATTGGAGGCCGGCTTGAATGGTGCTGTCCTGAACATGGCTGATGCCATTGCCCGACAAGAACTCCCGGAATTCGTAGCTCATGAAACATGGGCCATTATCGCTAACAAGGATGTCGGGCAAGCCGTGGACCGCACGTAGACTCTCCACAGTGGTGGATGACGTGCACAAATTCAAAATGATGCACTCGATCCATTTTGAGTACGCATCTACCACAATGAGAAACATTTTTTCCATGAACGGGCCCGCGTAGTCTACATGAATACATGACTATGGCCTGGTGGGCCAAGGCCATGGGCTGAGCAGGGCCTTCCTGGGGGCATTACCGAGCTGGGCACACGTCGTGCACCTGCGAACACAGTGTTCCAGGTCTGAATCAATTCTCGGCCACCAAACATGTGACCGGGCAATAGCCTTCATTAGCATGATGCCTCGATGCTCGCTGTGGAGTTCCCTGATGAATGCCTCCCTGCCCCTCAGGGGCATGACTACCCGGCTGCCCCAAGCAGTCAGCTTGGATGGAGAGCTCATCCATCCACCTGTGAAACAGTCTGACCTCCTCAGGGCATGCTCCGTATGCAGGCGCCCAATCCCCAGTCAGGACATATTTCTTAATCAGAGATAGGCGGGGATCTCTGTTTGTCCAGATTTTGATCTGGTGGACTGTGATGGGGGAGCCTGCGCTGTCAAAGGCATCAACGGCCATGACCATCTCAGCGCTTTGTTCCGCTGTCCCCTCGGTGGTGGCCAGTGGAAGCCTGCTGAGCGCGTCAGCGCAATTTTCAGTGCCAGATCGGTGCTGGATGGAATAGTCATAAGCAGCCAGCATGAGAGCCCATTGCTGTATGCGAGTTGATGCATTGGCATTGACAGCTTTGCTGTCTGACAACAGGGATGTTAACGGCTTGTGGTCCGTTTCTAATTCGAACCTCCTGCCAAAAAGGTACTGATGCATTTTTTTTACATCATAGACACATGCGAGTGCCTCTTTCTCAACCATCCCATATCCCCGTTCTGCTTGAGAGAGCGACCTGGAAGCATAAGCCACAGGTTGTAGTTGGCCCTCAGCGTTACTCTGCTGCAACACGCACCCAACTCCAAAGGACGATGCATCACATGTCAGAACCAATTTCTGACAGGGGTCGTACAGGGTCAATAACTTATTTGAACAAAGTAGGTTCCATGCCCGATTGAAAGCCCGTTCTTGACAGTCACCCCAAAACCAATCACAATCCTTATGCAGGAGCACGTGAAGCGGCTCCAACAACGTGCTTAAGTTCGGCAGAAAGTTCCTGAAATAGTTCAAAAGTTCCAGAAATGAACGCAACTCCGATGTGTTGCCGGGCCTGAGCGCTCGTCGAATCGCCTCTGTTTTGGATTTGGTGGGCCGAATCCCATCTGAGCAACCCTCCTGCCCAGGAACTCAACCTCAGGAGCCAAAAACACGCATTTAGACTTCTTGAGTGGCAGGCCTACCCGGTCCAGTCGGCATAGCACCTCCTCCAGGTTGTGGAGGTGTTCCTCGGTATCTCGACCCATGATGAGGATGTCGTCCTGAAATATGATTGCTCCAGGAATGGATTTGAGCAGGCTTTCCATGTTTCTTTGAAAAATCGCGGCCGCTGATCGAAAGCCAAACGGGCACCTGTTGTAAACGAACAGTCCCTTGTGCGTAGTGATAGTGGTCAGTAGTTTAGATTCGTCGGCCAGTTCTTGGGTCATATAGGCTGAAGTGAGGTCCAACTTGGTGAACAACTTGCCGCCTGCCAGCGTGGCTAAAAGATCCTCCGCTCTCGGGAGCGGGTATTGGTCTTGTAGGGACACCCGATTGATTGTGGCCTTGTAGTCGCCACAGGTCCTGACAGAACCATCCGCTTTTAGGACAGGAATGATGGGGTTCGCCCAATCGCTGAATTAAACGGGCGAGATGATGCTCTCCCTCAGCAAATGGTCCAATTTGCTCTCAACTTTCTCCCGCATCACATACGGCACCGCTCTGGCTTTGTGGTACACTGGTCTGGCGTCCGGGGTGATGTGTATCACTACTTTGGTACCTTTGAACGTCCCAACGCCAGGTTGGACTAGTGATTCAAATTGTTGTAGGACTTGTGAGCACTAACTTCGCTCCACAGATGACATTGCATGCACATGCCCCCATTTCCAGTTCATCTCAGCTCACCAGCTCCTCCCCAACAGTGCGGGACCATTGCCCGGGACAGTCCAGAGCAGCAACCGGTTCACTGATCCATTGTGTGTGACCGCCAACATTGCACTGCCTAGTCCTGGAATGATTTATTTGGTATACGTCCGTAGTTGTGTCTCAATGCATTCTAATTTGGGTCTATTGGCTTTGAGTGGCCATAGCTTTTCGAATTATTGAACGCTCATGAATGACTGGCTGGCCCCCATGTCCAGCTCTATGTGTACAGGGATGCCGTTTAATAAAACCTTCATCATCATTGGTGGCATTTTGGTATATGAGCTGAACCCGCTGAACTTCAGCATCCATTGATTTGCCCCAAGTGTCCTCCTGCCTCACAGACCCCTCTTCTGGTCCATCCACCTCATAAATTAGCCTGGTTACAGGCTTCCTGCACATTCGAGCCAAATGGCCACTGAGGTTACAATTTCTGCAGACAAATTGTTGAAACCTGCAAGTCCTGGCAGAATGTTTGCCCCCACACCTCCAGCATGAGCTGAGATTCCCATTGTTGTGAACAAAGGAGCTATGACCTGGCATTCCTCGCTGATTATCCCTTTGATTGCTCTTGAGTACCCTGTTAGAGGGTGTCAATGGCCCCATCCTGCACCGCATTGTCCACAGTGATGGCATAGATGTCCGTTCAGCCTGCCATTGTCTCTGTTGAAAACCTACTCTGGGGTCTATTGCTGCCTGGGGTATGTCGAACTGCCCTTGCCTGCCTGCGGGGCTCTGAGTCGCGTTTATGATATTGACTCCCCGATCCCCCGCCGCGTTGGAGGCAGAATTGCGCACGTATATTATTTTGGTTTCCTCCTCCCCTGCCATGAAAGTCTGAGCCATCAACGCCGCCGCTTCCAAATTCAAGTCCTTGGTCTCAATTAACTTTCGGAAAATCCCCGCATGACCGATGCCCTCAATAAAGAAGTCCCTTAACATCTCCCCCTTGCAGGCGTCTGTGAACTTACAGAAGCTGGCTAAACGCTGGAGGTCCGCAACGAAGTCCGGTATGCTCTGTCCTTCACGACGTCGGTGGGTATAGAATCTGTGTCGGGCCATGTTTATGCTGCCTGCCGGTTTGAGGTGCTCACCAATTAGTTTGCTGAGCTCTCAAAGGTTTTGCCCGCCGGTTTTTCGGGTGCTAGTAGGTCCTTCATGAGCGCATAAGTCTTAGGTCCGCAGCTGGTCAGCAGATGGGCCCTTCACTTGTTGGCCGCTGCATCTCCCAGCCATTCTTTCATGACAAAGCTTTGCTGGAGCCTCTCAATGAAATCATCCCAGTCCTCACCAACACAGTACCGTTCCTCTGTGCTGCCGGTGGCCATTCTCGTGGGTCATTGATTCCCGTTTCTCGTCGCCTTTCTGTAATGTCCTTACTCAATGGCACAAAACCCACACGAGGCACATTCTATGGACAAGGTCACTCTATGACCTGAACGTTTATTCACAGGACCAAGAAGTGATGACCCTGCGTGGGACCTCCCCTTATATACCTGGATGATCAGGTAAGGAGTGTCTCCCACAAGTTCACCCCCTGTGGTCAAGGTATGCATTGCTTAAGTATATACAGTATTGCAATGGTGTTACATAGAGGTTACATACATGGCACTTCCAGCGCTGCATCGTTGGTTCTAACTGATTGCACCCTCATAGTCAAAGTCAAAATATTGGCTGTAGCACTGACAGACATCTCTTGCCACCACCTCAGACCCTCCTACAACAACCTTCAACTCTCATCTGTCCACTGCTCCTTTAAAGAGGTGAGCTGAAGTTGAGTCATCCGTGAAGTCATCAGATCCACTCCATTTAATTGGTTGGGAAACCCACATGACTCAGTCAAATGATCTATTTAAATTCAACACATAGGGGCCAAAATTGATCAACTTACCGCCCACTGCCATCCACTGCCACCGACATTCCTCTGCAAGATCCGCCCAGTGCCACTTTTGACGTGGCCTGGAGCGGGCGGGAGGGAAGAGCCGCCGGGAACCACCCGCTGACATCAGCAGATGGCCGAGTGGCGCAACTGACCTCCTGCCCGCCAAACTCCCATATTCATGCGGGTGGGAGTTGGCGGGAGTCGGCGCCAGAACGGGGATGGACCGCTGGCTGGAGATTGGTCTGACCCCAATGGTAAGTCTGAAGATCCCGAAAAAAAGCATAGTGAACATTTTTTTTCCCACAGCGACTTACCTGGATGGGGTGCCCTGAAGGTCTTCCGATAGTTTAAAAAATGTTTTCCTGATGATTTTTATTTTCAGCTGTTCGACCCTCCATAGGCCCGACTCCATCCTCAGCGGCACTTGGGCGGCAAGCACCTCTACCGCCAAGAATGAGACCTCCCAGCCGCTGCAACTCAGATTGGCGGTGTACGTTGTTCATTTGCTGCCAACCGACCTTCGAGGGACCTCGGCGATTAATACCCCACCGAAAGTACTGTCCGGTACCTCAGCGGCACATCAGCGACACTTTGGGAGGCACTTGGGCGGGCGGAGGCCTTGACCAAATTCGGCCCCATAGTGTTGATGGGTCGTTCGTGATAGCGATCCACTACCGCCCCCGAACCCACTCATAGGTAAAAAATTCAGCCCATTTTTTGTAAATATACACACATATCCAAATAGGTACAGGTTGTACCTCTCCAGTCCAGGACTCTTTAGTCTGTAAACATCCCTGGTCCGACATCATTTCTGGCGGGATGGCGTTCCGCGCTGTGTCCTGGGGCTGGCTGCTCCTCTTATCCCCGCTGCCTCCGGTGTTCACTCCGAGGTCGGGTAGGCGCGGAGAGGGAGCGAGGCCTGAGTTTTGCAGCCAGAGCATGTAGGAGGCATTCAGGAGCCCGAGCGCTGGCATCAGGACCCAGTAAGTCTAGGTTCGGGAAATTCTCTGGTCCGGCACCGGTCAGGTCCTAAGGGTGCCAGACCAGAGAGGTCCAACCTGTATTACCTTGATCATTACATGCTGTATTATGCCTGTGAAGACATTCATGTTTCATATCGTGCAAAACATAGAAAATATGAATAACATGGTGCATATGACAAGCTTTTTGATTTTCCACCAACCTGCACAAACTACACACCTTCAAATCTTTTCCACCTACACAGCTGCACAGTAGCTTCCAAAAATAGGAAAGGTGGATATGACGTGGGGGAATCTGCACCTGTTCCACACGGTTCCCTCTGAGAATGTGTAAGTATTGCCTTTAAAAATAAGAACTGTGAGAATTGAGACAGGATAATTTGACCCATGAAAGTTGCTTCCTGCAGTACATTCTCTCTTTCACCATAGAACACAGAATGTAAATTCCATTGCCCCACTAGTTTCATTTTAATATCTTACTTGCTAAATTCTTATTAACATTTTTCTGTGTTATTAGGGGTTTATGGACTTATGTAATTAATAAATACATCGCATGATTGTAAGGCCTTTGTTATATTACAGTCATAGTCATTCATTGCCTTTGTGTTCTTCTTGGAACCATGTTACTTTTGTTCCTCCTGCCTGTATTCTTGTTGTGTTGACATTCATTATGTGGCTCTTCTGAATAATTGTTTGCTGCTTTTGTTTGTAATTCCCCTCACCAAAAAGATTTTCAAGGCACACTATTACCCAATCCATGAGGATTTGCAGTCCCTGGTCCTGCCGCAAAATTTGCTCATATGTTGAGCAATTCTCAATGCCAATTGTGCATTCCACAGTTGGATGAATGAAGTTTTTTATGAAGTAGCTCATTGGCTGCCCGAGGAATAATAAAAGAGCAGGTGTTTCACGATCGACTGATTTTTTTTCCCCATTATAATTAACTAAATCACATTCTCAAGAAACAAGTTTTAATAGTGTGTTTGTAATTTTGTTTGTGGATATCAGCCGTTGTGCTTATCACTTCGGGAGATAGGAGTGGCTTCATGATGCCCGACAGGGAAGAACAGCTCAAACAGTGACACAGTGAGATTTCTTTCTGTGCCGTGTTGCATTTCAACAAGGATTGTCATCACATTACTAAGAATATCCTGGGTAAGTGAAAACAAAATCTGGAAAATTAGTTATGTGCTTTTTTCCTTGAACAGAACTGGAGCTTTAGTTCATGCCTCATTTAACAACAAATGAGTATAAGATGCCTTCAGCTAACAAATCTTTCTTGTGGTTTATATGTACCAAGAATGCATTTCATTATAGTCTAGTTATGTTGTGTTGAGAAATAAGGAATGACTTGGTTATATTTTTCCCAAGATTGTTGCCACTATGCAGGTTTGAGGGGCAAAATGGCCTCCTCCTGCTACTATTTTTCATGTTCTTTCTTCAACTGAGAAGTTATGGACGAGATTTTTTTGGGTCCCGGGGGCGTATTCGGTGGTGGGTCAGGTGGGAATTTTTTTCTGACAGCGGGTCAGGACCCCACTGTCATCCCGCCACCACTCTACTTTCCCAGATGTCGGGTCAGTCAGGGCTGAACAGACCCGACACGCAGCGGCGAGGGAGGGAATTTAGGTCATTATGACCTTGTTAAGAGCCTATTAAAAAGAATTTTGAGCTGAACTAACCATTTTACCAGGTTGTCCACGGGGCATACTCTGTTTGGGGATCACGTCAGGTAAGGACGTCGGGAGTTGTGTGACCATGAATTCATTTCTTTGACAGTTGCAATTGTGCTATAAAAGCTCCCATCTCGCAGCTGTTCACTTTCCAATATCAAAAGCTGTTGCTAACTGCATTTGGAAGGCAGATTGAACTATATGCAGGTTGCAAGTGTCTGGAGCAAACTCTCTATCCAATGTCACTTCATTGGAACAACCTCTCTCACCATTGACAGATCACTTCTGTCATCTCAAGTTCACCTATCACCTACATAAGAACATAGGAACATAAGAAATAGGAGCAGGAGTAGGCCATTTGGCCCTTCGAGCCTACTCCACCATTCAATAAGAACATGGCTGATCTGATCTTGGTCTCAACTCCACTTCCCTGCACACTCCCCATAACCCTTGACTCCCTTATCTTTCAATAATCTATCTATCTCCACCTTAAATATATTCAATGACCCAGCCTCCACTGCTCTTTTGGGTAGAGAATTCCAAAGATTCACGACCCTCTAAGAGAAGAAAATCCTCCTCATCTCTGTTTTAAATGAGCAACCCCTTATTTTGAAACTATGCCTCCTAGTTCTAGATTCCTCCATGAGAGGAAACATCCTCTCTGCATCTACCCTGTCAAGCCCCTTCAGAATCGTATACATTAAAATAAGATCACCTTTCATTCTTCTAAACTCCAATGTGTATAGGCCCAACTGTTTACATCAGCATCAGTGCCCTTGAAACTATCTCACCTTCGTCCTCAGAATCCCACCATGATCAGCCCCAACACCAGCAGCACCAGGCACACCAGCAGCACCAACAACAACACCAACTTTCTCCACAATCAACTGATGCTGCACTGAACACAGAGCAGCGGCACCTGACCATATTACAGGCCGGGTCGCAAGGGATGGCCTCACTATGGCCAGATTTACTTAATTTGATGCTGTACACCCTGGCTGCCACATGATGCACCAGGTTGGCACTACCCCACCCCAACATCATAAAGCATCCCTACAATGCTCAAGCCATTCCTTTCACACTCACCACCATTGCTGGGGGTACCATTAAGCCTCACTATTCACTGCAACTCACTAAGCCACTTCCAAAGGTACACACAAATCTGTCCAAGACCGGAAAGTGTTGTAAATAAAGATTTTAATGTTCAACAGCACATTAACAGAAACTTTACATAAAACACCCAAGTGCCTATCCTTTTGTGTTGTTAGTTAGCATGATTGCACGAGGATAAGGGTGAGTGTGAGGGATAGCTAGTGAGACAAGGAAATGATAATGTAGACAAAAAGGGATGGGTGGAGGGACAAGTAAGTTGGTGTGAGTATGCATGTGCAGGAGTAGGGTAGGGAAGGCTGAGTAATGGGGATGTGATGAGTGGCACAGCAGGATGAGGTTGTATGTCGCATTGTAGTAACATTTCGTGATCCACTGAGATCATTGAAAGGTTTGCACCACTGCAGCCAGGTCCCTGCTTGTGTCCTCCTGTGCAATGTGCAACCAGGCTGCGTGATCTCTGGGGAGGGCTCTTCCGCCCATTGGAAAGGAAGAGAATCTCCCTGCGTGCTGTGACTTCCTCCATTAGCATATGGAGGGAGTCATGGGAGGGCCTGGGTGCAGCTACATAATAACTTTTTGAAATGTAACAACTCTTGTTATATCGGTAAATGTGGCAGCCATTTTGCAAAAAGCCTGATCCCAAGATGAGTAGAATGACTAATTTAAAATAGGGGATTTACATTTTTTATATTTACCTGAATTATGCAGATAGATCTTTAACATATTCAAAGAACGGCTTTTTTTTACAATGCAACACTCCCTCATTGCTGAATTAAACCATTACCTGGGATTATAGGCTTAAACCCTACAATGGGGCTCAAGTCGACAACCTGTAACTCCGAAGCCAGAGTAGTGCCAGCTGACCCATTGATGAGTTACATAAGAATATAAGAACATAAGAAATAAGAGCAGGAGTAGACCACCTGGCCCCTCAAGCCTGCTCCGCCATTTAATAAGATCATGGACTCAGCTCCACTTCCCTGCCTGCTCCCCATAAATCTGTCTATCGCCGCCTTAAATATATTCAACCTACCCAAGTTTGCTGCCGATACAAAGATGGGAGAAAAAGCAATGTGTGAGGAGGATACTAAAAATCTGAAAAAGGACATAGGCTAAATGAGTGGGCAAAAAGTTGACAGATGGAGTATAATGTTGGAAAGTGTGAGGTTATGCACTTTGGCAGAAAAAATCAAAGAGCAAGTTATTATTTAAATGGAGCAAATTTGCAAAGTGCTGCAGTACAGCGTGATCTGGGGGTAATTGTGCATGAAACACAAAAGGTTAGTATGCAGGTACAGCAAATGATCACGAAGGCCAATGGAATCTTGGCCTTTATTGCAAAGAGGATGGAGTATAAAAGCAGGGAAGTCTTGCTATAGTTATACAGGGTATTGGTGAGGCCACATCTAGAATACTACGTACAGTTTTGGTTTCCATATTTAAGAAACTATATATTTGCTTTGAAGACAGTTCAGGGAAAGTTCACTAGTTTGATCCTGGAGATGAGGGGGTTGACTTATATGGAAAGGTTGAGCAGGTTGGGCATCTACATTTTGGAATTCAGAAGAATAAGAGGTGATCTTACCGAAACGTATAAGATTATGAGGGGGCTTGATAAGGTGGATGCAGAGAGGATGTTACCACTGATAGGGGAGACTAGAACTAGGGGGCATAATCTTAGGATAAGGGGCCGCCCATTTAAAACTGAGATGAGGAGGAATTTCTTCTCTCAGAGTGTTAAAAATCTGTGGAATTTGCTGCCTCAGAGAGCTGTGGAAGCTGGGTCATTGAATTAATTTAAGGCAGAGATAGACAGTTTCTTAACCAATAAGGAAATAAGGGGTTATGGGGAGCAGGCAGGGAAGTGAACCTGAGTCCAGGATCGGATCAGCCATGATCGTGTTAAATGGCAGAGCAGGCTCGAGGGGCCGTATGGCCTACTACTGCTCCTATTTCTTATGTTCTTATGTTCGTATTCAATGACCCAGCCTCCACAGCTCTCTGGGGCAGAGAATTCAATAGTTAGTTATCGTTAGTTATAATACAGTATTTATGGTATTAGACTTGGCAGATTGCAAGACATTTTTGGTCTTGCACAATAGAGTAGATTTTTGGCTGTGTGACTTATTGGCCAGAAATACTGAGATCTGATATGAAAGCTTACAGATTGTAAATGGTTCTTCCACACAACCCATTTAGTTCATTTGAAAAAAAATGATCGTTGCATTATACTTACATTTTAGGAGCATCTGAATATTTATTAAGATACTTGTTCTGATATCAGGTAATAAACTTGATAATTAGTCATGTATTGAAAAGTAGGTTTGGAGATCATCCTTCAAGGTTATGACAGGTACAGTAATATTGTCAGGATTTTTGAGGGAGTTTCAATTCAAAGTAATTTTGTAATCTTAGTTACAGAAGCAACTGGTGCTCAGTCAGCTAAATTTTTCTTAATTTTGCTTCCACTATTCTATCAGTAATTTATACTCAGTTAAACTTATATAAAATGTGGTATACATTTGGTGAAATAGCTGCTCCTGCCTTGTCAGCACATATGCTGTTCTGCCATTACATCTATACCCTTTATCAGAATAAATGCTTTCCTTTATTATTAATAGCAATTCTTGACATTTTCATCAGCAAGAAAAAGAAAGATGGAGCATTAGCTTGGACTACATTTAGCACAATTTGAATAAATTGAAAGTAAATGCTAATTGTTAGCATTCAGAGACGGCTACTTTGTGAGGACATCTGCCTATAATTAATCATCGAAGAGATGATTGGTGATTCATGCTTGGCTACTTTTTCTAAGAAATTTGTCATCTACCTTAGAGAGTAAAGGTGTGAGTAATACATTCCTTAAAAGTTAGAAATATAACTTCTTGCTGGGTCCACCTCTATTAAATAGAAATATGGAAAAAAATTATTAGATTGATGTTTACATAGAAACATAGAAAATAGGTGCAGGAGTAGGCCATTCGGCCCTTCGAGCCTGCATCACCATTCAATATGATCATGGCTGATCATGCATTTCAGTACTCCATTCCTGCTTTCTCTCCATACCCCTTGATCCCTTTAACCGTGAGGGCCACATCTAGCTCCCTTTTGAATATATCTAACGAACTGGCCCCAACAACTTTCTGTGGTGGAGAATTCCACATAGCCACAACTCCCTGAGTGAAGAAGTTTCTTCTCATCTCGGTCCTAAATGGCTTACCCTTATCCTTAGACTGTGACCCCTGGTTCTGGACTTCTCCAACATCGGGAACATTCTTCCTGCATCTAACCTGTCCAATCCCGTCAGAATTGTATATGTTTCTATGAGGTCCCCTCTCATTCTTCTAAATTCCATTGAATACAAGCCTAATCGATCCAATCTTTCTTCATATGTCAGTCCTATCATCTCGGGAATTAGTCCAGTGAACCTTTGCTGCACTCCCTCAATAGCAACAATGTCCTTCCTCAGATTAGGAGACCAAAACTGTACACAATATTCAAGGTGTGGCCTTACTAAGGCCCTGTACAACTGTAGTAAGACCTCCCTGCTCCTATACTCGAATCCTCTCGCTATGAAGGCCAACATGCCATTTGCCTTCTTCATCACCTGCTGCGCCTGTCATCATAGGCAGTCCCTTGAATGAGGATAATTTGCTTCCACATGAGTTCACAGGTGATTCGATGAAGGACCCGATGCTCCAGTCCTGAACACCAATTGAGAGGGTGGAAGATGCCTGTGCGTGGATTTTTTTTAATGTGTGGTGACCGTTGCTCACCAGCCACCACACGGGCTTGACAAAGCTAGGCCTTTATCCAGTGGCAAGGGTTAACCAGGATGACTGGAGACCTGCTCTGCTGCATGGACCTAATGTGCACATATATTGCAGTGTGGACAGGCCCGTACTGCCCCTGGGCCCTCGGCTCTTCTGGGCCACCTAACTTAGTGTTGTCAGTAAGCTTGAGTACACCTGTATGCCAACCTTCAATGATTGATATACCGTGACACCCAGGTCTCGTTGCACTTCCCCCTTTACCAATCTGTCACCATTCAAATAATAATTAGCCATCCTGTTTTTAACCACCAAAGTGGATAACCTCACATTTATCCACATTATACCCCATCTGCCATGTATTTGCCCACTCACCTAACCTGTCCAAGTCACCCTGCAGCCTCTTAGCATCCTCCTCACAGCTCACGCTGCCACGCAGCTTAGTGTCATCTGCAAACTTGGAGATATTACATTCAATTCCTTCATCTAAATCATTAATGTATATTGTAAATAGCTGGGGTCCCAGCACTGAACCTTGCAGTACCCCACTAGTCACTGCCTACCATTCTGAAAATGATCAGTTTATTCCTACTCTCTGCTTCCTGTCTGCCAACCAGTTCTCTATCCACGTCAGTACATTACCCCCAATACCATGTGGTTTAATTTTGCACACTATTCTCTTATGTGGGACCTTGTCAAAAGCCTTTTGGAAGTCTAACTACCCCACATCCACTGGCTCCCCCTTGTCCACTCTACTAGTTACATCCTCAAAAATTCCAGAAGATTTGTCAAGCATGATTTCCCTATCATAAATCCATGCTGACTTGGACTGATCCTGTCACTGCTTTCCAAATGCGCTGCTATTATATCTTTAACAATTGATTCCAACATTTTCCCCACCACCGATGTTAGGCTGACCGGTATTTAATTCCCTATTTTCTCTCTTCCTCCTTTTTTAAAAAGTGGGGTTACATTAGCTACCCACCAGTCAACAGGAACTGATCCAGAGTCTATAGAATGTTGGAAAATGACCACCAATGCATCCACTATTTCTAGGAGCACTTCCTTAAGTACTCTGAGATGCAGACTATCAGGCCCTGGGGGTTTATCAGCCTTCAATCCCATCAATTTCCCTAACAAAATTTGCTGACTAATAAGGATTTTCTTTACTTCCTCCTTCTCGCTAGACTCCCATTCCCCTAGTATTTCCGGAAGATTATTTGTGTCTTCCTTAATGAAGACAGAACCAAAGTATTTGATCAAATGGTCTGCCATTTTTTTGTTCCCCATTATGACTTCATCTGATTCTGACTGTAAGGGACCTACATTTGTCTTCACTAATCTTTTTCTCTTCACATATCTGTAGAAGCTTTTGCAGTCAGTTTTTATGTTCCCTACAAGTTTACTCTCATATTCTATTTTTCCCCTCCTAATTAAACTCTTTGTCCTCCTCTGCTGAATTCTAAATTTCTCCCAGTCTTCAGATTTGCTGCTTTTTTTGACCAATTTATATGCCTCTTCCTTGGATTTAACACTATCCCTAATTTCCATTATAAGCCACGGTTGAGCCAGCTTCCCCGTTTTATTTTTACGCCAGACAGGGATGTACAATTGTTGAAGTATCCTTGAATAAAAAACTGAAATAAATACAATGATAAGTGAGCTGTATGGGGAAAACATACACACGTACCACCTGGTTCTATTCATATAATATGGTACTCTTTTCAACAACTAACAATAGATAAGTTACCTAGCAGAAACTCAACAACTCAATGAACCAGAGTCTATCTAATTTCACAGGTCTACTGGGAATGCGGATAGAGTAAGGAAATGTCAGTAGGAGGAAGTCATTAAGGAAACCTCAGTAAGATTAGGCCCCCACAGGACATGTATGGGTGTCAATTCCACCTGCTCGAGTAAAATAGTCTACCTTTAATAGCATCACCTACCCTGTCATGTTAATTCTACCTGCAAGAAAGAGTCTAGTGAATTCAGAAGTGATGTATGCTTCAGGTCAAACATCCTTCCTTTCTCTGACTTCAATCACAAAAAATAACTGTATTTGTTCAGTGACAAATGAATATAGCCATATAAACATTTTGAGAATATAGAATCTAAAATATTGTGTTCTTTTCAAGGTGAACACGAGGATATAATATGATTTAAGAAGAATTGTTGTTTTAGATATTGTGGCCTATATTTTCTGCTCTGGTCTAAGTTTAACAGACAAGACATAAAGTGATGGATTTTGAGTATGTGCGATAGTACAAAAACTTAGCGGGCTGCATTTTCGGCTTTTTGGATTTCGGGGCGTTAATGACGATGGGGCAGTCCTTGGTACTGCCTGGAAAAAGTTTGCATCTCAGTCTTCAAAATTGGGCAGCTGGGCCCTGAGTGTGTGGCGGAGAGCTAAGGGAGGCGTTGCACACCTCTCTTAGGGCGCGAGGCCGGTTGAGCATTCAAAAATCCTAAGCTAAGCAGCCGGCCTCAGTGCGCTCTAAGAGAGGCCTGGGATGAAAAAAAAACACCAAAAATATTCTCAATACATAGCCCATGCTACTACAAAATAAATAAAAGAAAAAACAATCACACTTAACTGAGGTCAACATTACTTACCTCACTGCAGCTACTATAGGTCGGACCGCCCGCTTTCACAGCCGTGACTGCAATGTGGTCCCAGCAGGGCGCTCTACACAGTGCTACTGGTTGGGTGGGGGTCAGAAATCGATCCGGTATTACAACCAGGGGCATTGCACACTGGCTCGCCTTTTCCAGATGGTAATGCTCCGTGCCCCGTCGAAACTGGCTCCGAAAACCCCGGCGGGTCACAGGAAGATAACCGCACGCCCAGAAGAGCTCACCAGTGCCATTGCCTTCCCTCTGGGTTGAAAACAGAGGCAGCCAAGTGCAGAAAATCCAGCCGATAAAGAGCAAGAGGATAAAAGAGGTAATCTGAGTGTGGAGGCGGAAGATGTGGGTATGGTTCATAATGAATACTTTGTGCCTGTCTTCACAAAAGAAAGGGATGCTACAGAGGAATTAAAGAGGAGGAGTATGAAATATTAAATGAGATAAACATATTAAGAGGAAATATTAAAGGGATTTAGCATTTTTGAAAGTAGCTAAATCACCAGGCCCAGATGAAATGTATCCCAGGCTGTTGAGAAAAGAAAGGGAGGAAATAACAGAGGCTCTAACCATCATTTTCCAATCCCCTCTGGCTATAGGTGTGGTACTGGAGGACTGCTAATGGCGTACCGTTGTTTAAAAAGTGAGAAATGGATAGACCGAGTAATTAGAGGCCAGTCAACCTAACCTCAGTGATGGGCAAATTATTGGAAAACATTTGAGGGACGGTATTGTCATTTAAAAAGGTGCAGATTAATCATGGATTTGGGAAGGTCATGTCTGACTAACTTGATTTCATTTTTTGAGGAGGTAACAAGTCAATGAGGCTACCACATTTGGTTTAGTCTACATGGATTTTAGCAAGACTTTTGATAGGGTTCCACATAGCAGACTGTTCATGAAAAGTAAAAGTAAAAGTCACGCAAGGGAAAGTGGCAAGTTGGATCCAAAATTGTCTCAGTAGCAGGAAGCAAAAAGTAATGGTTGATGGGTGTTTTTGTGACTGGAAGGCTGTTTCCAGTAGGGTTCGGCAGGGCTCAGTATGAAGTCCCCTGCTTTTTGTGGGTATGTATCAATGATTTAGACTTCAATGTAGGGGGCATGATTAAGAAGTTTGCAAATGATACAAAAATTGGCCTTGTGGTTAATGCATTATGAAGTGGTGCCTGCAGCCGCATCTGTAGGCAGTGTGATGGCATAGAGTGGCCACTAACATTGCAGTCACGGCTGCATCTGTGCTTTTCTGTACAATCCACCACTGGAGACCATGGCCTCATGAAGTCAAAAAAACATAGTGGTGAGTAAAGTAGCAGACTTCTGTGAGGTTTTTAATTCTCTCCTTTTAAGCTTTTTCTAAATGAATCAACGCTGGCTTTGACTGTTCTTTTAAAACTTTGCACTTCAAAGCATCAATGTGAATCTTCTTGATGGTGCTCTTATTGTGTCAATGGCCTGTGTCACTAAAGCTGTCATACAAGTGCGCTGATGTTGGTTCCAATATATGCACTGCCGTAAGTGTGGTGTAAGTGCTTGCTCAACATATTCTATGTATTGCACCATCCATTGTTGGAAAGCTGGCATACCAGAGTGAGTGTTCTGAAGCAACTCACGAGAGGCTGGCAGGATCCCAGACTTCCATCTAAGACCAGCTGGGCTCTTCACAACCACCTGTTCTGCTACATCTTCATCACTTGTGACCCGTGTCTTACCTTGTGCTGTTTTATTCACATCGCTAAATAATGGACATGAGTTGTTTATATCTGGGCTACTGCTCACAGTGGGTGATGACACTTCATACTCTACTGACTGGTACTGTACTGAGGCTAATTTCAGCACTTGGTAGGCTGTGCTTTGTGAAGCGAGCAACTGAGACATTATTAGTACCTAATTACACTTATCCATTCAGGCCATTAGTTTTTCTATACCTGTATGCAGTCAGACATTGATGTATTATATGGTGCCTTCGCTGGGAGCATGCGGAAGCCAAGCGGATTGAACGTACGACAAATCAAGCACCCCACCCACCCGTCCCTTCAACCACAGTTTGCCCCACCTGTGGCAGAGACTGTAGATCCCGCATTGGCTCATCAGTCACCTTAGAACTCATTTTATGTGGAAGCAAGTCATCCTTGACTCCGGGGGACTGCCTAAGAAGAAGAATTATATGGTGCATTGTATAGAATGTACATTTAATATAGTGCATACCTTGTGGTCTGTCAGCATTCCCAATCTCCTGCACTTTCCAGTACCTCTACTTTAATCTGCATGTAATATCTTTTCACAACATGGCCTACCATGTGCTCTCCTTTTGCGAGTGATACTGGGACCTAGAGGGTTAAATTATGAGGCCAAATTGAATTACCGTGGCTTGTTTTCTCTTGAGTGTAGAAGATTCAGGGGTGATCTGATCGAGATGTTTATAATATTAAATGGATTTGATAGGGTCGATATGGAGAAACTATTTCCTCTCAGGGGGGAATCAAGAATAAGGGGACATAATGTTAAAATTAGAGCTAGGCCATTTGGGAGCAAAATCAGGAAGGACTTTTTCACACAAAGGGTCATAGAAATCTGGAACTCGGTCCTCCAAAAGGCAGTGGATGCTGGTTTAATTGGATCTTTCAAAACTGTGAGAGACAGATTTTTGTTAGGTAAAGGTATCAAGGGATATGGAACAAAGGTGGGCAAATGGAGTTGAGGTGCAGATCAGCTGTGATCTAATTGAATGGCAGAGCATGCTCGTGGGGCTAAATGGCCTACTCCTGTCCTATAATGGCCTAGAATTTGCGGTCAGAGTCTTCCTGTGGGTGGATGCCTCCAATCGCAAAAATTTCTATGAAAGTACCTGTTGTTCCTGGAGTTTCGGAGACTTCTGATCCTGGGCCTTTATGTGAAGGACTGTTTGGAGGCCCACATATCCCAGCAGCATATACGCTTCTTACGCATCAATTAGATCACGTGGGCTGGCCTAACCAATCACCATAAGTATGAATAGGAATACCCCCCCAAAACACACAAGCAGGTATAATAAATTATAAAAAAACATATTTAAAATTAATCAAAATGGAATTTAATTAATTATTTAAAACAAAAATGTAATTTTTTGAAAAATAAATGGACATATTTTAAAGAGTCTAAAAATAAATTTATAGGATTTTTGGGGCTGGATTTTCAGCTCGCTCGCACCTCAGTTAACGGTACGGAAGGGCAGTAAAGGGTGTTTGTAGGCATTACATGGAGCATCCAGTTTTACCGCCCGGCCAGCAAATTCAGCTCATGGTTTGTAGCAATGCAAAAACTTAATGCCCTGCCCTCTAGTTTCACTGAGATTGTGACATCAATCGTCGTGCAACGCACCATTAGAGCCTCAGATGCAAAATTAGGCCCTAATGCCTCATTAAACGCCCACCCCAGGAAGCGTTTGAAAAACCAGGCATTCCCAGGGTGCAGCGGGCGGTCTTGGTGATGTATTTAAATGGAGGGATGAGGATCCTACATCACAGGTCGCAGGTCACATTGACTGCAATGGTTATGCACATCATGCTGCGTGAAGCTCCAACTTGTTATCTGCCATTACAGTGTCCTTACATCGTCTGTGAGAGAATTTAATGGGGGCAGAACTAGTTCGACAGTGTATTATTCTGCATGCTATTGCCAGGCGGCGTCAAGCTAGAAGAAGGACTCTTGACCATATGAGCCCATGGATGAGGAGAGGCCAAAGATGTCTGGGGAGGAGGGCTTACCCCCCACGGGTTTACAGGCACCAACCCTCATACCTCCAGCTCTCTGAGGAGCAGTGTGTGAGAAGGCTGTGCTTCAGAAAGAAAGTGCTGACAGAGATATGCCATCTCCTACAGGCAGACCCATGCCTGCACCACTCTGGAGGCAGCCTTAAATACTCCCCTCAGCAGATGTTCAAATTCATTGTGGTGTGTTGCATGTTGCACAACTTGGCCATCATGAGGGGCCAGGCATTGCCAGTGAGGATTGCATGGCCACCTTAGAAGGAGGAGGACAACGAAGAGGAGCCTGGCAAAGCCCCCATTGCATAGCCACAAAATCCATGGGGGAGACAGCGTGGAGATGTTGCCAGAACAAGAGTCACACGTCACCAACTCATAATGGACCAGTTCTCCTAAATGGAGGAAACCGAGGGATGGAGCTAATACTGGACACACTATGAGCCCCCATAAAGGCACATCTCCGGTGAACGATGAAATGATACACAAGATACCAAGGATGAATCACAAATTTTACTGCAACAAAGTAACAAAAACTCCCCCCACTAAAATAAAACCATACACTATACAATGTTATGTTGCAGGGCACTGAACAACAATGAAGTTCCTTAAATTAACAAAACTTTTTTAACGCCATGATTTTCAGCTGCTGTGCAAAAACTTCCTTGTGTAAGGCCTGATTTTGAACCTCCAATCATGGAACCTAATTTTCTGTCGAATTTAGCAGACAAGGGTGCAAACTTTTTCCATGCCCCAAAATCTCAAAAGCCGAAAATCCATCCCTAAATGTTTAAATATTGAAAAATAATTATTATTCTGTGCTTTAAAAGTCTTACCCTGATAAAAGCAAGCATTACGCCTGCCTTTATCAGTCATAAACATTTCAAGGGCATTCGCTGGGCAGGAGTTGGGCAAATAGTTCAACTCTCCACCCATCCAGGCCCTTTACTTTCAGATGTGGTAAATCTGTCAAGAGGATTCTTGACAGATTTGGGTTTAGCCTAAACCTGGAACTTGTGCGGCATCTACAGGCGCCTGTGCACCTCGTATGCGCCCGTAGGGTCCGCAAATTCGGGGCCATTATGTTCCCATATTCCTTGCTCCATTGTTCAATGCAAGTTTGATTTTTAATTGTAAGAGCAGTGTGAAATAATAACAGATTGATATACCAGTTGGCGTGACAATCAATGATTCATTTTTCTGTAACTATTTAATTCATAAAACTTTTTAAAAGTGCCATTTAAAACTGTCCAATATGTCCCTCACATCATTAAGAAAAGGGGATTTTCTTGCTTTTCCTTGGATATTTTTTCAAGCTGTGGAGCTTTTTGTGCACCTTTCCCAGGTCTGCATGATGATGGATCTTGGGTTCACCCTGTTGGTAATTTCCTGCCAGCTCCAGACTGAAAATCACAGCATGTCTCTCAAGTGCACTGTCCACTGAGAGGATCCAAATTCAGGTCTTTTGCTTCACGGAATCTCTGCTCAGCCATTCCACTCATGATTTATGTATTCCACTTCTGGATAAGTTATAATTAGTCATTTACAGCAGCTAAATTATGATTTATATGCTTAGAAAGTGTGAAAACAACTTTATTGCACATGGATTCTCATTGCGTGGTTTGCTCCTACTAACACTAGCGGATGCTCAAATCATGGGGAGCACGCAAGCAAAATGGCACCCTGTGGGCCATCTTAAAACTGTTTGCTAAATTTTACAAAATACAGATTATTGACCTGTTAGCCACTAAAAGATGAAAATAGGTCAAATTCAATTAATTTTGATTCAGTTAGCTTCACCCCATGTTATGGTAAAAAGAAAATAGATGGGAATCCCAGATGGTTGCCGTGCATGTTTTTGGACTGTGTCCACTGAAAGGGATTTAAGAGATGAGCAAACCTACTGTAGCATCTGTGCAAGATACTGTCCAGCAGTCGGTCTTGAACATAGGTGGTGGCTATGGATGTGTTTTGTTCTTCTTAACTGGCTCATATAGAGGTTATTTCTATAAATCCTGTTAATTTTAGCACCCTCATGGTTCAGTTGGTAAAGCAGCAATAGTAGGAGTGAGCCATGCAGACCAGGAAGGCCCCAGGTTCATTCCCTGGTTTGTCAATTAGCTCATCTCAGCCAGAATGGTGCTGGGGAGTTGAATTTGGTCTTAGGAACTCTTCGGGGTGGGGTTAAATATCAAGCACAGTTCTCACTCTAATAACAGCTGCTAGATAATGCACATAGATGGGACTGTGTTGATTATGCTGCATTCCATAGCTGAACAGTCTGCCAACACTGACTGGGGCAAAATTGGACTGTGCCCCGATTGGGGGTAGTGATCAGCTGGGGCCAGGACTTTCTATGCCCGGCGCAGAAGTCCCGCCCCCGTTGCTGAATTAGACCTGCCGCCACTCTAAGGAAGTGGAACGCAATGTTGCGTGTTCCACTTTCTTTGGGGCGGTTCCCGGGGTGCTACTCAGGTGAGGACTGCAGCACCGAGTGGATGCTCCGTGTGGCGCTGACGCACTTCAACGTCTCTCCCCTTCGCTTAAAGGGAGGTCCCTGCACACTCTGCAAGGCCTCTGATGGCCTGCACTAGGCAGGGCTGTGTGGAACCAAGCCAAAATAGAGTGCTGGGCTGCACGATGGCAGCCCAGACCATGCTAGGCAGCATATACTGGAGCCGACCTGAGAGTCGGCAAACCAGCAAAGATGGCGGCGCAGGGTGCTCGTGCCCTCTTTAAGTCCCACCACGAGAACGAATGTCGGCCAGCTTCACGGCTCGCGAAGCTGCCGTTGGCATCCAGTCACGCTAGCCTCCCGCCCCGTGGGGCGGCAAATGGTCGGTGCGGGGCAGTGAGAGGGTCGCCACGTCATCGGCGGTTGTGCGGCGGCCCCAGGGCGCTATCTGCGGTCAATTTCCCAGGAGCCGGTCACGCCCCCACTCTTCCATCCAGTTAGTGCTCCCGGAGGCACTAATGGGCCTCTTTAAAATAAAAGGGGAAATTTCACCCCCCATTGTCTATGCTTATGTGAAAAATAATCAATTTAGAAAGGTACCAGAGAATCACCAGCAACAGTGGAACAGTACTACAACATGGTTCAGTAGTTTAGGAGAGGAGGCAGAAACAAAGGGAGAGGGGAGAACAGGACCGGAATTTAATTTTCAATGTATCTGGGGCTTAGGATCAGTGCAAGATTTCTTTACCTAGGAAATTGGTGAGGAAGCCTCTTCCGCCCCAAAATTGACACAATTATGTTTGTGAAGGCCTGCCGAATACCCACAGAGCCAATAGAAATGAGGGCAAGTGGCACTAGCATACCAAAATAATGGAAGTTGCACTTGCAGTGCAACAAAGTAACTTAGAATTGGTCTATAAGGCTTACCTGCTGCTGGCTAACATTGGCCAAAGTGAGAAAGCTTTGAGCCTCGAGACTGCCAAAACTTTGAGTGCAGATTACTGGAGTATTTTTCTTGCCTGTCTGCCTATGGGATAAAGAGACCCCTGGAATATTTTCCCCTCCCACACACAATGAGAGGTTCTCTGGATCATATATGGAATTTTCTTTGTTTGTCATTATGATGGAGGAGGAGCAAGAGAGGATGGAGGACGGAGGAGCATAAGAAGAGGAAGCAGCTTCAATATATTAATCCCCCCGCCCCCCCCACCACCACCCCCGCACACCCCACAAAGAATTTACAGGCAATACAGGTCCTATGAAAGACTTAGTGAAAAGCTCATTGTTATAAAAGTGTGTTTCACCAAAGAGGCTACTGAATGAACACTTGCAACCATGGTCATCTGCCCACATATCGCCCTCTGTTGCTATGAAGGTCATGCTTGCAATTATGTCACACTGGGTCATTCCAGGAAACCATGGGGGATTTCAGCAATATCAGCCAAGGTGCTGTCCACAGATGTATTTATCAGGTAGCTGACACACATTTCTGACAGCTAGCAAATTCATCCAGTTTGATATTACAGCATGACAGCAACAAGATAGGGCCATCTACTTTTATGAGGTTGCACTTTCACTGTCTTGATAGGTTAGGAGGGGTGTTGCAATATGTACCAACTCATGTGTTCTGCATTGTTGAAGCCTGTTACACCCTGCAATTTTGCAATCCAAAAAGGCCTGGACATGGGCACTCCTAAGGAGGTGGCCCTAGCTACTTTGGAGGTAGAACTGTATGGAGGAGAGCATCAAGATGACTGTCAGTCTGAGGACTCCACAGTGCCTGCTGAAAGAGTCATCAGAGCACTACTGATTAGTGAAGTGTTCTCATCTGTTTAACCCAATCTACCTTTGTCATCACTGCATATCCCACAAAGGACAATTCCTTCTATCCAATACCCATCCTGAAATATCACAGCATATCAGACCTATTTGGCCCTACGTGACCATGATTGAATGAGTTGGTCCAAAATAAGTGCATCATTTACTGTATAACTCTAATAGCCATGAATAACAAAGCACATCCTAAATTCACATTGTCCTTTAATGCAACAAACTCCGAAATGAACAAAGCCAACCTAATCTTTCCGCACGTCATGCTTCTCATAGCTGTCTAAACATGCCCTCTTTCTCCTATTCTAGTGTTTCTTGTAGGTGTAGACTGAGGACCAGTATTGCGAGAGGTGATTGATTGCTCCTGCACTACTAAAAATGTCAGCTGATGGCAGCTTTCTCTTGGGTGCTGGTGCATCTCTGGGCCTTGTGATTGGGCAGTCTTCTGATCCCTTCTATGTGCCACTGGCATGGTGCTTGGAGGAGAAGACTGAATGTTTGGCAAATGCTACTAAGAGAACTGGCAGCCTCATGTAGGTCTATCCCAGCCATTGCCATTCCAGTAGATCCTGGCAGTTATCAGATCTTGAAAGCTCTGAGATAAAATAGGCTGCATCCTGGCCACGGGGGACTGGAAGCGTGGGTGTGGTTTAATGTTTCCCCTACTGCTACCGGAGCTGTCTGTGCTTTATTGTAGGAGGGGGTACCAACTTGGCCTGGGACACTACTTAGTTGGAGGGTTGCTGCAGATTTCAATGAAGCTGTTATGCATTTCATTGATGCCTGCAATGAAGAAAAAGGAAGCGATGCCATTGTGTTACTTTGCCTGTCCTTGTCAGGTTATTGGACTCCTTGTGGCACTAGTCTGTAGTTCTGGGGGTGAGCGAGGTGGAAAGCAGGACCAGTGGCACCTCCTGTTACACGGCAAAGGAGACATGTTTCTCCAAAGGAGACCCAGCAGTCTTTCTCTCTCCTTAAAATCTTCTCGAGCAGGATTTGGAGGTTCGCCTCACTGAAATTATGTGCTCTTTTGTGTCTTTTTATAATGCCTTATTTGCTCATCTTTGTCAAAAGCTCCAGTGAAAGATATTCTTGAAAAGTGTAATAAAATCTCACATGCACCATCCAGTCCATCTACCTGACAGTCAATTCACTGACCCAAGCACTTTCCTACTGATCTGCTGCTCCCTCTCCCCTCCGGAAATACTAGGGGACCGAGAGTCTAGTGAGAAGGAGGAACTGAAGAAAATCCTTATTAGGCGGGAAATTGTGTTAGGGAAATTGATGGGATTGAAGGCCGATAAATCCCTGGGGCCTGATAGTCTGTATCCCAGAGTACTTAAGGAAGTGGCCCTAGAAATAGTGGATGCATTGGCGATCATTTTCCAACAGTCTATCGACTCTGGATCGGTTTCTATGGACTGGAGGGTAGCTAATGTAACACCACTTTTTAAGAAAAGAGGGAGAGGGAAAACGGGTAATTATAGATCGGTTAGCCTGACATCAATAGTGGGGAAAATGTTGGAATCAATTATTAAAGATGAAATAGTAGCACATTTGGAAAGCAGTGATGGGATCGGTCCAAGTCAGCATGGATTTATGAAAGGGAAATCCTGCTTGACAAATCTTCTAGAATTTTTTAAAGATGTAACTAGCAGAGTGGACAAGGGAGAACCAGTGGCTGTGGTGTATTTGGACATTCAAAAAGCTTTTGACAAGGTCCCACACAAGAGATTGGTGTGCAAAAGTAAATCACATGGTATTGGGGGTAATGTACTGATGTGGATAGAGAATTGGTTGGCAGACAGGAAGGAGAGAGTCGGGATAAATGGATCCTTTTCAGAATGGCAGGCAGTGACTAGTGGGGTGCCACAGGGCTCAGTGCTGGGACCCCAGCTATTTACAATATACATTAATGATTTGGATGAGGGAATTGAGAGTAATATCTCCAAGTTTGCAGATGACACTAAACTGGGTCACAGTGTGAGCTGTGAGGAGGACGCTAAAAGGCTGCAGGGTGACTTGGATAGGTTAGGTGAGCGGGCAAATGCATGGCAGATGCAGTATAATGTAGATAAATATTAGGTTATCCACTTTGGTGGCAAAAACACGAATGCAAAATATTATCTGAATGGTGGCAGATTAGGGAAAGGGGAGGTGCAATGAGACCTGAGTGTCATGGTACATCAGTCATTGAAAGTTGGCATGCAGGTGGTGAAGAAGGCAAATGGTATGTTGGCCTTCATAGCTAGGGGATTTGAGTATAGGAGCAGGGAGGTCTTGCTGCAGTTGGTACAGCACCTGAGTGAGGCCTCACCTGGAATATTGTGTTCAGGTTTGGTCTCCTAATTTGAGGAAGGACGTTCTTGCTATTGAGGGAGTGCAGTGAAGGTTCACCAGACTGATTCCCGGAATGACAGGACTGACATATGAGGAGAGACTGGATCAACTGGCCTGTATTCACTGAAGTTTAGAAGGATGAGAGGGGATCTCATGGAAACATATAAAATTCTGACGGGACTGGACAGGTTAGATGCAGGAAGAATGTTCCCGATGTTGGGGAAGTCCAGAACCAGGGGACATAGTCTAAGGATAAGGGGTAAGCCATTTAGGACTGAGATGAGGAGAAACTTCTTCACTCAGAGAGTTGTTAACCTGTGGAATTCCCTACCGCAGAGAGTTGTTGATGCCAGTTCATTGGATATATTCAAGAGGGAGTTAAGTATGGCCCTTATGGCTAAAGGGATCAAAGGGTATGGAGAGAAAGCAGGAAAAGGGTACTGAGGTGAATGATCAGCCATGATCTTATTGAATGGCGGTGCAGGCTCAAAAGGCCGAATGGCCTACTCCTGCACCTATTTTCTATGTTTCTATGTTTCTACTAGTGCCACTTTCAGCCAGGCTTTATTTTTTAAAGGCTGTTCTCTAATTTCTAAGAATATCAACACATTAGTCCTGTTTGACACATCATTTATGTTAGAAAGTTGCCAGTGGCTATTTCAATCAACTTATCCCACAAATCTGACAGTGCCAGCATTGCAGAGTTGGCACAAATCTGGACCAGTTTACAGCATGAATTTTGGGGCCTTTATAATTTAAACCAAATATCTTTAACCAAATAGGAACAAAATCTCAAACTGTGACATTGAGATATACTTCGTTATCAATGTTTATATAAAAAGTATTATATGAGCAGTTGTCAACATGGATTTATAATCAAAGTCATAAATAAACCATAATACCTTGAAGAAGTAACTAAATTGGTCATCTATCACTTAATGTAGTTCAAAAATTCAAACCTAGCTAAATGTATTTGATTTAAGCAGGATAAATTAGGATTTTGATTTACTATAATTTCTTCCCTTCAACACATAAGGTTGGAAATTCATGAAAAAACGCTACCACCGGTTTGCCGCCAAAAAAATTGCTATGACTCTGCCTATGATTTCCAGGTTGAAGATTCCTGAAAAAATGGGAAAAAATCCGCCCAGCGGGAAAAATCGGATTCGCGGTGTAAACCGCGATCCTCAGCAACTTTAGTCCAAGGCTGATTACCTGCGATTTGGGCTTAGGGAGGGGGAAAACACAAAAAATATTTTTCCAAAAAATAAAAAACCGCGAAACATTCACAATACCCTTTTCTAGTGAATCGCTGCAAAATAATTTATAAAAAAAACTTTAACTTACCTTGCTGCAGGATTTCATACCTACCGCCGTTCCAAGGGCTGCTCCAACAGGTTTTTCCTCTGCGTTTCTTTTCCCTCATCTACGGGTCACCACTGTGACCAAATTCAGGCGGAAGTGCTTTTTCCAGTTTTGCACGACGGCAGTCCGCTCCTCAGTGGTATTTCAAAACCGCCTGAAGATTTCAATGAATTTCCCGCCCCACCGTTTTCCACCCAAAACAACGAAATACTGCCGAAAAACGCGGCGAAAGGTTGATGAATTTCCAGCCCATAGCATTGTGCATTGGAAAATGGGTCTAAAGCCCAGGTGTGCAGATTTGTGCTCCTACACCTCAAGCATGTGTTCACAGATGTGTGTGTGAGTGATACGGCTGCAACATAGGGCAAACAAATTTAGGAGCAGGAGCCTTATTTCAGTAATGAAATAAGGCCTGTGCTTATTTCAAGCAGTCACCAGGGCCACCTAAAAAGAGGCCCCACCAAGCTACCAGTGACTTGAACTCATGTGCAGATTGGATGTGGGCCCCTGCACTGGCTATTGTTGTGCTTATTTAGGCCCATACAATATCAAATTTAGACCCCAATGGTGCAGAATCAGATAGACAAAACTAGCTTATTAGTGACTATTTTTAGTCCTAAAATTCCTAAAGTATCTCTCAATACAGTTATTTTATAATATAATGTTAATCATCTCCTGTATAAAATCTGTTCCAACCTGCCTTTTGGTCTATGTCCATTTTAGTGTAAATCACAATAACCAACATATATAATCAGTTTATTTCAACTAAAATAGTTAAATAGTTAAATCCATTGTGATATAGTTAATATGTCTATGGTTGAAAGTTCAAGTCAAAATGAATTATTTACATTTTTGTCTCTTATGTGTTACAGGTTGAACTTCCCTTATCCGGCACCCTTGGGACCTGGCCTATACCGAATGAGAGATTTTGCCGAATGAGGGGAGGTCATTGGCCTGAGGGGAGGTGGGGGAGGCGGCCCAGGGTAAGGGGGAGTGGAGGAGGTTGACCAAGGTCAGGGGAGAAGAGGTCGCCCGAGGTCGGGGGGCGGGGAGGAGGTCGCCCGAGGTCGGGGTGGGAGGGAGAAGGTCGGCGGCTCTAGCTGGCCCAGTCGGCCCCGAGAGGTATCGGTGGGCCAGCGGGCCCCGAGAAGTGCCGTGAGCCGGTGGGCCCCGAGAAGTGCCGTGAGCTGGCGGGCCCCGAGAAGTGCCGTGAGCTGGCGGGCCCCGAGAAGTGCTGTGAGCTGGCGGGCCCCGAGAAGTGCCGTGAGCCGGTGGGCCCCGAGAAGTGCCGTGAGCTGGCGGGCCCCGAGAAGTGCCGTGAGCTGGCGGGCCCCGAGAAGTGCCGTGAGCTGGCGGGCCCCGAGAAGTGCTGTGAGCTGGCGGGCCCCGAGAAGTGCCGTGAGCCGGCGGGCCCCGAGAAGTGCCGTGAGCCGGCGGGCCCCGAGAAGTGCCGTGAGCCGGTGGGCCCCGAGAAGTGCCGTGAGCCGGCGGGCCCTGAGAAGTGCCGTGAGCCGGCGGGCCCCGAGAAGTGCCGTGAGCCGGCTGGCCCCGAGAAGTGCCGTGGGCCAGCGGGCCCCGGGAAGTGCTGTGAGCCGGCGGGCCCCGAGAAGTGCTGTGAGCCGGCGAGCCCCGAGAAGTGCTGTGAGCCGGTGGGCCCCGAGAAGTGCCGTGAGCCGGCGGGCCCCGAGAAGTGCTGTGAGCCGGCGGGCCCCGAGAAGTGCTGTGAGCCGGCGGGCCCCGAGAAGTGCTGTGAGCCGGCGAGCCCCGAGAAGTGCTGTGAGCCGGTGGGCCCCGAGAAGTGCCGTGAGCCAGCGGGCCCCGAGAAGTGCTGTGAGCCGGCGGGCCCCGAGAAGTGCTGTGAGCCGGTGGGCCCCGAGAAGTGCTGCGAGCCGGCGGACCCCGAGAAGTGCTGTGAGCCGGCGGGCCCCGAGAAGTGCTGTGAGCCGGCGGGCCCCGAGAAGTGCCGTGGGCCGGCGGGTCCGAGAAGTGCCGTGGGCCGGCGGGTCCGAGAAGTGCCGTGGGCCGGCGGGCCCCGAGAAGTGCCGTGAGCCGGTGGGCCCCGAGAAGTGCCGTGAGCCGGCGGGCCCCGAGAAGTGCCGTGGGCCGGCGGGCCCCGAGAAGTGCTGTGAGCCGGCGGGCCCCGAGAAGTGCCGTGGGCCAGCGGGCCCCGAGAAGTGCCGTGAGCCGGTGGGCCCCGAGAAGTGCCGTGGGCCGGCGGGTCCGAGAAGTGCCGTGGGCCGGCGGGTCCGAGAAGTGCCGTGGGCCGGCGGGCCCCGAGAAGTGCCGTGAGCCGGTGGGCCCCGAGAAGTGCCGTGAGCCGGCGGGCCCCGAGAAGTGCCGTGGGCCGGCGGGCCCCGAGAAGTGCTGTGAGCCGGCGGGCCCCGAGAAGTGCTGTGAGCCGGCGGGCCCCGAGAAGTGCCGTGGGCCAGCGGGCCCCGAGAAGTGCCGTGAGCCGGTGGGCCCCGAGAAGTGCCGTGAGCCGGCGGGCCCCGAGAAGTGCCGTGGGCCGGCGGGCCCCGAGAAGTGCTGTGAGCCGGCGGGCCCCGAGAAGTGCTGTGAGCCGGCGGGCCCCGAGAAGTGCCGTGGGCCAGCGGGCCCCGAGAAGTGCCGTGAGCCGGTGGGCCCCGAGAAGTGCTGTGAGCCGGCGGGCCCCGAGAAGTGCCGTGGGCCAGCGGGCCCTGAGAAGTGCCGTGAGCCGGCGGGCCCCGAGAAGTGCTGTGAGCCGGCGGGCCCCGAGAAGTGCTGTGAGCCGGCGGGCCCCGAGAAGTGCTGTGAGCCGGCGGGCCCCGAGAAGTGCCATGGGCCAGCGGGCCCCGAGAAGTGCCGTGGGCCGGCGGGTCCGAGAAGTGCCGTGGGCCAGCGGGCCCCGAGAAGTGCTGTGAGCCGGTGGGCCCCGAGAAGTGCTGTGAGCCGGCGGGCCCCGAGAAGTGCCGTGAGCCGGCGGGCCCCGAGAAGTGCCGTGGGCCAGCGGGCCCCGAGAAGTGCTGTGAGCCGGCGGGCCCCGAGAAGTGCCGTGAGCCGGCGGGCCCCGAGAAGTGCCGTGGGCCAGCGGGCCCCAAGAAGTGCCGTGTGCCGGTGGGCCCCGAGAAGTGCCGTGGGCCAGCGGGCCCCGAGAAGTGCCGTGGGTCGGCGGGCCCCGAGAAGTGCCGTGGGCCAGCGGGCCCCGAGAAGTGCCGTGAGCCGGTGGGCCCTGAGAAATGCCGTGAGCCGGCGGGCCCCGAGAAGTGCCGTGGGCCAGCGGGCCCCAAGAAGTGCCGTGGGTCGGCGGGCCCCGAGAAGTGCTGTGAGCCGGCGGGCCCTGAGAAGTGCCGTGGGTCGGCGGGCCCCGAGAAGTGCCGTGAGCCGGCGGGCCCCGAGAAGTGCTGTGAGCCGGCGGGCCCTGAGAAGTGCCGTGGGCCAGCGGGCCCCAAGAAGTGCCGTGGGTCGGCGGGCCCCGAGAAGTGCTGTGAGCCGGCGGGCCCCGAGAAGTGTCTGCATGCATCACCCGGCAGCCGCGAATGGTATCGGACGAGGGGTGGTGCCGGATATGGGAGTCCCCGATAAGAGAGGTTCAACCTGTATTAATTCTTAGCCAGATGACACTGCAACTACAGAGACCTTCCTTCCTGAAGCAAAAACAACATTTTAGTCCCTGCACAGACGTCATGAAAACATACCTCTTGCCAACTGAATTATGGATTAATGTACAGGTACATAGCAGGTCTGAGCTCCCATAGACTACTCCTCCCCTCCCCATCACATTGGCCAAAAATATGTTGACACAAAATATTCAAATGATAGGAATTTGAAATAATGACAGGTAACACACAAAGAACTGATAGCCTCTTTCAAGAGAAAAGACACGCCAATGGCGTAGAATCTAGGGTTCCTTGATCTCCCAACCTAACTTTGGCAAAAACTCTAGCGAAACGGCGTAAACTGCTGTTTATGCAGTTACTCTGAGGTTTCTATTGATCTGCCTATATTACAGAGGGAACTTGGGAGAAACCTCACCGAAAGGCTTGGATCCTCCTTCAGAAATCTATGTGGGTATTGTCGTGCATATCCGTTTAATATACTTGCCCTAGGCAGTTAGCAAAGGATTTGAATCTGGTTTTGAAACTGTTAAATTCATTTATGGAATACAAATATAAGTACTTTGCTTGGTGCATAGTTTTTCCTTCAAATATAATGTGTCCCAAATATTCCATGCTGGGGATGTCATTTTCTTTGGTTGCTACTGAGAGAACACAGTCGGTACTATTTCCACCCATCCAGTAAGTATTTAATTTTTTTTCAAAAACATGCCCACCATGCAAATCTGGTGTCCTCCTGTGCTTAGGATGACTCCAAACTATGATATTGTTTCAGAGAGATTCGTGTAGCAATTCGAATAAAATACGCTTAAAGACACTTTAGTGGTTATGGTGCTAGATGTGTACCCTCGAAGTTTGTGAGTTCAAATCTCACCATAGCAAGTTGGGTAACTGTTTTCAATAAATCTGGTAATTTGTGATCTGCTACAGGAATACAATGACCATAAAGCTGCTTTTTAACGGAAGAGAATCTGCCATCCTTACCTGATCCAGCCTAAAAGTGGCTCTGGTCATACTATTGGTTTACCAAGAGCAAACAAACAAAACAACTTCTATCAACCTCAATTTCTTAGGCAGGATTGCCAATAAAGCCTGGGGAAAGTAGCCACTTTTCCCTAATCACCAGTAAGAGTTCCTCGCTGCTTGTGCTTGGGACAGTGGATTAAAAGCTAAAAAAAATGAAAACTTGGTGGTAGCCCATTTTGTCCTAGCTATTTCTATTTTGAATACAGATGTTGCAATATATGATAGCTTGTGATTCATTAAAATTGTCTGGGCCAGGCCAATGTTAGCCTGTGCTGTCTTGTTATTAACGTTATTTTATTCCTCATATCTCATTATGCTACTGCAACTTGATTTATTAGTAGCATTTCTCCTAGCTGTATTTTCACTAAATTGAAAGTGAAAGTTGTTAAATTTAGAACTGGTGATTTAATCACTGTCATTAGCAGATTGGAAAATTATGGTCAACATTAGATCAGTATAAAACAAGCTTGCAAAAGGTTTCAAGCAAGGATTGGTTTACAACTATCCAGCTATTGTATTATGAGCAAGAAAAGGCAGAGATTTTTGATGTATTGACCAGAGTAAGCAGAGTTACAAACAGACACATAAAGGCCCTGATATTTACGAGGAGGTGGGGAGGGAGCGGGAGTTGGGAGGAAAACGTTTGCAGTTGGGAAACCTGGAAGAGCGGGTTTCCCTCAGATCCTGCCAAATTTAAGTGCAGGACCTGATCACCATTTTGGAGAACTGTTTCTTGGCTGCAACCAGCCAGATTCTGGGGAGGGTACAAAAATGCCTGGCTGTCGGGTGGGTAGGCCCGCGGCTCCAGGCCACACCTGGGGAGAGGAGATGAGAGCCAGAGAGATCGGAGAGCAGGGGAGAAGATCGTGGAAGAGGCCGGAGAGATCGAGGGAGAAGGGAAGAAGATCGTGGAGGGCCCATGGAGGACTTGGTGAGCCAAGAGGAGATTGCGGGCTACGGAAGACATAGAGATGGCATCGCACCATGGGGTGGGGGTGGTGGGGGTGGTGATGGGGGTTCAATCGCTGGGGATGTTAACAGGTTTGCTTGGTGGGCCAGGAAGAAGCACTCCTGCTCCACCTGGCACACAAGCAGTGCTTTAAAGGCACTTATCTACTTCCATCCAGCTGTCCTCGCCTCCTTTTAGCTGCCGGGTTTTCCATGGCCCGGGAAATCTGGCCAGGCAGCGTTGAAGCTGGAACAGAAAAAATCTGAGGTACACAGCCTCATTAAAATATTTAAATAAGGGATCCACCTCCTGGAAACTGGTTGGTCGCCCGCCCTATTGTCCCGCCTTTGTTAAAACTGGAAGTGGGCAGGTTCGAGGAGGGTTAGGGTCGGGTATGAAATGTTTTACATTTTTACCTCCCACCCGACCCAAACCCACCCGTTTTTGGGGGTTAAAATTTCCCCCAAATTGTCACCTCTTCTCCTTCATAATCTAAATCTCCCTGTAAAGAGCTCTTCATAATTTTAGGAAAAGTATCAATAATAAAAATAGACTACAAAATGTACTGTAGCAACATGGATTAGCAACCATTAACCATTTGGTATCTAATGAAATATAAAAATAACACAATAAAGGGGTGAAGCTAAAACCTTTTAGAAAAATTATATATTTCAATAGTTTAGTGATAATGGAACCCTCGACACACACTGCTGAATGGCACACAGTTGAGTGTGGAGAAATTCAGTTGCCTTTTCTTCCACAAATTGACAGTGACACTTGTCTTTTTTTCTGCTTGTTTCCATATTACTTTGGACAGGATTCCTAGTAAAATTGGTCCCAGCTGGGACACATTATTCAAAGTGCTTGATTGCAACAGTATTTTACAACACTGTAACCTGGATAATGTATTCGTAAAAGATTTTGGGTGAGAAACCTAGCTATAATAAAGTCAGCAGCCAGAAAGAAGGCAAAATTGCAGAGCTCGTAGAATCAAGATAAACGTATCACAATATGGCTTCTAAGTCAAATTTTTCACTTCTGGGGAGGGTACAAAAATGCTTGTCAATTATTAGGTGATCCTTTTTCATCTGTCACCTCTTTCTGCCATGACCTTTCTTGTCTGCTTCTATTTTATCAAGACCACTATGGGCACTGCTCCTCTGAACTTTCCTCTCTTGTTCCTTCAAAGGGTTCAAATATCATGCCTGCTCTCTCTTTTGCCTTCCTAGCATTCTACCACACATACAGATTATATTTTCTGATCCATTTCCTGCATTCTCATATATTTCCCAGTCCCTATACTAAGGTATATAGTACCTTACATTTTACCTAGAGTGTACTTTCTTTGTTCAGAGAATGGTAAATGTAACACATGTTGACTACCCTATTAGTATTGGCCTAATAAATTATTCATAGTGAGTCCTGGCACATATTGGGCCTGACAGTAGGAGCTCACCAACTGGAAGTTGGGTCAGGGAAATTATCCTTATCGGGGTGCTGCAAAATTTTAAGACATGCAGCAGCAATTATAGGCAAGTGGCCGCATTGGATGGTAAAAATTGTTGCAGCCTTTACAAAGTCTGAACTTATTTGAAGACCTTATCCAAAGGCAGAATGGGCTGAAAAAGTAGCTGTCAACAGTTGCGGCTGGTAAAATAAATGTGAAGGCTGGAAACGGAATCTATAAGTAACTGATTGAGCTGCGCAACCCCTAAACCTCATGTTCAATGATTGGTGAAGTGAAGGTGTGATGAGGGTTGCTCTGTTTGGCATTCGGAACAACCATTTCAGAGGGCAACAGTACATCATGCCAGGGTCAATGCTGTGTGTGGTAATCACAGGACCTGGGAACAGCAGCAAAAGATTAAGTAAATTGTCAAGGTTAGACTACCCAACAGTACCATTTACCAGATAGTCATCCAGATATGCATGTCACAAAGTGTTGCCTGTTCCATGTTTACTGCTGTCTCACGTCAAACCTTCACACACTCATGCAGCTGTTTCATTAATTCTCATGCACACACATTGTCCAGCAGGACACTATACTCAAGCTGCAACTTACAGCTGCCATTGTTAGCACAAAGAGATTCATACATACCTACCTATTTAATGCATGTTCATGAAGCACATGAGCGTCGTGCTGCAATCCATGAGCACTTTGCTTTGGGAAACTAAGCAATGTGGTGAGATTGATCAACTGTGTTATTACATGTTGTTATATCGTACATAGGGCTAGAAATTCATCTTTTGGTGATAATGGTATTTTTTCGGCATTTTTCACCAAAAATACCACTAATCACACCAGCATTTTTAAAGGACTAAGTTTTGTTAAAAAATGCACCCAGCGGTAAAAATCGTCGTTGCACGAGGTTTCAAGGTGGAAGTTGCAATCCTCGCCAACTTTGGTCCGAGGCCGATTATTGCTGCGAGTTGGGCCTAGGGAGGGGGAAAAATGCAAAAAACATTGCAAAAAACAAAAAATTTAAAATGACAAAACATTCACAAGACACTTAACTATTGAATCGCTGAAAAAGAATAAAGAAATATAAACTTTAACTTATCTTTTTTGCAGGCCTTCATACCTACCACTGTTTTTGGGGCTGCAATGCTGGTTTTTCTCGGGCGCTATTTTTCATCCAGAATACGGGTGCACCAAAGGACAAAACGAGGGCGATAGCAGTATTTCTGGTCTTGCACGCCGGTGGTCCGCTTTTCAGCGGTATAGAAACATAGAAACATAGGGCCCAAGTTTGACCCAGGGTTAGAACGGTGCATCTCCGTGTGTTGTGAAGACTTTTTAGAACAGAATCTGTGCCTATTATTTACCTTGGTATTCTCCCCTCCGTCCGATCGATCCAGGCCCTTGGCGCAGCACAGCAGAACGCGTGGAGGGCGGAGCCAGGTCCCGGCGCTGAAAACAATGCCGGGACCTCTGCACATGCGCGCTAGAGTGTGCGCGCAATGCAGTAGCTCCTCGCCCCCGAGGCTGCATGGGAGGGGCCTGAAGTACGCCGCCCCTAGTCCTGGCCGAATGGGCTCACCGAGGCGCCGAAGATCGGACTCGGGCCTCCCTCCCTCCTGTTCAGCTCCTGCTACCACCCCCTCCCGTTTAGTTCCCGTTCCCCCTCTCCCTCCCTCCCGTTCAGCTTCCGTTCTCCTCCCCTCCCTCCTCTCCCCCTTCCCTCCCTCCCTCCTCTCCCCCCTCCCTCCATCCTCTCCCCTCCTTCCTGTCCCCCTCCCTCCCGTTCAACTTCCGTTCCCTCACTCCCTCCTTCCTCCCTCCTTCCTCTCCTCCTCCCTCCTCTCCCCTCCTCCCTCCCTCCCTCCCTCCTCTTCCCTCCCTTCTCTTCCCCTCCTCTTCCTCCCTCCTCTCCCCTTTCCTCCCTCCCTCCTCTTCCCTTCCCTCCCTCCCTCCTCTCTCCCTCCCTCACTCCTCTCCCTCCCCCTCCTCTCCCCCTCCTCCCCTCCTCTCCCCACCCTCTCCCCTCCTCCCACCACCCCTCGCTGTCAGAAACACAGAGAGACACTGAGAGACAGAGAGAGAGACACTGACAGAGGCAGAGAGAGGGGGACACTGGGGGAGGGGGGGGGGGCATCCCAGCATGCTGTTGGAGGGTTCCCGGTGCTGCAGTCGGTGAGTAGAAACATAATTTTTTATTTATTGATTTTTAATTTTGTTTTATTTTTTATATTTAAATTTTTTTGATTGATTTATTGGCTGATTTATTGATTTATTTATCATTTATTATTGATGATGGCTCTTTATTTGGAAAAGTGAAGTGTTTAATGTTTGTAAATTTCCCTCACCACCACCCCCCCCTGCCCAATCTCTTGTTCCGTATGCCTGGTTTATAAGTGTAGGCAAGGTTTTTCTGAGCGTACAAAAATCTACACTTACTCCATTCTAAGTTAGTTTGGAGTAAGTTTTCGCTGTCTAAACTTGCAAAACAAACGTAAGTGGCTGGACACGCACCCTTTTGAAAAAAAAATCTATTCTAAAATGTAACTATTCTAACTCATTAGAACTGGAGCAAACTAAATGCCGAGAATTGCAATTTCTAAGATGCTCCATTCTAAACTAGTTGCTCCAAAAAAATAGGAGCAACTAAGGCCAAAACTTGAGCCCATAGAAACATAGAAATTTACAGTGCAGAAGGAGATCATTCCAGCCCATCGTGTCCACGCTGGCCTTGGTCAGCAGCCCTAAAGGTTACATATAAACCTATGAACAATGACAGAGAGACAAAGAGCAAACAGCCCAACTAATACGCCTCACCACAACTGCGACACCCTTTATACTAAAACATTTTACACTCCACCCCAACCGGAGCCATGTGATCTCTTGAGAGAGGCAAAAACCAGATAAAAACCCAGGCCAATTTAGGGAGAAAAAATCTGGGAAAATTCCTCTCCGACCCACCCAGGTGATCGAAACTAATCCAGGAGATCACGCTGGCTGTATTCTATTCCCTGCAGTACTTATCATTATATCTGCTCCGTCCAACAAAAGGTCATCTAGTCTAATCCCAATTACCAGTTCTAGGTCCGTAACCCTGCAGGCTGCTGCACTTTAAGTGCCCATCCAACCATCTCTTAAAAGTGGTGAGGATTTCTGCATCCACCACTCTTCCAGGCAGCGAGCTCCAGATCCCCACAACCCTCTGCATAAAGAGCCCCGCCTCAAATCCCCTCAAAACCTTCCACCAACCACCTTAAAACTATATCCCCTCGTAATAGATCCCTCCACCAATGGAAATAGTCCCTGACTATACACTATGTATTTCAAAACCATCGACGCAAGACTTCGGCGAAACTAGCGGATCGCCGTTTTTCGCCAAAAACAGCGAAATAGCACCGAAAAAATGGGCGCAAGGTTGGTGAATTTCCAGCCCATAGTATTTACAGCACAGAAACAGGCCATTCAGCCCAGCAGGTCCATGTCGGTGTTTATGCTCCAAATGAGCCTCCTCCCACTCTTCTTCATCTAACCCAATCAACATATCCTTCCATTCCATTCTCATTCATGTGTTTATTTAGCTTCCCCTTAAATGCATCCATGGTATTCGCCTCAAATACTCCATGTGGTAGCGAGTTCCACATATTAATCACTCTCTGGGTAAAGAAGTTTCTCTTAAATTCCCTATTGCATTTATGAGTGACTATCTTGTATTGTTGGCCCCTAGTTCTGGTCTTGCCTGGAAGTGGAAACATTTTCTCTACGTCTACCTATTGGTAATCAGTGGGAGAGGAGTGCATTGGATGATACTGTAGATGATTCCTATGCTAGCCTGAAGCTTTGGAAGGGTATCAATTGCAGGTAGCTTTCAGTGAATTAGCAGATAATATTTAGCTATTTTTACATTCCACACAAACATTACATACTGTTGGGAAAATAAAACATTTTCAAAAATGAAGATAGATGAACATATTTTGAAAATTTCCAAAACTTTTTTTTTTAAGTTTTCATTAAGATGGCAACAAAAAATTAATAACAAAAGCCAGTACTCAAGAATTCCTGGATTTTTTTTTCCTGAAAACTAAATGGCCATAGACTCTTTGAAAGCTCCTTGGCTCACAGGGGTTGATGGTGCATTGGCACTGGGATCACTGTTTGGGTATGCAGGCACCTGTGGTTCACTGAGCTGACCTTGCACCATAATACAGCATTGTCTCATGTACATATTGTCATGGTGCTTCCAGCAAACAATGCATGACACACTGAGAGATTGCACCGAGGAAGTTGCAGGAGTTAGGTTATCTGGTCCCAGCAGCTCTTAAAGAAGCTGAATGTCTTAAAGCTGTACTGGTGCAGATGGAAGTTGGGGAGGCGGGAAATGTCTGCAGCAAGGCCAGGTGTAAAACAGTATCATTTTACGATACAGCTCCAGATGTCATACGTTAGGAGGTGTTGGTCAGAAACATTATTTTTTTGATGTGGAGGGGCATCTTGGTGTTTCACTTGTCCACAGAATATGGGAGTAGATGCGATGGAAATTATGATACCTAAAAGACTGTCATGGTGATTGACATTATGCTATGCCAAACTTTACAAAGTTGCCTGACAATGCATGCTCAGAGAACTTCACTGAAAGCTTGCTACAGCATCATGGAGGTAGAATGCTTAGCAATTTAGTTCAGTTAATTCCAAATGCACAGGCATGCCCATGTTTTTGCTGATTGATCTGCACTGCCGCATGCTAATGATTTTGTCTTGTAGTCCATGATATGTGACAAATTGCAAATAGCAAGGACATTGCCAACATAAGCTATCTGCATGTTACATATTAAAAAATTCACATAAGGTATGCTATGCATTTGTGTAGGTAGATCTTATCTTCCTCATTTAAATAAGTATATATATACATCCAAACGGAATGCAACACCTGTGTGCCATGTGGGAATTCCTGGATGCTTCCCGCAACGGGGATGACCACATGTGCAGGAAGTGTCTCCAGCTCCTCCAACTCGAGCGCCGAGTCTCGGAGCTTGAGCGAGGACTGGAGGTACTGAGGAGCATCCGAGAGAACGAGAGGTTTATGGATAGCTCGTTTCAGGCGTTGGTCACCCCACAGATTAAAAGGGAACGGGAGGATAGGGAATGGGTGACCGTCGCACACAAGAGTATGGCGAGGCAGGTAGTGCAGGAGCCCCCTGAGGCTATCCCGCTCTCTATTCTGACTACGGGCGAGGGCGGTGATGCCTCTGGGGAGTGCAGCCAGGGCCAAGTCCACAGCACCGTGGGTGGCTCAGCTGCACAGGGGGGGAGGAAGAAGACGGGAAGGGCTATAGTGATAGGAGATTTAATAGTTAGGGGAGCAGATAGGCGCTTCTGCGGCCGCAAAAGTGACATCAGGATGGTGTGTTGCCTCCCTGGTGCAAGGGTCAATGATGTCACTGAGCGACTGCAGGGCATTCTGGGGAAGGAAGGGGAACAGCCAGTAGTTGTGGTCCACATTGGTACCAACTACATAGGTAGAAAGAGGGGTGAGGTCCTGAAAGCTGAGTTTAGGGAGCTAGGAGTAAGATTGAAAGCCAGGACCTCAAAGGTGGTAATCTCAGGATTACTGCCAGTGCCACGTACTAGTGAGGGTAGAAATAGGAAGGCTAGTCAGATAAATACGTGGCTGGGGCATTGGTGTAGGAGGGAGGGCTTTAGTTTCCTGAACAATTGGGACCGCTTCTGGGGTAGGTGGGACCTGTACAAGTCGGACAGGTTACACCTCAACAGAGACGAGACCAATGTTCTCGCGGGTGGTTTTGATAATGCGGTTGGGAGGGCTTTAAACTAGCTTGGCAGGGGGATGGGAACCCAGGAGAGGGCTCTGAGCTAGTTAGAGTGGGTGAGAGCTCAGATGAACAAAACCCCAAGAAAGGATGCAAAAGACAGGAGGCAACAGAGCAGAGTAGCACTGGGGTAAGTGTAAACCACAAAGTGATAGGAAGGGACAATATGTTTGAATATAAAGGGGCAGCAGAAGGAGTCAAAACTAAAAATTATGGTTTAAAAACTAGTATTAAAACACTTTACCTAAACGCACGCAGCATTCGAAACAAAGTAAATGAGTTGATGGCACAAATCATTACAAATGGGTATGATTTGGTGGCCATTACAGAAACGTGGTTGCAGGGTGGCCAAGACTGAGAATTAAACATACAGGGGTATCTGACAATTCAGAAAGATAGACAAGAAGGGAAAGGAGGTGGGGTAGCTCTGTTAATAAAGGATGATATCAGGGCAGTTGTAAGAGATGATATTGGCTCTAATGAACAAAATGTTGAATCATTGTGGGTGAAGATTAGAGATAGTAAGGGGAAAAAGTCACTGGTGGGCGTAGTTTATAGGCCCCCAAATAATAACCGTGGTGGGGCGGACAATAATCAAGGGAATAATGGAGGTATGTGAAAAAGGAATGGCAGTAATCATGGGGGATTTTAACCTACATATCGATTGGTCAAATCACTTCGCACGGGATAGCCTTGAGGAGGAATTCATAGAATGCATACGGGATTGTTTTTTAGAACAGTATGTTACAGAACCTACAGGGAGCAAGCTATCTTAGATCTGGTCCTGTATAATGAGACAGGAATAATAAACGATCTCCTAGTAAAAGATCCTCTCGGAATGAGTGATCACGGTATGGTTGAATTTGTAATACAGATTGAGGCTGAGGAAGTAGTGTCTCAAACAAGAGTACGATGCTTAAACAAAGGGGACGACAGTGGGATGAGGGCAGAGTTGGCTAAAGTAGACTGGGAACATCGACTAAACGGGGGCACAATTGAGGAACAGTGGAGGACTTTTAAGGAGCTCTTACATAGTGCTCAACAAAAATATATTCCAGTGAAAAAGGGCGGTAAGAGTAGGGATAACCAGCCATGGATAACCAAGGAAATAAAGGAGAGTATCAAATTAAAAACCAATGCATATAAGGTGGTCAAGGTTAGTGGGAAACTAGAAGATTGGGAAAATTTTAAATGACAGCAAAGAATGACTAAGAAAGCAATAACGAAAGGAAAGATAGATTACGAAAGTAAACTTGCGCAAAACATAAAAACAGATAGTAAAAGCTTTTACCGATATATAAAATGGAAAAGAGTGACTAAAGTAAATGTTGGTCCCTTAGAAGATGAGAAGGGGGATTTAAAAATGGGAAATGTGGAAATGGCTGAGACCTTAAACAATTATTTTGCTTCGGTCTTCACAGTGGAAGACACAAAAACCATGCCAAAAATTGCTGGTCACGGGAATGTGGAAGGGAGGACCTTGAGACAATCACTATCACTAGTGGGGTAGTGCTGGACAGGCTAATGGGACTCAAGGTTGACAAGTTCCCTGATCCCGATGAAATGCATTCCAGTGTATTAAAAGAGATGGCGGAAGTTATAGCAGATGCATTCATTATAATCTACCAAAATTCTCTGGACTCTGGGGAGGTACCAGCAGATTGGAAAACAGCTAATGTAACGCCTCTGTTTAAAAAAGGGGGGCAGACAAAAGGCAGGTAACTATAGGCCGGTTAGTTTAACATCTGTAGTGGGGAAAATGCTTGAAGCTATCATTAAGGAAGAAAAAACGGGACATCTTGATAGGAATAGTGCAATCAAGCAGACGCAACATGGATTCATGAAGGAGAAATCATGTTGAACTAATTTACTGGAATTCTTTGAGGATATAACGAGCATGGTGGATAGAGGTGTACCGATGGATGTGGTGTATTTAGATTTCCAAAAGGCATTCGATAAGGTGCCACACAAAAGGTTACTGCAGAAGATAAAGGTACCCGGAGTCAGAGGAAATGTATTAGCATGGATCGAGAATTGGCTGGCTAACAGAAAGCAGAGTCGGGATAAATGGGTCCTGTTTGGGTTGGAAATCGGTGGTTAGTGGTGTGCCACAGGGATAGGTGCTGGGACCACAACTGTTTACTATATACATAGATGACCTGGAAGAGGGGACAGAGTGTAGTGTAACAAAATTTGCAGATGACACAAAGATTAGTGGGAAAGCGGGCTGTGTAGAGGACACAGAGAGGCTGCAAAGAGATTTAGATAGGTTAAGCGAATGGGCTAAGGTTTGTCGGAAAATGTGAGGTCATCCACCTTGGAAACAAAAACAGTAAAAGGGAATATTATTTGAATGGGGAGAAATTACAACATGCTGTGGTGCAGAGGGACCTGGGGGTCCTTGTGCATGAATCCCAAAAAGTTAGTTTGCAGGTGCAGCAGGTAATCAGGAAGGCGAATGGAATGTTGGCCTTCATTGCGAGAGGGATGGAGTACAAAAGCAGGGAGGTCCTGCTGCAACTGTACATGGTATTGGTGAGGCCGCACCTGGAGTACTGCGTGCAGTTTTGGTCACCTTACTTAAGGAAGGATGTACTAGCTTTGGAGGGGGTACAGAGACGATTCACTAGGCTGATTTCGGAGATGAGGGGGTTACCTTATGATGATAGATTGAGTAGACTGGGTCTTTACTCGTTGGAGTTCAGAAGGATGAGGGGTGATCTTATAGAAACATTTAAAATAATGAAAGGGATAGACAAGATAGAGGCAGAGAGGTTGTTTCCACTGGTCGGGGAGACTAGAACTAGGGGGCACAGCCTCAAAATAAGGGGGAGCCAATTTAAAACCCAGTTGAGAAGGAATTTCTTCTCCCAGAGGGTTGTGAATCTGTGGAATTCTCTGCCCAGGGAAACAGTTGAGGCTAGCTCATTGAATGTATTCAAATCACAGATGGATAGATTTTTAATCAATAAGAGAATTAAGGGTTATGGGGAGCGGGCGGGTAAGTGGAGCTGAGTCCAAGGCCAGATCAGCCATGATCTTGTTGAGTGGCGGAACAGGCTCGAGGGGCTAGATGGCCTACTCCTGTTCCTAATTCTTATGTTCTTATCGACAGGCACTTGCAGGAAAAACTGCACTTAACCAATGCTAAACTCAGACAAGAGGATAGAATTTGCACTGCATCTCCGCCTGGTTTCTCGGCGGTATTGGTTGTTTTGGGCAAAAACTGGGTCAGCGAAAATTTCCAGAAAGAGTTCCGCCGGCGGTTTCGAAATACTGCTGGGGAGCGATCTGCCGGCGAGCACCATCCATAGACTGTCATCACCCGATTTTTGACTCAGCGGTGACCCGTAGGTAAGTTGAAAAAAAACGCCCACGTGTAGCAGCGTGAGCTGGGTGGTAGGTAAGTAGCCCTGCAAGAAAAGGTAAGTTCATGGGTTTCAATATTTATTTTAAAATTCTCTTAGTGATTCAGATGAAAAGAGTCTGAGAATGTTTTCTGGTTTTTATTTTATGTTTTTAGAAAATATATTTTTTTGTGTTTTTCTCCTCCTCGGCCCAACCTGCAGCCTCGTTTTAAATTTTAGTAATCATCGTCCATTTTTTTTAAGAACCGCCCAATCACCCCAAGATTCCATTTTGCACTGAGAATCGGGGTCTAAGGTCCATTTTTTTTCACCAAGCGGATTTTTTTCAATGGAACTTTTCGTCGGCGGTAATTTGAAAATTTTACTGGTATTTTGGGCAGCAATCTGGCACTGCCAGATTTTTGGGACAACCTAGCCCTTGATCCTTGCTATATTTATGGGTTTAAACATTTAACCATTCTTACCTAATGTTATTTTATATCTTAGTTTACTTTTACAGGTGAGTCCCAACCCACCAAACTTTTGAGAGTATCAATCCTTGCCTTACGATCTTGGAACTTTTTGGTAATGCACCTGGTTAAACATAAATCAGACCTTATTTGCTTTTACCTGACCTTGCATTATGGCCCAGGATCAGCTCAGTGTACAACTTAAAAATAAGAGGATTATTTTATGCCTCTTTGAGATCCATTTCAGTTTTTGCAAATGGTAGAAAGTCACAGCATAATTTGTTTAAATAATAAATAAGCAAAAAATTATATATATATATTTATATTAAAACGAAGCCTTGAGCTGATAAAATAATAAAAGATCATAACTCTGAGAATGAAGCTTAGCTTTTCGAGTTAACTTTTAAATACAATATTTCTCATTTGTTTCTGGAATATCAAGCTGAGCATCTGGGTTGCTGATCAGGCATTCCACCGAATTATGGAACTGTAGCCTCATCAACATATTGTTGGGCTCTTAATGAACCTTCTACAAAATATGCGCACAGACTGTCAAAGTCACAAACCCTTTGCACTAAATTATGGTGTGCCCTGTGCACTCGGTGCTGAGCAGGCTTCAGCGCTCAATAATAAAGGAAACGAGTGCCCAATTCACAGCAACATCAAGAGACACCATTGGCCCAGAAATTCTGGCCTCTCCGGTCCGTACGGAGTGTGTACGGACTCGGGAAGACATTGCAAAAGCCGGTTTTCAGTGCACAATGCGCATGTGCTGAAAATCAGCTTTTTCGATCTGTCAAGCTGGAGCTTAACAGATCTTCCATATCTTGGCAGCCAGGACATTCGCATGGGCAAGATTGTGGTATTTTCCCGTATCTTGCCCAGAGAATGTCCTGAAAACTCTTGCGCCTGATAAAAGCAGGCACATAGCCTACTTTTACAAGCGTAAGAGTTTTAAAACACACCTAAAATGTAAAAAATAAAATTTAAAAAGCACATTTTATTTTTAAAAACCTTGCCTACTACGTTAAATTTATTTTAAAGCATAATTAAAAAAACTTTTTTAAAAATCCGAAAAATATATATTTTTTACAATATATAAATAACTTTAATTTAAATTAATGTTAAATATGTCTTGTATTTTTTCTATTTTTTATTAATTATTTTGTGTGTTGGGGGGGGGTTCTCATTCATAATAATGGGAACTCCAACTTACGGAGTTCCCATTATTATGAATGAGTATATACTTTACCTTGATTGGCTGCCCAGAGCCATGTGACTCCAGCTCCAGCCCTGCGCACGTCCTGACGTGCACGCGCTGCGATGCGCAGCCAGTGGAGGCCTCAGGACCGGGAACTCATGTGGGCGCAGCAGGAACAGGTAAGTGAGCATCTTTTTTCTCGAATCGAGTCAAACGCCCGCGGGAAGGAGAAACCGTGATTTCTGGGCCATTAGGTTGGTTAAAAGTGCTCAGTATTAAAGTGATATAAATATGGCTTATTGGATCAAAGTCAGATTTTCCATTTCACCAGCATCTGTTCCTGCAACACCGACCACACTGATTAGAAAATAGGCCTGATCATTGAACTAACAAGTTTTTTTATACCATTTTCTACTCTTAACTCATTCTTTCCAAGAACCTCAAAACTAAATCTTCTTAACTTCAGTCTTCTTTTAATAATCTCCAGGCTATTAAATCACAAGTTAGACATTGCCTAGCTAGTACTAAAACAAAATACTGCTGGAAATCTGAAATAAAAACTGACGAAGGATCATCGACCTGAAAGGTTAACGCTGTTTCTCTCTTCACAAATGCTGCCTGACCTGCTGAGTATTTCCAACATTTTCTGTTTTTATTACCTAACTAGTATTTCTTGATTTACTTCATCTTCTCGTCTATTTTGTTCTCCCTTGGTAAATTGCATGGACTACAATACTACAATACAAAACAAAAAATTACAAAAAAACTTTGCTTCTTTTTGGCCATCAGAGGGACTGCTGGCCGTGATATGCTGCAGCAGGCATCGAATATGTCACAGCCAGATTAATCCTCCCCCAGGTGGGCTTCCCAATGGACACCTGGGAGCTAGGCTAAAATTGCAACTGATCTTAATGCCAGGAAATGGTCGGAGGCCAAGGGTGCATCTTTGTGCTGGATGAAACTCTTGCTTCAGGGAAGTTGTGCTGGGATTCTACAACAGTGGAACATCCTGACCTAAATATTTTGATTTTTCATTGAGCATTTGGTCACAGGAAACTTATGGCTAAAGTGAAGCTCATGGGATGCAAGATGAATTTGAAAGTTCATTATTAATTGCCGAGAAAATAGGAAACAGAAGGTAGTTATTAATGGTTATACAGTATTTCCAATTGACCATTTGCGACTCTTAAAGTCCCCCAGAGATTGGTTGAAGATATTATAAGTAGGATGTCTAAGTTTGTGGGTAATACAAAGTTGTGTTGGAAAGCAGAATGTTTTACAAAGACAAAGATCGTTCCTAGAGCACTACACTGAATGGATAAGTCAATTAATATGGAAAATATCATGTAATTATTGATAGTAAATATCACAAGAATGAGTATCCAGTGAAAGCTACCTTAAAAAATAAGGTATTGCAGGAAAAATAACTAGGTGTCCTAGTTGATCAAATATTGTAAAGTGTGTCACTACAAGGTAGTCGACACACCATTAATATTAAATACAGTCCTCCAGATTACCACCCAGTTACCGCCGTTTTTGCCAGAAATGCAAATTATCGCCCGGTAGCGTCCATTTGCCACCCATTTTATATCGCCAGCGGTAATTTCTGCCGACGATTACTGCCGGCGTTGCTGCACATTGTCCGTCCACGTTTCCCGTCCAAAAAATGAAGAAAATTCCCCTCCAGCGCTAATTTCCCAAAATAAGCCGCTTTTACCACCCGATACCGCCTGCTATCGCTGAGGATAAGTACCACCCATTTTTAGGTACTTGCCATGTGTTATGTCTCCATTTTGTTTTTGTTTTTCTGTGGGGGGGAAAAGGCTGCGTAAAGTTGCCAGCAGGCTGGAATTTATTTTTTAATGATTTTCATTGATTTTGAGTGATTTCTGGAGTAGTAATGAAGGGATTTTGAATATATTGTGGATAATTGACTTCTTTCGTGGACATCTGAACTAACTTGTGCGCTTTAAAATAAATGGGGCCTGTAGTTTCACTGCCAATATTGCTTACAATGATTGTTACTCCTAATTTTCTCGAAGTGAGTGAGACACAGTACAAGAATGGTTTAGTTCAATACATTTTTTTAATACAAGTTGTGATTTGAATTAAACTTCAACAGTGTAATACAATAAATAAAATAATAACTAATTGTTCTGAATGAAAATTTTCCAAAACAAAACATTATCAATAACAACCAGCAACAACAACATCAACAACAGGAAGCAGAGAGTCGGAATAAACGGGTCCTTTTCAGAATGGCAGGCAGTGACCAGTGGGGTGCTGCAGGTTTCAGTGCTGGGACCCCAGCTATTTACAATATACATCAATGATTTAGATGAAGGAATTGAATGTAATATCTCCAAGTTTGCAGATGACACAAAGCTGGGTGGTGCTGTGAGCTAAGAGGCTGCAGGGTGACTTGGGCAGGTTAGGTGAGTGCACAAATGCATGGCAAATGCAGTATAATGTGGATAAATGTGAGGTTATCCACTTTGGTGGCAAAAACAGGAAGACAGAATATGATCTGAATGGTGACAGATTAGGAAAAGGGGAGGTGCAACGGGACCTGGGTGTCATGGTACATCAGACATTGAAGGTTGGCATGCAGGTACAGCAGGCGCTGAAGAAGGCAAATGGCATGTTGGCCTTCATAGCTAGAGGATTTGAGTATCGAAGCAGGGAGGTCTTACTGCAGTTGTATAGAGCCTTGGTGAGGCCACACCTGGAATATTGTGTTCAGTTTTGGTCTCCTAATCTGAGGAAGGTTGTTCTTGCTATTGAGGGAGTACAGCGAAGGTTCACCAGATTGATTCTGGGGATGGCAGGACTGATATATGAGGAGAGACTGGATCAACTGGGCTTGTATCCACTGGAGTTTAGAAGAATGAGAGGGGATCTCATAGAAACATATAAAATTCTGACGGGATTGGACAGGTTAGAGGCAGGAAGAATGTTCCCGTTGTTGGGGAGTTCCAGAACCAGGGGTCACAGTTTAAGAATAAGGGGTAAGCTATTTAGGACCGAGATGAGGAGAAACTTCTTCACTCAGAGAGTGGTTAACCTGTGGAATTCTCTACCTCAGTAAATTGTTGAGGCCAGTTCGTTAGATATATTCAAAAGGGAGTTAGGTATGGCCATAAGAGCCAAAGGGATCAAGGGGTATGGAGAGAAAGCAGGAATGGGGTACTGAGGTTGAATGATCAGCCATGATCTTATTGAATGGCGGTGCAGGCTCGAGGGGCCGAATGGCCTGCTCCTGCACCTAATTTCTATGTTTCTATGTTTCTACAACAGTAAAATCAACACTCAAACCACCCCTGCACCCTCTCACGATTCTACGTGCGGCCACCTTTCCCAACGCCTTTCCTCCCCAATTCCCCCTTGACCCTTGGCCCTGCACTCCTCCTCCACCAGCTATCAATACCGCTGACCCGGCCCATGTCGGGACCAGTACATCGCGCAGCAGAGCACCTCGAGTGTAACTGCTGGGGGAGGGGGGAGCAGCGACAAGTGTTATGTGTGGGGGCTCTGGAGAAGCTGAGGGTGCTGAGGACCCATCTTCAAAGTCGGAAGGAAGTACTTCCTCCCGACTATCAGGTGCTGTCACCTTGGGGTGCAGTACCCTATCCCACAACTTGATTGCCGCATAGCATTGGCATTAACAGTCTGGATATTCTCCCTCACCACTGCAATCAGCTCGGCCATATCCTCCAATTGACGGGCTGCTAAAGCAGCGATGTTTGTGGACAACCCAGCAATGGCCTGGAGGAACTCTCGACTCAAGTCGATGCTCATCCTAGACAGTCCCACAATGTCCAGGTTCACATCTGTCTGTCTCGCAGTGTTCCCACCTTGACGGATCAGCCACCGCGGATTCAGCATGGGGGTTGGTGTGTGCCGCTGCATGCTGCTTGCTCCCGCTTCCTCGGACCGGAATCCAGGAAAGTTGGATTCCGACGAGGAATCGGTGGCCGCAGGTAGAAAAGGTCCTTCAAGTTCTGCCACCCCTCCCTCCTCCTGCACCACCACCATCACAAAGTTTTGAGGAGTGTTCTCCTCTTGCTCCTCAACCATCTGTTCCACCACCATCTCTTCCACCACCGTCTCTTCCATCCTCATTTCCGCCAATGACTCCTCTCTGGGAGGGGCAGGCGGCTCCACCTGTGCAATTGTAATAACATAACATTAATGGTTGGCAACAGGGGAGGGGAGGGGAGGGGACAGAGGTAACTTGAGAGCAATTCACTTTGCACAGGCTTATGTGGAGAACAAACATATATTACCGAGAATCATTACATGAATCATAAGCAAAGTAGACAGAAACTACATGACATAACAAAACTTGAGTCCCAAACAGTATGTTGCTTTCCAAGTGGCATAGTGTGATCAACCAAAAATTCATGTCAAAAGTAACAACATTTTAGTGCTCCCAGCATTACATTACATTCTACATTATATTGAATTACATTGAATTACATGACTGCAGTACATCCCAGGGATTATGCAGACTTGCCCCCAGCTATAACCAGTTCGGCACCAACACACGTGGTGGTGCGATCATACGCTCCCCTCAGGGCTGCAGCCCGTTCTTCGAGGTCCGTGAATTCAATGGTCTTCAGCGGGCCACCACCTGTTTTGCGGAGCTCTGCCCGATTGTCGACTAATTTTTCTGCAAAGGTGACATAAAATGTGTAAACTAATTTCACAGCTACTATTATGGAACACACACACACGTACATATATAGGTAGACATCCCCAATTAACCATCCCCAGATCTTTCATCAACGAGTGCACCATTTAAGTTCTGTTAGCACGCAAGTGTTGTATGATGAACACATGAAAATACAGAGGACTAACACAATAAGATCGATGATGGGAAATAAAAAATGACACCAAGCTTTACAACATAATAAAATATGACACTACTTAAGAGTAATTAGTCAGTGCATGATAAAAGTTATTACTTACTCTCGCCGACCCAATGATGTAATTCCATCGTTTGCGGCACTGGTTCGGCTCTCGCATCACGGGCGCGACGGACGATGCCGTCTCAGTGATCTCTTACCATAACCTCTGGTACACATTTGGTGCAGGTTTTCCTCACCCACTCCATGTTAATTGCTCCCAGCAAGCTTCCACTTCGTGGATCAACGATTCCTGGGCTTTTTCACAGAAACGAACGGCCCTCCTCCTCCCACCTACCTCACTCTCCACTTCCATACCTTGTTTTTGCATCTTATTTATACTGATATTTATATTTAAATAATTAATTCTTATTTCTTATTATTATTTTTTATGTTGTACTATTATTATTATTATATGTTATATTATCAATTATGAATGAAAATAATGTTCCAAATCATTTTACAAATAGATCTAAATAACTCCTCTCTCTCTTTCTCTTTCAACACAATCAATCTCCACCTCAGCACTCACCAAGTCACCAATAATCTCTCACTATTCTCTGCATATGCGCAGGGTCACCTTTGACCCTGAAATCGCGGGAGAATGCCCGTGCATGTGCTGAGACAAAAAAAAATGCTAGTTTCTAGGGGGCTACTTGCCTTTATAAAGACAAGCAGATCGCCGACTTTCAGCGACTTTGCCACCGCCTGCTCCGGCCCGCTACCGCTGCACACCGCCACCACCGAGAATCGCCTATCAAAAATTGCTGTATTCCAGCGGTTCAAAAGACGCAACTGTCGGAATACTGCTAAGAATCGGGCGAGAGCGATCTGATTGGAAATTCTAGCCCATTGAATCTTACAGTACAGCGGGAGGCCATTCGGCCTGTCACACCTGTGCCAGCTCTTTGAAAGAGCTGTTCAATTTAGTCCCACAGCCCAGCTTTTTCCCCATAATTAGTACTCTTCAAGCACATGTCCAATTGCCTGTCAAAAGATCCTAAGGAATTTGATTCCAACTCCCTTTCAGGTAGTGCATTCCAGATCTTAACAGCCCTCTGTGGAATACATGTCTCCTGATTTTTACTCCAGTTCTTTTGCCAATTATTTTACATCTGGTTACCGACCCACTTGCTGGAGGAAATAGTTTCTCTCTACTTGCTCCATCAAATCCCCTCATTATATTAAATACCTTCTCTGCTCTAAGGAGAACAATCCCAGCTTCTCCAATCTCTCTACATAACTGAACTCCCTCATCCCTGGTATCATCCTGGCAAATCATCCAGGATAGCGCAGATGAATACGTGGCTTGAGCAGTGGTGCAGCAGGGAGGGATTCAAATTCCTGGGGCATTGGAACCGGTTCTGGGGGAGGTGGGACCAGCACAAACCGGACGGTCTGCACCTGGGCAGGACCGGAACCAATGTCCTAGGGGGAGTGTTTGCTAGTGCTGTTGGGGAGGAGTTAAACTAATATGGCAGGGGGATGGGAACCAATGCAGGGAGACAGAGGGAGACAAAAAGGAGGCAAAAGCAAAAGACAGAAAGGAGATGAGGAAAAGTGGAGGGCAGAGAAACCCAAGGCAAAGAACAAAAAGGGCCACTGTACAGCAAAATTCTAAAAGGACAAAGGGTATTAAAAAAACAAGCCTGAAGGCTTTGTGTCTTAATGCAAGGAGTATCCGCAATAAGGTGGATGAATTAACTGTGCAAATAGATGTTAACAAATATGATGTGATTGGGATTACGGAGACGTGGCTCCAGGATGATCAGGGCTGGGAACTCAACATCCAGGGGTATTCAACATTCAGGAAGGATAGAATAAAAGGAAAAGGAGGTGGGGTAGCATTGCTGGTTAAAGAAGAGATTAATGCAATAGTTAGGAAAGACATTAGCTTGGATGATGTGGAATCTATATGGGTAGAGCTGCAGAACACCAAAAGGCAAAAAACGTTAGTGGGAGTTGTGTACAGACCTCCAAACAGTAGTAGTGATGTTGGGGAGGGCATCAAACAGGAAATTAGGGGTGCATGCGATAAAGGTGCAGCAGTTGTAATGGGTGACTTTAATATGCACATAAATTGGGCTAGCCAAACTGGAAGCAATACGGTGGAGGAGGATTTCCTGGAGTGCATAAGGGATGGTTTTCTAGACCAATATGTCGAGGAACCAACTAGGGGGGAGGCCATCTTAGACTGGGTGTTGTGTAATGAGAGAGGATTAATTAGCAATCTCATTGTGCGAGGCCCCTTGGGGAAGAGTGACCATAATATGGTGGAATTCTGCATTAGGATGGAGAATGAAACAGTTAATTCAGAGACCATGGTCCAGAACTTAAAGAAGGGTAACTTTGAAGGTATGAGGCGTGAATTGGCTAGGATAGATTGGCGAATGATACTTAAGGGGTTGACTGTGGATGGGCAATGGCAGACATTTAGAGACCGCATGGATGAATTACAACAATTGTACATTCCTGTCTGGCGTAAAAATAAAAAAGGGAAGGTGGCTCAACCGTGGCTATCTTGGGAAATCAGGGATAGTATTAAAGCCAAGGAAGTGGCATACAAATTGGCCAGAAATAGCAGCGAACCCGGGGACTGGGAGAAATTTAGAACTCAGCAGAGGAGGACAAAGGGTTTGATTAGGGCAGGGAAAATGGAGTACGAGAAGAAGCTTGCAGGGAACATTAAGGCGGATTGCAAAAGTTTCTATAGGTATGTAAAGAGAAAAAGGTTAGTAAAGACAAACGTAGGTCCCCTGCAGTCAGAATCAGGGGAAGTCATAACTGGGAACAAAGAAATGCAGACCAATTGAACAAGTTCTTTGGTTCGGTATTCACTAAGGAGGACACAAACAACCTTCCAGATATAAAAGGGGTCAGAGGGTCTAGTAAGGAGGAGGAACTGAGGGAAGTCTTTATTAGTCGGGAAATTGTGTTGTGGAAATTGATGGGATTGAAGGCCGATAAATCCCCAGGGCCTGATGGACTGCATCCCAGAGTACTTAAGGAGGTGGCCTTGGAAATAGTGGATGCATTGACAGTCATTTTCCAACATTCCGTTGACTCTGGATCAGTTCCTATCGGGTGGAGGGCAGCCAATGTAACCCCACTTTTTAAAAAAGGAGGGAGAGAGAAAACATGGAATTATCGACCGGTCAGCCTGACATCATTAGTGGGTAAAATGATGGAATCAATTATTAAGGATGTCATAGCAGCGCATTTGGAAAATGGTGACATAATAGGTCCAAGTCAGCATGGATTTGTGAAAGGGAAATCATGCTTGACAAATCTTCTGGAATTTTTTGAGGAAGTTTCCAGTAAAGTGGACAAAGGAGAACCAGTTGATGTGGTATATTTGGACTTTCAGAAGGCTTTCGACAAGGTCCAACACAAGAGATTAATGTGCAAAGTTAAAGCACATGGGATTGAGGGTAGTGTGCTGACGTGGATTGAGAACTGGTTGTCAGACAGGAAGCAAAGAGTAGGAGTAAATGGGGACTTTTCAGAATGGCAGGCAGTGACTAGTGGGGTACCGCAAGGTTCTGTGCTGGGGTCCCAGCTGTTTACATTGTACATTAATGATTTAGACGAGGGGATTAAATGTAGTATCTCCAAATTTGCGGATGACACTAAGTTGGGTGGCAGTGTGAGCTGCGAGGAGGATGCTATGAGGCTGCAGAGTGACTTGGATAGGTTAGGTGAGTGGGCAAATGAATGGCAGATGAAGTATAATGTGGATAAATGTGAGGTTATCCACTTTGGTGGTAAAAACAGAGAGACAGACTATTATCTGAATGGTGACAGATTAGGAAAAGGGAAGGTGCAACGAGACCTGGGTGTCATGGTACATCAGTCATTGAAGGTTGGCATGCAGGTACAGCAGGCGGTTAAGAAAGCAAATGGCATGTTGGCCTTCATAGCGAGGGGATTTGAGTACAGGGGCAGGGAGGTGTTGCTACAGTTGTACAGGGCCTTGGTGAGGCCACACCTGGAGTATTGTGTACAGTTTTGGTCTCCTAACTTGAGGAAGGACATTCTTGCTATTGAGGGAGTGCAGCGAAGATTCACCAGACTGATTCCCGGGATGGTGGGACTGACCTATCAAGAAAGATTGGATAAACTGGGCTTGTATTCACTGGAGTTCAGAAGAATGAGAGGGGACCTCATAGAAACGTTTAAAATTCTGACGGGTTTAGACAGGTTAGATGCAGGAAGAATGTTCCCAATGTTGGGAAAGTCCAGAACCAGGGGTCACAGTCTAAGGATAAGGGGTAAGCCATTTAGGACCGAGATGAGGAGAAACTTCTTCACCCAGAGAGTGGTGAACCTGTGGAATTCTCTACCACAGAAAGTAGTTGAGGCCAATTCACTAAATATATTCAAAAGGGAGTTAGATGAAATCCTTACTACTAGGGGGATCAAGGGGTATGGCGAGAAAGCAGGAAGGGGGTACTGAAGTTTCATGTTCAGCCATGAACTCATTGAATGGCGGTGCAGGCTAGAAGGGCTGAATGGCCTGCTCCTGCACCTATTTTCTATGTTTCTATGTTTCTATGTTAACCTCCACTGTATCCTCTCCAGGGTCTTGACATCCTTCCTAAAGTGTGGTGCCCAGAATTGCACTTCACTTGAGATCTAGCCAGAAATTTGTAAATGTTTAGCATGACTTCCTTGTTTTTGTACTCAATGACCCCATTTACAAAGCCAAGTATCCCGTATGCTTTCTTAACCACCTTCTCAACTTACCCTGCCACCTTCAAAGATCCAAGGTCCCTCTAATCTTGCACCTCCCCTCAAAATAGTACCATTTAGATCATACTGCCTCTGCTTCTCGTGGGCATGTTGGTACGAAAGCAATTTGCTCGCTATACACGTTGGATCGTTTAAAGGGGTAGCGCTATTACTGTTGAACATGACTCTAGCAAATCACTATTGAAGCTGTAACCCCACACCACTTGGAAGGGATTAAGTACACAAGATAATTGGATCTTAACGAGGTGCTATTTACTTATTGAACATGTTTGTTATTGCAGGCGGTGATGAGTAGTGCAAGCTGTAATCCGACACCCGTTAGAGGTGATTAAGTATGCAAGGTAGTCGCACCTTAATAAGATGCAAACGACTGAATGAACACCTGTTTCTGCCCGAAATACACGGAGCGCTTAGCAAGCGTAAGCAACAACGCTGTAATTGATTATCATGGAAATGAAAAATGATTAGTGCTTTTTGGCCAATTTAAATGATTGCCTGATTTAAACGTGGGTGGTTTAAATGGTAGAGACTGCACTTGCAGAATTCCTGTCCCGTTGTAAACAGTGAATAGGATGATACAATCGGGGTGTTATCAACAGAGTGTGACTGGAAAAATGTTACAGGGAGTGCAAGAATAAAAGTGCATATTAATGATAGAATTGATATGTTGTAATGCAATAAAGGTGAATTTAGTGTGTATGTATAAATGTCGAACGTGCAGATTACACAGACAGGCTGTGGTTTGAACTCAAGAGACAAAATGGATACATCCAAGTTCAAGTCTTCTCTTCTGGGCGGGCTTAAGGAACAAAAGAAACATGACTTTCCGGGTGGACAGGCCCATCGAAGCTCACCAAATTAGAAAAGGTGATTAATTAACCTAATCAAGGAACGGCTCCAGTTTCTGCAGACAGTCACATGTGCGAGGAAAGCCGATAAAGAACTGCCCTGAAACTAAGACCCAATCCTGAGGCTTTATCAACTTATGTTGAGAGAAAATGGACCTTAAGAGATACAAAAAAGGCAAGCCTATAGCCTGTTCTCCCTCTTTTTGGATGACCACGAGGCAAAGCAGGAAACCTCCCTCTCCAGAGACCAGACCAAGAAGCAAGGAAGAAGGCCGCTTGACTCAGAGGGAAGTTTCTGTCTGTGTAAATCTGTAACTCATTACCTTACTTGTTTTAATTAAGTAGAGTCCGTAGGATACCAATAGACTGCTGTTATGTTCGATAGGTTGTTTTAAAAGAATTAGAGCTAGAACCCCCACTTTTGTGGTTATTGCTCAAAAATGGGCGTTATTTCCAGCATGGGCAGTAAAAAAGTGTTTTCAGATCGCCGGCTTCTCGCCCATTCTCAAAACACCTAGTTTACATTTTTAAAAATGGACGTTACTGCGAGCGATGTCAAATGGGTGGTAGCGTTAAATTTTTCTGACCTTCTGCCGTAAAGTGTGGCTGTCCTTAGCAACGGCATGGAAACACTCGATTCCCGTGATTCTGGAGGTCAAGGGTCACCATGACATGCACAGAAGAGGAGACAGAGAGAGAGGGAGCTCAGAGGATTGAAGGCGTGGCTGGGTGTGGTGTGGCTGCTTTGGGAGGCAGGAGGAAGACTTTAGAGCTTCATAGCAAGTAGGCAAACAAAAAGTAGCTGTTACCAGCCACATATCTGACCGAATTTGCACTATAATGGAGAGAAAGGAGGAGGCATCACAGCACGTTGTGGAGACTGACGCTGGAGAGAGCAGTGATGTGGGAGAGGAGCACATTGGAGGCCGCAAAAGAGCCAGGAGGTTCTCGGATGATGCAAATGTCACCCTCCTGCAGGAGGTCAAGTCATGCTGGGGTGATTTGACACAGGGAGCACGTGAGAAGCCCACCCCAAAGGCCTACCAGAGGATATGGACCGAGATAGCAGAGGTGGTCTCGTCGACGACCAACGAGGTGCGTGAGGACAACCAATGCCGCAAACGATGGAACAACCTTGTGGGATCCGCAAGAGTAAGTATTACATTGATTTACATGTACTTATGTATTTATATAATTTGATTTGTAACAGTCATGAGCGATTTCAGCAGATGTGAGGTCTTGCACTTTTACCGAGAATGTTTTACTCAAGGCCTGCGGTCACGGTGTACGTCTTTAGGTAAAGAATGATAATAATCATGATTACATCTGTCAGTTATGTGTTGTGTCAGTCTCTGTGACAGTACCTAGCAATGATAGCACGCAATGATCTCATGCCATGTCGTCCTGTCACCTTTTACAGAAGAAGCTGTCGACGATGACGTCCATGTAGAGGCGAATGGGTGGGAGGCCACCAGTCCCCAGCGACATCGCTGAGATGGAGAAGCGAGTGCTAGCACTCATGGGGAAGCACCCCCGGACAGCCACGGAAGCATCTGCAGACCCTGAAGTGATGTCACGTGATGTAAAGTCAATAGATGCCACACCAACTCATATCTGACCAATCATATATGATAGATGATTTCTAAAAGTGTCATCGAAATAATGCTGGGCTAATGAAAATTATTGCAATGCACAATGTGTTGATGATCATGAAATGTGATGTCTGCGATGATTCTGAGAGCAGTGGTGCTTTTGTCGTGCATATGCTGTGTGTAGTGCTGGACTCATCTTGTCACCCAAGCACCCCCTTCTCCTCTAATAACCTCATTTGTGTCTTGCAGCTCAGCCAGCAGCGCTGCCCCAGGCAAGGCCACAGAGGCCAGAAGATGGGTCGTGGGGCAGGAGTCGGCGAATGATCCTACTACATTTGGTGCTGAGTAGCTCCGATTGCCGCCTGTCAATCTGCTGGGTCTGTTCTCGATGGATGAGAGCGCAGACTTCGAAGAATCTGCATCGCCACGCTCCAAAACACATTCCACCCCAAGGCCATCTATTGGTCCTCCGGGTATTCCTGCCTCCACTCTGGAGGTGCCAGCCTCATGCACCTCTCCACAGGGCACCCCATTTGTCCCCAGGTTGCCGCCGACCCTGCAGAGGTCTCAAGCGCAACATGACAGCGGAGAGATGGTACAGTTGTCTCGGAGGACTGTAGACATTGGTGACCAGCTTATTGAAGCTTTTGGGGGCATATTCCGACACCTGGCCACCATGATCAAGTACATTCTGCACATGGCGGAATCCTTGGATGCGATAGCCAGGAACACTGCTGCCACAGCCCTCCCAGTGGTCCCAGAGCGCGGCACTCCACCCCTAGGTCCCGCACCACCACTGCAAACAACAGATGAGAGCAAGGACCAAGATCCTGCTTCTGCATCAGAGAATGTTGCCCCCTCGGCATCCCCTGCCTCCGTACCCGTGCAACCATCGCATCTGCCTTCATCCCCCCCAATAAGGAACCGCCTGAGGAGCTCCTTGGCCAGGCGACGTAGCGCGAGGATGGGAAGGGGTAGAGGTAGGGAGAAGAAGGAGAGGGGGGAAGGAAAGTAAGGTGTATGTGCACAGGTGATGGCTGTGTTATATCTCCATCTGGGTGCATGCAATTTGTTACAATGTATTGGGGCTGGGGACCACGCTCCTGCTTTACCTTTGTATTCTGTGTTGCTGGACATGTTGAACATGTGATTTATGTCAATGTTGGAAAAAGCGGGGTGTGGGCAGGGATTGGGTGTTATTGGCTGTGGTACTTATGATTTCAGACCAATGTTGGTATTAAACTTTTGTTATTGAACATAACCTTGTTGCGCATTGTCTCAGATAGAACATAAGAACATAAGAACATAAGAATTAGGAACAGGAGTAGGCCATCTAGCCCCTCGAGCCTGCTCCGCCATTCAACAAGATCATGGCTGATCTGGCCGTGGACTCAGCTCCACTTACCCGCCCGCTCCCCGTAACCCTTAATTCCCTTATTGATTAAAAATCTATCTATCTGTGACTTGAATACATTCAATGAGCTAGCCTCAACTGCTTCCTTGGGCAGAGAATTCCACAGATTCACAACCCTCTGGGAGAAGAAATTCCTTCTCAACTCAGTTTTAAATTGGCTCCCCCATATTTTGAGGCTGTGCCCTCTAGTCTCCCCGGCCAGTGGAAACAACCTCTCTGCCTCTATCTTGTCTATCCCTTTCATTATTTTAAATGTTTCTATAAGATCACCCCTCATCCTTCTGAACTCCAACGAGTAAAGACCCAGTCTACTCAAGCTGGACCGTTACACACTGGTGATTCCTTACCATGAAGGGGTTAAATACAACTTAACATCAATGAACATAAACTTTAACTGGCACCAAGTTTATGGGCACCATTGATGTCTGAGCTGCACACACAAAGCAGTGTGTCAGCGTTGTCACTCACATTAGCACTCTTTCAGTCAAATCTGACTGATATCAGCTCCTCACGTAACAGTGAGATTTAACAAATGCCAGCCACACCTCTGGCGTTCATTTTGGTTAGTTCCACTTTTTGTGGGTGTTTTTTTGAGCAAGCGATATTGTGGGCGATATGTGTGTGAGGTGGTGAAATTGAAGATGGGCGGTCTCCATGGCCGCTAGTTTGGATAAATATGCTCTATGCGACAAAAAACAGTTGCCGGGTGTTAATATTGAATCTCGATATTAATTCCGTTCAGAAAGTAACGCTGGGCGATATTATGGGCGTTGAATTCGCCCATTCTGCTGATTCCGTCCAAAAAAAGTGGGCGGGCGGTGATATTTTTTCTTGGCGTTAAGCCCATTGGGAAAATAACGCTCAGCGATAAGTCTCCTAAAAAAAGCCTATCAGATTCCATTTTGTGCCAGAATGGGCGATATCTGGGCGTTATACATCATTTCAGCGGTAAAATGGGCGTTAAGTGGGCGTTAAGCAGACAAAAAAAGTGGAGGTTCTAGCCCTTGGTCTTGCTGTCAGTTTAATAGCAGTGATTTAGAAATATTACAGAAATAAGTGTGATAATTATAGGAAAGACATTTAGGGCTAGAAATTCGGTTTTTGGTCATAGCATTTTTTTTCCAGCATTTTTCATCAAAAATACCGCTAATCACACCACCATTTTTTAAAGGCCTAAGTTTCGTGACAAAATGCGGCAAGCAGTAAAAATCGGCATTGCACGAAGATTCGCGGCGCAAACTTTTCTCCGAGGCCGATACTGCTATTTGTTGGGCCTAGGGAGGGAGAAAAACAACCCCCAAACATTTCCAAAAAATGTTTAAAAATCACAAAATATTCATAAGACCCTTTTCTAGCGAATTGCTGCAAAAGAATTAAAAAATAAAAACTTTAACTTACCTTTTTTACAGGTCTTCATACCTACCGTCGTTCCAGGGGCTGCAACACAGGTTTTTCCCTGCCATTTTTTTGGTCCTATCTATGGGTTATCGCTGAGCCAAATATCGGGCAAAAGCCCTTTTTCCAGTCTTGCATGCCAGCGGTCCACTCCCCAGTGGTATTTCAAAACTGCCAGCGCAAGACTTCAGTGAATTTCCCACTGCACTTATTTCTGACAAAAACAGTGAAATACTGCCAAAAAACCCGGCGCAAATTTGGAGAATTTCCAGCCTGAAGCGGGGCATTTGAGCTCTGCTATAATTAAAGGGTTATGAATGGGTCTCGGGACTAAAAAGATCTAAATAGGGTTTTGTAGTGGTCAGCTTTCTAAGTTGCTGAATGGGCAGAAGAGATAACGCTAAGAATAAAATGTCAGAATGATTAACTGTTGCAAGCTGTGTAACTTGAGGAAAATTACAATCAGCCAAACTGTTGAGCCATAGGAGGCCTAGAGTGGGAGTTAAATAGAGCAAGAGGTCAGAAGTAACACGTTGGAGAAACTCCATCTGGTATGACACATAGGCGAATGATTGTATGACGTGAAAGGGAATTAGTCAATCAGTAATTGTGCACGTAGGCGTTGGGACAATTAAACGGCATGGGGGGGAGTGTGCACGAGGCTGAGATGCCTCATTAAGTGTATAAAAGATTGCTTGGAACTTTGTATCATTGGAGATGCCTACAGACAAAGAGCAGGTGGTCACCCCACCGATGCAAATAAAGACTACTTGAATCTTCAAACCCAGACCTGGCGTTGAGTGTTTATTTTAAATACTCCACTACAATTGGTGTAGTCAGCAGGATTTCAAGCGGATTGCGGACACCAGCAGATGGAAGCCATGTCAAAGGCGTGAGTATGTTTTAATTACCATGCACAGTTAGGGCAAGGGCAGAAATCTTTCTGGTATCAGCTGCCTGAGCAATTCGAATCTGGAGGTCTGGCCGAGACTTCAAGTAGTCAGCAGAAGATCCCAGGTGAAACAATTGCGATCGGTTATACAAAAGTGTGTCTGTGTAACGTTGCATTTGATAATTTGTATAGGTTGCAGGTAATGGTCTCAATCATAAGGAGTAATTAAGGGACGTACCGTTGACAACCAATAGGTTGCAAGTATCAGTCTCACTCAGGGCGAGTAAGTAAGGGACGTACTGCTGACAACCAATAAGGTTGCAAGTATCGGTCTCACTCGTGAGGAGTAAGGGATGTACTGCTGACAACCAATAGCCATGGGAAGTGAGAAACTTGAATGGGGACCAGAGGGGCCTCTGACACAGTACCTAGCAGACAAAAATTGAAAACCAATTGAAATAATGATTAAACAAAATTTGAAACTAGACGACCCACCCGCTGAACAAAGAAAATGGTGGGAGTAGGAAAAAAACAAAAGGAGGATAAAGCCCTCATTTTAGTCACTCGTGCGTATTATGAATTAAGTAGATGGACTGAGTATTGGCTGAGAAAGAGATGAAATAAACCGACAGTAGGTGTGAAGGTGACAGCACCCATCAGGACACACAAAAAGGACAACGAAATAGAACAGGGGAAAGGTTTAGAGAAGATCTCTTCACCCAGCGAGTGGTGGCGATCTGGAACTCACTGCCTGAAAGGGTGGTAGAGGCAGAAATCCTCATCACATTTAAAGGGTACTTGGAGGTGCATTTAGAGTGTACGGGAATCCAAAATTGTAACTGGTTGAAGAAATAATGGAGAGTTATGACTCAATAAAAAGGAGAAAAGGGAAGATTATGTTTCTTTCTTACTGTTCTGGTGTTTTTCTTGGGTGTTTAAAGTTTTGGGGAAATGTAAGGGGAAAATGGAAAGGCTTCTCCTCCCACGAGCGGGCAACCCGGATATAGAGGGTCGACGCTCGCCCCAACCCACATAACAGCCCCCGGAGTTAGCAGACAGAGACCGATGGCAAGGTATAATGATCTTTTATTACGAATGTCCGGGAGCACCTCTTATCAGAGCCCCGTTTCTTCTCTTATGTCGCACCCTCGCACTGCCTCGCTATCTACACGCGCGCGTCTTAGGATATACCGTTGACCCCCTTCCACCCCTAGATCATCCTTGTCCTCCGTCTCCATCCCTCCGGGACTCGCTACAGATGGTTCTTTGTACGGATATCCTTCCCTTGTGGTTTACAATGCCACAGCTCTAACTTGAAGGTGGTAAATTAAAACATACTCACCCCAACTGCTGGGTCATTGTTCCGTTCGGGAAGTCCGTACCCTGCTCGCAGCGCCAAATGTTGAGGGGAGAGAGGGAAGGTTTCTTTTCCCACGAGCGGGCCCACTGATATAGAGGGTCGACGCTCGCCCCAGCCCATGTAGCAATTCTCAAAATTAGCAGACAGAGACGGATGGCAAAGTATAACGATCTGTTATTACGAACGTCCGGGAACACATCTCATCACAGCCGCCTGTGAGTGGAGATGCTCCCCGAACAGCACAATCATACAACTTTTATACATTTCAAAAGCCCCTCCGTTCCCTGGTAAGACCTCCCTAGATCTCTAATTGGACTACCTTATCAGTGCTACTTCTTTAATTGGACTACCTTATTAGTGCTACTTTGGATTGACAGGCCAAGACCCTCGTGACTACCTTAAGCCATGACTAGAATGATTTCATTAGATCAGAATTTGTTGATTCTCCTTTGTGCCCGTGAGTCTGCCTCGAGCCTCTTCGCAAGGTCTTATCAATGTCTGTTTAGATTCTCACATCGTATCCTGTCGGAATATTATTGAATTGATAACTTCTGGAGCCTTGGTATAAGGCCGAAGAGAGGCCTTTTACCTCCTTAAGGGTTGGTGCAGGAACCAGCACTTTAACCCTTGTCCCGCTGGTACCCCTAATGCCAAATTTCTCTTACAGGAAGGCATGTTCCTATGTGTGGCTATGGCTCCTCCCCTTTTACAAGTGGCATTGGGAAGTTTAAGATTGGAATTATTGAGGTTAATTAATCTATTAAAACCCAGACTTTTATTATGGCCATGATAAAATTCTGATTGGTGTAAACTGTGTGGAGAGCCTTTAGTTCCAGATATAAGGCATTTCACATCAATAATTGGTATGGTTTAAAAAATAAATTCTGACCAATGTGTAACTGGAGAGAAAAGAATGAAATGCTATTGTGTGCAAAGTTGTTTTCCTGAATGTTTATTTTAAGAGTAAAAGCACAGAGACTTCACAAAAGTAAAAGTTTTTAACTGGAAAGTTAAACTGAAAAGGCTGCAAGCTGTGGGACTGAAGTTGACATTGATTGATGGTGTCTGTGTTTGATGGTTTTCGAAACAAAAGAAGTTAACTCTTTCACAGGCAGCTGTGAACTCTTTTAATTCAGTGGGCGATATCTTTTGAGCATTGGAAATTTTCTTAATTTGAAGAGAATATTTGCTCCTGGGGTAGAAGGAATTTAGGATCGTTACAAATTAACCCCTCGGGCTCTTAAGCAGAGTCACCAGAAATTCTCTGTTTCTTTTATTTTAAGTAGATGACCATTGGGAAGAAGCAATGTTGGCTAAAGAGGTTAGTGGATTGTGCCTGAGGGATCAGGAGGGCACACCACCGTAACCAACTACATCCGGTTCCGATTAAATCTCAGGAGTGGAAGGTGGGGGCCCAGGTAATAGAACAAAACTATGCCAGGATGGAAATGTTGAACATAGAAACATAGAAAATAGGTGCAGGAGTAGGCCATTCAGCCCTTCGAGCTTGCACCACCATTCAATAAGATCATGGCTGATCATTCACCTCAGTACCCCTTTCCTGCTTTCTCTCCATACCCCTTGATCCCATTAGCCGTAAGGGCCATATCCAACTCCCTCTTGAATTTATCTAACGAACTGGCATCAACAACTCTCTGTGGAAGAGAATTCCACAGGTTAACAACTCTCTGAGTGAAGAAGTTGCTCCTCATCTCGGTCCTAAATGGCTTACCCCTTATCCTTAGACTGTGACCCCTGGTTCTGGACTCCCACAACATCGGGAACATTCTTCCTGCAACTAACATGTCCAGTCCCATCAGAATTTTATATGTTTCTATGAGATCCCCTCTCATTCTTCTAAATTCCTGTGAATAAAAGCCTAGTCGATCCAGTCTTTCCTCATATGTCAGTCCTACCATCCCGGGAATCAGTCTGGTGAACCTTCGCTGCACTCCCTCAATAGCAAGAATGTCCTTCCTCAGATTAGGAGACCAAAACTGAACACAATATTCCAAGTGAGGCCTCACCAAGGCCCTGTACAGCTGCAGTAAGACCTCCCTGCTCCTATACTCAAATCCCCTAGCTATGAAGGCCAACATACCATTTGCCTTCTTCACCGCCTGCTGCACCTGCATGCCAACCTTCAATGTACCATAACACACAGGTCTCGTTGCACCTCCCCTTTTCCGAATCTGCCGCCATTCAGATAATATTCTGCCTTCATGTTTTTGCCACGAAAGTGGATAACCTCACATTTATCCACATTATACTATATCTGCCATGCATTTGCTCACTCACCTAACCTGTCCAAATCACCCTGCAGCCTCTTAGCATCCTCCTCACAGCTCACACCGCCACCCAGCTTAGTGTCATCTGCAAACTTGGAGATATTACTCTCAATTCCTACAACTAAATCATTGATGTATATTGTAAATAACTGGTGTCCCAGCACTGAGCCCTGCGGCACCCCACTAGTCACTATTCTGAAAAGGACCCGTTTATCCTGATTCTCTGCTTCCTATCTGCCAACCAGTTCTCTATCCACGTCAATACATTACCCCCAATACCATGTGCTATGATTTTGCACACCAATCTCTTGTGTGGGACCTTGTCAAAAGCCTTTTGAAAGTCCAAATACACCACATCCACTGGTTCTCCCTTGTCCACTCTACTAGTTACATCCTCAAAAAATTCCAGAAGATTTGTCAAGCATGATCTCCCTTTCATAAATCCATGCTGACTTGGACCGATCCTGGCACTGCTTTCCAAATGCGCTGATAAAGCTACTCCCATGGTATATGCAGCCCAGTTACCTAGGAGAATTAAATGGTTTTATATTAACCAGGTTACGTTTTTTCAGTTCACCAGCAGGTACCGAGACAAGAGGAAATGGTTATGAACATGGGGAGCTGAATTCGTCCTCTTCAGGGGGATGAGAAAGAAGGGGTGCCTAATGGGATCCCCTCACCTAATCAGGTACAGTATTATCCAAATGGAAGTGGACAGGACACTGGAGCTAGAAGATTCTCCTCGGGTCCCAGATCTGGAACCATCTCCTGTCCACAGACATGCCTAGCAAATCCCACCAATCTCACAAAGTAATAAGAGACATATCGTGAATGGTAGAAGTAGGGATGGCCGAGGGAATAGGATAGGGGTATATTTCCAGTGATATGGTAATCATACCACTGTAACCATCCATTATATCAAGGGGTGCAATGATGGGAGTGTGGTTGTACAAGCAGTAGAGTTCAAAAAAAGTCTCATCCAAAGGCTCCTTCTTCAATTAATAAACTAGATTTGTGAGAAAAGCGAATTATTTGTCATAAAAACATCCCAGGGCCAACAAATGGACTAATGGTAATCCCAACCATGATGTGCATCACAAAGTGGTACCTGTAATATTGAATCTGACCAAAGTCGGACTACCTGGGTGGTGCAAGCCTAATACAGCATGGCTACATGGGAGAATGATCAAGGGATTTTGGAAGAGGGCCAATACAACCTGCACTGAATTCAGGAAGAGTGATGTGCTTGATTGTACCTTGACAAGAATGGTGCCGAGACTATTGGGGAGAATCATAACAGAAGGCAGTGAGGCCTGATTAATATGTTCCAACTGGTTTAATGCTAAAAAGGGGGTAAACCAGATTATAGGAGGGGAAAATTTTCTTCAACGAAACGACTCAAAGTAATGTATGGATCTTGGTTAATGGAACAAGCCCAAGAAAACCTGCAGCATATTGCAGAGGAAAAGCTTTCTTTCTGGGTAACTGATCGAGACCATTTATCAACTTACTAAGACTCTGTGCCAAGTCAGAAGGTTGGTACAGGTGTACCCGATGGCACGAGTGTCATTTACAGGAACAGAATGACATCACCCTGTTAAAGATAGTATAGTATTACCCAATCATGCCTGAGAAAATTTTGTAGGATACAATGAACATGGGAAATGTAACCTGGGTAGATGGGAAAAACATGTGTAGCCCCAGGCCAAACTGGGTGTACTCAAGCTCAGGACATGTTCATTTGCCTCTACAACATGGTAGAACATGCAGCCTCTGCATGCGGGTTTAATTGGGATGGGATAATATGGAAGGTAATTGTGGGACAGCATTTTCCCATATGATCTGTATAAAGAGGGAAGACTGAATATTGTGTCAGCACCAGTATGGTACCAACCTGACTTGTCCAAACTGTGAGACTTGGGGCACAGGTTTCACTAAGTATTTATTTGGATAGGCATGTAAATAGCACTGTAAGAAAGGAGTTAAAAGTGTAACTGCCAAAGGGAAGATATAATGGATTTGGATAGTTAATTAGGTCAATTGAGGACCAAGTACAATAGGCATTAAGCGAAATGGGGAACAGAGGGTCACAACGGCTAGTTGCTGAGGTGATACTTACAGTACATATGATCGAGATAGTCTGACAATGAACCACGAGACTATATGTAGTTTTCATGTTATCCATTGTCGAACAATAACCAACACACACTATCGGTATCTGATGGGGATGGCAACTGTTAACACATTTGACATAGCCAGTATAGACCAAGAAGTTCAAGACTTAGCCCAACGTTTGAGAACCCTTTTACTAAAGGGAAACGATCTGACTTCGCAGTTGTCAGAAACAGGGGACGAGGTCACCAGACAAATGCTGCAAGGAAATCCGAGAGCCTCATGCCCAAACTATCAATAAGATAAGTGTGCGACTAAATGATCTAAATCAAGAAACACATAAAGAACTTGTATGTGCAATGTACGGCACATGGTTTCTAGGGAACATCGGATACAATGTAAACCAGATGAAACAGGGAAAAATACCCGATTGGATAAGTAATGAGCAGTTGTCCAAATGGACTAAGGACAGTGTTATCTCTATGAGATTCATAAGACAACACATGTGTTCTTGTCCCCAAGTAATTGTATAACCAGAGAATTGAAATTGATAGGTATGGTTCTAGCTAGCCCACAAATAGAGGGTACGGATGCCAAACCTCTGTGGGCAGTACAGAACATAGGCGAAATACAAGGCCAATCCCGGGTTCAGTTCCACGATATGCTGCTTTATGCGGTAAAATCTCAGTGGCATATTTCAAGGGGTGCATACCGATGGTTGCACTCAATATTTGGATGTGGTAGTGTGCACACACCCCATGGAAGGAGGGCAATGCACAACATGTGAGTTCACTCAGGTGATTAATTGCACTTTGGATGTTAGTCCCCTTAGTCATGGAGGGACTGAGGTGGCAGCCAGGATGACGGGCCATAATGCATATCCACCAAAGAAACTAAGTACAAATATAGTAGTGCTGAATGTGCAATCCCACAACCTAATTTCTCTTTTACGCCTAAAGCTATGGTCAAAATAGGCCATTGATACCTCTTCCCACAAAGAGAGGAACATGTCGAGAACATCACTTGAAACAACCCGAGATGGGATGATGAAATGGAACAATATGAGATATCAAGTTGGCAAGACATTCCCCGTCTCGAAGAACATTTGATGCAATGGAAAAAGGACACTGAGAAAAGTATATGACATTATCATGAGATTCCATACAGCATTTGAAGGACATTGAGGAAACCCTGAAGGGCATCCAGTGGTGGGAACATGTATTGAATTGGGGAATGAATGTTAATATCCATCTGTGGATTCGTATAGCCTCTCACATATTGGTGGTCATACAGGTAGGGTTAGCTATCGGATGGGGGATTGGATTATGCATAGCATGCAGAAAGAGGCAACGGAGAAGGAAAACAAAAGCTTTAATTATGGAACAGTGAAAGTTGTTAGCTGAGTACCCTGAAATACTTTGAGATGTAGGTCACGTCCTGAGTCCCCCAAACAGGGTGGCTGATCACCACAGAACGGAGCAGGGGACACAGGATGAAGTAGAATTAGGTTGGTAATCTTGGGCTGGGTAGCTAAGCATCAAAAGGGGGGACTGACGTGGGGCTTTTGAGCACTGTTATAATTAAAGGGTCTCTGGACTAAAAAGAGCTAAATAGGCTTTTGTTGTGGTCAGCTTTCTAAGTTGTTTAACAGACAGGAGAGATAACACTAAGAATAACATGTCAGAATGATTAACTGTTGCAAGCTGTGTAACTTGAGGACAATTACAAACAGCCAAACTATTGAACCATAGGAGGCCCAGAGAGGCAGTTAAACAGAGCAAGGGGTCAGAAGTAACACGTTGGAGAAACTCCATCTGGTATGACACATAGGCAAATGATTGTGTGATGTGAAAGGGAATTAGTGAACCAGTAATTGTGCACGCAGGCTTTGGGCCAATTAAACGGCATGGTGGACCGTGCACGAGACTGACATGCCTCATTAAGTGTATACAAGATTGCTCGGAACTTTGCATCATCGGAGAAGCCTGGCTACAGACAAAGAGCAGGCGGTCTCCCCACCGATGCAAATAAAGACTATTTGAATCTTCAAACCCAGACCTGGTGTTGAGTGTTTATTTTAAATACTCGACTACACAGCCCTTAGTATATTATATAGGTTTCAATGGCATTCCGATACCAGTGAGTAAAATGCTGCCATGTGTTTTAAATTCAAGTATGTGTTAGCTCTATGGTTCTGGACAATAGAGTGATATAAAGCCAGCAATAGAAATTGGTGCTTCCTGCTGCACTTCTCTAAAGCAGAAACATGTTCAAAATCTACAACAATTAGGAAACATTCGGTAACCAGTAAAAACAAATAAAATAAAAAAACAATTAAAAGGGAATGTTCAGGTGATGAGGCAAGCTGGACCCCGGAAGAACAAGTTAGTGTTTTGATTTTGGAAAAAAAATGGTGTTGACCCCCTAAACTGAGGGGGAGCTGGATGAGGCCTTGGGAAAGTGGAGTTTGTCCTGGTTACCCCTCCAACCCCCCCATCTGATTTTCCAGTCTTATTGGGCAGGCAGTGGCTGTAGATCTGTAGTAGAATGGGCAGCCGCCAGCCCCGTACAAGCGATATGCCTTCACACAGACACCAAAACCCCCGACAGGGTCACTGTTGGGGGACATCAGTGGGTGTGACCTGTGACTTGCCTTTCATTAACCCATGTTGGCTTGAAGTTGGTGTCTTCTTATGTAAGTATTGCAAAAAACTCAAATAAGATTTTAATATTAAGATCGTAAATTAGGGAATTAAAGAGCTAAATTAGTGAACTATGAGAATAGAAAAAAATTGGAGGAGCTATCGAACTTTTCAAACCATAAAATTAATTGGTGGGGTTGATGTGGAAACTTATTTGTGCTGAACCAGGAGAAATCTAAGGAGGCCAGGAGTTCAATGTAATTTGAGGCCACAGGGGAGTGGGGTGTGCCCTGCTGACCCCTTCCCCCCGATTTTCCAGTCACATAGGGCTGGCAGTGACTATAGATGTATCTGTAGTGGCATGAGCACCCGTCAGCCCCATTCAAGTGATATGCCTTGCCACTGACAATACAACCTCTGACAGGATCTGTGTTGTAGACATTTAGCAACTACTTTATACTTCAAGTTGTCAATTTGTGAAATATACTGCCACCTAGCCCAGTGAATGCAGTTTTAGTTAAACTATTCAGATTCCTGATTCAGTGGCAAATAGAAGGCCAACCAAAGTAGAACCAGAATGACCCATTCATGTAGTGTACATAGACTGAAACAATGGGAGGAGTGTAGTATTTCCTTTGTGAACTACGTATAGGGATACCAGAAATGCATTTATTATTTTCCTGCACATAGCACACTGAGTGTTGCTTCTTGCTCCTCCAGTTTGGTGAAAACAATAGCTTTTTCTTATTTGTATCTTCTTGTGTCCTAAAGTGATAAAGATATACTTTAAGCTTGCAGATTGGTTAAAAAAAAGATCAGCAATACATTAAGGCTGTTTCAATTGTACAACTCCCTCTTAAATAATTCAGCTGCTGGGTTTTTACCTGGTGACAGGTTGTTGCATGTACTAAACAAATTCCCAATTGATGTCTGGTCATTTAAAGAAACAACTTGCAGATTATATTTGGAATTTATAACTAAGCCTATTACAATAGAATATTTATTACAAGCCAATAATAGGATCACTGAATAAGTGTCAGCAGTAACAGATCACTTGCTTGGATCGCTGGAACAGCGTAACATAATGAAAATCTTCATTAGCATTTTAGTGGTGCAACATGAAAAGACTGAATTATACAAGGACCTAGACTGGAACAATAGGCATTAAATATTGTGGCTGCCAGTATGGAACAAAGGGTACTACTATATTTAGAAATGGAACTTCTTTCTATTTCTCACTATCAGTTTTATGATCATCTGGGCAGTTTGGGATTACATTTCTGCAGGGGGTTTTCCCAATCACACACTAACTTTGGCAGAGAATTTGCAGAAATCCTGGAAAAATAACATAGATACTGTTTACCGTTTCTCTGAGGTTTCTGTGGATCTTTTACCAAAGTTAGGCCGGTGACCCTATTTAAATTCACCCTTTGTATCTAAATACAATTTATCAACAGGCTTAACTTATTTCTCCAGGTAAAAAAGATTCTACTTTAGCCCAGTGAATGTTTCTGACAGCAGTAAAGTGGAAGAAAATATTTGGTCTCAGTATTTATATTAGGGTGAAATACAGTGGTCTGGAATTTCCTCTGAATTTGCAGATGTGCTGCTCTGGGCCTCACAAGGAAAATTTAGGCCTCTTCTTCCACTAACTCTGCTCTTCCCTTCCTAAACACAAGATCCCCATCTGATGGCTCCTAAAGCTGATCCTGCTGATGTTGGCAAGTGGCCTCCGAGTCATGCGATTTTTCCATTGCTTCCCATTCTGGGCAGAAGTCCAATTGTGGGATTTTAATGAGGCCTGGGAGTTAAAATAGCCTGGGTGTCATTTCTGAAGGAGTGGGTGAGCTTCCGACGGATGAATTAAAGAAATGTAGGCAGTGGATGTGGACCAGTATGCCTACCAATTGTACACACTTAAAACGAACATCAAACCCCTATGTAACTCTATTATTTCTCCATATCAGGTTTTTTTGTATATCTTCTAACCATTTTTAGTTGCCTCAATTTTGTTAAAAGCAGCATTACCTCAGGGTAAGTTGATTTCACAGGTGTGCGGGAGGATTATAATGAGAAACAGTAGTAAAGACATCCAACATATGTGGTGGAAAATTGCAGGGAAATAATTTGCATGTTAGTTTAGCATAAAGCAATTTCATTTTATATTTAAACTTGACAGGAAATTATCAAATATATTTCTTGCTACAGAAAATTTTAAAGTTGCAATAACCACCAGATAAAGATGATACTAGATGTTGGGGAATCTGCTTTCAATATAAAGTGCTTACCTCCTGAATCTCACAGCCTTTAAAGTTACTCTATTTTTCCCTCCTACACTTTGTGCATTCCCCCCATTTCTGAGTAAGGGAAAGACATTTGTAGGTAAAACTCTATCATTCTGTGTATTGTATGTGAAGAGTCCTAGGTAACTCAATTTTCCCTTCCTGTGGGAAGTGACTGTCATCTATTTCCTGCCTCCTCCTGTGACATAGCTGAGATTGGGAACCTACTGCTTGGCTAATCATGGACAAAAATTATCATCCCATCACTCTGCAGTACAATGAACTGAGATTACCAACATGGTGTAGTATTGTTCAAAAACTTTTGACCTACAAAGAATAATCCTATTCTAAAGGGCTCCTTCCTAGAGTACAGATCTCTGGAGATTCAAACTGATGCAAAGTGGATGTGCTCCACCGACATCTGGCAAGAGGTTCTCGGAACAGTGTTTTGGCTCGCTTCCACTGAGTCATGCATAGCTAGGGTACAAACTAATCGGGAGATGTATATTTCTTTTTAAAGCACTTGGTTGAGTCATGCTGAGGTCTCAGCATATTACCAGAAAAACAATGTAGCACACCTTGGTAGTCACTAACTCTTAGTCAGTCTGCACACAGATTAACTAGATAGTATGTAGTGTTAAGAAGTATGCCCATTATGCCTGACCTTAGGGGAAGCCCATCTGCTTTACATCTGCATTAGTGAAACGTCTAACACTTCACAGCAGAGTTCCTTTGTAGAGATATGATTTATTTGTGGACAGAAATGTATTTTAAGTTAAGGGAGCAAAATATAGAAAGATAAATTTTGTGAAGCACTGCTATGGGAGGAATGAGCAAAGGCACAACTATGCCACATTTGCATGGAAAGAATTTCAGGTTGTGGAAGTGGCTATGTTATGGGCCAGGTGATGTTACATTAGAGACTTGAAAATTATGTAAATCACTTAGGATTACATGGGATATACGACATAGAAACAGGCCATTCAGCCCAACCAGTCCATGCTCCACTCGAGCCTCCTCCCGTCTTTCCTCATCTAACTCTATCAGCATAACCCTCTATTCCCTTCTCCCTCATATGCTTATCTAGACTCCCCTTAAATCCATCTATACTATTTGCCTCAACTACTTCCTGTGGTAGCGAGTTCCACATTCTCACCACTCTTTGGGTAAAGAAGTTTTTTCTGAATTTGATATTTGATTTCTTGGTGCCTATCTTATATTGATGGCCTCTAGTTTTGCTCTGCCCCACAAGTGGAAACACTTTCTATCTATCTACTCTATCAAAAACTTTCATGATGTAAAGACCTCTATTCGGTCACCCGTTAGCTTTCTCTTTTTTTAAGCGAAAAGAGACCCAGCCTGTTCATCCTTTCCTGATAGGTGTGCCCTCAAATTTCTGGTATCATCCTTGTAAATCTTCTCTGCACGCTCTCCAGTGCCTCTATATTCTTTTTATAATGTGGTGACCAGAATTGTACGTAGTACTCCAAGTGTGGTCTAACCAAGGTTCGATACAAGTTTGGCATAACCTCACTGCTTTTCAATTCTATCCCTCTAGAAATAAACTCTAATGCTTGTTTTCCTTTTTTATGGCCTTATTAACCAGTGTCGATTCTTTTAGTGATTTGTGCATTTGTACTCCGAGATTCCGTTGGTCCTCTACTCCATTTAGATTCTTATTCTCCCTATTTTCCTTACCAAAATGGGGTCAAAATTTGGTACCGTCGTTTTTGAGGCGGTGTCACCGTCTGAGTGCTGATTTTAGCACTGGGCATTAGGTTCAGACTCAAAGTCCTGAATTCAGTTTTTACGCCCAAAGATGAGAGAGCAGTGCTAAAAAGTGGTACTGCACACTCACCCTTGGGCGAGAGCTCAGGAGGCCTACTGAATTTCCCGACGGGAGGCTGCTGCCATGCGAGAAAATAAATGGGAAGCTAAAAAGGAATAAAACTTCGCCGATCTACACACACACTTCCCCATTCTTAAAACTGAATGAAACCATGCAGAAATAAATAAAGAGAAAAACTTACCTTCCTTTCTGGGCGATTCCGCCCGAGAAACGCTCTTTCACAGCAACTATTTCCTGGCTGTACAGCCGCCTGCTGGCAAAGCAGCCATATAAAGCAAATATCGCGACAGATGCGTCAAAGAGGCATTGTACGCTGGATGATATCACCACGTGGGTGGCGTTAGCCAGTGCAGCATTGCCTCTTGGTGCCTCTACCAAAGAGCCAACTCAATTTAGGTCGAGACGTCCACGCCGCTTACCGATGACGGTAAGCCTTTGCCGCCTGTTTGCTGCCTGATTGCTGCCAGTGGTAACAGGTGCCGTACAAAACCCAATTTCGACTCCGTAATATCTCACATCTCTCTGTATTGAATTTAATTTGCCAATTATATGCCCATTCTGCAAGTTTATTAATGTCTTGTTGTCATTTGTTGCAGTCCTCCTCAGTATTGACAATCCTCTCCAATTTGATGTCGTCAACAAATTTAGAAATTGTGTTTTTGATTCCAAAGATTAAATTGTGAACAACATGCAGGGAGGTTCTCTTCCCTTCCAATGGGTGGAAGAGACCTCACGGCGTCACCAATGCAGCCTGATTGCACATTGCACAGGAGGGCACAAGCAGGGATGCCGTCAGGAGGAGCTGGCTACAGTGGCGCAAACCTTTTAATGATCTCAGTAGACTGCAAAGCCACACTTAACCTCATCCTGCTGTGCCATTCATCACATCCTAATCACTCTTCCCTACCTTACTCCGGCTCATCCTTACTCAAACCAACTTACATTGCACCTCCAACCATCCCTCTCTCACTGGCCACACCTCACATTCACCCTCACCCTTGTCCAATCATACCAACTAACAACACGTAAGGATAGACACTTGGGTCTTTTAGACAATGCTGATGAGAGTTTCTGCCTATGTGTTCTCAAACACTGAAATCTTTATTTTGAACACATTGCGTTCTTGGACAGATTTGTGTGAACCTGTGGAAGTGGTTGAGTGAGTTGTAGTGAATGGTGAGATATAAGGGTACCGCCCCCGAAAAGAAGATGTGTAAAAGGAATGGGTTGGGCATTGCAGGGATGCTTTATGGTGCTGGTGTGGGGTGGTGCCAACCTAGCACATCATGTGGCTGCCAGAGTGTATAGGGTCAAATGAAGTAAATCTGGTTATGGTGAGGTCATTCCTGGCAGCAATATAGTTGGGCGCTGATGCCCTGTGTCCTGTGCAGCATCAGGTGATTACGGAGAAGTTTGGTGCTGTTGGTGGTGATGCTGGTGTGTTTAGTGATGTTGGTGTTGGGGCTGACCGTGGTGGGATTCTGAGGACCAAGGTGAGATTTTTTCAAGGGCACCGATGCTGATGGAATAGATGGCAGCTGAAGTTGAGATGACAGAAGCTATCTGTCAATGGTGAGAGATGTTGCTCCAAGGAGGTTACAGTGGATAGAGAGTTCACTGCAAACACTTTCAAACTGCATACAACAACAACTTTTATTTATATAGCACCTTTAACGTAGTAAAACGACCCAAGGCAATTCAACAGAGTGTTATAAGAACATAAGAACATAAGAACATAAGAATTAGGAACAGGAGTAGGCCATCTAACTCCTCTAGCCTGCTCCGCCATTCAACAAGATCATGGCTGATCTGGCCGTGGACTCAGCTCCACTTACCCGCCCGCTTCCCATAACCCTTAATTTCCTTATTGGTTAAAAATCTACCTATCTGTGATTTGAATACATTCAATGAGCTAGCCTCAACTGCTTCCTTGGGCAGAGAATTCGACAGATTCACAACCCTCTGGGAGAAGAAATTCCTTCTCAACTCGGTTTTAAATTGGCTCTGCACGCAGTACTCCAGGTGCGGCCTCACCAATACCCTGTATAGTTGCAGCAGGCCCTCCCTGCTTTTGTACTCCATCCCTCTCGCAATGAAGGCCAACATTCCATTCGCCTTCCTGATTACCTGCTGCACCTGGACCAATTGTGGAGCAGTGGAGGCGTGGCCTAAATAGTTGGAGCTGTGAGCAGTGAGAGAAGGAGCTGCTGCTTTTGCTCCTGGCTGGGCCTGTGAATCAGCCCAGGAAGAGAAGGAAGGAAGGAAGGGGCTTCACCACCAACTTTCACCCAGAGGGAGAGGAGGAAAAAGCAGAAAACTTTAACAACTTCACCATTTCTACAAAGAGTTGGAGAGAGGGGGAAAGACCAACAACAACATCCAGTGTGGAAGGAGGGAGACTCTACCATTCTACAGGTGGGTGTATTGGTGCAGTCCCTAAAAGACTTTGCTGTATCGGTGGGGGGAGTAAAGAAGACCAGTCGGGGGCCGGAACATCGCGGGGAGTGTGTGTGTGTGGAAGTGTGTGTGGGGGCCTTGATTACAACTAGGCCCCACACACCTTTGAAGCACCCCTCCCCCATTGCCTAGCCTGGGATAGCTGGAGCTACCAGGCTGAAGAAACAATTAATCCACCCTAATTAACATCGTTGGGAGTGTGTGCCTGTGTGGCTCCAGCTGCACCAGGTGAAGACATCTTCTCCCCTCACCCGAAGACCACCCCAAAGACTATTTTTTGTTTGCCATCTGGGGATTGCACCCACCCACAGCTGCGAGGGGAGACCTGCCCTTGCAGTTCCCCCCCCTTCCCACACCCCTCTCTCTTTCTCTGTTACTCTCTGTCTCTCCCCTCTCTCTCTCTGAGAGCCCTTTCCTCCCAAATTGATTGGAAAAATATAAAACAATTAAGACAAGAGCAGAGGGAGCAAGGCCCCTCCCCAATTGTCAACAAGGGGAGAGGTGTGCCTCGTTAAGAGCTCCTCTGCTCAGTCTATTAAACGAGGCCATTTAAAGACCATTAAGGCCTGTGACTTTGGGGTGGGTGTAGCCCTTAAAGGAACCCCGTGATGGCGACCCCATCTACGCTGGTGGCAGGGCCAGCTAGGACTTATGCGCAGGCGGCATCCACATCCACGGCACCTCCTGCGCCACCTGCTGCCCTGCCACCATTCAGACTTATAACTAAGAAACACGGGGTCAAGAGCGACACTCACCCCACAATGAGCATTGAGGAGTGCGTGCGGGCGATGGCTGGGGTAGTCGGCCCCTCGTCCATTGTCGCAGCCTCCAAGATGTCTGGGAAGGCCGTGTTCTTCCTGGGGTCGGAGCGGGCGGTGTCCCTGGCCATTGAAAAGGGGCTCACGGTGGGCGGGGCGTTCCTGCCGGTGGACCCTCTCGAGGCCACCGCGCAGAGGGTCATTCTATCAAATGTCCCGCCCTTTGTTCCCGCTGAGCTCCTCCTCCCTCACCTACACCAACTGGGGGAGGTAAGGTCGGGGATCAACCCCATACTGCTTGGCCTCAGGGAGAACAGCCTGCGCTATGTGTTCTCCTTCCGCCGCCAGCTCTTTGTCCGGCTGGCGCAGGAAGAGACGACAGAGGGCAATTTTAATGTGGTGCACGAGGGGACTGCCTACCGTGTCTTTTGGACGTCGGACGGCGTGCGGTGCCATGCCTGCAGGGAGGTGGGGCACGTTCGCAAGAACTGCCCCGCCTCCAAAACCGCCAAACCACTGAGGGCGGCCAAGGCTGGCGCCGCCGCCACCCCTCCCCCTAGTAGCGTCCGCATGCCGGGAGCTGTGGGTGCGCGGGCATTGTCGGGGGCCTTTGTTTTCACGGCCTCCGGCGGGGGGGAGGGAGAGCGTCCGGCCAGAAAGAAGGCGCGGAAGAAGGCGAAACACCTCGAGGCGGGTCCCCTTAGTGCGCCAGACAAGCTGTTCACCGCGCTCGGCCCAACCCCGTCACCGGCGAGCGTGGGGTGCCCTGAGCCCGTGCCCGAGCCCTTGACTAATACCGCAGAGGGGTTCGGGCGCGGGCAAGATAAGAAAAAGGGGGGAGTGGAGCGGGAGGCCTCGGCAGACACGGGTGTCTCCCTGTCTCCGTGCCCCCCCAGGAAAAAAAGGAGGCGCCGCTCCAATGAGGCGGGGGGGGAACAACATCCCTTCGCGGAGGAGTCGGTGCCCGCCGCGTGTCCCGCGTCCCCCACCGGCGCCCCCAAACTGCGCCGTAGGCACGAGGAATCTGTCCCCGGGGAGGGTGAGGCAGTCGAGGCTGCCCAGCCGCTGCCTCCCGGGGATGGCGTGAAAGATCTGCCTGTCATGGGGGGCGTGGGACCAGCGGAAGAATGCGTAGCCGCCGGGTCGAGCGTCCCGGGGACTGAGGCGGGCGGGGCCGAAAAGGCCGAACCTGAGCTCGCCCAGCCAATATCCACCTTCCCCCGGGATTTGCTCGACTTGGCAGAAACACAAAGTATTAGCACTTTTAATGAATCTGTACACGCTGGGCCGGGGCGTGGCGGCGGGGAGGGGGAGGAACACCCACCCTCGCCCCCTACTTTGGAGCTGGAGCGCTTGGAGGGCCTGGGAATTTTCTATGGCCGGGTCTCTCCTTGTTCCCTGGTTCCTGGGGCGGAGGAGGAACCCCTTCCGCTGTCGCTTCCCGACCCAGCACCAATTCTAAAAGAGCCCAATGGGGACTCCTCTGTCGACGATCCTGGGGGTGGGATCGGGGCAGAGCCAGGGCCGGATGGAGCGGCCGGGCCGTTTGCCGTACCTCGTGCGGTCGACGGGCCGGCTGCTAGCGGCGACCTCCCGGAGGAGGACGGGGACTCGGTGGAGGACGCGGGTGAAGATCTCGAGTCCATCGCCAGTGAGGCGGTGGATCTCCTCGTGCCCGCCGCTGAGTCCCCCCTCATTCCCGTAGAGGATCTCCGGGACTTTTTGGTCGAGAGCCAGGGTCGCCGCAACCGAGCCCATCTGGCCCGGGAAAGATGGTCCGAGCCGGGGCTGCTCATCGCTTCCGTCCGCGTCGCCGCTAAAACCATGGCCGCGGGCGGGCCCTTATCAAGGGCGCAAGGCCTTGAGCTGCGCCGGCTCAAAAGGTTCCTTGCTGGGCTGCTGAAGGAGTGGAGGTCAACAAAAGATTCCGCTCCCTCCCCCGCAATAGGTTAAGGTACAGGTTGCACTATGCTTTTGCCATGAAGATAACCATAGCCAGCCTCAACATCAACGGCGGCAGAGGGGCACGTCGTAGATTTGACAATTTTTCGCTCCTGCGGGAGGGGAAATATGCAGTGTGCTTCCTGCAAGAAACCCACACCGTTCCGGGAGACGAAGCCACGTGGCTCCTGGAATGGCAAGGAGAGGTCCGCATGAGCCACCTCACCGCCACTTCTAGTGGGGTGGCCATCTTGCTGGGCCCGCATTTTCAGCCGGAGATCTTGGGGATCGAGAAGCCCATGCCAGGCCGCTTGCTGCACGTAAAGGTTTGCCTGGGGGACGTGCCGCTCCATCTCGTGAACGTGTACGCCCCTCTGCCCGGCCCGCAGCAGGCGCGCTTCTTCGAAGAAGTGTCCGCTCTTCTTGGCTCCGTCGACGTCGGCGACTGCATTGTCCTCGGGGGGGATTTTAACTGCACCCTCGAGGCGAGGGACCGCTCCGCTGCCCCGCAGTGCATGACGGCAATGGAGAAGTTGAGGGACCTGGTCGGGTCCTTCGACTTGGTGGACGTCTGGCGAAATCTCCACCCCGACTCCAGCGCCTTTACTTGGGTGAGGCCTGGAGTAGGATGGTCCAGAGTCGACCGCCTTTACGTGTCTCGGGCGTACGTTTCCTGCGTCCCGGCGGCCTCCATGTGGCCGGTGCCGTGTTCGGACTACCACCTGGTGTGGGCGGAGCTCGCTTCGCTCCGCGCGAGGACGGGGTCCGGGTACTGGCACTTTAACAACCGGCTGCTGGAGGACGAGCAGTTCCAGGACTCGTTCCGTCGATTCTGGTCCGACTGGAGAAGGAAGCAGGGGGGCTTCCCCTCCTTGAGGCTATGGTGGGACGTGGGCAAGACTCACGTCCGCGTCTTCTGTCAAGAGTACGCGAGGGGGTCGACCAAGAGGCGGGCGGCCGGAGTCGGGCGCCTAGAAAAAGAGGTGCTCGACCTGGAGCCCCGTCTCGGTCAAGTCGTCGAGGACCCGGCCCTGCGGACGGTGTACGAAGCTAAGAAGGCCGCGCTGAAGGACCTGCAGCTCGTCGGGTCCCGAGGCACGTTCGTGAGGTCGCGGATCCGGTTCCTGCGGGATCTGGACTGTGGCTCCCCCTTCTTCTACTCGCTGGAAAAAAGGCAGAGTGTCCGTAAGCAGCTCTTGACGCTGCTGGCCGACGACGGCTCTCTCGTCTCGGATCCGGAGGGCGTCAACAACAGGGCCTGTGAATATTACGGGGCTCTGTTCTCTCCGGATCCGTCCAGCGAGGAAGCGCGTAGAGTTTTGTGGGAGGACCTGCCGAAAGTCAGCCCGGAGGGCGGTGAAAATTTGGAAGCTCCGCTAAGCCTGGCGGAGCTGACCGGTGCCCTCGACCGGCTCTCGAGGGGAAAATCCCCGGGGCTGGACGGGCTGACCGTGGAGTTCCACAGGGTGTTCTGGGACGTCCTGGGGAGCGACTACGCGCGGGTCCTGGGGGAAAGTCTGGCGACCGGGGAGATGCCCCTCTCTTGGCGCAGGGCAGTCATCGTCCTGCTGCCTAAGAAGGGCGATCTCCGCCTCCTTAAGAACTGGCGCCCGGTCTCCCTCCTCAGCACGGACTACAAAATCTTCGCCAGGGCGATGTCTGCTCGCCTTGGCACCGTGCTGGACCACATGATCCACCCCGACCAGTCCTACACGGTCCCGGGCCGGACAATCCACGACAACATTCATCTGGTCCGGGACCTCATCCATCATTCCCAGGAGGCTGGTCTGTCGGTCGCCTTCCTATCTCTCGACCAAGAGAAGGCGTTCGACAGGGTGGATCACGACTATCTGCTCGGAACTCTGCGCGCTTTCGGGTTTGGGACGCATTTCGTCGCCCGGATCTGACTTTTGTACGCCGCCGCGGAGTGTCTGATTAAGGTTAACGGATCCTTGATGGCGCCCCTTCGCTTTAGGAGAGGGGTGCGCCAGGGATGCCCCATGTCCGGCCAGTTATACGCCGTTTGCGTGGAGCCTTTCCTGCGCCTCCTGCGGACGAGGTTGACGGGACTGGCTCTGCAAGGGCCGGGCGTGGAGGTCGTCCTCTCGGCTTACGCCGATCACGTGCTCCTCACGGTAGAGGATCCCGCTGACCTGCAGAGGATGCGTGAGTGCCAGGAGATTTACTCGCCCGCATCCTCCGCCAGAATCAACTGGGAAAAATGTTCCGGACTCCTGGTGGGTCAGTGGCGGGTGGACTCCCTGCCGGAGGAGCTCAGGCCTTTTGCCTGGAGCACGACCCATCTCCTCTATCTGGGAGTCTACCTTAGCCCCGACGAGGAAGTCTGGCCGGCGAACTGGCAGGAGCTGGAGGCCAAGGTCGCCGCTCGCCTAGGGTGCTGGGCAGGACTGCTCCGAGTGCTGTCCTACAGGGGTCGAGCGCTAGTCATAAACCAGCTGGTGGCCGCAATGTTGTGGTACCGGCTGGTCACTTTGACCCCTCCCCCTGCGTTTGTCGCCAAGATACAGAAGAAGCTGGTGGACTTCTTCTGGAACAACAGGAAGCACTGGGTCTCTGCCGCGGTCTTGAGTCTCCCGCTTGAGGAAGGCGGTCAGTCGTTGGTGTGCGTCTGCGCCCAGCTCGCGACTTTCCGTCTTCAGACCCTGCAGAGATACCTTTACGTCGAGCCCCCTCCTAGGTGGTGTGCTCTGGCGACGTATTTCTTCCGCCAGCAGCGCGACCTCAATTACGACACGCAGCTCCTGTTTGTGAACTTGGCGGGTGTCAGGACCGCCCTCCAGGAGCTGCCTGTCTTTTACAAGGAACGCATCAGGGTCTGGAACAAAGTCTCCAGCAAGCGCAGCTCTCCGCTGGCTGGAGTGGCGGCTGTCCTGCAGGAGCCGCTGCTCGGGAATCCGTACCTCCACGACCGAGGTTTTATGTGGCGGTCGGAAGAGAGGGCTGTGGCTGGTGAGGTGACCAGGGTCAGGGACCTGCTCGATGGCGGAGGAGCGGGCTGGATGGCGCCAGGCACGCTGGCGCAGCGCCTAAATTCAGCCAACGTCTGCCGCGCGGCCGATGCCATCGAGTCGCTAAAAACAGCTCTGGGCCCTGACTCCGTTAGGTGCATCGAGGAGGCTCAAGCACGTGGGGAGATCCCGTCCGAACTGACCCCCGTCCGGACGGAATTCCTCATCGGCGCCAAACCCCGGAACCTCCCTCGGGAGCCGGCGCCTCACAACTTGAGCCGCCTCGAGGAAATCCCCTCCGTGCCTTTCAGTTCCGCGCGGTGGGGTTTCCTGTACGGGCTGCTCCTGCACACACTCAACTTTGCCATCCTCGCCGGCCGTCCGGATACGCCATGGCGTACCATCTTGCCGTCCGGAGGAGGCGGGGGTTCCCGATGGAGGGCACTCTATGTGGGAGTCCTCCCACTATTCATCGGGGACTTGGCCTGGAGGGTGGTGCACGGAGCAGTGCCGTGCAACAAATTTTTAAGCCGGTTCACGGACTCCCAGGCCGCCTGCAATTTCTGCGGTCTGGAAGAGTCCTTGTTCCATGTTTTTATGGAATGCACGAGGTTGCAGCCCCTGTTTTATTATTTAAAGGGGCTGCTCCTGAAATTCTGGCTGCACTTCAGTCCCACTCTCCTGATCTTTGGGCACCCTGTGCGGAGGGGAGCGGGTAGGTCCGAGGGCCTCCTCATAGGACTGCTCCTGGGCACGGCCAATGGTGCCATCAGCCGGTCCAGGCAGCAGGCGGTCGAGGGGGTCGTTCAACCTGACTGCCTGCCTCTCTTCCGCGCGTACATCCGCGCCAGGGTGTCCTTGGAGATGGAGCACGCGGTGTCCACCGGTACGCTCGCGGCCTTCCGCGAGAGGTGGGCACCGGAGGGACTGGAGTGCATCGTCACGCCCGGCAACCAAATTTTAATTTGATTTTATGTTTTAAAGTTTAATTTGTTTTAATTGCCGGTGCTTTTAGTGTCCCCCTCCCCTTTTATAGGGGGCACTGGAAAAAATTTGATTTTAGTGCCCCAAAAAAAAACCAAAAAAAAAGAAAAACAAAAAAAAACACAAAAAAGAAAAAAAGGGCCTTGTAAATGTCTGGTGTGTCATCCAGGTCGGGTGACACGGTTTAATGTTTTATGTTTTTCAGTTTGATGCACAAGGACCCCCAGGTCCCTCTGCACCGCAGCATGTTGTAATTTCTCCCCATTCAAATAATATTCCCTTTTACTGTTTCTTTTTCCAAGGTGGATGACCTCACATTTTCCGACATTGTATTCCATCTGCCAAACCTTAGCCCATTCGCTTAACCTATCTAAATCTCTTTGCAGCCTCTCTGTGTCCTCTACACAGCCCGCTTTCCCACTAATCTTTGTGTCATCTGCAAATTTTGTTACACTACACTCTGCCCCCTCTTCCAGGTCATCTATGTATATTGTAAACAGTTGTGGTCCCAGCACCGATCCCTGTGGCACACCACTAACCACCGATTTCCAACCCGAAAAGGACCCATTTATCCCGACTCTCTGCTTTCTGTTAGCCAGCCAATTCTCTATCCATGCTAATACATTTCCTCTGACTCCGCGTACCTTTATCTTCTGCAGTAACCTTTTGTGTGGCACCTTATCGAATGCCTTTTGGAAATCTAAATACACCACATCCATCGGTACACCTCTATCCACTATGCTTGTTATATCCTCAAAGAATTCCAGTAAATTAGTTCAACATGATTTCCCCTTCATGAATCCATGTTGCATCTGCTTGATTGCACTATTCCTATCTAGATGTCCCGCTATTTCTTCCTTAATGATAGCTTCAAGCATTTTCCCCGCGACAGATGTTAAACTAACCAGCCTATAGTTACCTGCCTTTTGTCTGCCCCCTTTTTTAAACAGAGGCGCGACATTAGCTGCTTTCCAATCTGATGGTACCTCCCCAGAGTCCAGAGAATTTTGGTAGATTATAACGAATGCATCTGCTATAACTTCCGCCATCTCTTTTAATACCCTGGGATGCATTTCTTCAGGATCAGGGGACTTGTGTACCTTGAGTCCCATTAGCCTGTCCAGCACTACCCCCTTCGTGATAGTGATTATCTCAAACTCCTCCCTTTCCACATTCCCATGACCAGCAATTTTTGGCATGGTTTTTGTGTCTTCCACTGTGAAGACCGAAGCAAAATAATTGTTTAAGGTCTCAGCTATTTCCACATTTCCCATTATTAAATCCCTCTTCTCATCTTCTAAGGGACCAACATTTACTTTAGTCACTCTTTTCCGTTTTATATATCGGTAAAAGCTTTTACTATCTGTTTTTATGTTTTGCGCAAGTTTACTTTTGTAATCTATCTTTCCTTTCTTTATTGCTTTCTTAGTCATTCTTTGCTGTCGTTTAAAATATTTAAAGACAAAACAAATACATTTGACAACTAGCCACATGAGAAGAAATTAGGGCAGATCATCAAAAGCTTGGTCAAAGAGGTAGGTTTTAAAGAGCATCTTGAAGGAGGAATGAAAGTTAGAGTGGCAGAGGTTTAGGGAGGAAGTTCCAGAGCTTGGGACCAATGAAGGCATGTCCATCAATGGTTGAGCAGTTATAATCAGGAATGCTCAAGATGTCGAATTTCAGGAGCGCTGACATCTCAGGGGTTGTGGGGCTAAAGAAGGTTACAGAGCTAGAGAGGGGCGAGGCCATGGAGATATTTGTAAACAAGGATGAGAATTTTGAAATCGAGGATTTGCTTAACCAGGAGCCAATGTAGGTCAGCAAGCAAAGGGCTGATGGCTGAGCGGGACTTGGTGCGAGTTAGGACACGGGCTGCCGAGTTTTCGGTGACCTCAAATTTATGTAGGGTAATATGTGGATGGAATGCCAGGAGTGCATTGGAGTAGTCAAGTCTAGAGGTAACAAAGGCATGGATGAGGGTTTCAGCAGCAGATGAGCTGAGGCAAGGGTGGAGACGGGCAATGCTGCGGATATGTGGCCTGAAGCTCATTTTAGGGTCAAATATAACACCTAGGTTGAGAACAATCTGGTTCAGTTTCGGACAGATGCTAGGTAGAGGGATGGAGTTGGAGCTAGGGAATGCAGTTTGTGGCGGGGAGTACTGTTGAGGGGGATGACTCATCAGGGGGGAGCAGCAGCAGCCAAGTTCATGGCACCGTGGCTGGCTCTGCTGCACAGGAGGGCAGGAAAAAGAGTGCGAGAGCTATACTGATAGGGGATTCAATTGTAAGGGAAATAGGTAGGCGTTTCTGCGGCCACAACCGAGACTCCAGGATGGTATGTTGCCTCCCTGGTGCAAGGGTCTAGGATGTCTCGGAGCGGGTGCAGGACATTCTGAAAAGGGAGGGTGAAGAGCCAGTTGTCATGGTGCATATAGGTACCAATGACATAGGTAAAAAACGGGATGATGTCCTACGAGGCAAATTTAGGGAGCTAGGAGGATAGCTCAGATGAATACGTGGCTTGAGAAGTGGTGCAGAAGGGAGGGATTCAAATTCCTGGGACATTGGAACCGGTTCTGCGGGAGGTGGGACCAGTACAAACCAGACGGTCTGCACCTGGGGAGGACCTGAATTAATGTCCTTGGGGGGAGTATTTGCTAGTGCTGTTGGGGAGGAGTTAAACTAATATGGCAGGGGGATGGGAACCTATGCAGGGAGACAGAGGGAAATAAAAAGGAGGCAGAAGCAAAGGATAGAAAGGAGAATAGTAAAAGTGGAGGGCAGAGAAACCCAAAGCAGAAACAAAAAGGGCCACATTACAGCAAAATTCTAAAGGGGCAAAGTGTGTTTAAAAAACAAGCCTGAAGGCTCTGTGCCTCAATGCGAGGAGTATTCAGAATAAGGTGGATGAATTAACTGCACAGATAGCAGTTAATGGATACGATGTGGTTGGCATCACGGAGACATGGCTCCAGGGGGACCAAGGCTGGGAGCTCAACATCCAAGGGTATTCAGCATTTAGGAAAGGAAAAGAGGCGGGGTGGCGTTGCTGGTTAAAGATGAAATCAATGCAATTGTAAGGAAGGACATTAGCCTGGATGATGTGGAATCGGTATGGGTGGAGCTGCGAAATTCCAAAGGGCAGAAAACGCTAGTGGGTGTTGTGTATAGACCACCAAATAGTAGTAGTGAGGTTGGGGACAGCATCAAACAAGAAATAAGGGATGTGTGCAATAAAGGTACAGCAGTAATCATGGGAGACTTTAATCTACACATTGATTGGGTTAACCTAACTGGTAGCAATGCGGTGGAGGAGGATTTACTGGAGTGTATTAGGGATGGTTTTGTAGACCAATATGTCGAGGAACCAACCAGGGAGCTGGCCACCCTAGACTGGGTGATGTGTAATGAGAAGGGACTAATTAGCAATCTTGTTGTGTGAGGCCCCTTGAGGAAATATGGTAGAATTCCTTATTAAGATGGAAAGTGACAACGTTAATTCAGAAACGAGGGTCCTGAACTTAAGGAAAGGTAACTTCGACGGTATGAGGCGTGAATTGGCTAGAATAGACTGGAAAACGATACTCAAAGGGTTGACGGTGGATAAGCAATGGCAAACATTTAAAGATCACATGGATGAACTTCAGCAAATGTACATCCCTGTCTGGAGTAAAAATAAAACTGGGAAGGTGGCTCAATCATAGCTAACAAAGGAAATTAAGGATAGTGTTAAAGCCAAGGAAGAGGCATATAAATTGGCTAGAAAAAGCAACAAACCTGAGGACTGGGAGAAATTTAGAATTCAACAGAGGAGGACTAAGGGTTTAATTAAGAGGGGGAAAATAGAGTACGAGAGGAAGCTTGCAGGGAATATAAAAACAGACTGCAAAAGCTTCTACAAATATGTGAAGAGAAAAAGATTAGTAAAGACAAGCGTAGGTCCCTTGCAGTCGGATTCAGGTGAAATTATAATGGGGAACAAAGAAATGGCAGACCAATTGAACCAATACTTCGATTCTGGCTTCACGAAGGAAGATACAAATAACCTTCCGAAGGTACTAGGGGTCAGTGGGTCTAGTGAGGAGGAGGAACTGAAGGATATCCTTATTCGGCAGGAAATTGTGTTAAGGAAATTGATGGAATTGAAGGCCGATAAATCCCTGGGGCCTGATAGTTTGCATCCCAGAGTGCTCAAGGAAATGGCCCTAGAAATAGTGGATGCATTGGTGATCATATTCCAACAGTCTATTGACTCTGGATCAGTTCCCATGGACTGGACGGTAGCTAACGTAACACCACTTTTTAAAAAAGGAGGGAGAGAGAAAACGGGTAATTATAGACCGGTTAGCCTGACATCAGTAGTGGGGAAAATGTTGGAATCGATCATGAAGGATGAAATTGCAGTGCATTTGGAAAGCAGTGACAGGATCGGACCAAGTCAGCATGGATTTATGAAAGGGAAATCATGCTTGACGAATCTTCTGGAATTTTTTGAGGATATAGTTAGCAGAGTGGATAAGGGAGAACCAGTGGATGTGGTGTATTTGGACCTTCAGAAGGCTTTTGACAAGGTCCCGCACAAGAGATTATTGTGCAAAATCAAAGCACATGGTATTGGGGGTAATATACAGACGTGGATAGAGAACTGGTTGGCAGACAGGAAGCAGAGAGTCTGGATAAACGGGTCCTTTTCTGAATGGCAGGCAGTGACTAGTGGAGTGCCGCAGGGCTCAGTGCTGGGACCCCAGCTCTTTACAATATACATTAACAATTTGGATGAAGGAATAGAGTCTAATATCTCCAAGTTTGCAGATGACACTAAACTGGGTGGCGGTGTGAGCTGTGAGGAGGACGCAAGGTGACTTGGACAGGTTAGGTGAGTGGGCAAATGCATGACAGATGCAGTATAATGTGGATAAATATGAGGTTATCCATTTTGGGGGCAAAAACACGAAGGCAGAATATTATCTGAATGGCGGCAGACTAGGAAAAGGGGAGGTGCAACGAGACCTGGGTGTCATGGTTCATCAGTCACTGAAAGTGGGCACGCAGGTACAGCAGGTAGTAAAGAAGGCAAATGGTATGTTGGCCTTCATAGCTAGGGGATTTGAACATAGAAGCAGGGAGGTCTTACTGCACTTGTACAGGGCCTTAGTGAGGCCTCACCTAGAATATTGTGTTCAGTTTTGGTCTTCTAGTCTGAGGAAGGACATTCTTGCTATTGAGGGAATGCAGCGAAGGTTCACCAGACTGATTCCAGGGATGGCTGGGCTGTCATATGAGGAGAGACTGGATCAACTGGGCCTTTATTCACTGGAGTTTAGAAGGATGAGAGGGGATCTCATAGAAACATATAAGATTCTGACGGGACTGGACAGGTTAGATGCGGGAAGAATGTTCCCGATGTTGGGGAAGTCCAGAACCAGGGGACATAGTCTTAGGATAAGGGGCAGGCCATTTAGGACTGAGATAAGGAGAAACTTCTTCACTCAGAGAGTTGTTAACCTGTGGAATTCCCTGCCGCAGAGAGTTGTTGATGCCAGTTCACTGGATATATTCAAGAGGGAGTTAGATATGGCTCTTACGGTTAAGGGGATCAAGGGGTTTGGAGAGAAAGCAGGAAAGGGTTATTGAAGGAATGATCAGCCATGATCTTATTGAATGGCGGTGCAGACTCGAAGGGCCGAATGGCCTACCCCTGCACCTATTTTTCTATGTTTCTATGTTTCCAAGACAATGGCTTCGGTCTTCGCAATATTTCATTGGAGAAAATTTCTGCTCCTGCAGTACTGGATGTCGGACAAGCAGTCTGACAATTTAGAGACCATGGCGGGGGGGCGGGGGCGGCGATCGAGAGAAGTGGTGGTGAGGTAGAGTTGGGTGTCATAGTATCATAGAATCATAGAAATTTACAGCACAGAAGGAGGCCATTTCGACCCATCGTGTCCGTGCCGGCCGACCAAGAGTTATCCAGCTTAATCCCACTTTCCAGCTCTTGGTATGTTGCTCGGTAGGTTACGGCACTTTAAGTACACATCCAAGTATTTTTCAAATATGGTGAGGGTGTATGCCTCTACTATCCTTTCAGGCAGTGAGTTCCAGACCCCCACTACCCTATGGGTGAAGACATTTCCCCTCATATCTAAACCTCCCCCGCAATTACTTTAAATTCATGTCCCCTGGTTATTGACCCCTCTGCTAAGGGAAACAGGTCCTTCCTATCCACTCTATCCAGGTCCCTCATAATTTTATACACCTCAATCAGGTCTCCCATCAGCCTCCTCTGTTCCAAAGAAAACAGACCCAGCATCTCCAATCTTTCCTCATAGCCAAAATTCTCCAGTCCAGGCAACATTCTTGTAAATCTCCTCTGCACCCAGTGCAATCACATCTTTCCTGTAATGTGATGACCAGAACTGCACACAGTATTCCAGCTGCGGCCTAACCAGTGTTTTATACAGTTCAAACTTAACCTTCTTACTCATGTATTCCATATCCAGACTAATGAAGGCAACTTTCCATATGCCTTCTTAACCACCTTAGTATCTTCAGGGATCTGTGGACCTGCACTCCACGGTCCCTTTGTTCCTCTGCACCTTTCAGTGTTGTACCATTTAATCTGTATTCCCTTGCCTTGTTAGACCTCCCCAAATGCATTACCTCACACTTATCTGGATTGAATTCCATTTGCCACTGTTCCATCTACCTGACCAGCACAGTGATATCTTCCTGCAATCTACAGCTTTCTTCTTCATTATCAACCACACAGCCTATTTTAGTATCATCTGTAAACTTCTGAATCATATCCCCAACATTCAAGTCCAAGTCATTAATATATATTTCAAAAAGCAACTGACCCAGTACTGAGCTCTATGGAACTCCACTGGATACAGCCTTTCAGTCACAAAAACATCCACCAACCATCATCCTTTGCTTCCTGCCTCTGAGCCAATTTTGGATCCAACTTGCCACTTTGCCCTGGATCCCAATGGCTATTACTTTCAGGACCAGTCTGCCATGTAGGACCTTATCAAAAGCTTTGCTAAAATCCATATGCATTACATCATACGCACTGCCCTCATCGACCCTCCTGGTTACTTCCTCGAAAAATTCAATCAAGTTAGTCAGACACGAACTTCCCTTAACAAATCCATGCTGACTGTCCTTGATTAATCTATATCTTTCCAAATTAAGATTTATCCTGTCCCTCAGGAATTTTTCCAATAATTTTCCCGCTACTGAGGTTAGGCTGACTGGTCTGTAATTACTCGGTCTATCCCTTACTCCCTTTTTAAACAATGGTACAATGTTAGCAGTCCTCCAGTCCTCTGGCAGCACACCTATAGTCAGAGAGGACGGGAAACTGATGGTCAGAGCCACTGCTATTTCCTCTTTTGCTTCTCTTAACAGCCTGGGAATTTCCTTTTATTAAAAGGAAAAGTTAAATCGTAACAACAGATCAACATAGATACTGTTGGATTACAATAATTAACAACACCTCTGCGGTTCACAGAGTAATGAGACATGATATTTCAGTAATTCTTCTAATAAACCTGAGCCAGCATCTTTTACACAAGATTTAAATGTTAGTGTAAAACGAATCCATAGAATTATTGCATGTTCACTTCTACATTAATGGAACAATAATTGCTGAACTGGCAGAAAATTGCAAACTGTATTTGATTGCAGTGGCAAAGAGCTGTAAATTAACCCCTTCCTCAGACACTGGGGGAACTTTCCATGCCTTGAAGACCAGGTTACTAGAGTTCACATTTCCAAGGCATTCAACAGTCAAAATATACAATAGTGCCTGACTGGCATTTATCGGACAGCCTCATAATATTTACTGGACACAAATCCTGGTTCCAAGTACTTTTATATTTCAAAGAAAACAGGTAAGTAAAGTTGGAGTTAAAACAGTATATTAAGGACAATTTGTATCATTGCAGCATTCTACAGCCGGTTTGAGCCTTAAAAATAAATATGCTAGCTTAATGAAAAAAACCCAGCCTGGGATACATTTCATCTGGGCCTGGAGATTTATCCACTTTCAAAGCTGCTATCCCCTTTAATACTTCCTCTCTCACTAAATTTATCCTGTCTAATATTTCACACTCCTCCTCTCTCATTGCAAAGTTTGTATTGCTCCTCTCTTTTGTGAAAACATATGCAAAGTATTCATAAAGAGTCATACCCACGTCTTCTGCCTCCACAAGCAGAATTCCTTTTTGCTTTCTAATAGGCCCCCTCTTTCTCTAGTTATCCTTTTGCTCTTAATGTATTTATAAAACAGCTTTAGGTTTTCCTTGATTTTACTTGCCAACATTCTTTCATGCTATCTTTTTGCTTTCCTGATATCGTTTTTAATTGTACCCCTGCACTTCTTATACTCCTCTAGAGTCTCTGCAGTATTGTGTTCTCGGAATCTGTCATAAGCTTCCCTTTTTTGCTTTATCTTAACCTGTATGTCCCTTGACATCCAGGGGGCTCTAGATTTAGCCCCACCCTTTTTGTTTAAGGGAACATACTTGCTCTGTACCTTCAGGATCTCCTCCTTGAATGCCTCCCACTGCGCTGACATTGATTTACCATCAAGTTGCCATTTCCAGTCCACCTTGGCCAAATCCTATCTCAGCTCAGCAAAATTGAGCATTTTTATTGCGGGCCCACCTTTGGTCCTTTTTCATAACTACCCTAAATCTTATGGAATTATGATCACTAGCTCCAAAATGCTCTTCCACTAATACCCATTCCACCTGCCCCTCTTCATTCCCCAAAACCAAGTCCAGAACTGCCCCTTCTCTTGTTGGGCTTGTTACCTACTGGCTAAAGACGTTCTCTTGAATGCATTTTAGGAATTCCGCATCCTCTGTATCATTCACACTGTTTTTTCCCCAGTTAATATTTGGGTAGTTGAAATCTCCCACTATTACAGCTCGAAGGTACATGTGGAAACTGACGCCTGTTTTTGGATGATATTGCCAAGGGGCAGCATATGGATGAAAATAGGAGGGGACCAAGGATAGCTCCTTGGGGGACACCAGAGGTAACAATGCAGGATTGGGAAGAGAAGCCACTGCAAGTGATTTTCTGGCTATGATTAGATAGATAAAAATGGTACCAAGTGAGTGCAGTCCCACCCAGCTGGACAGTGGTGGGGAGGTGTTGGAGATGGATGGAGCGGTCAACCGTGTCAAAGACAAAGATAGCAGACAGGTCAAGAAGGACGAGGAGGGATAGTTCCCCTTTGTCATTTGTGACTTTGATGAGAGCCGTTTCGGTGCTGTGGCAGAGGCGAAAACCAGATTGAAGGGATTCAAATATGGAGTTCCGGGAAAGATGGGCATGGATTTGGGTGGCCACAACACATTCAAGGCCCTTGGAGAGGGAAGGGAGGTTGGAGGTAGCAAGCACAGTGGGGTCAAAGGTTGTTTTTTTGAGGAGAAGGTTGATGATGGCAGCTTTGAAGGAGAGGGGAACAGTACCTGAGGACAGAGAACCGTTAACAATATCAGCTAACATGGGAGCCAGAAAAGGAAGTCAGCAGTTTAGTGAAAATAGGGTTAAGAGAGCAGGAAGTGGGTCTCATGGACAAGATAAGCGTGGAGAGGTCAAGAGAGGAGATCAGAGAGAAATTGGAGAGAGATGCGAGTTCAGGGCTAGGGCAGGGGGAAACCGCAGAGGAAGTTTGGCCCAGTGGGCTAGAGGAACGAAGGGAATTGGCAGAGGCAGCTGATCAGATGGACTCAATCTTTGAGACAAAGAAGTCCATGAGCTCCTCACACTTGTTGGAGGTGAGTGTGGTGGAGATAGGGGAGAGGGGTTTAAGAAGACAAGCTCAAAAGTGTCTTCCAAATCCTGAAGGTTTCAGCTTCTGAGATTGTAAAGTAAACAGCTGTGAAATAATAGCTTTTATACCACTTCTGTAGCTGTCAACTTGTCAACACATCGCACTTATCTGGTGTGAACCCCGACTGACGAGAAGCTCCTGAAAAAGTTGGCAAAATGGTAAGTACCTGGTAAAATTATTTTAAAATACCTTTAAAGTACCTCTTAATTATGTTAATTGGCTGGTCCACCACTTGTTGTCGGGTCTGTGAATAGGAACATAAAAAATAGGAGCAGGAGTAGGCCATATTGTCGCTCGAGCCTGCTCCGCCATTCAATAAGATCATGGCTGCTTCACTTCCCTGCCCGCTCCCCATAACCCTTTACTCCCTTATCGCTCAAAAATCTGTCTATCTCCGCCTTAAATATATTCAATGACCCAGCCTCCACAGCTCTCTGAGGCAGGGAATTCCAAAGATTTACAACCCTTTGCGGGAAGAAATTCCTCCTCATCTCAGATTTAAATGGAAGACTCCTTATTATAAAACTATGCCCCCTAGTTGTGGATTCCCCCATGAGTGGAAACATCCTCTCTGCATCTACCTTGTCATGCCCCCTCATTATCTTATATGTTTCAATAAGATCACCTCTCATTCTTCTGAACTTTAATGAATACAGGTCCAACCTGCTCAACCTTTCTTCATAAGTCAACCCCTTCATCTCAGGAATCAACCAAGTGAACCTTCTCTGAACTGCCTCCAATGCAAATATATCCCTCTTTAAATTAGGGAACCAAAACTGTACGCAGTACTCTAGGTGCGGCCTCATCAATATCCTGTACAGCTGTCGCAGGACTTCTCTGCTTTTATACTCTATCCCCTTTGCAGTAAAGGCCAGCATTTCATTTGCCTCCCTGATTACTTGCTGTACCTGCATACTAACTTTTTATGTTTCATGCACAAGGATCCACAAATCCCTCTGTGCTGTAGCATTTTGTAATTTCTCTCCATTTAAATAATTAGCTTTTCTATTTTTTCTGCCAAAGTGGATAACCTCATGCTTTCCCACATTATACTCCATCTGCCAAATTTTTGCCCACTATATCCCTTTGGAGATTTTTTGTGTCCTCCTCACAACTTGCTTTCCCACCCATCTTTGTATCATCAGCAAACTTGGCTACATTACACTCGGTCTCTTCATCCAAATCATGAATATAGTTTGAAAATAGTTGAGGCCCCAGCACCGATTCCTGTGGCACCCCACTAGTTACTGTTTGCCAACGGGAAAATTACCCATTTATCCCGACTCTCTGTTTTCTGTTAGTTAGCCAACGGAATCGCAGCCAGAACTGGCACTTTTGAAACTGACAAGGAGGCGGGTTCAGAGCGGGATTGAGCCACGCTGTCAATCACGGCCATTTTGACAATGGACCCGCCTCCAAACCCGCACTCGCGGAGCTGGCAAGATTCTGGCCGAAGAGACAAAAGGCATGATGGTGCAAGGCAAAAGGAGATGGTAATGGGTCAAGTTAAGAAACAAAAGATGAGTCTAGATCAGGTGAAAATGGAAATGGCAAGATCGTGAACAGTTGCCATGGGAAAAAAAATAGGGACAATGTTTATGGTTTGAAGTTGTTGAACTTGATGTTTCGTCCAGAAGGCTGTAAAGTGCCTAAACGAAAGAAGAGGTGCTGTTCCTCAAGCTTACGTTGAGCTTTGTTGGAACAGTGTAAGAGGCCGAGGATGGAGAGTTCAGAGTGGGAGTGGAGCGAAGAATTAAAGTGACAGGCCGGTTGCTCAGGATCACACCTACGGACTGAACGGAGGTGTTCTGCAAAGCGGTCACCTAATCTGCATTTGGACTCCTCAATGTAGAGGAGACCGCATCGTGAGCAGCGAATACAGTATACTAAATTGAAAGAAGTTCAAGTAAATCGCTGTTTCACCTGGAAGGAAAGTTTTGGGCCCTGGATGGTGGGAAGGGAGGTGGTAAAAGGGCAGGTGTTGCATGTCCTGCACTTGCATGGGAAGGTGTCGTGGGAAGGGAAGGGGTATTGGCGGTGATTGAAGAGTGGACCAGGGTGTCACGGACAGAGTGGTCCTTTCAGTGTGTTGAGAGGGGAGGGGAGGGGAAGATGTGATTGGTGGTGGGATCACGCTGGAAATGGCAGAAATGGTGGAGGATGGTCGGTTGAATGTGGAGGCTGGTGGGGTGAAAGGTGAGGACAAGGGGAACCCTGTCGTGGTTCTGGGAGGAAGGGGAAGGGGTGAGAGCAGAAGTGCAAGAAATAGAACGGACACGGTCGAGGACCATGTCAACCATGGTGGAAGGGAATCTTCGGTTGGGGAAAAAGGAAGATACATCGGAAGCACTAGTATGGAAGATGGCATCCATACTAGTAGCTGTGGGAGTCAGTGGGCTTACAGTGAATGTTTGTCAATAGCCTATCCTCGGAAATGGTGACAAAGAAGTCGAGGAAGGGAAAGAAAGAAAGAAAGACTTGGATTTATATAGCGCCTTTTATGACCACCGGATGTCTCAAAGTGCTTTACAGCCAATGAAGTACTTTTTGGAATGTAGTCACTGTTGTAACATGGCACACAATTTGCACACAAGCATGCTCCCACAAACAGCAATGTGATAATGACAAGATAATCGTTTTTGTTATGTTGATTGAGGGGTAAATATTGGTGATAACTTATATGGACAATATTTCCAGCGGTAGTGGTTGTCTCACCTTTCAGAACCGCCGGAATATAACCCATTTTAAAAACTGCTAGTTTCACCTTTTTAATTTGGGTGATAGTGGTAGCGATGTGAAGTGAGTGATAGCGATGTATTCAGTCGTGCAAGGCCGGCGTCCATAGCAACGGCCGTTCTGTGCATGCGCGTTTTTTTTTCACTCACTTAACTTTTCCCCCGATTCGGGAGGTTAGGGGCCACCTGCGCATGTGCAGAAGACAAAGGGAGGGAGAGTGAGAGTGCATTTCAGCTCTGCAGCCAGCTTGAGCAGGTTGAATCAATTGAAGCAGTGTTAAAATCAATCTCAGCTTTACAATAACCAAATTTAAAAATGGAATTTAAGTAATTATCCACTGGTGATGTGGGTGAGGCAGCCTTGGTCCATGAGGTGGAGACGCGGTGGGGCCGATTAACATGGGGTGGTGTGGGAAACACCACCCCACCCCCCTCCCAGCGTCTACCAAAGAATTTGGGTGGAGATCGCCAAAGTTGTGTCATCTGTGGCACATGACTACCAAGAGCCGAACCAGTGCTGCAAGACCTGGTTGTGTCTATTAGAGTAAGTATTAACTTTATTAACTTTAATAACTGTAATGATGCACTGACCCATTAACTAAAATATAAATCTTCCGGATTGTAATTAAGCTGGGTGATCTTGGCGTCACGCATTACTTCCTAACTACAATCTTACTAAATTGCTTCTCTGAATGTAGGTGTTATAACCATGCATCAATTGCATCCAAACTGTATTAGCATATAATGTTAACAATGAAAAGCATTGGCGATGACTAATTCTGGATTATAATATCTGTGTGTTCCATAATAGTACCTAGGCAATTAGCTTATACCATGCTCTTGTCACATTTGCAGAAGAAGATATCTGCGAATTGCGCACGGAAGGAGGGCAAGCAGAGTTGGCCAAACTCACCGACCTTGAGGAGCGGGCCACAGCCCTTGTAGGGGGTCCATAATCGCTCGGCCACTCATGATGGTACAGATCTAGTTGTGGTGCCACTTGAGTAATGTATGACCACCGGGTAATTTAATTCAATGCTATTTGAGTATAATATATAAATAATGTAATGTTACGTAATTAATGCTGGGATAATGAAATCTTATTGTAATACCTTGCAGATTCTGTACTCTATGTTCAAGTTATGTAACATCTGTCGGTGATATTTATTGCAGTAGTGTTGCTCCTCCTACATATGCCTGTGCAGCGTAAGCATTCTCATGTCACCCTGGCCTCCCCTTCTCTTCTACTAACCTCAGTTATGTTTTCTAGTTGTCCAGGTGCATCGCAGGAATTTGGAGGCCCCTGGAGCGTCGCCCCTTCTAGTCAATGTCCTCCTTACAACTGGAGACGAGACCATCAAGGAGGATGAGGAGCGCATGGATGATCCTCAATCATGCTACTCAACGCAGGGTGACTCAGGCACTCAAGGGTCAAATGTACCTGCGGCCATCGCTTCATCAACCGATGAAGCAGCGGGGTCAAGCGGCTTGCAGCAGGCCACATTGAATGATCCAGCGCCTACGCCGAGCCCATGGAGGTTGGTTCGTCGAGATAGGCATGCACAAAGACAGACGGATGTCAACCTGGACATGGCCTCACTGTCGAGGGCAAGCGTCGACATCGGTCGAGAGCTCCTCCAGGTGCTAGGTGGGTTGACCAGCAGCATTGCTGCACTCTCAGCGCGTATTTCGGAGGACATGGAGCAGATGGCAATGCGAAGAACAGCCGATTCTGTCAATGCAATTCTGCAAACAATGGTCTCGGGATACGGCACGACATCCCAAGGTGCCATACCACCTATACTTGCAGATGAGAGTCAGGAGGAAGCAGTTGCTCTGACTCTGAAGATGGTTCTTCAGATACCTCTTCTCCAGGTTCCCAAGATGTGACCTCTGCCACTGTCACCACGCCCCCACCCCCCCCCTCCCCACACCCCATACCCCACACCCCACCCCACACAGCAGCAACGCTCGAGGTGCCCTGCTGCAAGACAGCTTGGGGTTAATGTGGGCAGAAGGTGCAGTGTTAATGGTAAAGGGGGTGTTAAGACCAGGGGAGGTAGAGGCAGAGGGAAGCGTGGTCGCAGGTAGATATTTAGTATGGTTGGGGAGTGGTGGGGGAGGGGAATGGGTGGTTTTGTAATACTTCTTGTTATTGTTATTAAAACATTGTTGACTGTTGGGGGAGTGGGTGGGTGGGTGGTTGTGTGCTTATATTTGAATTGTTATTGAAAAGTTGTTGACTGTTGGGGGATGGGATGCGGAATGGGAGTTCTATTCTATTCTGTCAGTAATGTATCTGTTATTTGTTTTGTCATGTCAACATTTATAAAAAGTTTATTTCAAATGTTAAATTATGGAAGAATTTTATTTAACTTACAATTGTTGTGCAGTGTCTTTTACAAACAGAAGGTTAACCATCAATAGAAGGATTGCAAACAATGGCCAGGCCAGGCAAGGATGAAATGTAACGTAATGTAACTGTCACCAACATAACTTCAAGCAAAGCGTTCATTTATGAGCTGCTGACACAACAGTCTTGAAGTGGTGTAACTACCACGGGGCTTCTCCTGTGGTATAGAGGGTGAGGGATGGAGGCATGGGTTCATCGCCAGGCTGATTGTCCTCCCCGAGGTCCTCGTCCTCGTCCTCCTCTTCCTCTTCCGCCTCCCCTCTCCTGACGTGGACCGGCAGTCCCATCTGGCAATTCTTGTCCCCTCCTGACAGCTAAGTTATGCATCATGCAGTACACCATGCAGTTACCTGCTCAGTGTAATATTGTAGGTTGCCTCCAGAGTGGTCCAGGCATCTGAAGCACTGCTTCAACACTCCAATTGTTTTTTCAATGATATTGCATGTAGCTATATGACTCTGATTGTAGTGATACTCGGCATCTGTCTGGGGCTTACGGAGGGGGGTCAGGAGCCAGGTAGCGAGGCCGTATCATTTGTCACCCTGCATCCAACATTGGCCTTGTGGCTGACTGTTAAAAAGGTCGGAAACAGTGCTCTCACGCAAGATGTGCACATCATGAATGCTACCTGGAAAATTGGCATTTAATGCCATGATTATTTGCTTGTGGTCGACAACGAGCTGCACATTCAGGGAGTGGATTCCCTTTCGGTTGCGGTAAACCTCAGACTCCTCTAAAGGTGCTCGCAAGGCGATGTGCGTACAGTCTATTGCACCCTTAAAATCAACTTGATGCAGCCTTTTCTTAAACTTCCTCCGATTTACAAAATGGTGTCCATACCGCCAGGTTATGGTCAGGTGAGTGCAGGTTTTTTTTGAGCGTATTTTTGGGTGGGCAATAATTTGGCCGGTATATGGGTGAAAGGCCGAAAGTAGCGCTCGGCGATAATTTGAGCAGTATTTGGGCAGTAGTTTCTATTATAAACAGTCTTCTGGGTGGTGCATGAGTGATGACGTCAGATTTTTTTTAAATGGGCGGGCGGTTTAGCTCATTCCAGGCGGTAATTGTATGCCAAATGTACCGCTGGTGATAAATGGATGATAATCGGGCGGTAGTTTCCATTTATAATCAAATACGGGTGGTAAAGACAATCTTGGTGGTTATATGGGCGCTAAATGGACGGTAAATGGGCGGATATTTGCCGAAAGCCTAGTCCCGGGTCTTCTTCGAAATAGTGTCATGGGATCGTTTATATCCACCTGAGAGAGCAGACAGGGTCTCGGTTTAACGTCTTATCCGAAAGACGGCACCTCTGACAGTGCAGCACTCGCTCAGTACTGCAATGGAGTGTCAGCCTAGATTTTTTGTGCTCAAGTCCCTGGAGTGGAACTTGAACTCACAACCTTCTGACTCAGGTGAGTGTGCTACACATTGGGCCACAGCTGACAGGAAGGGAAGAGTCAGAGATAGACCATGTGGAGGTGAGGGAAGGGTGGAAATTGGAAGCAAAGTGAATGATGAACTCTATGTTATATCTTCAAAAAAATTCAATTAGGTTGGTCAAGCAAGACTTTTCCTTTTGAAATTCATGCTAACTATACATTATTATATTTTTGGTTTCTAGATGTTCTTCCATTTTCTGGATTCCATTATTTTTCCTACCACTGATGTTAAGCTGACAGGTCTATAGTTCCCTGGACATGTTCTACCTCCCTTCTTAAATATAAGTATTATGTTAGCTATCCGTCAATCCTCTGGCACTACACCTTTTTCTAACGAATTACTAAATACGTGTAGTAATGCCGCTGCTATATCTTCCCCAGATTCTTTTAAAATGCGCAGATGTAATCATCCGGACCAGGGTTTTTTTCCCTCTCATTTTCATTAGTTTATTTAATATATCTCCTTTTTTTATTTTCAATGCACTAATTTCATTACTAATCTTATCATCCAACGTCATCTTTACTTGTTCTATCTCCCTGGTAAATACTGAAGCAAAGTAATTGTTTAATTTCTCTGCCATCTCTATCGATGCCTGTGGTATTATCCTGTCCATCCCTGAGTGGCCCTATTCCCATTCCGACCTTCCTATTTTTATTTACGTGCCTATAAAATATTTTACTATTTTGTTTATGTTCCTTGATCATTTTATTTCATAGTTCCTCTTTGCCCGCCTAATTGTTTTTTTTTACTTTTATCCTAATAACTTCATATTCTCCCTTATCATGCTCTCTTCTGCTGTTCATGTACTTAATGTATGCCTCTTTCCTTACCCTTAATTTTTCCCTTCTGGCTTTATTCACGGTGTCTGATGAGTGTTTAGCTTGTTCTTGTTTTTTAGTGGAATATATTTTTTCTGGACTCTGTTGAACGCAATTTTAAGTGTTTCCCATTGCTATTCTACATTACTGTTTGCCAATATTGTTGTCCATTTTATTTTCCCAAGTTCTATTCTCAGCCCCTGTAAATCAGCTGTTCTCCAATCTATTACTCTGGTCTTTGTCATAGTAATGTCTTTGTCAATTATTATCTTAAAGCGTATTATATTATGGTTACTATTGCCTAGATGTTCCCATACTTTTACTTCTTTTATCTGTTCTGGTTCATTCCCCATGATTAGATCCAATAATGAATCCTCCCTTATTGGTCTAGGGTAGAAAGGAGTCCTGTACAAATTGTAGGAACTCCATTCCTTTATCCCCTTTACCGACCTCTTCTGTCCAATTAATATCTGGGTAGTTGAAATCAGATTATTATTCTATGTTTTTTACTCATTCCCTCATTTTTCTGCATATTTATTTCTCGACCTCCCTTCCACTATTAGGTCATCTGTAGATTATGCTTATTAGTGTGATTGATCCTTCAGTATCTTTTATCTCTCTCCATATGGATTCTATTTCTGTCTTGCTGATATCTGCGTCACTTTTTTCTACTGCCATTATGTTATCCCTAATAAGTACAGCTACCCCACCTCCCCTTTTTTCCTCTTTTATCTTTTCTGTTAAACCCTGCAATGTTTAATTCCCAGTCCTGATTTTTCTGTAGCCATGTCTCAATAATCCCTACCATGTTTGTTTCCTCATAACGCAAGATTGCCTCGAGCTCCCCTATTTTATTATGGACGCTGTGTGCATTAAATTCCTCACTATAGTCACCAACATAGATTTCTTGAGTTGATTCCCTAGCCTGTCCTATCCAGCCATGACAGAATTCTGTAAATTGGAGCCCAGGGCTTGAAATGCCACAGTCACAGTCTCAGTTTTCAGAATAAAAACTTTGTACAAGGCCCCTCTAGCCTTGGGGATCTCCTGTTGATAGTCGTGAAGTTATTACGCATAACGCTGTGGTGAAAATCCATGGTGGATTGCTGCAGGGAGATTGGAGATGCACTCCTCCATATTTTTAGGCAACCCTCATGTTAGTTGTAATCTCAGAAGATGGCATGAAGGTCTTTTGGTTATCAATCAGTTATATTTTGAAGGAAAGCCCAGCAAGGTCCTATTCTCTAATCCTAACAGCAGAAGAAAACGTTGGGCTGGAAGCTTGGGTAGTTATCATAGAAACATAGAAAATAGGTGCAGGAGTAGGTCAATCGGCCCTTCGAGCCTGCATCACCATTCAATATGATCATGGCTGATCATGCAACTTTAGTACCCCATTCCTGCTTTCTCTCCATACCCCTTGATCCTTTTAGCCGTAAGAGCCACAACTAACTCCCTTTTGAATATATATAACGAACTGGCCTCAAAAACTTTCTGTGGAAGAGAATTCCACAGGTCAACAACTCTCTGAGTGAAGAAGTTTCTCCTCATCTCGGTCCTAAATGGCTTATCCCTTATCCTTAGATTGTGACCCCTGGTTCTGGACTTTCCCAACATCGGGAACATTCTTCCTGCATCTAACCTGTCCAATCCCATCAGAATTTTATATGTTTCTATGAGATCCCCTCACATTCTTCTAAATTCCAGGGAATATAAGCCTAGTTGATCCAATTTTTCTTCATATGTCAGTCCTACCATACCGGGAATCAGTCTGGTGAACCTTCGCTGCGCTCCCTCATCAGCAAGAATGTCCTTCCTCATTTAGGAGACCAAAACTGTACACAATAGTCAAGGTGTAGCCTCACCAAGGCCCTGTACAACTGTAGTAAGACCTCCCTGTTCCTATACTCAAATTCTCTCGCTATAAAGGCCAACACGCCATTTACCTTCTTCACCGCCTGCAGTACCTGCATGCCAACTTTCAATGACTGATGTACCATGACACCCAGGTCTCGTTGCACCTCCCCATTTCCTAATCTGTTACCATTCAGATAATATTCTGCCTTCCTGCTTTTGCCACCAAAGTGGATAACCTCACATTTATCTACATTATACTGCATCTGCCATGCATTTGCTCACTCTTCTAACCTGTCCAAGTCACCCTGCAGCCTTTTAGTATCCTCCTCACAGCTCACACTGCCAGCCAGCTTAGTGTCATCTGTAAACTTGGAGATATTACATTCCAATTCCTTCATCTAAATCATTAATGTATATTGTAAATAGCTGGGGTCCCAGCACTGAACCTTGCGGTACCCCACTAGTCACTGCCTGCCATTCTGAAAAGGACCCGTTTATTCCTACTCTTTGCTTCCTGTCTGCCAACCAGTTCTCTATCCACATCAATACGTTACCCCCAATACCATGTGCTTTAATTTTGCACACTAATCTCTCGTGTGGGACCTTGTCAAAAGCCTTTTGAAAGTCCAAATACACCACATCCATTGGTTCTCCCTTGTCTACCCCACTAGTTACATCCTCAAAAAATTCCAGAAGATTTGCCAAGCATGATTTCCCTTTCATAAATCCATGTTGACTTGGACCAATCCTGTCACTGCTTTCCAAATGCGCTGCTATTACATCTTTAACAATTTATTCCAACATTTTCTCCACTACCGATGTCAGGCTAACTGGTCTATAATGCCCTGTTTTCTCTCTCACTTCTTTTTTTAAAAATGGGGTTACATTAGCTACCCTCAAACCCATAGGAACTGATCCAGAGTCGATAGAATGTTGGAAAATGATCACCAATGCATCCACTATTTCTAGGGCCACTTCCTTAAGTACTCTGGGATGCAGACTATCAGGCCCTGGGGATTTATCGACCTTCAATCCTGTCAATTTCCCTACCACAATATCGGTTGGCAAACGATAACAAGTGGGGTGCCACAAGAATCGGTGCTGTGGCCTCAACTACTTACAATCTATATTAATGAATTGGTTAAAGGGACCGAGTGTAATGTAGCCAAGTTTGCTGATGATACAAAGATGGGTGGGAAAGCAAGTTGTGAGGAAGACACAAAAAATCTGCAATGGGTTAGAGATAGGCTAAGTGAGAGGGCAAAAATTTGGCAGATGGATTATAATGAGGGAAAGTATGAAGTTATCCACTTTGGCAGGAAAAATAAAAAAGCAAATTATTATTTAAATGGAGAGAAATTACAAAATGTTGCAGTACAGAGGGACCTGGGGGTCCTTGTGCATGAAACATAAAACGTTATTATGCAGGTACAGTAAGTAATCAGGAAGGCAAATGGAATGTTGGCCCTTATTGCAAAGGGGATGGAGTATAAAAGCAGAGAAGTCCTGCTAAAACTGAACAGGGTATTGGTGAGGCCACACCTAGAGTCTTGTGTACAGTTTTTGTTATGTATGTAACTATGTAATATTTGGCACCAGAGGGCGCGACTGTTGAAATCCTAATGGTCACCTGCATACATGTGCAGGGCCAGTATAAAAGGTTGGCTGCTACGTTGTTTAGCCACTCTGGAGTTGTAATAAAGAAGACTAAGGTCACACTAAATGTAACTCACAGTATTCAGCCTCGTGATGTTCTTCTATACACAACTGGCGACGAGTAACAGAATACGAACCTTCACGCAACCATGGCTGCCATTGGAATAGTAGAGAGATTCGTAGAGGGTGATGATTGGGAAGCCTTCGTCGAGCCTCTCAACCAGTACTTCGTGGCCAACGAGTGTGAAGGAGACACTAACGCGGCCAAGCGCAGGGTGGTTCTCCTCAACATCTGTGTGCCTAAAATATACGGCCTTATCAAGAATATGCTCGCACCGACAAAACCAACGGAGAAGGAATATATAGAGTTGTGCATGCTGGTTCTGGACCACCTCAAGCTGAAGGAGAGTATCCTCATGGCCAGATATCGTTTTTACACACACTATCGCTTCGGGGGGGCCAGGACATGGCGGATTATGTTGCCGAACTGAGACGCCTCTCAGGACCTTGCGATTTTGGAGCTGCGTTGGGGCAAATGCCGTATGGTATGATGGAGCTGTGCGTGACCTATCATTGTGGATTGTTCCAGGCAATGGCCCAACGCTGTTCGGCAGAAGCTGGCTAGAAAAGATTAGATGAAATTGGAACGACATCAAAACATTATTTCAGTGGATGATGCCCCATGTGCTCAAGTGCTGAGCAACTTTCCCTCGCTATTCGAACCAGGCATCGGCAACTTCACAGGCGCCAAGACACAGATCCATCTAGGCCCCATAGCATGGCCCATCCATCGGGCGGTTCCGTACATGATGAGGGAGAAAGTCAAGATCAAACTGGACAGACTCCAACTCGAAGGAATCATAGCGCCAGTCGAGTGGGCCAGTCCAATTGTTCCGGTGTTGAAAAGCGATGGCATGATCAGAGACTACAAGGTAACGAATAACAGAATCTCACTACAGAACCAGTACCCGCCGCCCAAGGCGGATGACCTGTTCGCAACGTTAGCAGGGGGTGGAATTCGTTCACCAAGTTGGATCTAATCTCCGCCTACATGACACAGGAGCTGGTTGAATCTTCGAAAAAACTGACGTGTATCAACACACACAAAGGGCTGTTTATATAGCACAGGTGCTCTTTCAGGATTCGCTCAGCTGCAGCCATTTTCCAGAGAAACATGGAGAGTTTGCTGAAACCTGTTCCGTGCACCGTTGTGTTTCAAGATGACATCCTGATCACTGGTCGTGACACCAGCGAACATCTACACAACCTGGAAGACATTCTAAGTTGTCTAGATAGAGTGGGACTCGGGCTGAAATGCCAAGTGTGTTTTTCTGGCGCCAGAAGTCGAATTTTTGGGGAGAAAGATTGCAGCAGACGGCATCAGGCCCATGGACTCAAAGACAGAGGCTATCACGAATGCACCCAGACCACAGAATGTGACGGAGCTGCGTTCATTCCTGGGGCTCCTCAACTATTTCGGTAACTTTCTACTCGGGTTGAGCACATTGTTAGAGCCTTTGCACATGTTGTTACATAAGGATGACGACTGGGTTTGGAGCAAATCTCAAGAGACAGCCTTTGAGAAGGCCATGAATCTGCTATGTTCAAATAAGTTACCTGTACACTATGACCCATGTAAACATTTAGTGCTAGCTTGTGATGCCTCTACGTACGGGGTCGGCTGTGTGTTACAGCAAGCCAATATATTGGGCAACCTTCAACCGGTTGCATACGCGTCTTGAAGTCTGTCTAAGGCTGAGAGAGCCTATATTATGGTCGAGAAAGAGGCATTAGCATGTGTATATGGGGTTAAGAAAATGCACCAATACCTATTTGGACTTCGGATTGAGCTTGAAACTGATCACAAGCCGCTCATTTGCAGCTTTTAGAGAGCAAAGGTATAAATACCAATGCTTCGTCCCGCATCCAAAGATGGGCACTAATATTATCCGCTTATGACTATGTTATCCGCCACAGACCAGGCACTGAAAACTGTCCCGATGCTCTCAGCCGGCTACCATTACCCACCACTGGGGTTGAAATGGCGCAACCCGCAGACTTGCTACTGATCATGGATGCTTTTGAGAGCGAGGGGTCACCCATCACAACTTGCCAGATCAGGACCTGGACCAGCCAGGATCCTGTGCTATCATTAGTAAAGAGTTGTGTCCTAAGTGGGAACTGGTCAGCTGTTCTCTTATGGGGTAATTGTGTGGTTTTCCAAAAAAAGGCAGGGAAAAGTTTATATGCGACTGACACAGTACCCACCCAGCCTTTGTCATGATGAAGGCAATTGTCAGGTCGTATGATTGGTCGCCCGGCATTGACTCGGACTTGGAGTCATGCATGCATCAGTGCAACACTTGCTCGCAACTGAGCAATGCACCAAGGGAGGCTCCACTGAGTCTGTGGTCATGGCCCTCCAAACCGTGGTCCAGGATCCATGTAGATTTTGTCGGCCCCTTTCTGGGAAAGATGTTTTTAGTAGTTGTGAATGCTTACTCCAAATGAATTGAATGCGTAATCATGTCATCCAGCACGTCCACAGCCACCATTGAAAGCCTCCGGGCCATGTTCGCCACACTTGGCTTGCCCGATGTCCTTGTCAGCGCCAATGGACCGTGTTTCACCAGCTTGGAATTCAACGAGTTTATGACCTGCAATGGCATCAAGCATGTCAGGTCTGCTCTGTTTAAGCCCGCGTCTAACGGTCAAGCAGAGCGGACAGTCCAAACAATCAAGCAGAGCATGAAACGCGTGATGGACGGCTCCCTGCAGACCCGCTTGTCTCGCATTCTGCTCAGTTACCAGATGCGACTCCACTCGCTCATCGGGGTTCCTCCGGCAGAATTGTTAATGAAGAGAGCCCTCAAAATCAGGCTCTCCCTAATCCACCCGGATCCTAATGATTACGTGGAAACCCAGCGACACCGGCAGAACATGTTTCACGATTGCGCGGCTGTTTCACGTGACATTGATGTTAACGACCCTGTGTTTGTCCTGAATTATGGTCATGGTCCCAAGTGGGTTGCTGGCACTGTTTTGGCCAAGGAAGGAAATAGGGTGTTTATAATCAAACTGTTAAATGGCCAAACATGCAGTAAGCATTTAGATCAGACCAAATTGCGATTTACTGACAACCAGGAGCAACTTGAAGAGAACATCATGATCGATAATCCACCAACACACACCCAACCAGCAATCAACCTCACTGTCAATCACGAGGATGAACCCACCGTTCCTGACAGTCCGGTCAGACAAGCCGCGGTGCAGTGCAACAATGGTCCGGCCAACTCACACACGCCAGGGTTTGAACTTAGACGATCAACCATGGAACGAAGGGCTCCGAATCACCTCAACTTATAAATACTTGTACCGAAGATTTGTGGGGGGGTGGGGGAGTGATATTATATATGTAACTATGTAATACTTGCCAGAGGGCGCGACTGTTGGAGTCCTAATGGTCACCTACACACACGTGCAAGGGCCAGTATAAAAGGTTGGCTGCCATGTTGTTTAGGCACTCTGGAGTTGTAATAAAGAAGACTAAGGACACACTAAGTTTAGCTCACAGTACTCAGCCTCCTTGAGTTCTTCTATACACAGCAGTTTTCGTCCTTATTTAAGGAGGAATATACTAGCATTGGAGGCTGTTCAGAAAACCTTCACTAGGTTGATTCCTGAGATGAAAGGGTTGACTTATGAAGAAAGGTTGAGTAGATTGGGCCCGTACTCATTCGAGTTTAGAAGAATGAGAGGTGATCTTATTGAAACATATAAGATACTGAGGAGGCTCAAAAAGGTAGATGCAGAGAGGATGTTTCCCCTCATGGGGGAATCTAGAATTAGGGGGCATAGTTTCAGAGTAAGGGATCGCCCATTTAAAACTGAGATGAGGAGGAATTTCTTCTCTCAAAGGCTTGTAAATTTGTGGGATTCTCTGCCCCAGAGAGCTGTGGAGGCTGGGTCATTGCATATATTTAAGGCGGAGATAGACAGATTTTTGAGCGATAAGGGAGTGAAGGGTTATGGGGAGCGGGCAGGGAAGTGGAGCTGAGCCCATGATCAGATCAGCCATGGCAGAGCAGCCTCGAGTGGCCAAATGGCCTACTGATGCTTCTATTTCTTATGTTCTTATGTTCTTATATTGCTGCATTTTCTGCAATCTTTACAATTCATCACCAGTATCATATTGCTGCATCGGTCTGAAAAAATTGATAATGCAAGTATGGACTATGTGGAATCTCATCCAGCTTAGACGATGGGGGAAACAATACTATATGGGAAAAAAGTAATAAACAGATGGAAACCACATCTACACAAGTATGGCATAATTACAAAGCAGGTATAAAATGCTGAGCAAAACATTTACAATGAAAATGTGCATTCCCTTTGTAGACTTTTATATTTATAGATTTAATGGATTTGAATGAGGTCTACTAAGAAGTGTTGATTTAGCTCAATTAATTGCACTCTCACTTTTGGATTAGAGATTTGTGAGCTCAAACCCCACACCAGCATTTGTGTCCAACGTTTATACTGATATGCCAGCTTTATTGGGAAAGTGTTGCGATTTTGGGCTTTTTGGATTTCTGGGCATTAGTCGCGACTGGACATTAAAGTTAGCGCCTGAAAACAGTTTGCGCCTCTGACTGCAAGTTTTGATAAAAATATAAGTTGGAGGAGCATTGCCGTTAAGTCAGGCATTACACAACGGACTTTGTGCGTCCGAGCCAAAACTTGCGGTGGTAAAGAAGTTTCATTGTTGTTTAGTGCCCTGCAACTTAATGTTGTATGTTTTATGGTTTTATTTTGGTGGAGGTGTTTTTGTGACTTTGTTGCAGTAAAATTTCTGAGCCATCATTTGCTATTGGTGTCTTGTGCATCGTGCCAACATTCACTGGAGATGTGCCTTTATGGAGGCACATAGCATGTCCAATATTAGCTCCATCCCTCAGTTTCCTCCATTTAGGTGAGCCGGTCCATTACAAGCTGGCGATGTGCGAGTGTTGGTCCGGCAGCATCTCCATGCTGCCTCCCCCGTTGATGGGGTCGCTATCCAATGGGGGCCTCGCTAGGCTCCTCTTAATCCTCCTCCTCCTCCTGAGGTGGGTATGTAATCCCCACTGGCAATGGCCAAGCTGTGCAACATGCAGCACACTGCAATGAATTCAGAAACCTGTTGAGGGGCGTATTGAAGGCTGCCTCCAGAGCGATGCAGGCATGGGTCTACTTGTAGGAGATGGCATATCTTTGTCAACACTTCTTTTCAGAAGTGCAGTCTTCTCAAGCACTGCTCCTCAGAGATTTAGAGGTCTGAGCATTTGTGTCTGTAAACCCATGGGGGTAAGCCCTCCTCCCCGGCTGTCTTTGGTCTCTCATCATCCATGGGCCGACATGGCCAAGAGTCCTGCCTCTCGCTTGACACCGCCTGGCAATAGCATGGAGCATGGTACGCTGGTGAAATAGTAATGCCCTCATTAAATTCTCTCACTGAAGTTGTAAGGGCACTGTAATGGCAGATAAAAGTGAAGTTTGCAAGTTGGAGCTTCACACAGCATTATGTGCGCAACTGTGGCAGTCAGTATTACCTGCGATGTAGGATCCACATTCCTCCATTTAAAAATGCTACCAATACCACCTGCCGCACACTGGGACCACCTGGTTTTTTCAGGAGTTTCCTGGGACAGGCATTAAATGAGGTGTTATGTCCGAATGTTTCATCCGGGGCGCTAGCGCAGTGTTGCACGATGATTGACGTCATCATCATGCAAAAAACAATGGGCGGGGCATTAAGTTTTTGCACCGGCGCAAACCAATAGCTGAATCTTCCACCCGGGTTGTAAATCTTGGATGGCCGGCATAACGCCCAAAAACAGCATTTAACGCCCCGCTAACCGAAGCACAAATGAGCCAAAAATCTAGCCCTATGTCCTTTGAATGAGATGTTAAACTAATGTCTTTTTTCTCTGTTTAGGTGGATATTAAAAAGACCATAATGCTGAATAAAATGGAGTTATCCTGATTGCCTGGCAAATATTTCTCTCTCACCTAATACGACCACCAAAAAACCCAACTGGTCGTTCATCCTATTGCTGCTGCAAAGTGGTTGCTGTGTTTGTTTTACATAACAATAGTTGCTGAACTCCAAAAGTGAAATATTGTGGAAGTGCCTTTAAATGTGAGAATATGCTTTCGTAATTATTTTATGTAGAACACAAAACACAAAATGTTAGAAATTCGGTATCACCCGCTTTGAGGCGGTGACCCTGCTGGGATGCTCCCTTTAGCGCTGGTTGATGTCTACGGCCTCAAAGTGGGATATTCAGTTGTATCACCCCAAGAAGAGAGTGGAGTGCGAAGATAAGTTTTCCACACTCCTCTTCAGGCGCTAATGGACCGACAGCGCAGGAGGCCTACTCAATTTTAGGCGCTAGGTTGCCGGCATTCTCGTACATAAAGATGAAAAAAAAAATCCTGTTGAAAAATTCAATAAACCTCACATACATTTCCCTACTACTGTGACAAAAAATTAAAGTTGAAATAGTGAAATTTCAGCACTTACCCTGCACTCCGGACAATGTCGCCCCAGGATCGGTCTCAACGGCAGGCGAAAGACTGAATTTTGCGGGGTCGTTGCACACGCAGTGACGGCACTGAGTGGGTGGCGCAAACGAGTGCAGCGCAAACTGTCAGTGTCGCCGCTAAACCTTCACTGAGGTTCGCGGCAGGCACTGACAGTGTGCAGCTCGGGTGGGAGGTGCTTGGCGCCCCGCTAGCGCTCCAGAGGGGTGCTAACAAACAGCTGGTGCTAACCTAATGAATTTCTAGCCCTCTGAACCTTTTCATTCTAATTTGTATCAGTTTGAAAATTAATGAAGTACTACTACAAATACTTCTTTGGTATAAATTCTTTCTAAATGATCAACAAAAATAAGTGTAATGGGTTTCAAAGCCATGCATAAAATGTGATGGAGTAAAAAAGCTGAGGAACAGATATACACTGACACGTAGGAAATGAAAATGTTCTAAGAAGTGCATTGGTGGGAATTTTACCGGCACTGAGAGGGTGGGATTGGAAATGGATCAGCTGTCAAAATAAAAATGATTGACAGCGGGTCAGCAGCCTACTGTCAACTTCCTCCATGGTAGTCTCCCATGTGTCGGCTCTATCAGCGCTGAACAAACCCAATACCAAGTGGCAGGGGAGGAAATTTAGAGGCCAAAATTGCCCTAATCTATGGGGCGGAGAGTAGAGCAAGATTCAGCTCTTTGATCTTTTTTTTGTTCCGGGTGGTGGGGAAGTCGGGTTACAGCGGGGCAGAAGTGCGTGGGGAGTGGAGCAGATGGCGCTACGTGTCGTAAGCACATAAGAACAAAATAAATAGGAGCAGGATTAAAGCATACGGCCCCTTGAGCCTGCTCTGCCATTCAATACGATCATGGCTGATCTGATCATGGACTCAGGTCCACTTTCCTGCCTGTTCCCCATAACCCCTTATTCCCTTATCGTTTAAGAAAATGTCTATTTCTGTCTTAAATTTATTCAATGTCCCAGCTTCCACAGCTCTCTGAGGCAGTGAATTCCACAGATCCACAACCCTCTCAGAGAAGAAATTTCTCCTTATCTCAGTTTTAAATGGGCGGCCCCTTATTCTAAGATCATGTCCTCTAGTTCTAGTCTCCCCTATCCGTGGAAACATCCTCTCTGCATCCACCTTGTCAAGCCCCCTCATAATCTGATACGTTTCGATAAGATCACCTCTCATTCTTCTGAATTCCAATGAGTAGAGGCCCAACCTACTCAACCTTTCCTCATAAGACAACCCCCTCATCTCCAGAATCAACCTTGTGAACCTTCTCTGAACTGCCTCCAAAGCAAGTATATCCTTTTGTAACTATGGAAACCAAAACTGCACGCAGTATTCCAGGTTTGGCCTCACCAATACCTTTACAACTGTAGTAAGAGTTCCCTGCTTTTATACTCCACTCCCTTTGCGATAAAGGCCAAGGTTCCATTGGCCTTCCTGATCACTTGCTGCACCTGCATACTAACCTTTTGTGTTTCATACACAAGTACCCCCAGGTCCCGCTGTACTGCAGCACCTTGCAATTTTTCTCCATTTAAATAATAACTTGCTCTTTGATTTTTGCTGCTAAACTGCATGATCTCACACTTTCCAACATTATACTCGATCTGTCAAATTTTTGCCCGCTTACTTAGCCTGTCTATGTCCTTTTGCAGATTTTTTGTGTCCTCCTCACACTTTGCTTTTCCTCCCATTTTTGTATCGTCAGCAAACTTGGCTACCTTACACTTGGGCCATTCTTCCAAGGTGTTAATATAGATTGTAAATAGTTGGGGTCCCAGCACTGATCCCTGCTGCACTCCACTAGTTACTGATTGCCAACCCAAGAATGAACCATTGATCCACAATCTGTTTTCTGTTAGTTAGCCAATCCTCTACCCATGCGAATATATTACTCCCTTCCCTGTGAACTTTTATCTTGTACAGTAACCTTTTGTGTGGCACCTTGTCAAATGCCTTCTGGAAGTCCAAATATACCACATCCATTGGTCCCCCTTTATCCACCCTGCTTGGTACATCCTCAAAAAATTCCAGCAAATTTGTCAAACATGACTTCCCCTTCATAAATCCATGCTGACTCTGCCTGACCAAATCTTGCTTTTTCAACTGTCCTGCTACTGCTTCTTTAATAATGGACTCCAACATTTTCCCAACCACAGATTTTAGGCTAACTGGTCTGTAGTTTCCTGATTTTTGTCTGCCTCCTTTTTTAAATAGGGGCGTTACATTTGCAGTTTTCCAATCTGCTGGGACCTCCCCAGAGTCCAGGGAATTTTGGTAAATTACAACCAATGCATCCACAATCCCTGCCGCTACTTCTCTTAAGACCCGAGGATGCAAGCCATCAGGTCCAGGGGATTTATCTGCCTTTAGTTCCATTATCTGACTGAGTACCACCTCCTTAGTGAATGTGATTGTGTTACGTTCCTCCCCCACTATAGCCCCTTGAGTATCCACTGTTGGAATATTGTTAGTGTCCTCTACCGTAAAGACTGATACAAAATATTTGTTCAGAGTTTCTGCCATCTTCATGTTCCCTATTACTAATTCCCCGGTCTCGTCCTCCAAGGAATCAACATATACTCTAGCCACTCTTTTCCTTTTTAAAAACCTATAGAAACTCTTGCTATCTGATTTTATATTTCGTGCTATTTACTCTCATAGTCTATCTTTCCTTTCTCAATCATTTTTTTTAGTTATTCTTTGCTGGCTTTTAAATGCCTCCCAATCTTCTGTCCTCCCACTAGTTTTGGCCACATTGTATGCCCTGGTTTTTAATTGGATACTGTTGTGTATCTGTAAAGCATGCACTCCCATGTTCCGCCACCAGGGAGCGCATCCCCTGAAGTCCCAAGGGATCCCAGCATCCCTTGGGAGCACTGTATATAAGGCCTGTTACTCACTCTGGAGTGTCTTATTAAAGACTGAGGTCACTGTTACTTTAACCTCCCTGTGTGCAGCCTCATCTGTGTTAGGAACACAACAACTGACGATGAGTATACAAATCCAACGCAAAGATGCAGCAAACTTTGGGCATCCTGAAGAAGTTCTCGGAGGGTGAGGACTGGGAAGCCTATGTCGAACGGTTAGACCAGTACTTTGTAGCCAACGAGCTGCACGGAGAAGGAAGCGCTGCAAAAAGGAGAGCGGTCCTCCTCACGGTCTGCGGGGCACTGACTTACAGCCTCATGAAGAATCTTCTGACTCTGGTGAAACCCACAGATAAGTTGTATGAGGAGCTGTGTACACTGGTTCGAGAGCATCTTAACCCGAGGGAGAGCGTGCTGATGGCGAGGTATCGGTTCTATACGTACCAGCCATCTGAAGGTCAGGAAGTGGCGAGCTACATCGCCGAGCTAAGGCGACTTGCAGGACAATGTGAGTTGGCTACCTGGAGCAAATGCTCAGAGACATTTTTTGTACTGGGCATTGGCCACAACACTATCCTACGAAAACTTTTGACTGCAGAGACACCGACCCTCAACAAGGCCATTGCGATAGCGCAGGCGTTTATGGCCACCAGTGATAATACTAAACAAATCTCTCAGCACACAAGTGCTAGCAATGTTCATAAATTAACTGGAACTGTGTTTGCAAGCAGCAATGTACTGGGCAGAACCCACGAGTCTGCAACTGCCAGCAGGCCTCAGGACCCAGGTGACTCAGAGTCCGCAACAAAGGATGAATGCAAGGCAATTCACACCTTGTTGGTGTTGTGGAGGCTTCCATTCAGCCTATTCATGCCACTTCAAATGGCATGTTTGCAAGAGCTGTGGAACAATGGGCACCTCCAACGCGCTTGCAGATGAGCTGCAAGCTCTGCAAAATCTGCTAACCACCACGTGGCAGAGGAAGATCGGTCCATGGTGGATCAAAGCAATTTCGAGCCTCAGCAAGAGGAGGCAGATGCTGAAGAACACGGGGTGCATACATTTTCGACAAAATGTCCACCTATAATGCTAAACATAAAATTGAATGGCTTATCCGTAGCCATGGAACTGGACACTGGCGCTAGCCAATCCATCATGAGTAAAAAGATGTTTGAGAGACTGTGGTGCAACAAGGCACTCAGACCAGTCCTGAGCCCCATCCACACGAAACTGAGAACTACACCAAAGAGCTTATCACTGTCCTGGGCAGCGCCATGGTAAAGGTCATCTACGAGGGCACGGTGCATGAACTGCCATTCTGGATTGTCCCGGGCGATGGCCCCACACTGCTTGGAAGGAGCTGGCTGGACAAAATCCGCTGGAACTGGGATGACATCCGAGCGCTATCACATGTCGACGAGGCCTCATGTACCCAGATTCTGAACAAATTTCCTACCCTTTTTGAGCCAAGCATTGGAAACTTTTCCGGGGCGAAGGTGCGGATCCACTTGGTCCCAGAGGCAAGACCCATTCATCACAAGGCGCGAGCGGTACCACACATGATGAGTGAGAGAGTGGAAATCGAGCTGGACAGGCTGCAACGCGAGGGCATCATCTCCCCAGTGGAATTCAGCGAGTGGGCCAGCCCAATTGTTCCAGTACTCAAAAGTGATGGCGCGGTCAGGATTTGCAGCGATTATAAAGTAACTATTAATCGTTTCTTGCTACAGGACCAATACCCGCTACCGAAGGCAGAAGACCTATTTGTGACACTGGCAGGAGGCAAGACGTTCACCAAGCTCGACCTGACTTCGGCCTACATGACGCAGGAGCTGGAGGAGTCTTCGAAGGGCCTCACCTGCATCAATACGCACAAGGGACTGTTCATCTACAACAGATGCCCGTTTGGAATTCGGTCGGCTGCAGCGATTTTCCAGAGAAACATGGAGAGCCTACTCAAGTCGGTACCATGCACGATGGTCTTTCAGGACGACATATTGGTCACGAGTCAGGACACCGTCGAGCACCTACAAAACCTGGAGGAGGTCCTCCAGCAACTGGATCTCGTAGGGCTGCGGCTGAAGAGATCAAAATGCGTCTTCATGGCAACAGAAGTGGAGTTTTTGGGGAGAAAGGTCGCGGTGGGGCACAGACGCCAAGACAGAGGCTATCAGGAAAGTGACCAGGCCACAGAACTTCACGGAGCTGCGGTCGTTCCTGGGACTCCTCAACTATTTTGGGAACTTCCTACCGGGGTTAAGCACCCATTTAGAGCCCCTACATGTATTATTGCGTAAAGGTGAAAACTGGGTATGGGGAAAAAACCAAGTCATTGCTTTTGAGAAAGCCAGAAACATTTTATGCTCCAACAAGCTGCTTGTATTGTATAACCCCTGTGAAAGACTTGTGCTAGCATGTGATGCATCGTCGTACGGAGTCGGGTGTGTATTCCAACAAACTAACGTTGCGGGGAAGTTGCAACCTGTCGCTTATGCTTCCAGGAGCTTGTCTAAGGCCGAGAGGGCCGATAGCATGATTGAGAAAGAGGCATTCGTGTGTGTGTTCAAGGTAAAGAAAATGCATCAGGACCTGCTTGGCCTCAAATTTCAGCTGGAAACCGATCACAAGCCCCTCATATCCCTGTTCGCTGAAAACAAGGGGATAAATACTAATGCCTCAGCCTGCATACAAAGGTGGGCACTCGCGCTGTCAGCATATAACTACACCATCCGCCAGAGGCCATGCACCAAGAACTGTGCGGATGCTCTTAGTCGGCTACCATTGTCCACCACGGGGTAGGAAATGGCGCAGCTTGAAAACTTGTTGATGGTGGCGCAGCCCGCAGACTTGTTGATGGTCATGGAAGCGTTTGAAAATGGTATATCACCTGTCACGGCCCGTCAGATTAGGACTTGGACCAGCCAAGATCCTCTGCTGTCCTTAATAAAAACCTGTGTACTGAATGGGAGCTGGGCCAGCATCCCCGTTGAAATGCAAGAGCCAATCAAGCCATTCCAGTGGGGTAACCGCGTAGTGCTACCCAAAATGGGCAGGGAGACGTTCATCTCGGATCTCCACAGCACACACCCGGGTATAGTAATGATGAAAACGATAACCAGATCCCACGTGTGGTGGCCCGGTATCGACTCTGACTTAGAGTCCTGTGGACGGCAATGCAGCTTGTGTGCTCAGTTGAGCAACGCACCCAGAGAGGCACCACTAAGTTTGTGGTCCTGGCCCTTCAGACCATGGTTGAGGATCCATGTCGACTATGCGGGCCCGTTTCTCGGTAAAATGTTCCTGGTGGATGCTTTTTCAAAATGGATTGAATGTGAAATAATGTCGGGAAGCACCGCCACCGCCACCATTAAAAGCCTGAGGGCCATGTTTGCCACCCACGGTCAGTGGCAACGGGCCATGTTTCACCAGTGCCGAATTTAAAGAATTCATGACCTGCAATGGGATCAAACATGCCACCTCGGCGCTGTTTAAACCAGCCTTCAATGGGCAGGCAGAGCGGGCAGTACAAACAATCAAACAGAATCTCAAACGAATCACAGAAGGCTCACTCCAAACCTGCCTGTCCCGAGTTAAAGCACATGGGATTGGGGGTAGTGTGCTGACGTGGATTGAGAACTGGTTGTCAGACAGGAAGCAAAGAGTAGGAGTAAACGGGTACTTTTCAGAATGGCAGGCAGTGACTAGTGGAGTGCCGCAAGGTTCTGTGCTGGGGCCCCAGCTGTTTACATTGTACATTAATGATTTAGACGAGGGGATTAAATGCAGTATCTCCAAATTTGCGGATGATACTAAGTTGGGTGGCAGTGTGAGCTGCGAGGAGGATGCTATTAGGCTGCAGAGTGACTTGGATAGGTTAGGTGAGTGGGCAAATGCATGGCAGATGAAGTATAATGTGGATAAATGTGAGGTTATCCACTTTGGTGGTAAAAACAGAGAGACAGACTATTATCTGAATGGTGACAGATTAGGAAAAGGGAAGGTGCAACGAGACCTGGGTGTCATGGTACATCAGTCATTGAAGGTTGGCATGCAGGTACAGCAGGCGGTTAAGAAAGCAAATGGCATGTTGGCCTTCATAGCGAGGGGATTTGAATACAGGGGCAGGGAGGTGTTGCTACAGTTGTACAGGGCCTTGGTGAGGCCACACCTGGAGTATTGTGTACAGTTTTGGTCTCCTAACTTGAGGAAGGACATTCTTGCTATTGAGGGAGTGCAGCGAAGGTTCACCAGACTGATTCCCGGGATGGCGGGACTGACCTATCAAGAAAGATTGGATCAATTGGGCTTGTATTCACTGGAGTTCAGAAGAATGAGAGGGGACCTCATAGAAACGTTTAAAATTCTGACGGGTTTAGACAGGTTAGATGCAGAAAGAATGTTCCCAATGTTGGGGAAGTCCAGAACCAGGGGTCACAGTCTGAGGATAAGGCGTAAGCCATTTAGGACCGAGATGAGGAGAAACTTCTTCACCCAGAGAGTGGTGAACCTGTGGAATTCTCTACCACAGAAAGTAGTTGAGGCCAATTCACTAAATATATTCAAAAGGGAGTTAGATGAAGTCCTTACTACTCGGGGGATCAAGGGTTATGGCGAGAAAGCAGGAAGGGGGTACTGAAGTTTCATGTTCAGCCATGAACTCATTGAATGGCGGTGCAGGCTAGAAGGGCTGAATGGCCTGCTCCTGCACCTATTTTCTATGTTTCTATGTTTCTATGAGTACTGCTCAGCTACCGCACGAGACTCCATTCGCTCACAGGGGTGCCCCCGGCTAAGCTACTCATGAAAAGGACACTTAAAACCAGACTCTCGCTGGTTCACCCCAACCTGCATGATCAGGTAGGGAGCAGGCGGCAGCAATAAAATGTAAATGATAGTCGCGCCACTGTGTCACGGGAAAGTGATCTGAATGATCCCGTGTATGTGCTAAACTATGGACATGGTCCCAAGTGGATCGCGGGCACGGTGATAGCTAAAGAAGGGAGTAGGGTGTTTGTAGTCAAACTGGACAATGGACAAATTTGCAGAAAGCACCTGCACCAAACGAGGCTGTGGTTCACAAACTGCCCTGCAGGGAAAATAGAGTACGAGAGGAAGCTTGCAGGGTACATTAAGACGGACTGCAAAAGTTTCTATAAATATGTAAAGAGAAAAAGGTTAGTAAAGACAAACGTAGGTCCCCTGCAGTCAGAATCAGGGGAAGTCATAACGGGGAACAAAGAAATGGCGGACCAATTGAACAAGTACTTTGGTTCGGTATTCACGAAGGAGGACACAAACAACCTTCCGGATATAGGGGTCAGAGGGCCTAGTAAGAAGGAGGAACTGAGGGAAATCCTTATTAGTCAGGAAATTGTGTTGGGGAAATTGATGGGATTGAAGGCCGATAAATCCCTAAGGCCTGATGGACTGCATCCCAGAGTACTTAAGGAGGTGGCCTTGGAAATAGCAGATGCATTGACAGTCATTTTCCAACATTCCATAGACTCTGGATCAGTTCCTATGGAGTGGAGGATAGCCAATCTAAGCCCACTTTTTAAAAAAGGAGGGAGAGAGAAAACAGGGAATTATAGACCGGTCAGCCTGACATCGGTAGTGGGTAAAATGATGGAATCAATTTTTAAGGGTGTCATAGCAGTGCATTTGGAAAGAGGTGACATGATAGGTCCAAGTCAGCATGGATTTGTGAAAGGGAAATCATGCTTGACAAATCTTTTGGAATTTTTTGAGGATGTTTCCAGTAGAGTGGACAAGGGAGAACGAATTGATGTGGTGTATTTGGACTTTCAGAAGGCTTTTGACAAGGTCCCACACAAGAGATTAATGTGCAAAGTTAAAGCCAATGTGATTGGGGTTAGTGTGTTGACGTGGATTGAGAACTGGTTGTCAGACAGGAAGCAAAGAGTAGGAATAAATGGGTACTTTTCAGAATGGCAGACAGTGACTAGTGGGGTACCGCAAGGTTCTGTGCTGGGGCCCCAGCTGTTTACATTGTACATTAATGATTTAGACGAGGGGATTAAATGTACTATCTCCAAATTTGCGGATGGATGACAGTGTGAGCTGCGAGGAGGATGCTATGAGGCTGCAGAGTGACTTGGATAGGTTAGGTGAGTGGGCAAATGCATGGCAGATGAAGTATAATGTTGATAAATGTGAGGTTATCCACTTTGGTGGTAAAAACAGAGAGACAGACTATTATCTGAATGGTGACAGATTAGGAAAAGGGGAGGTGCAACGAGACCTGGGTGTCATGGTACATCAGTCATTGAAGGTACAGCAGGCGGTTAAGAAGGCAAATGTCATATTGACCTTCATAGCGAGGGGATCTGAGTACAGGGGCAGGGAGGTGTTACTACAGTTGTACAGGGCCTTGGTGAGGCCACACCTGGAGTATTGTGTACAGTTTTGGTCTCCTAACTTGGGGAAGGACATTCTTGCTATTGAGGGAGTGCAGCGAAGGTTCACCAGACTGATTCCCGGGATGGCAGGACTGACATATCAAGAAAGACTGGATCAACTGGGCTTGTATTCACTGGAGTTCAGAAGAATGAGAGGGGATCTCATAGAAACGTTTAACATTCTGACGGGTTTAGACAGGTTAGGTGCAGGAAGAATGTTCCCAATGTTGGGGAAGTCCAGAACCAGGGGGCACAGTCTAAGGATGAGGGGTAAGCCATTTAGGACTGAGATGAGGAGAAAAGTCTTCACCCAGAGAGTGATGAACCTGTGGAATTCTCTACCACAGAAAGTTGTTGAGGCCAATTCACTAAATATATTCAAAAAGGAGTTCGATGTTGTCCTTACTACTAGGGGGATCAAGGGGTATGGCAAGAAAGCAGGAATGGGGTACTGAAGTTGCATGTTCAGCCATTAACTCATTGAATGGCGGTGCAGGCTTGAAGGACCGAATGGCCTACTCCTGCACCTATATTCTATGTTTCTATGTTTCTAACAACCCACAGCAGACACCACCTTTTTCGAGCCCACAACACACACCCAAAGGATCAACGACACCACGCCGGACCAGGAAATCAAACCCATCACGCCCAACAGCCCAGCAAGGCCAGGCTCACCCAGCAGCCCTGCAGGGCCAACAATATGCCAGCCCAATGAGGGCACAGCCAAGACACCAGAACAGAGATTTGTATCGAGGCGGTCCACTAGGGAAAGAAAGGCTCCCGACCGCCTCACCTTGAAAAAGTTTCACTTTGACTTTCGGGGAGGGAGTGATGTTGTGTATTTGTAAAGCATGCACTCCCATGTTCCACCACTAGGGAGTGCATTCCCTGAAGTCCCAAGGGATCCCAGCATCCCTTGGGAGCACTGTATATAAGCTGGCCCTAAGGCCTGTTCCTCACTCTGGAGTGTCTTAATAAAGACTGAGGTCACTGTTACTTTAACCTCCCTGTGTGCAGTCTCATCTGTGTTAGGAACACACCAGATGCCATCCTTTATTTCTTCAGTTCGCCATGGTTGGCTATCTTTTTTCTTGCACCGTTTCCTCCTCACTGGAATATATTTTTCTTGAGAGTTGTGAAATATCTCCTAAAATGTACACCACTGTTCATCAACCGTCCTACACTTTAATCTATTTTCCCAGTCCACTTTAGCCAACTCTGCCCGCATACCTTCATAGTCTCCTTTATTTATGCTTTCTACGCTGGTTAGAGATCCAGCTTTCTCACCCTCCATCTGCCGTCAGCGCGACGCGGATATCACGCATCACACTGACACTTAGCAACGTCGCTCCCCTTCAGTTAAAGGGGAAGGCAGCTGCGAACTCTGTAGTTACATTAGTTGCACCCACTGGGCCACCAGGGAGGGTTTCGGCCAGGTCAACTGTCTGGCACCCAAGACTCAGCCAACAATTAAAATAAAAGGCGGCAGTGCACCCTCCCGTTTAAGGGCGGACACACCGCCCAGCCACAGGCAGCTTCCCACAGGGGAAAGTCGTCGGGGCACTGAGCAGGGGCTGATCTGCTCCCGCCCACCCAAAAAATGAGAGCAATGTAGCAATTGTCGGCCTCTCCACACCAACCGAGCGGTGAGTGCATTCTGCACTGTCACTGCCTCTTTGAGACAGTATAACTCTTTAAAAAAGGGGCAATTTCAGCCCCTTAGATTATTAAAAGTTTGCTAAAAGCCAACTAACAATATTTTACCCTGTACACATCATTTTTCCAGCTTTTAAAAAACAGAGAAACATAGAAAATAGATGCAGTCGGCCATTCGGCCCTTTGAGCCTACAGCACCATTCAAAAAGATCATGGCTGATCATTCACCTCAGTACCCCTTTCGTGCTTTCTCTCCATACCCCTTGAGTCCCTTTATCCATAAGGGCCATATCTAACTCCCTCTTTAATATATCTAATGAACTGTAATCAACAACTCTCTGCAGTCGAGAATTCCACAGGTTAACCACTCTCTGAGTGAAGAAGTTTCTCCTCATCTCGGTCCTAAATGGCTTATCCCTTATCCTTCGACTGTGATCCCTAGTTCTGGACTTCCCCAACATCGGGAACATTCTTCCCGCATCAAACCTGTCCAGTCCTGTCAGAATTTTATATGTTTCTATGAGATCCCCTCTCATCCTTCTAAACTCCAGTGAATACAGGCCCAGTCGAACCAGTCTCTCCTCATATGTCAGTTCTGTCATCCCGGGAATCAGTCTGGTGAACCTTCGCTGCACTCCATCAATAGCAAGAACGTCCTTCCTCAGATTAGGAGACCAAAACTGAACACAATATTCCAGGTGAGGCCTCACCAAGGCCCTGTACAACTGCAGTAAGACCTCCCTGCTCCTATACTCAAATCACATAGCTATGAAGGCCAACATGCCATTTGTCTTCTTCACCGCCTGCTGTACCTGCATGACAACATTTAATGACTGATGAACCATGACACCCAGGTCCCGTTGCATCTCCCCTTTTCCTAATCTGCCGCCATTCAGATAATATTCTGCCTTCATGTTTTTGCCACCAAAGTGGATAACCTCACATTTATCCATATTATACTGCATCTGCCATGCATTTGCCCACTCACCGAACCTGTCCAAGTCACCCTGCAGCTTCTTAGCTTCCTCCTCACTGCTCACACTGCCAGCCAGCTTATTGTCATCTGCAAACTTGGAGATGTTACACTCAATTCCTTCATCTAAATCATTGATGTATATTGTAAATAGCTGGGGTCCCAGCACTGAACCCTGCGGCACTCCACTAGTCACTGCCTGCCATTCTGAAAAGGACCCATTTATCCCGACTCTTTGCTTCCTGTCTGCCACCCAGTTCTCTATCTACTTCAATACATTACCCCCATACCATTTGCTTTAATTTTGCACATCAATCTTTTGTGTGGGACCTTGTCAAAAGCCTTTTGAAAGTCCAAATACACCATACCACTGGTTCTCCCTTGTCCACTCTACTAGTTACATCCTCAAAAAATTCCAGAAGATTTGTCAAGCATGATTTCCCTTTCATAAATCCATGCTGACTTGGACCGATCCTGCCACTGCTTTCCAAATGCGCTGCTATTTCATCTTTAGAAACATAGAAACATAGAAAATAGATGCAGGAGTTGGTCATTTGGCCCTTCGAGCCTGCACCACCCTTCACTAAGATCATGGCTGATTATTCCCTCAGTACCCCTTTCCTGATTTCTCTCCATCCCCCTTTAGCCATAAGGGCAATATCTAACTCCCTCTTGATTCCAACATTTTCCCCACTACTGATGTAAGGCTAACTGGTCTATAATTCCCCGTTTTCTCTCCCCCTCCTTTTATAAAAGGTGGGGTTACATTAGCTACCCTCCAGTCCATAGGAACTGATCCAGAGTCAATATTCTGTCGGAAAATGACCGCCAATGCATCTACTATTTCTAGGGCCACTTCCTTAAGTACCATGGGATGCAGACTATCAGGCTCTGGGGGTTTATCGGCCTTCAGTCCCTTCAATTTCCCTAACACCATTTCCTGACTGATAAGGATTTCCCTCAGTTCCCCCTTCTCACTAGACCCTCAGTCCCCTAGTATTTCCGGAAGGTTATTTGTGTCTTCCTTCGTGAAGACAGAACCAAAGTATTTGTTCAATTGGTCTGCCATTTTTTTGTTCCCCATTATAAGCTCTGACTGCAGAGGACCTACGTTTGGCTTCACTAATCTTTTTCTCTTCACCTATATATAGAAGCTTTAGCAGTCAGTTTTTATGTTCCCAGCAAGTTTCCTCTCATACTCTATTTTCCCCCTCCAAATTAAACCCTTTGTCCTCCTCTGCTGAATTCTAAAATTCTCCCAGTCCTCAGATTTGCTGCTTTTTCTGGCCAATTTATATGTCTCTTCCTTGGATTTAACACTATCCCTAATTTCCCTTATTAGCCACAGTTGAGCCACCTTCCCCGTTTTATTTTTACTCGAGACAGGGATGTACAATTATTGAAGTTCATCCATGTGTTTGCCATTGCCTATCCACAGTCAACCTTTAAAGTATCATTCGCCAGTCTATGCTAGCCAATTCATGTCTCATACCATCGAAGTTATCTTTCCTTAAGTTCACGACCCTAGTCTCTGAATTAACTGTGTCACTCTCCATCTTAATAAAGAATTCTACCATATTATGGTCACTCTTCCCCAAGGGTCAAGGCTCATCACACAACAAGATTGCTAATTAGTCCTTTCTCATTACACAGTCTAGGATGGCCAGCCCTCCAGTTGGTTCCTCGACATATTGGTCTAGAAAACCATCCCTAATACACTCAAGGAAATCCTCCTCCACCATTTTGCTATCAGTTTGGTTAGCCCAATCTATATGTAGATTAAAGTTGCCCATGATAACTGCTGTACCTTTATTGCACGCATCCCTAATTTCTTGTTTGATGCTGTCCCCAACCTCACCACTACTGTTTGGTGGTCTGTACGTAACTCCCATTAGCGTTTTCTGCCCTTTGGTATTCCGCAGCTCCACCCATCCTGATTTCACATAATCCAAGCTAATGTCCTTCCTCACTCTTGCATTAATTTCCTCTTTAACCAGCAACGCTACCCCGCCTCCTTTTCCTTTCTTTCTATCCTTCCTGAATGTTGAATACCCTGGATGTTGAGTTCCCAGCCTTGGTCACCCTGGAGCCATGTCTCCGTAATCCCAACTATATCATATTCGTTAACAGCTGCCTGTGCAGTTAATTCGTCCACCTTATTACAAATACTCCTCGCATTGAGGTACAGAGCTTTCAGGCTTGTCTTTTTAACACACTTTGTCCCTTTAGAATTTTGCTGTAATGTGGCCCTTTTTGATTTTTGCCTTGGGGTTCTCTGCCCTCCACTTTTACTTTACTTCTTTCTATCTTTTGCTTCTGCCCCCATTTTACTTTCCTCTGTCTCCCTGCATAGGTTTCCATACCCCTGCCATATTAGTTTAACCCCTCCCCAACAGCACTAGCAAACACTCCCCCTAGGACATTGGTTCTGATCCTGCCCAGGTGCAAACCATCTGGTTTGTACTGGTCCCATCTCCCCCAGAACCGGTTCCAATATCCCAAGAATTTGAATCCCTCCCTCCTGCACCACTCCTCAAGCCATGTATTCATCTTAGCTATCCTGCTATTTCTACTCTGACTAGCACGTGGCACTGGTAGCAATCCTTAGATTACTACTTTTGAGGTCTTGCTTTTTAATTTAACTCCTAGCTCCCTAAATTCAGCTTGTCTGACCTCATCCCATTTTTTACCTATATCATTGGTACCTATATGCACCACGACAACTGGCTGTTCACTCTACCCCTTCAAAATGACCTGCAGCCGCTCCAAGACATCCTTGACCCTTGCACCAGGGAGGCAACATACCATCCTGGAATCTCGATTGCGGCCGCAGAAACGTCTATCTATTCCCCTTACAATAGAATCCCCTATCACTATAGCTCTCCCTTCCTGTGCAGCACAGCCACCCATTGTGTCATGAACTTGAATGCTGCTGCCCTCCCCTGATGAGTCATCCCCCCCAACAGCACTCAAGGTGGTGTATCTGTTTTGGAGGGGGATAACCGCAGGGGACCCCTGCACTACCTTCCTTCCACTGCTCTGCCTGATGGTCACCTATTCCCTATCTGCCTGACTAACCTTTACCTGCGGTGTGGCCGACTCACTAAACATGCTATTCACGACATCCTCAGCATCGCGGATGCTCCAGAGTGAATCCATCCACAGCTCTAGTGTCGCAATGCGGTCTGTCAGGAGCTGCAGATGGATGCATTTCCTGCATACATAGTAGTCAGGGACACTGGGAGCATCCCTGACTTGGCACATAGCACTGGATGAGCATGACATGGGTTTGGGCTCTCCTGCCATGACTTAACCCTTAAATTAACTTAGTTTGGCAACAATGTCAAAGGTTACCTGCTGATAAGGAAATAAAAAGAAAAAGAAAAATATTAAATACTCACCAATCCACCAGCTAATCACTTACCTGCTTGGCTGTGACGTTACACTTCGATTTCTGTTTACTTCTTTGTTTACCTTCGGCATTGATCTCCCAAACTCTGCGCCCTTTTATCAGGGCCTCGATCTCCCGAACTGCTGCTCCTCCTCCTGAACTCCGCGCCCTTTTATCAGGGCCTCGATCTCCTGAACTGCTGCTCCTCCTCCTGAACTCCACGCCCTTTTGATGAGGTTCGCAGTACTAGGGGATCATGTCAGGTAAATAGATTGGGTGTTCCATCAGTATCGATTCTTCTGAATAGTTGACGGCTGCAAATGTGGTATAAAAGCTACCATTTCACAGCTGTTCACTTTCCAAACTCAGAAGCTGGCGCCTTCATGATTTGGAAGAAGAAATTGAGCTTTATGTAGGTTGGAAATGTTTGGAGTAAATTCTTTATCCACTACCACCTCCTTGGAACAACCTCTCTTACCATTGACATGTCGCTTCTGTCGTCTCAACCTATCCTGCCATCTATTCCATCAGCATCGTTACCCCTGAAAAAAATCTCACCTTGGTCAGATTCCCTCCATGATCACGCCCAACACCAGTATCACTGGGCATAGCAGCAGCACCAACAGCAACACCAGCATTCTCCACAATCAATTGATGCTGCAAAGGACAGAAGGCATCAGCATCTGACCGCATTACTGCCAGGGATGGCTTCACCATGGCCAGATTTACTTCAGTTGATGCTGTACAAACTGGCTGCCACATGATGTGCCAGGTTGGCACCACCCCACACCAACACCATAAAGCATCCCTGAGATGCCCAAGCCATTCCTTTGACACTCATCACTATTGTTTGGAGTGCTGTTATATCTCACCATTCACTGCGACTCACTAAACCACTTCCAAAGATGCACACAGATCTGTCCAAGAAGGCAAAGTGTTGAAAATAAAGATTTCAATGTTTGACAACATATAAGAGGATAAAGTCTACAGACAGATTGTCACCAAAGTGGGTACTGAAGGTAGTGAGTTGATCTGACACATAAAATGGTCCGGATTAAAGAGCTTATCAGTATTAGGGGGTTGTAAGAAGTCAGAAGTTCCTCCACCTCAAGGTAGGACTGTAAGATATCGCATATTGACAGATTTATGTAAAACTTGCTTATAAATCATAGCAAATGGCCGTATAACATAAAATGGAAACTTTAGATATTTAAGACTTTAAAGGAACGGCATAGAATCAGATTAAAGGGAGTAGCTTTGCTTGCGTGCTTGCCTTACAAAGAATGCAGAACTAGCTATGAGAAACCAGGGCAAGGTTAACACTGTAGAACAACATATTCCAAAAGGCTGAGATGGGCCCACCTGCAATAGAGAAATAAAGATGCTACGAGACCGCTCAGCAGCCAGTCTGATAAGGATTAACGAATCAATGTAACTCCATAGATCAGTTGTAAGCCAACCGGTAGTCGAGAACTAGTGTTTACGAAGCCACCATGCCTCAAAAACTGTATAACTGTGCACGTAGAACCCTTGTTCATTGAAGGTTCATTTGGAACGCTTCCCCTGCATATGCTTAAATAAAGATCGGAATATTGAACCAAGATTTCGTCTGAGTAATTCCGTGGTCACTCTATGGGCAGGTATTGAATCCTTATTTCAGGGAATCCACCTTGAAGAAGAGAAGTCTTCTTTTTACCCCAACACAACACATTACCAGAAACTTTACATGAATATTGGTGGAAACACTGCCTAACCTTGTGTGTTATTAGTTGGTATGATTAGTCTAGGATGAGGGTGAGTGTGAAGGGTGGCTAGTGAGCTGGGGAAGTGATAATGTAGATAGAGAGGGAAGAGTGGAGGTGCAAGGTAACTTTGTGTGAGTAAGGATGTGTAGGAGTAAGCTAGGGAAGGCAGAGTAATGGGGATGTGATGAGTGGCACAGCAGATGAGATTGAATGTGGCTTTGCTGTAATGTTTCGTGATCTCCTGAGATCATTGAAATGTTTGCGCCACTGCAGCCAGGTCCTCCTGATGACATCCCTGCTTATGCCCTCCTGTGCAATGTGCAACTAGGCTGCGTTGGTCTCATGGGGAGGTCTCTGCCACCCATTGGAAGGGAAGAGAACCTCCATGCAGGCTATAAACATATGGAGAGAGTCATGGGAGATCCTGGGTGCAGCCGTGAACCTTGGTGCAGTCAGTGTTTGCTGCACTTCAATGCTGTAGAACACCTACAGCACAGCTGTCAAAATAAAGTTGCCCATCCTTTTAAGGATGACGCATCGTCAAATGACATCATCAGACTCGCTTCATTTTAATTGGCCAGGAACATCGATGGGTGGGCTTAACAAGCCCAATTGAAGTAATATCACATAGAGAGCAGGATGGAACCGGCAGTGGGCAGGGACCTCAATCCAAACCCCGGCCGCCTTGCAACCTAGTAGGGTAGGCAAAATCATGGCCTATGAACCATTTATGGTCCCCTGTCTGGAGGCGCCATTCCCCAATGAGTGTTGATGGTTCCACCTTGTTAACTAATAAGATCCATGTCTTGGGTCAATTAGAGGAAGCGGGGCTGATGACATCATTCATGTTGCGTCATCAGCCGGTTTCATTAAGGGGACCATGGCCAACTTCCTTCTGACATTTGTGCTGTCAATGTCCTACAGTGTTGAAGTGCTGCAATCATCATCATCATCATAGGCAGTCCCTCGGAATCGAAGAAAACTTGCTTCCACTCTTAGCATGAGTTCTTAGGTGGCTGTGCAGTCCAATACGAGAACCATAGTCTCTGTCACAGGTGGGATAGATGGTCATTGAGGGAAAGGGTAGGCATGGAGCCTAGTTTGCCGTACGTTCCTTCCGCTGCCTGTGCTTGATTTCTGCATGCTCTCGGTGACGATACTCGAGGAGCTCAGCGCCCTCCCTGATGCACTTCCTCCACTTAGGGTGGTTTATGACCAGGGATTTCCAGGTGTCAGTGGGGATGTCGCACTTTATCAGGGAGGCTTTGAGCGTGTCCTTGTAATGTTTCCTCTGCCCGCCTTTGGCTCATTTGCCATGGACGAGTTCCGAGTAGAGCGCTTGCTTTGGGAGTCTCGTGTCTAGCATGCAAACTGTGTAGCCTGCCCAGTGGAGCTGATCAAGTGTGCTCAGTGCTTCAATGCTGGGGATGTTGGCCTGGATGAGGACACTAATGTTTGTGCGTCTGTCCTCCCAGAGGATTTGTCTGCGCAGACAGAGGGCTTCACCCAGGTTCTCGCATGACTTTTGGAGATACTACATTTAATCCCCTCGTCTAAATCATTAATGTACAGTGTAAACAGCTGGGGCCCCAGCACAGAACCTTGCGGTACCCCACTAGTCACTGCCTGCCATTCTGAAAAGTACCCATTTACTCCTACTCTTTGCTTCCTGTCTGACAACCAGTTCTCAATCTTATGTAAGGTTTCTATTAATGTGCTGTCAAGCATTGAAATCTTTATTTTCAACACTTTCCAGTCTTGGACAGATTGGTGTGCAACTTTGGAAGTGGCTTAGTGAGTTGCAGTGAATGGTGGTGTCCCCCCGCAATGGGGATGAGTGCGAAAGGAATGGCTTGGTCAAATGCCATTTTTTGGGGCGCTAACAAGGGGGAAGAAACGTATGTTATCGTACGTGGGCACCAGAAATCTTTATTGTGGAAAATAGGGGCCATATATGTCACGTGATGTGCTCCTAGAAGATGAAGTGAACCACAGATTGTTTCAAACCAGTATTCCTTTGGGAAGGTTTGTGTGAGGTTATAGGATAAAAAGGAGATTAAACTGGCAACTAAAATTATGATCTACAAGGCAATAGTTATAAAATTCTTACTGTACCAGCCTAAATGCAAGTGAATGTGATTACTGATGTTGCCACATCAGTAATCGCAATCACTTGCATTTAGGTTGCCTCAGAAAAATCATGAAAATTCGATGGTGACACAAGAATCTGGACAGAGGTCCTCAGGAGAGAAAATATGCCAGGCAATGATAGTAAACACGCAGCTAAGGTGGGCTGTTCACTTAGTCTGAATGCCTCATACTAAACTAGCCAAGAAGTTATTCTGCGGTGAGCTGAAACTTGCTAAATGGTCTTGTTGTGGTCAGTTCAAAATATATAAGGATTGCCCAAAGACCAAACTAAAATAAATGTGGCATCTCAATCTGCAACCTGTATAAATTGGAGATTAATTAAAGGCTGTTGTCATCAACGATGATGGTCAAATCACCATCATTGTCAACAAAGAATCAATATTTATTCGCATTTATTGACTTAAAATAAATTAAGGCTAACAGAATGCTGGTAAATGGGTGTCAATTGCACCTGAAATATGAAGGGACTTGTGTGGAAAAAAGCTGCTTTAAGTTAGTTTATATAAAATTAAATAAATTATTGAATGACAAATTAATTTTGGAGATGGGTTTCTCAATAGATAAGGTTGTAGGTATAAAGTTCCAGTTCCAACATTAAATTGATGCAAATTAATGAATAATATATAAACAATTGTTGCATATTAATTAATTTGAATTTGGACTTCATGATGCCTGGGAGACAACCTAGGGACCAGGAGAATTATATATAAAAGTTCCCTTCTTATACCCTCTATTTGAGACTGGAGGAAGAATTAACCAGTCTTTCCAAAGATCCACTTACTGCCCATAACCATTCAAATCTTTGACAATCATCTTACAACTGCACTCAGTAATAAGATTTTGTTAATAGCAATTTAAGTTGATCCATGTTTATGTAAATCTAAAGTTTATTATACTGTTAATAAAGGATTTGTTTGAAGTGTAATATTTGTTGGCTCACAAAGATGACAATTGGTTTGAAATCAACTACAAATTCAGAGGGGGAAAAATGTGTGTCTGCCATGGGAATTGCCAGTATTACTGGCAACTCGAGTTAACGGCCACTGAAAATGGCCACAGCGCCATTATTGAAAAATTGGCTCGGGGACAGGTGAAGAGGAGCACAGTGCCAGTTTTCCATGCAGCGCTCTCCTTGTGACGTTAATGGATGCCTCTAACCCAAAGTTCCCATCCACAGTCGGCGTTGCAGCTTCTTACAACGTGTGGGAGTGAAGCCGTGGAGTCTACAAGGCATTGTGGGAAATAAAAGGGGCTGTGAATTAAAGGGACAGTGCTTTCAAAACTAATAAAAATTAAAATCAAGTGAAAAAAATATATTTTTCAGCTCTTACTGCCTTTCAAAAAAAATATAAACATTAAAAATAATTCCCAAATGGCAGTCTCCAGCTCTTAAAGCTGAATTGTTATCCACACCTAAAAAATGGTAAAAGTGCTTCAGCGCTAACATAAATGGCTCAGCAAAGCAGGGAAGGGGCACCCACCGCAGCACTCCAGCTTTGTACAGGGGATCAACACTGTCAGAGATGTCCTCTACCAACAGGGGCCAAGAGGCCCTCCAGAATGATGTGTGACCACATCACCAAGGTCGCCCCCACCACCTGGCTATAGTGTCCAAAGAAGCTTCATGACCTCAGATCATTGGTTAAGGTCATGTAAATGCATCTTGAAAAGTTGTCTCCTACCAACTGCATCACTAGCTTAACACACTGCTCAATGCACGACTCCTGTTCCCCCATCACTCCTCCCAACAATCTGCACATCTCCAATTCCTAGCTGCACCTCATCCCCTTGGGGGAGATGGTGTAGGCCATTCTTGGCAGAGCATGACTGAGCCCTTGGCCAGTGGTGGGGGCTGAACAAATACAAGATGCGGGTATCCTTGGACATTAGCTTCCTTCTCACATCACCTCTTGCTTTCCTACCCTCCTCTCAACACAACTCCACCCTTGAGCCTTTCTCATTTCCCACACCCAAGAAATGCAACCTGCCCAGCCAGTGTGTGACCAAGGAGCGGGAGAAGAGAGTTAAGAAGAACGAGAAGAAAAATTTTGATTTGACACTCCCAGTCACCAGTTCCTAAAGATCCAACTAGCAAGGCCATTTGCAGTGTCCCCCACTTTTAGTCAGTAGCTTTCCACCAGCCATGCTGCAGTCACTTGGGTACACACAAGACAGTCACCAAGAGAATGCATAAGGGTGATGAGTTGATTTCTTGATATTGCATTGGATGGACAATGTATAAAGTTGGATTGTAAAGTTTGCTTTGTGGTGGCTTTTATTTCAGCATTGTGACTAAGAGGACGCTGTGATGATCAGTAACAGAGGGAAGGTAAGATGTGGGACTAATGTTGAAAGGGGAATTGGGGTTGTGGTCACTGGTACTCCATCCAGATATTCCGGCCACAAAGTGGCGGTCTGGGATGCATCCTTCCGCCTGCTTCCTCCTCTTCGGCTTCCTCCTCCTCTGCTTCTTCCTCTTCTACATCTTCCTTTTCCCTCGGATGCTGTAAATCTGAAATACGAGCATGAAATGCTAAAAATACTCAGTAGCTCAGGCAGCATCTCGACCTGAGACATGAACTCTGTCTCTCTCTCTCTGCCTGATCTGTTAAGTATTTACAGCATTTTCTGTTTTCTCAGAGGCCTTTCTTTACCATCTGAGGCCTTGAAAGCATCCATCAGCACTACCTACATGCTTAAAAAAACTTTTAACATCTATTGCAGCAAGCCACTACTGCGACAAAATCAAAAAGTCCTAGTCCAAAAGCTTAACTACAATCTTACCTGAAAAATGTGTGTGTCCCTTTAAGAGGTGCTGACAGCATCTCTGTCAGTCTCTTTACACGTTGGGTTTCCCTGGCGTGGTTATGATCCAGAGGCGCTACCCAGCGCCAAGCCTGCGGCCAACATCTCGCTATAGGCAACTAGGCCCATAGAGCAGTGCCTGGTCTCCAGTCGTCTTGGACCCCCTTGTCACTGGACCAAGATCTTGCTCAGCTAAGCCGGTGGTGGCCGGTGTGCAACGAGAATCCCACGTTAAAAGAAATCACACACAGGCATCTTCCACTCCGCAAACATGAAGTTCGGGACCTGGAATGTCAGGACCCTCATGGACAACCCCAACTGCGACAGACCGGAACGCCACACCGCCATAGTTGCCCGGGAACTTAGACGCTTTGATATCAACATCGCCGCCCTAAGCGAGACCCGGCGGGCAGGGGAAGGCTAGCTCAAGGAACAAGGCAGAGGTTACACCTTCTTCTGGAAATGGAAACCAGAGGCAGAACGCCGCCTCCACGGAGTCGGCTTCGCCATCAAAAACGAGCTGGTCGACCGCCTCAAAGACTCCCCCTGCGGGGCTAACAAATGCTTCATGACGTTTTGACTCACCCTATTCTGGAACCAGTGTGCCACAGTCAGCAGTGCGTACGCCCCAACACGTGATGCAACAGATGAGGCCAAAGAGGGTTTTGACTCCAACCTCGAAAATTCCCTGACCTGCGTCCCTGTGGGCAACAGACTGATCCTCCTCGTCGACTTCAACGCCAGGGTCGGCAAGGACACAGACCTCTGGGGAGGCGTGATTGGTAGAGAGGGGTAGGGAAAGCCAATTCCAGTGGCACCCTACTCCTGACAAAATGTCTAGAGCATGAACTTGTCATCACCAACACCTTGTTCTGACAGAGGGACAAATACAAGGCATCGTGGCAACACCCTCGCTCCAAACACTGGCACCTGCTCGACTATGTCATCGCCCAAGCCAGGGATCGCAAGGATGTGCGCATCACCCGTGCCCTGACAGGAGCTGACGACTGCTAGACAGACCACCACCTAATCCGATACATCATTGACATCAATATAGCCCCAAAGTGAAGGGGGCAACAAAAGCAGTGTCGCAAAAAAGTCAATGCCGGGGCACTTAAGGACCCAGCTAAGAGAGCCCTTTACAGTCAGCGCCTCAGCTAACCTGACGTGCCTTGATGACCCCGAGACGCAGAATGCCCACAGTGCTTGGTCTGCCCTCCAGGCCTCCATAACCAGTGCCTGCAAAGAGACACTAGGTCACTCAACCAGGAAACACCAGGACTGGTTTGATGAGAATGATCAGGAGATTCAAGAGCTAATAGATTGCAAGCGCAGGGCATTTATGAGCTGTAAACAACAATCCAACTTGGGAGCAGCAAAGCAGCATTACAGACGGCTCAGGGCTGAGGTCCACCAAAAAACCGGGACCCAAAGAACAGGTGGTGGATGGAGAAAGCACAGGAGATACAGCAGCTGGCCGACAGCCATGATGTGTGAGGATTCTTCATCGCAGTCAAGGCCACCTACGGTCCAAACACCCAAGGCCCCACCCCGCTGCTGGCCAAGAACGGGGAAACACTCATCAAGGACACTGAGGCAGTCAGGGCCCACTGGAAGGAGCACTTCGAAGATCTCCTCAATCGAGACTCTGCTTTTAACTCGAGTGTTCTCGACTCCATTCCGCAGCATGCCACCCACCACCACCTCAGTAAGACCCCAACACTGCACGAGGTAGAAAAAGCCATAAGACAGCTAAAAAACAACAAGGCTATGGGAGTGGATGGAAATCCTGCTGAGGCACTGAAGTATGGCGGAGAGGCATTGCTGGCGCGAATACATGACCTCATCTCTCTCATCTGGAAGGAGGTGAGCATGCCGGGAGATCTTAGAGATGCAGTGATCGTGACCATTTTTTAAAAAGGGGACGTCCGACTGTGGCAACTACAGAGGAATCTCCCTGCTATCAGCTCCTCCCGGAGTTACAGTGCGGATTTCGTCCCCTCCGAGGCACAACGGACATGATTTTTGCAGCGCGACAGCTGCAGGAAAAATGCAGGGAACAGCGCCAGCCCTTATACATGGCCTTCTTCAACCTTACAAAGGCCTTTGACACTGTCAACCACGAGGGTGTATGGAGCGTCTTCCTCCATTTCAGATACCCCCAAAAGTACGTCACCATCCTCCGCCTGCTCCACGATGACATACAGGCTGTGATCCTTACCAATGGATTCATCACAGACCCAATCCATGTCTGGACCGGGGTCAAGCAGGGCTGCGTCGTCGCCCTACCCTCTTCTCAATCTTCCTCGCTGCCAAGCTCCACCTCACAGTTGACAACCTCCCCACTGGAGTGGAACTAAACTACAGAACCAGTGGCAAGCTGTTCAAACTTCGTCGTCTCCAGGCCAGTTCCAAGACCACCCCAACCTCTATCGTTGAGCTACAGTATGCGGACGATGCCTGCGTCTGTGCACACACAGAGGCTGAACTCTAGGACATAGTTGACGTAATAAGTGAGGCATATGAAAGCATGGGCCTTATGCTAAACATCAGTAAGACAAAGGTCCTCCACCAGCCTGTCCTCACCGCAAAGCACTACCCCCCAGACGTCAAGATCCTCGGTGTGGCCCTGGACAACGTGAACCACTTCCCTTATCTCGGGAGCCTCCTATCAACAAGAGCAGGCATTGATGACGAGATCCAACACCACCTCCAGTGCACCAGTGCAGCCTTTGGCCGCCTGAGGAAAAGAGTGTTTGAAGACCAGGCCCTCAAAACTGTCACCAAGCTCATGGTCTACAGGGCCGTAGTACTACCCGCCCTCCTGTATGGCTCAGAGATGTGGACCATGTACAGTAGACACCTCAAGTTGCTGGAGAAATACCATCAACGATGTCTCCGCAAGACCTTACAAATCCCCTGGGAGGACAGACGCACCAACATTAGCGTCCTCGGCCAACCAACAACCCCAGCATTGAAGCACTGACCACACTTGATCAGCTCCGCTGGGCAGGCCACATAATTCACATACCAGACACAAGACTCTCAAAGCAAGCGCTCTACTCGGAACTTGCCTACGGCAAACGAGCCAAAGGTGGGCAGCGGAAACGTTGCAAGGACACCCTCAAAGCCGCCCTAATAAAGTGCGACATCCCTATTGACACCTGGGAGTCCCTGGCCAAAGACCGCCCTAAGTGGAGGAAGTGCATCCGGGAGGGTGCTGAGCTCTTCGAGTCTTGTCTCCGAGAGCATGCAGAAATCAAGCGCAGGCAGCGGAAGGAGCGTACGGCAAACCAGACTCCCCGCCCACCCTTTCCTTCAACCACTGTCTGTCCCACCTGTGACAGAGACTGTGCTTCTTGTATTGGACTGTATAGCCACCGAAGAGCTCATGCTAAGAGTGGAAGCAAGTCTTCCTCGATTCCGAGTGACTGCCTATGAAGATGATGACCCAGAGCTGAACTTGGCGCTTGGGTTGTAGTTGGCCATGGTGACGATGTTGCACACTGACTGACATCACCAATCCGCCATTTCTTTTTGCAGGGCGCTAATACTTACCGGCAATGCTACGCTGAGATTCAAAATGGAAGATGTCGCAGGACCTGCCACCAGCTGGAAAAAGAACAGTGGCGGTCACTCTTTTGCCATTTTTTGATGGTAACATGTGGCATAAAGTCCTCGAATTTTCTAGCCCGAAGTGTCTAAAATTCAGATACACTGAAATGAATGCCCAAATATCTAAGTCAACTTTCTTTAGTTTACTATACCATCCAGAAACATACTCAATATACATGTTTAAATGTTGATAATTCTTACCCAATGCTAAGAAAATTAACTCTTTACTAAATTATCATGAAAAAAAAACATAAAAGGACACACAATAGAGGATAAAATCAGTTGGAATTAAATGGAACTTGTAATACGCAACACATATACCATCACCTGCTTTAAAGGCCGGACATATCCAAGTTTAACATAGGTTAAATTGGAATTTTTCAAAAGAGTCAGGGCTAAAAATTGTGTAGCTCCTCGGTTGGGGTGATAATTTTTGCGGGAGCGTAAAAGTATCACCGGGCGCTATCCAATTCTAGTGGACGCGAACTTCTGGTTTAGCGCACCAGGAGGGAAGTGGAGCACTAAATCAAGCGCTACCACTTCCCTTGGAGCGCTAAATCAGGCAAGAGGGGCGGTAGCGGCAGAGCGCTGCACAATCAGCAGTTCACCGCTGCTGGGATCGGAGGTTCCTTCCCTCCCTTCAGGGAAGGACCATTGCTGCAGGCTCTGCAAGAAATCGAATCCCCTGTTCGCTGACAGCACCTGTGATCCGCGATGATCAGCCAGATCTAACAGAGTGCAGGGCTGATCAATCGTGCCAGAAGAAATGTGAAAAAAATGACCTGAGAGCTGAATAAAATTTTTCCCCTATATTACTGGCATTCCCTTCAGCTACTGCTCCCCAAGTGGCCAGCCTATCTTTCAACGCCTCCTGCAGCTGCCAGCGTTGAAGCCCGGCGATGCTGCAGGGGGCGAAAGCGAAGTTTGCATCCGGGGCAGTACCGGGGCGCTGCGCACTGGATGACGTTACGATCTCTGGGGTACAGGAGATTGTGGCATTAGGGTTTACTACTCCTGCTAACCTGCAAGGGAAGTTCGCAGGTGTCGGTACTCTTGCCATGCCGGTTGCAGAGCCAGTAGTGCTCCGTTATCGGCCCCCGGAGGTGCTAACGGGAGGCGCAAATGAGACCAATTTCTCCACCGCATTATTTGGATGCAAATCAGAATCATACTCTATTCATCTTGAATTCCTCACTAAATGAAGAATATTGAGCTATTTCGTTTTGCACAGAAGTTTTGTGAGTCATACACATTTCATGCACATACAATTGATATCAATATCATAATCACAATCAAAAGTTTTCGATTAGCTAATTTAGTCATAAACTTGGCACTTAAGGCTTCCAAATATATTTTTAGTTGAATAATACTTGAATGAACTATTGTTTAAATCTAGATGCTTGTCCAATAACCTCCTTAGCAGCATTCACTGCTATGTTGATAGAATAGTGTTACTAAGGTTATAATGTTATCCAATTATATGGAAATAATTATGTTTATTGTGTCTTGTATCAGATGGGATTTAAAAAAAATAATTCAATGTTATCTCTTGTATAGAATGTTACAACCTTGAAAAGACTGAGCCTGACAGAGTAAGAGGACATTTGACAGACATGTCTGTAGCAAACACTTGCATTTCAGCACTGGTTAAAATGACTTGGAGATAAAGTCTTGATAAACAAAAACGGGAATAAATTTAGCATCAACTTCTTGTGTTGATTACCTGATGCTCAGGGTGGAATTTTAACACCCCTATGATGGTTGGAAGCGGGTCGCGGGGTGGGATTAAATTGGTAAATGAGGCGGGAAACAGAGTAAAAACATTCTAATCAGGTCTGTGGTTAAATTCGGCAGGACCTTGGCCTTCATGGTATTTCCAGGTTTCGCGGCCGCACACGGGCCCCCGCTCCCTCCCTGCTTCACCGTTAATATTGTGGCGTTAGTTTCTGGTGTTATCCATGACATAACATCAATGTCAAGGTCCAGGATTTACCTCCTGTCAATGTAATTTAATTTGTACTTTAAATGACATAACATATATAACATAAAAGTAAAATACTGCGGATGCTGGAATCTGAAATAAAAACAGAAAATGCTGGAAATCTCAGCAAGTCAGGCAGCATCTGTGGAGAGAAACAGAGCCAACGTTTCGGGTCTGTGACCCTTCGTCAGAACCAAACGTATTAAAGAACCGAAGGGTCACAGACCTGAAACGTTATCTATGTTTCTTGCCACAGATGCTGCCTGACCAGCTGAAGATTTCCAGCATTTTCTGCTTTTATAACATATATAGTAATCCGATATCTCAAATAAATCACCCCGATAGTAAGAATACGGAAAGAATTTGAGAAGTTATATTCTGGCAAGTCACATTAAAACTAATGTATTGATACTAGTGAAATCTGAAAATTGGTTAAGAGTCCCAAATTACATCATCGTAAGAAGGCCCCTCTGATGGAGACAGACACAGATGCCCAACAGAGCTATAGAAACAGAACCGTGCTTTTGGTTAGTTCTTTTAAAACATTGCACATTCTCAAAATCCATTTTTTTGGAGAAGGAATCCTCAAACTCTATGTACCAAAGCTGGGCAATGACAAGTTAAATCCTTTATCAAACGTTAGGGATATTTAAAATATGATGTGCTTTGAAAATGCTTTCTAATTATTAGGGTGCGCCAGTTATGGCTAGGATTAAGAATACAGGTAGGTTGCTGCTAAGCACATGCACAGCTGCTGTTGCACGAGCAGGGGAGAAACCCAGCTCGCTCCACAGGCTGGTTGCCTAGCGACAGTTGTGTCTCTGCCTTTGATAGCTTATTGCTGTGGAAGCGGGAGCAGCCGGAGTCTCCTGTCTCACTGCGCAGTTCGAAGAATTGGCATTTAATTTATATACTTTTTTAAAAGCACGGGGTAATCTGACCCGAACGTTGCATTCCAGTATCAAATTAATTTTCTTTTGTTTTTCAGTCGCAATATAATTTATGTTTAATGCTGTTTTGAATGTTTTTGTTTTGTGAGAGTGCAGGCCATATGGCATTGTGGTATAATCAGCTTACTGAGGGCTAAGGTCCTGCATGAATGGCAAACTAGGGTAAGGGACGAACTGTATATGGACTGCAGTGTGCGGTTGATTAATTTATTGTTACAAAAATGATCTTTTAATATAAATATATTAACTTGAATTTACTTCTGGGAAATCACGTTGAAAGTAAATGTATTAATGATATAAGTTTTGTACAGTTTGCAATTTAATTGCTCTGCGCAATTAAAATTGAAGCAATAGTTACACTAGATTTTCAGTTTACCTTGTCGAAAGCCATATTTTTAGACTAAAAGTGTGTTTGTACCCCCAAGAGTTTTCTGCAAATAGTGCTAAAATGTTGTAGTGCAGAATTTAACAATTCAACAAAATTATATTTTTATAAGACATTTGTAAAAAAAAAGGAACTTTATTTTACATAACTCAAACATTTTGTTCAAATCTTCCACAGACGACAGACTCCTAACGACAACTTGATGAACTGAATTCACAAATGCCAATTGTTTTCTGTCCAAAGGAGTATTGCATTCTGGTGGGAATGGTGTCTGACTCAATTCCTGAACTCTGAACTCTGCACTCACAGTCTTGGACTCCTGTTGGGTGAAGATGTCACCTTCAGTATGTCCACTGTCAAGCATTTAAATTCACTTTATCAAGAGGATTCTCTATTATCAAGAATGACCTGCCTTTTACTAAAAAAGGGTGTTGCAGTGTTTTATGTAACTGAAGTTCTTTTATTTATGTGTTACATTTTGTCAAGATTTGTCAATTCACAGGGATATTTTCCAAGGCTTGAAAACATAGGAGCATACAAAAATGTGTCTACTGTGCCATCTCAGGTAACCTGTGGATTGCCAGTGAGGAATACATTCTGTCTGAGCACAACTGCTGTGAAAAGCATATTGTCCTGTACCCAGCAATTCTGCATTCAAGAATGCCCTTATAGATCTTTTACTCCCTCCTTTACCAATCTTTTCTCCAGAGGCTTAGGCACTTGCGTCACTGAGGACAAAAATGATTTGAGACCAGGGTCTTCAAGGAATACCACTAGCTTTATATTTTGGAATCAAACAGATTGTTACACTACGCCTCGTCTTCAAAACCTTGGGTTTGGAAGTTCATTTACCTTAGCAGTATGGCTGAAACCTGACCACAAGGATGTAATGTAAGTAATGCAACAGGTGTTGGTAATATCTTTTTCAAAATAAATGAAGGATGTGATGAAAACATTATATTGTGTTCACGCAAAATACTTTATAATCCATGGCATTACTTTAGCTAGCAAGCCATTGCAATTACATTGCAGTTATACCTATAAAAAATGATCCTTAACTGCGGGTATTGTGTATGCTTGTTACACTAGTTAGTGTAATCAAATTGTGATGTTCCTACATGTAATTTATATAAGGGAAATTTGCTCTAGTTCACACATGCAAGTTAGAAAATGCTCCAGTACCCTTTCAATACAATTAAAGCTAAAATTGATGGAAAAGAATTTTAACAAATCATGAAAAGTGATAGGTTTGAAATTACAGTAATGTACTTAAATGAATAATTACACTTTGCTCCATTTTTCAGTTTAATGCATTGCTGTATTACAAATCCTGGCATTCTGTACATTTTCAGCATAATTTTGTGGTTGTTTTTTGACCATTTTTGATTTTTTTTTCCTTCTCTGACTTCCATCTGTGGCTTGGTCATTAGTTAGGTGATAACCACTTTCACAGGGAAAATGTATCTGCTTCTGTGCATTTTCTCACAAATATCATTTTTTCAATTTATTGAGATAGTAAGAGGCATTTTATCAGCTTTGTTAGTTAGTTCTTGGTCCTAACTAATAGTAATGGACTGGGAATTTATTTTCTTTGCAGAGGAGTTAGAAATTGCAGGCATGAATTAATTACCCATCCCTAGGCTCACAGTCTTATGATGTCTTTATACTGCAATCACTGGTTTGACACCATTATCTATTTTAGAACAAATATCACTGAGTTATACTGCTGCAGACTTATAGATCTATTTGAAAAGATATATTCTAATGAAATGCTAGTGTTGATGAAGAGCCGACCCGAAACTCAACTCTTTACTAACAGGAAAAATGTAAAGATGGTTTGACTGGATCACTTGAGATCTTTTTAAATGTTAAGATTAAAGTTTAGGAAGGTGTTTTTGCATCATTTGCAGGTATGCCACAGGTAGTATAGAGGACACAAATATAAGATAGTCACTAATAAATCAGTAAGGAATTCAGGAGAAACTTCTTTACCCAGAAAGTAGTTAGAATGTGGAACTTGCTACCAATTGGAATGGTTGAGGTGAATATCATAGATGCATTTAAGGGACAGCTAGATACGTACATGAGTGAGAAGGGAATAGAAGGATATGCTGATAGGATTAAATGAGGTGGGATGGGAAGAGGCTCATGTGAAGCATAAACATCAGCAAAGGCCAGTTGGGCTGAATAGCATGTTTCTGTGTTGTCAATTCTGTGTAATTCTATGAACCCTGGTACCTCGGAAATGTTCTGTACCTCATTAAGTGAATGCCTTCTTTCCACAGGAAAACTGATAATATTGCCCCTGCAGATAAGGGCTATATCATTTGCTTGCTGTATCTTTGGATGGTCTGATTTTGCATAAATGACATTTGCCAGCAAGGATACAGTAGCACAACACTTTATTGCATACCCTCATCAAAACCATCCCTATGGTGCAACTCGTCTGCAGGTCAGCCTCCAAGAGATGGAATAGTGTGTGGCATCCCCTTTGTAAAGTGGATGTAAGAGCTGCTATTCGTTCTCCAAATGTAGGAGCAGCCTTGGAACTCTCAACGGAATTCCCATCCTTTTTGATTGTTGGAAGTGAAATAGTAGCTGGAAGGAAGACAGATAAAAGAAATATGCTTTGTACTGCAAGACTTTTATTTACAAACGATAAGTCATAAACCACATTAAAATGAATGTATCAATAAGGCAACATGATATGTAAGAAAAACCTTTCTACCAATTAAAAAGTGATACTTTTAAGAAGCCTATTTTCCATAAGAACAATAAGAAATAGAAGCAGAAATAGGCCATACGGCCCCTCGAGCCTGCTCCGTCATACAATAAGATCATGGCTGATCTTCTACAAAACTGCCCTATCCCCACATCCCTTGATTCCCTTAGGTCCCTTAGTTGCAGACTTCGTCCCCTACGGGGCACAATGGACATGATTTTTGAAGCACGACAGCTACAGGAAAAATGCAGGGAACAGCGCCAGCCCTTATACATGGCCTTTGACACTGCCAACTGCGAGGGTCTTTGGAGCGTCCTCCTCCGTTTCAGGTGCCCTCAAAAGTTCATCACCATCCTCCGCCTGTTCCACGACGACATACAGGCTGTGATCTTTACCAACGGATCCATCACAGACCCAATCCACATCTGGACCGGGGTCAAACAGGGCTGCGTCATCGCCCCAACCCTCTTCTCAATCTTTCTCACCGCCATGCTTCACCTCACAGTCAACAAGCTCCCCGCTGGAGTGGAACTAAACTGCAGTACCAGTGGGAACCTGTTCAACCTGTGCCGTCTCCAGGCCAGATCCAAGACCACCCTAACCTCTGTCGTTGAGCTACAGTACGTGAACGGCGCCTGCATCTGTGCACATACAGAGGCTGAACTCCAGGACATAGTCGACGTATTTACTGAGGCGTATGAAAGCATGGGCCTTACGCTAAACATCCGTAAGATAAAGGTCCCCCACCAGTCTACCCTCATGCACAGCACTGCCCCCCAGTCATCAAGATCCACGGCGCAGCACTGGGCAGCGTGGACCACTTCCCATATCTCGGGAGCCTCCTATCAACAAGAGCAGGCATCGACGACGAGATCGAACACCTCCTCCGGTGCTCCAGTGCAGCCTGAGGAAAAGAGTGTTTGAAGACCAGGCCCTCAAAACTGCCATCAAGCTCATGGTCTACAGGGCTATAGCAATACCTGTCCTCCTGTATTGCTCAGAGACATGGACCATGTACAGCAGACACCTTAAGTTGCTGGAGAAATATCATCAACGATGTCTTCGCAAGATCCTATAAATCTCCTGGGAGGACAGGCGCACAAACTTCAGCGTCCTCATCCAGGCTAACATCCACAGCATTGAAGCACTGACCACACTCGATCAGCTCCGCTGGGCAGGCCACATAATTCGCATGCCAGACACGAGACTCCCAAAGCAAGTGCTCTACTCGGAGCTCCTTCACGGCAAACGAGCCAAAGGTGGGCAGCGGAAACTCTACAAGGACACCCTCAAAGCCTCCCTGATAAAGTGCGACATCCCCACTGACATCTGGGAGTCTCTGGCCCAAGACCGCCCTAAGTGGAGGAAGTGCATCTGAGAGGGCGCTGAGCACCTCGAGTCTCAATGTAGAGAGCATGCAGAAATCAAGCGCAGGCAGCGGAAAGAGCGTGCGGCAAACCAGTCCTACCCACCCCTTCCCTCAACGACTATCTGTCCCATTTGTGACAGAGTCTGTGGCTCTCGTATTGGACTGTTCAGCCACCAAAGAACTCACTTCAGGAGTGGAAGTAAGTCCTCCTCGATTCTGAAGGACTGCCTATGATGACGATGATAATTCTCTTAGTGTCCAAAACTCGATCAATCTCAGTCTTTAATATACTCAAAAGACTGAGCTTCTACAGCCCTCTGGGGTAGAGATTTCCAAAGATTTACAGCCCTTTGAGTGAAGAGATTTCTCCTCATCTCAGTCCTAAATGTTCAACTCCTGGTTCTAGACTTTCCAGCCCGGGGAAATGGTCTTTCAGCAGCTACCTTGTCAAGCCCTCGAAGAATTTTATATGTTTCAATGAGATCATCTCTCATTCTTCTAAACTCCAGAGAATATAGGCCCATTCTACTCAATCTCTCCTCATAGGATAATCCTCTCATCCCAGGAATCAATCGAGTTGTTATGTCTTTAATACTCTTATGAATGACTCCACGTGGTCTAGTATTGTACTTGAGCTGTTGTGACCTTAGTCCCATTTATTGTAACACGAGAGTGAGGCACAAGCATGGTGGGCAGTCTTTTATACTAGGCTCTGCACACCTATGCAGGTGCCCCTCAGGTCTCCCTCTGGTGGCACACCTTATGTGACTATACAGTTTGTATACATACATGACATCACTTCCCCCCAAGTCTTTAATGCAAATTGACTCGTACATTGATGGTGACCTGGGCTTTGCTCTTCCTGGTTGACCATTGGAGGGTCACTTCTAGCTTGGGTGGGTTGGTAGTGAGATTTGTTGTCAGTGGAGGTCCTAGTGGTTTCTGGTTGTGAGTCCATGACTACTCCATTCTTCTCCCCACACAGAGATCATGCTAATGACCCATTACATGCAAGTTGCATTCAAGTTCATAGAAACATAGAAACATAGAAAATAAGTGCAGGAGCAGGCCATTCGGCCCTTCGAGCCTACACCACCATTCAATATGACCATGGCTGATCATGCAACTTCAGTACCCCACTCCCACTTTCTCTCCATACCCCCTGATCCCCTTAGCCGTAAGGGCCACATCTAACTCTCTCTTGAATATATCCAACGAACTGGACTCCACAACTTTCTGTTTTAGAGAATTCCACAGGTTCAGCACTCTCTGGGTGAAAAAGTTTCACCTCATCTCGGTCCTATATGGCTTACCCCTTAGACTGTGACCCCTGGTTCTGGACTTCCCCAACATCGGGAACGTTCTTCCTGCATTTAACCTGTCCAGTCCCATCATAATTTTATATGTTTCTATGAGATCCCCTCTCATTCTTCTAAATTCCAGTGAGTATAAGCCTAGCCGATCCAGTCTTTCCTCATATGTCAGTCCTGCCATCCCGGGAATTAATCTGGTGAACCTTCGCTGCACTCCCTCAATAGCAAGTACGTCCTTCCTCAGATTAGGAGACCAAAACTGCACACAGTACTCAAGGTGTGATCTCACCAGGGCCCTGTACAACTGCAGTAAGACTTCCCTGCTCCTATACTCAAATCCTCTCGCTATGAAGGCCAGCATGTCATTTGCTTTCTTTACTGCCTGCTGTACCTGCATGCCTACCTTCAGTGACTGATGTACCATGACATCCAGGTCTCTTTGTACCTTTTACTAATCTGCTACTAATTACTAAATTTACTAAAAAGAGCTCTTTTTTTCCCTTTTACTAATCTGTCACCAGTCCGCTAATAATATGCCTTCCTGTTTTTGCCACCAAAGTGGATAACCTCACATTTATCCACATTATACTGCATCTGCTATGCATTTGCCCATTCACCTTACCTGTCCAAGTCCCCCTGCAGCCTCTTAGCATCCTCCTCACAGCTCACACTGCCACCCAGCTTAGTGTCATCTGCAAACTTGGAGATATTGCCTTCAATTCCTTCGTCTAAATCATTAATGTATATTGTAAATAGCTGGGGTCCCAGCACTGAGCCCTGCGGCACCTCACTAGTCACTGCCTGCCATTCTGAAAAGGACCCGTTTATTCCCACTCTTTGCTTCCTGTCTGCCAACCAGTTCTCTATCCACGTCAATACATTACCCCCAATCCCATGTGCCTTAATTTTGCACACTATTCTCTTGTGTGGGACCTTGTCAAAAGCCTTTTGAAAGTCCAAATACACCATATCCACTGGTTCTCCCTTATCCACTCTACTAGTTACATCTTCAAAAAACTCTAGTAGATTTGTCAAGCATGATTTCCCTTTCATAAATCCATGTTGACTTGGACCGATCCTGTCACTGCTTTCCAGATACGCTGCTATTACATCTTTAATAATTGATTCCAGCATTTTCCCCACCACCGATGTCAGGCTAACCGGCCTATAATTCCCTGTTTTCTCTCTCCCTTTTTTAAAAAGTGGGGTTACATTAGCTACCCTCCAATCCATAGGTACTGATCCAGATTCCATGGAATTCTGAAAAATGACCACCAATGCATCTACTGTTTCTTGGGCCACTTCCTTAAGTACTCTGGGATGCAGATTATCAGGCCCTTGGGATTTATTGGCCTTCAGCCCCATCAATTTCTCTGACATCATTTCCTGACTAATAAGGATTTCCCTCAGTTTTTCCTTCCTGCTAGACCCTCGGTCCCCTAGTATTTTCGGAAGGTTATTCGTGTCTTCCCTCGTGAAGACAGAACCAAAGTATTTATTCAATTGGTCTGTCATTTCCTTGTTCCCCATTATGAATTCACCTGATTCTGACTGCAAGGGGCCTACATTAGTCTTCACTAATCTTTTTCTCTTCACATATCTATAGAAGCTTTTACAGTCAGTTTTTATGTTTCCTGCAAGTTTACTCTCATACTCTATTTTCTCCCTCCTAATTAGACCCTTAGTCCTCCTCTGCTGAATTCTAAATTTCTCCCAGTCCTCAGGTTTCCGTTTTTTTTTGCCTAATTTATATGCCTCTTCCTTGGATTTAACACTATCCCTAATTTCCCTTGTTAGCCACGGTTGAGCCACCTTCCCCATTTTATTTTTACGCCAGACAGGAATGTACAATAGTTGTAATTCATCCATGTGATCTTTAAATGTCTGCCATTGCCTATTCACCTTCAACCCTTTAAGTATCATTCGCCAGTCTATCCTAACCAAATCACGTCTCATACCATCGAAGTTTCCTTTCTTTAAGTTCAGGACCCTAGCCTCTGAGTTAATTGTGTCGCTTTCCATCTTAATAAAGAATTCTACCATATTATGGTCACTCTTCCCCAAGGGGCCACGCACGACCAGTTTGCTAATTAATCCTCTCTCGTTACACAAGACCCAGTCTAGGATGGCCTACTCTCGAGTTGGTTCGTCGACATAATGGTTTAGAAAACCATCCCTTATACACTCCAGGAAATCTTCCTCCACAGTTTTGCTACCAGTTTGGTTAGCCCAATCAATATATAGGTTAAAGTCACCCATGATAACTGCTGTACCCTGATTGCACGCGTCCCTAATTTCCTGTTTGATGCCATCCCCAACCTCCCTACTAGTGTTTGGTGGTCTGTACACAACCCCAACTAATGTTTTCTGCCCTTTGGTTTTTCACAGCTCTACCCATATAGATTCCACATCATCCAAGCTAATGTCCTTCCTTACGATTGCGTTAACCTCCTTTAACCATTAACGCTACCCCACCTCCTTTTCCTTCCTGTCTATCTTTCCTGAATATTGAATACCCCTGGATGTTGAGTCCCCAGCCTTGGTTACCCTGGAGCCATGTCTCCGTAATCCCAATTACATCATATCCGTTAACAGCTATCTGCGCATCACATGGGTTTTACATTTACATCTTGGTACATTTGTTTGCTGGATTGCAGTTGCGTTTCTTTTTGTGTGGTACATTTACATGATCAGTACAAGTATATAAGGACAGTCTAGTTCCAGCACGGCTGGATGAGTTCCGAGTTGTCTGGTGGCGGTGCAGCACCCCATGCTAGTCAGTCTGTGGGTGAGGTGAGCTCATTTTACTCGAGTTGCCGGAGCTCAGGGCTCTTGCTGTTACTCCTAGTGTCGGGCAGGCTCAAAGACAGCTGATATGTCTCTGACCTCCCTGTCCTTTTCGTTTGCACAGTGTCGCTGTTGCTCCCTGGGAATCGGTCTGAGCGTTTCATCTAAATGACAGTGGGGCTGCCCCGTCTTGTCTAGCAGTTCACAGGGGACTGCTGACTCACTTTCCTTGAGGGCACCATTGTGAGCACTCTCTAGTTTGGGATCCTGGCGGTTCTAGGTCCCGTTCGGAGGAGCCGTTGCGGGTGACCCTTCACTCTTGGGCATTGCCATGTTGGCGAGTGGGTTTGTGGGCAGCGCCTTTTCCACCCGGGTGGTGGGTGACGGTAACCGACGGCGAGCATAGGCGCAGTTTACTGTTTCTGGCCCGTGGCAGTTCATGCCATTGGGTGCCTCCAATGTTAAACCGATCTGAGGCAGGGTATCGCTACTGGTGCCTCTGCTCTCTGGGGATCGTTTAATCTGTGGCTTGTCTACTTCTGTCAGCTGTGGGGACACTTTATGATCCATCGTTCTGGTCCCGGGGATGCAGGCTACAGCATTGGGTAGCCCGCTGGACCTGTATATGACCGTTAGGTGTTCGCCCGCTACATTGGCTGATTGCAATTTGCACCCGACATCGCTCAACAACATTTTGCTCGTTACAGCTGGACTTTTACATTGGTTACCAACTTCAAGCAGTTCATTCAAAAATGGCAGGTTGTTGGCCTCCTTTAAAATGCCCTTACTACTTTTACCCTAATCGTCTTGCGTGGAACCACGTGTCGTTGCTCCATTAGCGCTGCACCTCGTGGTTTGGACGCTGTTATGTCTGTAATGTACTTATGAATGACTCCATGAGGCAATGTATTGTACTCAAACTGTAGTGACCTTGGTCCTTTATTCGTAACTCCAGAGTGAGGCACAAGCATGCTGGGCAGCCGTTTATACTGGGCCCTGCACACCTATGCAGGTGACCCTCAGGTCTCCCACTGCAGTGCCCTCTGGTGGACAGCCTCTGCCACAGGGGCAGGTAACCCCGGTCTCCATCAGTTGCACCCTCTAGTGGCGCCAGCATAGTATGTACACACAGTGTAAACCTTATTGATAGTAAATCAGGTAACAAGTCTCCATCTTATGCAACTATACATTGACTGCACAGAGAGTATATCTATAGTCTGCATATATAACATCACTCTCCCCCAAGTCCTTTGTGCTGATTACCTTTGTACTATGTGCTCTGGCTTAGCTCTCCCCAGACTTATGTGCCAATAGCCCTTGCTATGGCTGGGCTCTCTCCCTGTTAATCCCCAAGTCCTTTTGCCACAATGATGGGTAATGGTTACCAGTTTGGATGGTTCGATGATGCAGTGGAGTTTCCAGGGGTTCTGGATGTGATCCATGTGTGTATCCATGGCTACATACATCCATTTCCCCCCCCCCGCCCACAGCGAGATCATGCAGCAGACTCATTACATTAACATACAGGATCAGACACAGTGCAAATATTAAAGAAAGGAAGTTACAGTTTGTATCGTGACACTTTGGTTCAGTGACTTACATTCGTTACGTGTTGTGGTCATGCGCCAGGATTGGGTAGATTGCATTCATGGTTCTGTCATGGTAAGTACTGAGGTAGCAGTACAGGTATGCGAGGACCGCAGGTTCCAGAGCAACCGGACAGGGTGCTAGTCGTCTGATAGCGGCGCTGCACCCCCTGCTAGCAGGGTGGCTTGGTTCGCTCACCTAGCCAGGACTCAGGGCCTTTGCCGTTGCCTAGTGGTGGGCAAAGCCACAGATGTGTGTGGCCTCCCTGTCCTCCTTTGAGGGCTGCAGAATCTTCTGCCTGCTGTCTAACGGTGTTGGGAACCTGGCTGTTCCAGGTCCTGTTTGGGGAACTCGGTTCTGACCTTTCGCTCCTGGACATGGCCGAGGTAGTGACTGGGTCTGGGGGCTGCACTGTCTCCACCCGGGTGGTGGGCAACGGCGGACGACTGCGTGTATTGGCGGCATTTTTGTTTCCAGGTCCGTGGCGAATAGTGTCATCGGGTGCCTGCAGCGTGGGATAGACCTGGGGAAGGGTATCAGGATCAGTTCCTTCACCCTCCTGAGGTCGCTGGCCTATAACTTGTGGGGACATCTAGGGCAGGGCATCAGGATCAGCGCCGTTACTCTCCCGAATTTGCTCGCTTGCTACTTTCGGGAACACTCTATTCCCGACATCTCGCAACAACATTTTGTTCTTTACATTAGGAATAGTACCGACATCTCGCAACAACATTTTGTTCACAATCTTAATCGATTCATTACATTGATTGCCCTTGGACCATCACCTGCAACAATCCACAGAGGTAACTTGTGCACGCCGCCATTATGGATTACACTTACATCTGCACACCAAGGACTGGGATCAGCTCCTTGGTGTAAGTACGCAGCTTTTCCTGCACTGGAACCAGCTCGGGTCGTTTTTCCTTCCATAGCCTCTCAAAGGCATTCTGGCTCATCACTGACTGGCTCGCTCCCGTGTCCACTTCCATGAAGACTGGAACGCCGTTTATCTCGACTTCCATCTTCACTGGAGGACAATCGGTGGTGCACTCCATACACTTCTTCTTGGGGCTGAGCTGCCTCTCTGGCCAAATCATCATACTCCCCACTGGATTCAAAGTTAGCTACTGACTCCTCTGCTAGATGGCGAGTCATATTTCTTTTACACATACACTGGAGGTGGCCCTTCGTGTTACAGGCTTTGCATACATACTCAGCAAACTGACACTGGTGAGCCCTATGGTTTCCTCCGCAATGCCAGCATGGTGCTACTCGATTAGCACCCCTTGGCGGACTCTGAGTTCTGGAACCTTGAGGTCTGTGCTCCCTGCCCTGGGCAGAACCACGTTCTACAGTCCTGCCTGTGAGAGGCACCATTCTGTGTACAGTACAGCATATGTGTAAAATAAATATGACTCGCCGTCTAGCAAAGGAGTCGGTAGATGACATTGAATCCAGCGGGAAGTATGATGATTTGGCCAGAGAGGTAGCTCAGCCCCAAGAAGAAGTATATGGAGTGTATACCTGCACCACCGATTGTACTCCAGTGAAGATGGAAGTCGAGATAAACGGCGTTCCAGTCTTCATGGAAGTGAACACGGGAGCGAGCCAGTCAGTGATGAGTCCACAGGATGAATAATTTGCTTGGTGCTGCAGGTTGTGATCATGAACACCTGACTGATGCTGATGGTCTTCTGCAGGTTGACTGTGGTGTCGACAGATAATAACTTGTGAAGGATGCCCTCATGGCCAATTCCCATAACGATGATGTCTCGCAATGCTTCGTTGAGGTGTGTGGCGAAATCAGACGGTGCCGCAAATCTCCTGAGGTCGGCAGCATATTTTGCAATCTCCTGGCCCTCAGGTCTGCGGTGAGTGTAGAATCTGTGCCTGGCCATGAGCATGCTCCTTTTTGGTTTTAGTTGGTCGCGAATTAGTTCAGTCAGCTCATCGTATGTCTTATCCTTGGCCTTCGTGGGTGCCAGCCAGCCCCTGATGAGGCGATAGACCTCGGGCCCATAACTGTTCAGCAGTATAGCCTTGCGCTTCTCCACCAATGTGTCCGTCTCCCCTGCCAGGTCATTTGCCACGAAATATTGCTCGAGCCTTTCCGTGAAGGCATCCCAATCATCACCATCTGCGAAGTCTTTTAGTGTGCTAAAGGTAGTCATAATCACGTGAAAGCCCGTATTCTTATTGCCAGTTGTTATGTCTGTAATGTACTTATGAATGACTCCACGAGGTAATGTGTTGTACTCAAACTGTAGTGACCTTGGTCCTTTATTCGTAACTCCAGAGTGAGGCACAAGCATGGTGAACAGCCTTTTATACTGGGCCCTACACACCTATGCAGGTGACCCTCAGGTCTCCCACAGCAGTGCCCTCTGGTGGACAGCCTCTGCCACAGGGGCAGGTAACCCCGGTCTCCACCAGTTGCACCCTCTAGTGGTGCCAGCATAGTATATACACAGTGTAAACCTTATTAATCGTACATCAGGTAACAAGTCTCCATCTTATGCAACTATACAGTGACTACACAGCGAGTATATCTATAGTCTGCATATATAACAGATGCCATCTTTTTCCTGTCCATGATGTCGACTGCCGTGATCTTCTTTCCCAGGGATTCTGCCACTGAAGCTGGGAAGGCGCCCTCGGACCCAATCTTCCTCCCCAGGAGTCCTGCCACTGAAACTGGAAAGGTGCATTCGGGTTGTCTTGGCCGTATCATCGCCATGAGTTGTGATGAGCGGTCTGTGCCTCGGGGGCTGCGCGGATCTGCTCTCCGTGCCTGGTCCAACTGAACGTGGGGGCTTGCTCTGCCACTGAGCACGGGGAACGTCGATCGCTGGAGGGATGAAGTCTTCCCCGTTCCAATGAATCTTTCCCATCCATCTTCTTCCAAGTAGCATTGGTGCATCCCCTGAAACAATCCACAATGGTAAATTGTGCACCGCGCCATCATGGGATACACTTACCAACAGCTGATATCAGTTCCTTGGTGTAGGTGCGCAGCTTTGCCTGAACCGGGACCAGCTTGGGTCGTTCAGCTTGATCGTTCCATAGCCTCTCAAAGACTTCCTGGCTCATTACTGATTGACTCGCCCCCATGTCCACTTCCATGAAGACTGGAACACATAGCCTCTCAAAGGCTTCCTGGCTCATTACTGACTGACTCGCCCCTATGTCCACTTCTATGAAGACTGGAACACCATTTATCTCGACTTCCATTATCACTGGAGGACAATCTGTGGTGCAGGTAGTATACTCCATACACTTCGTCCTGGAACTGAGCTGCCTCTCTAGCCATCTCCTCGTAATCCGCGCTCGATTCACAGCCATCTGCTGACTCCTCTTCCACGTGGTGAGTCACAGCTCTTTTGCACATTTGCTGGAAGTGGCCCTTTGTGCTGCAGCCTTTGCACACATAGTCTCTGAACCGACACTGATGGGCCTGTGATTACCTCCGCAACGCCAGCATGGCGCTACTCGACTTACGTTTGCACCCCTCGGCGGACTCTGAGTTAAAGGACTCGGGGCCTGTACGCTCTGCCCTGGGCAGATTCATGTTCAACAGTTCTGCCTGTGAAAGACGACATTCTATTTACAGTACTTGGCGGGTTTGAGTCCTGAGAGTGAGTCATCATCTGCTTGGAGCTGCAGCTTGAGGTCATGAATGCCTGGCTGATGCTGATGGCCTTCTGCAGAGTGACGGTGGTTTCGGCAGACAGTAGCCTGTGAAGAAGGGCTTCATGACCGATGCCAATTATGAAGACGTCCCGCAATGCATCGGCGAGAGTTGCGCCGAATTCACACGGTCCTGCCAGCCTCCTGAGGTCGGCAGCGTACTTCGCGATTTCCTGGTCCTCGGGGTGGCGGTGTGTATAAAATCAATGCCTGGCCGTGAGGATGTTGTCCTCCGGTTTGAGTTGGTCCCGAATTAGCACTTTCAGCTCCTCGTATGACTTGGTCATTGTTTTCTCTGGTGCAAGCAAGTCCCTGACGAGGCCATAGACCGCGGGCCCACAACTGGTCAATAGGATAGCACTGCTCTTATCTGCCAGCCTGGCCGGATCATCACCTATCAGGTTGTTTGCTACGAAATATTGGTCAAGCCGCTCCATAAAGGCTTCCCAATCTTCACCCTCTGAGAACTTTTCTAATGCACCAACGCTAGTCATTTTTGCGTGAAAGTTCATAATCTCGTTGCCAGTTGTTATGTCTTTAATACTCTTATGAATGACTCCACGAGGTGTAGTATTGTACTTGAGCAGTTGTGACCTTAGTCCCATTTATTGTATCTCCAGAGTGAGGCACAACCATGGTGGGCAGCCTTTTATACTGGGCCCTGCACATCTATGCAGGTGATCCTCAGGTCTCCCACCGCAGTGCCCTCTGGTGGCACACCCTATGTGACTATACAGTTAGTATATGTGGTCTACATACATGACATTAGTGAACCTTTGTAGCACCTTTGTGAGGCAAGTATATCCTTCCTTAGGTAAGGAGACCAGAACTGTACACAGTTCTCCAGGTGTGGTCTCACCAAAGCCCTATATAATTGTAGCAAGACTTCCTTACTCTTGCACTCCAACCCCTTTGCAATAAAGGCCAACATACCATTTGTCTTTCTAATTTCTTGCTGTACTTACTTGTTAACTTTCTGCGATTTATGTAGAGATACCCAATCTCCAGACCAAACCACCCACACATTGCTCAGCCTGTGTCATATGGCCAAACAGCATTGTCGTCTGGAAAGCAACAAAAAGGCCATAGATTAATTTACATCTTTTTGAAACCTGCAATGAAGCTTGCATTCATCATTAGCGCCTTATAAATGCCAGCATTTTTCTTCACTGCAAAACTCTGACCTGCTGTGAATCAGCTGTGCTTGGCTGCATGATGATTTTGCAATCCCCACTTCTGATCGGCGAGGCTCTGTCGCCAGAGAAAATTGGTCCCCATTTCCCCAAATTACTAAAGTTCTAATTAATTTTAAAAAAATCCCAGGGTATGTCAGCTGTCAAACAGTTAATCTGTACAGAATTCACATTAGAGTTTTCATTTGCAGTTGAAATTGTACTCCTTCGAAAATACTGGGGTATATTAATGTAAACTGTTATACAAATGATTATGAAAGAGCAGCAATATTGAATCAGTAGGTTATTTACATTTAACATACATAGCTTACCAACTAGAATTGGTAGAATTACTGTTATGCAAATTACTTGTAAGTGGAACAAGAAGTGATACCTGAAATAATGTTCTAAAACTAGTTTATCTAAAGCTTGAAGTAATAAGAGTTCAGATGTGTTATTTTAATGTACAGAAAGTGACATTTAAGCTTGTAAATTGCTGTGAGCATTATTATTGTATAAACATGTGAGGGCTGATTCTGTGATTCGATGCACCGAATGTGGGGAGCACCTCTGGTTTTCAGTCTATTCATTTTAATTCAAATTTAAATTTAATTTTAATGGATGGAAAATCATGATATTTCCTAAGATATGCTCCTAGTGAGTGGTGCTCCCCACTGGGAGCACCAGATCACGGAATCATCCCTTCAATATGTTCACATCAAATTCTTCTTTCCTCTGTTTTGAGAGGAGCATTAATCCTTTTGTTTTAAATGGGTTAATGCCTGTATTAAAATAGCAGAGATGAAGTTGATATGAATGCATTAAACATTCACATAATAATATCACTCTCAAGGATTGATCCCACTGGCATAGAAGGTGCATGCAATGGTCAGAACATGGAGCGGACATCCCATTAAGTGGATCTCCGATCCATTAGCAGAGAGTACAATCTTCCAGCTGATATTTTAGGTTCTAATGACCCCAGCGTGATTTCTAAGCTGTTAGGACAGGATTGTGCTGTGCGGGTTGCTCACCCATCCAGAATAGGTAAACATAAAGCTAAAGGTGAGGAGGAGCTGTTAAAGGAGCAGAAGCTTTTTTGTCTAATGTCCTTTGATTGGCAGCAATTTTATGAATCTCGGCAGGTCTGTGGCGGGCGACGTCGGTGGTGGGGCCCGACCCCACTGTTGTCTCCATCCCAGCCTCTGAAATGAATTTCCTGAGATTGGACTTATAAAGCCCGCCCAGCATGTTTCCCGGCCAATTAGAGGAAGCAGGTCTGGTGACGTAATTTGATGATGTGTCATCAGCCGGTTTCCTTGAAGGACCATGGCAAATTTAATTTTGACATTTGTGCTGTCAGTGTTCGACAGCATTGAGATGCACAGAGTTGCACGGCTGCACCCATACTCTCCCATATGCTTCTGGGGGAGTCAGAGCACACCAGGAGGTCCTCTTCCTTCCCATGAGTGGAAGAGACCTCCCTCGGAGGTCAACACAGCCTGGTTGCACAAGGCAGAGAAGGGCACAAGCAAGGATGTGGTCAGGAGGACCTGGAAGCAGTGCCACAAATGTTTCAATGATTTCAGTAGATCAAGAAATGTTAGTACAAAGCCACAATCAACCTCATCCTGATGTGACACTCATCACATCATCATCACTCTGCCTTCCCTACCCTACTCCTTACTCACACCACATTACCTTGCACCTCTACCCATCCCTCTCTATCTACATTATCACATCCCCATCTCATTCGCCACCGCTCACACTCACCCTCATCCTAGTGCATATCAGCTAACAATACACAAGGGTAGGTACTTAAGTGTTTTATGCAATGTTCATGTAAAGTTTCTATTAATGTGCTGTCAAACATTGAAACCTTTATTTTCAACACTTTCTGTTCTTGGACAGATCCGTGTGCACCTTTGGAAGTGGCTTCGTGAGTTGCAATGAATGTTGAGACATAACCGTGCCTCCCGCAATGGTGATAAGTGTGAAAAGAATGGCTTGGGCATTGTTGGTGTTATATATGTGGACTTTTATTTACTCTGTCCAGCCACCAGAGGGCTCATTCCCCAGAGTCCCAAGGGATCCCATAATCCCTTGGGAGCACAGGTATTTAAGAAGGCTTTACAGGTTGGGAAGGCACTCTGGAGACCTGCAATAAAAGACTAAGGCCACACTTTACTTTGAGCTCACAGTTTTCAGTCTGACTCTTTCTCCATACACAACTGGCGATGAGATACAGATAGCGAATCCAAAGATGCAAAGAACAGTGGGCATCCTGGAGAAATTTTCGGAGGGAGATGATTGGGATTCTTTTGTGGAGTGACTCGACCAATACTTCGTGGCCAACGAGCTAGATGGGGAAGACAGTGCTGCCAAACAAAGAGCGATCCTCCTCACCGTCTGTGGGGCACCAACGTATGGCCTCATGAAGAATCTGCTCACTCCAGCGAAACCCACGGAGAAATCATACGATGATTTGTGCACACTGGTCCAAGAGCATTTGAACCTGAAGGAAAGCGTTCTGATGGCGAGGTACCGGTTCTACACCTACAAAAGGTCCGAAGGCCAGGAAGTGGCGAGTTATGTCGCCGAGCTGAGACGCCTTGCAGGATATTGCGAATTTGACGGACATTTGGAGCACATGCCCAGAGACTTTTTCGTACTTGGCATTGGCCACGAAACCATACTTCGCAAGCTTTTGACTGTAGAGACCCCAACCTTGAGCAAGGCCATAGCGATAGCCCAGGCATTCAGTGACTAAGCAAATCTCTCAGCACAAAAGTGCTGCTACAAGTACTGTGAACAAAGTGATGTTGTTTTCGAATCGTAATGTACAGGGCAGGTCACACATACCTGCAGCTACACGTCCGCAGATGTCTCAGAGTCCACTATCAAGGGTGATGAATGCAAGGCCATTAACACCTTGTTGGCGCTGCGGGGGTGATTATCATTTCCATTCATGCCAATTCAAAGGGTACGTTTGCAAGGGCTTTGGAATAATGGGACACCTCCAACGAATATGCAGGCAAGCTGCTAAGCCTGTTAAACCTGCAAACCACCACTTTGCAGAGGAGGACAGATCCACGGAGGATCACTACGAACCAGAGCCTCAGATAGAGGAGGCAGAGGTACATGGGATGCACACATTCACCACGAATTGTCCCCCGATAATGTTGAATGTTGAACTAAATGGACTCCCGGTGTCAGTGGAGCTGGACACGGGTGCGAGCCAGTCCATCATGGGCAAAAAGACTTTCGAAAGGTTGTGGTGCAACAAGGCCTCAAGGCCAGTCTTAACTCCAGTTCGCACAAGACAAAGAACTTACACTAAAGAACTGATTCCTGTAATTGGCAGTGCGACCATAAAGGTCTCCTACGATGGAGCGGTGCACAAGCTACCACTCTGGGTGGTACTGGGCAATGGTCCCACGCTGCTCGGCAGGAGCTGGCTGGAAAAGATATGCTGGAACTGGGACGGCGTCCGAGTGCTATCGCCCGCTGACGACACTTCGTGTGCCCAGGTCTTAAACAAATTTCCTTCGCTGTTCGAACCGGGCATCGGGAAATTCCAAGGAGCAAAAGTGCAGATCCACATAATTCTGGGGGTGCTACTCATCCATCACAAGGTGAGAGCAGTACCGTACATGATGAGAGAAAGGGTAGAGATCGAGCTGGACCGGCTGCAACGAGAGGGTATCATTTCACCGAGTGAGTTCAGCGAGTGGGCCAGTCCTATTTTCCCAGTCCTCAAAGGAGACGGCACCATCAGAATCTGTGGCGATTACAAAGTTACTATCAATTTTTTCTCCCTGCAGGACCAATACCCACTACCAAAAGCCGACGACCTCTTTGCAACGCTGGCGGGAGGAAAAAAGTTCACGAAGCTGGATCTAACTTCAGCCTATATGACGCAGGAACTGGAGGAATCATTGAAGGCCCTCACCTGCATCAACACGCACAAAGATCTTTTTGTCTATAACAGATGCTCGTTTGGAATCCGATCAGCGGCAGCGATATTCCAGAGAAACATGGAAAGCTTATTGAAGTCGGTCCTGCACACCGTGGTCTTCCAGGATGACATCTTGGTCACAGGTCAGAACACAGTCGAGCACCTGCAGAACCTGGAGGAAGTTCTTAGTCGACTCAACCGCGTGGGGCTCAGGTTAAAACGCTCGAAGTGCATTTTTCTCGCACCTGAAGTGGAGTTCCTGGGAAGGAGGAGTGCGACGGATGGCATCAGGCCCACCAACGCGAAGACGAAGGCAATCGAGGACGCACCGAGGCCACAGAACGTGACGGAGGTGTGGTCGTTTCTGGGACTCCTGAACTACTTTGGTAACTTCTTACCGGGTCTCAGCACCCTGCTAGAACCACTACATGTCTTACTACGAAAAGGGGGCAAATGGGTTTGGGGCAAAAGCCAAGAAAATGCCTTTGTAAAAGCGAGAAAATTGTTATGCTCAAACAAATTGCTTGTGTTGTATGATCCATGTAAGCGTTTGGTACCAGCATGTGATGCGTCGTCATATGGCGTCGGGTGTGTATTGCAACAAGCTAATGATTTCGGGAAACTGCATCCGGTTGCTTATGCATCCAGGAGTCTGTCTAAGGCCGAGAGAGCCTATAACATGATTGAAAAAGAAGCGTTAGCGTGTGTCTATGGGGTAAAGAAAATGCATCAATACCTGTTTGGGCTAAAATTCGAATTGGAAACTGACTATAAGCCACTGATAACCCTGTTTTCTGAGAGTTAAGGAATAAATACCAACAAATCGGCCCGCATCCAGAGATGGGCGCTCATGATATCCGCATACATCTACGCCATCCGCCATAAGCCAGGCACAGAAAACTGCACCAATGCTCTCAGTAGGCTGCCATTGTCCAGCACGGGGGTGGAAATGGCGCAGCCCGCAGATCTAGCCATGGTTATGGAAGCATTTTAGAGTGACCAATCACCCGTCACTGCCCGGCAGAGCAAAACCTGGACAAGCCAGGACCCCTTATTATCTCTAGTCAAAAGCTGTGTGCTTCACGGGAGCTGGTCCAGTGTCCCAGTGGAAATGCAGGAAGAGATAAAGCCGTTCCAGCGGCGCAAAGATGAAATGTCTATACAGGCAGACTGCCTTCTGTGGGGCAATCGAGTAGTGGTCCCCAAGAAGGGCAGAGACACCTTCATCAATGACCTCCACAGTACCCACCCAGGCATCGTAATGATGAAAGCAATAGCCAGATCCCACGTGTGGTGGCCCGATATCGATGCGGACTTAGAGTCCTGCGTTCACAGATGTAATACATGCTTGCAGTTAAGCTATGTACCCAGGGAGGTGCCACTAAGTTTATTGTCTTGGCCCTCCAAACCGTGCTCTAGGGTTCACGTCGACTATGCAGCCCGTTCTTGGGTAAAATGTTCCTTGTGGTTGTAGACGCGTACACCAAGTGGATTGTATGTGAGATAAAGTTGGCTAGCACGTGCACTGCCACTACTGAAAGCCTACGGGCCATGTTTTACCAGTGCTGAGTTCAAAGAATTCATGACCCGTAACGGGGTCAAACATATCACATCTGCCCCGTTTAAACCAGCGTCCAATGGTTAGGCAGAGAGAGCAGTGCAAACCATCAAGCAAGGCTTGAAGAGGGTAACTGAAGGCTCACTGCAGACTCGCCTATCCCGAGTTCTGCTTAGCTACCGCACGAGACCACATTCACTCACTGGGATCTCACCTGCTGAACTGCTCATGAAAAGAGCACTTAAGAAAAGGTTCATCGAAACATAGAAACATCGAAAATAGGTGCAGGAGAAGGCCATTTGGCTCTTCGAGCCAGCACCACCATTCAATAAGATCATGGCTCATCGTTCACTTCAGTACCCCTTTCCTGCTTTCTCTCCATACCCCTTGATCCCTTTCGCCATAAGGGCCACATCTAACTCCCTCTTGAATATAGCCAACAAACTGGCATCAACAACTCTCTGCGGTAGGGAATTCCACAGGTTAACAACTCGCTGAGTGAAGAAGTTTCTCCTCTGCTCAGTCCTAAATGGCCTACCTCTTTTCCTTTGACTGTGTCCTCTGGTTCTGGACTTCCCCAACATCGGGAACATTCTTCCTGCATCGAACCTGTCCAGTCCCATCAGAATTTTATATGTTTCTGTGAGATCCCCTCTCATCCTTCTAAACTCCAGTGAATACAGATCCAGTCGATCCAGTCTCTCCTCATATGTCAGTCCTGCCATCCCGGGAATCAGTCTGGTGAACCTTCGCTGCACTCCCTCAATAGCAAGAACGTCCTTCCTAAGGTTAGGAGACCAAAACTCAACACAATATTCCAGGTGAGTCCTCACCAAGGCCCTGTACAACTGCAGTAAGACCTCTCTGCTCCTATACTCAAAACTGCTAGCTATGAAGGCCAGCATACCATTTGACTTCTTCACCGCCTGCTGTACCTGCATGCCAACTTTCAATGACTGATGTACCATGACACCCAGGACTCGTTGCACCTCCCCTTTTCCTAATCTGCCGCCATTCAGATAATATTCTGCCTTCGTGTTTTTGCCCCCAAAGTGGATAACCTCACATTTATCCACATTATACTGCATCTGCCATGTATTTGCCCACTCACCTAACCTGTCCAAGTCACCCCGCAGCCTCTTAGTGTCCTCCTCACAGCTCACACCGCCACCCAGTTTAGTGTCATCTGCAAACTTGGAGATATTACACTCAATTCCTTTGTCTAAATCATTAATGTATATTGTAAAGAGCTGGGGTCCCAGCACTGAGCCCTGCGGCATTCCACTAGTCACTGCCTGCCTTTCTGAAAAGGACCCATTTATCCCGACTCACTGCTTCCTGTCTGCCAACCAGTTCTCTATCCATGTCAGTAAATTACCCCCAGTACCATGTGCTTTAATTTTGCACACCAATCTCTTGTGTGGGACCTTGTCAAAAGCCTTTTGAAAGTCCAAATACACCACATCCACTGGTTCTCCCTTGTCCACGCTACTAGTTACATCCTCAAAAAATTCCAGAAGATTTGTCATAAATCCTTTCATAAATCCATGTTGATTTGGACCGATCCTGTCACTGCTTTCCAAATGCGCTGTTATTTCATCTTTAACAATTGGTTCCAAGATTTTCACCACTACTGATGTCAGGCTAACCAGTCTATAATTACCTGTTTTCTCTCCTTCCTTTTTAAAAAATTGGTGTTACATTAGCTACCCTCCAGTCCATAGGAACTGATCCAGAGCCGATAGGCTGTTGGAAAATGATCACCAATGCATCCACTATTTCTAGGGCCACTTCCTTAAGTACTCTGGGATGCAGACTATCAGGCCCCAGGGATTTATCGGCCTTCAATCCCATCAATTTCCCTAACACAATTTCCCGCCTAATAAGGATATCCTTCAGTTCCTCCTCACTAGACCCTCGGTCCCCTAGTACTTCTGGAAGGTTATTTGTGTCTTCCTTCGTGAAGACAGAACCAAAGTATTTGTTCAACTGGTCTGCCATTTCTTTGTTCCCCATTATAAATTCACCTGAATCTGACTGCAAGGGACCTACGTTTGTCTTCATTAATCTTTTTCTCTTTACATATCTATAGAAGCTTTTGCAGTCAGTTTTTATGTTCCCAGCAAGTTTCCTCTCATACTTTATTTTCCCCCTCATAATTAAACCCTGTGTTCTCCTCTGCTGAATTCTAAATTTCTCCTAATCCTCAGGTTTGCTGCTTTTTCTGGCCAATTTATATGCCTCTTCCTTAGATTTAACATTATACTTAATTTCCCTTGTTAGCCACGGTTGAGCCACCTTCCCCGTTTTATTTTTACTCCAGACAGGGATGTACAATTGTTGAAGTTCACAAATGTGATCTTTAATGTTTGCCATTGCCTATCCACCATCAACCCACTAAGTATCATTTGGCAGTCGATTCTAGCCAATTCACGTCTCATACCATCGAAGTTACCTTTCCTTAAGTTCAGGACCCTACTCTCTGAATTAAATGTGTCACTCTCCATCTTAATAAGGAATTCTACCATATTATGGTCACTCTTCCTCATGGGGCCTCGCAGAACAAGATTGCTAATTAGTCCTTTCTCATTACACATCACCCAGCCTAGAATGGCCGGCCCTCTAGTTGGTTCCTCAACATATTGGTCCAGAAAACCATTCCTAATACACTCAAGGAAATTCTCCTCCGTCGTATTGCTACCAGTTTGGTTAGCCCAATGTATATGTAGATTAAACTCGCCCATGATAACTGCTGTACCTTTATTGCACGCATCCCTAATTTCTTGTTTGATGCTGTCCCCAACCTCACTACTATGTTTGGTGGTCTGTACACAACTCCCACTAGCGTTTCTGCCTTTTGGTATTCCGCAGCTCCAACCATACAGATTCCACATCAGCCAAGCTAATATCCTTCCTTACTATTGCGATAATTTCCTCTTTAATCAGCAACGCTATCCCACCTTCTTTTCCCTTCTGTCTATCATTCCTGAATGTTGAATATCCTTGAATGTTGAGTTCCCAGCCTTGGTCACCCTGGAGCCATGTCTCCGTGATGCCAATGATATTATATTCATTAATTACTGCCTGTGCAGTTCATTCATCCACCTTATTACGAATATTCCTCGCATTGAGGCACAGAGCCTTCAGAGTTCTCTTTTTAACACACTTTGCCCTTTTAGAATTTTGCTGCAATGTGGCCCTTTTTGATTTTTGCCCTGGGTTTCTCTGCCCACCACTTATACTTTTCTTCTTTCTATCTTTCGCTTCTGCCCCTACTTTACGTCCCTCTGTCTTCCTGCATAGGTTCCCATCCCCCTGCCATGTTAGTTTAACCCCGAACAGCACTAGCAAACACTCCCCCAGGACATTGGTTCCGGTCCTCCCCAAGTGCAGACCGTCCGGTTTGTACTGGTCCCACCTCCCCCAGAACCGGTTCCAATGTCCCAGGAATTTCAATTCCTCCCTTCTGCACCACTCCTCAAGCCACGTATTCATCTGAGCTATCCTGCGATTCCTACTCTGACTAGCATGTGGCACTGGTAGCAATCCTGAGATTCCTACCTTTGAGGTCCTACTTTTTAATTTAACTCCTAGCTACCTAAATTCAGCTTGTAGGACCTCATCCCGTTTTTTACCTATGTCGTTGGTAGCGATATGCACCACGACAGTTGGCTGTTCACCCTCCCTTTTCAAAATGTTCTGCACTCACTCTGAGACATCCTTGATCCTTGCACCAGGGAGGCAACATACCATCCTGGAGTCTCGATTGTGGCCGCAGAAACGTCAATCTATTCCCCTTACAATCGAATCCCCTATCACTATAGCACTTTCACTCTTTTTCCTCCCCTCCTGGGCAGCAGAGCCACCCACTCTCGTTCGTTCACTCTGATCTACTTGAACAGGTAGAAAGCAGGCGGTTTCAACAAAGTTCCCCTTACAATCGAATCCCCTATCACTATAGCACTTTCACTCTTTTTCCTCCCCTCCTGGGCAGCAGAGCCACCCACTCTCGTTCGTTCACTCTGATCTACTTGAACAGGTAGAAAGCAGGCGGTTTCAACAAAGTACATACCATGATAGCGCAAGTGTGCCACGCGAGATTGAAGTCAATGATCCTGTATTTGTATTAAATTATGGACTAGGTCCCAAGTGGCTTCCCGGCACTGTCGTGGCCAAAGAGGGGAGCAGGATGTTTCGGATCAAACTTTCAAATGGACTCATTCATCGGAAACACTTGGACCACCCTGGCAACCCACCTTGGACCCTAGCTTTTTTGATCCCCCAACACACACACCAGTGGCAACTGACACCACGGTTGACCATGAAGCAGAACCCATCATCCACAGCAGCCCTGCAAGGCCCAACACACCAGGCAGCCCAGCAAGGCCAGCTGCACAGCAGCCCAGCGAGGGCCCAACGAATAATTCAACAACACCAGCTGTCATACCGAGACGATCAACCAGGGCAAGAAGGGCCCCAGATCGACTCACATTGTAAATAGTTACACTATTGACTTTTGGGGAATGTTATATCTATGGACTTTTATTTACTCTGTCCAGCCACCAGAGGGCTCATTCCCCGGAGTCCCAAAGGATCCCATAATCCCTTCGGAGCACAGGTATTTAAGAAGGCTTCATAGGTTGGAGAGGCACTCTGGAGACCTGCAATAAAAGACTATGGTCACACTTTACTTTGAGCTCACAGTGTTCAGTCTGACTCTTTCTCCATACACAACAAATATCACACTGCTGAAGTTGGTGTTGTTGTCGGATGGTGCCAACCTGATGCATCATGTGGCAGCCAAAGTTTATAACATCAAGTGAAGTAAATCTGTCCATGGTGTGGCCATCCGTGCCCTACCGGGCAGCAATGTGGTCGGGTGCTGATGATCTGTGTCCTGTGTAGCATCAGTTGCTTACAGAGAAGCCTGGTGTTGTTGGTGCTGCTAGTGTGCCTGGTGCTGCTGCTGTTGGAGCTGATCGTGGTGGGATTCTGAGGACCAAGTTGAGAGAGTATAAAGTGCACCAATGCTGGCGGAATAGTTGGCACCGTGCTGATGGAATAGATGTGAAGTAGAGATGACAGAAGCGATCTTTCAATGGTGGGAGAGGTAATGAGGTGAGATTGGATGGAGACTTGTGTAAAGACTTGCAGCATCCTGCATCTGGAGTGGAAATGTAGTTCAGAGAAGCTAGTGGTTAAGGGAACATTTCTCAATCAGCTGGAAGCTTTGACTTGACATGTGAAGCTGTCAACTCATCAGCTAATTCAATGGCCACTGACCTCCCATCTCAGCTTCACCGATGAGGTCTCGGCACAGTGGGTAACTTGTGGGTGATCTGTCAAATCCAAAACCTGGAAAAAAAATTGATAAGTGGCTTATTTTTCTGAATTTTCTCCTGATTTCTTCGGAGCTTTTTTATGCATATTGAAGAAAACACAACCATTTATCGATGCTGCATTTTCTTTATATTTGAATAACATTTTCAGTATGATCTTTATAGAAGTTATCATTACAATATATAAAATAAAAACAGTAAATGCTGGAAATATTCAGCATCTGTGGAGAGAGAAACAGAGTTAAAGTTATAAGTCAATGATCTTTTGTCAGAACTGGAAAAAGTTACAGATGTAGCAGATTTTAAGCAAGTGCAGGGGTAGGGAAAGGTGGGAGGAGAGGAAACAGAAGGGAAAGTCTGTGATAGGGTGAAAGGCAAGAGTGATTAAATGACAAAAGGTATGATTGAACAAAACAAAAGGAAGTGATAATGGGACATGTTTTTATTTCAGATTTCCAGCATCTGCATAATTTTGCTTTTGTATCATACAGAATATACTTGTTTTAGATTTGATATGTGAATGGCTAAGACATACACATCATCGAACCCATATATTGTCTACGTAAAATGATTGGACTTGATAACCGGTATTGTGGCTAATAAAATGAAAGTGCATTTTCAGTCAATATTCTAACCCAGACAATTTTGCTAGTGAAGGTCAGAATTTCACTGTTTTCATATCTTTCATTTTACCTATCAGATTTGGTTTGATTCTAATTGATTGTGGTAGTAGAAAGTAATTTATTTTAATGATAATGGTGTTGCCGCTAGCACCAATACCCTGACAATGAAATTTGAAAATAATATACAGGAATTAATCAACATAATTCCTTAAGCCTCACACTTTGGGGTCAAGTTTCGGCCTGAGTTGCTCCTATTTTTTTGGAGCAACTAGTTTAGAATGGAGTATCTTAGAAATTGCAATTTTTGGCATTTAATTTGCTCCAGTTCTAGTGAGCTAGAACAGTTTCATTTTAGAACAGATTTTTTTTTCAAAAGGGGGAGTGTCCGGCCATTTATGCCTGTTTTGCAAGTTTAGGCAGCTAAAACTTACTCCAAACTAAATTAGAATGGAGTAAGTGTAGATTTTTGTACGCTCAGAAAAACCTTGCCGACACTTAGAAAATCAGGTGTAAGGAAGAGAGACGGGGGTGGGGGGGTGCGGAGAGGGAAGTTTACAAACATTAAATACATCACTTTTACAAATAAACAGCCATCATCAATAATAAATGATAAATAAATCAATAAATCAACTAATAAATCAATCAAAAAAATTAAAAAATAAAAAGTAAAAAAAATAATTAAAAAATCAGTAAATAAAAAATTAAGTTTCTACTCACTGACTGCAGCACCGGGAGCCCTCCAACAGCGTGCTGGGATGGGGCCCCCCAGTGTGTCTCTCTCTGTCTCTGTCAGTGTCTCTCTCTGTCTGTCTGTCAGTGTCTCTGTCTCTCTGTCTGTCTGTCAGTGTCTCTCTCTCTGTCTGTCAGTGTCTTTCTCTCTCGAATATGTCCTTACTATACAGTATAAATGCACACGAGGCCCATTCTTGACAAAAGATCACTCTGTGACCAGTTACCTTTATTACCAAGACCTCAAGTTATGAAGGTGGGTGGAGCTTCCCCTTTTATACCGGAAAGTCCAGGTTAGGAGTGTCTCCCACAAGTTCACCCCCTTGTGATCAATGTTCTCAAGGTATACAACTTAGGTCAGCTTATACATGGGGAACAATGATAGTTGAATACATGACATCACCTCTCCCCCCAAAGTCTTATTGGGATCACAGGTTAAGTCTCTCTGGTGGTTTATGCTCCCTTATAGAGCGCCTGAGTTGGGGCTCCGGTTGTTGGGCGCTGGCCTGAGTGTCATGTATCTTACATTATTATATATAACTGTATCCTAACATGCTATACATGACTATAATAAGATATGACCTGTAACCACCAGCATACCTTACCACCAGGGGTGCACTTGCAAGAGACAGGTATATAAGGACAGGTCTCAGGCAAGTGCAGCATTCCAGAGCTGTGAAATAAAGGTGCAGGTGCAGAGTGACCTTGACTTCACTACATGCCTTGTGTGAATCTGTACTGAGGGGACAGGCCATTACATTGGCGACGAGGATGGGATCCGCCCAACAGGGTCCAAAACAGAAGCAATTCACCTGGCACCCAGGCCCCGGAATGTCTCAGAACTGCGCGCCTTTCTCGGGCTACTCAATTACTTTGGGAACTTTATGCAGAACTTAAGCACGCTGCTGGAGCTTCTCCACGTGCTATTCAGGAAGGGGTGCGATTGGTTTTGGGGGGACGCCCAGGAACGCGCCTTCAATAAGGCACGCAACCTTCTGTGTTCCAACAGTGTTTTGACTTTGACCCAGGTAAAAAGCTAGTTCTCACATGCGATGCGTCAGCGTATGGGGTCGGGTGTGTTTTGCAACATGTCAATAGTGCGGGCAAATTACAACCCATAACTTATGCCTCCAGGTCACTTACACGGGCGGAGCGTAGGTACGGAATGGTAGAGAAGGAGGCGCTTGCGTGTGTGTACGGTGTCAAAAAGATGCACCAATACCTTTTCGGGGCCAAGTTCGCGTTAGAAACCGACCATAAGCCCCTCACGTCCCTCCTATCCGAGAGCAAGGCAATAAACGCCAACGCCTCGGCGCGAATTCAATGGTGGGAACTCATGCTGGCAACCTACGACTACACAATAAGGCACAGACCAGGCACAGACAACTGTGCCGACGCGCTCAGCAGGCTACCCCTGGCGACCATGGAAGGGTCTGACGAACAGGACTGTGAGATAGTCATGGCAATCAATGCCTTTGAGTCCACAGGTTCGCCCATGACGGCTCGCCAAATCAGAGCCTGGATGGCCAGCGACCCCACGTTATCCTTAGTAAAAAGATGTGTCCTAACCGGTGACTGGGCAGAGGCTCGTGATGCCTGCCCCGAGGAATTAAAAGCCTTTCACAGGCGCATGCATGAGCTATCACTACAAGCAGACTGCCTGATGTGGGGCAGCCGAGTAGTCATGCCTCTGCGAGGCAGAGAGACATTTGTCCGGGAGCTCCACCGTGAGCACCCGAGGATCGTTCTCATGAAGGCCATAGCCAGATCCCATGGCTGGTGGCCTGGTATTGACGCGGACTTGGAGCTTTGCATCCGAAGGTGCACCATTTGTGCCCAACTCAGCAATGCCCCCAGGGAGGCTCCACTGAGCCCCTGGCCCTGGCCTACCAAACCGTGGTCGCGGTTGCACGTAGACTATGCAGGCCCAATTCATGGGCAAAATGTTCCTCGTAGTTATAGATGCATTTTCAAAGTGGATCGAATGCACTATTTTAAACTCGAGCACAACCTCCACCACTGTGGAGAGCCTCGCAACCATGTTTGCAACGCACAGAATGCCTGACATATGGTCAGTGACAATGGTCCGTGCTTCACCAGCGCAGAATTCCAAGACTTTATAATTGACCACGGCATAAATCACGTCAAGACGGCACCGTTCAAGCCGGCCTCCAACGGCCAGGCGGAGAGAGCAGTGCAAATCATTAAACAAGGTATGCTTAAAATCCAACGTCCCACGCTGCAGGGTCGCCTGTCGCGACTGCTGCTGGCATACAGTCCGTACTCATTGACTGGGATCCCCCCGCGTAACTGTTGATGAAAAGGACTTTAAAAACAAGGCTCTCATTAATCCTCCCAGACATGCACAAAATCGTTGAGGCAAAGCGCCGTAAGCTGACTGAGTACCATGACAGAAATTCGAGGGGAGGTGATGGAATGAGATAGGGGACAAAGTGTTTGTACTAAACTATGGCAGGGGTCCCAAATGGCTTGCAGGGACAGTAACGGGCAAGGAAGGAAACAGGCTACTGGTAGTACAAATGGACATGTAGACCAAGTCAAAAGCAGATTTACCAACAACACTGTGGAACCAGAGGCAGACTACAATGTGGAACTCGCACCACACCTGGTGGACAGACAGAGGGAACAACCTGAGGAAAGGGCAATCCCAACAGACAGCCCAGGCGAGTCAACAAAAATCACACCAATCGAAACAGACAGCCCAGGCGAGATACCAGCAACCACACCCAAAGAAAAACAGACACCAAGGCAAACAACTGAACCACAACTCAAACACTCCACGCGAGAGCGTAGACCACCTGAGAGACTGAACCTATAAAGACAATAAGACCTTGGGGGAGGGTGATGTCATGTATCATACATTATTATATATAACTGTATCCTAACATGCTATACATGACTGTAATAAGATATGACCTGTAACCACCAGCATACCTTACCACCAGGGGTGCACTTGCAAGAGACAGGTATATAAGGACAGGTCTCAGGCAAGTGCAGCATTCCAGAGCTGTGAAATAAAGGCGCAGGTCCAGAGTGACCTTGACTTCACTACATGGCTTGTGTGAATCTGTACTGAGGGGACAGGACATTACACTGAGTTTCTGCTGTTTGCGGTGCCTCAGGCCTGTCCGGACTGCCCACAGTGACTGGGCTCTCCTCCACTTGATTCCGGTGTTCGGTCACCTGTGGTGGAGTAAACTCTATGTCATGTTCTTCCTCTGCTTCTATGGTGTTGCTGAACCTCCTTTTAGTTTGATCCACGTGTTTGTGGCAGATTGGTCCATTGGTAAGCTTAACTACCAAAACCCTATTCCCCTCTTTGGCAGTCACAGTGCCTGCAAGCCATTTGGGCCCTGCAGCGTAATTAAGGACAAAAACAGGGTCATTGACGTCAATATATCGCGTCCTCGCATTCCTGTCATGGTAGTCACATTGTGACTGATGCCTGCTCTCAACAATTTCTTTCATAGTCGGGTGTATAAGGGATAACCTGGTTTTGAGCGTCCTATTCATTAGCAGCTCTGCGGGTAGAACCCCCGTGAGCGAGTGTGGTCGGGATCTATTGGCCAACTGGAGGCATGATAAGTGGCTTTGTAGGGAACCCCCTTTGATTCTGAGCAACCGTTGTTTGATTATCTGTACTGCTCGTTCCACCTGGCTGTTTGAGGCTGGCTTGAACGGTGCCGTTCTGACATGGTTGATTCCATTGCCTGCCATGAAGTCCTGGAATTCAGTGCTTGTGAAGCACGGGCCATTGTCGCTTACCAAGACATCGGTAGACCATGGGCGGCGAACATTGCCCGTAGACTTTCTACCATGGCAGAGGATGTGCTTGAATTTAAAATGGCACATTCAATTCATTTGGAGTAGGCGTCTACTTCAACCAAAAACATTTTTCCCATGAAAGGAACTGCGTAGTCCACATGGATGCGTGACCATGGCTTGGCGGGCCAGGACCAGGGGCTAACAGGGGCTTCCTTGGGTGCATTGCCCAGTTGAGCACACGTGTTGTACCTGCGAACACAAAGTTCCAGGTCTGCATCTATCCCTGGCCACCAAACGTGTGACTTGGCAATTGTATTCATCATGACAATGCCCGGCTGCTCACTGTGAAGTTCTCTGATAAACACCTCTCTGCCCTTCTGGGGCATGACTACTTGATTTCCCCACAATAGGCAATCGACCTGAATCGAGAGTTCATCCTTGCGCCTATGAAACGATTTAAACTCCTCAGGGCATGCCCCGTATGTGGCTGCCCAGTCCCCATTCAGGACACATTTCTTGACTAAAGACAGTAGCGGATCTTTATTTGTACAGACTTTAATCTGATGGGCTGCCATAGGTGAGCCTTTGCTTTCGAAAGCTTCAACAGCCATGACTATCTCAGCATCATGCTCAGCTGCCCCCTCAGTGGTGGCTAGTGGTAGCCTGCTGAGTGCATCGGCACAGTTTTCAGTGCCTGGTCTGTGCCCAATTGTGTAGTCATAGGCGGCTAAAGTAAGTGCCCACCTCTGTATGCGGGCCGATGCATTCGCATTTATGGCCTTGTTGTCGGCCAAAAGGGACGTTAGGGGTTTGTGATCTGTCTCCAGCTCAAATTTCCTGCCAAACAGGTACTGGTGTATTTTTTTTTACTGCATATACACATGCAAGCGCTTCCTTTTCTACCATCCCGTAGCCCCTTTCTGCCTGGGACAGACTTCTGGAGGCATAAGCTACCGGCTGTAACTGACCATTGGCATTCACATGCTGCAACACACACCTGACACCATAGGACGACGCATCACACTTTAAAACTAGTTTCTTACACGGGTCAAATAACGTTAACAGTTTGTTGGAGCATAACAAATTGCGTGCACTATCAAAAGCCCTTTCCTGGCTGACCCCCAGACCCAATCGCGACCTTTGCGTAGGAGCACATGTAGCGGCTCTAACAGCATGCTCAATTTGGGAAGAAAGTTACCAAAATAGTTCAGGAGCCCCAGGAACGATCGCAGCTCCGTTGTATTACGGGGTCTGGGTGCTCTCTGGATCGCTTCCATTTTGGACGCAGTAGGTCTGATCCCGTCCGCTGCTACCCTCCTCCCCAGGAATTCTACCTCTGGAGCTAAGAAGACGCACTTGGCCATTTTCAGTCGAAGCCCTACCAGTTCCAGTCTGCATAGCACCTCCTCCAGGTTGTGGAGGTGTTCTTCAGTATCGCGACCCGTGATGAGGATGTTGTCTTGAAAAACCACCGTCCTTGGAATCGACTTGAGGAGGCTTTCCATATTTCGCTGAAAGATTGCGGCGGCCGAACGAATCCCGAACGGACATCTGTTATACTCAAACAACCCCTTGTGTGTCGTGATGGTGGTCAGCTTCTTTGACTCACGCGCCAGCTCCTGGGTCATGTAAGCTGAGGTCAGATCCAATTTTGAAAAAAGTTTGCCACCGGATAGCGTCGCAAAGAGGTCCTCCGCTCTCGGTAGCGGGTACTGGTCTTGGAGTGACACCCGATTGATGGTGGCCTTGTAATCGCCACATATCCTGACCAACCCATCCGCCTTGAGCACCGGCACAATCGGGCTCGCCCAGTCACTGAATTCGACTGGCGAGATGATGCCTTCCCTCAGCAGGCGGTCCAATTCGCATTCTATCACGTACGGCACCGCTCTGGCCTTGTGGTGTACTGGCCTGGCGTCCGGGTTTATGTCAATCACTACCTTGGTCCCCATGAAAGTGCCGATGCCAGGTTGAAATAATGAGTCAAATTTGTCCAGGACCTGTGAGCATGATACTCGCTCCACAGAAGAAATTGCATTGACATCGCCCCATTTCCAGTTCATGACAGCAAGCCAACTCCTCCCCAGTCGTGCGGGACTGTCCCCCAGGACAATCCAGAGTGGCAACCTGTTCTCCGAATCATTGTGGGTCACGACTACCGTGGCGCTGCCTAGCACCGGAATGATCTCCTTTGTATATGTCCGCAGCTGTGCGTTAATCGGCAATAATTTTGGCCTCCTGGCCTTGGACACCCACAACCTTCCGAACTGTTTGATACTCATCAGGGACTGGCTGGCCCCCGTGTCTAGCTCCATTAATACTGGGATGCCATTGAGGAGCATTTTCATCATTATCAGTGGCATCCTGGTATATGAACTGTATACGTGCTCCACATGAACTCGCTGAACTTCAGCTTCCAGCGATTTCCCCCAGTATTCATTTGGCCTCGTAGGGCTTACATCGGGCCCGTTCTCCTCGTACATCAACCTGGCTGCAGGCTTCCTGCACATATGCGCCAAGTGACCGCTGACGTTGCAATTTCTGCAGGTATATTGCTGTTACCTGCAAGCTCTGGCTGGGTGTTTGCCTCCACACCTCCAGCATGAGCTGGAGGCCCCGTTGTTGGAAACAAAAGGTCCATTACCAGTCAATCATCTCTAACTGTCTCTGTAACTCTCCTTAAGCGCACCATTAACAGGTGTTGATGGCCCCATTACTGGCAACATTATCCATTGCGATGGCATGAATCGCCGTTCAGCTGGCCATTGTTTCTGTTGAATTCCCCCTTTGGGTTCGATTACGTGCTGGGGCATGTCCGATTGCCCTTGTCTGCCTAGAGAACTGTGTGCCGTGTTAACAATGTTGACTCCCTGGTCGTTTGCCGCATTTAAGCCAAGATTTTTGCCATAAATCATTCTGGTCTCTTCCTCCCCTGAGATAATTGTCTGGGCTATCTTAGCTGCCGCTTCCAAGGTCAAGTCTTTGGTCTCAATCAGTTTCCTGAAAACCCCAGCGTGCCCGATGCCCTCAATAAAAAAGTCTCTCAGCATCTCCGCTCTGCATGCATCTGGGAACTTACATAGGCTCGCCAGTCGCCGGAGATCTGCCACGAAGTCTGGAACGCTTTGCCCTTCTTGCCGCCGGTGCGTGTAAAACCGGTATCTCGTCATGTGTATGCTGCTCGCCGGTTTAAGGTGTTCCCCGATCAACTTACTGAGCTCTTCGAAAGTCTTGTCCGCCGGCTTCTCTGGCGCTAGAAGGTCCTTGATCATGGAATACATTCTGGATCCACAAGCTGTCAGTAGATGAGCCCTGCGTTTGTCGACCGAATCCTGTACCAACCATTCCTTAGTGACAAAACTTTGCTGTAGTCTCTCAATAAAGTCGTCCTAATCATCACCAACACAGTACCTCTCTTCTGTGCTGCTCGAGGCCATGCTCGCGTGGTTTAAATCCCAGTTTCTCGTCGCCAATAATATGTCCTTACTATACAGTATAAAGGCACACGAGGCCCATACTTGAGAAAAGATCACTCTGTGACCAGTTACCTTTATTACCAGACGGTGGGTGCAGCTTACCTTTTATACCAGAATGTCCAGGTGAGGAGTGTCTCCCACAAGTTCACCCCCTTGTGGTCAATGTTCTCAAGGTATACAACTTAGGTCAGCTTATACATGGGTTACAATGACAGTTGAATACATGACACTCTCGATCTGTCAATATCTGTGTTTCTGACAGCGAGGGGTGGGGGGAGGATGGGGGGAGGAAAGGGGGAGGAGGGAGTGAGGGGAGAGGAGAGGGGGGGAAAGGAGAGGGAGAGGGGGGGAGAGAGGAGAGGGAGAGAGGGGGAGGGGGAGAGAGGAGGGAGAGGGAGAGAGGAGGGAGAGAGTGGGGAGAGAAGAAGGGAGAGGGAGGGATATGGGGGAGAGGAAGGGAGAGGGAGGGAGAGAGGGAGGGCGAGGGAGGGAGAGGGAGGAGGAGGGAGAATGAGGTAGAGGAGGGGAAGGGATGGAGAGGAGAGAGAGGGAGAGGAGAGGGAGGGAGGAGAGGGGGGAGGCTGAACGGGCCCAGCCGACGAGAAGAAGCCGGGCCGAAGACTTCCGGCGGGACCCACCCCCAGCAAGATGCCGGGCGGCCAGGCCCCGCCGAAGACATGGAGAGGGAGCGGACCGGACCTGAAGGGGGTTGGCGGAGGGAGAGCCGGAGCGGAGTGGGAGCCGGGGTGTGGCGGGGGGATGTGCGGGAGAGAGCCGGACCGGGATTGGGAGCTGGGAGGGGGCGGAGTGGTGCGGGAGAGAGCCGAGCTGGTGGGAGGCGGAAGAGAGCCAGAGGGAGCGGGAGCTGAACAGGGAGGGGGGAAGCCAGAGCAGGAGCTCGAGGAAGGAGGTCCAGTCCTATCTTCGCCGCCCTAGTGAGCGCATTCGGCCAGGGCTAGGGCGGTGTGCTTCGTGCCTCTCCCACACAGTTTCGGGCGCCTGGAGCTACTGCACATGCGCGCACACTGTAGCGCGCATGTGCAGAGGTCCCTGCACTGTTTTCAGCGCCGGGACCTGGCTCTGCCCCCCCCACAGCTTGTGCTGCGCTGCGCTGAGCTGAGCTGAGGGCCTGGATCGACCTGAGGGAGGGGAGAATACTGAGGTAAGTTTCCAGCGCGGTTTTGAGCATGGAAATCAGGCATGGCTCGCGCGGCGCGGCCCGAAACTTGACCCCTTTTCTTTCTGTAACAATTCTCTGTCACATATCTTTCTGTTACATCTGCCTATGATGCCTGACTGTCATAATGGAACTAACTTATATATAATTGTGGGGGGAAAATTGTGGTCGGAGGCTTCCTTTGGGCCAACGCCTCCAACACAAAATTTTTTCACGAAAATATCTGGTTGTCTCGGAGGAACGTAGGATTCCGGTCGGAGGCTTAGTTTCGCAGTCCAGCATATGGGAATGTGTCTTCCAGGTACGTATGCGTATCCTGGAATTACGTGAGTCTGGACCACCAATCACTATGCAGTACAGGTGCAGCGCCTAAAATCCGGAACCCTCGGGGCCGAGGCCGTTCCGGATTCCGGGCTTTTCCGGACTTTCAATTTGTTTTCTGATGTCACAAATCCAGAAACACTCGAGCCCAGGTTCGGGCATTTATGGATTTCGGAACGTTAGAAAGGGGAGGAGGGTCCTCGCCGAAGAGCTGTTCGGGCCATCCGACCCCGCTGAGGAGGATGTCGTCAGGTGGACCCCACCAAGGAGTTTTTCGGGCCGGCCCCGCCCAGCAGGTTGTTGTTGGGCTTGCCCCCGCCGAGGTTGTTGTCGGGCGGGCCGGCCACGCCGAGGATGTTGTCAGGTGGACTGGCCCCGCCGAGGTGTTTGGGCAGCCCCCGCCGAGGTTGTTGTCGGGCGGCCCCCACAGAGGAGGTGTTCGGACGAGGCCCCGCCAAAGAGGTCATCGGGCGGGCCGGCGAGGAGGCCCCGAGGTAAGGACAGTGGCGGTAGGGCAAGGCCCGAGGTCGGGCAGCGGTGGGGCCCAGAGGCCGGCAGGGTCGTCGGATCCGGGTTCCGGAACATTTTACGGATTCCAAACGACCCTGCCACCGATTGGTCCGGAGTCCGGATTCTGGGACATTCCAGATTCCAGAACTCCATATTCTCGACGCTATACCTTTATTTTCATTGATAATATTGGGAGCTCTGTTTGTACGAGCTTCCATTACTATCAATGAGAATACCCCCAAAAAACAAGAAACACAACACAATAAATTAAAAAAAAATCTCATACTTAAAATTAATTGAAATTGAATGTTTTAGAAAAAAAATATTTTTTTGAATTTTTTTTCCCAGTGTTTTAATAGGGTTAACAATAAACTTACCTTAATGGACAGGGTTTTTAATATAAAGACGAGTGATTAAATTAGATGTTTCTATGTTTTAAAACTCTTACGCTGGTAAAAGTAGGCCTGCTTTTACCAGGAGTAAGAGTTTGAAGGACATTCGCTGGGTAGGAGTTGGGCAAATAGCCCAATCTCTGCCCCACGATGTCCTTTCTGCGGGGATACATAGAGTCTCTCTAAAGACATTTTGACAGATCGCAAAAGCCAGTTCTCGGCGCATGCGCATCACGTGTCGACAACCGGCATTTGCGTGCGCACATCGTACACACACGGCGCGGCTGCAGTTTTCGGCCCAATATATTTACCTTTGGTTGAATCCTCCCAGCTCCCAATTTGTCCACAAGGTAGGTGGTGCATTCCACAGTGCCACATATCTGGGTCTTACTGAAATCTGAATTCTTGCCTCCCAGCTTCCTCCAGAATCTTTTCTGTCTGATACATTATTTTTATAGTTTTATGCTGCTTTTAATATATTAGTTAGCTTTTTAAATTTTTTTAATTCTTTCAAATTAAAAAGTGGCTGTGTCATAATGGAATGTGTTTTTGCCCGAGGTCGTTTCTTGGATCTCCCGCTGCCTGAGAGTGAGAGAGATGAGAGAGACAGACGGATGGAGAGAAAGAGAGATATGGAGAACAGTAGAGATATGGAGAGAGGGAGATAGAATAAGAGAGAAGAGAATGTATGAGAATGAGATATATACACACACAAACAGAGAATGAGAGTGAAAGATAGAAAAAAAGAGAGATCACAAGATCATGAGAGAAATAGAGACTGTGATAGAGAGAAAGATAGAAAAAGAAAGACAAAGTGAGAGAGTGTGGCTTGTTGCAAACTGCTCCCGGATGTCAGGCACTCCCTTGTGGCGTGTTGCCACCCATACATCTCTGACATGTTTCCAGACATGCTCCTGGCCAATCCATCTCCAGTGATCAGGCACCTGGCCCATCCTTGGCCTTTTTCCAACCATCATATTCCCCACTCCACAACCACCCCAGGAGAGCCTGGTCTGCCAGATTTGGTACTGCCTGAGACTGGTTTTAAGCATGAAGACCATTTTAAATGTATTTGTAGAATAGAAGTTAGCAAATATAGTAATACCAGTTTTCATTTTTAAAAACTGAAGGCAAGGAAAAGGCCGGGCAGATTGGACCACCTTCTCCTGAGCTTCATCCCACCCTGCCACCTGCATTACCCTGCACCCATTTTAATTATTCCAGACATTGAAACTTTCATCCCCATGCTTCCAAATCCTGGAAACCCTCTCCTGTTACCCACTTCCAAAATTATCTCGCAAGAGCCCCCACACACCGATATTTCTGCCAGTGCTCAGAGACACCAGTACTCCCCACCATGCTCCCAGACCATGGGATCCCAACCTCCAGTGTTTCAGGACCCTGAGACTGCCGCACAGTGCACCAGAAATTCCTGCTTTCCAACAGTCCTTCAGACCCTTGTACCCTCCTGAACTCTACCGCATCTGGGGACCTGTTCCATTTCATGCTGACAGATCTTGGTACATTCGTTAATTCTCTCAAAGTCTTGCTTCCTCCCTTACCTACAATATTGCCATATCTTTCCTTCACTGCTGTCAAACCATAGCTTTCCCATTACTGCCAGAGCCCAGGAATTATCCAATAAAATAAACCCACATTCTGCCACCAGTCTTCTACAGGACAACCATGAACAACAAACAAACCATAACACTACCAAATCAGATCAACTCTGTCAACTGCTCCTCACTACTGCAAAATCCCTCATATTTACATCAAATCTGTTTTATGATACCTACTATCTTCTTATATCCTGGTTTTTAAATGGTGAGACAAAAATTTATTACATTGATAAATGAACAAATCGTAATAATAAAAACTAATTTACAGATTTTATGGAAAAATAGCCAGAGTTTCGGAATTCAATCTCAAAAATACCAACAAAAATGTGGCCCCCACCATTAGGAATGCCATGGGAGATTCATTCGTATACAAAAATGTATAATATATCACAATACTGCAAGGTTCGTTTCGGCAGTTTGCTGCACAAATCCTTAACTGGATTATATCCACAACAATGTGTCACTGATAGACACATATTGCCCAGTTTAAATCAGTCAGATTTTAGAAAATGAATAATGTACATTTCTTGTGGTAACGCAGTTCATGGTGCACATCTGTCTGTTTGGTTCGGGATTTACACCTCCCTAATTTGACTCTTCTCACGTCCAAACTAGCCCTAGGCATGTATTGTTCATTCAGAATGCACATCTCATTCAAATTTGCTGAATTAAAATATTCATGTTGGGGAGATGTTAATGGCATGGATTTTGTGGTGGTAATGACGGCAAAACTATCAGCGTGCACCGTCATTACTCCTCTGAAAGTGACAGCAACTTCCGGAGTTAGCGCATGCGCAGATAAACGTGGAAATCCAGAAGTTGCTGTCAGCCATTCCCTGCCCCTGGAGCCGGGAATCAATTCAACCCCGCCCCCGCACCCCCCCTCCCCCGAAAAGTTAGTTAATGAGGTGTAACTGAGGTTTAACGGCATATTGATTGATGAACAACCATTCTGGGCTTGAAAAGCTATTTTTGATTTGTGAAATATCAAATTTTTTCATGAATATGATAAATATTACATGAAGTTTTTAATGTATATATATTTTTTTAAGTTTGTATATGATATTTCAGCTTTTACCTTAATTCTTTGTGTATATCCCAATATTTATTTCGCTTTCTGTAAAATTTTTAAAAAGTAAATTAGAATCTGTCCATTTTACTTCCTGGTTTGCTGTCTGTGAGAATTCTTCAATGTGATTGGCTGCTTAGCCTGCTTGATGACATCATGGTTGCTGGACGTCAGTTGCTGTGCCGTCACTTCACCGCTGACCGCAAATTCCAGGCCATTATATCTGCTGATGCTGTTTGTTTTTCTTTAGGACTGTTATCGAAAAAAGTATCAATGAACACACAGTTTTCAAACTAACAATATCAGAAAGAGGAACCATATTTTATTATCGGACATCTGTTGGTTTACAACCACCAATAATGGTGAATACACGTGGAAAAATCCATTCCAACAAATGGACTCACCTGGCAATTCAGGTAAAAAAAATTGATTCTTATTTATCTATAATTTGTGTAGTTCCCATAAAGTGTATAGCATGTAAAATAAGAAAAATTATCATAAAAATTGAAGCCTATCATAGGTAGGAGATGATTGTTGTCGTACTGGCAGGGGAAATGTTAAAATACGTTTGTACCTTTTATATCAACAAAATGGCTAATTTTAAATATTTATTGAATTCCTTGCAATGTTGCATAAATATGTATTATCATAAATCTACATTATCAAATGATTTGGTACAGATATTAGCAAATTAATCTCAAGGCCATTAATCCATTTTACAATAGCAGATGAAACAAAATGTAAAAACTCAACTAAAAACCTGTCTGTTGACTTAAATGTAAACATAACCAGATGTAAGGCTACTCACAACAGGGCAAGCACCCCCATATTCATTTCTTCAAATGGGAAGCTGCCTGTGGAGGCACGAGCAGTTTGCCTAAATTATTGAAATGAGGCTGAAGGCTAATTTTGAACTGGTCTCGGGCCTCCGTTGGGGCGCGTGCTGTCTGCGCAATGCTGATTCTGGGCACGGGTACATTTCTACACCATGGGTTGATTTCTGCACTGGATCTAATGACAACAGGAGACATAGTTAGTCAAGCGTGGCATGAGTCAATCAACCGAAATATCAAGCACCCTAGTGTTCGCTTGCAACAAAGTCCTTAATGAGGAACAAAAAAATGCCTTATTTCCTTTAATCCCAGGATTCTTAAATCCAATCCCACTGAATGATGGCCAGTTTTGTGTTTCAGATACTTATTCTTTAGGGACTAAGCTATAGCTGCCAAAAGAGTGTGCCTCACTTGTGAAATGTAACTAGATATGACATTCAGATCTCATTTCTGGATCAGCAGTAAAGTCTTGTTACCTCAGGTGCAGCAAAGCTCCTTAAAACAACGAGAAAAATATTTCTAACAGGATGGACGTGCTCACCGAGAATTTTTGAAAATTATATCACTTTTGTCACAGAACATAATGCCTTTTACTTTACATAAAGAAGAGTTATTAGATTCCTTTGTTAAATGAATGAGGTTGAATTTGACCTTTTAGTCACATTTGTTTCTGTGGATGGTGAGGAATTTGAAACTGCTTGTGAACGCAGTTATATTAGGAGCCTTCCAATTACCAGGTTTATAAAAGTTTTATGCATCAGTTAATTGAAAAGGATACTCCATTGCAGAGGGGGAAAAAGAAAACAAAAATCCCTCTTCTCAGTCTTGCACTGTTACTTATAGCACTTTTACTTTGTACTCTGCAATATTCTGTTGAAATAACTGTTTCTGTAATTATTTTTAGCAAGGCTCAGTTTCTTAAAGAGTATTGCCTCCACAATAGAGTATTTGCACACCTTTTTTAGATTTGAAACAAACACACTTTGTGATGGTGTAAATCATGTTGAAGTGGATCATTGCATCACTTGTGAATGGTGTCATTGTGACAATATAGCATAGTGCTCTTGGCTTTTTTTCCTCTCCAAACAAAAATAGGTTTGCCAAATATTATTTCACGAAGATGAGAAAACACAACTGGAGTATATTTGATTTAGCATTACTAGCGCAGAGGTTCATGCATTGAAACACATATTAGGAATTAACGTATGGCGATCATTTTTATTAGATGAAAACTCATATGGGCCACGAATTCCAGATATATGCTGTTGTTGCAAGAAGCAATCCACTGGGTGTGCTAAGTCATAACATTTATCATATTTAGTCCATTAAGCTTGTTCTTTTCATAGACCATGTATGATCTACCTTATCATGGATGCTAGCATGCCTGTTTAATCTCCCAAGTTCTGCACAAATACTCCCTGGTCCCCAAAGGTAATCAAGCAAAATCTAGAATATCTCTGTATCCAGTCTCCATTGTTCAACCTAGCTAGTTATTTTCCAGATGACATTTCTTTGGGTACAGTAGCATAGGAACTATTGTGTTTCATCAAATATTTGATTATCTGTATTCATAATAACTCAAATTCCCATTCCTAACCATTTATCCAGTTCCTGTTTGGAGAGATCTGTTTCACATGTCTACTGCACTGAGGGGTAAAAAGCTTCCTCTCATCTTTAAATTGGCTTGGTGCTTGTTAATTTTGTACTTGTACAATGCTTTTTTAATAACTGAAACCAGAACAATTTCAATTACAATTCAATATATACTTTGGAAAGTCTGTGTCACTAAAAAGGTAAACAACTGGAGTGAAAAATAATTCTCCATCCTCTGATTACTTCCCTTTGTGCATTCTTGCAATAATGATAAGCAATTCTAGGTAATGCAATTCCAGTATGTAAAGCAGAACAGCTAGCGTATCAATTTCCATGGACTTAACTTTGCATGTAAGTGAAGAAAATATGCTAATAGGGAGCCTTGGTATGCTCAGATTTCTTACTGTTTATTACATTTTTGGGGGGACTGGCTTTGTCTGCAATTTATTTGAGACTATGCTTTGACATTTAAAAAAAATTAATCACTACTTGCCAGATTTGTGTGACAAAACAAATTTCAATCATGAGCACACATTCATGGTGCCATGCATAAATTACGGTATGGATAAATTGTGTTTTCACTCCACTGTTTTTTTTTAACCTTACTATTGGAAACATTGCATACTGCTAACTCAGCAACTGGTAGGTTGAACCCTGCTGTTTCCCATTCAGAGGCCTTACCTTGATGTTATTTTTTGACTTGTAATGGAATATTTTTACTTTTAAAGATTCCTAGAAATGCTGTGGGCTGTTGTAGGCGGAGTTACTAAAATCAGCAAACAATCAGTGTTAGAATCAGTACACAGTGTTGTAATTTAAAGCAGAATGTTTCACAACACAGAAATATTAAGATCATACTCTTGTGTTTGCTAATTTTTGTAAAAAGATATATATTTCCATAAAAATGGTGTAATGACAGAAGAAAATGCCAAAGAACTATTCATCTGTGTTTAACACTGCTCTGAGAATACTAGCCCTCGAAAAAGATGTATAAAAAAGCAAACTGAGAGCGAGATAAAAATGCCTCTTACTTTTTCAGGTGACTAATAATGAAATCAGGCAGCATTTTGCAGCTGCACATAAAGTGGGTATTTTACTGCAGGTCAAACATGGAGTCAGTGAATTTAATAATGAAAATGATTTAAAAGTATCAGCACAGCAGTGAAAGAAGTGAATAGAATAATAGAATCATACAGCACAGAAGGAGGCCTTACGGCCTATCATGCCTATGCCGGTTCTTTGAAAGAGTTATCCAATTAGTCCCACTCCCCTGCTCTTTCCCTATAGCCTGGCAAATATTTCCGTAATAAGTATATATCCAATTCCGTTTTGGAAGTTGCTATTGAATCCGCTTCCACCACTCTTTCACAGTACATTCCAGATCGTAATAACTCGTCGCATAAAACAAATTATTTTCATCACCCCTCTTGTACTTTTGCCAGTTACAAAACCTTCTGGCAGTGGAAACATTTTCTCCTTATTTATTCTTAAAACCCTTCAGAATTTTGAATACCTTCATTAAATCTCCTCTTAACCTTCTCTGCTCGAAGGAGAGCAAACCCAACTTCTCTAGTTTCTTCACATAACTGAAGTCCCTCATTCCTGGTATCATTCTGGTACATCTCCTTTGCATCCTTTCCATGGCCCTTGACATTTTTCTTAAAACCTAAAGCCTTAAGGGGCAGAGGTGACTCTTGAGTCAGTGAAGCAGGTTCTGGCAGCCTTTCTCTTGCAGTGGCAAGGGGTGCTGGGCCCATGTCTGAAGCTCACTTATGTAGGCATTGGGGTGGGGGGTCTTAAGTGAGCACCTCAATGCCACTTTCCAGATAGACAGTAACATCTGCTGGGCACAGGATCAGCAGACCTACTTGTTGGTGTTAGTACAGACCAAATAGTCCCAGTCAGGTTTTGGAAGCACTGTAAAGTGGTTTCTCCTAAGTATCTATGGCAGCATTGTTAGCTGCCACCCCAGAAGCAACCAATGTCCTTGGAAGCTGTTCCAATCATCTTTATGCCACAGAAATCTTCCGGACTGCCATAGGTTCCGAGGTGTTCTGCAGGTATTGGAAAACTTCCTTCAGTGGGTTGCAGATGCGGATAGTGGACTCATTTCATTTGTCCATCATTTCATCCAAATGCTTGGAAACTGTCTCCATTGCCTGTACCTGAGATCAATGCTCCCTAGTCATAGCTCACTTGAAGATTGGCCCTGAGATTGAGTTCCTAGACTCCTCCACTGAGTGAGATTGTTTGTTGAACTTCCATGTGGGAATGGCACACTGTCCCTCTTCCACTCCCAGGTTCTCATGCTCACTAGTACTCACTGCTTCACCCACTGGAAACCCTCAGCAGCTATTCCTATTGAGTGGGTGTCTCTGTGCTGATGTCAGGACAGAGATACTCTTTTCGCTTGAAGAAATAGTGGTTGATTGTAAGGGCATTACAATACTTTGAAAAAGTACATAAAGCTGGCACTGCTTATAATGAGCATTTTCCAGCTTTTAACTACCTTCTCTTGTCACCTTGCCTCCAACTTTGACCTCCCCACAGGCTCTTATTTTTACTTGCCCATGGTTTGCAGCTCTGCTGTTCAAGTCTACTGAAGGCTTTAAATGTTGTTGCATTTCACCTGGTTGTGTTCCTGTGGCACTGGTTGTAGGGCAGCTTTTCCTATGGCGGGAGAGAAGACATGTTAAGGGCATATGAGTAGTATGGACACTATGAGATGTGGAACAGCATTGTCCCTTTAAATAAAAGAACCTAGAAGAATAGTAGTTGCCCTTGAGACAGGCTTGTACCATGACCATTTGGCTACTGTACCTTGTACTGTATCTGTGTCAGCTCATTTGAAAAAAGGGGTGTTCTGCTATTGAGTTATGTGCAGTGCTATTGGTTGCAGTTGCATCATGTGGAGGAAATAATAGTGCACCTTCAGGCATTAAAGGTGTGTAGCAACTTAAATAGGTGGGAGGCTAAATTCGATAAGCCCTGAAAACAGGTGCAGGAATTAACTTCGTGCTGCCTGCTCATTTACATGATTTCTGCATGCAGCCAGTGCTGATCATAGAAACATAGAAAAATAGGTGCCGGAGTCGGCCATTCGGCTCTTCGAGCCTGCACCACCATTCAATAAGATCATGGCAGATCATTCACCTCAATACCCCTTTCCTGCTTTCTCTCCATACCCTTTCATCTCTTTAGCCGTAGCCGTAAGGGCCATATCCAACTCCCTCTTGAATATATCTAACGAACTGGTATCAACAACTCTCTGTGGAAGAGAATTCCATAGGTTAACAACTCTCTGAGTGAAGAAGTTTCTCCACATCTCGGACCTAAATGGCTTACCCCTTATCCTTAGACTGTGACCCATAGTTTTGAACTCCCCCAACATCGGGAACATTCTCCCTGCATTTAACCTGTCCAGTCCCATCAGAATGTTATGTTTCTATAAGATTCGCTTTCATTCTTCTAAACTCCAGTGAACACAGGCCCAGTCAATCCAGTCTCTCTCATATGTCAGTCCTGCCATCACGGGAATCAGTCTGGTGAACCTTCGCTGCACGCCCTCAATAGCAAGAACGTCCTTCCTCAGATTAGGAGACCAAAACTGTACACAATATTCCAGGTGAGGCGTCACCAAGGCCCTGGACAGCTGCAGCAACACCTCCCTGCTCCTATTCTCAAATCCCCTAGCTATGAAGGCCACCATGCCATTTGCCTTCTTCACCGCCTGCTGTACCTGCATGCCAACCTTCAATGACTGATGTACCATGACACCCAGGTCTCGTTGCACCTCCCCTTTTCCTAATCTGCAGCCATTCAGATAATATTCTGCCTTCGTGTTTTTGCCACCAAAGTGGATAACCTCACATTTATCCACATTATACTGCATCTGCCATGCATTTGCCCACTCACCTAACCTGTCCAAGTCACCCTGCAGCCTCTTAGCATCCTCCTCACAGCTCACACCGCCACCCAGCTTAGTGTCATCTGAAAACTTGGAGATATTACACTCAATTCTTTCATCTAAATCATTGATGTATATTGTAAATAGCTGTGGTCCCAGCACTGAGCCCTGCGGCACCCCACTTGTCACTGCCTGCCTTTCTGAAAAGGACCCATTTATTCCGACTCTCTGCTTCCTGTATGCCAATCAGTTCTCAATCCACGTCAATACATTACCCCCAATACTGTGTGCTTTAATTTTGCACACCAATCTCTTATGTGGGACCTTGTCAAAGTCCTTTTGAAAGTCCAAATACACCACATCCACTGGTTCTCCCTTGTCCACTCTACTAGTTACATCCTCAAAAAATTCTACAAGATTTGTCAAGCATGATTTCCCTTTTATAAATACATGCTGACTTGGACCGATCCTGTCACTGCTTTCCAAATGTGCTGCAATTTCATCTTTAATAATTGATTCCAACATTTTCTCCAACACTGATGTCAGGCTAACCAATCTATAATTCCCCATTTTCTTTCTCCCTCCTTTTTTAAAAAGTGGTGTTACATTAGCTACCCTGCAGTCAATAGGAACTGATCCAGAGTTTATAGACTGTTGGAAAATGATCACCAATACGTCCAATATTTCGAGGGCCACTTCCTCAATTACTCTGGGATGCAGACTATCAGGTCCTGAGGATTTATCGGCCTTCAATCCCATCAATTTCACGAACACAATTTCCTGACTAATAAGGATTTCCTTCAGTTCCTCCTTCTTGCTAGACCTTCAGTCTCCTATTATTTCCGGAAGGTTATTTTTGTCTTACTTCGTGAAGACAGAACCAAAGTATTTGTTCAATTACTCTGCCATTTCTTTGTTTCCCATTATAAATTCACCTGATTCTGACTGCATGGGACCCACAGGAAGCAAAGAGTAGGAGTAAATGGGTACTTTTCAGAATGGCAGGCAGTGACTAGTGGGGTACCGCAAGGTTCTGTGCTGGGGCCCCAGCTGTTTACACTGTACATTAATGATTTAGATGAGGGGATTAAATGTAGTATCTCCAAATTTGCGGATGACACTAAGTTGGGTGGCAGTGTGAGCTGCGAGGAGGATGCTGTGAGGCTGCAGAGCGACTTGGATAGGTTAGGTGAGTGGGCAAATGCATGGCAGATGAAGTATAATGTGGATAAATGTGAGGTTATCCACTTTGGTGGTAAAAACAGAGAGACAGACTATTATCTGAATGGTGACAGATTAGGAAAAGGGGAGGTGCAAAGAGACCTGGGTGTCATGGTACATCAGTCATTGAAGGTTGGCATGCAGGTGCAGCAGGCGGTTAAGAAAGCAAATGGCATGTTGGCCTTCATAGCGAGGGGATTTGAGTACAGGGGCAGGGAGGTGTTGCTACAGTTGTACAGGGCATTGGTGAGGCCACACCGGAGTATTGTGTACAGTTTTGGTCTCCTAACCTGAGGAAGGACATTCTTACTATTGAGGGAGTGCAGCGAAGGTTCACCAGACTGATTCCCGGGATGGCGGGACTGACCTATCAAGAAAGACTGGATCAACTGGGCTTGTATTCACTGGAGTTCAGAAGAATGAGAGGGGACCTCATAGAAACATTTAAAATTCTGACGGGGTTAGACAGGTTAGATGCAGGAAGAATGTTCCCAATGTTGGGGAAGTCCAGAACCAGAGGTCACAGTCTAAGGATAAGGGGTAAGCCATTTAGGACCGAGATGCGGAGGAACCTCTTCATCCAGAGAGTGGTGAACCTGTGGAATTCTCTACCACAGAAAGTTGTTGAGGCCAATTCACTAAATATATTCAAAAAGGAGTTAGATGAGGTCCTTACTACTAGGGGGATCAAGGGGTATGGCAAGAAAGCAGGAATGGGGTACTGAAGTTGAATGTTCAGCCATGAACTCATTGAATGGCGGTGCAGGCTAGAAGGGCCGAATGGCCTACTCCTGCACCTATTTTCTATGTTTCTATGTTTCTACATTTGTCTTCACTAATCTTTTTCTCTTCACATATCTATAGAAGCTTTTGCAGTCAGTTTTTATCTTCCCAGCAAGATTCCTCTCATACTCTATTTTCCCCCTCCTAATTAAACCCTTTGTCCTCCTCTGCTGAATTCTAAATTTCTCCCAGTCCTCAGTTTTGCTGCTTTTTCTGGTCAATTTATATGCCTCTTCCTTCTATTTAACACGATCCCTAATTTCCCTTGTGAGCCACATGTGAGCCACCTTCCCCGTTTTATTTTTACTCCAGACAGGGATGTACAATTGTTAAAGATCATCCATGTGACCTTTAAATGTTTGCCATTGCCTATCTACCATCAACCCTTTAACTATCATTCGCAAATCTATTCTAGCCAATTCACGTCTCATACCATCGAAGTTACTTTTCCTTAAGTTCAGGACCCTAGTCTCTGAATTAACTATGTCACTCTCCAGCTTAATAAAGAATTTACCATATTATGGTCACTCTTCCCCAAGGGGCCTTGCACAACAAGATTGCTAATTAGTCCTTTCTCGTTACACATAATCCAGTCTAGGATGGCCAGCCCTCTCGTTGGTTCCTCAACATACTGGTCTAGAAAACCATCCCTAATACATTCCAGAAAATCCTCCTGCACCGTACTGCTACCAGTTTGGTTAGCCCAATCTATATGTAGATTAAAGTCGCCCATGATGACTGCTGTACCTTTATTGCACACATCCCTAATTTCTTGTTTGATGCTATCCCCAACCTCACGACTATTGTTTGGTGGTCTGTACACAACTCCCACTAGCGTTTTCTGCCCTTTGATATTCCGCAGCTCTATCCATACAGATTCCACATCATCCAAGCTAATGTCCTTCCTTACTTTTGTGTTAATTTCCTCTTTAACCAGCAACGCTACCCTACCTCCTTTTCCTTTCTGTCTATCCTTCCTGAATGTTGAATACCCCGGGATGTTGAGTTCCCAGCCTTGGTCACCCTGGAGCCATGTCTCTGTGATGCCAATGATACCATATTCATTAATTGCTGCTTGTGCAGTTAATTCGTACACCGTATTACGAATACTCTTTGCATTGAGGCACAGATTCTTCAGGCGTGTCTTTTTAATACACTTTGTCACTTTTGACTTTTGCTGTAAAGTGGCCCTTGGGTTTTTGCCTTGGGTTTCTCTGCCCTCCACTTTTACATTTCTTCTTTCTATCTTTCGCTTCTGCCCCCATTTTACTTCCCTCTGTCTCCCTGCATAGGTTCCCATTCCCCTGCCATATTAGTTTAAACACTCCCCAACAGTACGAGCAAACACTCCCCGAGGACATTGGTTCTGGTCCTGCCCAGATGCAGACCGTTTGGTTTGTACTGGTCCCACGTCCCCCAGAACCAGTTCCAATGTCCGAGGAATTACATAGAAACATAGAAAAATGGAAAATAGGTGCAGGAGTAGGCCATTCGGCCCTTCAAGCCTGCACCACCATTCAATAAGATCATGGCTGATCATCCAACTCAGTACCCCTTTCCTGCTTTCTCTCCATACCTCTTGATCCCTTCAGCCGTAAGGGCCATATCTAACTCCCTCTTGAATATATCCAATGAACTGACATCAACAGCTCTCTGCGGTGGGGAATTCCACAGATTAAGAACTCTCTGAGTGAAGAAGTTTCTCCTCATTTCTGTTGTAAATGGCTTACCCCTTATCCAAGACTGTGTCCCCTGGTTCTGGAACATTCTTCCTGCATCTAACCTGTCCATCCCATCAGAATTTTATATGTTTCCATGAGATCCCCTCTCATCCTTCTGACCTCCAGTGACTAAAGGCCCAGTCGATCCAATCTCTCCTCATCCAGTCCAGTCATCCCGGGAATCAGTCTGGTGAACCTTCGCTGTACTCCCTCAATAGCAAGAATGTCCTTCCTCAGATTAGGAGACCAAAACTGAACACAATATTCCAGGTGAGGCCTCACCAAGGCCGTGTACAACTGCATAAGACCTCCCTGCTCCTATACTCAAATCCCCTAGCTATGAAGGCCAACATACCATTTGCTTTCTTCACCGCCTGCTGTACCTGCATGCCAACTTTCAATGACTGATGTACCATGACACCCAGGTCTCGTTGCACCTCCCCTTTTCTTAATCTACCGCCATTCAGATAATAGTCTGTCTTTGTGTTTTTGCCACTAAAGTGGATAACCTCACATTTATCCACATTATACTGCATCTGCCATGCATTTGCCCACTCACCTAACCTGTCCAAGTCACCCTGCAGCCTCTTAGCATCCTCCTCACAGCTCACACTGCCACCCAGCTTCGTGTCATCTGCAAACTTGGAGATATTACACTCCTTCATCCAAATCATTAATGTATATTGTAAGTAGCTGGGGTCCCAGCACTGAGCCCTGCGGCACCCCATTAGTCACTGCCTGCCATTCTGAAAAGGACCCGTTTATCCCGACTCTCTGCTTCCTGTCTGCCAACCAGTTCTCTATCCACGTCAGTACATTACCCCCAATACCATGTGCTTTAATTTTGCACACCAATCTCTTGTGTGGAACCTTGTGAGAAGCCTTTTGAAAGTCCAAATACATCACATCCACTGGTTCTCCCTTGTCCACTCTTCTAGTTACATCCTCAAAAAATTCCAGAAGATTTGTCAAGCATGATTTCCCTTTCATAAATCCATGCTGACTTGCACCGATCCTGTCACTGCTTTCCAAATGTGCTGTTATTTCATCTTTAATAATTGGTTCCAACATTTTCCCCAACACTGATGTCAGGCTAACCAGTCTATAATTACCCGTTTTCTCTCTCCCTCCTTTTTAAAAAAGTGGTGTTACATTAGCAACCCTCCAGTCCATAGGAACTGATCCAGAGTCGATAGACTGTTAGAAAATGATCACCAATGCATCCACTATTTCTAGGGCCACTTCCTTAATTACACTGGGATGCAGACTATCAGGCCTCGGGGATTTATCGGCCTTCAATCCCATCAATTTCCCGAACACAATTTCCTGCCTAATAAGGATATCCTTCAGTTCCTCCTTCTCACTAGACCCTCGGTCACCTAGTACTTCCAGAAAGTTATTTGTGACTTCCTTCGTGAAGATAGAACCAAAGTATTTGATCAACTGGTCTGCCATTTCCTTGTTCCCCATGATAAATTCACCTGAATCTGACTGCAAGGGACCTACGTTTGTCTTCACTAATCTTTTTCTCTTCACATATAGCAGCTTTTGTAGTCAGTTTTTATGTTCCCGGCAAGCTTCCTCTCATATTCTATTTTCCCCCTCCTAATTAAACCCTTTGTCCTCCTCTGCGAATTCTAAATTTCTCCCAGTCCTCAGCTTTGGTGGCAAAAACATGAAAGCAGAATATTATCTGAATCGTGGCAGATTAGGAAAAGGAGAGGTGCAACGGGACCTGGGTGTCATGGTACATCAGTCATTGAAAGTTTCCATGCAGGTACAGCAGGCGGTGAACAAGGCAAATGGTATGTTGGCCTTCATAGCTAGGGGATTTAAGTGTAGGAACAGGGAGGTCTTCCTGCAGTTGTACAGGGCCTTGGTGAGGCCTCACCTGGAATATTGTGTTCAGTTTGGTCTCCTAATCTGAGGAAGGATGTTCTTGCTATTGAGGGAGTGCAGCGAAGGTTCACCAGACTGATTCCCGGGATGGCAGGACACACATATGAGGAGAGACTGGATCGACTGCGCCTGTATTTACTGGCATTTAGAAGGATGAAAGGGGATCTCATAGAAACATATAAGATTCTGACGAGACTGGACCGGTTAGATACAGGAAGAATGTTCCCGATGTTGGGGAAGTCCAGAACCAGGGGACAGAATCTAAGGATAAGGAGTAAGCCGTTTAGGACTGAGATGAGGAGAAACTTCTTCACTCAGAGAGTTGCTCACCTGTGGAATTCTCTACCGCAGAGATTTGTTGATGCCAGTTCATTGGATATATTCAAGAGGGAGTTTGATATGGCCCTTATGGCTAAAGGGATCAAGGGGTATGGGGAGAAAGCAGGAAAGGGGTACTGAGGTGGATGATCAGCCATGATCTTATTGAATGGTGGTGCAGGCTCGAAAGATCGAATGGCCTACTCCTGCACATATTTTCTATGTTACGATGTTTGCTGCTTTTTCTGGCCAATTTATTTGCCTCTTCCTTGGATTTAACACCATCCTTAATTTCCCTTGTTAGCCACGGTTGAACTACCTTCCCCATTTTATTTTTACTCCAGACAGGGATGTAAAATTGTTGAAGTTCATCCATGTGATCGTTAAATGTTTGCTATTGCCTATCCACCGAAAATCCTTCATAATATAATTTGCCAGTCTATTCTAGCCAATTCACGTCTCATACCATCGAAGTTACCTTTCCTTAAGTTCAGAACACTCGTCTCTGAATTAACTGTGTCATTCTCCATCTTAGTAAAGAATTCTACCATATTATGGTCACTTTTCCCCAAGGAACCTCGCACAACAAGATCGATAATTAGTCCTTTCTGATTACACATCACCCAGTCAAGGATGGCCAGCCCTCTAGTTGGTTCCTCGACATATTGGTCCAGAAAACCGTCCCTAATACAGTCCAGGAAATCCTCCTCCACCGTATTGCTACCAGTTTGGTTAGCCCAATGAAAATGTAGATTAAAGTCACCCGTGATAACTGCTGTACCTTTATTGCACGCATCCCTAATTTCTTGTTTGATGCTGTCCCCAACCTCACTACTACTGTTTGGTGGTCTATACACAACTCCCACTCGTGTGGCAGTTAAACTAATATGGCAGGGGGACGGGAACCAATGCAGGGAGACAGAGGGAAACAAAAAGGAGGCAAAAGCAAAAGACAGAAAGGAGATGAGGAAAAGTGGAGGGCAGAGAAACCCAAGGCAAAGAACAAAAAGGGCCACTGTACAGCAAAATTCTAAAAGGACAAAGGGTGTTAAAAAAACAAGCCTGAAGACTTTGTGTCTTAATGCAAGGAGTATCCGCAATAAGGTGGATGAATTAACTGTGCAAATAGATGTTAACAAATATGATGTGATTGGGATTACGGAGACGTGGCTCCAGGATGATCAGGGCTGGGAACTCAACATCCAGGGGTATTCAACATTCAGGAAGGATAGAATAAAAGGAAAAGGAGGTGGGGTAGCATTGCTGGTTAAAGAGGAGATTAATGCAATAGTTAGGAAAGACATTAGCTTGGATGATGTAGAATCTATATGGGTAGAGCTGCAGAACACCAAAGGGCAAAAAACATTAGTGGGAGTTGTGTACAGACCTCCAAACAGTAGTAGTGATGTTGGGGAGGGCATCAAACAGGAAATTAGGGGTGCATGCAATAAAGGTGCAGCAGTTATAATGGGTGACTTTAATATGCACATAGATTGGGCTAGCCAAACTGGAAGCAATACGGTGGAGGAGGATTTCCTGGAGTGCATAAGGGATGGTTTTCGAGACCAATATGTCGAGGAAGCAACTAGAGGGGAGGCCATCTTAGACTGGGTGTTGTGTAATGAGAGAGGATTAATTAGTAATCTCGTTGTGCGAGGCCCCTTGGGGAAGAGTGACCATAATATGGTGGAATTCTGCATTAGGATGGAGAATGAAACAGTTAATTCAGAGACCATGATCCAGAACTTAAAGAAGGGTAACTTTGAAGGTATGAGGCGTGAATTGGCTAGGATAGATTGGCGAATGATATTTAAGGGGTTGACTGTGGATGGGCAATGCCAGACATTTAGAGACCGCATGGATGAACCACAACAATTATACATTCCTGTCTGGCGTAAAAATAAAAAAGGGAAAGTGGCTCAACCGTGGCTATCAAGGGAAATCAGGGATAGTATTAAAGCCAAGAAAGTGGCATACAAATTGGCCAGAAATAGCAGCGAACCCGGGGACTGGGAGAAATTTAGAACTCAGCAGAGGAGGACAAAGGGTTTGATTAGGGCAGGGAAAATGGAGTACGAGAAGAAGCTTGCAGGGAACATTAAGGCGGATTGCAAAAGTTTCTATAGATATGTAAAGAGAAAAAGGTTAGTAAAGACAAACGTTGGTCCCCTGCAGTCAGAATCAGGGGAAGTCAAAACGGGGAACAAAGAAATGGCAGACCAATTGAACAAGTACTTTGGTTCGGTATTCACGAAGGAGGACACAAACAACCTTCCGGATATAAGAGGGGTCAGAGGGTCTAGTCAGGAGGAGGAACTGAGGGAAATCTTTATTAGTCGGGAAATTGTGTTGGGGAAATTGATGGGATTGAAGGCTGATAAATCTCCAGGCCCTGATGGACTGCATCCCAGAGTACTTAAGGAGGTGGCCTTGGATATAGCGGATGCATTGACAGTCATTTTCCAACATTCCATTGACTCTGGATCAGTTCCTATGGAGTGGAGGGTAGCCAATGTAACCCCACTTTTTAAAAAAGGAGGGAGAGAGAAAACAGGGAATTATAGACCGGTCAGCCTGACATCAGTAGTGGGTAAAATGATGGAATCAATTATTAAGGATGTCATAGCAGCGCATTTGGAAAGAGGTGACATGATAGGTCCAAGTCAGCATGGATTTGTGAAAGGGAAATCCTGCTTGACAAATCTTCTGGAATTTTTTGAGGATGTTTCCAGTGGAGTGGACAAGGGAGAACCAGTTGATGTGGTATATTTGGACTTTCAGAAGGCTTTCGACAAGGTCCCACACAAGAGATTAATGTGCAAAGTTAAAGCACATGGGATTGGGGGTAGTGTGCTGATGTGGATTGAGAACTGGTTGTCAGACAGGAAGCAAAGAGTAGGAGTAAATGGGTACTTTTCAGAATGGCAGGCAGTGACTAGTGGGGTACCGCAAGGTTCTGTGCTGGGGCCCCAGCTGTTTACATTGTACATTAATGATTTAGACGAGGGGATTAAATGTAGTATCTCCAAATTTGCGGATGACACTAAGTTGGGTGGCAGTGTGAGCTATGAGGCTGCAGAGTGACTTGGATAGGTTAGGTGAGTGGGCAAATGCATGGCAGATGAAGTATAATGTGGATAAATGTGAGGTTATCCACTTTGGTGGTAAAAACAGAGAGACAGACGATTATCTGAATGGTGACAGATTAGGAAAAGGGGAGGTGCAACGAGACCTGGGTGTCATGGTACATCAGTCATTGAAGGTTGGCATGCAGGTACAGCAGGCGGTTAAGAAAGCAAATGGCATGTTGGCCTTCATAGCGAGGGGATTTGAGTACAGGGGCAGGGAGGTGTTGCTACAGTTGTACAGGGCCTTGGTGAGGCCATACCTGGAGTATTGTGTACAGTTTTGGTCTCCTAACTTAAGGAAGGACATTCTTGCTATTGAGGGAGTGCAGCGAAGATTCACCAGACTGATTCCCGGGATGGTGGGACTGACCTATCAAGAAAGACTGGATCAACTGGGCTTGTATTCACTGGAGTTCAGAAGAATGAGAGGGGACCTCATCGAAATGTTTAAAATTCTGATGGGTTTAGACAGATTAGATGCAGGAAGAATGTTCCCAATGTTGGGGAAGTCCAGAACCAGGGGTCACAGTCTAAGGATAAGGGGTAAGCCATTTAGGACCGAGATGAGGAGAAACTTCTTCACCCAGAGAGTGGTGTACCTGTGGAATTCTCTACCACAGAAAGTGGTTGAGGCCAATTCACTAAATATATTCAAAAAGGAGTTCGATGAAGTCCTTACTACTAGGGGGATCAAGGGGTATGGCAAGAAAGCAGGAAGCGGGTACTGAGGTTTCATGCTCAGCCATGAACTCATTGAATGGCGGTGCAGGCTAGAAGGGCTGAATGGCCTACTCCTGCACCTATTTTCTATGTTTCTATGTTTCTATGTTTTCTGCCCTTTGGTATTCTGCAGCTCCACCCATACAGGTTCCACATCATCCAAGCTAATGTCCTTCCTTACTCTTGCGTTAATTTCCTCTTTAACCAGCAATGCTACCCCACCTCCTTTTCCTTTCTGTTTATCCTTCCTGAATGTTGAACACCCCTGGATGTTGAGTTCCCAGCCTTGGTCACCCTGGAGCCATGTCTCCGTGATGCCAATTATATCATATTCATTAATTGCTGCCTGTGCAGTTAATTCATCCATCTTATTACGAATACTCCTCACATTGAGGCACAGAGCCTTCAGGCTTGTCTTTTTAACATATTTTGCCCTTTTAGAATTTTGCTGCAATGTGGCCCTTTTTGATTTTTGCCTTGGGTTTCTCTGCCCTCCACTTATACTTTTCTTCTTTATATCTTTTGCTTCTGCCCACATTCTACTTCACTCTGTCTTGCTGCATAGGTATCCCATCCCTCTGCCATATTAGTTTAACCCCTCCCCAAAGGCACTGGCAAACACACCTCCTGGGACATTGGTTCCGGTCCTGCCCAGGTGCAGACCGTCCGGTTTGTACTGGTCCCACCTCCCCCAGAATCGGTTCCAGTGTCCCAGGAATTTGAACTCCTCCCTTCTGCACCACTCCTCAAGCCATGTATTGTAAGGGGGTGGGGGACGGGGTCGTAGGGGTATGTGTCTCTTCGGAGGTGGTCAGGTTCCCTTCTGACCAACTTGAGCGGTTTCGAATCGCTCCCCCTCCCTTGGGTTCTGCACTCTGGATTTATTTGGGGGGGGTGACAAAAGTGCAGAGGATGCTGGTTTGATGCAAAGAACTTTGGTTTTATTACAGTCAAAGTAATATAGGGTTATTACTCTTGTAAGAAAATACATGGCCAAACTTACAATCACTCTAATAAAGAACAATACAAGGAAAGGTACAAGGTCAAACTTATAATCACTCTAATAAAGTACCATACACTACACATTCAAAGGGGGTTGCAGTAAAATTATACCTCCCACCTTCCAATACCTAACTCTAGCTAGATTAGACTCCAGGGATTTATGCTTACCAATCCTATTGATAGTTAATGGTAGATGGTGATGTTCTTCCTTCCTTCAGGACTTCAAGACTTCGAGGCTGGAGAAGTTAGTTTTACAACTGTTGGTTTCTCTCCTTGTCTCTCTCACCTTGTCTAACCTCCGTTGAAAACAGTGGCCAGTTATACGATTTCAGTGTTCTAATCTTGCCACCAAATCTCTTCACAATCTTTTGTATAATTTTGGCGGGCTTGGTTCTTCTTTGTAATATTTTGTCGGGCTCGTTAAAGTTGATATGTCTTGGCTGGGTTGATCTTTGAAAAACTGTTTCCTGTTGGAAAAATTAGTTTGGTAATTGCAATGTCCTTTTGTGCTTAGTCTTTCGCATACAGGCTGGATTGGGCCTCTTTGTGATGTATATGCTGAAAATGGTTTGTCCAGACCCATGTTGATGGGGAGCCACCTCTGGGTGATTTGTGATGGTAATGTCTCTTGTGGAGGAAGATTTCGAAATACTCATTCTTCCAGACAGGTTACCTCATTCCTCAGAACCAGACAGTTCCAATAATCAAGTGGGTTTCCTTTGTTTCATAGGTCCACCCACAGGCTTGAATTTGTCTTGTAAAAGTTCATAATTCTATTAAAGTTCGTAGTTTCTTCCATAAGCACTTTAGAGTTCCAAACTTTTCGGTAGATAGTCCCAAATTAAATTTCCTTTCGAATGAGCCCAAACACAGCGGGGGTGGGGTTCTGGTGAATTTTGCTCTCTGCAGTCCATCCTGTTGACACTCTACACTCCTTGAGTGTCAGTCAAGGTAAGCAAAATTCCTGCACCCGAGAGTCAACCTTCCCTGCATTTATACTAGCTAAACATTACCCTGCATCCCCCGTTGAAATGCAATGCAATATACAGGCGAATACAGTCATTACAATTCGGTTATAGCATAGAGCGGGCATGATGTCCCTCTTTTACTCGGTTTTCACAGTAAAATGACGGTATATAGTCATACACAACTTTAAGTAAAGTCAAATGAAAGCACATAGTCAAAACACATTCTCAAATCGCATAAAAGGTCCATAGTCAAACACGTTTTAAGTTCAGTAAAATAAAGGTACATAGTCAAAACATTTAAGTAACACTCGTACAACACTTGCAATGTTGCGGTTTACAGCAGGTAAAATCAAACACAAATTAAACATGGCAGTATGGTGTCACCCCTTCCTGCGCGATTCCCAAGTTCGGCCAAGGAGCGTATAGCACCCTTTGGTGCCTGACCTGACGGCCTCTGCATTTCACTCGGCAAGTGAGACACCATAAGTAAATTATAATCGCGAGTTGACAAATAACTAAAGTGTGGGAAGCGATTCGGATCCAGACTGGGACTTCTATATTTCTGAAAAGGTCCCACCAAGGCGGAATGGTGATCTCAAGAATCTTTTTCCCTATCTCAATGGTTTTCTGTTCTAGAGTATAGAAGTTTTTTTGTGAGATAATTACCGCTTTTAGCAGAGCGGTAAGATGTTCGGGTAGAGGTGGAATTGCATAGCCAAAATGTACAACATAATCCTACAGGTTTGTAATGTTTTCCTTCATAGTGAGGTGGACAGTGGAGGGTTCAAGAATGGGGACAATCCGTTCCTGGGCCACTTGAACTGATGCCTCAGGTTTTAAGCAAAAACTGCTGTCACTTATTGGACACCAGAAGTGTCCATGCTGGTAGTGGGGTGCACTGGTGGTGACACAATATGTCCCAGCCCCTATGTATGTTACCTGTGGAGGGACATGGTCCTGTGCCATTACTTCCATGGTGCAGTTAATAGGCTGTGCACCAGCAGCTTTAAACCCACACTGTGACTTTGAATGAGCACTCAAGTGCTGGGGACACAGTATTACGTGTGCACCCCGGCTCCGGCACCCGGAGAGGTCAGTACCCGTTACAGCGTGCTCCCACTTTATGACATAGGGTGGGACCGCTGCGAAACGAATGTGTGCACCTCCCTGAATAACTCCAATGTTCTCCATCTGGTATACCGGTGCAGGTCGGGTTGTCCCACCCATGACCGGCATCCTTAGTACGATTTCCATAATAGTGTGGTTAGATTTCCCACAGTCTACTGGGACAGGGTAGGCTTCAGAGGCTAGGCGGAGCTGGCACGGGCTTAGTGAATTGCTGTACGGGTAGAGGGCTGCGAGGTGCTTGTTCCTGATCCAAGAGGGGACTACACCTTGTTTTAAATCCTCCAGATTGTTGCGGCCCTCGCCGAACAACCATGCCCCATATAGTACGCACACCTCGTTCTGTGCAGCCTGGTCAGAATGTTTCTATCCTCCCGTATAAGTGCATTCACTGTCTGTGCATGTTTTTCCAGCTCAGCCACTATTTCTTTTAAATGGACAGTCATAGCCTGGTCCTCGTGTAGTTCAGATCCTACTATGGTATTCTCCTGTTTCAGGATTTTTCTCAATTGGGTCTTTAAACTGTTTATCTGTGTTTGCAGCTCTATGTCATCTAGGCTATTTATTACAGAGGATGCTGTATTGTAGGTAGTGAAAACGTCGTTTATGATTCCCCTTCTAGGTCTCCCTGAGCCCATGGTGTCCCTAGCATTTCGGGTGTATAGGTCTGCTTTGTCGACATTTCCAAAGTCTAACTCATAAAATTTCTTGAACATGTCTCCAAGTAGGGCCTGGTGTAGCAGCTCTGTTTCCTTCGGACACCATGCAGGCGGGTGTACCTCGGTAAGGTTGAATATTACTGAAGCTACTGCATAATGTACCCCCTGGTATAACACCTTTTCGGTCGGTACCCATATTAATCCGTTCCCAGGTCCTTTTGTGGTGGTAGGGCACCTTTCTATTACTGTGCGTATTGGCGGGGTTGTTGGTAGGGGTTTCTCTTGTTCTCTTAGTGTTCTCTTAGTTCGGTGGCGTTAATTGCGAGTGGGGAATGTGGGACCACGCACCCGTGTAGGCTAGAATCTCACCCCATCCTTTCCCCTTCATCTTGCCATTGCCTGGCGAAGGCGATCGATATGCCTGCGGGACAAATACTCTCTGATCCCCACATGCAAACATAAATTCCTTGTTCGGATTCCCACCATTTGTCCCAACACACTTTTACTCCTCCCAGTGTCCCCGTGATGGTGCGGTACCTATCATTACCGAGTCTTTCCCAGTCCGATTCTTGGTCCCATGCGTCCTTGCTGAGTTTTCTGAGCCACCACCATCTTCCCAGGGGAATGTTCCCTTTGCAAGTCAAACACACACGCTTTCCCTCTGTAGCACTGACTGGCAGCGATGATCTGCATCTGGGGACATGGAAGGGAGGCCTCCCCGTAGGTAAAACCTTCCTGGCTGGAGTAGCGGGTAGAATTAGATCCCAGCCACCCTGGCTATCTTCCCTCGTGGGCGTAAACGGCGAGTTCTTCCACGTCTCGAGGGCCACCCCCGGCGGTTACGATCGGTGCTCTCCCTCCTGAACACCCATAAATGAGGGATTCTTCCACGTCTCCTCGGTCGCTGCTGCTCATCCCGATCAGGGCGAGCAGGAACAGGATCCTTTCTATACTGTTCTTTTTCCTATAGGGGCACATGAAACAGATTGTCTAGCCCTGAGAAAGCTCTCAGGCTTGACAAAGGTGACTGAGTTCCAAAATAGGGCTCATATTCTTTAATTGACTGGCTGTCTTTTTCAGTTCCTTGCGGACTGATTGCTTTTAACTTTATCTCACAGTCATTCTGTTTGTTATCTTACCGGTGCTTCCTTAATAGCCATACTGGTAGATTCTTCTTACTCCTGGGTGTTCATATTGCTAAACATCCTTATGTACATCTGCCACCTGTCTCCAGGTGGCCAGGTTAATTCCTGCCTTCTCTTTTTCTTCTTCTCCCGCTGGGTGTCCAGTGAGGTGTGTGATAGACGGTGCAGACCGATCTAAGTACCCTGACCGGATGTGGGTTTGAGTCCCACACTATCAGGGGAATGTCCCCTCCGGTGCTGCAGCACACCGCTCCTTTGGGGTGGCTGCCTGGTCGAGGGCTACGGGCTGGGGACTCCCACTTGGTGGCTGGTCCACCGCTATCTCTTCTGGGGGTCCCTTGTTGCCCGAGGCTACCGGCTAGGTGTCCCTGCTCGCGGGCTGCTCTCTTTCCTTAGGTGCCCTTTTGCAGCTAGTCCCTCTCCCAGGGCTGAACCATTCAAATCGGAGCGCTGGTGACCACGGTGTCTTTGGCCGTGGTGTGCGGGGAGTCCTTCTTAGGGCTCCGGCTGCTGGAAGTGCGTCTGAGTCCCAAATGATTGGGGGGGGCGGCTCCTCCAGTAACACAGTCCACCGCCCCTCTAAGTGCAGTCTGTGGGTCTGCCACATTCCCTGTAGGATTTCCACAGTCGGGGGCTGTTGGCTGGGGGTCCCTGTCTTCAGCACAGTTTACAGGTTTTGGCTGTCCCTTATGTTTAGCTACTGCCCTTGGGTTGAAAAGTTTTATGTGGAACCACTTTGTTTGGTGGCGCAATTTTATGGCGTAGACCATGGGGCTTCCCTTGTCGACAATGTGGTACGGTCCCATGTACAGTGCCTGAAAGACCCCGACTCTAGTGTAGTTTCTCACCATAACCTGGTCCCCTATCTCCCACTCATGGTGTTTGCGGGGCTCCAGCAGCAGTCGGTTGCTCCGATGCTGTTTTCCCATGTTGTTAGCAGCCTGTCAGTGAATCTGTTTAAGATGTTCAAACAAATTCCTGACTAAGCTGTCCCGGTTCGCTTCCCTAAGCTGACCTTCCGTGAGTCCCGGGGCTAACACATGGGTGGGGGTTCGCATGGCTCTGCCGGTCATGAGCTCATACGGGGAGTACCCCTTGCTCCTTGACTGGCTGGCCCGGAACCCCATGAGGATGAGTGGTAGGACCTCTACCCTCCCTTTGAGTGAGTCACCTGTCTCTTTGCGCAGCCTTTCTTTGATGGTGCGGTTTAAACGCTCCACAGGCCCGGATGACTACGGGTTGTGGGCGACATGCCATTTCCCTTTGATGCCGAGTACCTTAAGGGTCTCCTGCAACACCTGCCCGGTGAAGTGACTCCCTTGGTCGGACTCCACGTATTGTGGCAGTCCCCATTGAGAGAACACTTCTCTGACCAGGATCCTGGCTGTTCCCAGGGCAGTGGCTGTTCGGCATGGGAAGGCTTACAGCCATTTGGTGAATACATCCACCAATACTAGGCAATACTTGTAACCTCCCTGGGCAGTGGGTAGGGGCCCGATGTAATTGATTTGGATCGACTGCCAGGGTCCCTCTACCCTCCTGATATGTCCCATCGACACCTTTCTTTTCTGGGGGTCAGGGTTTTTGGCCGCGCACCAGACAGCTAGCACAGAACTCGCGGACATCTTCCCTGAGTCCTGGCCACCACCCTGCCTGTCCACTCGTTGCCAAGTGGTCTCAGGTCCGGGGTGCCTGCTCCTGGACCCTCGTGGGCCAGCTGGAGGAATTCTCTCCGGTGTTGTTGCGGTACTATCCATTGCTCCCCCCTGAACAGCATGCCTTTTTTAATGGCAATTGCTGTGGTGCCGTATGGGCCGTCTATCCTTTCCCCTTTAGCTAGCATGTTCAGGACAGTTTTGAGGACGGGGTCTTGGATCTGGACCGTTTTTAGGTCCGGGGGCAAAGCTATCCCTGCCTTCCCTGCCGTCCTTATCCTGCTCCTGACTGCTGCGATGGGTCCTGGGTTGTATGGATCCCAGAGCTTGTCCGTCCGGGCCCCCTGCTTGGCTAACATGTCAGCCTGCCGGTTTCACTCACTACGGGGTTCTGTGATGGAATGTGCCTTCACCTTATGTATGTAGATATTCCCTTTCTCCCCTATGGCTTTCATGATCTTTTCCAGTAGGGGCTTAATTGCCAGGGGTCTCCCGTCTGCGGATGTGTATCCACGGCGGGACCAAATAGCCAGGTACTCCATACACGAATTGCATGTGAACATACTGTCCGAGCAAATCGGGTACGGGGTAGGAAATTCTTCGGGGTGTGTGACTATGTACACCACCGCAGACAGTTCAGCGTGTTGGGCGCTCATAGTACTGGGGAGTTTAATCGCCAGGGCAATGCCTGCCTCGGGGGTCATAAACTCCGCAGCCTGTGAGTCGTTCTACAGATACCGTGCTTGAATCGTCCACATAGATTTCTCGGCCTGTGGGGTGTAACCCAGCCCGAAAGCCCATGTTAATTTCCCATACCCCTTCTATGGAACACCGGTGGGCTGTCCCTGGATAAATCATGTTGGCTGCGAGTCTTGGCTCGCAGAGACCCTTTACCCAATGCGGGCACTGCTCACTGTCCCGTCCTTAATTCTCCCATCCAGGAGTATTTGGGTGGGCGTATGGTGGGTAAGGAGTGTGATAGGGAAACCCCCGGTGAAGATCAGTGATCTTTTCACAGCCCAGTGAGTGGCTAGGAGGTGCCGCTCACAGTTGGAGTATCCCTTCTCCACATCCGTGAGTATCCTGGAGGAGTAGATCACTCGTCTCAGCCGGCCGTGCCGCTCTTGGAGCAATACTGCACTCAGGCTGTCCCCACTGACTGCTACCTCCAGGAAAAACTCTTTACCCCCATCTATGACCTCTAGAGCTGGGGCAGCCTGCAGGTCTTTCTTGAGTTGGATAAATGCTGCCTCGCAACCTTTGTCCCATTCCCACTCCACTCCCTTGTGTAGGAGTCAGAGCAGATGGGGCTGCTGTGGCTGCATAATCCTCAATGAAGTCTCTGCAGTACCCGGTTAGCCCTAGAAAAGATCTTACTCCTGTCACTGTGTTGGGGGCGGGTAACTTCTGCACTGCTTCCCTTCTAGCTTTGTCGATGGCTCTCTCCCCAGCGCGCACAGTCAGTCCCAGGAATTTTACTTCCTTCAGGCCGATCTGTGCCTTCTTGTTGACTTTAAATCCCTCTTCTTTCAGCAGCTCCAGCAGCTCAGCCAGCAGTGGGCCATGCCCCTCCCCCTCATCGGTGAACAGGAGCAGGTCGTCCACATACTGTACTAATTGCTGGGATCTGCTGAAACTCTTTAAACAGTTGGCCATACACACTGATGGAAAATACTAGGGCTGTTGTGGAAGCTCTGAGGGAGACAGTTCCAAGTGTATTGCTGTCCCTTAAAGGTAAAAGCAAACTTGCACTGATCTTCCCTTCTTAAAGTTATGGACCAGAACCCATTGGAAATACCCAGCACCGTGAAGGTGGTCGCAGTGGCTGGGATACTTCCAGTGAGGTCGGCGACAGCAGCAACGGTGGGTGCACAGGTGGGGATGTTACGGTTGAGTACTCGATAGTCCACCGTGGCCCTCCAGGAGTTGTCCGGTTTCTTAACTGGCACGATGGAGAATTCACATGGGTAGCTATTGGTCTCAATACCCACTGTTTAACCAGCGAACCCAAGGCTGTTTCCATGTCTGCCTCCGCCTCCCTGGGGAAGTTGTACTGTTTCTTTGGTTGGGTCATGGGGTCCCCATCTATACTAACCGCGACCCCGTTTATTCTCCCACAGTCATGTGTGTGAGTGGCATAAGCTTCAAGGTTTTTCCGCACATACTCTTGATATTCTACAGGGGTGTTACTTTGGTTTCATGGTGCACACTGTCCCTTTTTCCTGTTTCCCCGGGATAACCATCACCTCACTCTCCTGTCCCATATAGACTGACCCCCAAAGACAGTGGTTTCTTAAATCCACTAGGATCCCGTGGCCTAGGATGAAGTAAGCCCCCTGGATCCCTCTCCCTTCCTGCTCCCATTTCATCAGGACACAAGTCCACTTAGTGTGAAGTGTACCTAAATGAGCGGAATGAACCAGTCTGTTCAGTGCCTGTGAAACCCACCAAACTGTAGGGACCCAATTAGACATAGGTGAGGCGGCGGGGTTAGCTGCATAGACAAGGGTGCTTGAGGCACCGGTGTCCAGCAGGTAAGTCCCTTTCACCTTTTCCACTTCCATCTGTATGGCCGGTCTCCCCCACGCATCATACTCGAGGGCACACAGGTGGACAGGCTGTGCCTGTCCTAGTCATGGTTTTGGTTGGGAGGGGGCAGATGGGATTTCCGTACCGGTGGTGGTGGCTACCTTTCCAGGGCCATCTAACATGGCTCGGAGCGCAGTTAAAAAGGTCTCAAACGAGTGGGGAGGGGCTGGCTTATCTGTCTCTTTTGGGCAGGGGCTGGAGAATTCTTTCCTGCGCTATTCCAAGGATTTTTACAATCCCTTCTCCAGTGCCCACTCTTTCCACACGCAAAGCAGGTACGTTTTGTATCGGATGAGTTGCCCCCCTCGTGGCGCCATTCCCTCTTGTCTTGGTTAGGTCGGATTTTGTCATGTATTCAACCAGCATTGTAACCCATGTATAAACTGACCTAAGTTATACACCGTGAGAATACTGAGTTGTACACCGTGGGAGACACTCCTAACCTGGACCTTCAGGTATAAAAGGGGAAGCTCCACCCACCTTCATCACTTGAGTGCTAAGGAATAAAGGACAGGTCACAGACTGACCTTCTCTCAAGCATGGGCCTCGTGTGCATTTATACTGTGTAGTAAGGACGTATCAATGGCGACAAGAAACTGGAATTTAAACCACGCGAGCATGGCCACTAGCAGAACAGATGAGAGGTACTGTGTTAAGGAATAGTTGGGACAGAGATTCAACATTGTTAAAGCAGCACACAGTTCTCCAGGCAGACAAGGGCAGTCAGGCATGCCCCAACATGTAGTCGAACCCAGAGGGGGAGTTCGACAGAGACAATGGCAAGCTGAACAGCGATTTACGCCATTGCAAGGGACAATGCGGCCAGTAATGGGGCCATCAACACCTGTTAATGGTGCACTCAAGGACAATAACAGGGGCAGTTAGGGACGATCGACTGGCAAGGTACCTTTTGTTTCAAACCGCAACTCATGCTGGAGGCGTGGAGGCATACATTCAGCCGGAGTTTGCAGAGATGAGCAAAATACCTGCAGAAATTTCAGAAATGGACACTGAGGGAAATCGCTGGAAGCTGAAGTTCAGCGAGTTCATGTGGAGCACGTATACAGTTCATACACCAGGACGCCACCGATAATGATGAAAGTGCTCCTCAATGGCATCCCAGTATCAATGTAGTTAGACACGGGTGCCAGCCAGTCCCTGATGGGTATCAAACAGTTCGAAAAGTTGTGGGCATCCAAGGCCAGGAGGCCAAAATTATCGCCGATTGACGCACAGCTACGGACTCACAGAAAACAGATCATTCCGGTGCTAGGCAGCGCCACGGTAATCGTGACCCACAAAGATTCGGAGAACAGGTTGCCACTCTGGATTGTCCCAGGGGATGGTCCCGCTCTACTGGGGAAGAGTTGGCTTGCTGTCATGAACTGGAAATGGGGCGATGTCAATGCAATTTCCTCTGTGGAGCGAGTATCATGCTCACAGGTCCTGGACAAATTTGACTCATTATTTCAACCCGGCATTGGCACTTTCATGGGGGCCAAGGTAATGATTCACATAAACCCGGACGCCAGACCAGTGCACCACAAGGCCAGAGCGGTGCCGTATGTGATGCGGGAAAAGATAGAAGGCGAATTGGACCGCCTGTTGAGGGAAGGCATCATCTCGCCAGTCGTATTCAGTGACTGGGCGAGCCCGATTGTGCCGGTGCTCAAGGCAGATGGGTCGGTCAGGATATGTGGCGATTACAAGGCCACCATCAATCGGGTGTCACTCCAAGACCAGTACCCGCTACCGAGAGCGGAGGACCTCTTTGCGACGCTATCCGGTGGCAAACTTTTTTCAAAATTGGACCTGACCTCAGCTTACATGACCCAGGAGCTGGTGAGTGAGTCGAAGAAGCTGACCACCATCACGACACACAAGGGGTTGTTTGAGTACAACAGATGTCCGTTCGGGATTCGCTCGGCCGCCGTGATCTTCCAACGAAACATGGAAAGCCTCCTCAAGTCGATTCCAGGGACGGTGGTTTTTCAGGACGACATCCTCAATATGGGTTACGATACTGAAGAACACCTCCACAACCTGGAGGAGGTGCTACGCAGACTGGACCGGGTAGGTCTGCGACTGAAAAAGGCGAAGTGCGTCTTCCTAGCTCCAGAGGTAGAATTCCTGGGGATGAGGGTAGCAGCAGACGGGATCAGCCCTACTGCATCCAAGACGGAAGCAATCCAGAGAGCACCCAGACCCCGTAATACGACGGAGCTGCGTTCGTTCCTGGGGCTCCTGAACTATTTTGGAAACTTTCTTCCCAAATTGAGCACACTGCTAGAGCCGCTACACGTGCTCCTATGCAAAGGTTGTGATTGGGTCTGGGGGGACAGCCAGGAAAGGGCTTTCAATAGAGCACGCAATTTGTTATGTTCCAACAATCTGTTAACGCTATATGACCCATGTAAGAAACTTGTGTTAACGTGCGATGCGTCGTCCTATGGTGTTGGGTGTGTGTTGCAGCATGTCATAGCCAAGGGTCAGTTACAACCGGTAGCTTATGCCTCCAGGAGTCTGTCCCAGGCAGAAAGGGGCTACGGGATGGTGCTCGCATGTGTATATGCGGTAAAGAAAATGCACCAGTACCTGTTTGGCAGGAAATTTGAGCTGGAGACAGATCACAAACCCCTAACGTCCCTTTTGGCCGACAACAAGGCCATAAATGCAAACGCATCGGCCCGCATACAGAGGTGGGCACTCACGTTAGCTGCCTATGACTACACAATTCGGCACAGACCGGGCACCGAAAACTGCGCCGATGCACTCAGCAGGCTCCCACTAGCCACCACTGAGGGGGCTACCTAGCATGGTGCTGAGATGGTCATGGCTGTTGAAGCTTTTGGAAGCGAAGGCTCACCCGTGACAGCCCATCAGATTAAAGTCTGGACAAATAGAGACCCGCTATTGTCTCTAGTCAAGAAATGTGTCCTGAATGGGGACTGAGCAGCCACGTACAGGGCATGCCCTGAGAAATTTAAACCATTTCACAGGCGCAAGGATGAACTCTCGATTCAGGCCGATTGCCTACTGTGGGGAAACCGCGTAGTCATGCCCCAAATGGGCAGAGAGGTGTTCATCAGAGAACTCCACAATGGGCACCCGGGCATTGTCACGATGAAGGCAATTGCCAGGTCACATGTTTGGTGGCCAGGGATAGACGCAGATCTGGAACTTTGTGTTCGCAGGTGCAGCACGTGTGCCCAGCTGGACCATGCGCCCAGGGAAGCCCCCCTTAGCCCCTGGCCATGGCCCGCCAAGCCTTGGTCACGCATCCATGTGGACTACGCAGGTCCTTTCATGGGGAAAATGTTTTTGGTTGTAGTAGACGCCTACTCCAAATGGATCGAGTGTGACATTTTAAATTCAAGCACATCCTCTGCCACGGTAGAAAGTCTATGGGCAATGTTCGCCGCCCACGGTCTACCGGACATCTTGGTCAGCGACAATGGCCCGTGCTTCACAAGCACTGAATTCCTCATGGCAGGCAATGGAATTAACCATGTTAGAACGGCACCGTTCAAGCCGGCTTCAAACGGCCAGGCAGAACGAGCAGTGCAGATAATCAAACAGGGGATGTTGAGATTTCAAGGGGGTTCCCTACAAACCCGCTTATCACGCCTCCTGTTGGCCTATAGATCCCGACCACACTCGCTCACAGGGGTTCCACCCGCAGAGCTACTAATGAAAAGGACGCTCAAAACCCAATTATCCCTTATACACCCCACCATGAAAGAAATTTTTGAGAGCAGGCGCCAGTCACAATATCACTACCATGACAGGAATGCGAGGGCGCGATGTATTGATGTAAATGATCCTGTTTTTGTCTTCAACTACGCTGCAGGGCCCAAATGGCTCGAAGGCACTGTGGTTGCCAAAGAGGGAAATAGGATTCTGGTAGTTAAACTTACCAATGGACAAATCTGCCGCAAACATGTGGATCAAACAAAAAGGAGGTTCAGCAATCCCATAGAAGAAGCAGAGGAAGAACACGATATAGAGTTCACTCCACCACAGGTGACCGAACACCGGAACCAAAGGGAGGAGAGCCCAGTAACTGTGGGCAGTCCGGACAGGCCTGAGGCACTGCAAACAGCAGACACTCAGGCCAGCGCCCAACAACCGGAGCCACAACTCAGGCGCTCTACAAGGGAGCGTAAACCACCAGAGAGACTCAACCTGTGAGATCCCAATAAGACTTTGGGGGGGCGAGGTGATGTCATGTATTCAACCAGCATTGTAACCCGTGTATAAACTGACCTAAGTTGAACACCGTGAGAACACTGACCACTAGGTGGGAGACACTCCTAACCTGGACCTTCAGGTATAAAAGGGGAAGCTCCACCCACCTTCCATCACTTGAGTGCTAAGGAATAAAGGACAGGTCACAGACTGACCTCTCAAGCATGGGCCTCGTGTGCATTTATACTGTGTAGTAAGGACATATGAGATTTCTTGAACCCTTCCCTTTTGTGGGTGCTCTTCTGTCCCTCTGCCGTTTCTGTAAGCTAGGGTCAGTTGCCTAAGAACTCCCTGTTCTGTGGCTTGGGGATCTCTGGGGTCGAACCAGGCCTCAGCCTTGGTTCTTATTCTGGGTAAACTGTTAACTACTAGGCTTTGGAGCCAGTGTGCTAATTCGTCCGGGTTTAAGTGATCCCTGTCTATGTTCCCACGACAAGCGCTTTTGTACACCGGCCACAGTCGGTCTGCGAAAGCCTGTGGGGTTTCTCCTGTGAGCTGCACCGTTTTCTCTACTCTAGAGAAGGGACTCCCGTCATTGCAGCCCATAGCTTCTAAAATGTCTTTCTGGACGGCAGCAAGTGTTTTCTGTCCTCTTTTGCTCTCAGTAGAGAGGGACTCGTACAGTAGAGATAGGAGAAGCACCTTTTCCACTTCTGCATCATCGCACCCATTATCATCGCCTGCCTGTTTCACTTCCACAAAGTGAATCGAGGGATCTCCCTTTGGAGTTAGCTTTCCTAGGTGGCTTAACATAACCCTAAGCTGGTGGGGAGTGTGGGGGACCAAAAACTGACTTTCCAGCGGCCCTGGACCCTCATTAAGGGTGGGCGGGCCAAACTTCTGTTGCCGGACCGGGCACATTGGCTCTGGTTCTGGCTCTCCCTGTTCTGGCTCCCCTTCCTCTCTTCCCTGCGGCCAAGCCGAGCTGAAACTCGGTGCTACAGGTGGTGGTGGTTTACTATCCCTGTCCGCCCCGCAACTGATTTGCCCCTCCTGCTTCCTCACTGCTGTAGTCACCGGTGCCACAGGTGGTGGCCAGGTAGTTTCTTCCTTCTCTTCCAGGTTTACCTGGGGCGTACCCGGGCTTATTAGGCATACTATGCATTTTGCCTTGGACAGAGCAAGGTTTAAACTGTTAATTTGTTGCTCGCAGGGACCGTGGTCTCCCGATTCAAACACATTAGTGCTAGCTACTTTATATGCTGCTTGCACATCTTTTAATCTTCCCTGGAGCGCTTTTACTTGTAGGGTGAGGCGAGTGCTTTCCTCCCTCAGTGACTTTTCATTACTTTTGGCCTCAGTAACCTGACATTGGAAATAGTCCTGACTGATTTTAAACCTTTCCATTATTTGGGTCCTTTTCTGATTTAGCTTACGGAGTTCTGATAATCTTTCTTCTGACATAACCATTTCGTGGTAGCTCTCTGCACTTTCCCGTAACTCTGCCTGCAGTGTTTAATTCATTCTGTCTAGCAGTTGGACCTGTCGCTGTAGACAGACCAACCAAATTGCTTTCTCTACTGCTTCTTTGTGATCTTTACTTGCTTCCACTGGGTTGCAGCGTCAGCCGGATGCTCAGCATGCAATAGACTAAGCACCCATATATAAAACGGAAAAAAGTGACTAAAGTAAATGTTGGTCCCTTAGAAGATGAGAAGGGGGATTTAATAATGGGAAATGTGGAAATGGCTGAGACCTTAAACAATTATTTTGCTTCGGTCTTCATAGTGGAAGACACAAAAACCATGCCAAAAATTGCTGGTCATGGGAATGTGGGAAGGGAGGACCTTGAGACAATCACTATCACGAGGGGGGGTAGTGCTGGACAGGCTAATGGGACTCAAGGTAGACAGGTCCTGATGAAATGCATCCCAGGGTATTAAAAGAGATGGCGGAAGTTATAGCAGATGCATTCGTTATATTCTACCAAAATTCTTTGGACTCTGGCGAGGTACCATCGGATTGGGAAGCAGCTAATGTAACGCCTCTGTTTAAAAAAGGGGGCAGTCAAAAAGCAGGTAACTATAGGCCGGTTAGTTTAACATCTGTAATGGGGAAAATGCTTGAAGCTATTATTAAGGAAGAAATAGCAGGACATCTAGACAGGAATAGTGCAATCAAGCAGATGCAACATGGATTCATGAAGGGGAAATCATGTTGAACTAATTTACTGGAATTCTTTGAGGATATAACGAGCATGGTGAATAGAGGTGTACCGATGGATGTGGTGTATTTGGATTTCCAAAAGGCATTCGATAAGGTGCCACACAAAAGGTTACTGCAGAAGATAAAGGTACGCGGAGTCAGAGGAAATGTATTAGCATGGATAGAGAATTGGCTAACTAACAGAAAGCAGAGAGTCGGGATCAATGGGTCCTTTTCAGGTTGGAAATCGGTGGTTAGTGGTGTGCCACAGGGATCGGTACTGGGACCACAACTGTTTACAATATACATAGATGACCTGGAAGAGGCGACAGAGTGTAGTGTAACAAAATTTGCAGATGACACAAAGATGAGTGGGAAAGCAGGCTGTGTAGAGGACACAGAGAGGCTGCAAAGAGATTTAGATAGGTTAAGCGAATGGGCTAAGGTTTGGCAGATGGAATACAATGTCGGAAAATGTGAGGTCATTCACCTTGGAAAAAAAAACAGTAAAAGGGAATATTATTTGAATGGGGAGAAATTACAACATGCTGAGGTGCAGAGGGACCTGGGGGTCCTTGTGCATGAATCCCAAAAAGTTAGTTTGCAGGTGCAGCAGGTAATCAGGAAGGCAAATGGAATGTTGGCCTTCATTGCGAGAGGGATGGAGTACAAAAGCAGGGAGCTCCTGCTGCAACTGTATAAGGTATTGGTGAGGCCGCACCTGGAGTACTGCGTGCAGTTTTGGTCACCTTACTTGAGGAAGGATATACTGGCTTTGGAGGGGGTACAGAGACGATTCACTAGGCTGATTCTGGAGATGAGGGGGTTACCTTATGATGATAGATTGAGTAGACTGGGTCTTTATTCGTTGGAGTTCAGAAGGATGAGGGGTGATCTTAGAGAAACATTTAAAATAATGAAAGGGATAGACAAGATAGAGGCAGAGAAGTTGTTCGCACTGGTCGGGGAGACTAGAACTCGGGGGCACAGCCTCAAAATATGGGGGAGCCAAGTTAAAACCGAATTGAGAAGGAATTTCTTCTCCCAGAGGTTTGTGAATCTGTGGAATTCTTTGCCCAAGGAAGCAGTTGAGGCTAGCTCATTGAATGTATTCAAATCACAGATAGATAGATTTTTAACCAATAAGGGAATTAAGGGTTATGGGGAGCGGGCGGGTAAGTGGAGCTGAGTCCACGGCCAGATCAGCCATGATCTTGTTGAATGGCGGAGCAGGCTTGAGGGGCTAGATGGCCTACTGCTGTTCCTAATTCTTATGTTCTTATTATGTTCCTTAGTTACATTCACTTTCTAATACACATAGGAGGAAATCCTCTCTTCCATTTTGGTTCTTTGCCCCAAACCAGCACTCTCTACATCAACCCCGTGTACCAGAGTCCTGCCGCGGTCGCCATTTTTTAAGGGGAGTGCATGTGTCTCTATGAGGGGGTCAGGTTCTCTTCTGACCAACTTGAGCGGTTTCGAATCGATCCCCTTCCCTTGGGTTCTGTACTCTGGATTTATTTGGTGGGTGTGACAAAAGTGCAGAGGATGCTGGTTTGATGCAAAGAACTTTGGTTTTATTACAGTCAAAGTAATACAGGCGTATTACTCTTGTAAGAAAATACACGGCCAAACTTACAATCACTCTAATAAAGAACAATACAAGGAAAGGTACAAGGTCAAACTTATAATCACTCTAATAAAGTACCATACACATTCAAAGGGGGTTGCAGTAAAATTATACCTCCCACCTCCCAATACCTAACTCTAGCTAGGTTAGACTCCAGGGCGGCAGGAATTTATGCTTACCAATCCTTTTGATAGTTAATGGTAGATGGTGATGTTCTTCCTTCAGGACTTCAAGACTTCGAGGCTGGAGAAGTTTGTTTTACAACTGTCACGTTGGTTTCTCTCCTTGTCTCTCTCACCTTGTCTAACCTCCGTTGAAAACAGTGGCCAGTTATACGATTTCAGTGTTCTAATCTTGCCACCAAATCTCTTCACAATCCTTTGTACAATTTTGGCAGGCTTGGTTCTTCTTTGTAATATTTTGTCGGGCTCGTTAAAGTTGATATGTCTTGGGTGGGTTGATCTTCGAAAAACTGTTTCCTGATTGAAAAATTAGTTTGGTAATTGCAATGTCCTTTTAGAAACATAGAAACATAGAAAATAGGTGCAGGAGTAGGCCATTCGGCTCTTTGAGCCTGCACCGCCATTCAATATGATCATGGCTGATCATTCCTTCAGTACCCCTTTCCTGCTTTCTCTCCATACCCCTTGATCCCTTAACCGTAAGAGCCATATCTAACTCCCTCTTGAATATATCCAGTGAACTGGCATCAACAACTCTCTGCGGCAGGGAATTGCACAGGTTAACAACTCTCTGAGTGAAGGAGTTTCTCCTCATCTCAGTCCTAAATGGCCTACCCCTTATCCTAAGACTCTGTCCCCGGTTCTGGACTTCCCCAACATCGGGAACATTCTTCTCGCATCTAACCTGTCCAGTCCCGTCAGAATCTTATGTTTCTATGAGATCCCCTCTCATCCTTTTAAACTCCAGTGAATAAAGGCCCAGTTTGATCCAGTCTCTCCTCATATGACAGCCCAGCCATCCCTGGAATCAGTCTGGTGAACCTTCGCTGCACTCCCTCAATAGCAAGAACGTCGTTCCTCAGACTAGGAGACCAAAACTGAACACAATATTCCAGGTGAGGCCTCACTAAGGCCCTGTACAACTGCAGTGAGACTTCCCTGCTTCTACATTCAAATCGCCTAGCTATGAAGGCCAACATACCATTTGCCTTCTTTACCGCCTGCTGTACCTGCGTGCCCACTTTCAGTGACTGATGAACCATGACACCCAGGTCTCGTTGCATCTCCCCTTTTCCTAGTTTGCCGCCATTCAGATAATATTCTGCCTTCGTGTTTTTGCCCCCAAAATGGATAACCTCACATTTATCCACATTATACTGCATCTGCCATGCATTTGCCCACTGACCTAACCTGTCCAAGTCACCCTGCAGCCTCTTAGCGTCCTCCTCACAGCTCACACCACCACCCAGTTTAGTGTCATCTGCAAGCTTGGAGATATTACACTCTATTCCTTCATCCAAATCGTTAATGTATATTATAAATAGCTGGGGTCCCAGCACTGAGCCCTGCAGCACTCACGAGTCACTGCCTGCCATTCTGAAAAGGACCCGTTTATCCCGACTCTCTGCTTCCTGTCTCCAACCAGTTCTCTATCCACGTCTGTATATTACCCCCAATATCATCTGATTTTGCACAATCTCTTGTGCGGGACCTTGTCAAAAGCCTTCTGAAAGTCCAAATACACCACATCCACTGGTTCTCCCTTGTCCACTCTGCTAGTTACATCCTCAAAAAATTCCAGCAGATTCGTCAAGCATGATTTCCCTTTCATAAATCCATGCTGACTTGGTCCGATACTGTCACCGCTTTCCAAATGCGCTGCTATTTCATCCTTCATGATCGATTCCAACATTTTCCCCACTACTGATGTCAAGCTAACCGGTCTATAATTACCCGTTTTCTCTCTCCCTCCTTTTTTAAACAGTGGTGTTACATTAGCTAACCTCCAGTCCATGGTTATATATAAGGTAATGAGGGGGCTCGACAAGGTGGATGCAGAGAGGATATTTCCACTCATAGGGGAAACTAAAACTAGGGGACATAGTTTTAGAATAAGGGGCTGCCTATTTAAAACTGAGATGAGGAGACATTTTTTCTCTCAGAGGATTGTAAATCTATGGAATTCTCTGCGCCAGAGAGCTGTGGAAGCTGGGTCATTGAATATATTTAAGGCAGAGACAGATTTTTGAGCGATCAGGGAGTAAAGGGTTATGGGAAGCGGGCAGGGAAGTGGAGCTGAGTCCATGGTCAGATCAGCCATGATATTATTAAATGGCGGAGCAGGCTCGAGCGGCCAAATAGCCTACTCCTGCTCCTATTTTTTATGTTCTATGTAAAATACTTTCATCTGCTTTCCTACTGTATAGCAGCAGGAGTATGACATGGCTGCCTAATTTCACCATACTGTTGCATTTCTACAAGCTACAAGGGGTCACTGCCGGTAACTAAGGAATCGGGTCCAATTGTTGTTCTTTATGACAGTCAAGCCCATCACAGCCTTAAAAGGGCAAGTCCCCCATGCAAATTCAAAAAGGGCTCCATCTGTGACATCTATCACTCCCTGAACTTTGGGAAATCCTGCCAAGCAATAAAAGACCGGCTCTTCCTGTGATCCATGGACTCCCTGGGAAAATTGATGTACTGGTTGTCTCTGGTGAACAATGCATCGCTTACTTGCTGAATGTACAGATATACTGCTGACTGACTAATGCTGGCAATGTTACCAGTGGCACCCTGGATGCCCTCAAGGCAAAAAACAAAATTGATGCTGTGAGTTGTTGATTCCCCCACCAAACATCTGCACGTTTCTGAAAAAATATACGTTACCAGCATGTGCAGACCCTTGTCTGCACATCAGAAATTTATTTTCCTGTTTTGCTATTTGTTATAAAAATTACAGGGGGAGAAATTCTCAGTTTCCTGTTAGGGGTCGGTAACTGGTTCGGTGCGGGATTTCCTGCGCCCAGTGCGGAAATCCCGTCCCGGCCACGAAATTGCGGTTACCGCCCCTCAGAGGAAGTGGAGCACAATCTCGCCGCTCCACTTCCTCTTGGGGCGGGTTCCGGGGCGATGCTGGGGTGTGATCTGCAGCGCTCACATGGATGCTCCACATATCGCTGACGCAGTTCAATGTCCCTCCCCTTCACTTAAAGGGGCAGGCCGCTGTGCACTCTGCCAAGCCTCTGATAGCCTTCGCGCGGCCACCAGGGTAGCGTGGTGCCGAAGCCGCTGCCCGGCACCCAAAACGGAGTGCCGGGCTGCACGATGACGACCCGGACCACACAAGAGGAGAAGAAGTCGGACCGACCGGTGTGTCGTCAAAACCGCCAAGTTGGCAGCATGGGGCACTCCCGACTTCCCCTTTAACTTACGCCCCACGAGCGCATGTCAGCCCGGTTCACGACCTGCGAGGCTGGCGCTGACACCGTTCATGGTCGATATCCGGCGTGGGGCGGAATGCAGTCGGCATGTGGTACTAAGGGGTCGCTGCGCACGGCAATGATATCATCGCTGGTTGCGCAGCGGTCCGGGGCGCTTCCATGGCAGCGCCTCCGCTAACTCCCGTGCAATTTTACGGGAGCCGGTAGCACCCCCACTCTGGGCCAAAAGTATTTCATGCCCCATTAGCAGCCCCCCAGAGGCGCTAACAGCCGTCGCAAAGAGGGCCAATTTCGACCCCAGGCACTCCACAACTAGATTAGCAACCTTTTTCACATTTAAAATCAGTTGTTTGGCTCATCAGTTCTTTTAGAAGCAATAAAGGATTATTATTGTGACTATATTATGATTGGCTGCTAATGAAATGAGATTGTCATGAAGCATGTTTCAAAACTGCACATTTCCATGAATGTGTTCACTGTTCATTAATTACGAAGCAATATAGGTATTTATCCTATTTTTCGAAGAGGAATATTGGGCCCTAAGTGATAATGATTAGTTTCTGTTTATGCTGCAATTATTGGGTAGATTTTTGTTTCAATGGAAGAAATATCCAGCAACTTTTGTTACTGGCATGTAATCCTCCCTGCCAGATTTTTTTTCTGTACTCAATGTTCAGGTGGTAAAGACAAAAAATAATCCCATTGTGTTTGTATTTAGGTGATGGGTGAACGGGACCTGGGTCGGATTAGGAAACATTTAAATAGATGATGATTAGGGTACAGAGTAGACATATTCCCACAAGAAATAAAGATGGTTCAAAAAAAGCTGGAGTGCCTTTTATGGACAGATAAATCAAAATTAAAATGTGTCTTAAAAAAGAGGCATGCAGCAAATCTAAGGCTAATAATACAATAAAAATCAAGCCAAATACAAAGGGGAAGCAACAAAGGTTAGAAAGGCTTAGAATGGTATGAAGGCAACATAGAAAAATAGAACAGTAAAGGATTTTTTAAACACATAAAAATATTTAATGGAAGGTTAGGGTCAGTTAGAGATGAAATGTGTCACATCTCCCTTTTACTCCATGGGCTTCAACTTTGTCAGCAAAGTTGAAGTCCATGGAATAAATAAAAGAATAAAAGATGGCAGCATGGATACAAAATTGGCTAAATGAAAGGAAACAGAGAGTAGTGGTGAACAAAAACAGAAAATGATGGTGAACAGTTGTTTTTCGGACTGGAGGGCAGTGGTGTTCCCCAGGGGTCAGTACTACTGTTAGGACCACTGCTTTTCTTGATATATATTAATGACTTGGACTTAGGTGTATAGGGCACAATTTAAAAAATTGCAGATGGCACAAAACTTGGAAGTATAGTGAACAGTGGGAAGGATAGTGATAGACTTCAAGAAGACATAGACAGGCTGATGGAATGGGCAGATACGTGGCAGATGAAATTTAACGCAGAAAAGTGAGAAGAGATTCATTTTGGTAGGAAGAACGAGGAGAGGCAATATAAACTAAAGGGTACAATTTAAAGAGGTTGCATGAATAAGACCTGGGAGTATATGTGCACAAATCATTGAAGGTGGCAGGGAGGGTTGAGAAAGCAATTAAATAAGCATACAGGATCCTGGGCTCCATAAATAGTTTGGAGTCGGTAACATCCGGGAGGTGCAAAACTTTGCGCCGGTGGGTGGGGTGGGGGGGGCGCGGAAGTCCCACCCTGCTTGATAAATTCGGGTTACCGCTCCCGAAAGGGAGTGGACATCCTTCCTGGGGCGGTAATGGGCCAGACACCTCAGCAGCGCTACGTACTTGGTCATGTAGCGCTGCCACGTTCGAGGGGCTCTTCCCTCAATTAAAAGGCAGGGCCCAAGCTGCATACGGGCCAAAGAAGAAAGCACCTACCTGGACCAACGGGGAACGGGAGTGCCGGTGCCGTGGGATCAGCCCGACACTCAAGTAGACTGCCGGGCTGAGCGATCACGGTTCTGACCCCGCGAGGAAACTGCATCAGCAGTGGCATTGAAAAGATGAGCTTTTTATTTCAGCAGTCGGCCACCTCCCCTTTAATTTTGGCCGCCGGTGCACATCCCCTGAAGCCTTCGCTGTTATCGCCCAGCGCAGCAACAGGGGACAAAACCCAATTTAGTGGCTGGGGCGATGTGCACGCCGATGATGTCACGATCAGTGGGCATAGGAGATCGGGGCGCAATGCCGTAGCATCGCTGCTAAACTCCCGCCCAATATGCCGGGAATCGTTAACAGTGCCGTGCCCGGTTGCAAACACATTTGCACCCCGTTGGCCTGGCTGCGCATTTCAGGAATCCTAGATTGCCTGAGTTCAAATGAATCATGGCTACTCCTCGGGTAACATGCACTAACATGCATAATGAAGTGGTTAGCATCACTCACTTGGAAGTATAGTGAACAGTGAAGAGGATAGTGATAGATTTCAAGAAGACATAGACACGCTGGTGGAATGGGCGGAAATCTCGTAGATGAAATTCAACGCAGAAAAGTGCCAAGTGATACATTTTGGTAGGAAGAATGAGGAGAGGCAATATAAACTAAAGGGTACAATTCTAAAGGCGGTGCATGAACAGAGAGATCTGGGGGTATATTTGAACAAATCATTGAAGGTGACAGGGAAGGTTGAGAAAGTGGTTAAAAAAGCATACGGGATCCTGGGCTCCATAAATAGTTTTGGGGGCGGTAACATCCGGGAGGCGGATGTACATGCAATTGATGGAGCTTTCAGGTGGGGCCTTTCTAGCCACATGAGTGGCATCGTTGAAATCGTGCATGTGGAAATCCAGCCACTTGGAAGAAGTTGCTTGTTCTCTCTTTCTCTTTGCTTGCTCTCTTTCTCTGACTCTGCTATATAATTACATCCCATGCACAAGCCTCTTTAGGCACCTCTGAAAATGGGCACCCTTGGTTTGAATGTGGAGGAAAATGAAGCAAGAGGGGCCGAAAAGCTTCCCTCCAGCCTCATTTCCATTGTGGCCCTGGCCTTGTAGGAAATTGACGACACACAGCCCATGATTTTTCATCTGCAATTTTGTGTGATACACTCCTTGGCTGCAAATATTTGGCTCTTTTTCACTAAGTGTTCCAACAGAAGCTATGCCCCGGCCCAGTGGGCAACATTTGCACAGTACCTCACATCATCCAAGGGTGGAAATTCCTTTAGGCCTGAAATGGACACCGTGCATAGTGCATGCACCCCAAATGTTAGACCCAAGGCCAGCTCAAAGTTGAGCTCGCCCCCTCCCATTAATATTATTCAATCGAGCTTCCAACTCCTGCCGCACTTGCACAGGCAGCCCCCTCATTTGAATATGATTAAGCAAGTCCCAGAGGAGGAGTGGAGCAGCACGGGGAGGCCCAATCGGTAGTTCTATGGAGTTGGGGGAGCAAAATGTTTGAATTAAAAAAAAACTTTTGTTGTCGGCTGTTGCTAAAGCTGCAGGAGCTGTTGATGTATCCTGTGCAGAAGAGACCTGTATCCTGTTCTGCTTAGCAGTATCCAGTTTTGGCAAGGGAGCATAAAACAGGTGTTAGGTCCCTCATTTACATTTGTAAGAGACCTAACTCCTGTTTTAGGTGGTTGCCAGGGATGCCTGTTAAATGGGCCGAGCCAATATGGTTTTTCAGGCGTATTATGTGCGTGGGACATTGGTACCCAAAATTGGCCTTGTGCTCAATTTTATGTCCAAAATCAAGGTACAATTACATCCAATTTCTACTCCCCTCCCACAGAGTCACTTAGTTCTTGTAAGCATCAGCTCCTGTGGATTTAGATAGTGAAGGAGAAAATGGTCCACTGATACATGAGCGCAACTGAATAGGAGAAGGTAGTGTTAACTAAGAAGCAGCAACTTGCTGTCTGAGGAGCCATCTCATATTCATCCTCAGCTGTTGAGCCTAGGGATCCAGATCTAATTTTAAAAGAAGCATGTTTTCTGAACAAAGAATTTTAATAGAATCTTTGGAGACTGTGCCAAACAGTCTGCAACAGCTGAAACCTAGTGTGAAGGAGTTCCGTGATGATAGATGTATTTGAGGAACTGAAGGCCACCAGGGAGCCAGTGGTAACTCAATGGACATCTGCAACAGAGCCCCTGCAATCAGAGGCCTAATGCCAGTTGTGGCATCTCAGACCACTGTTATTGAGACCTTCGGCTCCAGTATCTTCTTCTTTTCATGTCTTCTCACTGTTCCCTTTGGGGAAAAGTGTGAAGTAGTGGAAGGATTCATAGGCTGATTAACAGTCTGACTGGCCATGTTAACACTCCTTCCATGCCCGTAACCATCTTTATACCAGCCGATAGGGTGATTAATCCTATACGACGGGACCGTTTTATGGGCTCCCACAGCCCATACGGTGAGGGGGAAGGGACCACCCACACCCACCAGACGCGAGTATCCCCTGGATGTCAAAGCCGGAGCTCCAACTCCATTCGCCGGGACTGTCTGCAGTGGGGTTCAAACCCTGCACCTTCTGGACCAAAGGCGGGAATGCCACCACTGCGCCAAAGACTCACTTCTTGGCTCTGGTATGGAATGGGCTCTCTTACGGTTTACATATGCTTGGGAATTGCATTGAGAAAACTGTAAATCCAGGCTTTACAGATCTCACATCTGCTGTCATGACAATCAGTAGGCATAGTAAGGCAGCATCTAGTAGCTGAAGGATGGCTGGATGACCTATTGTCTTTATGAATTACAGCACATCTATACCCTCATGCTACCCATTCAAATAAGTATAAATATCGCAGAAAACATGCAAGACTAGCTAGGAACTGGGCAATTCTGTAACCCACCTTAAGGAGTTAGAGGGCTACCTCACTCGTAAGGGGCTTCCATTGACACAGGGAGCCAGCAACCTCATTGACTCCTGTCATGAGAAGAGGATGTATAAGGAGGAACACTTTAGGATCTAGAGCTCACATGCTGTACAGTGTCAGCAAAGGAATCTATTCAGGTAAACATAGGGAATTAAAAATTGGTTGCATTGAAGTTCAACTCTACCCAAAGAGTTTCTTGTTGTGGCGTTGAATAAAGTGTTTCCAGGTGACCGGGTGAGATTCTTGATAGTTTATTTGCAGCTAAAGACATTGCAGGTGAAGTTATTGTTGGTGATGTCATGAAGAAGATGTCAAGAGTTTTATTGATGTAGTGAGTGAATGGGAACTTAGAACAAGGCCTCATTAAAGACAGCCTGGTGTACATCTCTAATTTGTTTCAGCAGCAGGAGATTCTCTCCCCTATCCTTGCTGCAATTAGTTGTCCTCCTCATCTGGGTCTTCCATAATTTTGTCTCATTGGATCACAGATTTGAGAAGGTATAAGTGATCATAGGGGTGAAATTCAACTTTGGCAAGGGTGCAAAATAGGCAGTAGTGGATTGACTGTCCATTCTACACGCCACCTGGTTGTCTTTTCCATTCAGTTTCTCAGTCCATTTTGCAGCACAGGTTCTGCAGGCTTTCCAGTCTCCATTCACTCTTACCTCATTGGACGAACTCTCTCACCATTGACAGAATGCTCTGTCATCTCTACTTCACCTGCCTTCTATTCCATCAACATGGGTACCATTTATACTGTCTCACCTTGATCCTCAGAATTTGACCACGATCAGCCTCAACACCAGCAGCACCAGGCACACCACCAGCAGCAACAACAACACCAACCTTCTCTGTAATCATCTGATGCTGCACAGGACAGAGGGCATCAGCACCCAAGCACACTGCTACCTGGGAGGCCAGGGGTGAGCTCACCCTAACCAGATTTACTTCACTTGACATTGTACACCCTGGCTGCTACATGATGCGCCTGGTTGGCACCATCTCACACCAATACCAGAAAGCCTCCCTACAATGTCCAAACCATTCCTTTCACACTCATCGTCATTGTGGGGGGTACTGTTATGCCTCACCATTCACTGAACTCACTAAGCCACTTACAAAGGTGCTCATAAATCTGTCCAAGAATGGCAAGTGTTGAAAATAAAGGTTTCGATGTTTGACAGCACATTAACAGAAACTTTACATGAACATTGGATAAAACACCCAAGTGGGTGTGTAAGGATGTGCAGGAGTAGGGTAGAGAAGGCAAAGTGATGGGGATATGATGAGAGGCACAGCAGGATGAAAGTGAGTGTGGCTTTGTACTAACAGTCCGTGATCTAATGAGATCATTAAAAGGTTTGCGCCACTACACCCAAGTCCTCCTGACCACATCCCTGCTTGTGTCCTCCTCTGCAATGTGCAACCAGGCTGTGTTGGTCTCCTGGGGAGGTCTCTTCCGCCCATCGCAAGGGAAGAGGACCTCCCTGCATACTCTGACTCACTCCATAAGCATATGGAGGGAGCCATGGGACAATCTGGGTGCAGCCCTGCGCCTCTGTGCAGAGATTGTCAGTGTTTGCAGCACTTCAGTGCTGTAAAATACTGACAGCACAACTGTCAAAAGACTGTTGGCCATGGTCTCTTTAAGAAAACATCATGAATTATGTCAGCCGACTCGCTTCCTTTAATTGGGCCGGGAAACGCGCTGGGCGGGCTTAACAAGCCCTATCAGCGGAAATTCATTTTCCAGAGCGGGATGGAGCCAGCAGTGAGGCCACGACCCATTACTGACTCTGGCCGTACCGGACCCGTCGAGGTAAGGAAAATCTCGGCCATAATGAATGGTGCCTGGAAAATAGGTATTGATTGCATGATTCTCTGCTGGTGATCGCAGAATGATCTAAATTTTGATGCAGTGATTCATGAATGTCATTATATGCCAGAGTCCATAGGCACACATGGGTGACATTATGCCCTTACACTTTGGGGAATCCTGCAATTTTGAAATATGTAGAGACCTCTCATGTTGCTGCTGGTAGTTCATGGCAATGTGATACAGTTGCTTGCTTTGTCAAAAAATATATCAGTTACCTACTTGATATATTTGTGAATTACAGATTGACTGATATTGTTGATCTCTTCTGTGTCACACAAGAATGGGCTACGAGAAGTTGAGTACTGTGGTGACTGTCATGTATTCAACTATCATTGTAACCCATGTATAAGCTGACCTAAGTTGTACACCTTGAGAACATTGACCACTAGGGGTGAACTTGTGGGAGACACTCCTAACCTGGACTTTCAGGTATAAAAGGGGAAGCTCCACCCACCTTCATCACTTGAGGTCTTAGTAATAAAGATAACTGGTCACAGAGTGACCTTCTCTCAAGTATGGGCCTCGTGTGCATTTATACTGTATAGTAAGGACATATCATTGGCGATGAGAAACTGGGATTTAAACCATGTGAGCATGGCCACTAGCAGCACAGAAGAGAGGTACTGTGTTGGTGATGATTGGGACGACTTTATTGAGAGACTACAGCAAAGTTTTGTCACTAAGGAATGGTTGGGACACGATTCGGCCGACAAACGCAGGGCTCATCCCCTGACGGTTTGTGGATCCAGAATGTACTCCCTGATGAAGGACCTTCGAGTGCCAGAGAAGCCGGCGGACAAGACTTTCGAAGAGCTCAGTAAGTTGATCGGGAAACACCTTAAACTGGCGAGCAGCATGCACATGGTGAGACACCGGTTTTACATGCACTGGCGGTGAGAAGGGCAAAGCGTTCCAGACTTTGTGGCAGATCTCCGGCGACTGGCGAGCCTATGTAAGTTCCCAGATGCATGCAGAGCGGAGATGCACGAAACTTTTTTATTGAGGGCATCGGGCACGCTGGTGTTTTCAGTAAACTGATTGAGACCAAAGACTTGACCTTGAAAACGGTGGCTCTGATAGTCCAGACATTTATCTCAGGGGAGGAAGAGACCAGAATGATGTATGACAAAAATCTTGGCTCAAATGCGGCAAACGACCAGGGAGTTAACATTGTTCTCTAAGCAGACAAGGGCAATCGGACATGCCCCAGCATGTAGTCGAACCCAAAGGGGGAATTCAACAGAGACAATGGCTAGCTGAACGGCGATTCATGCCATCGCAATGGACAATGTGGCCAGTAATGGGGCCATCAACACCTGTTAATGGTGCGCTTAAAGACAGTTACAGAGACAGTTAGAGACGATCGATTGGTAATGGACCTTTTGTTTCCAACAACGGGGCCTCCAGCTCATGCTGGAGGTGTGGAGGCAAACACCCAGCCAGAGCTTGCAGGTATCAGCAATATACTTGCAGATACTGCAACATCAGCGGTCACTTGGCGCGTATGTGCAGGAAGCCTGCAGCCAGGTTGATGTATGAGGAGGACGGGCCCGATGTAAGCCCTACAAGGTCAAATGAATACTGGAGGAAATCGCTGGAAGCTGAAGTTCAGCGAGTTCATGTGGAGCACATATACAGTTCATATACCAGGACGCCACTGATAATGATGAAAGTGCTCCTCAATGGCATCCCAGTATTAATGGAGCTAGCCACGGGAGCCAGCCAGTCCCTGATGAGTGTCAAACTGTTCGAAAGGTTGTGGGTGTCCAAGGCCAGGAGGCCAAAATTATTGCCGATTGACACTACGGACATATACAAAGGAGATCATTCCGGTGCTAGGCAACGCCACGGTAGTCGTGACCCACAAAGATTCGGAGAACAGGTTGCCACTCTGGATTGTCCCGGGGGACGGTCCCGCACTACTGGGGAGGAGTTGGCTTGCTGTCATGTACTGGAAATGGGGCGATGTCAATGCGATTTCTTCTGTGGAGCGAGTATCATGCTCACAGGTCCTGGACAACTTTGATCCCATTATTTCAACGTGGCATCGGCACTTTCATGGGGGCCAAGGTAGTGACGCCAGGCTAGTACACCACAAGGCCAGAGTGGTGCCGTACGTGATGCGGGAAAAGATAGAATGCGAATTGGACCGCCTGCTGAGGAAAGGCATCATCTCGCCAGTCGAATTCAGTGGCTGGGCGAGCCTGATCGTGCTGGTGCTCAAGGCAGATGGGTCGGTCAGGTTTTGTGGCGATTACAAGGCCACCATCAATCAGGTGCCACTCCAAGACCAGTACCCGCTACCGAGAGCGGAGGGCCTTTTTGCAACTCTAACCGGTGGCAAACTTTTTTCAAAATTGGACTTGACCTCAGCTTACAAGACCCAGGAGTTGGCGAGTGAGTCGAAGAAGCTGACCACCATCACGACACACAAGGGATTGTTTGAGTATAACAGATGTCCGTTCGGGATTCATTCGGCCGCCGTGATCTTTTAGCGAAATATGGAAAGCCTCCTCAAGTCGATTCCAAGGACGGTGGTTTTTCAAGACGACATCCTCATCACGGGTCGCGATACTGAAGAACACCTCCACAACCTGGAGGAGGTGCTATGCAGACTAGACCGGGTAGGGCTGCGACTGAAAAAGGCGAAGTGCGTATTCTTAGCTCCAGAGGTAGAATTCCTGGGGAGGAGGGTAGCAGCAGACGGGATCAGTCCTACTGTGTCCAAAACGGAAGCGATCCAGAGAGCACCCAAACCCCGTAACATGACGGAGCTGCATTCGTTCCTGCGGCTCCTGAACTATTTTGGTAACTTTCTTCCCAAATTGAGCACGCAATTGAGTCTGGGGGGACAGCCAGGAAAGGGCTTTTGATAGAGCACACAATTTGTTATGCTCCAACAAACTGTTAACGTTATGTGACCCGTGTAAGAAACTTGTTTTAACGTGCGATGCGTCGTCCTATGGGGTCGGGTGTGTGTTGCAGCATGTGAATGCCAATGGTCAGTTACAGCTGGTAGCTTATGCCTCCAGAAGTCTGTCCCAGGCAGAAAGGGGCTACGAGATAGTAGAAAAGGAAGCACTAGCATGTGTATATGCAATTTAAAAAATGCACCAGTACCTGTTTGGCAGGAAATTTGAGCTGGAGACAGATCACAAACCCCTTACGTCCCTTTTGGCCATAAATGCGAATGCATCAGCCCGCATACAGAGGTGGGCACTCACGTTAGCCGCCTATGATTACACAATTCGGCACAGACCGGGCACTGAAAACTGCGCCGATGCACTCAGCAGGCTCCCACTAGCCACCACTGAGGGGACAACTGAGCAGGATGCTGAGATGGTCACGGCTGTTGAAGCTTTCGAAAGCGAAGGCTCACCTGTGACAGCCCGTCAGATTAAAGTCTGGACAACTAAAGACCCGTTACTGTCTTTAGTCAAGAAATGTGTCCTGAATGGGGACTGGGCAGCCACGCATGGGGCATGCCCTGAGGAATTTAAACTGTTTCATAGGCGCAAGGATGAACTCTCGATTCAGGCTGATTGTCTACTGTGGGGAAACTGAGTAGTCATGCCCCAGATGGGCAGAGAGTTGTTTATCAGAGAACTCCACAATGAGCACCCGGGCATTGTCATGATGAAGGCAATTGCCAGGTCACACGTTTGGTGGCCAGGGATAGATGGAGACCTGGAACTTTGTGTTCGCAGGTGCAACACGTGTGCTTAGCTGGGCAATGCACCCAGGGAAGCCCCCCTTAGCCCCTGGTCCTGGCCCGCCAAGCCATGGTCACGCATCCATGTGGACTATGCAGGTCCTTTCATGGGAAAACTGTTTTTGGTTGTAGTAGACGCCTACTCCAAATGGATTGAGTGTGCCATTTTAAATTCAAGCACATCCGCTGCCACGGTAGAAAGTCTACGGGCAATGTTCGCCGCCCACGGTCTACCGGATGTCTTGGTCAGCGACAATGGCCCGTGCTTCACAAGCACTGAATTCCAGGAAACATGGCAGGCAATGGAATCAACCATGTTAGAACGGCACCGTTCAAGCTGGCCTCAAACGGCCAGGCAGAACGAGCAGTACAGATAATCAAACAGGGGTTGCTCAGAATCAAAGGGGGTTCCCTACAAAGCCACTTATCACGCCTCCTGTTGGCCACTAGATCCCGACCACACTCGCTCACAGGGATTCCACCCGCAGAGCTGCTAATGAAAAGGACGCTCAAAACCAGGTTATCCTTTATACACCCTACTATGAAAGAAATTGTTGAGAGCAGGCGTCAGTCACAATGTGACTACCATGAGGAATGCGAGGGCGCGATGTATTGATGTCAATGACCCTGTTTTTGTCCTTAATTATGCTGCAGGGCCCAAATGGCTTGCAGGCACTGTGATTGCCAAAGAGGGGAATAGGGTTTTGGTGGTTAAACTTATCAATGGACAAATCTGCCGCAATCACGTGGATCAAACTAAAAGGAGGTTCAGCAACCCCATAGAAGAAGCAGAGGAAGAACACGACATAGAGTTTACTCCACCACAGGTGACCGAACACCGGAACTAAGTGGAGGAGAGCCCAGTCACTGTGGGCAGTCCGGACAGGCCGGAGGCATCGCAAACAGCAGACACTCAGGCCAGCGCCCAACAACCGGAGCCCCAACTCAGGTGCTCTACAAAGGAGCGTAAACCACCAGAGAGACTTAACCTGTGATCCCAATAAGACTTTGGCGGGGGGAGGTGATGTCATGTATTCAACTATCATTGTAACCCATCTATAAGCAGACCTAAGTTGTACACCTTGAGAATATTGACCACTAGGGGTGAACTTGTGGGAGACACTCCTAACCTGGACTTTCAGGTATAAAAGGGGAAGCTCCACCCACCTTCATGACTTGAGGTCTTGGTAATAAAGGTAACTGGTCACAGAGTGACCTTCTCTCAAGTATGGGCCTCGTGTGCATTTATACTGTATAGTAAGGACATATCAGTGACGTTGACTGTGCCTGTGATGAAGTTTGGCTGAAGATTAGATTCCAGCATACAGCATGACTCTGTCACAGCCTGTCTTGTGCATCACATTTTATGAAGTCAGAGTTCCTCAGGCAAATTCAGTTAAACATTCTTCTGCCTGTATGTCTCTGTTCAAGGATTATGATGGCTGCAGGTTGTTTGCATCTGATACAGCCTCACTTGCATGGCATTTTTCTCTTCTTCCTACAAATAACATAAATATAAAATTATCTCCAAAAGAAATATCAAAGGTCTATCCTTGGCACCCTCCTATTTTTCATATACATGCTGTACCTCGGCAACATAATCCAAAGACATGATCGCGTGTCTGACATCCAATTCTGGATGAGCTGAAAGTTTGGCTCTCCTTGTCACCATGAGTAACTTGAGAATTCTGCAAACTTGCCAATTGATGAAATATTGCCGTTCTGTTTGGCATGCTGCAGAGAAAACCCATCTCTTGTTCCTGACTTCAGTACAGTCAAACAACCCACAAAGAGGAAAGCCTTTATGTTGCAGGGTAATACTTTCTTGAAGTCTGGTCAGTTTTAAAATTTATTTTTGGGTTGTGGGCATCGCTGGTAAGGTCAACATTTATTTCCCATCCATATCTGCACTAATAAGCCTTCTTGAATGACTGTGCTGTAGCAGTTTGATACAACCAAGTGACTTACTCGACGACTCAGTGGACTTTAGGGGGCAGATAAGAGTCAACCATTTTGCTGCTGCTTTGCTAGTTGCAGCTGATAAAGTTGGGAGGATGGAAAGGAAAAGTGTTTCTATAGTGCTGCATGAAATGGATGAGGAGGACCAATTCATGACTGGACATCTTCAGGTCCAGTGGCATCTCAGGCAGTATCTTTGCTCCCAATACCCACAGTCCCCTGTTTACAGACAATACTATTTGTACCTGGATATATCAGAGGAAGCCTGTCTTTATTGCCTTGGTTTCACTGCAGAGGCAATGATCAAGCAGCGTGTTGACTTACAGACAACTTCAATTGGCTCTTCACAGTGACGTTAAGCTTCTCTGCACAGGAACCTTCCAGGTCATCTCAGAGGACATCTGCAGCTCATGAATACAAGAACACATGAATAGGAAAGGTAAATGTTTAAATGGTTGCTGACTGCAGAAATATGATTCTGAACATTCATACCTGTTATCGCGTTTTACTCGCCTCATCATGCAAAGAACTTGTGGGAAGAGAAAGGGAAGAAGATTTACAAAGCATCTCAAAGATAATAGATCTCAAATTGGATATTCTATTTACACTCGATCTTCACTCACTTTTTGGCCCACCTCATTTTCTGCCAACATTTACGGTGGCTAGTGGAAGTGTTGGTCTCAAACAGGTGGTCGCTTCATTTACTATTTAAGAATGGTACTTCTTTTCCTGCACACACCATTACCTGGCATGTAGGACATCCATTTGTAATAATGCTCATCCAAAACGGGATCCAGGGTTGCTTGCTCATGGTATTAGATCTGTATTGGTTTCGAGCCTTTCAGACAATAAATGATGTATCATGTGGGAGCCAAAATGGGAGGAAGAGAAAAAATATTTTAAAATGAACAAACCAATAAGTGAAAAGAAATCAAAATCACAATGGCTATTTCTACCACCCATTCACAGTGTGTACAGTAACTTGGTCATTGGCCAATAGACCAATCAATTTATACAAAAGCAAAATATTGCAGGTGCTAAAATCTAAAATAAAAACAGAAAAAGCTGGAAATACTCAGCAGGTTAGGCAGTATCTGTGGATAGAGAAACAGAATTAACGTTTCAGGTCGATGACCCCTCATAGAAACATAGAAACAAAGAAAATAGGTGCAGGAGTAGGCCCTTCGGCCCTTCGAGCCTGCACCACCATTCAATGAGTTCATGGCTGAACATGCAACTTCAGTACCCCATTCCTGCTTTCTCGCCATACCGCTTGATCCCCCTAGTAGTAAGGACAACATCTAACTCCCTCTTGAATCTATCTAGTGAACTGGCCTTAACAACTCTCTGTGGTAGAGAATTCCACAGGTTCACCACTCTCCGGGCGAAGAAGTCTCCCCCATCTCGGTCCTAAATGGCCAAGCCACCATCCCTAGACTGTGACCCCTGGTTCTGGACTTCCCCAACATGAATAAGAACATAAGAACATAAGAATTAGGAACAGCAGTAGGCCATCTAGCCCCTCGAGCCTGCTCCGCCACCCAACAAGATCACGGCTGATCTGGCCGTGGACTCAGCTCCACTTACCCGCCCGCTCCCCATAAACCTTAATTCCCTTATTGGTTAAAAATCTATCTATCTGTGATTTGAATATATTCAATGAGCTAGCCTCAACTGCTTCATTGGGCAGAGAATTCCACAGATTCACAACCCTCTGGGAGAAGAAATTTCTTCTCAACTCAGTTTTAAATTGGCTCCCCCGTATTTTGAGGCTGTGCCCCCTAGTTCTAGTCTCCCCGACCAGTGGAAACAACCTCTCTGACTCCATCCTGTCTATCCCCTTCATTATTTTAAATGTTTCTATAAGATCACCCCTCATCCTTCTGAACTCCAACGAGTAAAGACCCAGTCTACTCAATCTATCATCATAAGGTAACCCCCTCATCTCCGGAATCAGCCTAGAGAATCGTTTCTGTACCCCCTCCAAAGCTATTATATCCTTCCTCAAGTAAGGTGACCAAAACTGCACGCAGTACTCCAGGTGCGACCTCACCAATTCCCTGTACAGTTGCAGCAGGACCTCCCTGCTTTTGTACTCCATCCCTCTCGCAATGAAGGCCAACATTCCATTCGCCTTCCTGATTACCTGCTGCACCTGCAAACTAACTTTTTGGGGATTCATGCACAAGGACCCCAGGTCCCCCTGCACCGCAGCATGTTGTAATTTCTCCCCATTCAAAAAGTATTCCCTTTTACTGTTTTTTTTTCCCAAGGTGGATGACCTCACATTTTCCGAAATTGGATTCCATCTGCCAAACCTTAGCCCATTCGCTTAACCTATCTAAATCCTTTGCAGCCTCTCTGTGTCCCCTACACAACCCGCTTTCTCACTAATCTTTGTGTCATCTGCAAATTTTGTTACACTACACTCTGTCCCCTCTTCTAGGTCATCGATATATATTGTAAACAGTTGTGGTCCCAGCACCGATCCCGGTGGCACACCACTAACCACCGATTTCCAAACCGAAAAGGACCCATTTATCCCGACTCTCTGCTTTCTGTTAGCCAGCCAATTCTCGATCCATGCTAATACATTTCCTCTGACTCCGCGTACCTTTATCTTCTGCAGTAACCTTTTGTGTGGCACCTTATCGAATGCCTTTTAGAAATCTAAATACACCACATCCATCGGTACACCTCTATCCACCATACTCGTTATATCCTCAAAGAATTCCAGTAAATTAATTAAACATGATTTCCCCTTCATGAATCCATGTTGCGTCTGCTTGATTGCACTATTCCTATCTAGATGTCCCGCTGTTTCTTCCTTAATGATAGCTTCAAGCATTTTCCCCACTACAGATGTTAAACTCAACGGCCTATGGCTACTTGCCTTTTGTCTGCCCCCTTTTTTAAACAGAGGCATAACATTAGCTGCTTTTCAATCTGATGGCACCTCCCCAGTGTCCAGAGAATTTTGGTAGATTATAACGAATCTGCTATAACTTCCGCCATCTCTTTTAATACCCTGGGATGCATTTCATCAGGACCAGGGGACTTGTCTACCTTGAGTCCCATTAGCCTGTCCAGCACTATCCCCCTAGTGATAGTGATTGTCTCAATGTCCTCCCTTCCCACATTCCCGTGACCAGCAATTTTTGGCATGGTTTTTGTGTCTTCCACTGTGAAGACCGAAGCAAAATAATTGTTTAAGGTCTCAGCCATTTCCCATTATTAAATCCCCTTTTTGATCTTCTAAGGGACCAACATTTACTTTAGTCACTCTTTTCCGTTCTATATATCGGTAAAAGCTTTTACTATCTGTTTTTATGTTTTGCGCAAGTTTACATTCGTAATCTATCTTTCCCTTCTTTATTGCTTTCTTAGTCATTCTTTGTTGTCGTTTAAAATTTTCCCAATCTTCTCGTTTCCCACTAACCTTGGCCACCTTATACGCATCGGTTTTTAATTTGATACTCTCCTTTATTTCCTTGGTTATCCACGGCTGGTTATCCCTTCTCTTACCGCCCTTCTTTTTCACTGGAATATATTTTTGTTGAGCGCTATGATAGAGCTCCTTAAAAGTCCTCCACTGTTCCTCAATTGTGTCACCGTTTAATCTGTATTCCCAGTCTACTTTTGCCAACTCTGCCCTCATCCCACTGTAGTCCCCTTTGTTTAAGCATAGTACGCTCGTTTGAGACACTACTTCCTCACCCTCAATCTGTATTACAAATTCAACCATACTGTGATCACTCATTCCGAGAGGATATTTTACTCGGAGATCGTTTATTATTCCTGTCTCATTACACAGGACCAGTTCTAAGATAGCTTGCTCCCTTGTAGGTTCTGTAACATACTGTTCTAAGAAACAATCCCGTATGCATTCTATGAATTCCTCCTCAAGGCTACCCCGTGCGATTTGATTTGACCAATCGATATGTAAGTTAAAATCCCCCATGATTACTGCCGTTCCTTTTTCACATGCCTCCATTATTCCCTTGATTATTGTCCGCCCCACCGTGAAGTTATTATTTGGGGGCCTATAAACTACGCCCACCAGTGACTTTTTCCCCTTACTATCTTTAATCTCCACCCACAATGATTCAACATTTTGTTCATTAGAGTCAATATCGTTTCTCACAACTGCCCTGATATCATCCTTTATTAACAGAGCTACCCCACATCCTTTCCCTTGTCTATCTTTCCGAATTGTCAGATACCCCTGTATGTTTAATTCCCAGTCTTGGCCACCCTGCAACCACGTTTATGTAATGGCCACCAAATCATACCCATTTGTAATGATTTATGCCGTCAACTCATTTACTTTATTTCGAATGCTGCCTGCGTTTAGGTAGAGTGTTTTAATACTCGTTTTTAAACCATGATTTTTAGTTTTGACCCCTCCTGCAGCCCCTTTATATTCATACATATTGTCCCTTCCTATCACCTTGTGGTTTACACTTACCCCAGTGCTACTCTGCTCTGTTGCCTCCTGCCTTTTGCATTCTTTCTTGGGGTTCTGTTCATCTGAGCTCTCACCCACTCTAACTAGCTCAGAGTTCATCAGAACTTTTAAATTTAATTTTAATTTTAATATAATCAATTTATAGGTTTACAGCACTGGTCACCTTCAATTGAATGTAATTGCTCGGAAATGATTGTAATCACTGTCTATGTTGATTATTCATCAATATTTCTCTTGAAACCTTGGGAGAAACATTATCTGATGAAGGATGTAGTTGTGTTTATCATTGTTAATATTTCTTCCTTGCATGAAACTGGAAGACCACACTTGCTGAAATTGAAAAGTGTTGCATTGATAGTGTAACATAGAACAACTACATCCTTAAAGTGGTCATAACTGAAAAATGCTTATATTGATTATTCAACCGTGTGACTAATGGATTAGAGGGCAATAAGCAACTTAACCCTTGACATTATTTGCTCCCTTTTTTTTTAGCCATCTGTGCAGTAATGCCCATTTTGTTGAAGTAACTTAAACAGTACAAAATGTTCTATTACAGTGATCCCATCTCCTCTTCATATATATTACTATCCAACTATTCATTATCTTTGTTAACTAACTTCAATAATTTCCTCTGAGCAAAAAGTCAAACAATTAAATTCCCATGAAGTCCATCACCATTGCAAAATGAAACTAAAATACTTGGAATTCGTTAGAAGTTTGATTTGAGCTACACTGAAAGGTGAACATTACTTATACCATAAAGTTAGAATGCCATTTTGTTCCAACCAGTCTTTTCCAATCAAAGTGTGGATCTGTTCCTTAACTACAGATAATGCCTTCTCCTTCTGCCTTATGTCTTCTCAGCACTCTCTTTGGTCATTTCTGTACCAACAACACATACTAAAGATCAATTATTGCAGTGTAAGGTAATGTGTCTACAAGTTAAAGTTAATTGAACAGCTGTGTTAGATTGGTATTTTCATTAGGCAGTACTGTGGTTGTAATTACAAGTACATAGTTTTTTTTAAAGTAGTCTCACTGTAACTTCATTAAAAGGTCATCAGCAGTTGTCCATTTAATTCTGCAACAGTCTTTCTGTATTGTGGGGCACAGTGGCAATCAATTCACCACATTTCTTTTTGATTTTTGGTTGTAGTTATGCCAAGATCATTGGCAAAACAACAATACGGTGATCTAATTGTCAGTAATCAAATAACTATTTTGATGGTTAGGCATGCTATTGATAAAACTAAAATAAGAACAGCAAATGCAGGAACTGCAGACCAGGTCAGTCAGCACGTGTAACGAGAAAAGACAAATTACAGCATTTCAGTTGTTGATTGACCAGCATTTTCAGCATTTGTACTTTTTCCTTTATTATGCAATTGTTAAACTGACAAGCCTTGTCTTGGTAAGATTTGGTTACATGAATATAGCAAATAAAAAGTTTGGATGAACTTGCTTTGTATTCTCTTGAGTTTAGAAGGTTGGGGGGTGATCTAATCGAGTTCTTTAGAATAAAAAAGAGATTTGATAAGATAGACACAGAGGACAAAATCTTGCTGATGCTCAGCGGGCGGGTTTGGAGGCGGGTCCGCTGTCAAAATCTAAAAGATTGACAGCGGGACGGGATCCCGCTCTGAATCCGTCTCCTTGTTAACTTCCCAAGTGCCAGCTCTGCCTGCAGTTTGCAGACCTGGCACTAAGCGGCGAGTCAGGCAATTCAGATACTTAAGAAGCTACTTAAAGCTATTTAATCAACATTTTACCAGGTCCTAACAATTTTAAAAACTTTTTTACAAGGTCCCCATGCTTGGGGATCACATCAGGTAAATGTGGCAGGGTCTCAATGACTCTCCATTGCTGTGAAAAGTTGACCATTGTAAAAGTGGTATGAATGCTACCATTTGACAGCTGTTCAATTTCCGATCTTAGAAGCTGGAACCTTCAGGATTTGGAATATACTTTTCAACTTCATGGAGGTTTGAAGTGTTTGCAGTGAACTCTCTATCCAGTATCACCTCCTTGGAGCAACCTCTCTCACCGTTGACAGATTGCTGCTGTCGTCTCATCTTCAGTTGCCATCTATTCCATCAGCATCGATGCCCTTGAAAAAAATCACACCTTGGTCCTCAGAATCCCACCACGATCTCACCAACACCACTCGGCACATCAACATCACCAACAACAACACCAACCTTCTCCTCCATCAACCGATGCTGCACAGAACACAGGGCATCAGCACCCGCCCAAATTGCTGCCCGGGATGCCAGGTGTGGCCTCACCAAGGCCACATTTACTTCACTTGATGCTGTAAACCCCAGCTGCCACATGATGTGGCAGGTTGTCACCATCCCACACCAGCACCATAAAGCATCCCTGCAATGCCCAAGCCATTGTTTTCATCGTCATCATCATTGCGGAGGTACCCTATGTCTCACCATTCACTACAACTCACTAAACCACTTCCAAAGGTGCACACAAATCCATCCAAGAACACAAAGTGTTGAAAATAAAGGTTTCAATGTTTGACAACACATTAGCAGAAACTCTGCATGAGCGTTGGCTAAAACACCCAAGTCCCTTGTGTTTTGTTAGTTGGTATGATTGGACAAGGATGAGGGTGACTGTGAGGGGTGGGTAGTGAGATGGGGATGTGATAAAGTATATAGAGAGATGGGGATGGATGGACATGCAAGGTAAGTTGGTGTGAGTAAGGATGTGCAGGAGTAGGGTAGGGAAGACAGAGTGATGGGGATGTAATGAGTGGCATAGCAGGATGAGGTCGACTGTGGCTTTGCAGTAATATTTTGTGATCTACTGAGATCGTTGAAAGGTTTGCGCCACTGCAGCCAGGTCCTCCTGACGACATCCCTGCATGTGTCCTTCTGTACAATGTGCAACCAGGCTGCGTTGGTCTCTTGGGGAGATCTCTTCCGCCCTTTGGAAGGGAAAAGGACCTCCCTGCATGTTGTGACTCCCTCCTTAAACATCTGGAGGGAGTGATGGAAGAGCCTGGGTGCAGCCGTGCACATTTGTGCAGTGCTTGTCAGTGTTTGCGGCACCTCAACTGTCAAAATGAATGTAGGCATGGTCCCTTTAAGGAACTGGCTGATGATGTGTCATCGTGCGGCATCACCACTTCCTGTCCTCTTGACCCTATTCCCACTAAACTGCTGACCAACCAACTTCCTTTTTTGGCTCCCATTATTAACGGTTCTCTCTCCTCAGGTACTGTTCCCCTCTCCTTTAAATCTGCTGTCATCGTCCCTCTCAAAAAAACAACCCTTGACCCCACTTTGCTTGCTAGCTATAACCCATTTCCAACCTCCCTTTCCTGTCCAAAGTTCTTGAACTTGTTGTCGCCTCCCAAATCCGTGACCATCTTTCCATGAATTCAATGTTTGAATCCCTTCAATCTGGTTTTCGCCCCTGCCACAGTACTGCAACAGTTCTCATCAACATCACAAATGATATCCTTTGTGACTGTGACAAAGGTAAGCTATCCTTCCTCGTCCTTCTGGACCTGTCTGCAGCCTTTGACACAGTTGACCACTCCATCCTCCTCCAACGCCTCTCCATCAACATCCAGCTAGATGGGCCTGCACTCGCCTGGTTCCAATCTTATCTATCTAATCGTAGCCAGAAAATCTCCTGCATCGTTACCTCTGGTGTCCCCCAAAGATCTGTCCTTGAACCCTCTTATTTCTCATCTATATGCTGCCCCTTGGCGATATCATCCGAAAACACGGAGTCAGTTTCCACATGTACGCTGACACCACCCAGCTGTACCTCTCCACCACTTCTCTCGACCCCTGCTTGGTATCTAAATTGTCAGATTGCTTGTCCGACATCTAGTACTGGATAAGTAGAAATTTTCTCCAATTAAATATTGGGAAGACCGAAGCCATTATCTTTGGTCCCCACCACAAACTGCGTTCTCTAACCACTGACTCCATCCCTCTCCCTTGCATCAATCTGAGAGTGAACAAGGTTGTTCACAACCTAGGTGTCATATTTGACCCTGAAATGAGTTTCCAGCCACATATCTGCGGCATGACTAAAACCTTTTTCCACCTCTGTAACATTGCCCGCCTCCGCCCCTCCCTCAGTTCTGCTGCTGGAACCCTCATTCATGCCTTTGTTACCTCTAGACTTGACAACTCCAGCTCACTCCTGGCTGGCCTCCCACATTCTACACTACGTGAACTTGAGGTCATCCAAAACTCAGCAGCCCGTGTACTAACTCGCACCAAGTCCCGATCACCCATCACCCCTGTGCTTTCTGACCAACATTGGCTCCCAATTAAACAATGTCTCGATTTCAAAATTCTCATCCTTGTTTACACATCATTCCTTGCCTTGCCTTGCCCCGCCCTATCTCTGTAATCTTTTTCAGCCTCACAACCTCACACGCTGTCTGCGCTCCTCAAATTCTGGCCTCTTGAGCATCCCTCATTATAACTGCTCAACCATCGGTGGCTGTGCCTTCAGCTGCCTGGGCCCTAAGCTCTGGAACTCCCTCCCTAAACCGCTCCATCTCGCTACCTCTCTTTCCTCCTTTAAGACACTCCTTAAAACCTACCTCTTTAAACAAGCTTTAGGTCATCTGCCTTAATTTCTTCTTTTGCAGCTCAGTGTCAAATGTATCTGTTTTGTCTTGTAACTCTGTTGTGAAGCACCGTGGCACTTTTTAATATGTTAAAGGCGCTATAAAAATAAAAGTTATTATTATTATCAAATGAGGTCATCAGACCTGCTTCCTTTTAATTGACCAACAATCTCGCAGGGCGGGCTTAACAAGCCCCACCAACATAAAATCACTTGGAGTGGGGTTCCAATTTGCACCCGAAGTTGCCCGCTTCGCTCCCGACCCGGTAGGAAAAATCACAACCAGAGAAACTATTTCCTCTGGTGGGGGAATCTAAAACAAGGGGGCATAATCTAATCTTAAAATTAGAGCTAGGCCATTTTAGAGTGAAATCAGGAAGCACTTTTTCACACAAAGGGTAGTGGAAATCTGGAACTAAGTGCAGTTGAGCTACAGATCAGCCTGATTTAATTGAATGGTGGAACAGGCTCAAAGGGTTGAATGGCCTACTCATATTCCTATAATTTTCCAATTAGTGCCAAACCATAGGCAGTTTTGTGCTGTTGGCTTACATCCATGGGGAACTTGGTTGAGAGTGCTCAAACCTATTTTATTAATGCTGTTTAAAAGCATCAGAAACAGAAGAATGTTATTCCATTTGTCTGGGCAAACAATTTCTAGAGATAAAAGAACATTTTAATCATTGTAACTATTGTACCGTTGTCTCCTGTAGTATTACCTTAGAGTGTTTACAAGCGTAAAGAATATGTCTTCATTATTCTCCAAGTAACTAAAGAACACTACAATCATGCAATGGCAAGAGTATCTATTAAGCTTTTGCCAGTCATTTGTAAAAGGATTGAATTAATGGTCTGAACATAAATATGTTTGTAAAATTTCAGCAAGGATACAAAATGCTTTGAAACTATCGAAAATGATTTTGAACCCTGACATTTTGCCTCCCTAGTGCCCACATCTGTATAATGCCTTTTTTCATTTCATCAGATACTTGAACAATATAACTATGCTGTAGATGAGATGCACAAGAAAGAAAAGTAGTTGAAATCCTGTATGCACAAGGGTAACATTGACTGAATAATGCTTCAGGGGTTGAAAAACTGCAAGAATCCCTATTAAAATCTGAATTATCATATCAGTAACTGGAAAATGTGAAATATTCACCAGCCCAGGTAAAAATGTCTTCATAGAATGTTTGATTCTCACAGATCCTTCATGAATGGGTTGATATACCTTTTTTCGTACACTGCATGTTATAAATAAAAAATCCCATAAGTCACTCAAGAGCAAAGTCTGTCGTTTTCAATTTATAAAACATGTCTGATGATGTCGTATATGATTATTCATTGAACTAACTTTTTTGTTGGAAAAATACATGGAATTGCAGTTTTAAAGCAATGTTACTATTAATGAGAGTGAGTGTATTCAGTGTCGCTGTTTTTCCTTCAAAAAAAGGCAGATTGTTGATTCTTCATGTTATGTTGCTTTGAATGTTGCTATGGTGATAATTGCAGTTTGGCTCTTATTCTGCAACTTGTTAAAGGTCATTAATCTGCTGGAAAGCAATTGTTCCTCAATCATACACAATTCTGACGTGCAGATCCCTGTCCCATGTTAATTGTTTGAAGTTAATTTGTTCCACAAATCTGTTAATGACTTTTCACAAAAATCTATTTTGACAGAAAGTTAATAAAATAAATATTATGCATGGATCATCATAAAATCCTTGTTTGGGATGGATCAATCAAAATTGCTCACTGGAAAAGACACCACTAACCTGTTACAATATAACAGTTTATGCTGTTTTTTTAAGCCTTCTTTATCTTTATATAATTTTAATCATGCCTGCATGTTTAGCTGTTTAGCTTGTTACTTTGCTTTGCCTTGGCATTCATGCAGCTGAATGTAAAATGCTTAGTCGCACAAATAAGTAGGTATTCAATTTCTTTGTACTCACAACAAAGTAGTATTTGAGCCCTTAAACTATGTTTAGTTCCATCCTAATAGGGGTCCATGTTTATTAATACGATGAGAGGTAGGAGAGTATTTTATCTCAAGAAACATTTGTTTGGTTGGGTTATAGTGAAGGTGGCTTAACGTGTGCTACTCATATAGCATTAGAGAAATGGGGTGGGTTGTCCTAACGCAAAAACAGAAAATGATGGAAACACTCAGCTGTTCAGTCAGCAATTGTGAGAAGAACAGATAAGTTCACACTTCAGGTGGAGTCCCTTCATCAGAACTGGACCTGAAGTAATCTAAGGTCACGAATTTCCTCGGGCTGTTTCTGCTGCGCCACCATAACTTGACCAGAAGTGCAGCAGAAAAGGTTTCCAGCGAAATACGTTGGTGGAGTGGGAAATGCCCAGCCTAGGTGTTTTGCCAGAGCTTTGCAAAGTAATGGAACAACTGAGACTGTTTCCATCTGCATAGTTTAAACATTGCGAACTACCTGGTCAAGTTTGACATCTTGCCATCTGCAGGAAGCCTGGGTACTTTTGATAGCAGAACTGGGATTCAAAGTGGCACTCTCTGTCCAACAACATAGGGTATTAATGAACTGGGACATAAGTCCATCCCAGCCCACACTGGCCTACTTTTCATTCTGCCTAAATAAAGTGGTGATACTTATACCTAGCAGAAAACAATGTCCTCTGCCTCTGTAGTGAAGCATAGCTTATGCATGCATTTTTGTTCCAGAAATTCCAAGAATGTTCACATTGGCTTTTATACTTTGTAAGGAGGATAAAGATGAGTAAGAACAGTCTTTTTATGGCATCGTCTTCTTTTACCATTATTCTTATATTCTTCCTCATTCTCCCCTTTTTCCATGTAAGCCAAAACCTATAAGGACATTCCTATTGCAAAGGGTGAGGAAGCTTTCAAAATCTCTCTGGAAAAGTGCTATCACACACATAATGTAGATATGTTACTGAAAATTGGTCAACACCAAAAAAAAATAGCAGAAGTACCTGTTGGGAATGGGACTTTAAATATCAGAAGATTCACTAGAATGATATTAGGATTGAGAGGTTATAATTATGAAGAGAGGCTTGGAAAATTTTGCTTTTTCACTGGAACTGAGACGGTCAAAGGGAAATCTAATAGAGGTTTTAAAACATTTTGAAAGATTTTGAGAACATAAATGGTGACATTGTTTCCATTGTTTGGCAAATAAACTTGGGAAGCATAACCTCAAGATTACCATTGAAAGAATGAGTGGAGAAATTTCAAGAAATCTTTTCACACATAGAGTTATTAAAAGATGGAATACTTCAAGTGGCTATTTGATACAAATATTATAGCATCATTTAAAATGGAATTTGATAAATATTTGAAAAAGAATATGAAAGGACATTAGAGAAGAAAACTCCAGTTATGCAGCTAGCATTGCCAGAGGCATGATGGTCGAATGGCCTTTTTCTGTGCCATTATTTCTATGATTCAACGTGAAGAATGCTCACAAAATGCATACTGTTATTAGCATTGTAATAGAGCTCCCCCTGATAGACTACTGCTCCAGCTAGTGGAGTACTGATGTACTGCAACTACTGAAGCAAATAATAAAGGATCAGGTGGCAAGGTCACATGATGACAGTTTTCTGTTAAGTGCCATCTTGTGTATGTGTGCTTTTTAGTGATGTCGGAAGAATATATTACATTGACAATGAGGATAGGATTTCTGGATTCCCTAGCTGAAATTTTTGTTGGTAGATGATCCTGCCAACCAACAGAAAGACTGTGAGAGGTTCTTTGTTTTGCAGAACAGCTAAAAATCCACAGTAAATTACAAGCACACTTGGCTGAATGGTCGACATTGCCAGAGTCCAGATAGTTGTGCCTATGGGAATAATAGGGTGCTTGGGTGAGTTCCATCGTGACTGAGAAATTTTCAGAGCGTATGTGGGGTGGCTAGAAATGTTTTTCATTGCAAATAGTACTGTCGGAGTCCCCGATGATCAAAACCATAACAGGGTGGTTTTAGAAAGGAAATTATTGTGTTCCTAACACAGATGAGGCTGCACACAGGGTGGTTAAAGTAACAGTGACCTCAGTTTTTAATAAGACACTCCAGAGTGAGGAACAGGCCTTAGGGGCCGGCTTATATACAGTGCTTCCAAGGGATGCGGGGATCTCTTGGAACTTCAGGGGATGAGCTCCCTGGTGGCGGAACATGGGAGTGCATGCTTCACAGATACACAACATAATTTCCCCCGCAGTCAAAGTGAAAACTATTTACAAGGTGAGGCGGTCGGGAGCCTTTCTTTTCCTGGTGGACTGCCTCGGTACAAATGTCTGTTCTGGTGTGTTGGCTGTGCCCTCGCTGGGCCGGCGTGTTGTTGGCCCTGCAGAGCTGCTGGGTGAGCCTGGCCTTGCTGGGCTGTTGGGCGTGATGGGTTCGATTTCCTGGTCTGGCGTGGTGTCATTGATCCTTTGGGTGTGTATTGTGGGCTCGAAAAAGGTGGTGTCTACTGTGGGTTGTTCAGGGCAATCTGTGAACCACAGCTCATTTGTGCATTGTCTAGTTTGACTACAAACACCCTATTCCCTTCTTTAGCTATCACCGTGCCCGCGAACCACTTGGGACCTTGTCCATAGTTTAGCACATACACAAGGTCATTCAGATCAATTTCCTGTGACACAGTGGCGCGACCATCGTTTACATTTTGTTGCTGCCGCCTGCTCTCTACCTGATCATGCAGGTTAGGGTGAACCAGCGAGAGTCTGGTTTTAAGTGTCCTTTTCATGAGTAGCTCAGCCGGGGGCATCCCTGTGAGCGAGTGGGGTCTCGTGCGGTAGCTGAGCAGTACTCGGGACAGGCGGGTTTGGAGTGAGCCTTCTGTGACTCGTTTAAGGCTCAGTTTGATTGTTTGTACTGCCCGCTCTGCCTGCCCATTGGAGGCTGGTTTAAACGGGATCGAGGTGACATGTTTGATCCCATTGCGGGTCATGAATTCTTTAAATTCGGCACTGGTGAAACATGACCCGTTGTTACTGACCAGTATGTCAGGCAGGCCGTGGGTGGCAAACATGGCCCTCAGGCTTTCAATGGTGGCAGTGGCGGTGCTTCCCGACATTATTTCACATTCAATCCATTTTGAAAAAGCATCCACCACCACCAGGAACATTTTACCGAGAAACGGGCCCGCATAGTCGACATGGATCTTCCACCATGGTCTGGAGGGCCAGGACCACAAACTTAGTGCTGCCTCTCTGGGTGCGTTGCTCAACTGAGCACATACGCTGCATTGCCGTACACAGGACTCTAAGTCAGAGTCAGTATCGGGCCACCACACGTGGGATCTGGCTATCGCTTTCATCATTACTATACCCGGGTGTGTGCTGTGGAGATCCGAGATGAACGCCTCCCTGCCATTTTTTGGTAGCACTATGCGGTTACCCCACAACAGGCAGTCTGCCTGAATGGACAGCTCATCCTTTCGCCGCTGGAACGACTTGATTGGCTTTAGCATTTCAGCAGGGATGCTGGCCCAGCTCCCATGCAGTGCACAGTTTTTTACTAGGGACAGCAGAGGATCTTGGCTGGTCCAAGCCCTAATCTGGCAGGCCATGACAGGTGATTTATCATTTTCAAATGCTTCCAAGACCATCAACAAGTCTGCGGGCTGCGCCACGATCAACAAGTTTGCAGGCTGCGCCATTTCCACCCACGTGGTGGGCAATGGTAGCCGACTGAAAGCATCTGCACAGTTCTCGGTGCCTGGCGTGTGGCGGATGGTATAGTTATACGCTGATAGCGCGAGTGCCCACCTTTGTATGCGGGCTGAGGCATTAGTATTTATCCCCTTGTTTTCAACGAACAGGGATGTGAGGGGCTTGTGATCAGTTTCCAGTTCAAATTTGAGTCCAAACAGGTACTGATGCATTTTCTTTACCCCGAACACACACGCTAATGCCTCTTTCTCAATCATGCTGTAGGCTCTCCCGGGCTTAGACAAGCTCCTGGAAGCATAGGTGACAGGTTGAAACTTCCCCGCAACGTTAGCTTGTTGTAATACACACACGACTCTGTATGACGACGTGTCACATGCTAGCACAAGTCTTTTCCACGGGTTATACAATACAAGCAGCTTGTTGGAGCATAACATGTTTCTGGCTTTCTCAAAAGCAATTACTTGTTTTTTTTCCCCATACCCAGTTCTCACCTTTGCGCAATAACACATGTAGGGGCTCTAAGAGGGTGCTTAAACCCGGTAGGAAGTTATCAAAATAGTTGAGGAGTCCCAGGAACGACTGCAGCTCCGTGACGTTCTGTGGCCTGGGCGCGATCCTGATAGCCTCTGTCTTGGCGTCTGTGGGTCATTACAAATGCGTAGGATTTGGTGGTCATTACAGAAACATGGTTGCAGGGTGGCCAAGACTGGAAATTAAACATACAGGGGTAAATGACGATTCGGAAAGATAGACAAGAAGGGAAAAGAGGTGGGGTAGCTCTGTTAATAAAGGATGATATCAGGGCAGTTGTGAGAGACGATATTGGCTCTAATGAACAAAATGTTGAATCATTGTGGGTGGAGATTAGAGATAGTAAGGGGAAAAAGTCACTGGTGGGCGTAGTTTATAGGTCCCCAAATAATAACTTCACGGTGGGTCGGGCAATAATCAAGGGAATGATAGAGGCATGTGAAAAAGGAACTTCAGTAGTCATGGGGAATTTTAACCTACATATCGATTGGTCAACTCAAATCGCACGGGGTAGCCTGGAGGAGGAATTCATAGAATGCATATGGGATTGTTTCTTAACAGTATGTTATAGAACCTACAAGGGAGCAAGCTATCTTAGATCTGCTCCTGTGTAATGAGACAGGAAACATAAATGATCTCCTAGTAAAAGATCCTCTCGGAATGAATGATCACAGTATGGTTGAATTTGTAATACAGATTGAGGGTGAGGATGTTGTGTCAGAAACGAGCGTAATATGCTTAAACAAAGGGGACTACAGTGGGATGAGGGCAGAGTTGGCTAAAGTAGACTGGAAACACAGACTATACGGTGGCACAATTGAGGAACAGTGGAGGATTTTTAAGGAGCTCTTTCATAGTGCTCAACAAAAATATATTCCAGTGAAAAAGAAGGGCGGTAAGAGAAGGGATAACCAGCCGTGGATAACCAAGGAAATAAAGGAGAGTATCAAATCAAAGACCAATGCATATAGATGGCCAAGGTTAGTGGGAAACTAGAGGATTGGGAAAATTTTAAACAACAGCAAAGAATGACTAATAAAGCAATAAAGAAAGGAAAGATAGATTATGAAGGTAAACTTGCGCAGAACATAATAACAGATAGTAAAAGCTTTTACCGATATATAGAACGGAAAAGAGTGACTAAAGTAAATGTTGGTCCCTTGGAAGATGAGAAGGTGGATTTAATAATGGGAAATGTGGAAATGGCTGAGACTTTAAACAATTATTTTGCTTCGGTCTTCACAGTGGAAGACACAAAAACCATGCCAAAAATTGCTGGTCACGGGAATGTGGGAAGGGAGGACCTTGAGATAATCACTATCGCTAGGGGATAGTGCTGGACAGGCTAATGGGACTCAAGGTAGACAAGTCCCCTGGTCCTGATGAAATGCATCCCAGGGTATTAAAAGAGATGGCGGAAGTTATAGCAGATGCATTCGTTATAATCTACCAAAATTCTCTGGACTCTGGGGAGGTACCAGCGGATTGAAAGCAGCTAATGTAACGCCTCTGTTTAAAAAAGGGGGCAGACAATAGGCAGGTAACTATAGGCCGGTTAGTTTTAACAGCTGTAGTGGGGAAAATGCTTGAAGCTATCATTAAGGAAGAAATAGCGGGACATCTAGATAGGAATAGTGCAATCAAGCAGACGCAACATGGATTCATGAAGGGGAAATCATGTTTGACTAATTTACTGGAATTCTTTGAGGATATAACGAGCATGATGGATAGAGGTGTACCGATGGATGTGGTGTATTTAGATTTCCAAAAGGCATTCGATAAGGTACCACACAAAAGGTTACTGCAGAAGATAGAGGTACGTGGAGTCAGAGGAAATGTATTAGCATGGATAGAGAATTGGCTGGCGAACAGAAAGCAGAGAGTCGGAATAAATGGGTCCTTTTCGAGTTGGAAATCGGTGTTTAGTGGTGTGCCACAGGGATCGGTGCTGGGACCACAACTGTTTACAATATACATAGATGACCTGGAAGAGGGGACAGAGTGTTGTGCAACAAAATTTGCATATGACACAAAGATTAGTGGGAAAGCGGGTTGTGTAGAGGACACAGAGAGGCTGCAAAGAGATTTGGATAGGTTAAGCGAATGGGCTAAGGTTTGGCAGATGGAATACAATGTCGGAAAGTGTGAGGTCATCCATCTTGGGAAAAAAAGCAGTAAAAGGGAATATTATTTGAATGGGGAGAAATTACAACATGCTGAGGTGCAGAGGGACCTGGGGGTCCTTGTGCATGAATCCCAAAAAGTTAGTTTGCAGGTGCAGCAGGTAATCAGGAAGGCGAATGGAATGTTGGCCTTCATTGCGAGAGGGATGGAGTACAAAAGCAGGGAGGTCCTACTGCAACTGTACAGGGTATTGGTGAGGCCACACCTGGAATACTGCGTGCAGTTTTGGTCACCTTACTTAAGAAAGGATATACTGGCTTTGGAGGGGTTACAGAGACGATTCACTAGGCTGATTCCGGAGATGAGGGGGTGACCTTATGATGATAGATTGAGTAGACTGGGTCTTTACCCGTTGGCGTTCAGAAGGATGAGGGGTGATCTTATAGAAACATTTAAAATAATGAAAGGGATAGACAAGATAGAGGCAGAGAGGTTGTTTCCACTGGTCGGGGAGACTAGAACTAGGAGGCACAGCCTCAAAATACGGGGGAGCCAATTTAAAACCGAGTTGAGAAGGAATTTCTTCTCCCAGTGGGTTGTGAATCTGTGGAATTCTCTGCCCAAGAAAGCAGTTGAGGCTAGCTCATTGAATGTATTCAAGTCATAGATAGATAGATTTTTAACCAATAAGGGAATTAAGGGTTACGGGGAGCGGGCGGGTAAGTGGAGCTGAGTCCACGGCCAGATCAGCCATGATCTTATTGAATGGCGGAGCAGGCTCGAGGGGCTAGATGGCCTACTCCTGTTCCTAATTCTTATGTTCTTATGTATGTTCTTATGGGCCGAATGCCGTCCGCCGCGATCTTTCTCCCCAAAAACGTCACTTCTGTTACCATGAAGACGCATTTCGACCTCTTCAACCACAGCCCTACGTAATACAGTTGCTGGAGGACCTCCTCCAGGTTTTGTAGGTGCTCGGCGGTGTCCCGACCCGTGACCAATATGTCGTCCTGAAAGACCAGCGTGTGTGGTTCCGACTTGAGTAGGCTCTCCATGTTTCTCTGGAAGATCGCTGCAGCCGACCGAATTCCAAACGGGCATCTGTTGCAGATGAACAGTCTCTTGTGTGTGTTGATGCAGGTGAGGCCCTTTGAAGACTCCTCCTGCTCCTGCGTCATATATGCCGAAGTCAGGTCGAGCTTGGTGAACGTCTTGCCTCCTGCCAGCATCACAAATAGGTCGTCTGCCTTAGGTCGCGGGTATTGGTCCTGTAGCGAGAAACAATTAATAGTTACTTTATAATCACCGCAAATCCTGACCGTGCCATCACTTTTGAGTACTGGAACAATCGGGCTGGCCCACTCGCTGAATTCCACTGGGGAGATGATGCCCTCACGTTGCAGCCTGTCCAGCTCAATTTCCACTCTCTCCCTCATCATGTGAGGTACTGCCCGCGCCTTGTGGTGAATGGGTCGTGCCTCTGGGACCAAGTGGATTTGCACCATCGCCCTGGAAAAGTTTCCAATGCCTGGCTCAAAAAGGGAAGGAAATTTGTTAAGAACCTGGGTACATGAGGCCTCATCGACATGTGATAGTGCTCAGATGTCATCCCAGTTCCAGTGGATTTTGCCCAGCCAGCTCCTTCCAAGCAGTGTGGGGCCATCGCCCGGGCTAATCCAGAGTGGCAGTTCATGCACATGCCCTCATTGATGACCTTGACCATGGCGCTGCCCTGGACAGTGATAAGCTCTTTGGTGTACGTTCTCAGTTTCGTGTGTATGGGGCTCAGGACTAGTCTGAATGCCTTGTTGCACCACAGTCTCTAAAACATCTTTTTACTCATGATGGATTGGCTAGCGCCAGTGTCCAGTTCTATGGCTACGGGTAAGCCATTCAATTTTACGTTTAGCATTATAGGTGGACATTTTGTCGAAAATGTGTGCACCCCATGTACCTCAGCATCTGCCTCCTCTCTCTGAGTCTCGAAATTGCTTTGATCCACCATGGACCGATCTTCCTCTGCCACGTGGTGGTTAGCAGGTTTTGCAGAGCTTGCAGCTCGTTTGCAAGTTCGTTGGAGGTGCCCCATTGTTCCACAGCTCTTGCAAACATACCCTTTGAAGCGGCATGAATAAGCTGAATGGAAGCCTCCACAATGCCAACAAGGTGTGAATTGCCTTGCATTCATCCTTTGTTGGGGACTCTGAGTCATCTGGGTCACCTGAGGCCTTCTGGCAGTTGCAGACTCGTGGGTTCTGCCCTGTACATTTCTGCTTGCAAACACAGTTCCAGTTAATTTATGAACACTTGTGTGCTGAGAGATTTGTTTGGTGTTATCATTGGTGGACATAAGCGCCTGCGCTATCACAACGGCCTTGCTGAGGGTCGGTGTCTCTACAGTCAAAAGTTTTCGTAGGATGGGCTCGTGACCAATGCCCAGTAGAAAAAATGTCTCTGAGCATTTGCTCCAGGTAGCCATCAAACTCACATTGTCCTGCAAGTCGCCTTAGCTCGGCGACGTAGCTCGCTACTTCCTGACCTTCAGATCGCTGGCACGTGTAGAACCGATACCTCGCCATCAGCACGCTCTCCCTCGGGTTAAGATGCTCCCGAACCAGTGTACACAGCTCCTCATACGACTTATCAGTGGGTTTCACCAGAGCCAGAAGATTCTTCATGAAGCTGTAGGTCAGTGCCCCGCAGACTGTGAGGAGGATCGCTCTCCTTCTTGCAGCGCTTCCTTCTCTGTCCAGCTCATTGGCTACAAAGTACTGGTCTAGCCGTTCGACATAGGCTTCCCAGTCCTCACCCTCCGAGAACTTCTCCAGGATGCCCACAGTTTGCTGCCTCTTTGCATTGGATTCGTATACTCATCGCCAGTTATTGTGTTCCTAATACAGATGAGACTGCACACAGGAAGGTTAAAGTAACAGTGACCTCAGTCTTTAATAAGACACTCCAGAGTGAGGAACAGGCCTTAGGGGCCAGCTTATATACAGTGCTCCCAAGGGATGCTGGAATCCCTTGGGACTTCAGGGGATGAGCTCCCTGATGGAGGAACATGGGAGTGCATGCTTTATAAATACACAACAGAAATGGGCTATTTTCTTGACTGAAGCAGGTCCCGAGGTGTATGAAACCCTGAAAAATGTTCTTGTTCCCATCAAGCCAAAGGACATGTCATTGATGGGGATTCTCAACACTACAGTTCTGAGCTGCTGGAAATTGCTGAAAGTTATTGTTTTGGAATATGAGATCAATTTTCAGAAATTTTCAGGACTGAGCATTCTGTGACCGCTTCGTTTGTGGGATGTAAAATGAAGTAATCAGAAGAAAATTGTTGACGATCCCAAACTTGACTTTTGATTTTGCTTGTCAGACAGCTATATTGATGGATATTGAAGTCATGCTATCGGTGTCTGGGACAACACATTGCTCAAAGTTATCCATATGTGAAGTTAGAGTGTTTCTTCTGCAAGAAAACTGGGCATCTTGCGGAGGCATGCCGACTGAAGAGTAAACAGTCTTTCAATGCTAGAAGTAGAAATCGCCAGAGATTACATAGCATTGAAGAGAAGCAACAGGATAAGTTTCTGGAGATACACATCATCAGGAGCACACGGGTATCTAACAACGATTCGTGATGTATCATCATCTTAAGTAGACTGTGCAGGAACCAGGGTACCCATGGAAATCAACACTGGTGTATCCGTGAGTTTCGAACTGGAATCGCTATATCTTAACAAGTTGCGTGATTTTCCACTGGCAAAATCGAAGATAGAGCTGCGAGGCAATCAGGAGAGCAAATTCTGGTTGTAGGATGTAACACCTTACCGGTGAAATCAGGATCAGTTTCAGAGCTTCCCTTTCATAGTAGTGGCAGGAGACAAGCCTGCCTTGATAGGTAGAAATTGGTTGGGATCACTGAAGCTGGATTGGAATTAGGTTTTTCATGTGGAAATGAAATTTGCATCGAAAGATGACATCATCGAGCAGTATCCGAAGGTGCTCTGCGAAACAGGCAGTTCAATCCAAGGTTTCAAGGCGAGTGTCAGAATGCAGAAGAATGCGATACAGCATTTAAGGAGTGTAAAAGCCAATCGGTAGAGAGTACCATGTTAGTTCACTATGACGTATCTTAGGAGATCAAGTTAGCATGTGTCGCCTCTCCATATGGAGTTGGGGCAGTGATCTCTCATGTACTAGTTAGTGGGAAGGAGATACCAATTACTTTTGCTTTGCGCACTCTCAGTGCCAGTGAGACCAATTATGTGCAGATTGAAAGGGAAGTGTTTGCATTGATTTTTGAGGGTCAAGAATTTCCACAAATACTTGTATGGTTGTAAGTTTGCCATCGTTACTGACCATAAACCCCCGACAGCAATCCTCAATCCAAAGTCATCAGTTCCAACCTTAGATGCAGCCTGAATGCAGAGATGGGCTTTAATTTTGTCAGCATATATGTATGTATGACATTGAGTACAGATGATCAGCTGATCACACAATGCTGATGCTATGTCCAGGTTGCCATCCTCATCACAAGTTACACCTTATCGGGAAGAAGTGTTCTATTTTTCATATACTGATGAACTGCCAGTCACAATTGAAGAGATTGGTAGAGCAACCAAATATGGCCCAGTTATGTCAAAGGTGTATGATTACAAAGCAAATGGCTGGCCAAACCAGGTATCAGAAGAAGATATTCATCCATACTTCATTTGTCAGAATGAATTATCAGTGAATAAAGATTGTTTCATGTGGGGTGCAAGAATAGTTATCCTGAATAAGTTCAGATCCAAATTGTTAGGAGATCTTTATGACCAGCATGTGGGAATATGCTTGACCAAGAGATTTGCACATAGTTACTTATGGTGGCTAGGTTTAGATAAAAATATAGAGTACATCATCAATCAGTGTACAGCATGTGAATTGATAAGCAAGAAACCACCATCAGTACCATTACAGCCATGGAAATGGCCTCCCAAAGTGTGGCAAAGGTTACATGTAGATTTTGCTGAACTAGAAGGACAACAATTGTTCATTGTGATTCATAGTGGTTCAAAGTGGGTAGAGGTGTTTCTGATGTGGAAGATAACAACAAGTAAAATACTAGGCAATTTGCAAAGATTGCTTTCTTCATATGGCCTCCCAGAAGAAATTGTGTCTGATAATGGGCCGCGATTTTGTTCGGAAGAATTTGCACAGTTCATGAGCAGAAATGGTGTGAAACATACTAAAGTTACACCATACCACCCTGCTTCAAATGGTGCAGCAGAGCGCACAGCACAAATTGTAAAATGTGCCCTCATCAAGCAAATTTTGAATCCAAATCCAAAGAAATGACAGTTGTCATTAGACCACAAACTAGCAAATTTTCTAATTACTTATTGTAATACTCTTCATACAACTACTGGTAGAACACCAGCAGCGTTGTTTTTCAGCCACAAACCAGGTTCCCGCTTTTAAAGCCGAACCTGGAACAGTCAGTAGAAGAGAAACAATTAAGACAGAACAAAAGTCATGATAGAGGTAGAGTAAGAGAGAGAAATGTGAAATTGAATCAGAAGGTGAGAGTGAAGAACCATCACCATAAATGGTTAAAGTGGTTACCAGGAAGAATAGTGAAGATATGTGGCCCTCAAACACATTTGGTCAAGACATTTGATCATGGAGAGTTTAGGTTTGTTCACATTGATCATATTTTACCAACAGATGTGGAAGGAGTTGAAAGTTGGAACGATTCAATTATTTCTGATGAGTCAGATAGTCTTGTTACAAGTAGATTACCAGGAGCAAATCCTGCATCAGATATACTAGAAATAAGTCCACGAGAAAGTTGGAATTTAAGTCTAACTCCGGCAGACAAACAGTCTGATGTTGTAGAGAGTTCAGATTAGATCAAGGGTTGCCCTTGGAGAAATACTCTCCTCAGGCTCAGTCTAGAATGAGTCTAAGTTCTACATCAAGTTTGGAAAGTTCTGCTCGAGAGTGAAGGTACCTCTTCGAAACAGAAAACCATTGGTTAAGTTTGATTTGTAAATATGGCAAAATAAGTTCATATTTTTTGTTGTGCATAACCATGCAAGTTATGTATAATGATTAGTTTATTATGATTACTTCTTCGATAAGGAGGGAGAAGTATAATAGAGCGCCCCTTAGTGGACTACTGCTCCACCTAGTGGACTACTGATGTACTGACGTAAATAATAAAGAATCATGTGGCAGGGTCACATTATGGCAGCTTTTTTTTAAGAGCAATCTTCTGTGTGTGTGCTTCTTAGTGATGTCATAAGAATATATTACAGGCATAGTGGGGCATTGTTTGACTATTATATTAGTTTACATCATAAATACATCGAAATAAAGAAAGGGCAGTGATTCAGATACATGCTTTATAGTGACGTGTTTTGGAATTCAAATATTTGAACTGGTCAAATATTACAAAATAAGGCTTACCTACTCTTACTTGGGGTGCATGTGTAGCAATGAAAACACAGACTGCCTGTTGTATGGAGTTCTGCTTTGTGTTTCCAAAAACAAAGAACAGTGTTAATCCTAAGTTTATTTCTCTAGATCCCAGCATGAGAGCCCAGTAAGCTGAGGTGCTTGACACCAATAACGAGATAAAATCAAAAGCCAAGTTGCCCAGTATCACATTCATGCTCCACGTAGCAACTCGTTATAGAGGCATTGGAAAGGGCCTGGGAGCAAGCCAGCTGCTCTCAAGAGGAAAATGATGTGTTATGCAGGTGAACATAAAGTAGGAAAGAAAATAAATGAATGGAGCGAGAATTTTAATTTTATTTAGAGAACCATGGAAGTAGGACAGATGAAACAAAGAAACATAGAAACATAGAAAATAGGTGCAGGAGTAGGCCATTCGGCCCTTCGAGCCTGCACCACCATTCAATTAAATCATGGCTGATCATTCACCTCAGTACCCCTTTCCTGCTTTCTCTCCATACCCCTTGATCCCTTTAGTAGCCGTAAGGGCCATTTCTAACTCCCTCTTGAATATATCCAATGAACTGGCATCAACAACTCTCTGCGGTAGGGAATTCCACAGGTTAACAACGCTCTGAGTGAAGAAGTTTCTCCTCATCTCAGTCCCAAATGGCTTACCCCTTATCCTTAGACTATATCCCCTGGTTCTGGACTTCCCCAACATCGGGAACATTCTTCCTGCATCTAACCTGTCCAGTCCCATCAGAATTTTATATGTTTCTGTGAGATCCCCTCTCATCCTTCTAAACTCCAATGAATACAGACCCAGTCGATCCAGTCTCTCCTCATATGTCAGTCCTGCCATCCCGGGAATCAGTCTAGTGAACCTTCGCTGCACTCCCTCAATAGAACGTCCTTCCTAAGGTTAGGAGACCAAAACTGAACATAATATTCAAGGTGAGGCTTCACTAAGGCCCTGTACAACTGCAGTAAGACCTCCCTACTTCTATACTCAAATCCTTTAGCTATGAAGGCCAACATACCATTTGCCTTCTTCACCACCTGCTGTACCTGCATGCCAACTTTCAATGACTGATGTACCATGACACCCAGGTCTCGTTGCACCTCCCCTTTTCCTAAACTGCCGCCATTCAGATAATATTCTGCCTTTGTGTTTTTGCCCCTAAAGTGGATAACTTCACATTTATCCACATTATACTGCATCTGCCATGCATTTGCCCACTCACCTAACCTGTCCAAGTCACCCTGCAGCCTCTTAGCATCCTCCTCACAGCTCACACTGCCACCCAGCTTAGTGTCATCTGCAAACTTGGAGATATTACATTCAATTCCTTCGTCTAAATCATTAATGTATATTGTAAATAGTTTATTCCTACTCTTTGCTTCCTGTCTGCCACGTCAATACATTACCCCCAATACCACGTGCTTTAATTTTGCACACTAATCTCTGGTGTGGGACCTTGTCAAAAGCCTTTTGAAAGTCCAAATACACCACAGCCACTCCCTTGCCCACTGTACTAGTTATATCCTCAAAAAATTCTAGAAGATGTGTCAAGCATTATTTCCCCTTCATAAATCCATGCTGACTTGGACCGATCCTGGCACTGCTTTCCAAATGCGCTGCTATTACATCTTTAATAATTGATTCCGACATTTTCCCCACTACCGATGCCAGGCTAACCGGTCTATAATTCCCTCACATTTAATTCCCTCATATAGCTCACATATTTAATTAATCACCACCTTGTGGAAGCGCAGTCTCCGAAGGTCGGTGTGCTTGGACACATCGAGGTAAGACCTCTTTTCCCTGTAAGTGTATGTTCTGGACCACCTCCTCATTCTTGAACGTCTTAAATTGAGCACATAATGCTGTGTATCAGACATTAAGCCATTTGCACTCTGCAGCATCTGCGTATTAATCGATGCAGGCTGAGAAATGGCTGGCCCCATTGCAATGAAATTATAATAGCGATTGATCAGAAGGCAAAGAACAAAAAGGGCCACTGTACAGCAAAATTCTAAAAGGACAAAGGGTGTTAAAAAAAACAAGCCTGAAGGCTTTGTGTCTTAATGCAAGGAGTATCCGCAATAAGGTGGATGAATTAATTGTGCAAATAGATGTTAACAAATATGATGTGATTGGGATTACGGAGACGTGGCTCCAGGATGATCAGGGCTGGGAACTCAACATCCAGGGGTATTCAACATTCAGGAAGGATAGAATAAAAGGAAAAGGAGGTGGGGTAGCATTACTGGTTAAAGAGGAGATTAATGCAATAGTTAGGAAAGACATTAGCTTGGATGATGTGGAATCTATATGGGTGGAGCTGCAGAACACTAAAGGGCAAAAATCGTTAGTGGGAGTTGTGTACAGACCTCCAAACAGTAGTAGTGATGTTGGGGAGGGCATCAAACAGGAAATTAGGAGTGCATGCAATAAAGGTGCAGCAGTTATAATGGGTGACTTTAATATGCACATAGATTGGGCTAGCCAAACTGGAAGCAATACGGTGGAGGAGGATTTCCTGGAATGCATAAGGGATGGTTTTCTAGACCAATATGTCGAGGAACCAACTAGGGGGGAGGCCATCTTAGACTGGGTGTTGTGTAATGAGAGAGGATTAATTAGCAATCTCATTGTGCGAGGCCCCTTGGGGAAGAGTGACCATAATATGGTGGAATTCTGCATTAGGATGGAGAATGAAACAGTTAATTCAGAGACCATGGTCCAGAACTTAAAGAAGGGTAACTTTGAAGGTATGAGGCATGAATTGGCTAAGATAGATTGGCTAATGATACTTAAGGGGTTGACTGTGGATGGGCAATGGCAGACATTTAGAGAACGCATGGATGAATTACAACAATTGTACATTCCTGTCTGGCGTAAAAATAAAAAAGGGAAGGTGGCTCAACCGTGGCTATCTAGGGAAATCAGGGATAGTATTAAAGCCAAGGAAGTGGCATACAAATTGGCCAGAAATAGCAGCGAACCTGAGGACTGGGAGAAATTTAGAACTCAGCAGAGGAGGACAAAGGGTTTGATTAGGGCAGGGAAAATGGAGTACGAGAAGAAGCTTGCAGGGAACATTAAGGCGGATTGCAAAAGTTTCTATAGGTATGTAAAGAGAAAGAGGTTAGTAAAAACAAACGTAGGTCCCCTGCAGTCAGAATCAGGGGAAGTCATAACGGGGAACAAAGAAATGGCAGACCAATTGAACAAGTACTTTGGTTCAGTATTCACTAAGGAGGACACAAACAACCTTCCGGATATAAAAGTGGTCAGAGGGTCTATTAAAGAGGAGGAACTGAGGGAAATCTTTATTAGTCGGGAAATTGTGTTGGGGAAATTGATGGGATTGAAGGCCGATAAATCCCCAGGGCCTGATGGACTGCATCCCAGAGTACTTAAGGAGGTGGCCTTGGAAATAGCGGATGCATTGACAGTCATTTTCCAACATTCCATTGACTCTGGATCAGTTCCTATCGAGTGGAGGGTAGCCAATGTAACCCCACTTTTTAAAAAAGGAGGGAGAGAGAAAGCAGGGAATTATAGACCGGTCAGCCTGACCTCAGTAGTGGGTAAAATGATGGAATCAATTATTAAGGATGTCATAGCAGCGCATTTGGAAAATGGTGACATGATAGGTCCAAGTCAGCATGGATTTGTAAAAGGGAGATCATGCTTGACAAATCTTCTGGAATTTTTTGAGGATGTTTCCAATAAAGTGGACAAAGGAGTACCAGTTGATGTGGTATATTTGGACTTTCAGAAGGCTTTCGACAAGGTCCCACACAGGAGATTAATGTGCAAAGTTAAAGCACATGGGATTGGGGGTAGTGTGCTGACGTGGATTGAGAACTGGTTGTCAGACAGGAAGCAAAGAGTAGGAGTAAATGGGTACTTTTCGGAATGGCAGGCAGTGACTAGTGGGGTACCGCAGGGTTCTGTGCTGGGGCCCCAGCTGTTTACATTATACATTAATGATTTAGACGAAGGGATTAAATGTAGTATCTCCAAATTTGCGGATGACACTAAGTTGGGTGGCAGTGTGAGCTGCGAGGAGGATGCTATGAGGCTACAGAGTGACTTGGATAGGTTAGGTGAGTGGGCAAATGCGTGGCAGATGAAGTATAATGTGGATAAATGTGAGGTTATCCACTTTGGTGGTAAAAACAGAGAGACAGACTATTATCTGAATGGTGACAGATTAGGAAAAGGGAAGGTGCAACGAGACCTGGGTGTCATGGTACATCAGTCATTGAAGGTTGGCATGCAGGTACAGCAGGCGGTTAAGAAAGCAAATGGCATGTTGGCATTCATAGCGAGGGGATTTGAGTACAGGGGCAGGGAGGTTTTGCTACAGTTGTACAGGGCCTTGGTGAGGCCACACCTGGAGTATTGTGTACAGTTTTGGTCTCCTAACTTGAGGAAGGACATACTTGCTGTTGAGGGAGTGCAGCGAAGATTCACCAGACTGATTCCCGGGATGGTGGGACTGACCTATCAAGAAAGACTGAATCAACTGGGCTTGTATTCACTGGAGTTCAGAAGAGTGAGAGGGGACCTCATAGAAACGTTTAAAATTCTGACGGGTTTGGACAGGTTGGATGCAGGAAGAATGTTCCCAATGTTGGGGAAGTCCAGAACCAGGGGTCACAGTCTAAGGATAAGGGGTAAGCCATTTAGGACCGAGATAAGGGGAAACTTCTTCACCCAGAGAGTGGTGAACCTGTGGAATTCTCTACCACAGGAAGTAGTTGAGGCCAATTCACTAAATATATTCAAAAGGGAGTTAGATGAAGTCCTTAGTACTCGGGGGATCAAGGGGTATGGCGTGAAAGCAGGAAGTGGGTACTGAAGTTTCATGTTCAGCCATGAACTCGTTGAATGGCGGTGCAGGCTAGAAGGGCTGAATGGCCTGCTCCTGCACCTATTTTCTATGTTTCTATGTTTCTATAATTTCCTCACTAAAATATAGCTACAGTCAACCCCCAATAATCCAGAGTCTTAAAATATGTCTGTTGAGATGGTCACTTCACCTGAGAAGAACTCCAGAGTCAGTCCAAACTCCTCCGAAGTTGAAGCAGCCTTTTGAATGAAGTGACCTGCGATTTAAAAAATGGCACCCACACCGCTGTGATTCGTTCAGAACAGTTCCACTTTTTCTGAACGGTGTTTTGGGCGAGCGATATTGTGGGCGAGATGTGTGCGAGGTGGTGAAAGTGACGCTGGGCCATTTCCTGGGCGTTAGTTTCGGCAAATATGATCTTTACAACAGAAAAATGTGGGCGGGCGGTATTATTGAATCTCGGCGTTAATTACGTGCGAAAACTAACACTGGGCGATATTATGGGCGTTGATTTCACCCATTCTGATGATTCCGCTCAAACAAAGTGGGCGGGCGGTATTATTTTTTCCCGGCGTTACGCACATGGGGAAAGTAACGCTCGGCGATAAGTGTCCGAAAAATGGGTGTCAGTTTCCATTTAGTGGCTAAATGGGCAATATGTTGGCGTTGTATGTCGTTTCAGCGGCAAAATGGGCGTTAAGTGGGCGTTATGCATGCAAAAAAAAGTGGAAAATGTAGTCCATAGGAATTGTTAGATGAAAAAAGATCAAGTTCCATCTAGTTTGACTTCTACCATCCTGGAAGTCACATGATAGAACAACTAATCATAGCAATCAATCTCTTATCAATTAGTCTGCAATAGACCCAGACATGAGGCGAGGAAAACCACATTAGTGGAAAGCTTTGAGAACCATTGGCCCAAAGTCATCTGTTATTCCTAAACACAAGCGAGCCCCAGGTAGGCAAAGTAAACGTTTCAAGGACATCCTAAAAGCCTCCTTGATAAAATGCAACATCACCACCGACATCTGGGAGTCCCTGGCCAAAGACCGCCCTAAGTGGGGGAAGTGCATCCGGGAGAGCGCTGAGCACCTCGAGTCTCGTCACCGAGAGCATGCAGAAAGCAAGTGCAGGCAGCGGAAGGAGCGTGCGGCAAACCAGTCCCACCCACCCTTTCCTTCAACGACTGTCTGTCCTACCTGTGACAGAGACTGTAATTCCCTTATTGGACTGTTCAGTCACCTAAGAACCCACTTTTAGAGTGGAAGCAAGTCTTCCTCGATTTCGAGGGACTGCCTGTGATGATGATGATGATATATCTTGCCTCAAATTACACATATTCTATATCTCAAAGTATTATTTTCTAAAAGAAATCTATCTAAATTGCATCTGTATGAATCAATGCGATCTGCTTCAACCATTTCCCCAAGGAACATATTCCTTTGATTAACCAATCACTCAATAAAATAATGGCCCTGATATTTACAGGGAGGGAACGGGTGAACGTGGTAGCGGAGGGGGGAGCCGGAAATTCTGGGGATGCAGATTTAATGGCAGCATCTCGTTAACATTTTCTTCTTCCATTTCCCGCCCAGTAGCAAAAGAGATTGACAGGCTGGCTGGCTGTTGGGCAGGAAATCCAGTTGCAGGAGGCCACAGCTGGGGACCGTTTGGGACGGTCTCCAGCAATCGGGAGAGATAGGGGCTTGGTGGTGGGTGTCAAAACCCGTCAACTGGGAGGAAGGGAGGGAAAGATCAGGGATTGGGATTTGTGCTTGGTGGAAGGGGCCGCGGTCAGAGCCCCGACAATGGTGAGGGAGTGAGGCAAATATCAAGGGTTGGGTGGGGGGTGGGGGTGGGGCGGCTAATCACGGCAGTGAGGAGAGGCCGAGAGTTTGCTTGAGAGGCCAGGGAACACTCCTGCTCCTCCTGGACTATAAGTATTGCTCTGAAAAGCACTTAGCTTTAGCTCATGTCTCAATTTGCTGTCGGGTTTTGGAGCCCTGCGAAACCCAGCTGGCAGCTGCTAAATTTAAATCAAGCTGCCAGGGCTGCACTGTGAGAGTCCAATTTAAATATGCTAATGAAGTGTCCTGCCTCTTCAGTACAGGACACGCGCATGCCATGCAACTGTAAAAATGTCAGCAGGCGCGTATACGGTGGGTTGGGGATGTGTTCCCCGATTTTGATTTTTAATTTTTAACATCCTGACCCTCTCATGCACATCATGGGGAGGTTAATATTGGCTCCAGTGTTTCCATAGATTTGTTTTGAATTTGCCCAGTGAATTGAATTTACATGGGCCGAGTCCTCTGATTCTTCTATTCTGGACAAGCTTGATCTTGAAATTTTTCAGCTCGGAGGCCTCCGACTGCAATTTCTGGGCTAATAGCTGCAATGTCTTTTTCATACTGTGGCAACCAGAGCTGTACACACTATTCTAAATTCATTCACACCAATGGTTTATAAAAAGCAGGATTACTTCACTATTTCGTCTCAATATTTACCTTTTAATACATTGCTACATCTGATGTGCTTTACTTACTGATACTGAGCATTGTTGCGATAGCTTCAATTTGTTGTCAATTAGGACCCCCACATCTCTTGCAATTCCCTTGCACATTATTTCCATTTTAATAATAGTCTCTTCCTAGATTCTTTGCCCTCATGTGAAGCATTTTGCATTGTTCTACATTGACTTGCCTCTGCCAATTCCCAAGTATATTGAAGTCCTCTTGTAGTTTATGCTGTTCAGCTTTGGAGTCTAGCCCCATCACTAGTTTTGCATCATCTGCAGTTGTAGCTATTGTGCTTGTGATTCCTAGCTTCAGATCATTTATGAAGATATAAAACAAAAGATGTCCAAAAATCGACCTCAATGGGACTCCACTGGTAATATTCTCCCAGGCTGATGACAATCCATGCACTACTATAGTCTGGGTTCTATCAGTTTATCAATTACGTATCCATTGTATAACATTCTACTGATACCCATTTTTAAATTTTCTGTAGTAGCCTTTCAGGAACTGTGTCAAAGGTCTTACTAAAATCGAAGTACACCACATTCATTGCCTTAGCCGGAACAGGCTCCACTGTTACATCTTCAAATAAAACCAGTAAGTTACATTGGCAAAGTCTCCTCTTCATGAAACCAGATTAGCTATCTTTTATGGTTTTATTTCTATCCAAATGCTCCATGTTCTTATCTTTAATAAGGGTTTCTATTAATGTACCCACAGTGGATGTCAAACTCTCTGGTCTGTAGCTTCCTGGTTCACTTTTGTTACCTTTTTTAAAGATAGGAGGAACACCTGCCTTTCTCCAGTCCCTAGGCATCTCTCCAGTATTCAGTGATTTCTGGAAAATTTGTGTCAAAGTTCCTGCAATTTCTACCCTTATTTCTTTAAGGATCCTTGGATGCATCTTATCTGGCCCCTGAGATTTATTTACCTTAAGTTAGCACAGCTGTTCAGCAACTAGACTGGTAATAATGTGAACAAGTGTCTCAAATTACTTCTGCGATGCCCTCTAGTTCCCTTTCCAGATTAAATATGTTACCTGTCTGCTCCTTGGTAAAAACAGAGGTTAAAAAAATCTTATTTAGCTACTTTGCAGCCTGTGTAGCATCAGTTCTCACCCAATTGCACTTTCAGTGGCTCGACACTATACCTCATTTTTCTTACATCTTATTGGGGCCCAAGTTTCCACAGGAGTTGCTCCTATTTTTTGGAGCAACTAGTTTTTTTTGGAGTATCTTAAAAATCACAATTCTCCACATTTAGTTTGCTCCAGTTTCAGTGAGTTAGTTCAGTTTCTTTTTAGTTCAGTTCTTTTTTCAAAAGGGGGCGTTACCAGCCACTTACGCCTGTTTTGGCCATTTAAGCAAGTTTAGACAGCAAAAAGTTACTCCAAACTAACTTAGGCCAGTGTATGTGTCCGCTCTGAAAAACCTTGCGGACATTTTAGAAATCAAGCGCAGGTAGCCAGAGATGGGGACGAGGGGGGGACGGGGGAAGGGAAGTTAGAGGATTTTCCAAAGCACTAAACACCTGCACAACAACATTAAAGAAACATAGGTACATTTAAAGCACTAAGCACTAAACAAAGCAGTGCATTTAAAGCACCAAGACTTACAAAGCACTAAACAAAGCACAAAAAGTAATAAGCAATTAATTAACAAATAAAAAATAGAAGGAACCCTGCACCTAAAGCAGCAAGACCCAAATAATAAGCAATCAATCAATCAATAACAAATAAAAAATAGAAGTCCTACCTTTATGTGAGTGGAAGGCAGCGGGCCGTCGATGAAGGAGAGGAAGGGGAGGAGAGGAGGAGGAGAGGAGGGAGGAGAGGAGAAGGGGGGAGGGGAGAGGAGGGGGGAAGAGGAGAGTGGGGCAACATTAAACAGACGAGCCTGCCCTGTGAGCCTGAACTTTCACTAGTGCAAAACTTTTGCAAGAATCCAACTCCACTTACTCACTTCACACAAGTATTAATTATCGAAAAAAAAGTCCTGCCCAACTATACCTAGGTGCTGAACTCACTATCAGGTTGAATTCCCACTGAGGCTAAATTCCATAGTCATCCGTGCTTTCACAGTCCACTGTTCTCTCGCAGGTCGCGGCGGGGAGCCCATTCGGCCAGGGCTAGGGGTGGCATGCTTCGGGCCCCTCCCACACAGCCTGCAGCACACGCAAACAGAATCTGGGGACGAGGAGCTACTGCACATGCGTGCACACTCTAGCGTGCATGTGCAGAGGTCCCAGTGCTGAAAACAGTGCCGAGTCCTGGCTCCGCACCCCCCACCCCCCCGCGTTCTGCTGCGCTGCGCCAAGGGCCTGGATCGATCGGACTGCGTGGAGAATACGAAGGTAAATAATAGGCGCCGTTTCTGTTCTAAAAAGTCGGCGGATCTCACGAAGGTATGCCGTTCTAAAGGTCTGTGGAAACTTGGCCCCATGATAACTAAGACAACTTTTTATTATTATTCTTCAAAATATATTGTTGGGAATTCAGATACATGTTTTCAGTCGGATCCCAGGAAATTTCCACACACACTTGCAGTGGACCTGGATACATACCATCATCAATGCTAGGGAATCAGGCACATAACATCAACAGATCATTGGAAATTTAATGTATATCATGAGTAAACCATCAGTACATTAGGTTGTCAGATGAAGTTGCTTCTACTAGATTGTCAGGAAACTGGATATTCAAACTAGACTGACAAATATTGGGCATATACCCATTGGTAAATAACCACAATAAGAATACAAACAAAAGCATACCCACTAAGTTGTCACAAATAATTAAAAAGAAATACACTTACAGTTGTTGGCAAAAGTGAATTGGTCAGACACATCTAATTCTCAGCTGGTCAGAATTAAGCCAAGTTTAGATTTTTGTAATTGATTTAATTTTTTTAAATTCTAATTAATTTGCATGATATCTTTGGATTTGACATTTGTCGCTGCAACAAATACATTTAATATGCCAATATGTTACTACAAATCATCTATTTTTCTTTTTATGTGACTTTTGGAGGATTACTGACATAATAGGCCAGATTTTGTTGTAGTAGGGCATCGTAGGTTTTTCATTTTTTTGGGTGGCAAGTTGCTGAATGTGTGAGCTGATAATGGCACAGCAAGGGAAACAGGACGTCTGGGATCTGAGTGAACAGGACAAGCACCTGTGTATCTCTTTACCAATCCGATTAAAAGATTGCAAAATTATCAGCACAAGGATTGAGAAGGAAGTGTAAATTAGAGTGGGTGAATTCAATGTTAAATCAGGTACAGAAAAATAAACAAAGAGGGAGAAGAATTGGATTAAGAGAGAGTAAAAGGAGACATAAAGGAAAAATTTTAAAAAACTATAAATTTAAAATTTTACTTTTTAAAATCCTCTAAGAACAATTAATATCTGTAGGAATGAGACTCCACACTTGTAATAGTTAATTTTCAGTGCCAGAGATTGGTAGTGATTGACACTTATCACATCATTAATAAGGTACTTAGGGCTGGATTTTCAGCCGATTTGCACCACATTTAGCGCCTCGATGGGGCGCAAAAATTATTTTTTTTCGGCGTGAAATGAGGCGCACAAGAAGTTGGGCGCGGGCGGAACTTTTGGCAATGGTTTTGCGGCGGCGCTAAAATTTACCGCCCACCGCTGTTTTGACCGTTGGAAAGACGTAAATCGTCGTGCATCGCTGCGCTAGTGCAAGCACCTGTGTATCTCTTTACCAATCCGATTAAAAGATTGCAAAATTATCAGCACAAGGATTGAGAAGGAAGTGTAAATTAGAGTGGGTGAATTCAATGTCAAATCAGGTACAGAAAAATAACCAGGTGGAACTTTCGAACGTTTCATCAGATTTAGCGTCCGCCCGAGAAACCATCCAGAAAAAACAGACTGACCCAGGGCATACCAAGCGATAACGATGCCATGTTGAAAGCGGAGAAGAAAGTCGCAGTTGTGAGTGATTAAAGGATTGGGAGAAGAACGCTGTGTTACTGCATACTTTTGATTGTGAAGTTTATGTGAGTTTCTAGTTTGTTTTATAAAGAACATTTAAGGACATTTTAAAAGTTGGGGGGCATGCTAGGTCGAGAGCCAGTAATCCTGGCTGCTATTGCCATACGATTTCAAGCTGGAAGAAGGCTGATTGGTGATCATTTGCAAGGTAATCGAAGAGGTCGCAGATGTATGGGGAGGAGGCCTTACCCCCCACGAGTTTACAGGGAACATTGCTCATACCTCCAGCTCTTTGAGGCACAGTGTGTTAGAAGGCTGTGCTTCCGAAAAGAGGTGGTCACAGAGATATGCCAGCTCCTATAGGCAGACCTACACCTACCAGCGGCAACAGGACTGTACTGGCGGTCGAGATGAAGGTGACTGTGGCACTTGCCTTCTATGCCTCCGGCTCCTTTCAGGCATCAGTGAGGACAAATGCTCCATCTTGCAGCAGACTACATATTGCTGCATTCACCAGGTGACTAATGCATTGTACGCACGCAGATTGGACTTCTTAACCTTCTCAATGATCAGGGAAACTCAAAATGAGAGGGCTGTAGATTTTGGATGATTTGCTGCCTTCCCCAAGGTTCAGGGTGCCGTTGACTGTACGCACATTGCCCTGCAAGCACCTTTACAGAATGCAGAGGTTTTCCGAAACCAAAAGGGATTCTATTCCATGAATGTACATATCGTCTGCGACCATACTCAGCGCATCATGGCAATCAATGCCCAATAACCAGGGAGCATCCATGATGCTTTCATCTTGTGTGAGAGCAGTGTCTCACGCATGTTCCAGCGTCAACCACAAAGCTAGAGCTGGATGCTCGGGGCTAAAGGTTATAGCCACGCCACCTGACTCATGACCACCCCTCTGGAACTCTCAGACAGAAGCCGAGCATCGTTATAATCAGAGCCATACAAGACAAGACAAGAAGACAAGAAATAGGAGCAGTAGTAGGCCATTTGACCCCTTGAGCCTGCTCTGCCATTTAATAAGAACATGGCTGATCTGATCATGGACTCAGTTCCACTTCCCTGCCCGTTCCCCATAACCATTTATTCCTTTATCACTCCAACATCTGTCTATCTCTGCCTTAAATATATTCAATGACCCAGGCTCCACAGCTCTCTGGGTTAGAGAATTCCACAGATTTACAACTCGCTGAGAGAAGAAATTCCTCCTCATCTCAGTTTTAAGTAGACGGCCCCTTATTCTGAGACTATGACCCCAAGTTTTAGTTTCCCCTATGTGGAAATATCCTCTCTGCATCCATCTTGTCCAGCCCTCTCATTATCTTATATGTTTCGATAAGATCACCTTTCATTCTTTTGAACTCCAATGAGTATAGATCCAACCTACTCAACCTATCTTCATAAGTTAACCCCCTCATCTTCGGAATCAACCTAGTGAAACTTCTCTGAGCAGCCTCCAATGCAAGTATATCCTTTCTTAAATACAGAGATCAAAACTGTATGCAGTATTCTAGATGTGGCCTCACCAATACCCTGTAGCAGGACATCTTTGCTTTTATACTCCATCGCCCTTGCATAAAGGCCAACATTCCATTTGCTTGCCTGATTAATTGTTGTACCTTTTGTATACTAACTTTTGTGTGACATGCACAAGGACCCCCAGGTCCATCTGTACTGAAGCACTTTGCAATTTTTCTCTATTTAAATTATAATCTGCTTTTCTATTCTTTCTGCCAAAGTGGATAACCTCACATTTTCCTACATTATACTCCATCTGCCAAATTTTTGTCCAGACTGAGCCTGTCCATATCCCTTTGCAGATTTTTTTGTGTCCTTCTCGCAATTGCTTTCCTACCCATCTTTGTATCATCAGCAAACTTGGTTACCTTACACTCAGTCCCTTCATCCAAGTCATTAATATAGATTGTAAATAGTCGAGGACCTAGCATCGATCCCTGCGACACTCCACTAGTTACTGTTTGCCAACCGGAAAATGACCTGTTTATCCCGACTCTCTGTTTTCTATTAGTTAGCCAATCCTCAATCCATGGTAATATATTACACCCAACTCCATGAACTTTTATCTTGTGCAGTAACCTTTTATGTAACCTTATTGAATGACTTTTGGAAATCCAAATGCACCACATCCACTGGTTCCCCTTTATCCACCCTGCTTGTTACATCCATGAAGAACTCCAGCAAATTTGTCAAACATGATTTCCCTTTCATAAAACCATGCTGACTCTGCTTGATTGAATTATGCTTTTCCAAATGTCCTGCTACTGCTTCCTTACTAATGGACACCAGTGTTTTCCCAATGACAGATGTTAGGCTAACCAGTTTATAGTTTCCTGCTTTCTGTCTGCTTCCTTTTTAAAATCGTCATCATCATCATCGTAGGCAATCCCTCGAAATCGAGGAAGACTTGCAAAGTGAGTTCTCTGGTGACTGTACAGTCCAATACGGGAATGGCAGTCTCTGTCACAGGTGGGACAGACAGTCGTTGAAGGAAAGGGTGGGTGGGGAGCCTGGTTTGACGCACTCTCCTTCTGCTGCCTGCGCTTGTTTTCTGTATGCTCTCGGCGATGAGACCTGAGGTGCTGAGCACCCTTCCGGAGGCTCTTCCTCCACTTAGGGCGGTCTTTGGCCAGGGATTCCTAGATGTCGATGGGGATGTTGCACTTTATCAAGGAGGCTTTGAGGATGTCCTTGAAACATTTCCTCTGCCCACCTGGGGATCGCCTGCCATGTAGGAGTTCTGAGTAGAACGCTTGCTTTGGGAGTCTTGTGTCAGGCATGTGGACAACATGGCCCATCCAACGGAGCTGGTTGACTCTGGTCAGTGCTTCGATGCTGGGGATGTTGACCTGATCGAGAACACTGATGTTGGTGCGTCTGTTCTCCCAGGGGATTTGCAGGATCTTGTGGAGACATCGTTGGTGGTATTTCTCCAGCGATTTGTGATGTCTGCTGTATATAGTTCACATCTCTGAGCCATACAGGAGGGCGGGTATCATTTCAGCCCTGTAGGCCATAAGCTTGGTGCCAGATTGGAGGGCCTGGTCTTTGAACACTCACTTCGTCAGGCGACCGAAGGCTGTGCTGGTGCACTGGAGGCGGTGTTAGACCTCGTCGTCGATATCTGCCCTGGCTGATACTAGGCTACCGAGGTAGGGAAATATAGAGAAATATAGGGGCGTTACATTTGCAGTTTTCCAATCCGCTGGGACCTCCCCAGAATCCAGAGAATTTTGGTAGATTACAACCAATGCATCTGCTATCTCTGTAGCCACTTCTTTTAGGACCCCAGGGGACTTGTCTGCTTTTAGTCCCATTATTTTACCGACTACTACTTCTTTAGTAATAGTGATTGTATTAAGTTCCTCCCTCCCTATAGCCCCTTGATTATCCCCTATCGGGATTTTTTTTGTGTCTTCTACTGTGAAGACTGATACAAAATATTAGTTCAAAGTTTCTGCCATTTCCCTGTTCCCCATTATTAATTCCCCAGTCTCATCCTCTAGGGGACCAACATTTACTTGAGCCACTCTTTTGATTTTTATGTACCTGTCGAAACTCTTACTATCTGTTTTTATATATTCGTGCTAGTTTACTTTCATAATCTATCTTCTCTCTCTTTATTATTTTTTTAGTCGTTCTTTGCTGGCTTTTAAAAGTTTCCCAATCCTCTGTCCTTCCACTAGTCTTGGCCACATTGTATGCCGTTGTTTTCAATTTGATGCCATCCCTTATTTCCTTAGATAGCCACGGATGGTTATTCCTTTTCTTATAGCCTTTCCTTCTCAATGGGATATATTTTTGTTGAGATTTATGAAATTTCTCCTTAAATGTTTGCCACTGCTCATCAATCATCCCACTCTGCAATCTATTTTCCCAGTCCACTTTAGTCAACTCTGACTTCATACATTTGTAGTCTCCTTTATTTAAGCTTAGGACACTGGATAGAGATCCAACTTTCTCACCCTCCAGCTGAATTTGAAATTCAACCACGTTATGGTCACTCATTCCTAGAGGATCCTTTACTCGGAGATCATTTATTCAGTCTGTCTCATTACACAATACCAGATCTAAGATTGCCTGCTCCCTGGTTGGTTCCGCAATGTACTGTTCAAGGAAATTATCCTGGATACACTCTATGCACTCTTCCTCAAGGTACCCTGGCCGATTTGCTTTGCCCAATCAATATGAAGGTTAAAATCGCCCATGATTATTGTCGTTCCTTTTTTACAAGCCTCCATTATTTCTTGATTTATACTCCGTCCAACAGTGTAGCTACTGTTAGGGGGCATATAGACTGCGCCCAGCAGCAACTTTTCTCCCTTATTCCTTATTTCCAATCAACCGATTCAACATCTTAATCTTCTGAGCCAATATAATTTCTCAGTAATGCACTGATCTCATCCTTTATTAACAGAGCTACCCCACCTCCTTTTCCTTTCTGCCTGTCCTTCCAAATTGTCAAATACCCCTGAATATTTAGTTCCCACACATATGCAGCCACATGCAACATCGTCGAACTGTCAATTGGAGTGCTCAAGCAGTGCTTCCGATGCCTGGGCCACTCTGGATGCTGCCTGCAATACTCCCCTCAGCAGATCTCTGAGTTCATTGTTGTGTGCTGCATGCTACACAACTTAGCTATCATGAGGGGACAGAAATTGCCAAGGGGATTACAGGACCACCTCAGGAGAAAGGGGGGAGAGGAGGAGGAGGAGGAGGATGAGGAAGAAGAGCCTGATGAGGAATCCATGCCACCACCACCGCCACCACTACCACAACCACAGTGAAGTAATCATGGAGATTTCGCCGCTGCAAAAGCCTTACGTCGGCAGCTCATTATTGAACGCTTTGCTTGAAGAGTGAACGGCACATTTGAGCGTTGTCTGGCCTCTCTATCTCGCCACGTTGATTATTCCCCATCTTATTTTGCAAATGAAACACTACACAGGAATGGTTAAGGTGAACAAAAAAATTATTAAATTTTGTAACATTGTAAACATCATAACCTTTATTGTGAGACTTAAATAAAATAAAATTAAATGAGCTGCATCCAGCAGTGTGATAATTCAACAACATTATCAGAACATAATCTAGTGTGATACTCTAACATAATCTGTGACATAATAATACTGTAACATTAAACATACAATGCATCCAGCATCAACAACATAATACAGCAACATCATATCCTGCCCCACTCTTTTTTCCCACTGTATTTTGCCCCCCTTCACCTTATCACTCTCCCTTGCCTGCTGCTCCTACTCAAAGGTGGCATGACATCAAGATGGCATGCAGCAAGGCTGCCAGAGTGCTGCTAAGTTGGAGGGAGAGAGAATGGAGTCATTGTCTGGGGACGCACTGGAACAGCACGTGACATGGAAGGCCTGGCTTCTGACTGGCTAGCCTTTCCAACGGTGTTGCCAGTCGCAGGTGGTTTGGGTGTGAAAGTGGGGAATGCAGAAAGTATGGCGGGAGGTATGGACTACATCACCTACCCAAGCTGAAGCAGAGCTTGTGCCTGTGATGCAAGGGTTCGCGCCACACTCTCCGGGACTCCACTGTCACTGCTGGAGGCCACCAACCTCGTGTGGGCATTGATAGCCTTGCTGGTATCGCGGCTTGCATTGACAATCTGCGACCCTACCTCCGTAATGGTCGCTTTCAGACTGTCGATGCTCACAGGAATTCTACCCACGACATCAAGGAGCTGACGGCTGATCTGGATGCTCTCCCTGGACATTCCCACCATGTCCAGTTTCACATCTGCCTGTCTGTCAGCAGACCGACTTTGCCAACTCACCCTCCGGAGAGATGGCCTGTGGGATTCAACCCCAACACTGTGTTGCTGCACGCCACTGGTCCAAGGAGCCTCGGAATCTTCGACCCCTGAGAACGTCACGTCGTCCTCAGAGGAGCTGAGTGCCGGTGGTGGAACAGGGGTGGATTGATGCTGTGCCGGAGTCGGCTCATCGGTATCCTCCTCTTCCTCCTCCTTCAGACGATGGCCTGATGTGGAGTGGTCCCTTGAGGGATGCTGCACCTGTGGCTGGTCATCTGGAAGTAGAAAGCAACAGATGAGTATTTAGCAGCAAGGGAGGGGTCAGGGTGACATGAGGAAGGTCGACGGTCGCATAACACAGGCTCATTTGAAGGATCACCGCTACTCCATTATATCTAGTTCAGAGACACTGCAGGACATTGCCCAACATTAGTCCAGAGGCACTGCATGACATTGCCCCAACCTATCCCCGGGAGTGTGCAGGACTTATCTTTAGTATCCGAGTGAGGATCAGCGCCCCCAGTGACAGCTGCGCGACCTGTGACACCGATGAGGCCTGCCACTCTGTCCTCAATGTCAATGAGTGGCAGGGTCTGAGGCGGACCGCCACCTGTCCGCACCTGCTCGCGGTGATTATGAGACTTCTTTGCCTGCAAAGATGAAAATGGGAATGATTATAAGAGGGTCCATCTGCTCTTGTGGCACAGATAGCCACTTATACTGATAGCACTTATACTGTCCGAATGTAATAGAGTCCTCTGTTTAATGGCCTTGGAAATTGTATGTGGTTCATCGGCAGGACATTGAAGTGGGCAGCCATCTTAAAAGATCTCAGAAAGCAATCTTAATAATGTGTAAAGATCATTCAATGCAAATAGGGTGCCGAACTAAGCCTACCTATGTGTCTTGCATTTTAGGAGGCAACCCACAGAATGCTGAGAGGCACTAACAGCATGAGAACAAATAATGTGTCAGATTTATAATTGAAGTAATGAAGGAGTGCATGAATTTAAATTGTACTCACTTTGACGACCCTTGTCAGATCATTAAACTTCTTTCGGCACTGTATGCTAGTCCTGACCACAGTGTCTGAGGCAGAGACCTCCTCAGCGATTTCCCTCCAAATCTTTTTAAATACTGATGGCAGTGGGCTAGAACCACCCCGAAGATGCAACTCCTGCCATCTTCTTTCCACAGCCCCCACTAGAGCTTCATTAGCCTTGTGGTTGAATCACCTGGCATGCTGTCCAGAATCATTCTCCTCCATGATCAAAATCCAAATGTAAAATGGCTGGTTCAGCCCCAGTGGTACTGCGTATGCACCCGGCTGCGCCCTACATTAGCGTTTGCGACAGGAGACCAGATCAGAAGTGCGGGAAGAAAAAAATAATTGCGCATGTGCAGAATGGCCAATTTTTTCAGTGCCGGAACTTTCGGCTCCGGCGCACAAAGTCTGTGGCGCAACGCCGGAGTTAACATTAACGCTCCTCATGAACTTTCATTCGGCGAAAGTTCCTCGCTCTGGCACTAACGTTAACCTGGTGGTAAATTTTTGGCTCCACCGCGAATTGCGCCCGAAATGGGGCGAAAACACAAAAAGCCGAAAATCCAGCTAGACTTGAAATGACTTGACTTAACTTTCTGTTGTAGTTCGTATTTGCTGCGGAAATATAGCAACTTCACGCCGTTCAATGCAACTCAGTGGTGAGCCAGTCAGTCCAATGCCATTTTTCCAAACCTAATGGTGGAACGGCACAACTCGGACAGCAACTTTTGAATTTTTGAGTTTAAGTGTATATCTGCCACTCACTGGAAGTTGCTGTACCATTTGCGCATAAATAACGGTGAATGCCATTCGCCCCACTTTGACAGTAAAATATAGGCCAATACTGTATTATTGATGTTCTGTTTCATTATATTCGGTATATTATGAACAATGCAGTAATATTCAATATTGAATGTGTTTATGAGAAAGATATTTTACTGAGACATATATTAAAACTATATCACTGTCAATGTATTATGTGTACATAGTGTCTGTCTTTGGTAGTGTAAACTATTTTTTCCAAAAAAACATGACATATTTCTGAAGTTAAACTGTTTTGGCATGAAGGTAACATTACTTCATAATTTATTCCTAAAATTGTCTCAGTTCAGTGTAAAATATATCCACTCGAAATTGTTTATTATGAGCTGGTTGAATACAATCATTTTCTGCATTAAAGCATTGGTAAAACCAGTTAAGTCTGGTCTTCTGCACATGTTTGAAATTGGATTGTGTCTCTAAAGGCTACTGGAGGTCATTAGCAATGACACAGTAGCCAATACTGGTACTGATCTGAATTGGCTCAATTTATCTCAAATGAAGCCTGTTGTGTGTGGTTTAAATCAATCTAAAGAAATGAACTGGTGCATTATTATCTGGTTGCAACTAGGCCAGTTGGGCACAAATCATATGAGAATGGTGCTATAATGGGCTATTTTACATTGCCTCAAGGGATTAAACACACAGGTTCTGTACATTTAGAATGTATCAGGGACTTCCAATTTACAATAATATTAACACTTTGAGGACAACAGTTGTATTTCTGCATTTAAATAGTAAGTAAATAAGAATGCTACTTTCAGGTACTACATGATCGTGTGACTACCCAGAAATAATTGTATTTGAACATATATAAGAACACAGACATTGCAAATGATTCTATTACTCGCAGCTCATTTGGGGGGATGGGTAGGGAGAAAGGAGTGAATTTCATCTTTCAATGAAAAGCAGGAGGATATGTAATGTGGCACTCCCACCGTGTTAAGGGGGAGACGAAGGACAGATTAGCAACCCAATTGGCCAGCATGAGGCAGAATTGTAAAGCACCACAATTTGGAGCTTGTCACATTCCTTACTCCTCGATCACTATGAAGCCAGAAAGCCAGCAGACCAAACTCGGTTCACTGGGGAATGTAGAAGGATGTGCCAGCAGTCGACATCAACCGAGGAAAACTACAACACGTGGCTACCTGCATATGCCAAAAGCTAGATGCTATAGACAGAGTTAAGTGGTCCCATGGCAAATAGATCTGAGCAAAGCTCTATAACACTACCAGATCCAGTTAAGCATGGTGGTAGACAATGAGGCAAATAACAGGAGGAATAAATTCCAAGTACATCCCTAACCTCAACTATGGGGGAGCCCAGCATGTAAGTTCAAAAGACAAATCGGAAGTGTTTGCAAACGTCTTCAGCCAAAAATGTCTCATGGATGATCCCACTTGACCTCCTCCCAAAGTCTCCATCATCAGATATGCTAGGGTCCGGCCAATTGGTTCATACATGTGACATTCAGGTGCGGCTGACTGGATAAGACATATTGAAGGCTATGGGCCCTGACAACAGACCAGCTGTAGTATGAAAAACTGTGCATCAGAACTAGCTGCCCCCTCTAGCCAAGTCTTCTACTTCAGTTATCAAATTGACCTCTATCCAACAATGTGGAAAATTACCAAGGAATATCATATTCACAAAAAGCAGGACAAATCTAACCAGGTCCTACCAGCCTCTTTCAAATCATCAGAAAAATGATAGAAGGAGTCATCTAAAGTGTCGAGAAATGACACTTACTGATAATCTGCTCAAGATGACATTGTTGTTCCCACTGTGAATGAATAAAATGGCCTCCTGCGTCACCTGGAATTACTTTTATTAGGCTGACTATTCAAGCAATTACATTTATTTTATTCATAATTGTAAACAATCACATTCAGAGACTAGGGTCCTGAACTTAAGGAAAGGTAACTTCGATGGTATGAGACATGAATTGGCTAGAATAGACTGGCAAATGATACTTAAAGGGTTAACGGTGGATAGGCAATGGCAAACATTTAAAGATCATATGGATGAACTTCAACAATTGTACATCCTTGTCGGGAGTAAAAATAAAACGGGTAAGGTGGCTCAACCGTGGCTCACAAGGGAAATTAAAGATAGTATTAAATCCAAGGAAGAGGCATATAAATTGGCCAGAAAAAGCAGCAAACCTGAGGACTGGGAGAATTTTGTAATACAGCAGAGGAGAACAAAGGGTTTAATTAGGAGGGGGAACATAGAGTATGAGAGGAAGCTTGCTGTTAACATAAAAACTGACTGCAAAAGCTTCTATAGATATGTGAAGAGAAAAAGATTAGTGAAAACAAACATAGGTCCCTCGCAGTCAGATTCAGGTGAATTTATAATGGGGAACAAAGAAATGGCAGACCAGTTAAACAAATACTTTGGTTCTGTCTTCACAAAGGAAGACACAAATAACCTTCCGGAAATACTAGGGGACCGAGAGTCAAGTGAGAAGGAGGAACTGAAGGAAATCCTTATTAGGCAGGGAATTGTGTTAGGGAAATTGATGGGATTGAAGGCCGATAAATCCCCTGGGCCTCATAGTCTGCATTCCAGAGTACTTAAGGAAGCAGCCCTAGAAATAGTGGAAGCATTGGTGATCATTTTCTAACAGTCTATCGACTCTGGATCGGTTCCTATGGACTTGATGATAGCTAATGTAACACCACTTTTTAAGAAAGGAGGGAGAGAGAAAACGGGTAATTATAGACCCATTAACCTGACATCAATAATCGAGAAAATGTTGGAATCAATTATTAAAGATGAAATAGCAGCACATTTGGAAAGCAGTGATGGGATCGGTCCAAGTCAGCATGGATTTATGAAAGAGAAATCCTGCTTGACAAATCTTCTGGAATTTTTTGAGGATGTAACAACCAGAATGGACAAGGGAGAACCAGTGGATGTGGTGTATTTGTACTTTCAAAAGGCTTTTGACAAGGTCCCACACAAGAGATTGGTGTGCAAAATTAAAGCACATGGTATTGGGGGTAATGTACTGACGTGGATAGAGAACTGATTGGCAGATCGGAAGCAGAGAGTCGGGATAAATGGGTCCTTTTCAGAATGGCAGCCAGTGACTAGTGGGGTACCGCAGGGCTCAGTGCTGGGACCCCAGCTATTTACAATATACATAAATGATTTGGATGAGGGAATTGAGGGTAATATCTCCCAAGTTTGCAGATGACAATAAACTGGGTGGCAGTGTGAGCTGTGAGGAGGATGCTAAAAGGCTGCAGGGTAACTTGGACAGGTTAGGTGAGTGGGCAAACGTGTTGCAGATGCAGTATAATGTGGATAAATGTGAGGTTATCCACTGGTGGCAAAAACACAAAGGCAAAACATTATCTGAATGACGGCAGATTAGAAAAGGAAAGGTGCAGCGAGACCTGGGTGTCATGGTACATCAGTCATTGAAAGTTGGCATGCAGGTTCAGCAGGCGATGAAGAAGGCAAATGATATGTTGGCCTTCATAGCTAGGGGATTTGAGTATAGGAGCAAGGAGGTCTTACTGCAGTTGTACAGGGCTTTAGTGAGGTCTCACCTGGAATATAGTGTTCAGTTTTGGTCTCCTAATCTGAGGAAGGATGTTCTTGCTATTGAGGTAGTGCAGCGAAGGTTCACCAGACTGATTCCAGGGAAAATAGAGTACGAGAGGAAGCTTGCAGGGAACATTAAGACGGACTGCAAAAGCTTCTATAGATATGTAAAGAGAAAAAGGTTAGTAAAGACAAACGTAGGTCCCCTGCAGTCAGAATCAGGGGAAGTCATAACGGGGAACAAAGAAATGGCAGACCAATTGAACAAGTACTTTGATTCGGTATTCACTAAGGAGGACACAAACAATCTTCCGGATATAAAAGGGCTCAGAGGGTCTAGTAAGAAGGAGGAACTGAGGGAAATCCTTATTAGTCAAGAAATTGTGTTGGGGAAATTGATGGGATTGAAGGCCGATAAATCCCCAGGGCCTGATGGACTGCATCCCAGAGTACTTAAGGAGGTGGCCTTGGAAATAGCGGATGCATTGACAGTCATTTTCCAACATTCCATAGACTCTGGATCAGTTCCTATGGAGTGGAGGGTAGCCAATGTAACCCCACTTTTTAAAAAAGGAGGGAGAGAGAAAACAGGGAATTATAGACTGGTCAGTCTGACATCGGTAGTGGGCAAAATGATAGAATCAATTATTAAGGATGTCATAGCAGCGCATTTGGAAAGAGGTGACATGATAGGTCCAAGTCAGCAAGAATTTGTGAAAGGGAAATCATGCTTGACAAATCTTCTGGAATTTTTTGAGGATGTTTCCAGTAGAGTGGACAAGGGAGAACCGGTTGATGTGCTGTATTTGGATTTTCAGAAAGATTTCGATAAGGTCCCACACAAGAGATTAATGCGCAAAGTTAAAGCACATAGGATTGGGGGTAGTGTGCTGACATGGATTGAGAACTGTTGACAGACAGGAAGGAAAGAGTAGGAGTTAATGGGTACTTTTCAGAATAGCAGGCAGTGACTAGTGGGGTACCGCAAGGTTCTGTGCTGGGGCCCCAGCTGTTTACATTGTACATTAATGATTTAGACGAGGGGATTAAATGCAGTATCTCCAAGTTTGTGGATGACACTAAGTTGGGTGGCAGTGTGAGCTGCAAGGAGGATGCTATGAGGCTGCAGATTGATTTGGATAGGTTCGGTGAGTGGGCAAATGCATGGCAGATGAAGTATAATGTGGATAAATGTGAGGTTATCCACTTTGGTGGTAAAAACAGAGAGACAGACTATTATCTGAATGGTGACAGATGAGGAAAAGGGGAGGTGCAACGAGACCTGGGTGTCATGGTACATCAGTCATTGAAGGTTGGCATGCAGGTACAGCAGGCGGTTAAGAAAGCAAATGACATGTTGGCCTTCATAGCGAGGGGATTTGAGTACAGGGGCAGGGAGGTGTTGCTACAGTTGTACAGGGCCTTGGTGAGGCCACACCTGGAGTATTGTGTACAGTTTTGGTCTCCTAACTTGAGGAAGGACATTCTTGCTATTGAGGGAGTGCAGCGAAGGTTCACCAGACTGATTCCCGGGATGGCTGGACTGACATATCAAGAAAGACTGGATCAACTGGGCTTGTATTCACTGGAGTTCAGAAGAATGAGAGGGGACCTCAGAAACTTTTAAAATTCTGACGTGTTTAGACAGGTTAGATGCAGGAAGAATGTTGGGGAAGTCCAGAACCAGGGGACATAGACTAAGGATAAGGGGTAAGCCATTTAGGACTGAGATGGGGCGAAACTGCTTCACTCAGAGAGTTGTTAACCTGTGGAATTTCCTACCGCAGAGAGTTGTTGATGCCAGTTCATTGGATATATTCAAGAGGGAGTTAGATATGGCCCTTACGGCTTAAGGGATCAAGGGGTATGAAGAGAAAGCAGGAAAGGGATACTGAAGTGAATGATCAGCCATGATCTTATTGAATGGTGGTGCCGGCTCGAAGGGCCGAATGGCCTACTGCTGCACCTATTTTCTATGTTTTTATGTTTCTAATTACAATGCCATTTATGTCCCTTGAGATGGGTAATGTTCATGTCTTACTTTAAAGTTCATTTTCAATTTTTAAAACTCCTTCTGCATCTCCTGCCAAGACTTTGACATGGTCCAAGTTGACCGAATCAATAATGTTGGGCTTGATATTTTTGCCTAGATCTGTGGCCTAAATTTGCTTAATGCAGTCTGAGTATGTGCAGTGTCGCTAATTTCATATCGTTCAGTCAGCTGAATATTTTTCTTCAGTTTCTTATTTTTTGGTCAGTGTTCCTTCAAATAATTTTGAAAAATAAGAGGACATATTTCAACAGCTTGGGTAAAATTTACATTGAGTTTTTTAAAGCAACTATGGGGTAGAAATTAGTCTCAACCAGCAGTGTAAAACATATACTAGTGAATGGCAGCCCATTTTACATTACTCGATTTCCTTTTCCACTGTGGAAAAGAAAATTGGGCGGAGTGTAAAATGGCTGCCAATTCACGAGTACCCATTTTTCCCTACCAGCCAAGCCGAGTTTCTATCCCACGTCAAAGTGTGTCCTTGTGTGCTTATGTGGCAGACTGAGAAAAATTACAGTGTACTAATTACACACATGTTATAGCTTTTGTTTTGTGTTCAGCAATCTGTAAAATTGTATTAAGCTGACGGAAAAAGCAAGAGGATGGATGGGAAAGTAGGGCGAGAGAGCCCTGTGTAAGAGAGAGAGGGGTCAGGGGAGCGAGTGTTAAAAAAATGGTTGAGTGTTGAACCGCACTAATTATCTCCACTTGCTTCTGTTGAAGGTTAGAAATGACATAAATGTCAGACAGAAGTTTTAATTTCTAGCATTTTTCTATGAGACTGAAGGGGTGAGAAAGAAACAGGGAGAGAGAAATAAATTTTAACTAAAAAAATCAAATTAGAGTGAGGAAAGTTAAAATGTGAAAGCAAACAAAGCTTCTTTAAGGGAAACAGAGGAAAAAAGGGTGGCAGAGGGAGGGGAGGACAGGGGAGGGAAGGGATTGGAGGGGGCAGAGAGGTGTCATATCTTCAGAGAGCACACAACACACAACCTGTAAGATGGATGCAGGTTCCGGAAAATTCTGGCCTGCTGGTCAGGTGACCTGCTCTTTATAAACAGCACTAGCTGCAGTAACACAGTGTGGAGCTACAGACATTACACTTCTCCATCCTTAATGAAGAAATTATTTTAACAAACAATCATCATACATAACTTGCATGGTTATATATAACAAAGATATGGACTTATTTTGCCATATTTACAAATCAAGCTTGACCACTTGTTTTCTGTTTCAAAGAGGATACCTTCACTCTCGAGCAGAACTTTCCAAACATGGTGTCGAATTTAAACTCATTCGAGGCTGATCCTGAGGGAAGTTTTCCTTCAAAGGGTGCCCTTGATTTTCATTTGAACTCTCTCAAACTTCCGACTGTTTGTTTTCCTGACTCGGACTCAGACTTAAATTTGTTTCCAGTACATTGGATGTAAGATATGCTACTGGTGTATCAAAACTATCTGATGAGTCAGAAATAATTAAATCACTCCCACTCTCAACTACTTCCATGTCTGTGGGTAAAATATGATCAATGTGAACAAACCTAACCTGTCCATTATCAAACATCTTGATCAAATATGTGCGAGGACCACATATCTTCACCATTCTTCCTAGTAACCACTTTACCCATTTATGGTGTTGGTTCTTCACTCTCACCTTCTGATTTAATGTCACACTTCACTTTTTTACTCTACCTCTATCATGATTCTCTTTCTGTCCTAATTGTATCTCTTCTACGGACTCTGCCAAGTTTGGTTTTAACAACGAGAATCTGGTTCGTGTGACGTTTGAGAAACAACTCTGTTGATGTTCTCCCAGTAGTTGTGTGAGGAGTATTATGATACATTATTAGAAAATTAGCCAATTTGTGGTTCAATGACAACTATCGTTTCTTTGGATTTGGATCCAACATTTGTTTGATGTGGGCACGTTTTACAATTTGTACAGTGCGCTCTGCTGCACCATTCGAAGCAGGGTGGTATGGTGGAATCTTGGTATGTTTCACACCATTTTTGCTCGTGAACTGTGCAAATTCTTCAGAACAAAATTGTGGTCCATTATCCAAAACAATTTCTTCTGGGAGTACAAATGAAGAAAATAATCCTCGCAAAATGTCTAATATTTTACTTGTTATTTTCCACATTGGAAACACCTCGACCCACTTCGAATGGCTATCAATCACAATGAACAATTGTTGTCCTTCTCGCTCAGCAAAATCAATATGTAGCCTTTGCCACACCCTGGGAGACCATTTCCATGGCTGCAATGGTACTGATGGTGGTTGCTTGCTTACCGATTGACATGTCGTACACTGACTTACGATGTACACTATATCTTTATCAAGACCTGGCCACCATAAGTAATTGCGTGCAACACTCTTGGTCAAGCACATTCCCAGGTGCTGGTCATGGAGATCTCCTAATAATTTGGACATGAATTTATTTGGTATATCCACTCTTGCACCCCACATAATACAATCTTTATCGACTGATAATTTATTCCTACGAGTGAAGAATGGATGAGTATCTTTGTCTGTTACCTGGTTTGGCCATCCATTTGCAATATAATCATACATCTTTGACATAACTGGGTCACTTTTGGTTGCTCTACCAATCTTTTCAGCTGTGACTGGCAGTTCATCAATGTGTGAAAAATAGAACACCTCTTCCCTATCGGGTGTAACTTCTGATGGGGAAGGCAACCTAGACATAGCATCAGCATTACTGTGATCAGCTGATTTTCTGTATTCAATATCATATGTATATGCTGACAAAATCAAAGCCCATCTCTGTATTCGGGCTGCAGCTAATGTTGGAACTGGGTACTTTGGATGGAGAATTGTTGTCAGGGGCTTATGGTCCATAATGAGAGTAAACTTATGACCATACAAGTATTTGTGGAACTTCTTGACCCCAAAAATTAATGCCAAAGCTTCCCTTTCGATTTGCGCATAATTACACTTACTGGCACTGTGAGTGCATGAAGCAAAAGCAATTGGTCTCTCCTCCCCACTACGTAATACATGAGAGATTACTGCCCCAACTCCATATGGAGAGGCATCACATGCTAACTTGATCTCCTGAGATACATCACAGTGAACTAACATGGTGCTCTCTACCAAGTTGCTTTTACACTCCTTGAATGCTGTATCGCATTCTTTTGACCACTTCCAATGAACCTGTTTTTTCAATAGGTCATTCAGTGGATGTAATACTGTAGCCAAATTTGGTAGGAACGTCCCATAATAGTTCAAAAGACCCAAAAATGATCGAAGTTCAGTGACATTCTTGGGAGTGAGTGCATTTCTGATTGCATCCAGCTATTCCTTGGTTGGATGTAAACCATCTTTGTCTACTCTGTACCTAAGTACTCCACTGAGTTTTGAAATAACTCACACTTGTGAGCAGACACTTGTACTCTGTGCTTCTCTAGCCATTGGAGGACTTCATTCAATATTATTATGAATTTGCCTATTTGGTGCTGAAATTAGTATGTCATCTAAATAACATACTACCCCTTCAATACCTTGCAAAATCTGGTTCATTACCCCTTGGCAGGGGCGGAAGACACTCCAAATGGTAGCCTTTTAAATTGATATAGGCCTAGATGGGTATTTATAGTCAAGCATGACTTGGACTCCTCATCTAGTTCAAGCTGTAAGTAGGCATTCGTGAGATCCAACTTTGAGAAAATCTAACCCCCTGTCAGTGTTGTGAACAAATCATCTATATTTGGCAATTTATTGGGGATATTACCCTCTAGAACCTTACGGTTACTTTATAATCACCACACAATCTTACCTTACTATCGGACTTAGGCATAACAACAATGGGTGTAGCCCAATTACATCGATCTATCTTCGAAATGATGTTCTCAGTCTATAGTCTTTTGAGTTCTTGCTCAACTTTCTGCTTGAGTGCATATGGTACGGAACGTGGCTTGCAGTAAACCGATCTAGCATCCTTCTGTACCCTGACTCTCACCTTGAAGCCTTGGATCGGACTGCCCATTTCGCAGAACACCTTCGGATAATTCTTGATGACATCATCCTTTGACACAATTCTCGTTTCAACACAAAAAATCTCACTCCAATCCAGCTTCAGTGATCCCAACCAATTTCTTCCTCGTAAGGCCGGCTTGTCTCCTGCCTCTACTATTAGAGGCAAGCTCTGAACTTAATCCTTGTATTTCACCGGTACGGTGACCGGAATGTTCTCTCCTGAGTAGCCTCGCAGCTCTGTCTTGGTTTTCTCCAATGGGAAATCCCGCAATTTGTCGACGTATAGCAACTCCGGTACTACACTCACGGATGCACCAGTGTCGAATTCAATGGGTATCTTGAATCCTGCAACATCTATGTGGATTATGATACTTTTCGAATTGCCGTCTGTTAACCTCATGCTCCTGATGACGTTTAACTCTAACATCTCCTCATTCTGTTGTTGTTCTTCTATGCTATGTAGTCTCTGGGGATTTCTACTCATAGCTTTGAAAGCTGGTTTACCCTTCAGTGGACATGCCTTTGCAAGATGCCCAGTTTTCCTGCAGAAGAAACACTCTGCCTTCACATAAGGACAACTTTGAGCACTGTGTTGCCCCAGGCACCGATAGCAGGACGTCAATGCTCTGTTTCCATTTCCAGTTTCTGAGACCTTGGGGCCCCACCGTCTTTTACTTTGAACCTGCAGGCAATTCACCTTGGTTGTCTGATGACTGAAATTAGTATGAAATTCTTGGGAATATTGGTCGGCCATGCTCATCGACCTAGCTGTCTGACAAGCTAAATCAAAAGTCAAGTTAGGGGTCGTCAATAACTTTCTTCTGATCGCATCATTTTTCATCCCACAATTTTCATCTCGCAATGCTCGATTCTGAAAGTCTCCGAAATTACAGTAAATAGATAGCTTTTTTAATGCTACAATGTATTCACTGATATTTTTTTTGGTGTTCCGATTTCGTATTCCAAAACGATAACTTTCAGCAATTTCTAACGGAATGGGGCTGTAATGCTGTTCTAACTTAGAATCTGTTTCAACATTGTATCCTTTGACTTGTCAGGCACAAGCAAATTTATCAGCATTTCATACAACTCAGGCCTGGCCTCAGTTAAGAATATAGCTCCTTTTCGTTCCAATACCGCCCGGTTATTGTCTTCAATACTGGGGATTTCGATGATATTATTTGCAGTGCACAACATTTCTAGCTGATCCACACATGCTCTGAAAATTTCACGGTCACGTTGGATTGCCCCCAAATGGCCTATAACTCCCATAGGGGCAGCCATTTTGCTTCTGGCAGTTTAACCAAGTGTGCTCATAATTTATCTCTGATTTGTAGCTGTTTCCAAGAACAGTGAAGCTCTCAAAGTCTCTCTGTCGGCTGGGCTGAATCCTTTGAAAGAAATAATTGAGATTGGGGGCGGGAGTGCTCAGAGTGCAGAGGATTAGAGAGAGGATGGGGATAGATAGAGAGGGATTCAGAAAAAGTGTGGAGGTTCAGAGAGATAGGGGGTTGAGAGAGAAGGATGATTGAGAATCAATGGTGGCAGAGAGAGGGAATTGACAGAGAGGAATTGAGAGAGAGAGAAGAAAGAATTAAGGGTGTGGACTGAGAGAGGGGATTGAGAGCTAAAGAGGGTTGATAGTGAAAAGGTTAAGCGAAAGAAATGGGTTAAGAGAAAGAGAGGGGGCTGGATTTTCGGCTATTTTGCACCTCTGTTTGCGCCTGGCATGATGGTAAATGCTGTTTCTGGGTGTAATGCTGGGTGTCCAAGATTTGCCGCCTGACCAGTAGATTTGGCTACTGGTACCAGCGCAAAAATTTACAGCCTGCCGTCCATTTTTAGTGTGATGATGACGTCAGTCGTCATGCAATGCTGCACTAGCACCCCGGATGGAACATTCGGCCTTAACGCCTCATTTACCGCCCATCCCAGGAAACGCTTGAAAAAAACAGGTGGTCCCAGGATGCAACAGGCGGCATTGGCAGCATTTTTAAACTGAGGCTGGAGGATCAGACATCACAGTTGTCAGTGACTGCTATGGTTGCACACAGCACGCTGTGTAAAGCTCCGAATTGCAAAGGGCACTTTTATGTGCCATGACAGTTTCTTTACAAGGTCAGTGAGAGATTTGAATGGGGGCAATACTAGTTCACCAGCGTATCATGCTGGTTACTATTGGCAGGTGGCTTCAAGCTGGAAGAAGAGTTCTCGGCCATGTTGGACCACGGATTAGAAGAGGTTGCAGACTTCTGGGGAGGAGGCCTTACCCCCCCCCACGGGTTTACAGGGACCATCACAAATACCTGCAGCTCTCTGAAGTGCAGTGTGTTAGAAGGCTGCACTTCCTGACAGAGATATGCCAGCTTCTACACACAGATCTACAGCCTACCAGCACAGACTGCACTGCCCATCAAAATGAAGGTGACTGTGGCGATGGACCTTCTATGCCTCCGGATCCTTCCAGGCAGCCGCAGGGGACATATGCAGCATCTCTCCACACGCTACACATCGCTGCATTCGGCACCTTACAAGGGCTCTGTATGCCCGCAGAATGGACTTCATAACGTTCCCAATGAGCAGGGACAGCCTGAATGAGAGGGCTTTAGGGTTTGGAAGAATTGCAAGCTTCCCGAAGATTCAAGGAGCCATTGACCGCACACATGTCACATTGCGAGCACCATTACATAATGTAGAAATATTCAGAAACCGTAAAGGAGACCACTCCCTAAACGTCCAGCTGGTGTGTGACCACACGCAGCACATCCTCACAGTAAATGCCCGCTATCCAGGGAGTGCACATGATGCTTGCATCTTGCGTGAGAGCAGTGTCTCATGATTGTTTTAGCGACAAAGACAAGGGCTGGGCTGGCTGATCAGGGAAAATGGTTACGGCCTAGCCACCTGGCTTATGACTCCCCTCTGCAACCCCACCACAGAAGCCGAGCAGCGCTACAATGATAACCATGCAGCCACCTGCAACATCATCGAACAGACAATTGGCATGCTCAAGATGAAGTGGGACAACGAAGGCAAGCCTGCCGAGGAACCGATTGCAGAGCTACCCCATTCTCGGGGGAGGCAGCGTCACTAGCTCATAATTGACCAGTTTGCTTGAATGAGGAAGGTGGGGATGCAGCTAAGACTCGCGACTCTGTGCCATCATAAAGACTCATCGACACTGAATTCTGGAATGAGACAGACGACACCAATGATAAAAGGTCAAAAAAACATTTTTACAAAAATTAATAAGAAACAATACCCCCCCAGCAACCCCAAATGATACAATGATCAAACAAAACAAAACTAAACAGTAAACTGTGTTCTGCAGCAAGCCATTCCCCAAAACGAAATCCAGAACCGCCCCCTCCCATGTTGGGCTTGTTACATACTGACTAAAAAAGTTCTCTTGAAAGCATTTTAGGAATTCCGCACCCTCTATACCCCACACACTATATTTGTCCCAATCAATATTAGGATAGTTGAAATCCCCTATTGTAACTGCCCTGTGGTTTTTGGACTTCACAGAAATGTGCCTACATATTTGCTCTTCTATCTCCCTCCCACTGTTTGGCAGTCTATAAATTGTTAAGAGACAACTATTTACACGTCAACTCATTGTACAGCTATGCATCAGCACAAACTTGTGCCATCCCTTAATAGCTCTTTGACAGACATTTCTCCCCCCCCCCCTTCCCTTCATCCCCCACGTCTGTTGCTCCTCCTCAATGAGGCCTCAGTGCCTACAGCAAGTCTGCTAGAGGGCTGCTGTGTTTGGGGGGCGGGGCGGGGGGGAGGATGTGGGGGGGCGGCGGGTGCAGACAGTGCAGTTGGCGTATGAGCATGCCCTGGACCAACTCTTGGCCTGGAAAGCCTGGCTGCGGAGTGCTGCACTTCATCATCGGCAGAAACAGTCATTGATGGCTGGGGTGTGTGCCATGTATGGTGCATTGTTGGCGAGTCAGCGGTGGGAGCTGGCATTTTATCATCCTGAGGAAGGACAGCACCTTCTATTTCCTGGGAGCTACTGATACTCCGACGGGGCTGGGCCTCAGCATCCGGAGCACAATTTGTCTCCACAACCTGCTGGTCTGCTTTAGCACCGTCACTTCCCCGTTGCACAGTGGGGAATGCAGAGAGGATGGCAGCAGTCATTGACTGCATCACATCACCAAGCTGCAGTGTGCCTGCGATGCGCTCGAGGCCTCGACATGATTAATGGCACGCGCCACACACTCTGGGAGGCAACTGTCGCTGCTGGAGGCCACCAGCCTCTGTGAGTGGGCAATGATGGCCTCGCTGGAGTCCTGAGTTGCACCGACAATGCACGATGCTGCCTCCTCAACAGTCGCAGAAAGCTTGTCGATGCTCTCTGGGATCCATTCTAATATATCCATGAGCTCACGGTGCATGTCTCTGGCCATTTCCACCAAGTCCCGTTCCATGTCTGCCTGTCGTTGAGCAGACCCTCCAGAGAGCTGGCCTGCGAGATTCCCCTCTTGCACTGCGTTGCTATAGGCGACTGGGGCCAGGAGCCTCCGAAGACTCAAACTCCGGAAAATTGTCATCGTCTCCAGCTGTCATGTCTTGAGTCGGGGCAACTGGTGGGCTTTGCAGCTCAGTCATCTGAGTTGTCTCAGCAGCCTCGTCATCACCGCCATGGCCAGATGTCGCTGCGTCATGGGAAAGCTGTCGCGATTGTGGCTGTTCTTCTGCAAGCACAAAAAAATAATTTGTGTGGTTAGCAGCAGGGGAGGAGGCAGGGTGACAGGAGGAAGGTGGCATTGCACATGTTCATTTGAAGGCCCGGTGCCACTTCATTATACGTCTCAATGCAGTCTCTTCAGTCGCGCAATCCATTTACATACCCTCACTACCCGAAGGGGGCTCACATCGCCCTGGCAACAGTCTGAACTGGTGCTCTTCTAAGTGCCGACACCCGTTCCTCAACATCAGTGAGTGACAGAATTTGAGGTGGACCCCTGCCTGTGCGCAGCTGCTCCCTCCTGTTGTGAGAGTGCTTCGACTACAAAGAGAAAATAGTAGGGATTCAAAAAGGGTTCCTCTCCTGTGGTGCCACATATGCTTACCATACTTCATTAGATGAGACTGTGTGGATGTTCTAATGGCTTCACTTCAATCTATGTGGATGCTGGATGAGCTTTGTGAGTGATTGTTAGGAGGTGAGCGGGATGTAACATAGGGGCTGCAGGTGATCTTTATGAAACCCATAGCAGCAGTGGGAGTGTATTGTGAGGAAGATTCACAATGATTAACAACCAAGTTTATATGCATCGATCATTAGGAGGCAATGGGTAGAGAAGTCATCCTTCATCCGTCTTTTGCATTGTGAAACCCACCCCACAGACTGCAGACTTTTGAGAGGGACCATATGCTTGAAAGACTTCACAAAGTGTCTGAGATGCATGATGGAAGAATAGGAGGCATATATAAATGTGAATGTTACTCATCCTGAAGAATCTGGTAAGTTCGTTGAACTTTTTCCTACATTGTGTCCCAGTTCTGGGCACAGTGTCTGCTGCAGAGACCTCCTGGGCAATCTCCTTCCACAGCCTTTTAAAGATTGGTGGCAGCAGTCTGGCTCCCCCAGCAAGATGGAGTGAGGACCACCTCCTCTCCACAGAATGCACTAATGCCTCAGTGGCCTCATCTGAGAAGCTGCCTTCACTCCTGCTCCTCCATCTCTGCAGAAGTGGCTGAAGTGGGGTGGTTCATATGCGCATGAATTAGCATTTGCGCCCTGGAATAAAAAACTGTGTGTGCGCAAAATGACCACCTCCTTTACCGCCGCGAGTTTTGGCTCGGGCGCACAAAGTCCGTTGTGCAATGCCTGAGTTAACGCCAATGCTCCTCCATCTTAAATTTTTGGCGAATCTTTTGTGGCCTGCTACATGAAGATCTCAAGCCAGGCTCATCTGCCTGCACTGTTCTCTCAGTGTTGATGAAGGTGACCACTGCCTTCAAACTTTATGGCTCATAGGCCTTTTAGACAGCCTCCGATGATCTGCAACATAAGCTAGGGATGGGTATGCATATCCCAAGTCACTGATGCGCTTTACAGCTTTGGCAGCAAAGAAAAGGAATCATACAGTTCTATGGGATTTCCTTAAGGTCCCGGATGCCACTGATTGTGCTCACAAAGGTCCCCATCATCAATAGGAACAGGAAGGGATTTCACACCATGAATGTGAAGATTGTTTGTGACACCATTCAGAGGATCCTTCATGTCAATGCCCAAAATGCTTGAAATGCTTGAATGATACCTTCATCCTCTTACATTTGGCATTCCCTGTCCTCTTCAAGGAAGAAAACTCGATCAATGGATTGCTACTGGGCAACAAGGTACAACCTTGCTGCCATGGCTGATGACTCTAATCTGTCCACCCAGAAACGAGGCAAAGGCGTGGTGCAATGCGGCACAGGCAGACAGGGGCAGAGCCAGTGATGGGTCAGAGGAGGTCATGACCACACGATCATTTTGATTTTGGCCAACGCAGATTTGAAGGACTGCCTCCACTTCGATCCCAGGAATCTCTGTTACCCATCTTTGGTCCAGGTTTGACCTGTAATTATGTGTGGCCCCCAGCTCGGCCTTCAGAATAGGCTGCTGGTATTCCCCAGTCCCAGCTCAGTTCCCTTCCAGCCATGTTTGCCAAATCTTGAGTTTAACCCCTTATTGTGGAGGAGGTGGTTTAGTCGAGTGATGTACATCTTGGACCAAGTTCCAAAATCACACCAAGCGCTTGTGTGACTTTTTCATTATCCAATTTGGGGAAGGGGCTGATAGACAATGCAAATGATCAGGTTTTGAATATATAATTTGGGCTAACATTGCAGTGCAGTCCTAAGGGAGTGCTGCATTGTCCAAGGTGCTGCTCTTTGTTTGAGACATCAAATTAAGGCCCCGTTTATCTGTTCTCACCTTTCAGATGGCCATTAAGATGTCATGACCTTATTTTAAAAAAGAAGAGCGTTCTCTTGGTTACCTGGCCAACATTTATTCCTCAATCAACCCCATTGAAAACAGATAAACTTGTCATTCATCTTTGTGAGATCTTGCTGTGTGCAAGATACTACCAGGTTTGCCTTCATAACTGCCCCTGCACTGTAAAGTACTTCAAATTATGTGGTGCTTTGAGATTTTTCTGAAAGACATGATAAGGCGCTATACAATGCAAGCCTTCCCTATATTTTTTCATAAAGAAGCTGGATAAATATCTGGTTGAGAATGGAATTGTTTGGCAATTATAGGAGTAGATACAGAATTGGAAGCCTAAGGCACATTAAAGACCTCTGCTGCTGAGCCAGGAGACATTGAGAATGTTATCTGTGAAGACAATCATTGAATAATGGAGATATGAGGATGTATAAATATTGTATGAATTTTGCTTGATTACCTTTGTTGATGGGGAGCATTTATACTGAACTTTCCTCAGAAGATTAAATGGATAGGATAGAGTCCAGTGTCAACATCCATCTTGAAATATGATGGAGTAAACACCAAAGCTGTTTAGTTACTTTGCCATGCTGCAACGTCGTCAATGGCTAAAGAGTCCCATTCTTGAACGGCAGTCCTTGCACAGGTGCTGTAGATACTAGGCATAAATGCAATATCCTCAAGACATGACCCAGAGGCTGTCCTCATCACATACTTTGGAATATTTTCCTTCGATCTGGCCTGTTTTGTAGCATTAGCTGCCACTTAGTAAATAGGTGATGATGTCTACTCAGTACTTTTATGTCAGGAACTTTATCTTCCCACTTGATATTTAGAATGTGGCGAAGATAGTGGTTGTGGAATGAGTTTAACCTTCACTTATGCCTGCTATAGATGGTTCAGGTCTCATTGTCATACAGCCGTATGCTCAGATGCATGCTTGATAGACCAATATCTTGCCGTTCCTATTATTACAAACACACTTAATCAGTTGGCCGAATGTGGATGATGCTTTTCCGATGTGAGAATGTGACATGTCATCCAGAGATCAGTTATCCAGTATAGTTGATCCTAGGTACAACTTCTAGTGCCCATGTTAGTGTATACTATATATAATCCATGGAGATTGATGGGTCAAATCAGCATTTCTTGTTCCAATCTTTCTTATATTCCAATGTTTTAACTGTTGATGAATTGTTGTTGTAATGTCAAACATATGGCCTGGACATCAATGAGCCAAAAATAGAGATCCTTTAGTTCAGTCTTGAGCAGCATAGCATAAAATACCATCTGGAAAATGAAAACTTAGAACAAGTAATCCAATTTGAATATGTTGGAGCAGAATTGACAAGTGATAATGACACCTCAGAGGATATTAGAATCAGATTAGTGATGCCAATCCAATTTTTCAGTAGACTCTTGAAACTGTATAAAGATTGGTCAGATTCCTGTTTGATATTTAATAAAAAACATTTAACATTTTAAGAAGTTCTCAGTATATTAAGCACATGTAGTGTAGCAGATATTCTGCACCCAGTCTCCATTATACAAATGCTTCCACCTCTGGATTTTATATAAAGGTCATATTTACTAAGTGGCAGCTAATGCTACAAAACAGGCCAGATCGAAGGAAAATATTGCAAAGTATGTGATGAGGACAGCCTCTGGGTCATGTCTTGAGGATATTGCATTTATGCCTATATCACGCAATATATGCCTATATAGCATAATAAATGCATTGCAGAGGAGGAATGAATATGTGTTGGACTGAAAAGCTATTGGAAGAATCGATAGCTATGGCTGAAGATTTCCTCTATGCTTTAGATGGAGCAAAATTATGAACATGTTCTATATAAACACGTTTTACGATTCTGGTACACCTAATAGGTAGACATTGTCATTTATGCAAGAAGACTTGAGTAGTTGAAGTAGATTGATTGCTGTGAACTTTATACACTAATGGTTACAACAGTAGCTCATCTTACTTATGTGTGAGTTATAATTGGCTGTAGATTTGGAGTATCAATAGTTTGAATAGTTTAAAAGTATGGAAAGATCTTATAGGTGAAACTGTACATAAATTTCCAGACTCATAATTTTGCCATTATCTTTGATGTTCCCTAATTTCTATATGTATATTTAATATATGAAGTTCTTATTTTTATAGGATAAATTCTTAACACTGTCTCTTCAATAAATGTTTTAAAAATAAATGCACTTTCCTTAGCTGTTTGTAATTATTGAATAAAATCATTCTTAGTTTCCTTTTTGCAAATTAGTATTTCAAGCCCAAATGTTGCTGCAAACTAAAAGGAAATGCGGGTATATTTCATTGACATTACTATCTCGCTAAAGCTTTCTATGATTGGTGGATACCATAGGGGATTGAGTAAATCATTTGTTTAAATATAACAGTTGTTTTTTTTCTTGAAATTACTGATTATATATTTATAGTTTGAACAGATCCCTTGTTTTTTTTATTAGTGGTGCCTTTGTTAGAACTGGGGGGTTGGTTGGTCGACGGGGCAGTGGGGGGGGGGGGGGGGGATGGAGGAAAGGTACTTATAGTTCTGTTTGTAAACTGGATAAAACAGTCCAATGTTACCTGTAAATTCCATAATTTCCCAATTACATTTCCCAGGTGTTTATTCAGGGCTTCTTGCATTGCATCACCATAACTTTGAAGGAAGTTTGGTAGAAACCCTGGATACAAAGCAGAAACCCTGAGGAAATTAACCCCCATTGTCTTATATAAGAGAGGACAGAGCTGGAGGTTTGGGGGGATCTAAGCAACCCCCATGGTGAGTAGGTGCCAGATTATTGGGTCTGGTGAGGCATGTGGGAACTTAAACTGGTGCTTGTGCCCACCTGCCTCATGCAAATTAGGCATCCCCCAACTACTCCCAAAAGGTGGGGTCAGCTCTGGGAACACTGGCAGATGTGATTTGGACATAAAGACTAGGATCACGTCCTGATGAAATTGAAGGCCTGAATTTTATCACCTTTCTCCATTTTATCTATTCTACTGTGGTGAATTTTCTCTCTTTCCTCTCTCATTCTTTCTGAGCTCCAAATGCATCATTATAAATGTGTTTCCTTGTCCCTATCTTTATGGTATTGAAATCAAGACTCATTACGGAGTCTTGTGCTGTTGCTCGTTCTTTTCCAGGATTTGCAAACCGTGGAACTCCTTACCTCCTACAGTGTTTCCTTCCTTCTGCAAACTTCAGGTTTCAACAATACTTGGCATCACTTAAACCCCTACTTTCTGATTGACCTTAAAACATTTAATCCTTTAAACCTTGGTGGTGTCTTGCATTATGGCAAAGGCACCATTCACTTTGGTTATTCGATAAAAAAAAGGATTAATTTGACTCAAAAATTAACAAGAACTTTATTGCAAATGTAATGAATAGGGAGCAGTTAACCACATTAACTAAACTGTACAATTTTATATTAGCTTGTTATCATTACAAATGATTAAAGTAGCAACTCTGTGCAAACGGTCATGACAATTGCAGTAATGACTAAGTGTGTGCTATATCCCCATTGCCTAATGATTTTCATTTTAAAGCCTAACTGCTTCATAGGCAAGTGAATTGTGGCTACTTCTATGGGTTTTTGTCATAAATCTTACAGTCATTCTGCTAAATACTGGCATCATAATTCTATGTGATAAATCCAAAGCCTTACTGCAATTAAGAGGCTAGATCATAAATGTGTCTGACAAAATAGCTTCAGACGTTGTCCCACCCAAGCTTAAATTATTAACAGGAAAGAGGTTGACCACCCATGCTGTAATTTCTAGGGCTATCCTAGACTGATATCATCATGGTAATTTATATTGGTGTCCCTGGGGGTGAATTTCCACAGGGGTTCTCCCATTCCTCTGCCGTAACTTCAGTGGTAGTGATGCTGTAATCCTAGAAATATGGTGTAAATACTAATTATGCTGTTTATCTGAGGCTTTCACAACTCTTCCATTTAAGTTACCGCTGACAAGCAGGAGAACCCCTGCAGAAATTCACTCTCAGTTCCAATGTTTAGGTGTCAAGAAAGGGCAAATTTGTATCTCAAAATCCAGCATTAGAAAGTGGTTGTTATAAGGTTGAAACTGTAAGGATCATCTTCTGGCTTGTTTCCAGGTGCAAATGAATTGGCAACTCAACACTGTCCCCACTTTCTCACTGATTGATTTTCGTCATCATCATAGGCAGTCCTTCGAAATTGAGGAAGACTTGCTTCCACTCTAAAAATGAGTTCTCAGGTGACTGTACAGTCCAATATGGGAATTACAGTCTCTGTCACAGGTGGGACAGACTGTCATTGAAGAAATTGGTGGGTGGGGAGTCTGGTTTGCCGCACGTTCCTTCCACTGCCTGCGCTTGTTTTCTGCATGCTCTCGGCGACGAGACTTGAGGTGCTCAGTGCCCACTTTGATGCTCTTCCTCCACTTAGGGCAGTCTTTGGCCAGGGGCTCCAAGGTATCAGTGGGGATGTTACACTTTATCAAGGAGGCTTTGAGGATGTCCTTGAAACGTTTCCTCTGCCCACCTGGAGATCGCCTGCCGTGTTGGAGTTCCGAGTAGAGCGCTTGCTTTGGGTGTCTTGTGTCGGGCATGCAGATAATATGGCCACCCAACGGAGTTGGTCGAGTGTGGTCAGTGCTTCGATGCTGACCTGATCAAGAAATACTGACGTTGATGCGTCTATCGTCCCAGGGGATTTGCAGGATCTTGCGGAGACATCGTTGGTGGTATTTCTCCAGCGATTTGAGGTGTCTACTGTATATGGTCCACACCTCTGAGCCATACAGGAGGGCTGGTATCACTACAGCCCTGTAGACCATAAACTTGGTGCCAGATTTGAGGGCCTGATCTTCGAACACTATCTTCCTCAGGCACACTGGAAGCGCTGTTGGACCTCGTTGTCGATGTCTGCCCTTGCTGATAGTGGGCTCCCGAGGTATGGAAAGCAGTCCACGTTGTCCAAGGCCACGCCATGGATTTTCTTGCCCGGGCGGCAATGCTGTGTGGCGGGGTCAGGTTGGTGGAGGAGCTTTGTCTTATGGATGTTTAGTGTAAGGCCCATGCTTCCGTACGCCTCGGTGAAGATGTTGACAATGGTTTGGAGTTCAGCCTCTGAATATGTGCAGATGCAAGCATCGTCCATAATATGTCCTTACTATAGAGTACTAATGCACACGAGGCCCATACTAGAGAGAAGATCACTCTGTGACCACTAACCTTTATTTGCCAGCACTGAAGTGATGAAGGTTGGTGGAGCTTCCCCTTTTATACCTGAAAGTCCAGGGTTAGGAGTGTCTCCCACAAGTTCACCACCTAGTGGTCAGTATTCTCACGGTGTACACCTTAGGTCAGTTTAGACATGGATGACAATGACAGTTGAATACATGACATCACCTCTCCCCCAAAGTCTTATTGGGATCACAGGTTAAGTCTCTCTGGTGGTTTACGCTCCCTTGTAGAGCGTCTGAGTTGGGGCTCCGGTTGTTGGGCGCTGGCCTGAGTGTCTGCTGTTTGCGGTGCCTCAGGCCTGTTCGGACTGCCCACAGTGACTGGGCTCTCCTCCACTTGGTTCGGGTGTTCGGTCACCTGTGGTGGAATGAACTCTAAATCGTGTTCTTCCTCGGCTTCTTCTATGGGGTTGCTGAACCTCCTTTTTGTTTGATCCACTGGTTTGCGGCAGATTTGTCCATTGGTAAGTGTAACTTCCAGAATCCTGTACCCCTCTTTGGCAATCACAGTGCCTGCAAGCCATTTGGGCCCTGCAGCGTAGTTGAGGACAAAGACAGGGTCATTGACACCAATACATCGCGCCCTCGCATTCCCGACATGGTAGTCACATTGTGACCAGCACCTGTTCTCAACAATTTCTTTCATGGTCGGGTGTATAAGGGATAACCTGGTTTTGAGCGTCCTTTTCATTAGCAGCTCTGCGGGTGGAACCCCTGTGAGCGAGTGTGGTCAGGATCTATTGGTCAACAGGAGGCGTGATAAGCGGCTTTGTAGGGAACCCCCTTGGATTCTGAGCATTCTCTGTTTGATTATCTGCACTGCTTGTTCCGCCTGGCCATTTGAGGCCAGCTTGAACGGTGCTGTTCTGACATGGTTGATACCATTTCCTGCCATGAAGTCCTGGAATTCAATGCTTGTAAAGCACGGGCCATTGTCGCTGACCAAGACGTCGGGTAGACCATGGGCGGCGAACATTGCCCGTAGACTTTCTACCGTGGCAGAGGATGTGCTTGAATTGAGAATGTCACACTCGATCCATTTGGAGTAGGCGTCTACTACAACCAAAAACATTTTTCCCATGAAAGGACCTGCGTAGTCCACATGGATGCGTGACCATGGCTTGGTGGGCCAGGACCAGGGGCTAAGGGGGGCTTCCCTGGGTGCATTGCCCAGCTGGGCACACGTGTTGCACCTGTGAACACAAAGTTCCAGGTCTGCATCTATCCCTGGCCACCAAACATGTGACCTAGCAATTGCCTTCATCATGACAATGTCCGGGTGCTCATTGTAGAGTTCTTGGATGAACGCCTCTCTGCCCATCTGGGGCATGACTACTCGGTTTCCCCATAGTAGGCAATCAGCCTGAATCGAGAGTTCATTCTTGATCCTGTGAAATGGTTTAAATTCCTCAGGGCATGCCCCGTACGTGGCTGCCCAGTCCCCATTCAGGACACATTTCTTGACTAAAGACAGTCGTGGCTCTCTATTTGTCCAGACTTTGATCTGACAGGCTGTCACGGGTGAGCCTTCGCTTTCGAAAGCTTCAACAGCCATGACCATCTCAGCAGCATGCTCAGTTGCTCCCTCGGTGGTGGCTAGTGGGAGCCTGCTGAGTGCATCGGCGCAGTTTTCAGTGCCCAATCTGTGCCGAATTTTATAGTCATAGGCGGCTAACGTGAGTGCCCATAACTGTAAGTGGGCCGACACAATTGCATTTATGGCCTTGTCGGCCAAAAGGGACGTTAGGGGTTTGTGATTTGTCTCCAGCTCAAATTTCCTGCCAAACAGGTAATGGTGCATTTTTTTTACTGCATATACACATGCAAGCGCTTCCTTCTCTACCATCCCGTAGCTCCTTTCTGCCTGGGACAGACTTCTGGAGGCATAAGCTACCGGCTGTAACTGACCCTTGGCAATAACGTGCTACAACACACACCTGACCCCATAGGACAACGCACCGCACTTTAAAATAAGTTTCTTACATGGGTCATATAGCGTTAACAGATTGTTGGAGCATAACAAATTGCGTGCTCTATCAAAAGCCCTTTCCTGGCTGTCCCCCCAGACCCATTCGCGACCTTTACATAGGAGCACGTGCAGCGGCTCTAACAGCGTGCTCAATTTGGGAAGAAAGTTACCAAAATAGTTTAGGAGCCCCAGGAACGAACGCAGCTCTGTCGTGTTGCAGGATCTGGGTACTCTCTGGATCACTTCCGTTTTGGACGCAGTAGGTCTGATCCCATCTGCTGCTACCCTTGTAAGGGGTTTTCAGAGAGTGTTGTTGTGCCTTGGGTGTCTCTCTCTCTGGGCTTCTGCCCTCACAGCTTATGCCTGGCCTGTGAGGTACCCTGAGTGCTGCAAGAGCACCCCTCGTGCGTCCCCACAGCTTATGCCTAGCCTGTGAGGCACATGTGAGTGTCAAACACTCCTAACCCCTTCTTCCCTAGCCTGTGACACACAGTTGAGTGTTTACGAGGCGCTCCTAGCTTCCCTTACACTGTTCTGACATAAGACTCACGATCAGGAGATGTAATACAATAGAACTGAGACAAGGTGATTCCAAGAGGAACGTTAGGCTTCCAATTTATTTGACAAGGTGTATCTCAACAAACAGCAATACACCAACAAAACAATCCCCCTAAATCCCACTAAACGGACACAACGAAAATCTTTACACAAGTTTAGCAGTACAATGCCCAACCTCCCACCTTTCCTGGCCTAACTGAGTTGGGAGTTCTGGGGACCAGAGGTTATACTCACTACTGTGCCTTCTGCAGTCTGGTGGTTTGTTTCTTCTATCTTCGGTGTCTTCAGACACTGGCTTTCCTTCACTGTCGAGGGTCTTGCTGGTTGTGGTTGTTGGATGACGAGGGCAGGGAACAACCACACACACTGCGTCAGAAACGCCTTTTTATAGCCAGATTATCCAGTCCGTCTCTCCTGCTGAAGTCGATTCTTCTCATTGGTGGACTTTGTAATTTTGAAAACTGCAGCAGTTTTAGACTATTGCGGGTTTTTTTTCCACTGATGTTAACCTACTCAAGGTTTGAGTGGGTGTTGATTGCATTGACCTCCTGTAGCCATTGTATAGGCCCGTGGGTTGTTTTGGGTTCCTTGGTTTCTAAGGTCTGCATAATTTTCCTCCAATTCAGCTTTTCTAACCTACTCAAGGTTTGAGTCGGTGTTAGTTGGGTTGGCCTCCTGTAGCCATTGTGTAAGTCCTTGGTTTGTTTTGGGTTCCCTAGTTTTCTGAAGATCTGCATAATTTCCTTCCATAGTGTAAACATGGGGAAGACAATAGTCCGATAATGGCCGTGAGTCAGTCCCAGTTTTCGAGCAAGTGCTCTCCCATTGGCTTGAAAGCCCCATACTTCGGGCTGACTCTGTCTCACCATTGGCCCTCCGGTGTCCTCCCCCGTCCAATCACTGCTCTGCCACGGTCAAACTGTATCGGTTTCAATTCATAACACAGACTGATCCCACAGCCCTTTTCCTTCTGGGTAAAATGAGGGGGTTTTCGTCCTCCCCTACATAATCCCCCATCTGACACAGACACCACTCGAGTGTGTCAAAGTTCAGGGTGGTGAGAAAACCCTAGGTCTCCCAAATTGCCCAACTTTCCCCAGTTTAACTCTATACTGATCCCGTCGATATATATCGTAATTCCTTTTAACGCGGTACAAAACACAGAATCCAACAGGTTACAATATATGACAGCAATATACATATATGTACTTAAGGTTACAGCAGCAATTGTACATTGAGTCTCATTTCAGTCTTAACCATAAAACAAAGAAACCTGCCCTGCAAACTCCCCAGGGGCCATGTATGAAAACGCAGTCATCCCTGGGAATAACAAAGCCGCCTAAGTGTCGCGGTCAAGCTTTGTTTACACGCCTTGAGTGTTTAGCAACGGCTCTCCTGTCTGTGTAGCAGCCTGAGGAACTGCTTTCTTTTTCTTTTTCTCCTGACCTTACAGCTTGTAACTAGCAGATAAGCTACAATCAGGAGTTGGCCGATTACTAAGGCATGCGATCCCACCCGGATCCATGCAGGTATGTCTGCCCGTATTCCCAAATCCCACCATGCTGGGGGTTTAATCTGGGCAATCTCCCCTGCTAGAATTTCAGTTTTCTGCTCCATGGTGTAAAAATGTTTTTGAGACAAATCCACTACCTGGAGGAGGGCTGTAAGTTTCTCAGGTAGTGGGGCAATGGGATAGCCAAACTGGGCAACATATTGTTGTAGGTGGCTGAGGTTGTTTTGTACCGTGAGGTGAATCGTGGAAGGTTCAGGGATGGGTGTGATTCTGGTGTGTGCCACTTGAACCTCTGCCCTGGGTTTAAAGCAAAAGCTGCTGTACGGTATTGGACACCACCTTCCCAGTCCATGTTCATACCGTTGGGCACTTGTGGTGACACAATATGTCCCACCACCTACATATGCTACCTGTGGAGGCATGTGGTTAGGAGCCATTACCTCCATTGTGCAATTGATAGGCTCTGCCCCAGCAGTGCTGAATCCGCATTGTGGCCTTGCAAAAGCGTTCAAGTGCTGGGGGCACAGGATTACCTGTGCTCCCCTGCTCCGACAACCCGAGAGGTCTGTACCTGTCACAGTGTGCTCCCACATTGTGACATAAGGTGGGACCTCTTGGAATCGAACATGCACCCCTCCACGAATGACTCCCACATTCTCCACTCGATACAGGGGTGCTGGTCGTGGGGACGCCCCCATCACGGGCATCCTGACCACCACCTATAGAAAGCAATGGAGACCCCCTCTGAACACACGCAAGTGGATCCCCACATACACAAATAAATTCCTTGGTCGTACGCCCACCATTTCTCCCAGCACACCGTTACCCCGCCAGATGACCCCATGATGGTTCGTAGGTATCATCCAGACGTTCCCAGTCCGAGTGTCGGTCTCCCATGTCCCTCTTGAGCTTTCTGAGCCACCACCACCGTCCCAGAGGTATGTCCCCTTGGCAAGTTAGGCATACCTTCCTGCCTTCTGTCACTCTCACTCTGGAAGTGGCCACAGTGATCTCTGGGCAGGGGATGGAGGCCTCTCCGTAGGTAAAGTCCTTATGGTTGGAGTACTTGGTGGAGTTCGATCCCAACCACCCAGGCCATTTCCCCTCGTGGGAGTAGGTGACCCGGCCATCCGCCGCCGGAGTCCCTTCTCCTGTGGTCACTGTCGGCGCTCTGCCCCCGGAGCACCCGAAAACCAGGGAGTCCTCAGTGTCCCCTCGGTGCCCGCTGCAGATCCTTAGCGATATCAGCATCACTAACATCCAGTAGGGAGGTGTTGACATCTGAAAGGCAAGAAGAACATGGCCTTGCCTTGAGAGACCTCTCCAGGCTCGGCCCGCGTAACATATTCCAAACACAAAAATGCTGTACCCAACCGTCACTGCCTTACCTAAACACATATGCACACAACACAAAGTAACAAAACAGAAAGGGAAATATATACACCGCCACCCGTCCGTGGGTGGCCAGGCTATATCCAGGCTATATACAGGCGTCGTCGACCACTCGGCTGACCGTACCCTGGGAACCAGGATGCCCTCCGCTGAGGGGCTCGTATAGTCCCCCTTAATGAGTCTTGTGCTGCCCTCCAAGGCCCTCCCGAGCCCCGGATAGTCGGTGGGAGACCCTTGCGAGCGCAACAGAGCACCCTCCCTGTTGTCTTTCGCCTTCTCGGTCTGGGCCGGGGAGCTAAGTAAACAGGGGACCACGGCGCCCTGGGCTGTGGCACTCTGTTACTCCTCCTTACTGTCGGTGCAGAGTCCCACATTATGGGCTGCAAAGCTATCTCCTCCACCTCTTGGGCTAGCCCCAGCTGATCCACCATGGGAGTTCAGCTTTCCCTCGGACCTTGCTAATGGTAGAGCCTTTCTCTCTACTTCTGTTAGTGGGCTGGGAACCTCTACCCAGTGGTGGGATAGCCTTACAGAAGCAGTGAACCAGCCCTGGCTGTAGAGCTTCGGGGCCCGCTGCCTCCTCCGGAGCCTCCAAATCCACCGGGGCCTGTTCTTCCCCCAGTGCCTGATTCCCTTTCCTTGCTCGTCCCCTCTGTTTTTTACCTCTTTTGGGGTCAAACAATTTACACTGATTAATGTGATACCACTTCACCCGGCGAGGCAATTGAACCGCATAGACCATAGGGCTAGCCTTGTCGACTATGCTGTATGGTCCCATATACAGTGGTTCAAATACCCCGACCCGGGCGAAGCTTCTCACCATCACCTGGTCGCCCACCTCCCAATCATGGTGACTGTGGGGTTCCAGCAGCAGCCAATTGGCACGGTGCTGTTTACCCATGTTGTTGGCCGCCTGCCAGTGAATCTGTTGAAGCTGTTCAAACAGATTCCTGACGAAGCGGTCCTGGTTCGCCTCTCGAAACTGCCCTTCGGTGAGAACCGGCGCCAACACATGCACTGGGGTTCTCATGATCCGGCCCGTCATCAGCTCATGGGGTGAGTACCCTATGCTCTTTGACTGACTGGCCCGGATTCCCATGAGGACCAACGGTAAGACCTCCACCCACTTGTTCGGCGAGTCTCTCGTCTCCTTGCGCAGCCTTTCCTTTAGGGTCCGGTTCAGGCGTTCTACGGGGCCTGAGGACTGAGGGTTGTAGGCGACATGCCATTTGGCTCTTATCCCCAGCACCTTTAGGGTGGCCTGCATCACCTGGCCGGTGAAGTGGCTTCCCCGGTCGGACTTCATGATTTGAGGTAGACCCCACCGAGAGAACACCTCCCTCACCAGGATTTTTGCAGTCCCCACTGCAGTAGCTGTTCGGCAAGGGAAGGCTTCCACCCACTTGGAAAACACATCCACCAGGACGAGGCAGTATTTATAACCTCCCTGGGCGGCCGGTAGGGGTCCGCTGTAGTCGATCTGGATCGACTGCCATGGTCCCTCTACCCGCCTGACGTGTCCCATAGACACCTTCCTTTTCTGAGGGTCTGGGTTGTTTGCAGCGCAAACCAGACAGCCTGCACAGAAGTCGCGGACGTCTTCCTGGAGGCCTGGCCACCACCCTGCCCTTTCTACCCGTTGCCAGGTAGATTCCGGCCCAGGGTGTCCCGCACCTGGACCCTCATGGGCCAGCTGAAGGAATTCCCTCCGGTGTTGTGGCGGCACTACCCATTTGTCCCCTTTAAACAACATGCCTTCCCGCACAGCAATATCTACAGCACTGTATGGGCCCTCCGCCTTTTCCCCCTTTTTGATAGCAGCCAAGGCAGCCTTCAGGATCAGATCCTGCCTCTGGACTACTTTAATGTCCGGGGCCGGAGCCGCCCCTACGCTCCCTTGTGTCCCTGGCTTGCTTCTTGCTGCTGCTATCCTGCCTGCCTCGTATGGGTCCCATGGGCGACCTGTACGAGCACCTTCCCTTGCCAGCAGGTCTGCCTGCTGGTTACCTTCCCCCCGTGGCTCAGTTTTGGAGTGGGCCGTTACCTTATGGATATATACATCCCCGGTTTCTCCCACTGCAGCCATGATCTTTTCTAGCAGGGGTTTGGTCACAAGGGGCTTCCCATCCACAGAGGTGTACCCCCGGCGTGACCAAATCGCCAGATACTCTGTACACGAATTGCAAGTGAACATGCTGTCCGAGCAAATCGTGTATGGGGTAGGGAATTCCTCAGGGTGTGTGACCACATACATCACCGCCGAGAGTTCCGCCTGCTGGGCGCTCAGGGTGCATGGGAGTTTAAAAGCCAAGGCAATTCCTGCCTTGGGATCCCAAACTCCGCAGCCCGTGAGTCTTGTACCCGCGGACACTGAACTGGAGCCATCAACGTAGATCTCGCGGCCTGTGGGGTGTATCCCTGCCCGAAATCCAAAGTTAATGTCCCATACCCCCTCCACAGAGCATCGATGCGGCTGCCCTGGATAGATTAAATTTGCTGCGAGCCTGGGCTCGCAGAGGCCCTTGACCTTTAAAGTCATTTGGGAGAGGAGGAGGGTCCAGCGAGTGATTCTAGCACTGCTCACTGTCCCGTCCTTAATCTTCCCGTCCAACAGCATCTGCGTCGGGGTATGATGGGTGAGGAGTGTAATGGGGTATATTCCGGTAAAGATCTGAGCTCTATTTACTGCCCAGTGGGTGGCAAGCAAGTGCCTCTCACAATTGGAGTATCCCTTTTCTACCTCCGTGAGGACCCTGGAGGAGTACACCACTAGTCTCAGCTGACCGTTTCGCCCCTGGAGCAACACTGCACTTAAGCTGTCACCACTGGCTGCCACCTCCAGGAAGAATTCCTCCCCCCCATCAATTGCCCCTAGGGCTGGTGCTACCTGCAGGTCTCTCTTAAGACGGACAAATGCTGCCTCACAGCCCTCGTCCCATTCCCACTCGACCCCCTTATGTAGGAGTCTGAGCAGAGGGGCGGCAGTGGCTGCATAGTCCTCGATGAAGTCCCTACAGTAGCCAGTGATTCCCAGAAAGACCTTACCCCCGACACATCCCTAGGGACAGGGAGTTCCTGCACTGCCTTTCTTCTAGCCTCATCAGTGGCCCTTTCTCCTGCCCTTATCGTCAGGCCCAGGAATTTTACCTCTCCTAGACTTATCTGGGCTTTCTTGGGGTTAACTTTAAAACCCCCTTCCTTCAGTAAGACCAGCAGTTCGGCCAACAGTGGACCGTGTTCCTCACTGCTGTCTGTGAACAACAACAGGTCGTCCACATACTGGACCAGCTGGTGTGGTTGGCTGAAGCCTTTTAAGCAGTTCACCATACATTGGTGAAAGATGCTGGGACTATTATGAAAGCCCTGTGGGAGGCAGCTCCATGTATACTGCTGTTCCCGGAAGGTGAAGACAAACTTGTACTGGTCTTCCCTCCGTACAGGGATAGACCAGAACCCGTTGGATATGTCCAACACTGTGAACGTGGTTGCGGATGCAGGGATTTCCCCTATCAGATCCGCAACTGCCGCTACTGTGGGAGCACAAGCTGGGATGTTTTTATTGAGCACCCTATAATCCACGTAGCCCTCCAAGAATTGTCCGGTTTCCTAACCGGCCAAAGCGGGGAGTTGACATGGGTGGCTATGGGTCTCAAAACACCCTGCTCGACAAGCGAGCTTAAAGCTGTCTCCAAGTCTGCTTCTGCCTCTCGGGGAAAGCCATACTGCTTTTGCGGGCGGGACATGGGATCCCCATCTATTCTAACCTCCACTCCTGTGACTCTCCCACAATCGTGTTTATGGGTGGCAAATGCTGCAAGATTTGCTTGCACATAGGCCCGGTACTCGGCCGGGGTGTTACCGACCAGAACCTCCAGGTCGTAACCTCCTTTTGGCTTCATTGTACACAGAGTCCCTTTTCCCTGTTTCTTATCAATAACCATGACTTCTCCCTCTGCTCCCATGCCCACTGTGCCCCATAGACAGTGATTCCTCAAGTCTACTAGGATCTGGCGAGCGATGATGAAATCAGCCCCCAAGATCCCTTTTCCTACCTGCTCCCAGTTCATCAGGACGCACTTCCATTGTGTTTGGAGTGCTCCTAAACGAACTGCGAGCGGGACTGAGAAAAACCCAGCCTTCTCATTTCCTGTGAACCCAACTAGTTGATACGGCACCCCGTTTGATAGAGGTGAGGTTGCGGGGTCCTCCGAATGGACTATCGTGCTGGAAGCACCAGTGTCCAAAAGGTAAGTACCCAATACACCCTCAACCTCCATCTTGACCCAGGGTCGTCCCCAGGGGTCGTATTCTAGTGGGCACAGGTATGCAGGCTGGGTCTGGGCTAGTCACGGCCTCTGTACTGGCAGGATTGCTGGTGCTTCCCTGCCTGTTGCCGTGGCTACCTTCCCAGTCCCCTCCAGTGCTGTCCTCACTGCAGCTACTATCTCGTCAAGGGATGGTGAGGAGCTCCCTCCACTTCCCCCACTCTGGGCGGCTCCTAAAGAACTTCTCCCCCCATATCTCTTTACTGGGCTCCTGCAATCCCTTTTAAAATGCCCAGCTTTCCCGCACCCGTAGCACACTCCCTCCTTATCAATCGAGCGGCCACCCCCCTGGTGCCATTCCCTTTTGGGAATCGAGTTGGGTTTTACTGCATTTACCCGACCTTTGGAGGTTTTCTCCTCCTCCCTCTTCCATTCCGTTGGACCAGTGCCAGTTGCCTGACCACTGCTTCCTTGGTGAGGTTGGGGTCCCGGGAATCGAACCACAGTTCTGCCCTGGCCTTGAGCCGGGGCAAGCAGTTTACCACCAGCATCCTCAGCCAGCGGCCAGTCTGTACCGCGGAAAGATTCGCCCGGTCGAGGAGCTCCCCACAGGCTGCGTGGTATACCATCCACAGCCTGTCCGCAAATGCCTGCGGGGTTTCCCCTTCCTCAAGGACGGCCCTCTGGACCTCAGCAAATGGACGCTGTCCCCTCTGGCATTCTGCCGGTAGGGCCTGGTACAATTTGCTGTCCAAAGAGAAGAGCAGCAGCTTGGCTGTCTCTTCCTCGTCGCACCCATTAATTTCCCCTGCCTGCATCACCTCCATGAAGTGGATAGACGGGTCCCCGCTGCGAGTGAGTTTGGCCAAATGGGCCACCATGGCTCTGAGTGATTGAACTCCATGGGGAATAATAAAGTCGCTCTCCAGCGCTCCCCAACCTTGGCCACCTCCCTGTGGAGGACCGTACTTGCGCTGCCTGACCGGGCACATCCGCCCTTGTTCAGGATCTTTCTGCACTGGTCCCTCTACCTCCGGCTGTCCCACCAAACCCAGTGCAGCAGACAGTGCCTGGCCGCCTGATCCAGCCCTTAACTGACCCTCGGCGGGAGCCTCACATCCCTGCTGCCAAGCGGGACACATTGGTCCTGCCCCCAGCCCTGGGTATGCTACTACCTGCGCACCCCGCTCCTCCTGGTACCCCACCGGACAAATCACCGGTGCCTCAGGAGGTGATCAGGCGTCACTTGCCTTTGGATTCTTCTCTACCCCCCAATACTCTCCTTTGTCCCCTGTGGACCCTCCAGGTCCTATCAGGGCGACCATCCCCTTTGCCTGGGATAGAGCGTGGGTGAGAGTTTTAATCCTCTCCTGGCAGGGACCGTGATCTGCAAACTCACTGCTATTGGCCACTTTATAGGCTGCCTAGTACATCTTTTAATTTATTCTCTAGTTCCCAAATTTTCTGGGTGTACCGAGAGTTCTGTTCCCGGAGGGACCCCTCACTACCCTTGGCCTCAGTGACCTGACACTGAAGATAGTCCCGGCTATTTCGGAAGGTCTCCTCCAACTGCCGGTTCCTTTGCTGCTCCACAGCTAATTCGGCCAGCAGGTTGTCCCCAACCGCAGCCCGAATAGCAGAGAGCTCCTCTGATTTCTGAAGACTCTGTTCCAAGTCCTTCACCCGCTGGTCGAGCTTTCGGACTTGGCGGGTGAGGCAGATAAGCCAGATGGCCTTTTCCACCCTGCGGTTGTGGTCCTTCCCTGCTGTCCACTGAGCAGCAGCATCCACTGGGCGCTCTGCCCAAGTGAGGGCTTGCACCCAAGGTTTGGTGAGGTTCACCTTGCCAAAAATATATGAGGAAATTCTCTCCTCCATTTTAGTTTCCTCTCTTATCACCTCATCTGTTATATTAACATCTCTTGTTTGCTTATGTCCTGCCGCGGTTGCCATGTTCTGAATGGGGTTTTTGGGGAGTGTTGTTGTGCCTTGGGTGTCTCTCTCTGGGCTTCTGCCCTCACAGCTTATGCCTGGCCTGTGAGGTACCCTGAGTGCTGCAAGAGCACCCCTGGAGAGACTGTGTCCACAGCTTATGAAGGGGGTTTTGAGACTCGTGCGTCCCCACAGCTTATGCCTAGCCTGTGAGGCACATGTGAGTGTCAAACACTCCTAACCCCTTCTTCCCTAGCCTGTGACACACAGTTGAGCATTTTCGAGGCGCTCCAAGCTTCCCTTACACTGTTCTGACATAAGACTCACGATCAGGAGATGTAATACAATAGAACTGAGACAAGGTGATTCCAAGAGGAATTTTAGGCTTCCAATTTATTTGACAAGGTGTATCTCAACAAACAGCAATACACCAACAAAACAATCCCCCTAAATCCCACTAAACGGACACAACGAAAATCTTTACACAAGTTTAGCAGTACAATGCTCAACCTACCACCTTTCCTGGCGTAACTGAGTTGGGAGTTCTGGGGACCAGAGGTTATACTCACTACTGTGCCTTCTGCAGTCTAGTGGTTTGTTTCTTCTATCTTCGGTGTCTTCAGACACTTTTTTTCTTTCAATGTCGAGGGTCTTGCTGGTTGTGGTTGTTGGATGACGAGGGCAGGGAACAACCACACACACTGCGTCAGAAACGCCTTTTTATAGCCAGATTATCCAGTCCGCCTCTCCTGCTGAAGTCGATTCTTCTCATTGGTGGATTTTGTGATTTTGAAAAATGCAGCAGTTTTAGATTATTGCGGGTTTTTTCCCACTGATGTTAACCTACTCAAGGTTTGAGTGGGTGTTGATTGCATTGGCCTCCTGTAGCCATTGTATAGGCCCTTGGGTTGTTTTGGGTTCCCTGGTTTCTAAGGTCTGCATAATTTTCCTCCAATTCAGCTTTTCTAACCTATTCAAGGTTTGAGTCGGTGTTAGTTGGGTTGGCCTCCTGTAGCCATTCTGTAGGTCCTTGGTTTGTTTTGGGTTCCCTAGTTTTCTGAAGATCTGCATAATTTCCTTCCATAGTGTAAACATGGGGAAGACAATAGTCCGATAATGGCTGTGAGTCAGTCCCAGTTTTCGAGCAAGTGCTCTCCCATTGGCTTGAAAGCCCCATACTTCGGGCTGACTCTTCTCACCATTGGCCCTCCGGTGTCCTCCCCCGTCCAATCACTGCTCTGCCACGGTCAAACTGTATCGGTTTCAATTCACAGCACAGACTGATCCCACAGCCCTTTTCCTTCTGGGTAAAATGAGGGGGTTTTCGTCCTCCCCTACACCCTCATCCCCAGGAATTCTACCTCTGGAGCTAGGAAGACGCACTTCACCTTTTTCAGTCACAGACCTACCCGGTCCAGTCTGTGTAGCACCTCCTCCAGGTTGTGGAGGTGTTCTTCAGTATCGCAACCCGTGATGAGGATGTCGTATTGAAAAACCACCGTCCTTGGAATCGACTTGAGGAGACTTTTCATGTTTCATTGAAAGATCGCGGCGGCCTAGCGAATCCCAAACGGACATCTGTTGTACTCAAACAACCCCTTGTGTTTTGTGATGGTGGTCAGCTTCTTCGACTCACTCGCCAGCTCCTGGGTCATGTAAGCTGAGGTCAGGTCCAATTTTGAAAAATGTTTGCCACGGATAGCGCCGCAAAGAGGTCCTCCGCTCTCGGTAGCGGGTACTGATCTTGGATTGACACCCGATTCATGGTGGCCTTGTAATCACCACATGTCCTGACCAACCCATCCGCCTTGAGCACCGGCACAATCGGGCTTGCCCAGTCACTGAATTTGACTGGCGAGAGGATGCCTTCCCTCAGTAGGCGGTCCAATTCGCATTCTAACTTTTCCTGCATCACGTACGGCACCGCTCTGGCCTTGTGGTGTACTGGCCTGGCGTCCGGGTTTATGTGAATCACTACCTTGGTCCCCATGTAAGTTCTAATGCCGGGTTGAAATCGTGGGTCAAATTTGTCCAGGACCTGTGAGCATGATACTCGCTCCACAGAAGAAATTGCATTGACATCGCCCCATTTCCAGTTCATGACAGCAAACCAACTCCTCCCCAGCAGTGTGGTACTGTCCCCCGGGGCAACCTGTTCTCCGAATCTTTGTGGGTCACGACTACCATGGAGCTGTCTAGCACCGGAATGATCTCTTTTGTATATGTTCGTAGCTGTGCGTCAATCAGCAATAATTTTGGCCTCCTGGCCTTGGACGCCCACAACTTGTCGAACTGTTTGATACTCATCAGCGACTGGCTGGCCCCTGTGTCTAGCCCCATTAATACTGGGATGCCATTGAGCAGCACTTTCATCATTATCGATGGCATCCTGGTGTATGAATTGTATATGTGCTCCACATGAACTCGCTGAACTTCAGCTTCCGCCGATTTCCCCCAGTGTCCATTTGGTCTCGTAGGGCTTACATCGGGCCCGTCCTCCTCGTACATCAACCTGGCTGCAGGCTTCCTGCACATATGCGCCAAGTGACCGCTGACGTTGCAGTTTCTGCAGGTTTATTGCTGATACCTGCAAGTTCTGGCTGTGTGTTTGCCTCCACACCTCCAACATGAGCCGTTGTTAGAAACAAAAGGTCTATTACCAGTCGATCGTCTCTGACTGTCTCTGTAACTGTCCTTAACCGCACCATTGACAGGTGTTGATGGCCCCATTGTCCCTTGCGATGGCATGAATCGCTGTTCAGCTAGCCATTGTCTTTGTTGAATTCCCCCTTTGGGTTCGACTACGTGCTCGGGCATGTCCAATTGCCCCTGTCTGCCTGGAGAACAGTGTGCCACGTTAACAATGTTGACTCCCTGTCCATTTGCTGCATTTAAACCAAGATTTCTGTCAAACATCATTCTGGTCTCTTCCTCCCCTGAGATAAATGTCTGGGCCATCAAAGTCACCGTTTCCAGGGTCAAATCTTTGGTCTCAATGAGTTTCCTGAAAACCCCAGGGTGCCCAATGCCCTCAATAAAAAAGTCTCGCAGCATCTCCGCTCTGCATGCATCTAGGAACTTACATAGGCTCGCCAGTCACCGGAGATCTGCCACGAAGTCTGGAACGCTTTGCCCTTCTCGCCGCCGGTGCATGTAAAACCGGTGTCTCGCCATGTGCATGCTGCTCGCCAGTTTAAAGTGTTCCTCGATCAACTTACTGAGCTCTTCAAAAGTCTTCTCCGCTGGCTTCTCTGGTGCTAGAAGGTCCTTCATCAGGGAGTACGTCCTGGATTCACAAACCGTCAGGAGATGAGCCCTGCGTTTGTCGGCCGAATCCTGTCCCAGCCATTCCTTGGTGACGAAACTTTGCTGTAGTCTCTCAATAAAGTTGTCCCAATCATCACCGACACAGTACCTCTCATCTGTGCTGCTTGTGGCCATGCTTGCGTGGTTTAAATCCCAGTTTCTCGTTGCCAATAATATGCCCTTACTATACAGTACAAATGCACTCGAGGCCCATACTAGAGAGAAGGTCACTCTGTGACCAGTAACCTTTATTTGCCAGCACAGAAGTGATGAAGGTGAGTGGAGCTTCCCCTTTTATACCTGAAAGTTCAGGTTAGGAATGTCTCCCACAAGTTCACCACCTAGTGGTCAGTGTTCTCACGGTGTACAACTTAGGTCAGTTTAGACATGGATTACAATGACAGTTGAATACATGACAGTCCGCGTACTGTAGTTTGATGACAGAGGATGGGACAGTCCTGGATCTAGCCTGGAGGCAACAAAGGTTGAACAGGTTCCCACTGGTTCTATAATTTAGTTCCACTTCGGCAGGGAGCTTGTTGAGCGTGAGATGGAGAATTGCAGTGAGGAAGATCGAGAAGCGGGTTGCCGTGATGACGCAGCCCTGCTTGACCTTGATCCGGACGTGGATTGGGTCTGTGGTGGATCCATTGGTCAGGATCACGGCTTGCATGTCATCATGAAACAGGCAGAGAATGACGACAAACCTTTGGGGGAAGCCGAAACGGAGGAGGACGCTCCATAGTCCCTCATGGTTAACAATGTCAAAGTCCTTTGTGAGGTCAAAGAAGGCCATGTGCAAGGATTGGTACTGTCCCCTGCATTTCTCTTGCAGTTGTCATGCTGTGAAGATCATGTCCGTTGTACCCCGTAGTAGACGGAATCCGCACTGTGACTCTGGGAGCAGCTCTTCAGCCACAGGGAGAAGGCGGTTGAGGAGGATTCTCGCGATGAATTTCCCAGTGGCTGACAACAGAGAGATTCTTCTGTAGTTGCTGCAGTAGGACTTGTCCCCTTTTATAAAGATGGATTCCAATAAGTAGAGGGCCAATCTACCAAACTTTTTCTCATAAGTCAACTCTCTCATCTCCGGGATCAACCAAGTGAACCTTCGCTGAACTGCCTCCAAAGCAAATATATCCTTTCGTAAATAGGAAAACCAAAACTGCATGCAGTATTCCAGGTGTGGCCTCACCAATACCCTGTATAACTGTAGCAAGACTTCCCTGCTTTTATACTCCATCCCCTTTGCAATAAAGGCCAAGATTCCATTGGCCTTCCTGATCACTTGCTGTACCTGCATACTATCCTTTTGTGTTTGATGCACAAGTACCCCCAGGTCCCGCTGTACTGCAACACTTTGCAATCTTTCTCCATTTAAACAATAACTTGCTCTTTGATTTTTTTTCTGCCGAAGTGCATTATGTGCCCAATGTAAGACGTGCCAGATTGATGAGGAGAACCAGATGTTACACCCGCCGCAAGTACAGGGACAAGCGGTCTCACATCAATTTGCCCGATACCACCGGCCTTCGGAGACTGCGCTTCTACAAAGAGGTTATCACAGAGGTATGCCAGCTGATAAGGGGAGATCTGCAGCCTGCCAGCACCATCAGTACAGCACTGTCCGTCGAGGTCAAAGTCACCGTGACACTGTCGTTCCACGCGTCAGGTTCTTTTCAGGCCCCAGCTGGCAAAATGCCACACATTGCTGCATTAGACAGGTCACTGAAGCCCTGTACGCACACAGGAGGGACTTGATCTGCTTCCTTATGACCAGGGAGGCACAGAGTGAGAGGCTCTAGGATTCTCCAGAATTGCAAACTTCCCCAAGGTGCAGGGAGCAGTAGACATCGCGATGCGGGCACCTTTTCAGGATGCAGAGGTTTTCAGGAACTGCAAGGGATTCCACTCCCTAAATGTCCAACTCGTTGTCGACCACCAACAAATTGTAATGGCAGTGAATGCTAAATTTCAGGGCAGCATCCATGATGCTCACATCCTGTGTGAGAACACTGTATCTGACTTGTTTAACAATGAGCCACAAATTCAATGCTGGATGCTTGGTGACAAAGGATATGGCCTCGCCACCTGGCTGATGACCCCCCCTGCGTGACACCCACACTGAAGCCGAGAAGCGATATAACGAGAGCCACGGAGCCACTCGCAATATTGTGGAGAAAACCATTGGAGTGCTTAAGCAGCATTTTAGATGCCTGGACCACTCAGGAGTCTGACAGTCCACCTTACCAGAGAGAGGAAGAGGAGGACGAGGAAGCGGACGCTGACATCGGCCCAGACAATCAGGCTAACGCTGAAGCCATGCTCCCGCCCCCCTGCAGACCGCATGAAAGGGCCCGCGGTGGCATGATAGCTGCAAGAGCTTTACGTCAGGAGCTCATCAATGAGCGCTTTGCCTGAAAGAACGTTGGTGTTATTTACAAGGCTGACACACTGCTGGGTGTGCAGGTCATACATCAATGGTGGGCATCACCTTGGTGACAGTTAAAGTTTAAGTTGATTGAAGTTAAGTGTAGTAATACCCTTTGATATTAAGGAATCACCAGCATGTAACGGTGCAGCTATCTGAGCCAAGGCGCAACAAGCTTATGTTAAATAAAAAAACATTTGAATCGAACAGTTGTCTGAAATCATCAGTATTTCTGTACAAACCAACCCTTCGCCCCACCCCACCCCCCACTTCTCCTCCCCACCTCTACCTCTTCTCCTTCCCCTCCTGACTCCATGCCGCCTGACTGAGGAGCTCCTCAGGCGATGCTTCATTGGGGGAGGCAGGGCAGGATGATGGCTGAACCGCTGCTTGGACAGATACGGGAGAGGATGGTCCCAAGGTGGGAATGTGCTCTGAGCCAGAAGCAAGATGTTGCTCCGAGAAACATAGAAACATAGAAAATAGGTGCAGGAGTAGGCCATTCGGCCCTTCGAGCCTGCACCGCCATTCAATAAGATCATGGCTGATCATTCCTTCAGTACCCTTTCCTGCTTTCTCTCCATATCCCTTGATCCCCTTAACCGTAAGGGCATATCTAACTCCCTCTTGAATATATCCAGTGAACTGGCATCAACAACTCTCTGCGGCAGGGAATTCCACAGGTTAACAACTCTCTGAGTGAAGAAATTTCTCCTCATCTCAGTCCTAAATGGCCTACCCCTTATCCTATGACTATGTCCCCGCTTCTGGACTTCCCCAACATCGAAAACATTCTTCCCGCATCTATCCTGTTTAGTCCCGTCCTAATCTTATACGTTTCTATGAAATCCCCTCTCATCCTTCTAAACTCCAGTGAATAAAGGCCCAGTTGATCCAGTCTCTCCTCATATGACAGCCCAGCCATCCCTGGAATCAGTTTGGTGAACCTTCGCTGCACTCCCTCAATAGCAAGAATGTCCTTCCTCAGACTAGGAGACCAAAACTGAACACAATGAACACTGGCTCTCATGTGTGGTTGGCAATGGAGGTGCGGCACCTTGGGGCGCAATGCCGCGCTCCGGGACCACTGGGAGCCCTTTCCCACCAGTATTCCTGGCTACCAGCTCCAGGGTCTCCATCATCCCTTACATTTTATATCCTATTTGTTGGACAAAAACTTGGTGCCAACTCTGTTCTTGGTGCTTAGTATGCTTTTGAATCTCCTTCTTGCCTCCCACAACAGCCAAACAAGTACACACCACAGTCACACACGCTTTCAGTCCCTCTCAGCTCCCTCTCTCTCTGTCTCCTCTTTTGCGCATGTCATGATGACCCTTGACCTCCTGAATCGCAGGAATCGAGCATCGCCATACCTTTGCTAAGGACGGCGACACCTTACGGCAGAAGTTCAGCGAGATTTAACGCTACCACCCATTTCATATCGCTCGCGGTAAGGTCAAATTTCAAAAATGGAGACTAGGTGCTTTGAGAATGGGCGAGAAGCCGGTGATCTGAAAACCCATTTTTTCCGCACACGCTGGAAATAACGTCCATTTTTGGGCGATATGCACAAAAGTGTAAAATCTAGCCCCAAGCCCCTTACAACAAAAGCTTAAATATATATAGAGCGCCTTATATAGAAAAACGTCCCCAGGAGCTTCACAGGACCGTTACCAATCAAAATTTGTCACCGAGCCACAAAAGGAGATATTAGGTCAGCTAACCAAAAGCTTCGTCGAAGAGATAGGTTTAAAAGAATGTGACCACCCTAAGTGGAGGAAGTGCATCCGGGAGGGTGCTGAGCACCACGAGTTTCATCGCCAAGACCATGCAAAAAGCAAGCGCAAGCAACGGAAAGAGTGTGCGGCAAACCTGTCCCACCCACCCTTACTCTCAACGACTATCTGTCCCACCTGTGACAGGGGTTCTTGTATTGGACTTTTCAGCCACCTAAGGACTCATTTTAAGAGTGGAAGCAAGCCTTCCTTGATTCTGAGGGACTGCCTATGATGATGATGATTAAATGAAGAGAAAGAACTAGAGGAATGGAGAGGTTTAGGGAGGGAATTGCAGAGCTTAGGGCCTTGGCAGCTGAAAGGATGGCCGCCAGTGGTGGAGCAATGAAAATCAGGGATGCACAAGAGGCCAGTATTGGAGGAGCACAGAGATGTTGGAGGGTTGTAGGGTTGGAAGAGGTTACAGAGATAGAGAGGGGGCGAAGCCTTAGAGCGATCAAACATTTGTTTTAGGATCCCTCTATTAAATTGGCCAGCACTGAGTGACTGACTGTGGCTCAGCAGAAGCTGCCAACAAAACAGCAAAGACATTTTTTTAATAGGTCTGAATTGGAGCCGGTATGAGCCCGAGTGCTATTCCCATCTCCACAGCACCCACAATGAAAACTGCTGGCCCGCAGTCATCCCTCCTCCTGTTGTCTTCCCCCGCCCCGCTGTCACCCCCACTCCCCCGGGACTTACCTCAGGGCCGCTGCGGGCAAGGCAAGTGGCTCAAAATACATCCTTTTGAAATAGATGAGCTGCCTCAGGTGCACCACAGGGGCCGGCAGCTCTTGCAAATTATTGAAATGAGGCCCGAGGCACAATTTTGGGTCAATCTCAGGCCTCCCGGTGGGGGCACACACAGTCTACTCTATTGTAATATATATACTACTGCCATTGGTTTTGTACGTGAAAATGGGCCAATCCAATTTCTAGCTTGATATCTCTGCATACACTTGCATTACTGATGCACGATTAACCCATGAACTGGTGTAATTAAGTGACGCACAGAGATTTCTTGCCTACTTTTCAACCCATCCCCTCAGATAGGAAGACTGAATCTGCAACATACTACCTAGGGAGGAGGGGGAACCCTTTGTGTGAATGTTGGTTGCCATTCAGATTCAAAGTGGGGTTTTCCAGATGGAATCTAATATTGTAGAATTTTGGCTGCTTTACCATCTTATGACAGGATAACAATAAAATGTGGGTGAAAACAGATACTGGCACATATATTACGTGGAAACTGCACCTCATTTATGTAGGAGGCATTGTACCCTTATGTGAAGTAGGTGTACACCACTTACATAGCTCTGTACCTATCTGAGCAGCAATGCAAATGTTCATTTAGCAGCAACACAGCTTGTCCTTTTCTAAGAATCCGCTCTTCTGAAATGATGGCCATGAGTTGACGGCACAAATCATTACAAATGGGTATGATTTGGTGGCCATTACAGAAACATGGTTGCAGGGTGGCCAAGACTGGGAATTAAACATACAGGGGTATCTGACAATTCGGAAAGATAGACAAGAAGGGAAAGGAGGTGGGGTAGCTCTGTTAATAAAGGATGATATCAGGGCAGTTGTGAGAGATGATATTGGCTCTAATGAACAAATGTTCAATCATTGTGGGTGGAGATTAGAGACAGTAAGGGGAAAAAGTCACTGGTGGCGTAGTTTATAGGACCCCAAATAATAACTTCCCGGTGGGGCGGACAATAATCAAGGGAATAATGGAGGCATGTGAAAAAGGAGCGGCAGTAATCATGGGGGATTTTAACCTACATATCGATTGGTCAAATCAAATCGCACGGGGTAGCCTGGAGGAGGAATTCATAGAATGCATACGGGATTGTTTCTTAGAACAGTATGTTACAGAACCTACAAGGGAGCAAGCTATCTTAGATCTGGTCCTGTGTAATGAGACAGGAATAATAAACGATCTCCTAGTAAAAGATCCTCTCGGAATGAGTGATCACAGTATGGTTGAATTTGTAATACAGATTGAGGATGAGGAAGTAGTGTCTCAAACGAGCGTACTATGCTTAAACAAAGGGGACTGCAGTGGGATGAGGGCAGAGTTGGCTAAAGTAGACTGGAAACACAGACTAAATGGTGGCACAATTGAGGAACAGTGGAGGACTTTTAAGGAGCTCTTTCATAGTGCTCAATAAATATATATCCCAGTGAAAAAGAAGAGCGGTAAAAGAAGGGATAACCAGCCGTGGATAACCAAGAAAATAAAGGAGAGTATCAAATTAAAAACCAATGCGTATAAGGTGGCCAAGGTTAGTGGGAAACTAGAAGATTGGGAACATTTTAAACGACAGCAAAGAATGACTAAGAAAGCAATAAAGAAAGGAAAGATAGATTACGAAAGTAAACTTGCGCAAAACATAAAAACAGATAGTAAAAGCTTTTACCAATATATAAAACGGAAAAGAGTGACTAAAGTAAATGTTGGTCCCTTAGAAGATGAGAAGGGGGATTTAATAATGGGAAATGTGGAAATGGCTGAGACCTTAAACAATTATTTTGCTTCGGTCTTCATAGTGGAAGACACAAAAACCATGCCAAAAATTGCTTGTCACGGGAATGTCGGAAGGGAGGACCTTGAGATTATCACGAGGGGGGTAGTGCTGGACAGGCTAATGGGACTCAAGGTAGACAAGTCCCCTGGTCCTGATGAAATGCATCCCAGGGTATTAAAAGAGATGGCGGAAGTTATAGCAGATGTATTCGTTATAATCTACCAAAATTCTCTGGACTCTGGGGAGGTACCAGCGGATTGGAAAGCAGCTAATGGAACGCCTCTGTTTAAAAAAGGGGGCAGACAAAAGGCAGGTAACTATAGGCCGGTTAGTTTAACATCTGTAGTGGGGAAAATGCTTGAAGCTATCATTAAGGAAGAAATAGCGGGACATCTAGATAGGAATAGTGCAATCAAGCAGACGCAACATGGTTTCATGAAGGAGAAATCATGTTTAACTAATTTACTGGAATTCTTTGAGGATATAACGAGCATGGTAGATAGAGGTGTACCAATGGATGTGGTGCATTTAGATTTCCAAAAGGCATTCAATAAGGTACCACACAAAAGGTTCCTGCAGAAGATAAAGGTACGCGGAGTCAGAGGAAATGTATTAGCATGGATCGAGAATTGGCTGGCTTACAGAAAGCAGAGAGTCAGGATAAATGGGTCCTTTTCAGGTTGGAAATCGGTGGTTAGTGGTGTGCCGCAGTGATCGGTGCTGGGACCACAACTGTTTACAATATACATAGATGACCTGGAAGAGGGGACAGAGTGTAGTGCAACAAAATTTGCAGATGACACAAAGATTAGCGGGAAAGTGGGTTGTGTAGAGGACACAGAGAGGCTGCAAAGAGATTTAGATAGGGTAAGCGAATGGGCTAAGGTTTGGCAGATGGAAAACAATGCCGGAAAATGTGAGGTCATCCACCTTGGAAAAAAAAAGCAGTAAAAGGGAATATTATTTGAATGGGGAGAAATTACAACATGCTGCAGTGCAGAGGGACCTGGGGGTCCTTGTGCATGAATCCCAAAAAGTTAGTTTGCAGGTGCAGCAGGTAATCAGGAAGGCAAATGGAATGTTGGCCTTCATTGCGAGAGGGATGGAGTACAAAAGCAGGGAGGTCCTGCTGCAACTGTATAGGGTATTGGTGAGGCCGCACCTGGAGTACCGCGTGCAGTTTTGGTCACTTTACTTAAGGAAGGATATACTAGCTTTTGAGGGGGTACAGAGACGATTCACTAGGCTGATTCTGGAGATGAAGGGTTACCTTATGATGATAGATTGAGTAGACTGGGTCTTTACCCGTTGGAGTTCAGAAGGATGAGGGGTGATCTTATAGAAACATTTAAAATAATGAAAGGGATAGACAAGATAGAGGCAGAGAGGTTGTTTCCACTGGTCGGGGAGACTGGAACTAGGGGGCACAGCCTCAAAATATGGGGGAGCCAATTTAAAACCGAGTTGAGAAGGAATTTCTTCTCCCAGAGGGTTGTGAATCTGTGGAATTCTCTGCCCAAGGAAGCAGTTGAAGCTAGTTCATTGAATGTATTCAAATCACAGATAGATAGATTTTTAACCAATAAGGGAATTAAGGGTTATGGGGAGCGGGCGGGTAAGTGGAGCTGAGTCCACAGCCAGATCAGCCATGATCTTGTTGAATGGCGGAGCAGGCTCGAGGGGCTAGATGGCCTACTCCTGTTCCTAATTCTTATGTTCTTATGTATGTTCTTATACTCAACTTATCCTGTTCACAGTCTTCATGTACAGAAGTTGATACTGAGACCTACATAAACAAGACAATACTCGATGTGAGTGAATGGCCAGCTCTTACCTGATGAGTTATGTACTAGTTATTGATGTCAACCTATTGTAATATATATACTACTGTCATCAAATGCCACTTGGAAAAGATTTTGGGCTAGATTTTACACTTTTGTGCATATCGCCCAAAAATGGGTGTTATTTCCGGTGTGGGCTGTAAAAATGGGTTTTTCGATCGCCGGCTTCTCGCCCATTCTCAAAACACCTAGTCTCCATTTTTGAAATTGGGCGTTACCGCGAGCAATATGAAATGGGCGGTAGCATTAAATCTCACTGACCTTCTGCCGTAAAGTGTCGCCACCCTTAGCAACGGCATGGCAACGCTCAATTCCCGCGATTCAGGAGGTCAAGTGTCATCATGACATGCGCAGAAGAGGAGACAGAGAGAGAGGGAGCTGAGAGGGACTGGAGACGTGTGTGGGTGTGGTGTGTCTGCTTTGGGAGGAAAGAGGAAGAGTTTAGAGCTTTAGAGAAAATAGGCAAACATAAATTAGCTGTTACCAGCAACATATTTGTCCGAATTTGGCCTATAGTAAAGGGAGAGGAGGAGGCATCACAGAAAGCTGTGGAGACTGACGCTGGAGAGAGCAGTGAGGTGGGAGAGGAGCACATTGGAGGGCACAAAAGAGCGAGGAGGCTCTCAGATGAGGCAAATGCCTCCCTCCTGCAGGAGGTCGAGTTACGCTGGGGTGAGTTCATATAGGGAGGGCGTGGGAAGCCCACCCCAAATGCCTATCAGAAGATATGGACCGAGATAGCTGATGTGGTCTCGTCGGCGACCAACGAGGTGCGTGAGGGCAACCAATACCACAAACGATGGAACGACCTTGTGGGATCCGCAAGAGTAAGTATTACATTTAATTTCATGTACTTATATATTTATATAATTTGATTTGTAACAGTCATGAGTGACTTTCAGCAGATGTGAGGTCTTTCACTTTTACCAGGAATGTTTTACTCAAAGCCTGCGATCACAGTGTATGTCTTTAGGTAAAGAATGATAATTATCTTAATAATCTTGAGTGCACCTGTCAGTTCTGTGTTGTATTAATCTCTGTGACAGTACCTAGCAATGATACCATGCAATGATCTCATGCCATGTCGTCGTGTCACCTTTTACAGAAGAAATTATTGACGATGAGGTCTGTGCAGAGGCGAACGGGTGGGGGGCCACCAGTCCCCAGCGACATCACTGAGATGGAGGAGCGGGTGTTCGCACTCGTGGGGAAGCATGCCCGGACAGCCACGGAAGCATCTGCAGACCCTGAAGTGATGCCACGTGAGTAAAGTTTACACCATTGCTTGATGCAAAGTCAATGGATGCCACACCCACTCATATCCGAACAATCATATATGATAGATGATTTCTAAAATTATCATATAAATAATGCTGGCCTAATGAAAATCATTGCAATGCAAATGTGTTGATGGCCATGAAATGTGATGTCTGTGATGATTTTGATAGCGGTTGTGCTTTTGTCGTGTATATGCTGTGTGTAGCGCTGGACTCACCTTGTGACCCTAGCATCCACTTCTTCTCCAATAACCTCCTTTGTCTTTTGCAGCTCAGCCAGCAGTGCGTCCCAAGGCAAGACCACAGAGGCCAGAAGGTGGGGGCGTGGGGCCAGACTCTCCGGACAATCCTACATCTGGTGCTGAGGAGCTCCGATTCTCGCCCGTCAATCCGCTGGGTCTGTTCTCTATGGATGAGAGCGCAGACTTCGAGGAACCTGCATTGCCACGTTCCAGAAGCCATTCCACTTTTACCAGGAATGTTTTACTCAAAGCCTGCGGTCACGGTGTATGTCTTTAGGTAAAGAATGATAATTATCATAATAATCTTGAGTACACCTGTCAGCCATCTGGTGGTCCTCTGGTCATTCCCGGCCTCAGCACCTCTCCACAGGGCACACCATTTGTCCCGAGGATGGCACCAACCCCGTGGAGGCCTTGTGGGCATGGCAGGCCTGGTCCATGAGCGCCACATGAGAGCGGAGAGATGGTACAGTTGTCCAGGAGGACTGAAGACATTGGTGACCAGCTCATCGAAGCATTGAGGAGCATATCCTGACAGCTGGACACCATGACTGAGTACGTTCCACGGATGGCGGAGGTCCTGGATACGATAGCCAGGGACACTGCTGGCACAGGCTTCCCAGTGGTCCCAGAGTGCGGCACTCTACCCCTAGATTCCGCACCACCACTGCAAATGACAGATGAGGGGAAGGACCAAGATCCTGTTTCTGCATCAGAGAATGTTGCCCCCTCGGCACCCCTGCTCCCGTACCCATACCACCACCTCTGCCTTCATCCCCCCCAATGAGGCGCCGCCTGAAGAGCTCTTCGGTCAGACGCCATGGAGCGAGGAGGGGAAGCGGTCGAGTTAGGGAAAAGAAGGGGAGGGGGAAGGAAAGTGAGGTGCATGTCCGCAGGTGATGGCTGTGTTATATCTCTACCTGGGTGGATGCAATTTGCTGTAATGTGTGTGGGGAGGGGACCACACTCCTGCTTTGCCTTTGTATTCTGTGTTGCTGGACATGTTGAACATTTGATTTATGTCAATGGTGGAAAAAGTGGGGTGTGGGCGGGGGTTGGGTGTTTTTGCCCTTGATACTTATGATTTCAAACCAATGTTTTTGGGGACTTTAGTTATTGAACATAACCTTGTTGCGCACTGTTTCAGATAGCTGGACCGTTACACACTAGTGATTCCTTAACATGAAAGGGTTAAATAAAACTTAACTTCAATAAGCGTAAAATTTAACTGGCACCAAAGTGATGGGCACCATTGATGTCTGAGCCGCACACACAAAGCAGTGTATCAGCATTGTCACTCACAGCAACGTTCTTTCAGGTAAATCGTTCGGATATCAGCTCCTCACGTTAAGAGTTTTGCAGCTATGTAGCCACCACGGGCCCTTTCCTGCGGTCTGGAGGGGGTCGTGGACATGGTTGCATAGCCAGCCTGATTGTCTGGCCCTAGATCAGGGTCCCGCCCCTCCTCTTCCTCTCTTTCATGAGGTGGAGCATCAGTCCCTTCTGGCATTTCATGTCCCCTCCTGATAGCCAGATTGTGCAGCATGGAGCACACGACCATGAATTTACCTACTTGCTCAGGGTTGTATTGTAGCTCCCCTCCTGAGTGGTCCAGACATCTGAAGTGCTGCTTAAGCACAGTTATTGTTTTCTGGACCATATTGCGTGTGTCTCTGTGGCTCTGGTTGTATCGCTTCTAGGCCTCGTGTGGGTGTAATGCGAGAGGTTCATCAGCCATATCAGTTATCACCAAGCATTCAGCATTGTCCTTGTGGCTGACTCTTAAAGATGTCAGAGAAAGTGCTCTCACGCAGGATGTGAGCCTCATCGAAGCTGCCCGGTCATTTGGCATTCACTGCCATTATGATCTGGTTGCGGTCGACAACTAGTTGGACCTTCAGGGAGTGAAATCCTTTTCTGTTATGAAAAAACTCTGGATCCTGAAAAGGTAACCACATGGCAATGTGAGTGCACTGTATTGCTCCCTGCACCCTGGGGAACTTAGCAATGCGGTAGAATGCTCCAGCCCTATCAGTCTGTGCCTCTGTGGTTATGGGGAAGCTGATAATGTCCATCCTTCGTGCATACAGAACCTCCATGACCTGTCTAATGCAGCGATGGGTGGCATGGTGAGACAGAGGGCAAATCTTGACCGCGGAGGCCCGAAAGGAACCAGACATGTAGAAAGACAGTGCCGCAATGACCTTGACCTTGAGAGTTAGAGGAACAGTTCCACTTTTTACAGGTGGTTTTTTGGGCGACCGATATTGTGGGTGATATGTGTGCGAGGTGGTGAAAGTGATGGTGGGCGATCTCCTGAGCGTTTGTTTCACCAAATGTACTCTTTACGACCCAATAAAATGGGCGGGCAGTATTATTGAATCTCGGCATTAATTCCGTGCAGAAAGTAATGCTGGGCGATATTATGGGCGTTGATTTCGCCCATCCTGATGATTCCACCCAAAGAAAGTGGGCAGGCGGTATTATTTTTTCCTGGCATTACGCACATGGGGAAAGTAATGCTTGGTAATAAGTTTCCGAAAAATTCCTGTCAGCTTCCATTTTGTGGCTAAATGGGCGATATATGGGCGCTATACGTCATTTCAGCGGTAAAATAGACGTTAAGTGGACGTTAAGCATGGAAAAAATGTGGAAAATCTAGCCCCTAAACTTTTCAATGCAGTTAACCCTAATCCTGTGTCAACCCCAACAGTCGAACCACAGCGGGAGGCGTCAACTGCTCAGAAGAGGCCATAGTAAGTTTCAAAAAATAACTGCTGTGAAATCCTTGTGGGCTGAGAGGAGCAGGAGTGCTTGGGCCTCCCCATCCCCGGCCTTGGAGTTGGTCCGGGCCTCCCGCTGATTTCCTCGTGGGAGATTCCCTCCCAAGTGCACACCCGCCGTCCCAAACACATCCCCCAGTTAAAATAGAGGCCTATAGTTCATCAATCGATTTGCATGGTGGACTGGCTTTCTGGAAAGCTTCTATTAAGTTTAATTGCACCATAATTTACATTTTGTCAATAAGCATTCCCAATGTGGAGTGCCGTGTACCAGAATTTGGATATGGAATCTATCCCCACTTCTGTTTCATATTTTGCTTCATACTCCTTCAATTCCGAGCAAGCACCTTTTCCATAAGATCTATCAACGTTACCTCATGATAATGTTTCTTTTGTTTAAATTATCGTTATGTTCAAATAGAGATATAATAGCTCAGCTTTCACATCTGCATTATTCAGTAAAACAGTTTGTTCAAATGCAGGTATAATTAGTAACATTTTATTGAAATGAATCAAAAAAAACTCTGATGCTTTCCATGTTTTGGTTTGAATTGATGCCATGTTGTCAAAAATAATACTGTGCATAAATAACATTCGTTTAAAGGTGAAATAATAGCTTCATGTAACACATACTGTCGTAAAATCAGTTTTCAGCAGATCACCAGGAGATAACATGTACAGTATATATTAACTCGTATTTAATTTAACTATTTGAATATGCATTTTGTTGATAGCTTTCTAAATGCTGTTATTTTTGTATTGTATAATTGCTACAAAATATTTTTGTGTATGTGTAATATTAGAAAGTGTAGAAAATTGCAGAATATTTCATTAGCAAAAATTCTCTGAAAAAACATACTTTTGTTAGAAGTTAATTATGGTGCAGCAGGTGCAACTGCAGTACTCAATAAGTTAATGAATTTTCATAACAATTAATTCTTGATACTTTATGCTTTATATGAAGCTATGAGTTTTCAGTTATAACTTAATTATGATAGGAGTAAATAAATGTATGAATCAAGGATTAAGAGAAAGCATGCAATGTTACATTACGTAACAGATTGCACAACAGATTGTGACTTGTGTTTTGCACACTGGATAGAAACAATGGGGCCAAGTTTCGGCCTGAGTTGCTCCTGTTTTTTTGGAGCAACTGGTTTAGAATGGAGTATCTTAGAAATTGCAATTCTCGGCATTTAGTTTGCTCCAGTTCTAGTCAGTTAGAACAGTTTCAGTTTGGAACAGATTATTTTTTTTCAAAAGGGGGCGTGTCCGGCCACTTACGCCCATTTTGAAAGTTTAGGCAGTGAAAACTTACTCCAAACTAACTTAGAATGGAGTAAGTGTAGATTTTTGTATGCTCAGAAAAACCTTGCCTACACTTAGAAAATCAGGCATAGGTTATAAATCAGGCGTAGGGAACGGGGGTGGGGAGGCAGGGGGGGCGGGGGGTTTAAAGGGAAGTTTACAAACATTAAACACTTCAGTTTTACAAATAAAGAGCCATCATCAATAATAAATGATAAATACATCAATAAATCAACCAATAAATCACAAAAAAATTAATAAAAAATTAAAAAAATTAAAAAATCAATAAATAAAACATTTTCTACTCACCGACTGCAGTACCGGGAGCCCTCCAACAGCATGCTGGGACAGGGCCCCCCCAATGTGTCTCTCTCTCTGTCTGTGTGTCTCTCTCACTCTCTATCTGTCAGTGTCAGTGTCTCTCTCTCTGTCTGTCAGTGTCAATGTGTTTCTAACAGCGGGGGGAGGGGGAGGGGAGGAGGAGGGGGAGGGGGGGGAGGAGAAGGGGGGAGGACAAGGAGGAGGAGGAGGGGGGAGGAGGGGTGGGGAGGAGGAGGGGGGAGGAGAGGGGGAGAGGGAGGGAGCGGTGGGAGGGAGGGAGAAGGAGGGGTGGGAAGAGGTGGGGGGAGGGAGGGAAGAGAGAAGGAGGGAGAGAGTGAGGGAGGGAGAGGGGGAGAGGGAGGGAGGGAGGGAGGGGGAGAGGAAAGGGAGGAGGCTGAACGGGCCCAACCGACGTGAAGAAGCCGGGCCCAAGACTTCGGGCGGGGCCCGCCCCCAGCAAGATGCCGGGCGGGCGAGTCCCGCCGAAGGAAGAGGGAGCAGACCGGAGTTAAAGGTAGGTGGCCTGGGGAAGCTGGAGCTGGCGGGGGGGGGGGTCGTCGGAGCGGGAGCTGCGGGGGGAGCGGAGCGGGAGCTGGGGGGGGGTCGGAGCAGAGCGGGAGCTGGGGCGTGGGGGGGGTCCGGGGGGAGCTGGGGGGAGGGGAGCAGAAGCTGAGGGGGGTTGGAGCGGAGCGGGAGCTGGTGGGGTTTCGGGGGGGAGCGGAGCGGGAGCTGTGGGGGGTGTCGGAGCAGGAGCTGGGGGAGGGGGTGTGTTGAGAGAGCCAGCTGAACAGGGGAGGAAGCTGGAGCTAGAGCAGGAGATGGACGAGGGAGGTGCAGCCTGATCTTCACCGCCCCAGTGAGGCCATTCGGCCACGGCTAGGGGCAGCGTGCTTCGGGCCCCTCCCACACAGTTTCGGGCGCCTGGAGCTACTGCACATGCACGTCCACTGTAGCGCGCCTGTGCAGAGGTCCTGGCACTGATTTCAGCGCAGGGACCTGGTTCCGCCCCCCACAGCTCGTGCTGCCCTGCGCCAAGCTCCAAAGGACCTGCAGGGAGCCGGAGAATCTGCAAGTATTTTTTAGGCGCACTTTCGGGCGCGAGAACAGGCGTCCAGGTCGGGGCTGCGCCGTTCTAGACGCGGCCCAAAACTTGGGCCCAATCTGTCTCGAACAGCCTGAGAATATGAATCAGTGAGATACCCAACCCAGGATGTTCAGTTTTTATATTGTAACCATGCAATATAAATACTATAAAATTTTCTTTTTGATAAAACCATTCATTAGGAGTCAAAAAACTAGGAGCATTGGTAAAGGAGTAGTTCTCAGACTGAAAAGGCTTTATTCACAAGCCACTCCTAGAAAAACAGGTGTTTTATGTTCAAATGCAGTAGGAGACAAAATGGAACATTGTGGATGAGCCATCAGCAACAGAGTAGGAGGACCTGGACTGTGAAATCTTCGGTGTTACTTTCTTCTGAGAACAGTTCGCTGACCAGGACAGTTTCAGAAACCACTCATATGGCCCAAGTTTCGGGCGGCACCTAAAATGGCACAGCCCGGACCTGGATGCCCGTTTTTCGCGCCACAAAGTGCGCCTAAAAAAAACTTACCGATTCTCCGGCTCCCTGTAGGTCCTCGGGAGCTGGGCGCGGCGCAGCACGAGCTGTGGGGGGCGGAGCCAGGTCCCTGCGCTGAAAACAGTGCCGGGACCTCTGCACATGCGCACTACAATGGGCGCACATGTGCAGTAGCTCCAGGCGCTCAAAACTGTGGGAGGGGTCCGAAGCACGCAGCCCCTAGCCCTGGCCGAATGGCCTCACTGGGGCTGCGTGGATAAGGCTCCTCCCACCCGACCGGACCCGACCCGACCCCCCGCACTCGCCCCCCCCCCCCACCGGCGACTCGACCTCTGCTTCCCCCCGCCCCCCCTCCCCCCACCGACCCGACCTGACCTCCGCACCCCCCCCTTCCCCCGGGACCTCCGTGACTCTCTCATCCCCCCCCCTCCCCGACCTCCGCAACTTCCCCCCCCCCGGACCTCCGTGACTCCCCCCCCCCCCCCCCTCGACCTCTGCGACTCCCTCCCCGCCCCCCGGACCTCCGCGACTCCCCCCCTCCCCCGGACCTCCGCGACTCCCCCCCCCCCGGACCTCCGCAACTCCCACCCCCCTGAGACCCGACGCCACCTACCTGTAAATCCAGCCGAAAGTCTTCAGCCCAGCCGTTCAGCCTCCTTCTCTCCCTCCCTTCCTTCCTCTCTCTCTCTCTCTCTCTCTCTCTCCTTCCCTCCCTCCCTCCCTCTCTCCTTCCCTCTCTCCCTCCCTCCCTCTCTCCCTCCCTCTCTCCTTCCCTCCCTCCCTCATCTCTCCCTCCCTCCTCTCTCCCTCCCTCCTTCCCTCCTCTCTCCTTCCCTCCCTCCCTCCTCTCTCCTTCCCTCCCTCTCTCCTTCCCTCCCTCCCTCTCTCCTTCCCTCCCTCCCTCCCTCTCTCCTTCCCTCCCTCCCTCACTCTCCTTCCCTCCCTCCCTCCCTCTCTCCTTCCCTCTCTCCCTCCCTCCCTTTCTCCTTCCCTTCCTCTCTCCTTCCCTCCCTCCCTCCTCTCTCCTTCTCTCCCTCCCTCCCTCCTCTCTCCTTCCCTCCCTCCTCTCTCCTTCCCTCCCTCCTCTCTCCTTCCCTCCCTCCCTCTTCTCTCCTTCCCTCCCTCCATCCTCTCTCCTTCCCTCCCTCCAAACCCTCTCCTTCCCTCCCTCCATCCTCTCTCCCTTGTCCCCCCCTTCTCCCCCTCACCCCCTCTCCCCCCTTCTCCTCCCCCCTTCTCCTCCCCCCTTCTCCTCTCCCCCTTCTCCTCGCCCCTCCTCTCCTCCTCCCACCCCCCACTCCCCCTCCCCCTCCCCTCCCCCTCCCACCCCCCCTCCCCCTTCTCCCCCTCCCACCCCCCCTTCTCCCCCTCCCCTCGCTGTCAGAAACACAGACACTGACAGACAGAGAGTGAGAGACACACACACAAACAGACAGAGAGATAGAGACACTGACAGAGACACACTGGGGGGGTCGTCCCAGCACGCTGATGGAGGGCTCCCGGTGCTGCAGTTGGTAAGTAGAAAATGTTTTATTTATTGATTTTTAATTTTTAAAAATTTTTTTATTCATTGTTTTGATTGATTTATTGTTTGATTTATTGATGTATTTATCATTTATTATTGATGATGGCTCTTTATTTGTAAAACTGAAGTGTTTAATGTTTGTAAACTTCCCTTTAAACCCCCCCCCCCCACCCATTCCCTACGCCTAATTTGTAACCTACGCCTGATTTTCTAAAGTGTAGACAAGGTTTTTTCGAACGTACAAAAATCTTCACTTACTCCATTCTAAGTTAGTTTGGAGTAAGTTTTCACTGCCTAAGCTTTGAAAACAGGCGTAAGTGGTCGGACACGCCCCCTTTTGAAAAAAAAATTCTGTTCCAAAGTGAAACTGTTCTTACTGACTAGAACTGGAGCAAACTAAATGCCGAGAATTGCAATTTCTAAGGTACTCCATTCTAAACCAGTTGCTCCAAAAAAACAGGAGCAACTCAGGCCAAAACTTGGCCCCATAGTGTAATGCATTTGCTTCACGGGTTCTTTGCTTAAGAACTCATAGCAACACATTGCTATTAAGAACTAGTTGGTTTATTAACAAAGGTTTAACAATCAAACTATACATTACAATTCATCCACTCGGCTAACAACTGCATACCTCATCGTGGATAACCTAGACCCAATAACTGAGCCACTCACAAAGGGCTCAATTTTCCCCAAGCCTGTTTTCTGGCGTATTGCCAGAGTTGAAACAGCTGTTAATAAAGGGCTACTGTTTTAAGGTCACTGAATACGTTTGAATTATTTTTATTGCATTGGATTTCAGAATGTTTGAGTATTTTGGGTTAAGATTCTGCAATTCAGTTTGGACTCAAAGGGGGTGAATTTAATTATCGCCCCGTTTGAGGGTGGTCACATCCAGGAGGCGTGAGAATTAACGGCAGGCGTGGAAATCCGGCTCCTCTAGAAAAATCTGGGTTGCCACCCGAGGAAGGAAGTGGAGCGCTCCACTTCCTTCCTCGGGCAGTAATGGGGCGGATGCCTCAGCAGTGCTATACACTTGGCCGCATAGCGCTGCTGCATACAAGGGGCCCTACCCTCAATTAAAGAGAAGGGCTCACGCTGCCGACTCTGCAAAACAAAAAGGCACCTACCCAAACCACCAGGGAGCGGGAGTGTTGCCATGACCCCACAAAGAAACTGCATCAGGAGCGACAACCACAAGGTAACTTTATTTTCATTTGCCATCGGCCACCTTGCCTTTTATTTTTGCCTAGGTAGTGGCTAGCCGCCCGATATGCAACCGTTGCAGCTGTCGGTATTACCGCCCGGCGCAGCTGCAGGAGGCGAAAGCCATTTTCGTGGCCAAGTTGCGAACGGGGCGATGTGCACGGCGATGATGTCATGATCTCTGGGCGCAGGAAAGTATGTTGGTTTTTCATCAAATTTCCATTGCTTTGAATGGGTGACAACTGCAAATGTGGTGTAAAAGCTACCATTTCACAGTTGTTCACTTTAAAATCTTAGAAGCTGGAGCCTTCAGGATTTCACTTTTCAGCTTTAGGAAGGTTGGAAGTGTTTGGAGTAAACTCTCTATAGCCGGTGTTACCTCCTTGGAGCAACCTCTCTCACTATTAACAGATTGCTTCTGTCATCACAACTTCAGCTGCCATCTATTCCTGCAGCATCGGTGCCCTTGAAAAATCTCACCTTGGTCCTCAGAATCCCACCACGATCAACCCCAACACCATCACCAGGCATACCAGCATCACCAACAACAATGCTAACCTCCACAATCACCTGATGCTGCACAGGACACAGGCCATCAGCACCCGACCACATTGCTGCCCGGGGCGCCATGGATGGCCTCACCATGGCCAGATTTATTTCACTTGATGCTGTACACCCTGGCTGCCATATAATGCGCCAGGTTGGCACCATCACGCACCAACACCATATAGCATCCCCACAATGCCCAAGCCATTCCTTTCACACACATCACCATTGCGGGGAGTACTGTTATGTTTCACCATTCAGTAAGCAACTTCCAATGGAGCACACAAATCTGTCCAAGTAAGCAAAGTGTTGAAAATAAACTTGACAACACTTTAACAGAAACGTTAAATGAACATTGGCTAAAAGACCCAAGTGCCTACCTTCTGTGTTGTGAGTTGGTATGATTGGACAATGATGAGGGCGAGTGTGAGGGGTGGCTATTGAGATGGGGAAGTGATATTGTAGGTAGAGAGGGATGCATGAAGGTGCAAGGTAAGTTGGTGTGAGTAAAGATGAGTAGGAGTAGGGTAGGAAAGGCAGAGTGATCGGGGTGTGATGAGTTGCACAGCAGGATGAAGTTGAATGCGGCTTTGCAGTAACATTTCGTGATCCACTGAGATCATTGAAAGGTTTGTGCCACTGCAGTTTGATGACATCTCTGCTTGTGCCCTCCTGTACAATGTGCAACCAGGCTGCGCTGGTGTCCTGGGGAGATCTCTTCTGCCGATTGGAAAGAAAGAGAACCTCCCTGCTTGCTGTGACTCCCTCCATAAGCATCTGGAGGGAGTCATGGGAGAGCATGGATGCAACCGTGCACCTATGTGCAGTGCTTGTCAGTGTTTGGAGCACCTCAATGCTGCAGAACACTGACAGCACCACTGTCAAAATGAATGTGGGCATGGTCCCTTTAAGGAAACCGGTTGATGACGCGTCATCAAATGACATCATCAGACCCCTTTTTAATTGGCCGCGAACCTCGTATGGAGGGGCTTAACAAGCCCAATTAAGGTAAAATCACTTCAACAGAGCGGGCTGCAACCAGGAGCGGGTTTCCAATCCACACCCGAAGTCGTCCGCCTCTCTCCTGACCTGGTAGGAAAAATCGCAGCCATGGAGTCAGCTTTCATATATAAATAAATGCCACTGAACTGTACCTCCCCACAACCATCCTTAATTCTACAACAGTTTCTATGCTGTCCAGTAGCTATCCTTCATCAAGTGTTGGATGAGGCGGAACTTTAATCATCTTAACATTGGCAAGATTTAAGCCATCCAGTTTGGTTCCTTCCCAAACCTTAGTGTCTTAGGCCCTGATTTGCCATTAAACCAAACCTAATGGTTCAGTGTAGAGTTGTTCACATGTGGTCAATCACCAGGTCTACCTACTTCCATCTCTGGAGTATCCCTTGCTCAGTCCCACTGTCACAGAAACCATGTTACACTTTTGTCTCTTCAAAGTTCTACTTTTTCAATATCCCCCTCTCACCCATAACACCCTCCCCAGCAATAGTCTACACAAACGTCGGTTAGTCCATAATTTCACACCTGTGATCACGAAGTCCTGAAAACCCATCATACCTGTTCTCATAAATCGCAATGGGCTCCCTGACCTTCACGCCTCCTCATGTTGTAATAGCTCCCACGTCATTTTCCTGGGTTTCCAATTGGTAGCCATCCAAAAAGATTTCCCAGAAAAAGTAGGCATCAGAGGTTGCAGCCACATCTTTCACATTGAAGAATCTGTAAAAGGGCTGCCAGAAACCACCTACCACCTGCAGAATGGTAAGTTTTAAACTCCAATGGGACAGCAAGATGGACCAGACACCTACAGGCCATCTAACTGCTGACAGGAGGTAGAAGTTCCTGAAGCTGGCAGAAATAAGCACTACTGTAGGCCATTCAGACATGCAGCAATGGACAAGTTCTCTTCTCCAATATAGGGCATGCATCCAATCCCAGGAGTGTTTTCAGGCCAAAGACAAGGCCCGGTTGTGCAAATGAATGGAAACCATAAATTAATTTGGATTCAGCTGTGCTCCAATTGGGTGCAGTTAAGCAACTCAGTGCTTAGACAAGGACTGGGCGAGGAAAATTGACTTTACCTCTCATACTTCGAGGAAGCTTTTCCCAAATGTGTTCTCCATTTTACTATGTAGTAACAATAAGAGTAGTAGACACAATGTGAGGTATGTGATAAGCTTGTATTAATAAAAGACCTGAAGGTATATGGCATCATCTGACTTGTACTGCAGAAATACCATTCTATAGCAATATAGAGGAAAATATAATATAGACCATATATTATAGGAGCATTTCTTGTTGTGAAACACTGTTATACACCAAATTGAATATTTTATGGTAATGATCTGTATAGAATGTAATGTGGAAAATTTATTTTTACTGGAATAGAATGAATGAAAATATACTCCTACATTGACCTTAGTTATTTACAAGATGTATTTTGCCTGATTAAAGAAAGCTACAAATATATGTGTAATATTTATCTAAAGTCCTCAGTTCATGAAAATTTAAATGCTATGTCACATTTTTAGGGAAAATATTTTATCAAGAAATATTGCCTTATTAGAATAGTGATATTTGGCTTTGAAAATACATTTTGAGTTTCTCTTCTTCGATAGAGACAATTTTCTTCCAGTAAATAAACTGTCATGCTACTTGTTATATATTGTTGAATTCTTCATACTCCGAGGATTCCACTGATATAAAACATGTATATGCTAGATTGGTAATGGTATCTTTAGTGGGCTGAGTAGAACAAATGTGTTTCCTTCATGGCTGCAATAATGTGATAAAGGGAAATTGGCTGTTCATCAGCTGTTGGCTGTGTTAAGACAGTAGAGATGGAAAACATCTTTTGGTTACTCTGGAATACCAAAGACAAACTTTATACCAATTGACTTCATTTTTCATTGTTTCCTGTATAACTGATAACACATTAAATGCATAACAATTTTATTGATAAGGAAGCCTATGTATATTGAGTATATTTTATCCAGACATTATTTATTATATTTAATCAAATGCTGTAATTACTTTCATTTGCATTGGTTCACATGTTCTAAATGTTGTTTTAATAATTTTAGAACAGTTTGTTTTAATTGACTATTTGAAGACCTTCCTAGTATTGGTGAATATACCATAATACTTTACTATGATGACCACCTGGCATCTGATAATCTTCAGTATCTAAATAGCACTCCAGTCTGAGGTTTGGGCTGACCCTTCTCTGGCAGCATAATGAGATATGTATAAATCAGCTCTTCTAAATTTTGTTGGTTACATTTTTAGGATTCATGATGGAGGTGATAATTACAGTGTACTAGAATTTATCCAACATTAATGATGTTGTAAATTAATAAAATAAGGAAAATAATATTAGAAACCTCTCAATTGTTCTTTCAGTTATGTTGGTATGTGGGAATCTGTTAAGCAAAAATAAATAGGGGTAATAATATATAGACCCCAAGTTTCCACATGATTTGCTCCTGATTTTTAGGAGCAACTGGTGGAGAATGGAGTATCTTAGAAATCGCAATTCTCCACATTTAAGTTTTCTTCAGTTCTAGTCATGTAGAACAGTTTCACTTTTGAACAGAATTTCTTTTTCAAAAGGGGGCGTGTCCGGCCACTGACGCCTGATTTGAAAGTTTCCACAGTGAAAACGTACTCCAAACTAACTTAGAATGGAGCAAATGAAGATTTTTGTAGGCCTGAAAAAACCTTGTCTACACATTAAAAACCAGGCGCAGGTTACAAATTAGGCGTCCGGAGCGAGGTGGGGGGGAAGGGAAGTCATTACATTCTACAATAAATCCTTAGTTATACTTATACAAATATTATACAAATAATTCCAACCTGAATAAAAATTTATAAGCAAAGAAAAGATTAAATAAACCATGTTCCTACCTGTGTGTAAGTGCTTCAGGCAGGCCTTTCAGGCAGGGAAAAGGCTGCAGGAAGCCTCACAAGTTGAGGCAGCCGTTCCCGACGGCAGGGGGGGGGGAGGCAGTGAGGGCCCGACGGACGGTAGCAGCTGTTCCCGACGGCAGGGGGGGGGAGGCAGTGAGGGCCCGACCGACGGCAGGGGGAGGGAGGCAGTGAGGGCCCAACCGACGGCAGCAGCTGTTCCCGACGGCAGGGGAGGGGAGGCAGTGAGGGCCCGACCGACGGCAGGGGGAGGGAGGCAGTGAGGGCCCGACTGACGGCAGCAGCCGTTCCCGACGGCAGGGGGGGGGAGGCAGTGAGGGCCCGACTGACGGCAGCAGCCGTTCCCGACGGCAGGGGGGGGGAGGCAGTGAGGGCCCGACTGACGGCAGCAGCCGTTCCCGACGGCAGGGGGGGGGAGGCAGTGAGGGCCCGACTGACGGCAGCAGCCGTTCCCGACGGCGGGGGGGGGGGAGGGAGTGAGGGCCCGACCGACGGCAGCATCTGTTCCCGACGGCAGGGGGGGGGAGGCAGTGAGGGCCCGACCGACGGCAGCAGCTGTTCCCGACGGCAGGGGAGGGGAGGCAGTGAGGGCCCGACTGACGGCAGCAGCTGTTCCCGACGGCAGGGGAGGGGGAGGCAGTGAGGGCCCGACCGACGGCAGCAGCTGTTCCCGACGGCGGGGGGGGGAGGCAGTGAGGGCCCGACTGACGGCAGCAGCTGTTCCCGACGGCAGGGGGGGGGAGGCAGTGAGGGCCCGACCGACGGCAGCAGCCGTTCCCGACGGCAGGGGGGGGGAGGCAGTGAGGGCCCGACCGACGGCAGCAGCCGTTCCCGACGGCAGGGGAGGGGAGGCAGTGAGGGCCCGACCGACGGCAGCGGGGGGAGGCAGTGAGAAGGCTGCAGGAAGCCTCAGAAGTTGAGGAAGCCATTCCCGACGGCAGGGACGGGGAGGCCCCCCTGCCGTCGGTCGGGCCCGTCGGGAAACGGCTGCCTCAACTTCTGAGGCTTCCTGCAGCCTTCTCACTGCTGCAAGAAGCCTCAGTGCTGATCATGGAAGGGCAATGTGGTTTTATTAAAAAATGTTAAAAATTGAACAGCTACAAAGAACTACAAAAATGGCCGAGTGCCAATGTTTCCTTCACACTGCGCATGCGCGAACGCTCCAACGCGCACGCGCAGGGTTGCCGGCACGAAAAAAACTCATTTAAATGGTACCCGCCCCCTCCTACTTACAAAATCGGCGCGAGTGGTAGGCTCCGCCCCCTGGGCGCCGCGCCAAGCTGACATCGAGCTGCAAAGCGCTCGAGAATAGCGCGTTTTTTTTCAGGTGCCGTTTTCGGCACGAAAAACGGGCGCCCAGCTCGGAGGTGTGCCTGTTTTGCCGCATGTGGAAACTTGGGGCCATAGCAACTACACTGGGAAATGAGGGAATAGTTTATAAGTTATTTTGTTCTATTATATTTTTGTATTTTCTTTTAATTCTTCCTTTCTTCATAACTTTTGTAAATATATATTTCATTATGTATAACTTCTTCTGTTGTAGTTGCCTTTTAAAGTGAATCTATGCATTTTGTATCATTTTGAGTCTTCCAGTTTCAGCCCTGTGCACTGCTCTTTTCTCTGTTACCTTAAATCATTAACAGAGGGCAGAACACAATGTGAAAGAAAAGGTGGCATCTCTGAAATATGTGAAAACATATATAATCACTCAAAGCACAGCCCTACCTTGTTAACATAATTGTATATGCTACAGGGTCTGTGAAGACAACCCGAAAAAAGAGCTGTTCAAAATATTGGCAACCTGCAAATGTTAGTCGATACAAACTGTCAACGGAGTCTTAAGATAGTGTTCTAAAACTTGAGTGAGCCTAAACACCATTCAATGCTATTTCACTCCAGAACATAGGATGATTCAGATTATACTACCGTGTAAGACTCGATTTTCTGCAGTAAAATTTCAAAGGTTTCAGTGTTATATTTTTTATTATAATTTATTAAGAATATTCCACATGTTATTTGTGCAGTCTGTCACAAGACCCAACCATCAGAGTGCTCTGCCTTTTGTTGATGCCCATTCCAGTCTGTATGAAAGCAAGATTTTCTTTTAATACGGACTAGTACACAAGCAGTGGCTTGGAAAATATTTACAATATATTTACAATTATGTTAAAAAGGTAGGCCTGTGCTTCTTCTATTGATTGTGAAAAGCACATCTCTCATTTGAACCCAAATTAGAGCTGCCTTCAGATTTTCCTGTTTTGCTTGTCATTCATTGGGCTTTCATCCATAAAGATGCAATTTTGTGGCCCTGCTTGATTTGATTAGAGTGGATATCAAGGAAAACTAAAGCTCGTCTCCTCTTGCCATCCTTTTAGTGGTGCATGTGTGCCAGACAACAATTACTTGAGAAGTTAAACAGTACTAGATTTTGAAGAAAGGAAGCAGTTTTTGTATGCAGCCTGCAACGCGTAAAACACTTCTTAAACCCCCCAATAGAGTAATGTCTACCATGTCTATTCAAAGAAATGAATAGAGGCTAAATGGGATGATGTGCTTCAGAATTCATTTGCATTTGCTCATCTATATTTCTGCTCCTTGAAAGAGAGCGGAAAAAAATATCCAGACTGTTTTTTGTAATATGTTGCTGTGAATGTGTGCTACAAACTGAAGGAGGTAGAAGGTGGTATCTTGCTTAAAAAGAAGCTTAACAACTGAATGTCTGAAAGCATTATTATATTTTCTGCAAAAACTATTGCATTTCATAAATGCCTTGCTATATAAATCCAAATGAATCTTACAAATCTATTTTTTAATTAGACAAGATTTCTATTTTGATTTTTTTTAATATTCAGTTTTGGGATATTGGCATTTCTGGCAATTTATTGCCCATCCTTAGTTGAGAAGGTGGTGGTGGACTTTCATCTTGAATGCTGCAGTTCATGTGGTGAAAGTACTTGCACAATGATGTTGGGTAGGGAGTTCCAGGATTTTGACCCAGCAATAATGAAGGAATGGTGATATATGTCCAAATTGGGATGGGGTCATGACTTGGAGGGGAACTTGGAGGTGATGGTGTTCCCATGCACCTACTGCCCTTGTCCTTCTAGGTGGAGTCTAGAGTCTAGAGGTTTGGGAGGTGCTGCTGAAGAGGCCTTGGTGACTTGCTGCAATGCATCCTGCAGATAGTACACACTGCAACCACAATACACCATTGAGGAAGAAGTGGATGGTAAGCTGGTAGATAGGGTTCCGATCAAGTGGACTGCTTTGTCCTGGATGGTATAGAGCTTCTTGAGTGTTGTTGTAGCTTCACCTATCTAGGTAAGTAGACAGTATTCCATCACATTCCTGATTTGTGTCTTATAAGTAATGGAAAGGCTTTTGGGAGTCAGGACATGACCCACGTGCTGTAGGTTATCTAGTCTTTGACCTGTTCGTGTAGCCACGCTATTTACATGGCTGATCCAGTCAGCTTTCCAGTCAATGTTGATGATGGGAGATTTGATGATGGTAATGCCATTGAATGTCAAGGAGAAGTGGTTAGGCTCTTGTTAAAGATGATCATTGCCTGGAACTTGCCACTTATCAGCCCAAGCCTAGACTTTGTCCAGCCCTTGCTGAATGTGGGCACGGACTGCTTCATTATCTGAGGAATTGTGAATGGAACTGACCACTGTACAATCATCAGCGAGCGGCTTCACTTCTGACCTTATGATGGAGGGAAGATCATTGATGAAGCAGCTGAAGATAGTTGGGGCTACAACATTGCCCTGACTAACTCCTATCCTGGGGTTGAGATGATTTGCCTCCAACGATCACAACCATCTTCCTTTATGCCAGGTATGACTCCAGCCATTGGAGGGTTTCCCCCCTGACTTCACTTTTACTAGGGCTCCTTGGTAGCCTCGCTGGGTGCTTACGAAGTGCGCACGCTCCCGGCGAGGCACCCGGCGATGCGCATGCGCCAAGAACTGGCTTTTCCGATCTGTCAAAATTTGTTTTGACAGATCCAATGCATCCTCAGGAGAAGGACATCCGCGGGGCAGAGATTGGGCTATTTGCCCAAATATTGCACAGTGAATGTCCTTCAAACTCTTATGCCTGGTAAATGCAGGCGTATAGCTTACTTTTACCATGTAAGAATTTTATTATATATAAAAATTAAATTTAATCACACCTTTTTATATTAAAAACTCTGTCCATTCAGGTAAGTTTATTTTTAAACCTATTGGGGGGAAAATTGCAGTCGGAGGCTTCCTTCGGACGAACGTCTCCAACCCGAATAAAATCTACGAAAGTACCTGGTGGTCCCGGAGGAACATAGGATTCCAGCCGGAGGCTTTCACTCGTTGTGCAGCGTATGGGAACATATCTTCCAGATACGTAAGTACAGCCTGGAAACACATGGGCCTGAACCACCAATCACTATCTAGTATTCTCATTGATAATAATGGGAGCTCTGTTTGTACGGACCCTCCATTACTATCAATGAAAACCCCGCTAAAACAAGAAACACTACACAATAAAAAAAACACTTCACATATTTAAAATTAATTGAAATTGAATGTAACTAAGGGCTAAATTTTCGGCACATCATCACTCATTTAGCGCCCATATTGTGCCCATATAAGCGTTGATTCAGGCTATTGCCCATTTTTGATGAAAAATGGAAACTAGCACCCAATTATAGCCCATTTATCGCCGGCGCAACTTTCGGCATACAGGAGTGAGCTGCATCATCCGACCTATTTAAAAAAAATATGTCATTCTCGTCAAATGCCCAGAATACTGTTTATAATGGAAACTAGCGCCCGATTATCGCCCAGATTATCGCCGAGCGCTACTCTCGACATTTTGCCCATAATTCGCCCAAATGCTCGCTGGCCCAAAAAGATGCTCAAGAAAAGCTGCACTCACCTGACCTGAACTCAGCACTATGGACGCCATTTTGTAACTCGGAGGATCTTTAATAATAGGCTGCTTGAAGTGGTTGGGAGGAGAAGCAATTTGTGAGTGACTTTAAAGGCGTTTTTGAATCTTGCCAATCATCTAATCACATTGTGGTTAATTTGCAGTTTATATTGTATTTGTTGAGGACAATTTAAGAAGACAGATTATGGCATTTATAGTGATTTATAGTGATGAGGCCTGTAATTTCTCAACCAGTACTGATGACTACTCACATGCTGCAAAATAGAGATGGGAGAAGGTTCATTGAAGAGCACTATGTGCCCAATCAAAGAGGTGGCAGATTGCTGAGGAGGAGGAGACATTACAGCCAATGCATTTACAAGGATAAGCGATCATACCTGGACTTGTCCGATAGCACGTGCGTTAGAAGGCTGTGATTCTGAAAGGAGGTCATCAGTGATATATGCCAGCTAATTAAGGGAGATCTGCAGCCTATCAGCACCATCAGGACTGCACTGCCCGTTGAGGTTAAGGTTACTGCGGCACTTTCCTGCTATGCATCGGGCTCCTTTCAGACCTCAGCTGGCGACATTTGCTGTATCTCTCAGCACGCCTCATATTGCTGCATTCGACAGTTGACTGAAGCCCTTTATGCATGCAGGATAAACTTTATAAACTTCCCTACCAGTGAGGCACAGAGTGAGAGGGCTTTGGGGTTCTCTAGAATAGCAAACTTCCTCAAGGTGCAGGGAGCAATAGATTGTACACACATCGACCTGCGAGCACCTTTACAGGATGCAGAGGCGTTTTGGTCCAGAAAGGGATTCCACTCCCTGAATGTGCAGCTCGTTGTTGACCACTAGCAAATAATCATGGCAGTAAAGCAAATTTTCCAGGGAGCATCCATTAAGAGTCAGCCATAAGGTCATGGTTGGATGCTGGGGGATAAAGGATATGGCCTTGCCAGCTGGCTCATGACTTCCTGAGTAAGCCCCAGACAGAATCCAAGAAGCGCTGCAATGAAAGCCATATAGCCACATGCAATATCGTCCAGAAGACAATTGAAGTTCTGAAGCAGCTGCATATTGCATAACCTAGCTATCAGGAGAGGACAACAATTGCCAGATGGGACCGCTGGTCCACCTCAGGAGAGAGGGGAGGTGGAAGAGGAGGACGAGGAGGAGGACAAGGACCTTGAGGAGGACAATCAGCCTGGCAATGAACCCATGCCCACACACCCCTCCCACACCACTGGAAAACTGTTATGTCAGCAGCTCATAAATGAACACTTTGCGTGAAGTTACGTTGGTGACAGTTATAATTGCGTTACGTTTCATCCTTGCCTGGCCTGGCCTGGTCTGGCCATGGCCATTGTTTCCAACCCTTGTATTGATGTTTTACCTTATGTTATTAGAAGACACTTCTCACCAATTGTAAAGTTCAATAAATGTTTTTAATAATTTAACTTATTTAAAATATTTTTTAACAAACTATAACACCCCAACCCCCAACAGAGAACAAAATTTTGGAAACAATAATATAACAAGAACACCCTCCCACCATCCCCAACAGTCAACAATGAACACATTTAAAAAAATAATAATACAAGAATAATAAAGGCTCCCTCTCACTTCCTACCTGCGACCATGCCACCCTCCTCTAACTTAACCCCCCCCAGTCATAACCCTCACTTTCCCACTCAATCCCTGAGTAACGGGACCAAGACGTCTTGCAGCAGAGCACCTCAAGGGCTGCTACTGTGGCGGGGGGGGGGGGGGGGGAGGGTGAGGTGTGGTGGGGGGACGGTGGGGTGGTGACATCGGCAGAATGACCTCAGTGGATTGAGGAGAAGATATTTGCGAAGAAACGTCTTTCGAGTCAGAAGAAAGTTTTTCCTCCTGCCTCATTCGCATCTGTCGTGCTGATTGGTGCTATGGCACCGTGGGGTGTAGTGCCATATCCCAAAACTATCACGTGCCGCAAGGCATTTACAGCGTCTGTCGTTTGTCCCATTGCCCCAACTATCTGGCCTATGCCCTCAGTTATTCTGGCAGATAGTGTGGCAATGTTGCCGGTCAACCCACCAATCGCCTGGAGGAGCTCTCGACCTATGTCAGCGCTCGCCCTTGACAGTGACACCATGTCCTCATTGATATCTGTCCATGGCAGCATGTGCCTACTTCACCGACTCAACCTCCGCGGGTCGGCATGGGCACTGGACGATTCGGAGTGCTCTGCTGCAAGCCACTTGGCCCAACTACTTCATCCGTTGAGGATGAGGTGGCCGCAGGTACCACAGATGATATATCCAGCTCATCATCCTCCTCCTCCTTGATGGTATTTTCTTCAGTGGTCAGCATGACCTGCAGTGGTATTGGTGATGCTGCAGGGACCTCCTGTTGTGCCTGGGGAGCCTGAGGAACTGGAAAACATAATTGAGGTTAGTAGAAGATAAAGGGAGACATGAGAATGCTTGCACTGTGCAGGCATATTTACGAGGAGTAACTCTACTGCAATAAATGTGAACGAGAGACGTGATTAACATGAGAATACAGAAGAGTACAGAAGCTGTATGCATAAAATTACATCCTATATTATATATTATATATTATAATCAAATGTCATTAAATTACTTGAAATTACCACTGGTTTACAACTGCTTTACACATTACTCATGTGGCGCAACACTGGGATCTGCACCACCACGGGTGACAGAACGATTATGCCTGCCCACTAAGGCTGTGACACGCTCCTCCAAGTCAGTTACAGGGTGCAGGTCCACCTCCACTCTGTTTGATTCTTAGATATCTTCCTCTGCAAACGTGACAAGAGCATGGCATAACCTAATTGACGAGGTACTATTACGGAAACAGAACAGAACAGAACACAATTAGTCATCCCACATGCTATTCATTGTTAATGTTATATGCTAAAATGATTTGTATTTAATGGATGCATGGTTATAACATCTATGTTCAGAGAAAATATTTAATAAGATCGTGTTTCGGAACTAATGCTTGACACCAACCCTTTCGCATACAATCTCCAGGAAAGGCCCCATCCATGGGCCGTGCCATTTGATGCCTTGAGGAGGGAGGCAGTTTATTGGAATCGATGGAGGTCCCCGAGGGGCGGGAAGGGAATCAGGACCATTAGTGAGCTCGGCAGTGACAGGACCTTCATAGGAGGGAGCACCGTGTCCCCGGGCTGTGCTCGGAGACCTCTGTGTGGCCAGAGCTAATGTCCTAAAGTGTCCCAGGGCAGACAGTGAGCCAGGGCAGCTCTCCCCCAGTCCAGGCTGGGTCACTGTGTGACTGACAGCAGCCGGAGAGACTCACATAGTCTGGTAAAGCTCAGTGCTCAGTCATGCCCCATCCACCAATCTAACCAAAAAGGAGACGGTGCCCAAGTTAAAGAGCTGCTCACAGCACACAAGCAGCAATATAATTTAATAATTCTCTTTCTAAACTAAAGTGGTAGAAATGCCGAGTGTTTGCAGTCTGTCTGTTTCCAGTCATTCCTTTGGCCCCGACCCCAGTCCAAATCTTAACAGGGAAGCTACCCAAGATCAGCCAGCTTAATTACAATCCAGCAGATTTACAATCTAAATGAGTTAGTGTATCATTACAATTCTAAATTTAATAATTTAATACTTACTCTTGCTGATGCAACAAGACTGTTCCAGCAACCATAGCAATGGTCTGCCTCTCGCCTATCATGGGCCACAGACGAGATGACTTTGGCAATGACCGCCCATATTTTTTGGTACATCCGGGGGGGAGGTTTCCCACACCCACCCCGAGTTAATTGGCCCCACCGAGTCTCCAATCTTGTGGACCAAGGCCTCGTTTGCCTCTTCGGAAAAGGCTTTCGCCCTCCTTCTCCCTGATACCTCCTCCACACTCTCTCCTGACTCATCATGATCCATATCCATCATAATTCCTCTCAAGCACTTCCAAAAATCACTTCAACAAAACATTGTTTCTCTCTTTCCCTCCCTTTGCCTTCTGAGCATGCGCAGATGACCCCTGACCTCCCAAATCATGGGAAGAGTTCTTTGCCTGAAAAAAAATGCACATGCGCAGAACGTCTGTTGCTATGGATGCCAGCCTTGCACAACTGAATACATTGCTAAGGCCCATTTCACATCGCTAGGGCTATCACCCAAATTAAAAAGGCGAAACTAGTGGTTTTTAAAATGGGCAATATTCCAGCGATCCTCAAAAATACAAAAAGCACTAAGGACGGAAATATCGCCCAGTTTTTGGGCAATAGCGATCATAGTGGAAAGTCTAGCCCTAAATGTTTTCGAAAAAAATTTTTTTGGGGAATTTTTAAAAATATATTTTAATAGGGCTAAAAATAAATTTACCTTAATGGACAGAGTTGTTAAACATAAAAATGAGTGATTAAATTAAATTTTTCTATGTTTTAAAACTTATGTTGGTAAAAGTGGGCGATACACCTGCTTTTACCAGGTGCAATGTTCTCTTTCAGGGACTTCCTTGATATTTTTGAAGCTCTGTCTGTAGACATCCCAGGGTGCCTCACACACATCAGTGCTGCGTTCCTCTGGGCATCAATGCAATAAGAATCCTGAGACTGCATCCATTGACCTTCAATTTAAACCGCCCTTGTTCCAATGGTAGTCGTGGCAACCATCACCCCCCAACCCACAGCAGGCCCCCCGAGGTGACCTTCTGGCCCTTGGCTACTCCCTATTTTTCTTCTGCTCTTCCTACTGCACCCTTTTCATTCCCGTGCTTTCAATCCCCTTCCCCTCCTCTCTACCCACCTTCCTTTTCTCTCCTCCTCCACACCCTTCCTTCCTTCCTTTCTTCCTCTCCATTCTGTGATACATTTTTCAGATTTTTACCACTGATACCTCATTCATAGAAAAGTTAGACTTTCATGACTGTGTGTTACCCTTCAAATAATCACTTAAGTCTCTAAGTGTGTATTAGTCCAACTGTAGATTAATTTTATGCCACGCTGATACTGGTTTGAAAAATCCTGATAGTCGTTTAACATGATAATACATATTTTATGCCAACGGACTAAAATGTCAATTGATCCAATTATTGGTGAGACGATCCAATTAACTATATTCATACTTCAAATTCTGAATCATTACATGGCACACTCTGCCTGCAGTCCTATGTCAATGCGATTGAAATTGCGCTTAAATATCTTTTGCAATATTTCATGAAAATGAGCGCACATGTCATATTGATGTGTGTGGAGATAAATTGCCATAACACTGATGCCCACACTGGTGGTTATTGCAATACGCACAACAAACTTTATTTATCACATTATAGTAATGCATTTTGCACGATAAATATATTAGACATGGATGCAAATAAAATATTAACATACTCTTTTTTTGTAATATATTAATTATATCTGAATCCACAGAATAAAAAAAGACTACAAGTTGCTGATCATTCTGACAACTATTACCATTGCATTTAAGAGAGTGTACAGACAATAATGTAAAATCTTAGGAAATAAGAAATGGGATTGAAAGGACAGTGTTCAGGGGAAAGCAATACTGGATACTGAAGAAAAATAAACATCTTTTACTAAAAAGAGGAAGAAAAATCTAAATGGGAGTACTATTTACAACCCATTGGGACGAAAATTGTGGCCTCGCAAATGCCAGTTCTCGCCGTGCAATGCACATGCGCTGAGAACCGGCTTTTCCGATCTGTCAAAATTTCTTTGGACAGATCTAATGCATCCACGGGAGAAGGACATCCGCAGGGCAGAGATTGGGCTATTTGCCCAACTCTTGCACAGCAAATGTCCTTCAAACTCTTACACCTGATAAAAACAGGCATATACCAGTAGAAGAGTTTTAATACATAGAAAAATTAAATTTAATTACACATTTTTATATTAAAAACCCTGTCCATTAAGATAAGTTTATTTTTAACCCTATTAAAACACATTGTGAGGAAAATTGCAGTCAGAGGCTTCCTTTGGACGAATGCCTCCGACCCGAACAAACTCTACGAAAATACCTGGTGGTCTCAGAGGAGCTCAGAATTCCGGTCGGAGGCCTTCATTCGCTGTGCAGTGTATGGGAACATGTCTTCCAGGTATGTAAGTGCAGCCTGGAATCATGTGAGCCTGGGACACTAATCACTATCTAGTATTCTCATTGGTAATATCTTTAATGCAATTTTCAGCCCTTTAAAAAAAAATTGAAAAAAAATGTTTTTTTCTAAAACATTTAATTACGTTCAATTTCAAATAATTTTAAATATGTGACATGATTGAAAAAAAATTATTGTGCTGTGTTTCTAGTTTTAGAGGGGTGTTCTCATTGATAGTAATGGGAGGTTGGTACAAACAGAGCTCATTATTATCAATGAGAATACTAAATAGTGATTGGTGGTTCAGGCCCACGTGATTCCAGGATACATATCTTGAGGATAGGTTCCCGTATGCGAATGAAGGCCTCCAACTGGAATCCTACGTTCTTCCGGGACCACCAAGTATTTTCGTAGATTTTTTTTTTGGGTCGGAGCAGTTTGTCCGAAGGAAGCCTCCGACCGCAATTTTCCCCCCATGATGTTATTGGTGCTCCACTGTTTCCAATTTATCACGTAATATTACTTTGTGTAAACTACAAGTGCAGTACCTTTCGAATTCTGAGACCATTTATTGTTTGATACATGTATATGTCCACTTTTTTTTCTGCACAATGGTATCAGTCTGTCAATCCAATTCATATTTCATAAGTCTTTATCATGTTGCCTGAAAAGTCTCCCAGGTGCAAATATAAAGGTTTCAGAATCTTCCTCAACATTCAGTAACAGCTATATGTTGTTGCTGTAATTTGTCGTTGGATATATTACTACAAATCAGAATTTATGGGGGAAGTAATAATTACTTGCATTTTGTTGTTATTCTTTAATCACTTAATATATCACCTATTTAGAAGTAGAATGCTGTCATATTAGAACCAAAAAGATATGGAATTGCTTTCAGACAAAGATCGCAAGCAAATACATGAAATGACAATTATGTTTTGAAATCAATCGTAAGTAAAAGCCAGGCAATCATTTCTAACCATGTATTCTTTAAATTCTATTTGTATAGTATTGAAAATATATTTGATAGCAACAGCTTTCACTCATTTTTTACTATATTTATATATATATATTCATTTTGAGAGGGATTAGACATGTTTCCTGTGCGACCTGTAAGTGGCTGCAATGACGATACAACAAATCAATGTTTTCACTCAAGTAACAACATTTCTTCTGGACTTCATTGATATGGGCACCTAATACATAACAAAACCAGATACAGGTACACATAAGTGAAGTTTAATTAGAAATAATGTTTCTTTTAAATATGGGCGGAAGATTGATCGACCCTTTGTATTGATTTGTTTTATTTCAGACACAGAATACTCGAGTCAGTTTCTTCATAAATGGCTTAGAGGAAGACAACACTGCTTTTGATGCACAGCTTCTCACTGAACAAATTGCAGATGCAACCACCAATGCTGTAATACAGATTGGACAGAGTCTGAATGGTGAGACTGCAATAAGCGTTAAAAACTGAAAGTTAACCGTACATTTCCGCTACACATTATAGCTACTGAATTCTGTTAACACTTATTAGTGGCAGGTTTATAAACACATGTGCTCTGAGCCATACTCTGTGTAGCAAGGTTAAATTTTCTTAATGATAGTCAAAAAGGAGCTTAGTAGTTGCTATAGAAACATGTTCTTTGCTCCGCTGAACCCTATTCAATCTGTTTCTAGACTCCTGCTGTTGTTTAAAATGCTTTTAAGTGAGAATGTTCTGCACTATCAATACGCTTTAATGCCTAATGGAAGTTGTGAAAGAGTTCTGGTTGAATTGGGTCTTTGAAATGTCCAACACTTATAATAGTTTTAGCCACAGTAGGTGAACATAAGCACATTGATTTGTTTTTTTTTAATCCTGAGAACTGGTTTTGAATTGATTGCGGAGTATAGAGTAGCTTTTTAAGAAGAGATATTTTCAAATTAATGAACATGACATGAGTTAATTATAATGTTGTAATAAAACTGTTATGTAAACTCACGCTGTAACTGGTGATTTTAAGGCCATGATAATACAAGAGTAAATACTATGCCCACAACTTCAACAGACAATAAAAATACTAGGAATCAGACTGGACCAGTACTCACAGTACAAGTACCAGAAGTACATCGCAAACAGTCGTCTTGTGACTTCCATTCCATATTATTCATGTGCTCTCACTCTCTTGTTACCTGCATGGCCTATTTGATGTTATTTGACTTTCTTAAAAAATAAACAGAATCGACTGGAATGATAAGTTTGGTACTAGCTGTTTTGGGAAGCATATATTCAAATAAGTCTTCTGGGAAGATAAGGAGGTTCCGCCATATACTGTTTGAACGTAATTCTCATATTCCATACCTCATCTAATAAATGCTGAGTAAAAAAATAATTATACTTTTTCTTTCCCACAACCTCAGTTGCACAACATCCTACCCAGTATATCTGATTTTTATATTTCATAGGTTAGGACAGTAGGAGAGCAGCATTTAAGTGGATCCATGTGACCTATGAGTGCTGCTCTCCCTATTTTTGTATTTGCCTGAAGCAGGCGTTAGGCTCCTTGAATATGCTAATCATAGTATTAATGCCTGTTTTAGGACTCCACTCTCAAAGTCAACATAAACTGACTGAACGTGTAACCCTAACCCTAAGCCTAACCCTAACCCTAAATGCAGTCTACATCGGCCTTGTCAGTGGCCCTTAAAAGGACTGTTGCAGGGTGTCAACTAAAAGGTAAGTAACTTATTTGTATTATATGAAGCTTCTCCTGCTGCTAGCCGAGGCTTGGTCCCCTCTAGTTCATCCACCCCCCTACCCAACCCCAAGCACCTATCTGTTGGTTGGCTCAGATTTGGAGTCAAACTGTTTTGCTGAGGTCCCAATGGCGAGCGACATCGGGATGGTTTTATGTTGATGAGGTCAGAGGCTCGATTTCCAGTGAGCTTTGGGTGAGTATCTAAGGCACGACACCCGATTTATGCTGGTTTCTGGCACTAAATAAATTTCTCGGTCATAGAGAGAGACTAGGGTCAAAGAGAGGGTGGAGAGAGAAATGAGGAGAGTGAGAGAGAGTAAAGAGATTTGAGTCCCGATTTTAACTCAGGATGGGAGTCATGTATCAAACCATCCTGACCTCAATAACGTAAGGCCCAGGTGATTTTAACTCCCGTGCTTCATCTGCACAGCGTTAAGGTTACCGCTCGAAACTGATAGGAAGCGACGACTAGCTGACATGTGGGAGCTCAATGTTACATGGCAAGAGGCTGCCATTAGAGACTAAAGGAATGGTCCCTGGCACTTGTGTCAATTAGAGTGGAGTAAAGTTTGAAGCAGGAGCAGTATTAGCTTTTGTTGTGACACCCAGAGGAGCACTCCTGCAATTATTGGCCCCATGAGGAGTCAGAAAAAGTAAAAAGACTTACCTCCTCTTCCCACTCGGTGGATCTGACAGGAAAGCGATAAGTGCTTCCCCGTTCAGACCCACCGTTAAAATAGGAATTAGTCTCAGTTTTAGCTGTCTATCCGCCCTGTTTCTGCCAAGTGGGCAGGGTTAAAATGATCTATTTAATGTTAACGTTATTTCAACTTGAATAAAAATACCAGTTGAATTTTGAAGTCTACTAATTATCCATCTATGTTTTGTTTTTAGTTAGAAAAGATAATTGCTGATTCTTTACATCTGTGACAGAAACAGGTAGAAACGAGTGTGGTGAGGAAATAGGTAGAAGATAAGGGGGCCTCTGGCCTATCTCCATCTGCTGCCACCTGTCCTTTGGGCCACAAGTGGGAGTGGAGGAGGCTGATGAAAGGTTAAGGGTCAGGTGAACAACAGCAGTCCAAGGAGAGGGGATGATACAGGGATTGAACAGGTAGCTCGAAGAGGAAGAGTTAGGGATTGTGAGGGGGTGATAGGAAGGGTAATGGATAGTGGGGAGGTGAAAGGGTAGAGGATGAGATGGGGTGGGGAGTAGCATGTGTTGGGGGAGGCAATGGGAAGGGAACCACTGAGGGCCACATTTTCCCCACAAGCCCATCACAAGTGCAGGCTGCAGCATGGGTCACTCCTATCCCTGCCCCACTATGCGATGCCACTCATCAACTTCACGCAAAGGAAAGAAGAAAGAAAAGAGAGAGAGAGAGAGAGAGAGAGAAGCAGATGAGGCCAAAGAGAGAAGCAAAAAGAAAAGTTAGGTATAGAGAAGCAGAAGAGACAAAAAAGAGAGACAAAAGCAGAAGAGATAAGGCAAGATAAAAACAGCAACACAAAAACATCAGAGACAGGTAAGAGAGAGACTATGGGTTGGATTTTAGGCTTTTCTGTTTTCAGGGTGAAAACGGAGGCGGGGCAGGAAAGTTACTGGCCGGGAATAGTTTGTGCTTTAGTATGGAAGTTTCCGCATCTGGGCCCTGTGTCAGGGGGCGCAGTGCTAAGGGAGGCGTTATACGCTTTTCATGGCGCAAGGGTGGGAAACTCGCGAACTGAAGTTTGGTCCGAGAGAGACCTGGGGGGCGGGGGTGGGGGGGATAACCGTAAAAAAAATACAAAAACATCAAAACATTGCCCACACTACATCAACGCAAATTGCTAAAGAAATTAAAAGAACAAACACTCGGACTTACTTTTAGAGTACTTTACCTTCTTCTGCGCCGCCATCTATACTGGACCGCTCAGATTTCACAAGAGGTCATTGCGGGCGCACTTCCGGGCAGACGGATCAGGCAAAAGTCCAAACCACTGCCGGTGTAGCAACCAGAGACGTTGCACGCCTGGTGCAGCTCTTCCTGGCGGTGCTGCTCAGCGCTGTCGCAAAACCCGACTGAAGGATCGCGACGGGACGCAGGAGACCTCAACGCCGCCTTTCACGCCGCTTCGGGGCAAAACCCGGAGCGCAAAGGATCGGAAAATCCAGCCCTATATTACCATGCGCAACACCAAGGGGGATTTACTAGTATATACAAAAGTCTTGCATTGGGAATGCATTTTGTCTGTCACACCTCAGGCATTCTGCTTTAGATGTCCTATTTGCCACACGTGCAAATTTGTATTTCACTGTTGTGACTGTTGAGCTCATATCCAATTTTCCTATATATTAAACAGCAACAAATCACAACTGGACATGTAAGGAACCTACCAATCAAAAGCAGGAAAATGATAATGAAAATGATCAAACAACTACTAAAGATATATGAAAATTACCAATCAATAATTAGCAATGAGAAAACAGCTACTAATAGTATAAGTAGCAAGGAGGAGAAATTTGCTCACAATATTTTTTTGAAAATCCTTTCAGCTGCTATCTTTGGTTGATAATCTGAGTTGCATACCATTGGCAATAAGGTTTGTAACACAATAATCTCATTAAAAAGAACATAATTCACAATAAACTCTCCCCCAATGTGCTAGCCCAGTGTTCTACCCATGCCGATTTGGCAAGCACCTTTTAATCATTTTTTAAAATTATTATTTCACAGGCTCTGAACAGTTCATTGGTAGAATGCAAGATTTACGGTTCTATCAAACAGCTCTCACAAACAGGTAAATACATCTCGGTAGTTTTCTAGTGATGTCTTACCATTGGCTTTTACATTTGATCAAAAATATAAATTAATAAAATACAGAGTAAATGCAAAAAACCATTTAAATAAAATTGCATGTTATTTGATTTATTTTGCCATCTAAATTTGTATTTGTTTTCTTTATTGTTTTTTTTAATGACAGAGAAATTCATGAAGTGTTTTCTGGAAAATTACCATACATACACACCCAGACAAATTGTCGCTGCCCAGGGACTCATCCACGAGTTCATCCACTTGTACAAAGGTACTGCATTCCAAATGGTGCAGATGACACAACTAATGACCGGATGCTTCGACTCAATTTGGATGGTCATCCATTGGATTACATCAATGATAAGGACACTGGGACATCATGGGTCTCCTCCGTGTTTACTGACTTAGTTCAACTGGACAATGGAGTCAGCATAACTGTTGATTTGCAGAATGGACAGTATCAGGTAAATTAAATAATGTTAGTTTGAAAAGGCTATCTTAATTAAATTTTTTTTAAATTAGTACATTGAAATAGTTGAATCGATGGAATAAAATGATATTATGATGAAAGTGTATGTCAAATACGCTCCAACCTTTTGGGTAAAGTAAAAGCTGATTGATATAATGAAAAGTGTGCAAGATACAATGTTTTAATACTGATATCAATGACATGTAAGCCCCGATTCTGTGAAGAACTGCCAGACAAGCACATTTCTGTGCATGTGTATATATATTTTTATATATATAACTCACTTGGGCATTGTAGAAGGACAAAATATAGTTTGACTGTCTTGATTTATACATTAGAACACCCCCTGACAGACACTGCCAGCGTTACAAATGAAAAATGGCCACTCAGGTGCAGCACTAGATAGAAACTTATCTGTAGAACTGTACACCACTACTTTCAGAAGAAGAGAAAGTCAGAAGGAAAATTAGAGATTAAAAAAAGGTGACTAGAGGTCTGGTTGCAAGCCTAAAGAAGCTAGTGTTGTGAGCCCACCTCGAGTTACATGATTGAGGAATGCAAATAGCAATTAAGGAGCTTCAGGGGACCAGACTGAAAATACTCATAAGATGGCTTGTGCTATTGCGTATCTGCGCCTGAGGAAAAGAGTGTTTGAAGACCAGGCCCTCAAAAACTGCCACCATGCTCAGGGCTATAGTAATACCTGCCCTCCTGTATGGCTCAGAGCATGGACCATGTACCATACACACCTCAAGTTGCTGGAGAAATATCACCAACGATGTCTCCGTAAGATCCTACAAATCCCCTGGGAGGACAGGCGCACCAACATCAGCGTCCTCATTCAGACTAACATCTCCAGCATTGAAGCACTAACCACACTCGATCAGTTCCACTGGGCAGGCCACATAGTCCGCATGCCAGACACGAGACTCCCAAAGCAAGTGCTCTACTCGGAGCTCCTTCACAGCAAACGAGCCAAAGGTGGGCAGCGGAAACGCTACAAGGACACCCTCAAAGCCTCTCTGATAAAGTGCGACATCCTCACTGACACCTGGGAGTTGCTGGCCAAAGACCGCCCTAAGTGGAGGGAGTGCATCCGAGAGGGCGCTGAGCACCTCGAGTTGCAACGCCGAGAGCATGCAGAAATCAAGCGCAGACAGTGGAAAGAGCGTGCGGCAAACCAGTCCCACCCATCCCTTCCCTCAACAACTATCTGTCCCACCTGTGACTGAGCCTGTAGTTCTCGTATTGGACTGTTCAGCCACCAACAAACTCACTTCAGGAGTGGAAGCAAGTCTTCCTCGATTCCGAGCGACTGCCTATGATGATGATGATGATGATGATGAATTATTACACTGGATAAAGTAGAATATGAGTTAATTTCTCTGATGCTTACCTTGGCTGAATGACTGTGAAACTAGCAAACATCAAATTGTGCTACTCTGCTCCTGGCTCTGAAAATCCTTCATCAACCTTCACAATATAGTTGGCATAAGGGAGGCAAGTTAATTCCCAAATTCCTGTTCTTTGGCTTCAGCTGAGACCCAATGTACCATTGGTACATCAAATGGGACCCACCTACCCTGGACATCCAGAGATGAGGACGTAGAATTTTCTTTAAGGGGAGCTTGAAGAGGCCCCCATTGTAAGTGAGCTATTGCGGGTCCTCCACTTTGTGGGCGGGGGTGGGGGGGAAACCCAACACTCCTGCTCCGTCCCTCCTCCTGCCACATTGACCAGATAAAGCTCACAATTCAAGGTTTCTTGGCGGGTGATATGTCTCAGATGCACCTCCACACTGAAGATCTGCTCCTGCAGACCTCTTTCTCTGACCCTGTGAACTACCAGGATCAATTCTCCGCTGAGTTTCTACTTTCCAATCTATCCTGTTAAACTTTGAGCAGCAAAATGCTTTTCTGGGGTGCAGGAACAGAGAGACTGGGGGTGGGGTATATGTGCACAAATCATTGAATGTGGCAGGGTAGGTTGAGAAAGCGGTTACAAAAGCATACGGAATCGTGAATATCGGGCTAAAGATTCGCTGACCTTGTGACCAGTTTTTTGGCGCTATTTCACCGTTTTTGGTGAAAAACGGCAAACTGGGAAATTCAGAGAAGTCTTGTGCCGGTGCTTTTCAAATACCACTGGAGAGAGGAGTGCTGCCATGCAAGACTCGAAATATCGTTTTAGTCAAAAATTTGGCTCTCAATGAGTGCACTCGTATTTAGGACGAAAAAAAACACCAAGGAAAAAGCATCGTTACAGCCCTTGGATCAGCGGTAAGTATGAAGACCTGCAAAAAAGCTAAGTTAGTTTTTTTTAATTCTTTTGCAGTGATTCGCTAGTTAAGTGTCTTGTGAATGTTTTATGATATTTTATTTTTTGTTTTTTGCAATTTATTTTTCGATTTTTTTCCCCCCTCCTAAGGACCAGGGTAAAGTTGTCGAGGATCGTGGTTTGCACCACAAATCCTCGTGCAACGACGATTTTTATCGCTGCGCAAATTGAAGCTCGAATTTACTGCCTCATAGCCATAGCGTGCCATAATGATAATTTGGGCGAAAAAATACAATTATGGCTGAGAACTGAATTTCTAGCCCTAATAGAATATAAAAGCAATGAAAAAATTATGAAACTTTATAAAACACTGGTTCGGCCTCAATTGGAATATTGTGTCTAATTCTGGGCACTGCACTTTAGGAAGGATGTGACCTTAGAGAAGGTGCAGAAAAGATTTACAAGAATGGTTCCAGGGATGAGGGACTTCAGTTACGTGGAAAGACTGGAGAAGCTAGGTTGTTCTCCTTGGAGCAGAGAAGTTTGAGAGGAGATTTGATGGAAGTGTTCAAAATCATGAGGGGTCTAGACAGGTTGCATCTGTTCCCATTGGCGGGAGGATCGAGAACCAGAGGACACAGATTTAGGGTGATTGGCAGAAGAACCAAAGGCGACATGAGGAAAAACTTTTTTATGCAGCGATCTGGAATTCACTGCCTGAAATGGTGGTGGAGGCAAATTGCAGGGCTATGGGGAAAGGGCGGGGGAGTGGGACTAGCTGAAGTCCTCTTGTAGAGAGCCAGCATGGGCTTGACGAGCCGAATGGCATTCTTCTGTGCTGTAACCATTCTATGGTTCTACGTGTAAAAACAATCTTAATTATCTTAGACACATCTATGCCAAAATTTAAGCTGTAACAAACCCAGAAATGCCAAATAGATACTTCCTAACTGTGTAGGCCTCAATTGAGGTATCTGAAAATAAAATAGGAACATAGGAATAGGAGTTGGCTGTTTAGCTCCTCAAGCCTGTTCCACCATTTAATAAGATCATGGCTCATCTGTGACCTAACTCCACATGCCCTCCCTTGGCCCAAATCCCTTAATACCTTTGGTTATCAAAAATCTATCAACCTCAGATTTAAAATTAACAATTGATCTCGCATCAATTGCCGTTTGCGGAAGAGAGTTCCAAACTTCTACCACCCTTTGCGTATAGAAGTGTTTCCTAACTTCACTTCGAAAGGACTGTATCTAATTTTTAATCTACACCCCCAAGTCCTAGACACCCCAATCAGCAGTAATAGTTTCTCTCTATATAACTTATCTGTTCCCCTTAATGGGCTGGATTTTCGGCTGATTTGCGCCCCATTTAGCGCCTTGGTGGGGCACAAAAATGATTTTTTTGGGCGTGAAACGAGGCGCACAAGATTTTGCGCCCAGGTGGAACTTTCGGCAATGGTTTTGCGGCGGCGCTAAAAATTACCTCCCCGCCGCTGTTTTAACCATTGGGATGACGTAAATTGTCGTGCATCACTGAGCTAGTGCCCTGGGCGGAACTTTCAAGCATTTCGCCCGATTTAGCGTCCGCCCGAGAACCCGCCCAGAAAAACCAGACAGACCCAGGGTGCACCAGGCGCTAACAGCGCTAAGTTGAAAACGGAGGAGAAAGTAACAGTTGTGAGTGATTGAAAGGATTGGGAGAAGAACGCTACGTTAGTGCCTACTTTTGATTGTGAAGTTTATGTGAGTTTTTATTTTGTTTTATAAAGGACATTTTATAAGATGGGGGCCATGCTAGGTTGGGAGCCAGTAATCCTGGCTGCTATATTCATATGGCTTCAAGCTGGAAGAAGGCTGATTGTTGATTATTTGCAACGTAATCGAAGAGGTCGCAGACATATGGGGAGGAGGCCTTACCCCCCACAAGTTTACAGGGAACATCGCTCATACCTCCAGCTCTCTGAGGCACAATGCATTAGAAGGCTGCGCTTCTGAAAAGAGGTGGTCACAGAGATATGCCAGCTCCTACAGGCAGACCTTACAACCTACCAGTGGCAACAGGACTGCACTGCCCATCGAGGTGAAGGTGACTTTGGTGCTTGCCTTCAATGCCTCTAGCTCCTCTCAGACATATGCTCCATTTCACAACACACTACACATTGCTGCATTCGCCAGGTGACTAATGCACCGTACGCATGCAGAATGGACTTCATAAACTTCCCAATGACCAGGAAGACCCAAAATGAAGGGCTGTAGGTTTTGGACGATTTGCTGGCTTCCCCTTCAGGGTGCCCTTGACTATATACGCATCGTCCTGCAAGCATCTTTACAGAATGCAGAGGTTTTCCGAAACAGAAAAGGATTTCACTCCATGAACGTACAGATCGTCTGTGACCATACTCAGCGCACCATAGCAGTCAGTGCCCAATATCCAGGGAGCACCCATGATGCTTTCATCTTGCATGAGAGCAGTATCTCACGCATGTTCCAGCGTCAACCACAAGGCCAGAACTGGATGCTCGGGACAAAGGTTCTGGCCTCGCCATCTTGCTCAATAACCCCCATCCGGAACCCTCAGACAGAAGTCGAGCATCGCTAGAATGAGTGCCATGCAGCCACACGCAACATTGTCAAACAAACAATTGGAGTGCTCAAGCAGCGTTTTCGATGCCTGGACCACTCTGGAGGCTGCCTACAATATTCCCCTCAGCAGGTCTCTGTGTTCATTGTGGTGTGCTGCATGCTACACAACTTAGCCATCATGAGGGGACAGGATTTGCCAATGCGGTTTGCAGGAGCATCTCAGGAGAGGGGGGAGTAGGAGGAGGAGGAGGGAGACAAGGAAGAGGAGCCTGGCGAGGAACCCATGCCATTACCACCACCACAACCACAGGGGAGGCATCGTGGAGATTTCGCCGCTGCAAAAGCCTTACATCAGCAGCTCATAATTGAACGCTTTGTTTGAGGAGTGAATGGAACGTTTGAGCATTGCCAGGCCATTCTATCCCACTATTTTGACTATTCCCCCTCTTATTCTACAAATGAGCCACTACACAGAAATGGTTAAGGTAGAAAAAATTTACTGAACATTGTAACATTGTAAACTTTGTAACCTTTATTGTGAGACTTAAATAAAATAAAATGAGCCGCATCCAGCAGTGTGATAATTCAACAACATTATCGGAACATAATCAAGCATCAAGCATCAACAACATAATCCAGTGTGATACTGTAACATATTGATACTGTAAGATATCGATATTGTAACATAAAACGTACAATGCAAGCAGCATCAACAACATAATCCAGCAACATCAATTCCTGCCTCACTAGTTTTTCCCACCATCTTTTGCCCCCCCCTTCCTGTTATGTATTAATGCTTGGGGGTCACCAGACACCAGAGGGCGCCGTGATCAGAGGTCATCGGGCTTTATGCATGTGGCATGTGTGCTTGGTCACCTGTATATAAGCTGAATGTCTTTGTCACGCAGGCACTCTCAGGCTGGAATAAAGATGGATCAGGTTGCACCTGAGTGAGTTTACAGTAACCAGACCTTTGAGTCATTACAATTGGCGACGAGGTAATTTAAGAACTTTTGCATGCACAATGAGCACGGTTGGAATCCTGGAGAGATTTGTGGAGGCCGAGGATTGGGCGGATTTTGTCGACCGCCTGGATCAGTATTTTGTGGCCAACGGCATGGAAGCAGAGGCCTATGCAGTTAAGTGCAGGGCAGTTCTCCTCACTGTTTGTGGTCCAAAAACTTATGGCCTCATGAAGAATCTTCTCTCACCTGTACGTCCGGCAGAAAAAGGGTACGAGGAATTGTGTACGTTGGTGGGTAACCATCTGAAGCCACAAGAGGGGATCATCATATCACGCTACCATTTCTACATGCATGTTCATGCTGAGGGCCAGGTCGTGATGGGATTTGTCATCGACCTGCGATGTCTTGCTGAGCTGTGTAAGTTCGGGAACATGCTGGAAGACATGCTGCGTGATGTCTTCTTGATAGGCATCAGCCATGATGCGATCCTAAGGAAGCTGTTGACAGCAGAGACGCTGGATTTGAAAAGGGTCATCGCGACTGCCCAAGCATGCATGATGACGGATGATAATTTGGGGTAGATACCATTGACAAGTCGGAGTTCCATGGCTAGTACTGTAAACAAGATGGCGTCGTTTTCGGGCAGAGCTGCTTACCTGAAACCTGCCGCTGCTCAGAGCCCGCCAACTGGTTTGAACCAGATTTCACCCTGTTGCCGTTGTGGGGGCAATCATCAGCCTCATCAGTGTCAGTTTAGACAATACTCATGCAGTGGATGTTCGAAAGTGGGGCATCTTCACAGGATGTGTCCACAACAGAGCAAGCGCGGTGAGGCTCACCATGTGGTTGATGAGGACCAGTTCAGTGATGGCCCGGATATACAACCTGAGGAGGAAATGAATGGACTGTATTTGTTCTTGAGCAAGAGCCAGCCGATACTCGTTAATGTGAAGCTGAATGGCGTGCCTGTATCAATGGAGCTGGACACGGGTGCGAGCCAGTCAATAATGAGCCAAAGGACATTTGACAAGCTGTGGGACACTAAGGCTGCAAAACCGAAGCTGAGTCCAGTCAATGCCAGGTTGCGTACTTACACTAAGGAACTCATACCGGTGCTCGGCAGTGCAGCAATCGGGGTGTCATATGACGGTGTGGTTCACGAGCTACCATTATGGATCGTCCCAGGTAATGGTCCAATGCTGTTCAGCAGGAATTGGTTCGAGAAAATCAAGCTGAATTGGAATGATGTTAAGATGTTGTCCTCGTTGGATGATAATTCGTGTGCTCAAGTATTGAAAAAGTTTCCTTCTTTGTTTGAACTGGGCATTGGTAATTTTACGGGAGCCAAGGTGCAGATTCACCTGGACTCCAATGCAAGGCCTGTCTACCACAAAGCTCAGTCTGTTCCGTACATGATGAGGGAGAAGGTTGAAATTGAGTTTGACACACTCCAGCGTGAAAGGATCATATCACCGGTTGAGTTTAATGAGTGGGCTAGTCCCATTGTTCCTGTGTTGAAGAGTGATGGCACTGTCAGGATTTGTGGAGACTACAAGGGTGCGATTAACTCATTTTCGAAACAGGATCAGTATCCGTTACCGCGGGCTGATGACCTGTTCGCCATGCTAGCTGGTGGAAAGTCATTCACAAAACTGGATCTGATGTCGGCCTATATGACCCAGGAGCTTGTCGACACTTCAAAGAAACTCACTTGCATCAACACTCATAAAGGACTGTTAATCTACAACAGGTGTCTTTTTGGGATTCTTTCATCTGCAGCCATATTTCAGAGGAATATGGAAAGTTTACTGAAGTCCATTTCTAGAACTGTCGTGTTTCAAGATGACTTTCTGGTCACAGGTCGCGACACTGCTGAACATCTGAACAATCTTGAAGAAGTCCTACAGCGTCTGGACTCAGGTTGAAACGCTCGGTGTGTATTCATGGCACCTGAAGTCGAATTCCTCGGGAGGAAGATTGCTGCTGATGGCATCAGGCCCACTGATTCGAAAACCGAGGCCATCAAAAATGCACCCAGGCCTCAGAATGTGACGGAGCTGCATTCGTTCCTTGGGCTACATTGGTAATTCTTACCCAGATTGAGCACTTTACTAGAGTCACTGCATGTGTTACTAAGAAAAAGCGACAACTGGGTCTGGGGTACATCTCACGATAGAGCCTTTGAGAAAACCAAAAATCTGCTATGTTCAAACAAGTTGCTTGTTCATTATGATGTGTGTAAGCGTCTTGTATTGACCTGTGATGCTTCATTGTATGGGGTTGGCTGCGTACTCCAACAAGCAAATGAATTGGGCAAGCTACAACCTGTTGCATATGCTTCGAGAAGTCTGTCTAAAGTGGAAAGAGCTTACAGTATGGTAGAGAAAGAAGCTTTGGCCTGTGTGTATGGGGTAAAAAAAAATGCACCAGTACCTGTTTGGTCTTCATTTTGAACTAGAAACAGATCACAAGCCACTCAATTCATTGTTTGTGGAAAACAAAGGTATTAATACCAATGCATCGTCCCGCATTCAAAGGTGGGCACTGACATTGTCTGCCTATGATTACGTCATCCGTCATAGACCGGGTACTGAGAATTGTGCCGATGCACTGAGTCGTCTGCCTTTACCCACAACTGAGATGGAGACACCTCAACCTGCAGATCTACTGTTAGTAATGGCTTCTTTTGAGAGAGAAGGAACCCCTGTCACTGCTCAACAAGTTAGAAACTGGACCAGCCATGACCCTATTTTATCGGTTGTGAAATGGTGTGTATTCAGTAGTGATTGGTCTGCCATACCTATGGAGATGCGTGAGGAGACCAAACCTTACAACCATCGCAAGGATGAGCTGTCCATTCAGCCAGACTGTTTACTGTGGGGTAATCGTGTAATCATGCCTAAGAATGGTCGAGAAAAATTTGAACGTGAACTTCATAGCACTCATCGTGGTATTGTCATCATGAAGTCCATTGCTAGGTCTCATGTATGGTGGCCTGGAATTGACTCTGATCTGGAATCATGCATGCATCAGTGCAATACTTGCATGCAGCTAAGTAAAGTACCAGCGGAATCGCCACTGAGTCTTTGGTCGTGGCCATCCAAACCATGGTTGAGGATCTACATTGATTTTGTGGGCCCGTTCCTAGGAAAGATGTATTTTGTCATAGTAGATGCATGTTCTAAGTGGATAGTGTTAAGTCTTGAATAAAGAATCTGATCAGACACTGTAAGCTTAAAGTAATGTGTGACCGTAGTCCTTTATTGCAGGTCTCCTGAGTGCCTCTCCAGCCTGTGAGGCCTCCTTATGTACCGGTGCTCCCAAGGGATTGTGGGATCCCTTGGGACTCCAGGGGATGTTACACAAGGTATTTACAGATTTACATATATAACAACACTCCCCCCCCCCCCCAAGTCAGTAGTGTAACTATTTACAATGTGAGTCGATCTGGGGCCTTCCTTTCCCTGGTTGATCGTCTCGGTGCAAATCTTAGTTTTGGTGAGTCGTTTGTTGGGCCCTCGCTGGGCTGCTGCGCAGCTGACCTTGCAGGGCTGCTGGGTGTGGTGAGTCCTGCTGGGCTGCTGCAGGTGATGGGTTCTGCTTCGTGGTCAACCACTGGGTCGGTTGCCACTTGTGTCTGTGTTGGGGGGTTGAAAAAGATAGTCTATTGTGGGTTGTTCTGAATAGTTTGTGACTCTGAGTTTGGTTTGGTCCAAGTGTTTTCTGCAGGTGAGTCCATTTGAAAGTTTGACCAGAAATACCCTACTCCCCTCTTTGACCACGACAGTGCCGGGAAGCCACTTGGGACCTTGTCCATAGTTCAACACAAATACAGGATCATTAATCTTGATTTTACGTGACACATTTGCGTGATCATGATATGTATTCTGTTGAAGCTGCCTGCTCTCTATCTGTTCGTGTAGATCAGGGTGGACTAACGAGAGCATTGCCTTAAGTGCCCTTTTCATGAGCAGTTCAGCGGGAGGAACCCCAGTGAGCGAGTGGGGTCTTGTGCGGTAACTAAGCAGGACTCGGGATAGGCGAGTGAGCCTTCAGTTCCCTCTTCAAGCTCTGCTTGATTGTTTGCATTGCTTGCTCTGCCTGACCATTGGACGCTGGTTTAAACGGGGCAGATGTGACATGTTTGATCCCATTGTGGGTCATGAACTCTTTGAACTCGGCACTGGTGAAGCATTGTCCATTGTCACTCACAAGGACATCAGGCAGGCCGTGCGTGGCAAACATGGCCCACAGTCTTTCAATGGTGGCAGCGGACGTGCTTGCTGACATTTTCTCACATTTAATCCATTTAGAGTACGCATCTACAACCACAAGGAACATTTTTTCCAAGAATGGGCCTGCATAGTCGATATGGACCCTGGACCACAGTTTGGAGGGCCAGGACCATAAACTTAGTGGCACCTCCCTGGGTGCATTGCTTAACTGTAAACATGTGTTACATTTGTGCATGCAGGACTCTAAGTCTGCATCGATATCGGGCCACCACATGTGGGATCTGGCTATCGCTTTTATCATTACAATGTCTGGGTGGGTTCTGTGAAGGTTACTAATGAAGGTGTCCCTGCCCATTTTTGGCACAACTACTCGATTACCCCATAGGATACTGTCTGCCTGTATAGATATTTCATCTCTGCACCGCTGCTATGGCTTTATTTCTTCCTGCATCTCTAACAGGACACCAGACCAACTCCCGTGGAGCATACAGTTTTTTTACTAAGGACAGTAAGGGATCCTGGCTCGTCCAGGTTCTAATCTGTCGGGCTGTGACAGGTGATTGCTCACTTTCGAATGCTTCCATTACAATGACTAAATCTGTGGGTTGTGCCATCTCCATCCCTGTGGTGGGCAATGACAGCCTACTGAGAGCATCGGCACAGTTTTCTGTGTCTGGCCTGTGGCAGATGGCGTAGTTGTATGCGGACAACGTGAGCGCCCATCTCTGGATGTGGGCCGATGCATTCGAATTTATCCCCTTTCAGAAAAGAGGGTTATAAGTGGCTTATGGTCAGTTTCCAATTCAAATTTGAGCCCTAACAGATATTGATGCACTTTCTTTACCCCATAAACACACATTAACGCTTCTATTTCGATCATGCTAGAGGACCTCTCAGCCTTAGACTTCTGGATGCATAAGCAACCGGTTGCAAGTTCCCAAATTCATTAGCTTGTTGCAATACACACCCGACACCATATGACGATGCATCATATGCTAGTACCAAACGCTTACGTGGATCATATAACACAAGCAATTTGTTTGAGCATAACAGTTTCCTAGCTTTTTCAAAGGCATTTTCTTGGCTTTTACCCCATACCCATTCATCTCCTTTATGCAGTAAAGGGTGCAGTGGTTCTAATAGTGTGCTAAGATCCGGTAAGAAGTTACCAAAGTAGTTCAGAAGTCCTAGAAACGACTGCAGCTCCGTCACTTTCTGTGGCCTCGGTGCGTTCTTGATTGCCTCCGTCTTCGAATCGATGGGCCTGGTGCCGTCCGCTGCGATTCTTCTCCCCGGGAACTCCACTTCAGTCACCAGAAAAATGCACTTCGAGCATTTTAACCTGAGCCCCACACGCTTAAGCCGACTAAGAACCTCCTCCAGGTTCTGCAGGTGCTTGACGGTGTCCCGACCTGTAACCAAGATGTCGTCCTGGAAGACCACGGTGCGCGGGAACGACTTCAGCAAGCTTTCCATGTTCCTCTGGAATATCGCCGCGGCTGATCGAATCCCAAACGGGCATCTGTTGTAAATGAAGAGACCTTTGTGCGTGTTGACGCAAGTGAGGCCCTTCGACAATTCCTCCAGCTCCTGTGTCATGTAGGCAGAGGTCAAGTCCAACTTCGTGAACGTTTTTCCTCCTGCCAGCGTCGCAAATAGGTCGTCTGCCTTTGGTAGTGGTATTGATCCTGCAGTGAGAAACAATTGATAGTTACTTTGTAATCACCCACAGATTCTGATGGTGCCGTCTTCCTTGAGGACTGGAACAATCGGACTGGCCCACTCATTGAATTTGATCGGCAAAATGATGCCCTTTCGTTGCAGCCGGTCCAGTTCGATCTCCACCCTCTCTCTCATCATGTACGGTACCGCTCTCGCCTTGTGATGGATGGGTCGCACCCCCCCGGAATCAAGTGGATCTGCACTTTTGCTCCTTGGAACTTCCCAATGCCCGGTTCGAACAGTGAAGGTAACTTGTTTAGGACCTGGGCACATGAAGTTTCATCGATGGACGAGTGAGCTCGGACATCGTCCCAGTTCCAGCGTATCTTTCCCAGCCAGCTCCTGCTGAACAGCGTGAGACCATCGCCCGGTACCACCCAGAGTGGTAAATTGTGAACCGCTCCATCGTAGGAGGCCTTTACGGTAGCACTGCCAATTATGGGAATTAGTTCCTTTGAGTACAATCTCAATTTAGTACGAATGGGAGTCAGGACTGGCCTTGAAGCCTTGCTGCACCACAATTTATCGAAAGACTTTTTGCTCATTATGGACGGCTCGTGCCCGTGTCCAGCTCCATTGACACCGGGAGTCCATTTAATTCAACCTTCAGCATTATCAGGGACACTTTGTGGTAAATATACCTCTGCCTGCTTAGTCTGAGGCTCTAGTTCGGCGTGATCCACCGTGGATCTGTCCTCCTCTGCAACATGGTGGTTTGTAGGATTAGCAGGGTTTGCAGCTTACCTGCACATACATTGGAGGTGTCCCATTGTTCCACAGCTCTTGCAAAGGTATCCTTTGAAGCGGCATGAATGAAAACGATGATCGCCTCCGCAGCGCCAGCAAGATGTTAATGGCCTTGCATTCACCACCCTTGATGGTGGACTCTGAGACATCTGTGGACGTGCAGCTGCGGGCATGTGAATCCTGTCCTGTACGTTAAGATTCGAAAACAATGTTGCTTTGTTGACAGTACTTGCAGCAGCACTCGTGTACTGAGAGATTTGTTTGGTGATGAACGCCTAGGCTATCGCTATGGTTTTACTCAAGGTTGGGGTCTCTGCGGTCAAAAGTTTGTGAAGTATTACTTCATGGCCAATGCCAAGTACAGTGAAGTCCCTGACATGTGCGCCAAGTCTCCATCAAATTCACAATGTCCTGCAAGGCACCTTAGCTCGGCGACGTAGCTCACCACTTCCTGGCTTTCAGACCTCTTGTTCGTGTAGAACCGGTACCTCGCCATCAGAACGCGTTCCTTCGGGTTTAGATGCTCCTGGACCAGTGTGCACAAATCATTGTATGACTTCTCTGTGGGTTTCGCTGGAGCAAGCAGATTTTTCATGAGGCCCCGCAAACGGTGAGGAGAATCGCCATTCGTTTGGCAGCATTTGCTTCTCCTTCCAGCTCGTTGGCCACGAAGTATTGGTCGAGTCTCTCCACGAAGGTTTCCCAATCATCTCCCTCCGAAAATTTCTCCAGGATGCCCATGGTTCTCTGCATTGTTGCTGTGGGGTTCGTCATCTGTATTTTGTCGCCAGTTGTTAAGTCTTGAATAAAGAACCTAACCAGATACTGTAAGCTTCAAGTAATGTGTGACCGTAGTCCTTTATTGCAGGTCTCCAGAGTGCCTCTCCAGCCTGTGAGACCTCCAAATGTACTGGTGCTCCCAAGGGATTGTGGGATCACTTGGGACTCCAGGGGATGAGCCCTCTGGTGGTTAAACAAGGTATTTACAGGTTTACATATATAACAGATAGAGTGTGTTATTATGTCATCCAGCACGTCTATAACTACCATTGAGAGCCTTCATATCATGTTTGCTACTCATGGTTTGCCTGACATTGTTGTGAGCGACAACGGATCTTGCTTCACAAGTCTTGAGTTCCAGGAGTTCATGAAACTCAATGGCATCAGACATGTGAGACCAACTCCATTCAATCCTCCTTCTAATGGTCAAGCAGAGTGTGCCATTCAAACGATCAAGCAAAGTATGAAACGTGTAACTCAGGGCTCACTGCAGAGACGGTTATCATGTATATTGCTCAGTTACAGGTCAAGACCTCATACGCTTACTGGGGTTCCTCCTGCTGAACTACTGATGAAGAGAACTCTCAAGACCAGGCTTTTTCTTGGTCACCCTGATTTGAATAATCGTGTTGAAATCAGACGTCAAAGTCAGTAATGGTGTCATGATCGTGTTGCCGTATCACGTGACATCTCGGTCAATGATCCGGTTTATGTACTGAACTATGGTCAAGGTCCAAAGTAGATCGCTGGCACTGTTACAGCTAATGAGGGTAACAGAGTATTTAGTGTCGTGCTCAAGAATGGGCAAACATGCAGGACATACCTTGACCAGGTTAAACTGCGACACACGGATGAACTGGAACCGAGTGAGGAAGATGCAGTCACTGACCAACCAATCATTGTTCACTCATGAGAGGACTCTGCTGACATTACTGACTCTGAACCTTTAATCTCTGATGTAATCACGACCACTCCCATCAGATCGTCTACTCAGCCCTCAGTCTCAACGGATTCAATGCTCGCCCAGAGCCAAAGTTGAATTGAGACGATCAACTCGTGAGAGGAAAGCCCCAGACCGTTTTAATTTGTAAAAAGACTGTTGTTAAGATTTTAAAAGGGGGATGTTGTTATGTATTAATGCTTGGGGGTCACCAGACACCAGAGGGTGCTGTGGTCGGAGGTCATCGGGCTGTACACATGTGGCATGTGTGGTTGGTTACCTGTATATAAGCTGGGTGTCTTTGTCACACAGGCACTCTCAGGCTGGAACAAAGATGGATCAGATTGCACCTGAGTGAGTTTACAGTAACCAGAATCTTGAGTCATTACACTTTCCTTCATCATCCTCCCTTGCCTCCTGCTCCTAATCAAAGTGGCACCAAGATGGCATGTAGTAAGACTGCCAGAGCGCTGCTGTGCTACGGGGAGAGATGGTGTCTGGGGATGCACTGGACCAGCTCATGGCTTGGAAGGCCCGGCTTCTGATTGGCAGGCCTCTTCATTGGCGTCGCTAATCACAGGTGGTTTGGGTGACAACCATTGCTGATGCTTGGTTGGTGACTGAGTGGGGGGAAACGGAATGCTGTCATCCAGAGGAATAACACCACCTCCCATATCTCTGGAGCCACTTAGTCGCCGACAGGGCTGGTCCCGAGCAACCGGAGCACCTTGCTGGCCTGCTCAGAATCATCACTTCCCTGTGTGACAGTGGGGAATGCAGAGAGTATGGAGGCAGACATGGACTGCATCACCTGACCAAGCTGAAGGAGAGTTTTTGTCTGTGATGTGACATATTCTGCTAGGGCTCGTGCCACAGTGTCACTGCTAGAGGCCACCAGCCTCATGAGGGCATTGATGGGCTCGCTGGTATTACGGCTCGCACTGACAATCTGTGACCCTACTTCTGTCAATGCTACCAAATACATCAAGGAGCTGACAGCTGATCTGGATGCTCTCCCTGGACATTCCTACCATGTCCTGTTGCACGTTTGCCTGTCTGTCAGCAGACCGACTTTGCTGACTCACCCTCTGGAGAGATGGCCTGCAGGATTCAACCCCAGCAGTGTGTTGCTGCCTGCCACTGGTCCCAGAAGCCTCGGATTCCTCAAATCCCGAGAACGTCACATCCTCAGAGGAGCTGAGTGCCGGTGGTGGAGCAGGGGTCGAATGATGCTGCGGCGGAGTCGGCTCATCAGTATCCTCCTCTTCCTCCTCCTCCAGACGATGGCCTGATGTGGAGTGGTCCCTTGAGGGATGCCTCGCCTGTGACAGGTCATCTGGAAGTAGAAAGCAACAGACGAGTGGTTAGCAGCAGTGGAGGGGGCAGGGTGACATGAGGAAGGTCGCATAGCACAGGCTCATTTGAAGGACCGTCGCTACTCCATTATATCAATTCCAAAGACACTGCAAGACATGACCCCAACCTAATGCAGAGGCACTGTAGGACATTGCCCCAACCCAGCCCAGGAAGTGTGCAGGACATTGCCCCAGCCCCAGTCCATTGGTGGGGGAGACTAGAACTAGGGGGCACAGCCTCAAAATACGGAGGAGCCAATTTAAAACCGAGTTGAGAAAGAATTTCTTCTCCCAGAGGGTTGTGAATCTGTGGAATTCTCTGCCCAAGGAAGCAGTTGAGGCTGGCTCATTGAATATTTTCAAGTCAAAGATAGATAGATTTTTAAGCAATAAGGGAATTAAGGGTTACGGGGAGAGGGCGGGTAAGTGGAGCTGAGTCCACGACCAGATCAGCCATGATCTTATTGAATGGCGGAGCAGGCTCGAGGGGCTAGATGGCCTACTCCTGTTCCTAATTCTTATGTTCTTATGTTCTAATCCAGAGGTACTGCAGGTCATTGTCCCACCCCAGCCCAGGGAGTGTGCAGGACTTAACCTCAGAATCCGAGTGGGGGTCAGCGCCCCCAGTGGCAGCTGCCCAACCAGTGATGCCAATGAGGCCTGCCATTTTGTCCTCGATGTCCATGAGTGGCAGGGTCTGAGGCAAACCGCAAAGATGAAAATGGGAAAGATTACAAGAGGGTCCACCTGCTCTTGTGGCACAGATAGCCACCAAAGCACTTATACCATACTGTTTGAACGTAATAGAGTCCTCTGTTTAATGGCCTAGAAATTTGCATGTGGTTCATCAAGAGGACATCGAAGTGCGGAGCCATCTTATGAGATATCAGAAAGCAATCTTAATAACGTGTAAAGATCATTCATGGCATATAGGGTGCCGAACTAAGCCTACCAATGTATCATTGATTTTAGGAGGCAACCCACAGAATGCTGAGAGGCACCAACAACATAAGAACAAATAATGTGTCAGATTTATAATTGAAGTAATGAAGGAGTGCATGAATTTAAATTGTACTCACTCTGACGACCTTGTTAGATCATTAAACTTCTTTCGGCACTTTGTGCTAGTCCTGACCACAGTGTCTGAGGCAGAGACTTCTTCTGCTATCTCCCTCCAAATCCTTTTAAAGATCGATGGTCGTGGTCTAGAACCACCCCGAAGATGCAATTCCTGCCATCTTCTTTCCACAGCCACCACTAGAGCTTCATTAGCCTCGTGGCTGAATCGCCTGGCACACTGTCTGGAATCGTCGTCCTCCATGATCAAAATCCAAAAGTAAAATGGTTGATTCAGCCCCAGTGGTACTGAGCAAGCGCACGGCCATGCCCTGCATTAGTGTTTGTGACAGGGGACCAATCCAGAAGCGCGGGAAGTAAAAAAAATTGCACATGTGCAGAATGGCAGATTTTTCCAGCGGCAGAATTTTTGGCTCCGGCGTACAAAGTCGGTGGTGCAACACCGGAGTAACGCTAATGTTCCCCGTGAACTTTTATTCGGGGAAAGTTCTTCGCTCTGGCGCCAACGTTAATCCGGTGCTAAATTTTTTGCTCCGCCTTGAATTGCGCCTGGAAATGGGCAAAAATGCAAAAAGCTGAAAATCCAGCCTAATATCTTGAAAACTTTGATCAAATCACCCCTTAACCTTCTAAATTCCAGGGAATTCAACCCTAATTTGTGTAATCTCTCCTCGTAATTTAATCTGGTGTCCGGGTATTATTCTGGTAAACCGAGGTAGCACTCCCTGCAGGGCCAATATACCCTTCCTAAAAAAAAAACAGAAAATGCTGGAAATACTCAGCAGGTCAGGCATCTGTAGAGAGAGAACCAGAGTTAACGTTTCAGGTCGATGACTTTTGTCAGAACTGGAAAAAGTTAGAGATATAGTAAGTTTTAAGCAAGTGCAGAGGCAGGGAAAGTGTGGAGAAGAGGAAAGAACAAAAGGGAAGTTCTGTGATAGGGTGGAGGGTAGGAGAGATTAAATGACAAAAGTATGATTGTACAAGGCAAAAGGAGATGGTAGTGCGACAAGTAAAGAAACAAAAGATTGGTCTAGAAGAGGTGTAAATGGGAATAGCATAATCATCAAAGCTGCCGTCTGAAAAATGGGGGCAGAGGTTATAACCTGAAATAGCTGAACTCGATGTTGATTCCAGAAGGCTGTAAACATAGAAACATAGAAACATAGAAAATAGGTGCAGGAGCAGGCCATTCGGCCCTTTGAGCCTGCACCACCATTCAATATGATCATGGCTGATCATGCAACTTCAGTACCCCATTCCTGCTTTCTCTCCATACCCTTTGATCCCTTTAGCTGCAAGGGCCACATCTAACTCCCTTTTGAATATATCTAACGAACTGGCCTCAACAACTTTCTGTGGTTGAGAATTCCACAGGTTCACAATTCTCTTGAGTAAAGAAGTTTCTCCTCATTTCGGCCCTAAATGGCTTACCCCTTATCCTTAGACTGTGACCCCTGGTTCTGGACTTCCCCAACATCGGGAACATTCTTCCTGCATCTAACCTGTCCAATCCCATCAGAATTGTATGTTTCTATGAGATCCTTTCTCATTCTTCTAAATTCCAGTGAATATAAGCCTAGTCGATCCAGTCTTTCTTCATATGTCAGTCCTGCCATCCCGAGAATCAGTCTGGTGAACCTTCGCTGCACTCCCTCATCAGCAAGAATGTCCTTCCTCAGATTAGGAGACCAAAACTGCACACAATATTCAAGTCTCCTAATGTGTGATGCCCAGAACTGCTTACAGTACTCCAGGTGTGGTATAACCAGAGCTTTGTATAGCTGTAGCATAACATCTACCCCCTTGCATTCTAGTCTTATAGATATAAAGTTCAGCATTCCGTTAGCCTTTTTGATTATTTTCAGTACCTGTTCATGATGTTTTAATGATCTATGTACCTGGACCCCCAAGTCTCTTTGGACCTCCATTGTTTTTAGCTTTTCACCATTTAGAAAGTACTCTGTTCTATCCTTTTAGGTCCAAAGTGGATGACCTCACATTTGCCTACATTGAGATCCATTTGTCACAGTTTTGCCCATTCACTTAATCTATCAATATATCTTTGTAATTTTATGCTTTCATCTACACTGCCTACAATGGTGTCTATCTTTGTGTGATCGACACATTTGGATATGTGGCTTTCTATCCCATCATCTAGGTAATTAATAAATACAGTGAAAAGTTGAGGCCCCAAAAACGATCCCTGTGAGACACCACTAGTCACATCCTGCCACCACTAGAGTACCTGCCCATTATCCCTAATCTCTGTCTTCTGCCAATTTCCTAACCAGGTCAATAATTTGCCTTCAATTCCTTAGTTAACAATCTCTTATAAGGGACTTTATCAAATGCTTTCTGAAAGTCCATATAAATAACATCCATAGACATGCTCCTGTCCACTACTTACGTCACCTTTTCAAAAAATTCAATCAGATTTGTCAGGGCTAACCTACCTTTTACAAATCTCTCTGATCATCTGAAAATGTTCTAGGTGTTCAGTCACCCTATCCTTAATCATAGGGCTGGATTTTGGGCTTTTTGGATTTCTGAGCATTAATCGCAACGGGGCGTTAAAGTTAGCGCCTGAAAATAGTTTCGCCTCGGACTGCAAGTTTCGGTGAAAATGTAAGTTGGAGGAGCGTTGGTGTTAAGTCAGGCATTACACAATGGACTTTGTGCACCCGAGCCGAAACTTGCGGCGGTAAAGAAGTTTCATTGTTGTTTAGCGTCCCGCAACATGGGGTATGGCGAGAAAGCAGGAAAGGGGTACTGAAGTTGCATGTTCAGCCATGAACTCATTGAATGGCGGTGCAGGCTAAAAGGGCTGAATGGCCTACTCCTGCACCTATTTTCTATGTTTCTATGTTTCTATGTTGTATATTGTATGGTTTTATTTTGGTGGGGGGTGCTTTTGTGACTGTTGCAGTAAAAGTTATGACTCATCATTTGCCATTGGTGTCTTGTGCATCATTCCAATGTTCATCAGAGATGTGCCTTCATGGGAGCACACAGCGTGTCCAGTATTAACTCCATCCCTCAGTTTTCCTCCATTTAGAAGAGCCAGTCAATTATGAGCTGGCGATGTGTGAGTGTTGGTCCGGCAGCATCTCCATGCTGCCTCCCCCATGGATGGGATAGCTAGCCAATAGGAGCCTCACCAGGCTCCTTTTCAACATCCTCCTCCTCCTGAGGTGGGCAAGTAATCTCACAGGCAATGCCTGGCCCCTCATGTTGGCCAAGCTGTGCAACATGCAGCACACCACAATGAATTCGGATAACTGTTGAGATGAGTATTGAAGGCTGCCTCCAGAGCGGTGCCAGCATCAGTCTGCCTGTAGGAGATGGCAAATCTCTGTCAGCATTTCCTTTCGGAAGCACAACCTTGTCACGCACTGCTCCTCAGAGAGCTGGAGGTCTGAGCGTTGGTGCCTGTAAACCCATGGCTGGGAAGCCCTCCTCCCCGGATGTCTTTGGCCTCTCATCATTCATGGGCCAACATGACTAAGAGTCCTTCCTCTAGCTTGACACCGTGTGGCAATAACATGGAGCATGATATGCTGGTGAACTAGTAATGCCCCCATTGAATTCTCTCACTGAAGTTGTAAGGGCACAGTAATGGCAGATAAAAGTGAAGTTTGCAAGTTGGAGCTTCACACATCATTATGTGCGCAACCCGGTTTAGTCAATATGACCTGCGATGTAGGATCCTCATCCCTCCATTTAAAAATGCTGCCAATACTGTGTGCTGCACCCTAGGATTGCCTACTTTTTTTGGCATTTCCTGGGGCAGGCGTTAAATGAGGCTTTAGGGTCGAATGTTCCATCCGGGCCACTAACGCAGTGTTGTATGACAATTGCCATCATCATGCTAAAAACAGAGGGCGGGGGCGGTAAGTTTTTGTGCCGGCGCAAACCAATAACCGAATCTTCCAGCCCGACAGTAAATCCTGAATGCCCGGCATAACGATCAAAAACAGCATTTAACGCCCTGCCGGGACGCTAATCGAGGCACAAATGAGCCGAAAATCCAGCCCATTAACTCTAGTAATTGCCCGACAATAGACGTTAAGCTAACTGGTCTTTAATTCCCTGGTTTCCCCCCTCTCACCAGTCTTAAATAGTGGAGTGACATGCACTGATTTCTAATCTACAGGAATGGTTCCTGAATTGAATGAGTATAGTTGGGGCATCTGCAAGGTGCTCATCTACTTCCTTTAAAACCTTGCAATGGAAACCATCTGGCCCTGGGGATTTGTTACTCTTTAGTGCCATCATTTTCTTAATTACTGTTATTTTACTTACATTAATTTTGTTGAGTCCCTGTCCCTGATTCACTACTAGTTTCCTTTGGATTTCCAGCATGCTATCTTCTTCCTCTACTATAAATACTGATGCAAAGTAATTATACAAAATGTCGACCATTTCCTTATTATCATTGACTATATCACTTATCAGTTTTCAAGGGTCCAACATTGCTCCTGACCACCCTCTTTTTCCTGATATAATTGTAGACACATGTGCTGATTTTGATAGCCCTTGCAAGTTTCTTTTCATACTTCCTTTTTGTAGCTCTTACTATTTGTTTTGTCACCCTTTGTTGTTCTTTGCATTTTCCCCATTCACCAGGATCTGTGCCTTTTTAGCATTTTTATATGCATTTTCTTTTAGTTTTATGTTATCCCTGAACTCTTCAGTTGTCCATGGCTGTTTTTTTTTTGGCAAGTAGAGGCCTTGCCCCTTAGGGATATAAACTGGGTCTGTATCACAATAAATTCTCTTTTGAACACCTCCCACTGATTTACCAATTAACAGATTTGCCCAGTTTCCTGTGGACAGCCTCTGTCTCCGCATTGAAATCAGCCTTACGTAAACTGGCCCCTAAAAGAATGGGTGGGTTTGCAGCGTGGGGACAGTTAAATTGTTAAAAATGAACTTCCTGACCTGATACCGCCTCCAACTCGCCCGCTTCCAGTTTTGCCCATGGCAGGGTTTTGGGCAAATACGCTGCCAAGGAGAGTTACCTTAATTTAACCCGCCCCCCGACAATCCCCGATGCTAAACCCCCGACTCTCTCCTGCGATCCCTGATGCCGAATGCTGAATCCCGACCCCAAACCCGTGATCCCCGATCCCTGATGCCGACCCTCCGACACTCACCCACGATCCCTGTTGCTGACCTGTCGACCCCCCGACACCCCTTTGCGAACCCCAATGCCGAATACCAATTCCCCAACGCCCGACCCCCCTCCCACGCTCCCCGATGCAAAATCCCTGAACCCCCCCCCGTGATATCCAATGTCCCATGCCGACCGAACCCCTCCTCCCACCCACACCTCCGGAATGACCGCTCGCATCTGCAGGCCTACCCACCCGCAACCAGCCAGCCTCTCCATCTGGCTGGCCGCGGGCAGGAATCGGAGGCCTCAGATGCAAATCGGGCCCTACTGCTAAAGTCGGCAGGGGTTGCAGGAAACCTGGCCTCCCGGATTTCCCGCCCATCTTGGAGGCCCGCCGCCCACCTCTGTAATCCACGATCTTTAACCACCCACCCGACCCTAATCCACATATTTTTGACGGGGTCAAAATTCCCCCCACTATCATGCACAGAAATTATCTTTATTTAACCACTTATACACGGATTAAATAAGAGACACAACTACACCTGTCCTGGAGTGTCTTGAAGTGTTCTGGCTGGCCAGACCGACAGTCACCCAAAGGCTGTTGAATCTTTAGATGTCTTCTTTCTGTTCGACAAGGATACATCTGTCCCAGCCGACTGCAGTACAGGACCTTGGTATAACTAAGTTCTTATGGACTGGATTTTCATCATTTAGCCCTACCATTGGTTTTCCGGTGGTATTTTGGTGCTATTTAAAAATCGAGGTTTTTTAACTACCGAAATGCCACTCTCATTCAAAAGACGCTATTTTCATCAAATAAAACTGGTGGTAGAGCTAACTGTATTTCATTCTTATTTTTAAACGTGCAACACTGAAAGTAAAATGGGTGATATTTTTGCGCATGCGTCATCAGTACCCGCCCTCTCCTCCTCTCCCCGACATGGCCTTACCTTGGGCCGGCCACTCCTCCTCCCCCCTCCGCCTCTGGTGCTCTCTCCGAGGCCGGGTCGGCGTACTGCTCCCCGCCACCTCCGGTGCCGACTGCGTCCGATGGTCGGCTGCTCCTCCTCTTCTTGCTGCCTCCGGTGCTCTCCCCCAAGTTCCCCCAATCTCCCCTACCACCTACACCAGCGTCGGCGGCAGTCGGGAGCAGCGTCGGAGGTGCGTGGTGAGGCCTATAAAAGGCGTGACTTGTGCAGCTACAGGGAGAAGGCAAAAAAGAAGTAGAAAGAAATCAAAAGGTGACGTCACAGCCAAGAGGGTAAGTGATTGGCTGGTGATTGGTGAGTAGTTTTTCTTTTTTCTCTTCTAAATCAGTGAGTAACTTTTAACATTGTTGTTGCCAATTTAAGTGTATCTAAGGGTTAAGTCATGGCAGGAGAGCTCGGTTGGGTGTTATGCTCCTCCTGTACCATGTGGGAACTCGGGGACGACACCATTGTCCCTGACGACTATGTGTGCAGGAAGTGTATCCACCTCCAGCTCCTGACAGACCGCGTTGCGGAATTGGAGCTGAGGGTGGATTCACTCTGGAGCATCCACGATGCTGAGAATGACGTGAGTATCACGTGTAGCGAGTTGGTCGTACCGCAGGGAAAGGGTCCACAGCCAGATAGGGAATGGAAGACCAACAGGAAGAGCAGTGCAAGGAAGGTAGTGCAGGAGTCCCCTGTGGTCATCCCCCTGCAAAACAGATACACTGCTTTGGGTACTGTTGAGGGGGATGACTCATCAGGGGAGGGCAGCAGCAGCCAAGTTCATGGCACCATGGCTGGCTCTGCTGCACAGGAGGGCAGGAAAAAGAGTGGGAGAGCAATAGTGATTGGGGATTCAATGGTGAGGGGAATAGATAGGCGTTTCTGCGACCGCAACCGAGACTCCAGGATGGTATGTTGCCTCCCTGGTGCAAGGGTCAAGGATGTCTCGGAGCGGGTGCAGGACATTCTAAAAAGGGAGGGAGAACAGCCAGTTGTCGTGGTGCACATTGGTACCAACGACATAGGTAAAAAAAGGGATGATGTCCTACGAAACGAATTTAAGGAGCTAGGAGCTAAATTAAAATGTAGGACCTCAAAAGTAGTAATCTCGGGATTGCTACTAGTGCCACGTGATAGTCAGAGTAGGAATCGCAGGATAGCGCAGATGAATACGTGGCTTGAGCAGTGGTGCAACAGGGAGGGATTCAAATTCCTGGGGCATTGGAACCGGTTCTGGGGGAGGTGGGACCAGTACAAACCGGACGGTCTGCACCTGGGCAGGACCGGAACCAATGTCCTTGGGGGAGTGTTTGCTAGTGCTGTTGGGGAGGATTTAAACTGATATGGCAGGGGGATGGGAACCAATGCAGGGAGACAGAGGGAAACAAAAAGGAGGCAAAAGCAAAAGACAGAAAGGAGATGAGGAAAAGTGGAGGGCAGAGAAACCCAAGGCAAAGAACAAAAAGGGCCACTGTACAGCAAAATTCTAAAAGGACAAAGGGTGTTAAAAGAACAAGCCTGAAGGCTTTGTGTCTTAATGCAAGGAGTATCCGCAATAAAGTGGATGAATTAACTGTGCAAATAGATGTTAACAAATATGATGTGATTGGGATTACGGAGACGTGGCTCCAGGATGATCAGGGCTGAGAACTCAACATTCAGGAAAGATAGAATAAAAGGAAAAGGAGGTGGGGTAGCATTGCTGGTTAAGGAGCAAATTAAGGCAATAGTTCGGAAGGACATTAGCTTGGATGATGTGGAATCTATATAGGTAGAGCTGCAGAATACCAAAGGACAAAAAACGTTAGTGGGAGTTGTGTACAGACCTCCAAACAGTAGTAGTGATGTTGGGGAGGGCATCAAACATAAAATTAGGGGTGCGTGCAATAAAGGTGCAGCAGTTATAATGGGTGACTTTAATATGCACATAGATTGGGTTAACCAAACTGGAAGCAATATGGTAGAGGAGGATTTCCTGGAGTGCATAAGGGATGGTTTTTTAGACCAATATGTCGAGGAACCAACTAGGGGGGAGGCCATCTTAGACTGGGTGTTGTGTAATGAGAGAGGATTAATTAGCAATCTCGTTGTGCGAGGCCCCTTGGGGAAGAGTGACCATAATATGGTGGAATTCTGCATTAGGATGGAGAATGAAATAGTTAATTCAGAGACCATGGTCCAGAACTTAAAGAAGGGTAACTTTGAAGGTATGAGGTATGAATTGGCTAGGATAGATTGGCGAATGATACTGAAGGGGTTGACTGTGGATGGGCAATGGCAGACATTTAGAGACCGCATGGATGAACTACAACAATTGTACATTCCTGTCTGTCGTAAAAATAAAATAGGGAAGGTGACTCAACCGTGGCTATCAAGGGAAATCAGGGATAGCATTAAAGCCAAGGAAGTGGCATACAAATTGGCCAGAAATAGCAGCGAACCCGGGGACTGGGAGAAATTTAGAACTCAGCAGAGGAGGACAAAGAGTTTGATTAGGGCAGGGAAAATGGAGTACGAGAAGAAACTTGCAGGGAACATTAAGACGGATTGCAAAAGTTTCTATAGATATGTAAAGAGAAAAAGGTTAGTAAAGACAAACGTAGGTCCCCTGCAGTCAGAATCAGGGGAAGTCATAACGGGTAACAAAGAAATGGCGGACCAATTGAACAAGTACTTTGGTTCGGTATTCACTGAGGAGGACACAAACAACCTTCCGGATATAAAAGGGGTCGGAGGGTCTAGTAAGGAGGAGGAACTGAGGGAAATCCTTATTAGTCGGGAAATTGTGTTGGGGAAATTGATGGGATTGAAGGCCGATAAATCCCCAGGGCCTGATGGACTGCATCCCAGAGTACTTAAGGAGGTGGCCTTGGAAATAGTGGATGCATTGACAGTCATTTTCCAACATTCCATTGACTCTGGATCAGTTCCTATGGAGTGGAGGGTAGCCAATGTAACCCCACTTTTTAAAAAAGGAGGGAGAGAGAAAACAGGGAATTACAGACCGGTCAGCCTGACATCGGTAGTGGGTAAAATGATGGAATCAATTATTAAGGATGTCATAGCAGTGCATTTGGAAAGAGGTAATATGATAGGTCCAAGTCAGCATGGATTTGTGAAAGGGAAATCATGCTTGACAAATCTTCTGGAATTTTTTGAGGATGTTTCCAGTAGAGTGGACAAGGGAGAACCAGTTGATGTGGTATATTTGGACTTTCAGAAGGCTTTCGACAAGGTCCCACACAAGAGATTAATGTGCAAAGTTAAAGCACATGGGATTGGGGTTAGTGTGCTGACATGGATTGAGAACTGGTTGTCCGACAGGAAGCAAAGAGTAGGAGTAAATGGGGACTTTTCAGAATGGCAGGCAGTGACTAGCGGGGTACCGCAAGGTTCTGTGCTGGGGCCCCAGCTGTTTACACTGTACATTAATGATTTAGACGAGGGGATTAAATGTAGTATCTCCAAATTTGCGGATGACACTAAGTTGGGTGGCAGTGTGAGCTGCAAGGAGGATTCTATGAGGCTGCAGAGCGACTTGGATAGGTTAGGTGAGTGGGCAAATGCATGGCAGATGAAGTATAATGTGGATAAATGTGAGGTTATCCACTTTGGTGGTAAAAACAGAGAGACAGACTATTATCTGAATGGTGACAGATTAGGAAAAGGGGAGGTGCAAAGAGACCTGGGTGTCATGGTACATCAGTCATTGAAGGTTGGCATGCAGGTACAGCAGGCGGTTAAGAAAGCAAATGGCATGTTGGCCTTCATAGCGAGGGGATTGGAGTACAAGGGCAGGGAGGTGTTGCTACAATTGTACAGGGCCTTGGTGAGGCCACACCTGGAGTATTGTGTACAGTTTTGGTCTCCTAACCTGAGGAAGGACATTCTTGCTATTGAGGGAGTGCAGCGAAGGTTCACCAGACTGATTCCCAGGATGGCGGGACTGACCTATCAAGAAAGACTAGATCAACTGGGCTTGTATTCACTGGAGTTCAGAAGAATGAGAGGGGACCTCATAGAAACGTTTAAAATTCTGACGGGTTTAGACAGGTTAGATGCAGGAAGAATGTTCCCAATGTTGGGGAAGTCCAGAACCAGGGGACACAGTCTAAGGATAAGGGGGAAGCCATTTAGGACCGAGATGAGGAGGAATTTCTTCACCCAGAGAGTGGTGAACCTGTGGAATTCTCTACCACAGAAAGTTGTTGAGGCCAATTCACTAAATATATTCAAAAAGGAGTTAGATGAAGTCCTTACTACTAGGGGAATCAAAGGGTATGGTGAGAAAGCAGGAATGGGGTACTGAAGTTGCATGTTCAGCCATGAACTCATTGAATGGCGGTGCAGGCTAGAAGGGCCGAATGGCCTACTCCTGCACCTATTTTCTATGTTTCTATGTTTCTATGCTTACGAAGCCCACCTGCTGGGTGCGTTGCTCTCTGCACTCTTACTGACTCGGTCCCTTTGGCCAGTCGGTTCGGCCCAGCGGTATCCACGGCATCCTTTAGGGGACATGGGGACATGGGACATGGAACATGGGACATTGGGACATGGTGACATGGGACATGGGGCACTGTGGGGTCATGGGACATGGGACACTGTGGGGACAGGCTCTTGAAGAAACCTTCTTCAAGCTCTATTCTGCATCATATATAGTCAGCAATATCGGCAGAGATATTTTAGGCCCCATTCCTTTAAATATGCTGCAAATTTTCGCAAAATATCCTCACGTCCTCCAGTTTTCTTAAATATCCTTAAAATGTCCTCCAATTTACTCAAATAATCCACTAAAAGCCTCAAATAATCTTAAGATCTAACTCTGAACTCACAAAAATGTGTCTATGTAAAACTCAGCCTTCTTTCATGTGGAATGGACTGCAACTCTGTTTTTTAAAATGGCATCCGTAGCACTGGATTCTGTCAGATAAGATCAGATAAGACTGCACTTTTCTCTCTGGTGATTTAGGCCAGTGGTAAAAATGGTGGTATTGATGAATTCACCTCTGGTGGTAATGTTCGGTGGTATTTCGGTGTTGTACACTTAATGATGTCATAAAAATAGAAAAAAAATAAGATGGGTGGTGTTTTTGACCACCAGTGGTAAATCACTGATGAATTTAACACTGGTGGTATTTCCGTGCTAAATTATGAAATCGGTGGTAATCTGCGATTAATTTACCACCGGTGGTATTTTCGGTGGTAAATGGGTGGTAAATGATCGAAAAAATGACAAAAATCCAGCCCAATATCTTTTGTGTCCAGACTTTCTTCATGATCTTCACATGCACACCTCAATGATTAGTCCCTTCAAGTGTGCCTATACTCCTTGTTGTTCATGGTTGGTTCAAAGTTGAATGGGGTTACCTCACAGTGTATGTTACTTGTTGTTGCTATTCAGCGGTTTCTTATCTCAAAACCATGCTGGTCAGTTCCTGAGTCCATAGCAGTCCAAGATTTTTTGACCTTGGTACAGCAGCTGCTTTTGCCACATAGATATAGGGCTTTATTTTCGCCGTTTTTTGAAGTCCACTGATATTTTTGGAGCAATCTTGATTTTACAACTTTCCTCAAAGTTTGTACTCCAGCGGCGTCTTGTCAGCGCCGCATTTTTTGTATGCCAGATTTTTTGGCACAGGTCTGGTTGAAAACTGATTTCCATGCCCTTTTTGACCATTTAACCAATTTTCACCAACACCAATTTTTTTCAGGGCGATGGCCTTAAGTACTGATCAGAAAATCCCTATGTTAACTGAAGGAAATCGGCACTGAATTTTTGGAGCGAGGGAAGAAGACAATTTAAAACACAAATTCATGATGATTTTTGCAGTAGGAATTCAGAAAATAACTCGGAAAGTTAATTTTTCCCACAGAATATTTTTGAGAATGGGCAAATTGTGACTCCACCTCACCATAGAATCTCTGCTCACGGGGCTCCAGGCACGGGTTGGAGTAGTTCTGGCCGGCCGGAAGCAGGATCGTTCCCACGGCTGGACACAAGCACAGGAGCTCGGCCCTTGGATTCCAACCCCCCGGCTTCTTTCCAAGCTGAACGCCGATCTCCTGTGTTTCTGGCCGGCCAAGGGAACAATCCTGCCGGCATGCACTCTGAACTGTGCATCGGAGACGGCACAGCAGCAAACTTACGCATTTCAACAAAAGCTATGAATAGTGCCATAAATCACTGTGCGTTGTGTCTCCATAGAGACAGAGCCGAGTGTTGTGCATGTGCAGACCATGGTGTGATCCTTTCTACTAGGGCGTCACCCAGCAAAGGTGTCAGTGCTTCAATAAGTACTGTCTCACAATAACAAGAATAACAAAATTAATAATAATAATTATGGGTGCAACTCTGACTATACCTCATGTCATAAGGTTAATTTGCATGCATGCCATGCAGAGGCGACGGATAATATGACGCCACCATCGCAGAAACCAGATGGCTCGGGGATTGATGGGGAGGAGACCATACCCTGATTGAATCTACAGGGACAGGCGCTCATACCTACACCTGAGTGAGACAGACTTCATTCGCAGGGTGCGATTTAGAAAGGAGGTCATCACCGGGATCTGACAGCTAATCAGGACAGACATACAACCAAGAATTGGTAGGAGGACTGTCCTACTTGTGGATGTGAAGGTTACTGCAGCATTTGCCTTCTATGCTTTTGGCTCATTTCAAGCAGCAACTGCGGACATGTGCTGCATCTCGCAGCACGCCACACATTGCTTCATTCGACAAGTGATTGCTGCACTATATGCTATAAGGGACCAGTTCATCAATTTCCCTATGACCATGCGGGCAATGCGAGACATAGCTGTGGGGTTCTCCAGAATTGCTGGCTTCCCCAATGTACAGGGTGCGGTTGACTGTACCCACATCACCTTGAGAGCATCTTTGGCCGACTCCGAGATTTATCGCAACAGGAAAGGGTTCCATTCCCTAAATGTGCAGCTCGTCTGCGACGATATGCATTGGATCATGGCAGTGGATGCCACATACCTAGGTAGCATCCAGAGTGCTTTCATCCTACGCAAAAGCATTATATCTACCATGTTTCAGGAGCTGCCAGAAGGGCAGAGCTGGTTGCTCGGGGACAAAGTGTACGGGCTCACCACCTGGCTTATGACCCCCCCTATGCAATCCCCACACTGAACTAGAGCGTTGGTACAACATGTCGCACATAATGACATGGAGCATCATAGAGTGGACAATTGGTATAATGAAGCAGCGTTTCCGATGCCTGGACCACTCTGGAGGCTACCTGCAATACACCTCTCACCAAGTTGGTCAGTTCATTGTCGTGTGCTGCATGCTGCACAACTTGGCCATCATCAGGGGCCAGGCACTGGACATTGAAGATCCTCCTGAGGGGAGAAGGGGAGAGGGGAGGAGGAGGAGGAGGCTGACAATGAGGAGGAGGATGAGGAGGAGGAGCAGCAGGAGCAGGAAGATGAACCCATGCCATCACCTCAACCCGCAGGACGGCGGCGGAGGAGGCGGCCTCGTGCACCTATAGCCATAGCTAGAGACTTGTGTCAGCGGCTAATCCGTGATCGCTTTGCTGCCTGAAGGCTAAACGGCCCGACAGTGTTGACTCTTTGCAATTGTTAGTGTGAAAAAATAATGTATATAATAATGTACATAATGTTGTGTTGGTTTATGTTGCTTTAATTCAAAAAATAATGTGCAGGATTCTACTTAAATTTTTTAAATAATTAGGTTTATTAAACATTTGTACAGTTGTACTTAACTTAAATAAAACATTTTGTATCAAACTTCAAACTTTTGAATGGAGAAAACAACAAGTAGCAGCAAGAAAGAAAGAAACAAACAGACTGTAGCTGCAGCCATCTCTCCTCCCCCTTATTCAAAGACCTTAGCGCTGTGCGCCCCATTGCCCCTGTTGTTGCCTCTACCCCTACCCGTGCCCATTGTCGCAGACTTCTGCTACCTCACCATGACCCCAAGGTTGTTTCTGTTTTCTGTGTGAAGGCGCATTTGTTGTTGGTGGGGTTGGATAGGGACAGACCTAACAGGCAGTGTTGTGGAAGGCCCGGATTCCTCTTCGGAATCTTCTTCAGCCTATGGATCAATCCACGGCACACTACCTGAGGTTGGCCTGGTGATTGGAAAGTGAGTGTCAACAGTTGATGCTGCCAATTGCTGTTGGGTAATGACAGCCTGGGTGTGCCCACTTATTGCAGCAGCTATCTCCAACATTCCCTCCCTAATCTCCGACGCCCCCTCCCTCATTTGTCCCGACACTGCATCAGCTGCCTCCGACATTCCCCCCCTAATATCTGACAACCCCCCCTCATCTGTCCTGACACCGCATCAGCTGCCTGCGACATTCCCTATTTAATCTCTGACATCCCCTCCCTCATCTGTCCTCACAGTGCTCCCATTCCTCCAGACAGTGTTGCTACTTCTACTGACAGTCCTGCAAGTTGTACCCTCACCCCACCCATGGTGTCCAGGAGCGATCTCGTTCGCTCAATGCTCTACCCACTCATTCCCATGAGCTGTCCTATGTCCCCTGCATCCTGCATTTCAGGTTGAGTTCTCCTTCTCACCCTCCTTAGCTGCCTCCCAGGTGTGGCTTGTTGCAATCCACTGGGACCCGCAGCCTCCGACTGTACCCCATGAAATGTCACGTCAATTGTATCGCTCAGCAAAGGGCTTGGCGACCTCAGGGGGTTCACCGACTCCAATTTCAATGTAACCATCTCTGTATTGGGGTCTTCCTGCTGCCCTTCATTGTCCAGCTCATCCTCATCCTGAAGTTGATGAAGAATATCTGGACTGATGGCTTCCTGATCATGCTCTGCTTGTATTCTGCTTCAGCTTCTGTCTCTTCCTCATGTGCAACATCTGCAAAACATAACAGAGCAGATGCTTGGTTAGCAGCAGGGAGGGGTCAGGGGGGCAGGGTGACATGAGTACGTGGGTCACACAATGCAGACTCTATTCAAAGACCACGATGCCAACCCAGACTGTGCAATTTGTAGGGCTTACCCTCTGTTGGTAACCTGGGCCCAACGTCCACATTGGTGGTTGAACTTCTCTTGCAAGATTTAATCATATCAGCGATCCTCTGTTCCATGGCTGTTAGTTGCAGCCTACTTGGCTCACCTCCTCCAGTTTTTGACCTTTCTCGGTTGATCTGTGACACCTTCCTCTGCAAAGATAGAACTTTTTAAGAGAAGGTCCTTCTTCTGTGGTGGCCACACACACACACGTACACATATTAGTCACATTTACAAATGTAATTGCAGTGCATAAATAAAAATATTACTTACAGTAATTGCTTGACCAAGGTCCTGTCACTTCTTTTTGACCTGTGTGCCACTTCTCGGGGTCATGGCCACTGCATTAAACTTTTCTGCAACTTGTTCCCAAGGTTTTGCTGGTAGACAGGGTTTCAGTTTTTTTTGTCCCATTCTTCCTTTGTTCTCAAGCACATCCCATCTCCTCTCAATGATGTCTACCAGGGGCTCAATTTCTTCTGCTAGAAATCTCTTGGCCCTTCCTCTACCTCTTCCCCTTCCCCTTGTCCTTCCCCTTCCCTTGGATCCATATTTTGCAACTAAAATGTAATTGTCCAGATCCAGCTTCAATCCGAATAGGTTCTCACAAGCTCTTGATCCAGATCAAGAAGTTTATTGTGGATGCGCGGGCACACCCATCACTTGGAAAAAGTGATTTTTTTTTCCAGCGCTTGCTCAGAGACTTTTCGGCGTACACTTGAAGCTCCACCCCCAGATTTAACTTTGGGTACCACAGCACCAAAATAACATTTTACTTTGGCGTAAGTTGGATTTTTTTGGGGGCGCAATCAGGCACAAAAAAATCGGCTGTACATCTTCCTAAGTGCCAAAAAACGACAGAGGAAAATTGAGCCCTATTATAGTCTGTTAACGTTTTCTTCCTTTTTCTCAACTTGCAGTTAATGTGGTTAAGTCATCATTAAGGTGGTTCTTGTTGTTATGGATGTTCAAAACAGATTTTCCATTGACTTGGCTGAATTATCACTTCCTTCATTTGAATATTGGGAAGGCTAAGGCCATGCATGGGCTAGATTTTCGGCTTTTGTGATTATTGGGGCGGTAATGGCGGCGGGGTGGTCCTGATACTGCCTGGAAAAAGTTTGCGCCCTCGTCTGCAAAATTCGGCAAAAGATGAGTCTTCATGATTGGGGTGCAAAATCAGGTGATACACAAGGAAGTTTTTGCGCTCCAGCTGAAAATCACGGCGTTAAAAAAGTTTTGTTGATTTAAGGGACTTAATTGTTCTTCAGTGCCCTGCAACATAACTTGTCTATTGTATGCATTTATTTTGGTGGGGGGAATTTTTGTTACTTTGTTGCAGTAAAATTTATGATTCATCCTTTGCCATTAGTGTCTGTGTATCATTTCAGCATTCACCGGAGATGTACCTTTATGGGGTCAAAGAGTGGGAATAAACGGGTCCTTTTCAGAATGGCAGGCAGTGAATAGTGGGGTGCCGCAGGGTTCAGTGCTGGGACCCCAGCTATGTACAATATACATGAATGATTTAGACGAAGGAATTGAATGTAATATCTCCAAGTTTGCAGATGACACTAAGCTGGGTGGCAGGGCGAGCTGCGAGGAGGATGCTAAGAGGCTACAGGAGGACTTGGACAGGTTAGGTGAATGGCGATTGCATGGCAGATGCAGTATAATGTGGAAAAATGTGAGGTTATCCACTTTGGTGGCAAAAACAGGAAGGCAGATTATTATCTGAATGGTGACAGATTGGTAAAGGGGGAGGTGCAATGAGACCTGGGTGTCATGGTACATCAGTCATTGAAGGTAGGCATGCAGGTACAGCAGGCAGTAAAGAAAGCAAATGGCATGCTGGCCTTCATAGCGAGGGGATTTGAGTATAGGAGCAGGGAGGTCTTGCTGCATTTGTACAGGGCCTTGGTGAGACCACACCTTGAGTATTGTGTGCAGTTTTGGTCTCCTAATCTGAGGAAGGATGTGCTTGCTATTGAGGGAGTGCAGCGAAGGTTCACCAGACTGATTCCCGGGATGGCAGGACTGACATATGAGGAAAGATTAGATCGGCTAGGCTTATACTCACTGGAATTTAGAAGAATGAGTGGGGATCTCATAGAAACGTATAAAATTCTGACGGGACTGGACAGGTTAGATGCAGGAAGAATGTTTCCGATTTTGGGGAAGTCCAGAACCAGGGGACACAGTCTTAGGATAAGGGATAAGCCATATAGGACCGAGATGAGGAGAAACTTTTTCACCCAGAGAGTTGTGAACCTGTGGAATTCTCTGCCACAGAAAGTTGTGAAGTCCAATTCGCTGGACATATTCAAAAGGGAGTTAGATGTGGCCTTTACGGCTAAAGGGATCAGGGGGTATGGAGAGAAGGCAGGGGTGGGGTACTGAGGTTGCATGATCAGCCATGATCATATTGAATGGCGGTGCAAGTTTGAAGGACCGAATGGCCTGCTCCTATACCTTTTTTCTATGTTTCTATGTTTTTATAGCGTGTCCAGTATTAGTTCTATCCCTCGGTTTCCTCCATTTAGGAGAACCGGTCCATTATTAGCTTGTGACGTGCGTCTCTTGGTCAGGCAGTATCTCCATGCTGCCTCCCCCGTGAATTGTGTGGCTATCCAATGGGGGCCTCGCCAGGCTCCTCTTCCTCCTGAGGTTGGCATGCATTCCCCACTGGCAATGCCTGGCCCTTCATGATGGCCAAGTTGTTCAAGATTCAGCACACCACAATGAATTCGGATATCTGTTGAGGTGGAGTATTGAAGGCTGCCTCCAGAGTGGTCCAGGCATCGGTCTGCCTGTAGGAGATGGCAAATCTCTGTCAGCACTTCCTTTCGGAGGCACAGCCTTCTCACACACTGTTCCTCAGAGCGCTGGAGGTGTGAGCGTGGTGCCTGTAAACCTGTGGGGCGGTAAGCCCTCCTCCCCAGATGGCTTCAGCCTCTCTTCATCCGTGGGCCGACATGGTCAAGAGCCCTTCCAGTAGCTTGACGCCACCTGGCATGGAGTATGATATGCTGTCGAACTAGTAATGCCCCCATTAAATTTTCTCATTGAAGTTGAAAGGACACAGTAATGGCAGACAAAACTACCGTTTGCAAATCGAAGCTTCACGTAGCATGCTGTATGCAATCGTTGCAGTTAATGTGACCTGCGATGTAGGATCCTCATCCCTCCATTTAAATACGCTGGTTTGTCAGATGTTTCCTGGGGTGAGTGTTAAATGAGGCGTTAGGACCAAATTTTGCATCCGGGGTGGTAGCAGAGTGTTGCACGATGATTGACATCATGATCTCAGTGAAACTAGAAGGCGGGGTGGTACGTTTTTGCGCCGCCGCAAACCATGAGCCGAATTTGCCGGCGGTGCGATAATAGCTGGACGCCCGGCATTACACCTAGAAACACCATTTACCTCCTCTCTGAGGTGCAAACTGAGGCACATCCAAACCAAAAATCCAGCCCATAGTTTTTGATGCCTGCTGTAAACTCTGCTCACTTGCCACTCCTGCCTCTCCCCTCTTTGGGAGAACAAGGCCCTAAAAAATGGCAAAGTAGGGAACGATCAAGGTGGCTATGCATGATACAAACTATTTTAACAGTTAGTATCCTTCGGTGATTTTCCTCTATATTGTGACAGGAATTCCTGTTTTTATATGAAGATAACCTCATTTAAACAGCCACGGGAGAATGTTACCGACAGTAGGAAATGAAATATTTTCTTGTGTGAATAGAGATTTGAAATTACAGTGACGACTAGAAGAAAAGTCAAAAGCATTTTACCACCATAGTCATTGGCCCTGAAAATCATAGAGAATCCCAAACCCCAGCTCCGACCTACCTTGACATCATTTGCCTTGTTCCGTGACCCCTTACAAGATCGACTGGAAAATTCAGTAAGTGGTGAGGACGTAGTACAACTGGAAATGAGGGGCCATTCAATATTGGATGTTTCAGCTAATTTTTATTAATAAATAATTTTATGGAATATGGCATCACCTTCAACACTGTTCTAAACATTAATAACACTGTAATGATTGTGTAAATTCACAAAATTAATTAAAGCTTTGTTTCTTTCCCTTTTACATTGTAGGTTTTCTATATTATTTTGCAGTTTAGTAGCCCTCAGCCCGAAGTTGTTAAGATTGAGAGGAAAAAGACCAGAGACTCTGAGTGGCTAGATTGGCAGTATTTTGCTAGAGACTGCACAAGTATATTTGGAATGGCCAATAATGGCCCCCTGGAACATCCTAGTTCTGTGAATTGCCTTCAGCTTCCTCGGTAAGTTTGTACTCTTTGATTTCAAATTGCAATGTAGTTATTGTATCTGTCTAATTTGGTTCGCAACATTCTATAAAAGATCTTTATCGAGCTTAACACATGGCAGAATCTATATAGCAATTTTGAAAATATGTATGCTTTCGTCTTATAAAGCATTCAGTAAAAATTATTTCTACAAACCCACTTATTTTTATGTTGTAATTTATTTATCATCTTGTTTTTATAATATATAAATTCAAAACACTAAACCATTTTCTATTGATTTATGTATGAATTATCCAATTTTATGTTATGATAGAACCTGTTTATTTATTTTAAAGCTCCAGTTAGCCACAACTAACCTAAATGTAATATCACACACACAACCGAATTATTTCATATCTAGCCTATGTGTGAATTATGGCATGATTATTCCTATAAATTCATTAGCATGTGAAAAGCGCTGACCATTGAATTATTTTAAAAAAATCTTTCAAAATTTCTACAACCCGCTCTTTCTCAGTAGTTTATTTAACCTCGATTCTGTACATCTGTCTGTTCCAATTTTTCTTGATTTCCTTTTTATTTCAATTTTAGTTCTGTTCCTACCCTTTTTCATTTATTTTTATAAGCTTGCTTAATATCATAGCCTACTTAAATAAATTGGCTGATAAATTGGGTATGATAATAAGAAGGCTCTACTGCACGACAGATATAAAAGGATGTATAGGGCCACAGAGCTCTTCTTCATTAACAGTGCTCATTGACTAAAGTAGAAAGCTGTGAACTTACAATATTGTTTATTTTGATATAAGATTTTGGTACTGTAGTCTGAAAAAGACGTAAGATATAATATTCTTCATTTAAGTGAGGGCAGGGCTCTAAAATAATGGCAATTTTGAATGCACAGCATGAAAATAAAATAGCTTATCAAAAAATTGAGAAAGTGTTTTAAGCACATTTTACAAATCACTTTAATCCATATCCTTTTCTAAACTGTTGAACTATTTATTGACATCATTGCCCTAATTTTGTGAGAATAGCAAAAGATGGATTTGAGTTCATCCATAGCACAGCCTCAATTGAAGGGTGGCAGTACCTCCCAAACCAGCAGCATCTACCACCGAAAAGAACAAGGGCAGCAGGTGCATGGGAACACCACCACCTTCAAATTCCCTTCCAAGTCACACACCATCTTGACTTGGAAATATATTGCCATTCTTTCATCATCGCTGGGACAAAATTCTGGAACTCTCCCCTAACAGCACTGTGGGAGTACCTTCATCACACAGACTGCAGCAGTTCAAGAAGGCAGCTCACCACCTCCTCTCAAGAGCGATTACGAATGGGTAATAAATGCTGTCTTTGTCAGCGACGCCCACATCTCATGTACGAATAAAAAGAAACTGCGCCCATAGGTCATCGGCAGCAATTTGCAATGGGAATCCCTTCTGTTTAATTGAAAAGGGAACGGCCTGGAGCGCACTTAGATGAAGTGCAAAATCTGGCAAGGTAGCAGCTCTTAAAGAGTAATTTGTGGTGCTGGTGGAAAAGGGGATATATTGTTTACAATGGCACCGTGGAGACTATTCCCTTTAATGCTAAAGAGTTAGAAGTCAAAGGAGGGTGGTTCTATTTTGGGCTGAAGGCCACCCTCCAGTGCAATGCAGAGGTGCAAGCTACATGGAGGGAAGTTGCTGACCAACTCAATACAGTTACTCAGGTTCTTTGCATCTGGTTGCAAATTAGGAAGAAATCTGCTGTTATTGGGAGCAAGGCAAAGGTGAGTGTTCTACTCGCTTTCGCATATTTTTTTTGGGAGCTCATCAAGCATGGCACAATCTAAGTTTGGAACTTCTGCATTCTCTGGGAGATCCCATTTGGTGACTATACACAGGGTGCTTGATTTTTCAATGGCTGATTTGGAGCAACAACTATGGTTATGCTAGTGGCATCTACTGCCTCATTTCAATACTTAAATAACTTATTAAAAGATCCCATGCTACATTCTATACATTCAGGTGAGGCTCCACCACAACACCATCTCCCACATTAAAAATAAGGTGAATGATGAGTCCCAGCACCCAGCACCTTGCATAGTCAGAAGTACTTCTTCAAGTGGTTTCTGTTGTTTCCGTTTCAATTTTCATTTTCCCCCCTTGCTGCATTTTACTCCAGGAATTAGTTGGTTTTGCTAGATGATCCTCCATTTTGCATTTTTGTTTATTTTTTCCCCCAAGTCAAAGGGGATGAAATTGCCCCTTTCTATAAGGCCCATGGCCACCTGAAAGCGGCAGCCATGGGTCGGTGCAGACTGGCCGCCGAGTCGCCATGGAGGGATCGCCATTTTAGATATTGCCCTACTTTAGTTTTGGAGCGGTGTAGGGGACCATTTTCCCGCCACGTCATGCACGCGCTGACCCCTTACCAACCGGCGGTGACCCCCTTTCCGAAATTGCCCCACAGGAAATTTCCCCTTTCTGGACTAGTCGGTGCCACTGACAACTTTTTGTGTCGGTACCCTTTTTGTGGCTGGGTGGCACGGCTGCCCTTAAAGGTGAAGTGGCACTACCGGCGACTCCATTTTATTTTTTAATGTCGGCCGACTGCCATGTCAGGCCGACAATTATGCTCACGGGTTCGGCCAGGCCATCAACAGGCAGCCTGGCACCCCCTTTTGGGGTACCAGGCCGCTGGTCCGGCCGAAATGGTTGCAGAGTTCGCAGCGGCCCGCCCCTTTAACTGAAGGGGAGGGATGTTGTGATGCACCAGCGTGACGCTGATGACTTGGAGCATTGGCCACCCCGACTTGCCCCCACCTTCGCTCCGCTAGTGGCGGCTACTCCGACCCGACTGCACTTCTGCTCCAATGATGAGACCACTTCCGCCCTGCTAAAAAAAAACACAAAGACCTGAATTTCTCCAGATTGTCCGCCCCATACATTGGGGCCCTTTGAAATTGGTATGTGTGCCCCATTTCGGGCAGAGGGTAATTTCTGCCCCAAAATGTCTTTTATTATTCATGGTTGTTTTTGGCATTTAGAGCTCATTGAATTGGGGTAATATATTAGCAAGGATTAAGGATTGGTTAATTGACAGAAAACAGGGAGTAGGAATAAACGGGTCATTTTCAGGATGGGAGGGTGTAACTAATGGAGTGTTTGGATCAATGCTTGGGCCTCAGCTATTTACAATCTATATCAATGACTTAAATGAGGGAACCGACTATAATGTATCCAAGTTTGCTGACGATACACAGCTAAGTGGGAAAGTAAGCTGTGAGGAGGATGCAAAGGGATAGAGACTGGTTAACTGATTGGGCAAGAAGGTGGAAAATGGAGTATAATGCGGGACAGTGTGAAATGATCCACTTTGGTAGGAAGAATGGAAAAGCAGAATTTAAAAAAACATGCAAGACAAGTAAATGTTGGTATACAGAGGGATTTGGGGGTTCTAGTACACAAATCACAGAAAATTAACACGCAGATACAGCAAACAAATTAGGAAGGCAGATGGTTAGCCTCTATTACAAGGTGCTTAGAATATAAGAATAAGGAAGTTTTGCTGCAATTATATGGGGCTTTGGTGAGATCATACCTGGAGTACAGTGTACAGTTTTGGTCTCCTTATCAAAGGAAGGATATACTTGGCTTGGAGTGGATACAACAAAGGTTCATTAGATTGATTCCTGGGTTGAGGGGGCTATCCTATGAGAAGAGATTGGGTAAAATGGGCCTATATTCCCTGGAGTTTAAAAGAATGAGAGGTAATCTCATTGAAACATATTACAATTTTAGAGGGCTTGACCAGGTAGATGCTGAGCGACTGTTTCCTTTTAACTGGAGAGTCTAGAACTAGGGGTCATAATCTCAAGCTAAGGGGTCGGCCATTTAGGACTGAGATGAGGAGAAATTTCTTCACTCAGAGGGTTGTGAATTGTTGGAATTCTCTACCCTAGAGGGCTGTAGATGCTCAGTCATTGAATATATTCAAGACTGTGATTGATATATTTTTGGGCACTAAGGGAATCAAGGGAAATGGGGATAGGGTGGGAAAGTGGAGTTGATGTAGAAGTTCAGCCATGAACTTATTGAATGGCGGAGCATGCTTGAGAAGCTGTATGGCATATTCCTGCTCCTATTGCTTATGCTCTTATGTTTTCTGTAAATCACCTTGCTCAAAGAAGTGAAGATGGGTTGCATTTAGCTGAAGTCAGCTCCCTGTGCTACAGTGGCATATTGTCCAAGGAATTGCAGTCCCAGTGTGTTTGTGCCAGGACATATGTTATCAGTCTCTGATTTGTTGTAATAGTCTGAGATAAAAAAGAATCTATCAGAATGTTATTTTCTGTCAGGCAAAGAGAAGGAGCTTATGGTGATAATCTATTATTTGAAGTTTATGTATTGATAGTAGACAGGTTTAGTGTTCACCCAGGGCTGCTACCCCTTCCTGATTATTTTGTGTATAAGGTCACGTTTTGGTGCATAGGAAGTGTGGGATTGCCTGTGAACCAATGCAGGTGGTCAATGTGGAGATGCTAGGCGCTTGTGCTAGGCCCCTCCAAACTCTTGCTCCCACCCCCTGAAAAATATTCAGATTAGAAGGCCTCCCTTAATTGTGCTAATAGAAATGCCTATTTTCCTCCCTGATCGTTTCCCCACTATATCCCATTCCATTCCTCCTTCTACCCTTCCCCGGCAGGTTCTCAATTGGCAATCAGTAACCCTTCACTCAAAATGTTAGCCTCGGCCCTCCTTGATATCTCTGGCACATCATGAGTTACTGCTTGTAGTACCAGGAAGATATGTTTTCCATACTTTTAAATGTATCCATATGCGCCAGGAGGAGCAGGAGAACTCCTCATGATCCCACAAGGAAACCTTGGGCCTTTCCTCTGACCTTCCTCTGCCAACTGCTTCTCGTCCACCACCCCACTCCTTGTCCCTCGCAGCAACTTAGCTTAGTATGGGGCCCGTTCCCTCGGGCCCATAGCACCAACTTCTTGCTGCCAGAAATCCTGCTCCCGCCTGTCTGCCAATAGGTCCGAATGGGAGTCGGCTCTTGAACATGGTGATGAGTCCTGGGGTTTGAAAAAGGCCAGTGTCACTCCAGCACGGCTCTGTGAGTTTGTCATTCATCTTGCCCCTTCATGGTGCACTGGCGCCCCGAGTTAACATTGGGGTTATAGCGCTCCCTTTACATTGAAATGAAGCAGGGACTGTGGCACCGATTTTATTTTCGTGACCTGCTGGGAGTGGGGGGAAGGGGGAAGCGGTAGTGCATGGAAAACCCAGAAGTAAGCGCAGGATGTCTGTCTTTTTAACTCAACCATTTCATTATAATTTTACTAACGTATTTCCCGTCCAATCAGTGGCAGTGGGCGTGATATGTGCTCAACTGCAGTATTTAAAGGAATACTCCAAACTTGCAAGTTTTAGGAGTTTGGAGTTGGGAAGAAAAGAGAATTATCTGACAGAATGGATTCCAGACGAGCAAAGACTGGACCTTGTTTCAGTGACTCCTCCCTGGATGTGCTGCTGGGGGGCTGTGAGGAGTCGGAGAGAGCTACTATTCCTTACCAACAGGAAGAAGAAGCCTGCAGCAGACACCAAGAAGATGTGGTTTGAGCTAGCGGAGGAAGTCAGCAGCAGGAACATGACGCCACACTCCTGGATTCAGTGCAGAAAGCGCTTTAATGATCTAAGCAGGTCAGGAAAGGTGAGTACAGTGACTCATTCACCTACATCCCTCTGTGTACATCACTGCACCTTCTCACTCTGCCTGCTCAAGCCTACTTCAGCACTTCACTCCTCACACCCACTTACCTTGCAGGTACACCCATTCTTCTTTTTCTGTGCACTTCCTCACGTTCTCATCTCTCCATCCACCACTCCCACTCACCATCCATCGGATAAATACATGCCATTGCATTCACCCATGCGCCTTTTTCCCTCCTTTTAGGAGAATAGAGCACAGAGCACCAAGGAGAGGGAAAGAACCAGAGGAGGCTCTCCAAACATCTCGCAACTGACAAGCACAGAGGAGAAGGCATTGGCGATCAGTAGAATGACAGCATTCCCTGCCCATTGGAGACGGGGTGATGGGGAGCTCCCAGCTACCTGGTGACACAATTAAATAAGAGCCACCCACATATCATATGGCACTCAGTCATGTTGACTTTATTTCAACAGCAAGTGAAATATGATCATCGTCATTATGGTAACTTGCAACATACTCTTACCTTAACAGAATGAATTCATGTCTTTTATCTCCAACAGGGCCTTCACGCATACAGCAGAAATCAGTGGAGGTTGCCAACGATGATTCCTCAGAGGAGCTGAGTCCTGCACTGTCACACGACTCATGCAGACCATGCACCAGCTCAAATACTCACACTTCGGTGGGACCAGCATGACAGATAGTTGGGTTTTCACCTGGTGACTCAAACTTCACAAGTAACCAAGAACATACGATGGAGACAGGGACAGCAGTGGAAAGTCCGCGTTGGAGGGCACAACATTCACCAAGCTCTGCTCAGCTGGAAACAGATGCTGTACCTCGGGGGCTATCGATGAAGAGGAAAATCATTGAGCAGCAGCAGACAATGTGCGATGCACTGACAGGCCTTTAAAGTAGACACACCACGATACAGAGGGATTGGAGGAGTCCATCTCAAGCATGAAGTGGGTGATGTCACAGGCCACTGAGATGATGTTTTCTTCCTTGATAGAGCGACTGCACCATGGACGATCATGTGCTCCAATCAAATGAGTCCATTCACGCCTTCAACACCACCGTGCAGACTCTGGATGCCAACATGTCTGCCTCCTTACATAGGTTGACAGATACCTTAGCCTTGGCCTTACAGGGCCGCACTGCACCAAAGAGTTCTGCAGCACAGTGGTAGCAGTGAAGTGCAGATGACCCATGAGAGGGATGATAACGAAAGGGGTCAGGGAAGTGGGGACTCCACTCAAAGCTCTTCAACTTCTCACCCACAGCCCAACTCCCAGTCAGTAGCCCACATGCTGCCTCGACTCCCAATGGCCGAGTCAGCCCCTGCACAGGTACAGGTAGAGCAGTCTTTGGCGGGGCCCTCATGGGCTCCAAAACCCAGAGGACATCAGCCAAGAGCATCTCAGCAGTCAGAGCAAGGGTGTCAGCAACCTGCCTCTACCTCTGCTATCGCCATACAGATTGCACCATGCAGGAGTAGCAGAAAAAGGAAGAGTTGCACAAGGACAAAGGGTGTTAATAAAACAAGCCTGAAGGCTTTGTGTCTGAATGCAAGGAGTATCCGCAATAAGGTGGATGAATTAATTGTGCAAATAGATGTTAACAAATATGATGTGATTGGGATTACGGAGACGTGGCTCCAGGATGATCAGGGCTGGGAACTCAACATTCAGGGGTATTCAACATTCAGGAAGGATAGAATAAAAGGAAAAGGAGGTGGGGTAGCATTGCTGGTTAAAGAGGAGATTAATGCAATAGTTAGGAAAGACATTAGCTTGGATGATGTGGAATCTATATGGGTAGAGCTGCAGAACACCAAAGGGCAAAAAACGTTAGTAGGAGTTGTGTACAGACCTCCAAACAGTAATAGGGATGTTGGGGAGGGCATCAAACAGGAAATTAGGGGTGCATGCAATAAAGGTGTAGCAGTTATAATGGGTGACTTTAATATGCACATAGATTGGGCTAGCCAAACTGGAAGCAATACGGTGGAGGAGGATTTCCTGGAGTGCATAAGGGATGGTTTTCTAGACCAATATGTTGAGGAACCAACTAGGGGGGAGGCCATCTTAGACTGGGTGTTGTGTAATGAGAGAGGATTAATTAGCAATCTCATTGTGCGAGGCCCCTTGGGGAAGAGTGACCATAATATGGTGGAATTCTGCATTAGGATGGAGAATGAAACAGTAATTTCAGAGACCATGGTCCAGAACTTAAAGAAGGGTAACTTTGAAGGTATGAGGCGAGAATTGGCTAGGATAGATTGGCGAATGATACTTAGGGGGTTGACTGTGGATGGGCAATGGCAGACATTTAGAGACCGCATGGATGAAGTACAACAATTGTACATTCCTGTCTGGCGTAAAAATAAAAAGGGGAAGGTGGCTCAACCGTGGCTATCTAGGGAAATCAGGGATAGTATTAAAGCCAAGGAAGTGGCATACAAATTGGCCAGAAATAGCAGCGAACCTGGGGACTGGGCGAAATTTAGAACTCAGCAGAGGAGGACAAAGGGTTTGATTAGGACAGGGAAAATGGAGTACGAGAAGAAGCTTGCAGGGAACATTAAGGCGGATTGCAAAAGTTTCTATAGGTATGTAAAGAGAAAAAGGTTGGTGAAGACAAACGTAGGTCCACTGCAGTCAGAATCAGGGGAAGTCATAACGGGGAACAAAGAAATGGCGGACCAATTGAACAAATACTTTGGTTCGGTATTCACTAAGGAGGATACAAACAACCTTCCGGATATAAAAGGGGTCAGAGGGTCTAGTAAGGAGGGGGAACTGAGGGAAATCTTTATTAGTCGGGAAATTGTTTTGGGGAAATTGATGGGATTGAAGGCCGATAAATCCCCAGGGCCTGATGGATTGCATCCTAGAGTACTTAAGGAGGTGGCCTTGGAAATAGCGGATGCATTGACAGTCATTTTCCAACATTCCATTGACTCTGGATCAGTTCCTATGGAGTGGAGGGTAGCCAATGTAACCCCACTTTTTAAAAAAGGAGGGAGAGAGAAAACAGGGAATTATAGACCGGTCAGCCTGACCTCAGTAGTGGGTAAAATGATGGAATCAATTATTAAGGATGTCATAGCAGTGCATCTGGAAAATGGTGACATGATAGGTCCAAGTCAGCATGGATTTGTGAAAGGGAAATCATGCTTGACAAATCTTCTGGAATTTTTTGAGGATGTTTCCAGTAAAGTGGACAAAGGAGAACCAGTTGATGTGGTATATTTGGACTTTCAGAAGGCTTTCGACAAGGTCCCACACAAGAGATTAATGTGCAAAGTTAAAGCACATGGGATTGGGGGTAGTGTGCTGATGTGGATTGAGAACTGGTTGTCAGACAGGAAGCAAAGAGTAGGAGTAAACGGGTACTTTTCAGAATGGCAGGCAGTGACTAGTGGAGTGCCGCAAGGTTCTGTGCTGGGGCCCCAGCTGTTTACATTGTTCATTAATGATTTAGACGAGGGGATTAAATGCAGTATCTCCAAATTTGCAGATGATACTAAGTTGGGTGGCAGTGTGAGCTGCGAGGAGGATGCTATTAGGCTGCAGAGTGACTTGGATAGGTTAGGTGAGTGGGCAAATGCATGGCAGATGAAGTATAATGTGGATAAATGTGAGGTTATCCACTTTGGTGGTAAAAACAGAGAGACAGACTATTATCTGAATGGTGACAGATTAGGAAAAGGGAAGGTGCAACGAGACCTGGGTGTCATGGTACATCAGTCATTGAAGGTTGGCATGCAGGTACAGCAGGCGGTTAAGAAAGCAAATGGCATGTTGGCCTTCATAGCGAGGGGATTTGAATACAGGGGCAGGGAGGTGTTGCTACAGTTGTACAGGGCCTTGGTGAGGCCACACCTGGAGTATTGTGTACAGTTTTGGTCTCCTAACTTGAGGAAGGACATTCTTGCTATTGAGGGAGTGCAGCGAAGGTTCACCAGACTGATTCCCGGGATGGCGGGACTGACCTATCAAGAAAGATTGGATCAACTGGGCTTGTATTCACTGGAGTTCAGAAGAATGAGAGGGGATCTCATAGAAACGTTTAAAATTCTGACGGGTTTAGACAGGTTAGATGCAGAAAGAATGTTCCCAATGTTGGGGAAGTCCAGAACCAGGGGTCACAGTCTGAGGATAAGGGGTAAGCCATTTAGGACCGAGATGAGGAGAAACTTCTTCACCCAGAGAGTGGTGAACCTGTGGAATTCTCTACCACAGAAAGTAGTTGAGGCCAATTCACTAAATATATTCAAAAGGGAGTTAGATGAAGTCCTTACTACTCGGGGGATCAAGGGTTATGGCGAGAAAGCAGGAAGGGGGTACTGAAGTTTCATGTTCAGCCATGAACTCAATGAATGGCGGTGCAGGCTAGAAGGGCTGAATGGCCTACTCCTGCACCTATTTTCTATGTTTCTATGTTTCTATGATATCTGAGGAAATGGTCTTTTGATAAGTTTTTGTTCTTTATTTAGCTCACATAAATGTTATTCCTTTTTACCACTTTCCCGTCTTGGTCATTTTTGTATACTGGGTGGTAAGTGGCCTTCTAACTTGTTTGATGATGAATGTGAAGACATGAATTAATGGAGACCAATGCCACGACCTGATGTGACATCCTGAGCCTCCTTAGACACTGATGTTTAGACATGTCAAAGAAACTGAGCCTCTGCCTGTAGACCCTGTTTCTTGCGAGCTACAACTCTCTGCTGGTCCCCTCTCTGCTGTGCAGCTACAGGTCGGTAACCAGCAGGCTGCGGGTGCTGTTGCTGGTCATCATGATCCTCATCTGAGGTCCAATCTAAGGCAGCAGAAGCGGCACACATCCTGATGTGATAGAGCAAATCTCCAAAGAGTAGAAAGTAACCTCTAATTTGTACAAAATAACCTCTCAGCAACAAATCCTTTCCCACCAGCAGCTGTGACTACTGAGTATTTGTTGGCATCTTTGCCTGAGATTGCTCCAGACCAATCACTTGCCTTGTGTACTTGCCTAGCTTTCACTGGCGAGTTTCAGGAAACCCGTGGACCCAACGTTAAACTGAAAACAGTGTGTCAGTATCGCTCTAATTGAGCGATTAGCATTTGGAAATTGACAACCCGCCTCTCCAATGGGTTTGCACGCCTGCAGCATAATCACACTCCAGTCAAATGTGGCAGTTGGTGGATCGGAGCCGGCTTCCCAATGCGCTGTCAAATTCGTCGGCTTTAAACCTCCACCCGCAACCAAACCCATGCCCTCTTCCACGTTAAAATTCAGCCCTGTATTGAAGCAACACACTTAAGGTTTCCATACTCAGACTGGATAAAGAAATTCAGGGGGTGATTTTAATCTAACCCGCCCAGCAGGAACCAGGCTGGTGGGTAGTTAAAATCGCTCAGGTCATTCTAGTCCCTGGAGCCGCCGGGAGCTGTCCTTCTGTGAATTTAACAAGATGAACTGAGCAAGCTATGTACCCAATATCGGCAGGGCCATTTTTAACATATGCGTGACGTCATCTGGACCCGACGGCAGTTTTAACTGGGCGGTCTGAGCGGGAAGTGACAGTGAGTTTAGGAAATATAAGAAAAGTTTAGGCCTCCTCTACCATTGACATGCCCCCACCCCTACCCCACCACAACCAATTGCGGGACCACTGCAGGAAGTTCCTGCACCTGGTCCCACCACTTAACTGCTGTTGATGGCTGGCCTCTGGGATCACCAGATTTTCTGGCACTTACTGATGACTTTCCAACTAGAACAGTAAGAAGTTAGCTAGCAGGAATTAAATGAGGTCTTGGAGTTAAAACGTGAGGTTATCCATGTTATGAATGTATGTAAACGTCACCAATGTGTAAAACTTGCCACTAGGGAGCACACCTGTGGGAGACCTAAGGATCACCTGTGCACCCTGGCCAAGCAGGTATAAAAGGTAATCTACCATGCTACCTCCTCACTCTGGAATCTGAATAAAGAGACCAAGGTCACAACAGTTTGAGCTTACAATACAGTCTTGTGGAGTTATTCTGAACATAACAAATTGGTGATGAGTAACGGATCACGAACTTTCACGCGGTAATGGCTGCCGTTGGTATTCTTGAGCGATTTGTTCAGGGTGATGATTGGGAAGCTAACGAACTGGACAAGGCTGAGACAGCGGTCAAGCACAGGGCGATTCTCCTCACCGTATGTGGGCCTTCGATATATGGCCTCCTCAAAAATCTGCTGGCACCAGACAAACCAACGGACAAGACTTACACAGAGCTGTGCACGCTGGTTCGGGAACAACTCAAGCCGAAGGAGAGCATCCTAATGGCCAGGTATCGCTTTTACACGTACCATCGCTCCGAGGGCCAGAACATGGTGAGCTTTGTCGCCGACCTAAGACATCTTGCGGGACAGTGCGAATTTGCAGGATCTTTGGGAGAAATGTTGTGGAACTTTTTCGTGCTTGGAATCAGCCACGAGGGCATTCTTCACAAACTGCTGTCTGCCGAATCCCTAGATCTGAGCAAGGCCATCACGATAGCCCAGGCTTTCATATCCATGAGCGACAACACAAAACAGATATCTTCACAGAATTGAAGCTCACAGTCAGAACTGTACAGGGCAGGGCTCACACGACTGCACAGGCCAGGCCTAGGCCTCGGGTAACTCAAAGTCTGCCGTGGGGCGTGAATGCATATCCATTAACACCATGTTGGCGCTGCGGGGGCAATCATAGAGCCCATCACTGTCGATTCAAGCCCTATGTGTGCAAGGGCTGTGGAACAATGGGGCACCTTCAGCAAATGTGCAAACGACCTGTAACTCATCACATGGCTGAGTCAGGAGAGGACGACCGATCCAGCGAGGATCATGCTGAACAAACAGGAGAGGCAACTCAACCTGAGGATGAAGAGGATGTATATGGGGTACACACCTTCCCCACCAAAAGCCCTCCGATAACATTAAAAGTTAAACTCCATGGAACAGGACACGGGGGCGAGTCAATCAGTAATAAGCCAGAAGGCATTCGAGAGAGAGGCTGTGGGGCGATAGAGCACAACGACCCAAGCTGATCCTGATTCAGGCGAAGCTGTGCATCTACACCAGTTATTGGTTGTGCGGACATAAGAGTATCCCATGAGGGAGCAGTGCGTGATTTACCACTGCGGACTGTTTCAGGTAATGGGCCAACGCTGCTTGGCAGAAGGTGGATGGGGAAGATTCGATGGAACTGGGATGACCTCTGTGTACCTTCTCCCTTGCTCAAAGGCTGAGCAAGCCCCCACCTTCAGCTGAACCAAACATTGAAGTGCAGATCCATTTGCAGATCCCCGAGGCACAGGCTGCTCATCACGACCACGAGGAGGTAAAGTTCAATCAAGCAGCGGTACAGGCGGTACCCACCACCCAAAGTGACGTGTTATCACATTTTTCGATACATTTTTAACCAATAAGAGAATTAAGGGGAATGGGGAGCGGGCGAGTAAGTGGAGCTGAGTCCACGGCCAGATCAGCCATGATCTTTTTGAATGGCGGAGCAGGCTCGAGGGGCTAGATGGCCTACGCCTGTTCCTAATTCTTATGTTCTTATGTTCACATGGGGTCGGGCGTGTTGTGCAGCAAGCCAAAGTAGTGGGCGAGCCCCAACCGGTTGTACATGTATCCAATAAGTTAACCAAAGCAATAGCCTGTGTTCACGGGACAAAAGAGACGTACCAAAGAGCGTCCCAATATGTGCTCGAATCAGATAAGCTGCCTATCTCACAGTTCTGGGAGAGCAGAGGCACCATTATCAATGCTTTGTTTCGAATATGTCTAACACTATCTGTGCACTGTAACATGATCCGCCACGGGCTAGGCACTGAGCACGGCGCTAATGCCCTCAGTTGGCTACCATTGCCCACCACCAGGGTGCAGACCGGCTCGTTGTCATGGAAGTGCTAGAAAGTGAGGGGCAAACCGTAACGGCTCCCCAGTTTAGGACCTGGACCAGCCAGGATCCCACGTTACCATCTGCTAACGGTGGACTGCTAGATGGGATGTTGCAGCATATCCGTCGCAAAGACAAGTTGCTCATCCCATCAACTTGGCCCCTATGGGGCAACCCTGCCATGTTGCAAAGAAAGACAGGGAGGCTACACATAGTCGGTGCTCCGGGGTCTCCATACCATGGCCCAGGATCCATGGGACCACGCGGCCTCCCGCCACCACTGAAAGTCTCAAGGCCATATCGGCCATCCTTGGCTTGCCAGACCTTAGGGTCAGCGACAATAGTCCAGAGCGGGCAGCCCAAATCATAAATCCAAGCACCACACGTGTCACGGTAGACTCCCTACAGACCCGGATATCCCGGGTGCTACGCAGTTACCAGATAGAAGCACTCAGAACCGAGCCTTCTGTATGCTATCAGCAGAGAATGCAGCATGATCGCACGGCTCCTCCATGTGACATCAGAATAAATGATGTAGACCATGTTCAGAGCCCCAGATGGGCTGCTAGCACTATATTAGCCAAAGAGGGGAATGGAGTGTTTGTGATGAAAATGGAACGTTTGTTGTGAAACCATGTACTGGGCAAACGCACAGAGCATTTGGACCAGGACAAACTGTAAACTACAAATAACCAGGAACCACTGTGAAAGGACCTGGTCCCCAGTGACCCATTAACACAAGCGACCTCGCCGTCAACCACGAGGATGAACCCACCATGCCTGTCAGTCCGATCAGACCAGCTGCACGACCGTGCAGCAACGATCAGATCAACTCGCCCATGCCAGGACTTCAACTCAGGTGATCGACCCGGGGACGCAGAGCGTCAGATCGCCTCAACTTGTAAATAACTTGTACATAAGACTTTGGGGGGCGGGGGGGAAGTGATGTTATGTATCTATGTAAACCTCATCAATATGTAAGATTTGCCACTAGGAGGCACACCTGTGGGAGACCTAAGGGTCACCTGTGCAGCCTGTGCAAGCAGGTATAAAAGGTAATCCACCATGCTGCCTCCTCACTCTGGAGTCTGAATAAAGAGACCAAGGTCACAACAGTTTGAACTTGCAATACAGTCTTGTGGAGTTATTCTGAACATAACAATCCACTTTGGCAGAAATAATAGAAAAGCAAATTATAATTAAAATGGAGAAAAATTGCAAAGTATTGCAGTACAGAGGGACCTGGGGGTCCTTGTGCATGAAACACAAAGTTAGTAAGCAGGTGCAGCAAGTTATCAGGGAGGCAAATGGAATGTTGATCTTTATTGCAAGGGGGATAGAGTATAAAAGCAGAGAAGTCCTGCTACAACTGTACAGGGTATTGGTGAGGCCACACCTGGAGTACTGCATACAGTTTTGATCTCCGTATTTAAGGAAGAATATACTTGCATTGGAAGCTGTTCAGAGAATGCTCACTAGGTTGATTCCGGAGATGAAGGGGTTGACTTATGAGGATAGGTTGAGTAGGTTGGGCCTATACACATTGGAGTTCAGAAGAATGAGAGTGATCTTATTATAAGATTATGAGGGGGCTCGACAAGGTGGACACAGAGAGGATATTTCCACTCATGGGGGAAATTAAAACTAGGGGACATAGTCTCAGAATAAGGGGCCGCCCATTTAAAACTGAGATGAGGAGAAATTTCTTCTCTGAGGGTAATCTATGGAATTCTCTGCCTCAGAGATCTGTGGAGGCTGGGTCATTGAATATATTTAAGGCGGAAATAGACAGATTTTTGAGCAATAAGGGAGTAAAGGGTTATGGGGAGCGGGCAGGGAAGTGGAGCTGAGTCCATGATCAGATCAGCCATGATCTTATTGAATGGCGGAGCAGGCTCGAGGGGCCAAATGATTAATAGGTACAAGGAATTACTCCTATAAACTAGGGACCCCAAGTACATTTTTATTTGTCTTCTGAGGAAACCATTTTTATTCAGTTCAGATGTGAATTAATAATTTTATTCTTTTCTTTCTAATTCATTTATTTTTAACCAGGAACATTCCATATTCACGTGGAAATGTGACTTTTAGTATATTGACTCCTGAACCAAATAGGCGTCCTGGGTACAATGACTTTTATAATACTCCAGCTCTTCAAAGATTTGTCAAGGCGACTCATATAAGAATTCACCTGAGAGGCCAATACCATACCAGACAAACGTCAGTGAATTTCAGGCACAGATATTATGGAGTGGATGAAATCACTATAAGTGGAAGGTAAGATTTGATTAAGTATTTAAGAAATATCATTGAAATACTTGCCCTGAATATGTCAAGTTAACCAGGCAGATGTTTTCTGTTTAAAAAGACCAGTGGAGGATATTTCCCAATTTATCATGACTGGTTGAGTAACATTTACCTTCCAGTTGAAATATTCTTCCACTTTGATACAGCTGCAGATGATATTCATATTACAGTTATCATTTAAAATATGTACTGGTCAGTTCCATAATATATTTCAATTATAATGAGATACAGGTTTATTTTTATTTAATCTTTTTGGTTATCAAAGGCCCTCTTTTGTGATTGTGGAGTTTTCCCTTTGCTTTCATTGGGTGGTTTTATATTAATCATTTTATTATTCTTGATACAGTGTGAAACGAAAAATAAATTACAGGGCTTGGAAGTACCTGTCATATCTAGCTGAAATATGTAACTGATGCACTATATATGAATGTCAATGCAACACAAATATTCATGCAGTAAGGTGCATTTAGAACCCTTTACACGCGGTGGAATATTATCAAATCCATTTCATTATTGCTGATCATTATTATCAAGGACAAAAATATAGATAAGCAGATTTTAACTCTCATACCAATGCCATTATCTCTTGTTATATATATCACTTCTGTGAATGTACTGGAAGTGATTGAAAACAGAGCTAGCTTCCTGAAAGGGCTATCTTCCACAAGTCTCAATAGTACAGTGTAGATTGTTCATGGTTGAGAAAGCCTTATAATGGCATTTATTTGAAAACATAACCCCTCCAGCAGATATGTTATCTAATTACTGTGTATAGAAGGTTTACAGAGCTACTATATTTCAGTTGACTTTAAGCAGTCCATAAAACAAATAAATAAATGCATATATGAACATGTTTCGTAAGTGTGTACAGTAGACAATCTTTTACCAAACATCTTTGCCATTTAGTATTGAAACGTGGCAAGAAATGACATGGTATTACAACACAAAAAGCCAAGGAGGGAGTATGCTAGATTTCCCACCTGTTCCAGAAGAATCTTAAAGCTGCCCCTGCAGATCTAATGCAAAGGGGGCTGCTATAAAACCTTCCAAAAGAAAGAATTCAGGTCTGGATCTCTATCAGATTCACGATCCTGGTCTGGACCTTGGATGGGCTGCGCAACTGCCATTTGACCGTTGGTTTCCAGTGCTGACCATATGCTAGGTCCCTAACTAGGTTCAGGGCACCGGAACTCTGATGATCATGGACCACACATCCAGCCCTCCCCTCTTTTATGGCAATGGCTTTGTAAAGGGCAGGAGGAGACGCTGTTGCCACACGGCCATCCTGGAAACATTAGCGGTAAGCCGAGTTCGAATTTAACTTTTATCCGTTTCAGCAGTCTACTGCCAAGTTGTATTTGGAGTTTGCTGGACTGACTGTGAAGTTTCTGGCCCACTTTCTATTTATGGGGTTGTTTCTCAGCAGTTTAACTCTCAGTATGATTAAAAAAAAGCGTTATTAATTATATTTAATTTGTTTACTTTTTTTACATCTTCAAAAAGGCAACTACTGATGTTCAGTTTTCAGGATTGTAAACGTCAGAGGTATATTTTCTGCCTGATATTCAATGGAACAATCATAGAGAAATGCATTATAAAGTGTGGAAAACTGGTTCTAAAAAAGGAGTAATGGCCATTTACACTATTCAGAATTTTCTGTCCATTCTGAAAATTGTGTCATTAATAAAAAGAAGAATGTGCGTGCTAAAGGCTATGGGGCTGAAATTGCCCCTTTAAGAGCTGTGACCGCCTCAAAGAGACGGCCACGGTACGGGTAAGGACTCTCTGCCCAGACTGCGCGGAGCCACCGACATTTGTGAAATTGCCCTATCTGGTTTTCCCTGTGGTGATCGCCCGTGTTGCCGCCCCGACGGGCACGCGCCGCCTCCTTACCGACCGGCGCCAACCCCCTTTCCAACCCGCGAGGGAAATAGCCCCGTGGGAAATTGCCCCATGGGAAATTGTTCTGCAGGAGCAGATTGGCTGCTGGTCAGTGCCACTAACAGCTTTCCCCGGGCAGGAAGCTCCTTGTGGCTGGGCAGTGCAGTGCTAATGACAGCTCCCGCGTCCGCACCACTACAACAACACTTCCGCCGCTCAACACCGTCCAGAAGTTAAAAAAAATAAAGTGCTGAAAATCGCTCTTAAAACTTCAAAAACTGTAGGTGCACCTACTTTTAGTTGGGGGGAAATTTCGGCCCCAATAAGTCCTTGTTGATTACTTGTCACAAGAAAATGCTGCAGTTTACTGCTGAATGAAATATAAACAAGTAAGAAAATTTGTGTTCACGAACAGAGATTGAGTGACAGCAGTGAAAAAAAAGTGACATTTGGAAGTATCAGTACAAAAATGACAATATTGGCCCTGATTTTAACCCGGGTGGGTTTTGGCAAGTGAGCAATGGGATAAGTTTGAAACTCACTCGATAACCCAGATCACAGGGCTATTTTAACTTCCAGATATCACTAGAATTACACAGGCAGCATTCCTATCCAATTCACTGATCCACCAGGAAACGGTCTTCATGGTAGAAGACACGAAAAGCATCCCAATAGTTGATAATCAAGGGCTATTGGGAGGGGGGAACTTACAATCACTATCACTAGAGAAAAAGTAGTAGGCAAACTAATAGGACTAAAGGTGGATAAGTTCCCTGGACCCAATGGCCTGCATCCTAGGGTCTTAAAAGAAGTGGCTGCAGAGATAGTGGGTGCATTGTTTGTAATCTACCAAAATTCCCTGGATTCTGGAGAGGTCCCAGCGGATTGGAAAACACAAATGTAATGCCCCTATTTAAGAAAGGAGGGAGACAGAAAGCAGAAAACTATAGACCAGTTAGCCTAACATCTGTCATTGGGAAAATGCTGGAGTCCATTATTAAAGAAGTATTAGCAGGATATTTAGAAAATCATAATACAGCCAAGCAGAGACAGCATAGTTTTATGAAAGGGAAATCATGTTTGACAAATTTGCTGGAGGTCTTTGAGAATGTAATGAACAGGGTGGATAAAGGGGAACCAGTAGATGTCGTGTATTTGGATTTCTAGAAGGCATTCACTAAAGTGCCACATAAAAGGTTACTGTACAAGTTAAGAGCTCACGGGTTGGGAGTAATATATCAGCATGGATAGAGGAATGGCTAACTAACAGAAAATAGAGAATCGTGATAAATGGGTCAGTTTCAGGTTGGCAAACTGTAAATAGTGGGGTGCCACAAGGATCAGTGCTGGGGTCTCAATATTTACAATCTATATTAATGACTTCGATGAAGGGACCGAGTGTAATGTAGCCAAATTTGCTGATGATACAAAGATTGGGAAAGCAAGTTGTGAGGCAGATACAAAGAATCTGCAAGATATAGATAGGATAAGTGAGTGGGTAAATATTTGGCAGATAGAGTATAATGTGGAAAATGTAAGATTATCCACTTTGGTTGGAAAAATAAAAAAGCAAATTATTATTTAAATAGGGAGAGATCATAAAATGCTGAGGTACAGAGGGATCTGGGAGTCCTTGTACATGAAACACAAAAAGTTAGCATGCAGGTACAGTAAGTAATTAGGAAGGCAAATGGAATGTTGGCCTTTATTGCAAGGGGAGGGAGTATGAAAGTAAAGAAGTCCTGCTACAACTGTACTGGGCGTTGGTGAGGCCACATCTAGAGTACTGCGTACAGGTTTGGTCTCCTTATTTAAGGAGGGATATACTTGCATTGGAGGCAGTTCAGAGAAGGTTCACGAGGTTGATTCCTGAGATGAAGGGGTTGTCTTATGAAGAAAGGTTGAGCAGGTTGGTCCTATACTCATTGGAGTTTAGAAGAGTGAGAGATTATCTTATTGAAATGTATAAGATTATAGGGGGGGCCTGACAGGGTAGATGCAGAGAGGATGTTTCCAGTCATGGGGAAATCTAGAACTTGGGACATAGTTTCAGAATAAGGGGTCACCCATTTAAAACAGAAATGAGGAGGAATTTCTTCTCTCAGAGGGTCGCGAATCTTTGAAATTCTCTACCCCAGAGAGCTGTGGAGGCTGGGTCATTGAATACATTTAACATAACATAAGAAACATAAGAAATAGGATCAAGATTAGGCCATTTGGCCCCTCGAGCCTGATCCACCATTCAAAAGATCATGGCTAATCTGATCCTGGCCTGAACTCCACTTCCCCGCCCGCTCCCCATAACTCTTCACCTATTTTAGGCTATCGCATAATAAAAATTACCCCCTTTGTCTGTTTCTTTTTTCTTTCAGGTGGGAAGTGGGACATGGTGCAAGTTAGAAAGGGGCCATAAACTACAATTGAAGTGGGTGTTGCAGGGAAAATCCCTTCTCCCAATCACTCATGCTTCTCTCACCCACTTAAAGCCATCACATCCCCTACCCCTTCACTTTCTCACTACCTATCCCTCTTCTTACCACTCTGTCATTCCTATTAGTACCACTACCTTTTCTCCTCAGAGATACCCACCCAATACCTGTTTCTTTCCTGCCCCTTCCTCTGCTGATACTCACCTCCATACATTCTCTTCCTCTCCCATTTCCAACTCCTATGGGTGGATGCCAAGTGACCAGATGCCCCTTGCCTTCAACCAGTTTTGCTCCACTCTTCTCTATCCTACCCTCTCTTATTTGTTACCATATTATCTGCCTCTTCTCCAGTCCTCTGAGGAGATAGTTAAGTTGGTAAATGTCTCATCCATGCCTCTTTCATCTATGCTTTTTGGACACTGACTGTTTGGAATTTACCCAGTACAAAAAATGACCATTTTCCTTTGTATATGAGGGCAATACACATAGGACTCAGTCAAACCTGGCTGGTTTTCCACCCACAGGGAATCTCTGCTTCAGTTTTTGATCTTGGCTGTGCCGTCGAGAGGAGATAGCTGCTGTCTACTTTGCAAGTGTCCTGGTTTGTCCTGGAGGACTGTGAATCATTGTGCCGATTGTACTGCTGTGCCAGCTCCCAACTCTGAAGCTGCAGGCAGATTTCCTGAAATTGTCAGTTAGCCAGCAACATTGAGATTTGAAAGTCTGTATATGCGATTCAGGTTTCTACCGGATAACTTGTAAAGTTTAGTGAGGAAGTGCCGGTTCCTCAAAGGGCATTCGAGAAAATCATTTGTCGAGTCACTGCACATCACTTCCACTTGCTACCAGAATGGAAATTGTCGTGTGGTTGGCCCGAGGCATACTGAGAAGGATATTGTGCTCTACTTACTAAACTTTTTGTTGTACTTCATATTTCTGCGTTAGTTATTTGTCAGTGCAGCTCTTATCATTAAGAAAATGTGAGCTAAAGATATAACACTATTGAATATATACCATTTCTGATAACTTTGCCAACAAAATAGAAGATTGTGTTAGAATTAGAATTTGTCTGTTTATATTTGTTTATCTATAACATAAGAACATAACCACAACAGGCTGCAAAATCTGCAGTTACGGTTGGAAGTACTGTCTGGCAGGACCTAAGCCTGCTGTTGTGACTTGCCGATGACACTCCCAGATTCTGGGAACAAGATTATTTGAATATTTGGAATGGACACCTGAACCTATATTAGCAAAGCAGAAGTGTTCATCTGCTGAATGGCTGGATCGCAGAGAAGTGCTATGCTGCTCTGAAAGGAGAGCCCAAATTGGGCTGATGAAAACAATTATTATGATGTTTTAAATTTCCTTTACATAACAGATTGGCTGCTTGCCTAAGGGACTTAAAGGGGAGAACATTGCAGGGCTATGGGAAAAGTGAAGGGGTGTGGGACTAATTGAATAGCTCCTTCAAAGAGCTGGCTGAGGCTCAATGGGTCAAATGACCACCTTCTGTGCTGTTGTTAAGTTGTTAAGTTGTTAACCTGTGGAATTCCCTGCTGCAGAGAGTTGTTGATGCCAGTTCATTAGATGTATTCAAGAGGGAGTTAGATATGGCCCTTATGGCTAAAGGGATCAAGGGGTATGGAGAAAAAGCGGGAAAGGAGTACTGAGGTGAAGGATCAGCCATGATCTTATTGAATGGTGGTGCAGGCTTGAAGGGCTGAATGGCCTACTCCTGCACCTATTTTCTATGTTTCTATGTAAGTTTCTATGGCCCTGATATTAACTTGTAGATGTGTTGGGAGTAGGGGAGTTTGATATTGCGTTTCAAAACCCGGAAGTAAGTTCAGCACATTTGTCAATGGCTTTTTAACTCACCAGCTCCTTATCATTTTAATTCTGGGTTTGGTGTTCATTCTGCTGAAGCGGGCGTGATGAGGACCCACATGACGCGATCTCAACTCCAGTATTTAAAGGACGAATCTGAAGAAGAAATTTGGAACAGTTTGGAGTTGCAACAGTGTCTTTTTACATGAATAGTGTGGCCAACTCTGTGGAACATCCAATGTGGCAGTCAAATAAGTCCAAGCACACCTTGACCACGAACGTGTACACTTTGGCTGCCAACATGTTTGCCACCTTAAATAGGATGACAGATACCTTAGCTTTGGCCTTACAGTGTCGCATTGATCTGCACCAGGGTGCTGTTCAGCAAAGTGGTAGCAGTGAAATCCAGCGGTCCTATGAGAGGAATGATGGTGAAAGGGGACATGGAAGTGGGGACTCCAGTCAAAGCGCTTCTACTTCCCACCTGTTGCCCCATCTCAGTCAGTACCCAGTATTTGTGTCCCAATGGGCAAGTTGGCCTGCACAGGTGTAGATGAAGCAGTTTTTGGTGGGGGCTACAGGGGCTCCAAATCCAATGTCGACAAGAGCATTTCAGCAGTCAGAGCAGGGATCTGAACAGCCTGCCTGTACCTTGACTGAAGCCACAGGGGTTGCACCACATAGTAGCAGTAGCACAAGGGTATTCACAAGAATGTATGAGAAAATGTTACGCTGCTAAGTTTCTGTTCTTTCGTTTAATCACGTAAATGTAATTCTTTTGCACCACTTTCCCGTTCTTGGTGCTGGCTGGCAAGTCGCCTTTTAAGTTATTTGATGATGAATGGGAAGACATGAATTGATGGGGACCAATGGGGACATGTGAAAGTGGTGGTTGGTTGTTTGCAGGACTGCTTTGTAACAGGGTGGGAAGATTGGCCATTGCATGTGCTTCTGACATCGGTCCACTGGTGCAACCTAAGTTAGCCTTGCATTAATAAGGGCATCCCTGGCAGCAAAGTGAGCAGCTGTTGCTGCATTTCCATCATTACCTTCCTCCTCTTCGTCTTCCTTCTCCTCCTCGGTATCATCCGAAGAGGATCTGAGCTCTTTGCCGGCCTTGCAGGTCCAAATTCGCTGCTGTGCAATGTTGTGCACACCACAATCATTCCAGACACCCTGACTGGTGCATACTGAAGGGTGCATCCAGATCTGTTTAGGTATCTGAGGTGCATCTTCAGCATGTCGTTGGCTTCTTGAATCACTCATCTGTTGGTTATATAGCATACATTGTAATGCTGTTGGGCTTCATTGTTCGGGTCACTGATAGGTGTCATCAGCCAACCCTTGACTCTGTGCATGAACCCCTTAAGTGTGTTTCCAAGTGTGAAGACATCAGGGAGCCTGGACTGTCACACGAATAAGGCCTCATGGCAGCTCCCCGGGAATCTTGTGCATACCTGCAGAAATATCTTACTGTGATTGCACACCAGCTGCACATTGATGGAGTGGAAGCCCTTGTGCTTCACAAATACTTCTGGTTGATCTAGGGGCGCTCGGATTGTCATGTGTATGTAGTTGATGATGCCCTGCACCTGTAGGAAGCCAGCCAGAGATTCAATCCCGAGCACCTGCTCATTCTGACTAGTGCATCACAGGCAAAATTCACATAATTGCCACCTCTGGCAATTAACCCATCAGTCACCTGTCTTATGCATTTGAGGGCTGTCGATTGGGCGATTCTGGATATGTCTCCAGCAGAGCCCTGGAAGGATCTGGTGGCAAAATATTTGTGGGCAGTAGTCACTTTACCAACAATTGGTAACACGTGGTCACCAGTTCCAGCAAGCAGCAGATCTTCTAGCAAGCTGCAGATGTCTGCCACCACCTGATGTGACAACCTGAGCCTCCTGAATCATTGCTGTTCCATCCTTCTCCCTGGCAATTGTCTGAAGCTGAGCAGACGGTTCACAACCTTGCTGTTGTGTTTGACCCCGAGATGAGCTTCTGACCACTTATCTGCTCCATCACCAAGACTATCTACTACCACCTCTGTAACATCACCAGTCTCTACCCCTGCTTCAGTTCATCTACTGCTGAAACCCTCATTCATGCCTTTGTTACCTCTAGACTTGACTATTTCAAAGCTCTCCTGGCCGGCCTCCCATCTTCCACCCTACATAAACTCTTACTCATCCAAAACTCCGCTGCCCATATCTTAACTTGCACCAAATCCTGTACATCCATTACCCCTGTGCTTGCTGACCTGTACTGGCCCCCAATCTGACAGTGCCTCTATTTAAAAATCCTCATCCTTATTTTCAAATCCGTCCATGGCCTCGTTCCTCCCAATCTCTGTAAACTCCTCCTGCCCTACAAGCCTTCGAGATCTCTGCATCCACCAATTATGGCATCTTACACTACCCTGATTTTAACTGCTCCACCATTGGCAGTCGTGCTTTCAGCTGCCATGGTCCGAAGCTCTGGACCTCCCTATGCCTCTCCGCTTCTCTGTCTCTCTCACATCCTTTAAGATGCTCCTTAAAACCTACCTTTGTCCTGATATTTCCTTCTGTGGCTTGGTGTCAAGTTTTTGTGATAACTCTCTGTTAAGCACCTTGGGATGTTTTGCTACAGTAAAGGCGCTATATAAATGCAAGTTATTGTTGTTGTTCAGACATGTCAAGGAAACATGTCTGTGCCTGTAGACCATGTGTCATGGGTAGTGCCCCCTGTGAGCTGCATTCCTCTGCTGCTCCCCTCTCTGCTGCTCCCCTCTCTGCTGTCCAGCTACACTTCTCTCAAGATCAGGCTGCTGCTCTTGGTGCTGGTGCTGGTCATATTGCTCCTCATCCGAAGTCCAATCTAAGGCAGCCAAAACAACACCCATTCTGATGTGATTCAGTAAACCTCCAAAGTGTAGAAAGTAAACTCTCAACAAAAGTACTGTGAACAAACCCTTTCCCACGAGCAGGTGAGAGAGCAGCTGTAAGCACTGAGGGATGGAAATTAGGTAACGGCCATTTTGAGGGGCCAATGGCAGCAGGCGGTAGATTTTGCACCGGGAAATGGTTTGTGTTTGCGGCTGCAAAATTATTTAGCTGGGCCCTGAGTGTGGAACGGAGCGCTAAGGGAGGCGTCCCACACTTTTAGGGCGCAAGGTCAGCTGAGCAACTGAAAATCCCGAGCTAAAGAACTGGGCTCGGAGAGGCTTGGCTGGGACAAAAAGAAATCGGCAAAAAAAACACCAAAATCATTCCCAATACCTTACTGACGCCACATAAACATAAATAATAAAAATTAAAAATTAAAAGACAATCACACTTACCTCAGGTAGACATTCCTTCCCTCACTGCCGCCGGTACAGCTCAGACCTTCTGCTTTCCCAGGAACTACGAGACCCCCAGAAAACAAATCTAGGAGCGGTGCCGCAACCAGGGGCGTTGCACATCGGCCTACCTCTCCCGGGCGGTGCTACTCCGAGCCCCCGCAAAACCAGCACCGAATATCCCAGCGGGGAGCTGGAAGCAGGTTGCCCACTCAGAAATGATTTCCGCCACCATTACCATGAACAGAGGTGGCCAGAGACCGAATTTCCACCCCTGAGTATTTATTGCTGCATTTCCATGAGCTTGAATTATCCCCCTCAGTTGTCATTGTGTTCTCGCCTTGCTACCACTGGTGAGTTTCAGGAAGACCAGGAAATCTGTGGATGCACCATTAAATTTGAAAATTTGTTGAAATCTCTCTCCAGTTGAGTGATTAGCAACCTGTCTCTTCCGAGGGGGTTGCCTGTAAACAGCCTAATGCGCTCGAGTTAATCGCGGAAGTTGGCGGCTTATGGTTTCCAGACGCACTCACATTTTGCCTGGTTTTTACCCTCCACCTGCACCCAAACCCACGCACTCCTCCAGGTTAAAACTCTCCCTATGATTCTATGATCCTTCTGAGATGAATTACCATTCACTTCTCCCTTGAAAGTGCCTTTACTTGGCCCAGAAAGGGAGGTACATCTGCAGGGACTTTGAGGGGTGCAGTGGGCACAATTCCTGGGGAAGCCAAGACACAAGGGAAACATTTCAGTGTTGGAGACAGAGTAGAGAAGAGTCCAAATGCTGATCACTAGTGTCAAAGGTCTGAGCTGTGAGAAAAGATTGGATAAACTTGGACTGTCTGCCTTGAAGGGAAGCATCTGAGCAATGATCTTAAGAACATTAACGGTATGAAAAACATTTATCAGTAAAACTACTTTAAACTACATTGTGAGTCCAGGACAGCGGACAGAGATTCAAGTTGGTAAATGGTAAAATTAGGATGGACATCAGGAAGTTCCTCCTGAAACTATGAGTGATCAATACATGTATTATAGAGTCATATAAACTTACAGCACAGAAGGTGGACATTCAGCCCGTCATGCTTTCGCCAGCTCTTTGAAAGAGCTTTCCAATTTAATCCAACAACCCAGCTTTTTCCTCATAACCCTGCAAATTAGTTCTCTTCATGTCCAATTGCCTTTTGAAACTTCCTATTGAATCTGCTTCCACCACCATTTCAGGTCGTGTGTTCCAGATTCTCAGATAAAATACCAAGAATCATTTAAGAAACAATTGGATGCTGCAGTCGGGGAACCTTGAGGACTTTGTGGAAGGATCAACCAAGATGAACTTGATGGCTTTCCTCATCCACAATTATCTCATGACCACAATTTCACTCCAACCACAGATTTCCTGAGAGCTACACCACAGGATATTAGTACTATATCCAGTTATCTTCACCGAGACTCAAGAGGGGCATTTAAGCATTAGAGACATTGCAAAGACGTGTCACAAGACTGAACCTTGATGGTGGAATAAATAAGAAGAAAGACTGGAGAGACTTGAAAATAGGCATCTGATGTGTGATATAATAGAAGTGTACAAGATAATAAATTGTACGGAAAAGGTAAATCTGTAATTAAATCACTGATACAAAAGCAAAATATTGCGGATGCTGGAAATCTGAAATAAATCAGAAAATGCTGGAAATACACAGTAGGTCAGGCAGCGTCTATGGAGAGAGAAACAGAGTTAACGTTTCAGGTCAATGACCCTTCGTCAGAAATTAAATCACAATGGGCCATAAATTATTCAAACTAGTAAGAGGCAAATGTAGGTCTGATACCAGGAAGTTCTTTATGCAAAGAGTTATCATCACATGGAATAGACCTCCAAATGGAGAAGTAATGGTAAAAGCCCTGGAATTATTTAAGAATCAGTTGGATACTGTAAGGAATGAGGAGGGGGAATCTCGGGTCATGCTGGGTGGATGAATTAGATGGGCTGAAATTATTTTCTGATCGTGTGAAGTTATGCTACTCAAGTAAGCTTTTACTGCCAGACTACTGAGTTCTGGCACATTCTGGATTGTCTGTAAATAAAATGACAATGTACATGTTTCATTATTTCAACAATTACTTTATTTTCTCTTTGTTTGCAGGTGTAACTGCCATGGTCATGCTGATCAGTGTGACACTACTGCCAATCCATACAAATGCATGTGCTTGCAAGTGAGCCACACAGAGGGCGATAATGTAAGTCCCTACAGAGACTGAATTATTGTTTAATTACATTAATCAATTGTAGTGGATATTCTTGAAGATAAGACTAATATATTACAAATTATATTGCAGGTGTAAAATAAATAAGTATATATTATTTGTAAAAAACTGACTTAGCATGATCTAACTATTGGATCTGTGTTGTGAAAATAGTGCACTGTTTGAGCTTATTAATTGGCCTGCAAGGATGAAATTGAAAAGAATGTTGCCAAGTTCACCAGAAATAGATGCAGAGAATACTACTGAGAAAATTATTGGTGCTAAACAGACTTCATTCATTTTTAGCCTGACATCAATATTGATTTCCATGTACCTAATACCTCTTCTGAGGCAGAAAATTAAGATTAATTGTGTTTGCTCTGTATATTGTTTTTATTTGTTTGTATAAAGTGGATGGAGATGACAACACTCAAAATCAATGGATTTGAGTAATACCTGGAAATACTCCACAACATATGTGAAGATGATGAGTTTCTGAATTGTAAATTCCATAAGAAAGCCACCCCTCAGACAGAAAAAGAGTGGAAAAATGTTCATATCAAAATACTGCAGATGTTGGAAACCTGAAATATAAATAGAAAATACTGGAAATACATAGCAGGTTAGGCAACATCTGTGGAGACAGAAACAGAGTTAACAGCTGGAATTTCCCTTACCTGGGCGGGGCGGGTGTGGGCAGTCGGTGTGGCGGGTCACGACCCTGTTCTTGCTTCCATCCCGCTGCAGAAATTGACTTTGCGCTAATGGGGGCATATTAAGCCCGCCCAGCGCATTACCCAAACGTATTAAATGGTGCGGGTCTGATGACGTCTTCCATGATGCATTTTCAGCCGTGATATTTAAATGAGCCATGGCCACATTGTATTTGAAGGATCATCTAGAGGAGTGTGCAGTCACTGCATTGGAGGCTTTGATTGCTCCAAACACTTGGAGACATGACTGCACAGAGGCAGAGGACTGCACCCAGGTTCTCTGATGATTTGGAGGGAGTCAGAGCACGCAAGGAGGTCCACTTCCCATTCGAATGGGTGGAAGAGACCTCCCCAGGAGACAAAAAGAGCTTGGCTGCAAATTACAGAGGTGGTGAACAGCAGGGATATAGTCAGGAAGACTTAGGTGCAGTGCTGGAAACATATCAATGATCTCATTGATCAGGAAAAGGGAGTACAAAGACACACTCAATTTCATCCTGCTGTGACTCTCATCACATCCCCATCACTCTGCCTTCGCAACCCTACTCCTGCACATCCTTACTCACACCAACATACCTTGCATGTCCACCCATCCCTCTCTCTCTATCGGCATTATCACATACCCATCTTACTACCCACCCTTCACACTCGCCTTCATCCAAATGCAGTTATACCAATTAACAACACGCAAGGAGGCCAATCCATCATAGTCTCCTCTAAGGATGTGACCTATCCATTCATACACTCATTCCATCATGCTCACTCAAACTCTTCTTTCCCTCCTTGTAGGAAAAGAGAGTGTACAATAAGAGGGAGAGGGAGAGAACTGGATCCATCATTTTCCATCGTCACAACAGCAGAGGAGGCTGCGTTGGAAGTATCGGGAATGGCCGAGCAGCTGGAGGTGGGAGACGGAGAGATGGAAACATCTCAACAACTTGGTGACAGAATTACATACCATACAGCTACATGGCACACATCAGTCACTCATACGGGCACTGATGTCAGCAGCCAGTGAATGGTCATCATGAGCATAATGGTATCTGTACCCATTCTTCATAGGGCATATCTAACTCATTTCTTTACTCTCCTACGGGTCCATCAAGATCCCCCACCCCAGCCTTCCCCTATGTCCAGGAGAAAGAGGAAGATGACTCCTCAGAGGAGCCTCCAGCCTCTGAGGGCATCAGCAGACATAAGCGCACCCAGCACCAGCGCAGAGACGCATGCGTCAGTTGGTGCCACACGAGATGGAATAATTTTGTCACCGGGTCTGTCACAAGTCACAAGTGAGCAAAAGCAGATGGTGGAGTCAGGGACAGTAGTGGAGAGTCCTTGCTGGAGGGCGCAAGATGCTCCGACCTTTGCTCAGCTGCATGCAGATGCTGAGCTTTGGGGGGCATCCAGAAGGCGTGCAATCCTGGAGATGCAGGAAAAAGTACAGGGGACTCTTGACAGGTTTTGCGAGCGCGATGTCTGCAAATGTTCAGAGAATGGAGGAGTTCACCTCCAACATGAACACCACCATGTTTCAGGTAATGATGCCTGTAGGCTCCTCCATGGATAGGATGGCCACCTGCATGGGGCAGCTAATGTGCCACTCACATGAGCACATGGAACCTATGGAGAATAGATGGCAGAAGCTCATAGACCTTCTGTCTAGGAGGGATGTCTGTGTAGACATGGGTCTTCATGGCCCCATTGATGTGCATCAAGGTGCTCTCCAACTCCTTGCTAGTAGGGAAGTGCGGGTGACCCATGAGAGGGATGATGGTGAGAGGGGAGAGGGAAGTGTCAGCTCCTCTCAAAGTGCCTACACTTCTCCCCGATTGCCACCTCCTCAGTAAAGCCCCAGATGCCTCCTCAAACAGCAATGGCCGAGTCTGCCACTGCACAGTCGCAGGAGGAGCAGACTTTGGCAGCAACGTGCTCGGTGCTTGTGGCTCGCAGGTTCCTCCAGCTCCTGCTCCTCCTCGTCTTGCAGCTGATGCTCATCTTCCTCCTCCTGCTCCTCCTCCTCAGTGTCTTGCTTCTCATGAAGCTCTAATCCTTGCTGCTGTGCCCTGTTATGCATGGCGCAGCAGACCATGACGATTCTGGAGACCCTGGCTGGTGCATGCTGAAGGGCTCCTCCAGCTCCGTCAGGGCATATGAAGCGCACTTTGAGCATGCCTATTGTCTACTCTATGGAAATGTGGCTTTCATTATAACTCTCCTGGGCCTCAATACTTGGTCTCCTCAAGGGTATCATGAGCCACGTCTTCAGTGGATAGCCCTTGTCTCCAAGCAGCAATCCAGAAAGTCTACTTGGAGGAGTGAAGAGCTAGGGAGGGTAGAATGGTGAAGGATGAAAGTTTTATGGCAGCTGCCAGGGAATTTGGCACACACATGTATAATGATCCTGGGTTATGATGGCCACATGTGTGCAGTTGATGACACTGTTCACCCGTGGGAAGCCAGCCAGAGTATCAAAGCTGAGCATCCACTCAGTAACACTGGCTTCATCAGTAGCAAAGTTGATATAATTAGCTGACATGTCAAAGAGGGCATCGGCACCCAACTGTGAGATGCCACAAGTGTCTGCTGCAGATCCCTGGAAAGAGCCTGAGGTGATGAAGTTGATGGTGCTGATGACTTTTGACAGCCACTGATCCTCTGGGCTGCAGGTCTTGTTCGAGCAATGCGCAAATGCCTGCGACGACCTGGCAAGAAAGCCTGAGCCTCCCTTTGCACTGCTCAGTCATGTTGAGGAAGCTCATCCTCTGCCTGTATACCCTGTGTTAGGGGTATTGCCTCCAGCGCAATACAGCCTTCGCTGATGCCCTCTGTCCTGTGCAGCATCAGGTGGTTGAGGAGAAGGTTGGTGGTGTTGTTGTTGATGCTGCTGATGTTGGGGCTCATCGTGGTCCGATTCTGAGGACTAAGATGAGATAGTACAAATAGCACCCATGCTGATGGAATAAATGGCAGGTCAAGAAGAGATGAGAGAAGCAATCTGTCAATGGAGTGATAGGTTGTACCAATGAGGTGAGACTGGACGGCGACTTTGTTGCAATAATTGCAGCCTGTAGAAAGCTAAATCTGTGCTGGGAATGCAGTCAACAACAGCTTCTGCCTGAGGAAAGTGATCAGCTATGAGGTGGGAGCTTTTATAGCACAGTTCATGCTTTCATCTAATCAGCTGGAGCAATGGCCACTCAACTCTCGCCTCAGGCTGACAGATGTGTTCCCGAGTTGCGTGAATCCTATGGACAGCCAGGGAAAGTTTGAAAAAGGCGCTTAAGGGTCTGACAACATGATGGTAACGATTTAAATTAGGTTGTTGGCCACTGCTGGTCGAATCAGTGCCGCACTGGCAAACGCGCCCGAGGAAAAGGCGTGTGGGGGCGGGATGATGGTAGGTTCCCGACCTGCTGCAACTTATTTCAAATTTCCCACCCCACCCACCTCCGATCGCACCTGCATTGACCCCAGAAAATTCTGGCCAACGTTTCAGGTCGATGACCTTTCATCAGAACTGGAAAAATTTAGAGATATAATAGGTTTCAAGTTTAACCCACAGCACCCCGCTCCCCAGTGGTGTAGTGGTGGCCCCTTCTCTCCAATGCAGAGTCCACAGCATGACCTCCCCTTTACAGGGCGAGCCTGGAACAGCTGGAGGGAGATTTAAACATCAGCGTCTCCCTGACAACGGAGGCAGCTCGAGCCTGGAGCTATTACAGGTCCTGTCAAGAGGACAAAACGAGAAATGAAAAGTAATGACATCACAAGGATGGAGGACGGTGATTGGTTCTTCCAGATTAATTGAATCACTGGACAGGGAATGAATCTTAAAGAAAGCAATTAACTGATTTAATTTGCTTCAATTGCTGATTTTAAAATTTTAACTTAATTTATAATTGTGGTATATATTTAATTTTATTTAATCTTTATTACAGTGATTTTACTATTGTATACTCCTTATTGTATTACTTACAATGTAATTTGAATTTAAAAATTTTTTTCGCCTGTGTCTATCTGCGTGTGCATTTTGGCTGCTGCTTCAGACCCGAGCCTTTAACCTCTTTTTGCACTTCCTTCTCACGCTTTTTCTCTCTTTCCCTCAATGGTCAATATCTAACATGTTGCAAAATTGTTGTGAAGCGCTTAGGGACGTTTTATTACGTTAAAGGTGCTGTATTATTATTATTAATAATGGAAGGGGAGGGCCCTGTGCGCCCGTCAGCGCTATGTGCCTCTCCACATGGTGCTGGAAAATTCCCGATGTTAGTGCCCAGTCCTGCCCCCGAGAGGAAATGGAACACGTGACATTGTGCTCCACTTCCTCTCGAGGGCGGTAATCCAATTTAGCGCCTGCCGCAGGAAGTCCCGCGTCGCAGCTGTTACCGTCCCCAACTGGGGTGGTACGCAATTTTGATCTGAAACTGTTGAACTGTTGAACTCAATATTGAGTTCAGAATCGAAAGATGCGGTGCTGTTCCTCATGCTTACATTGAGCTTCATTGGAACAATGTAGGAGGCCGAGGACCATGAGGTCAGAGAGGAAGTGGAGCAGAGAACTAAAGTGACAGGTGACCGGAAGCTCGTGGTCATGCTTGCGGATTGAATGGAGGTGTTCCACAAAGCAGTCACACAATCTGTGTTTTATCTCCCCAATGTAAAGGAGACCGTTTTGTGAGCAGCGAATACAGTATACTAAATTAAAAGAAATACAAGTAAATCACTGTTTCACCTGGAAGGAGTGTTTGGGGCCCTGGACCGTGGGAAGAGAGGAGGTAAAAGGACAGGTGTTGCATCTCCTGCGCTTACACGGGAAGGTGCCGTGGGAAGGGGAGGGGGTGATTGAGGAGTGGATCAGGGTGCCATGGGGGGGAACAGTCCCTTCAGAATGCTGAAAGTGGAGGGGAGGGGAAGATGTATTCGGTGGTAGGATCACGCTGGAGGTGGCAGAAATGGAGGAGGATGATACATTGAATGTGGAGGCTGGTGGGGTGGAAAGTGAGGACAAGGGGAACCCTGTCAAGTTTGTGGGAGGGCAGGATAGGGGTGAGAGTAGAAGTGCAGGAAATGAAACGGACACGGCCGAGGGCCCTGTCAACCATGGTAGAGGAGAATCCTCGGTTGAGGAAAAATGTTGCCTCCCTGGTGCCAGGGTAAGGGACACGATGGAACGTGTGATAAACCTTTGCGCAAACAAGACCCTGAAGTCATTATTAGATGGAAAATGGCATAAGAAACAATAGAGTGGAGGCCTTGTAAATGAACTTGAGGAGTTAAGTACTAGAATAAAGTGCAAGACCTCAAGCGCAATCATTTCAAAATGACACCTGGTGCCACATTCTAGATCAGTTAGAGAGAAGCAGATTATACACCAATATGTGACTTCAGCGGCAGTATACAAAGGAAAATTTTAGATTCCTAGGGTGCAGGAACAATGGGATGGGTTTCACCCAAACTAAATCAGTACCAATATTCTTGTTAAGAAGGTGACGAGAGCATTGGAGTGAGTTTAAACTAGCAAGGCAAGGGGAGGGGAAGATCAAGATAATCAAATAGGTAACATGCAGATGAGTATTGGAGTTAGAGGCCGAGAAATTCCGTTGCGTCGCGTTTGGGGGCAGTAACATTTGCGAGGTGGGACTTTTTGCGCCAGGCGCGGATGTCCCACCCCGCTCTCAAAATTGAGGTTACCGCCCCCGAGAGGAAGTGGAGCGCAAAACGCCTTCCACTTCGTTTCTATGGCGCTAACGGGGTGGAAAGGTTGAGAGTGGGGCGCAGCGCTACGCACTGGGCCGCGTAGCGATGCGGCATAGGAGAGGCTTTTCCCTTCATTAAAGGGGAAGGCCAAAGTCCCCAACTCTGTGGGGCCCTATCTGGACCACCAGGGAGCAGAGTGTCGTGCCACCAGCCTGGCACTCAAGCGGAGTGGCGGGCTGCCAGATCGTGGCATGGACACCACGTTCAAAGCGACAACGGGCCGCGACACTAAGTCGGCACATTTTTTATTGACCCGCCTGCCACCTCCCCTTTAACTTGCATCTCATGAGCCTCCTGCCGCTCTGTTCACGTTCCCTGAAGCTGTCGTTGTCATCACCCGGTGCAGCTTCAAGGGGCACGGGCCTATTTTTGTTTCTGGGCGAAATCGGGTTGCGACACACGTAATGACGTCATCATCGCCGGTGCAGCGGAGCAGGGCGCTACCGATTGCCGCCACCACTAAACTCCCGCGGGAGGCGCAAATGACCCTAATTTCTCCCCCAGAAAGTTTACAGAGGTTAAGCAAGATAGTAACAGAGGCAAAGAAATGAACATGCGGCAAAGAGCAGGAAAGCAATCAACTTGTCTTTTTACCCAATGTTAGGATTATTTACAAAAAAATATTTGAACTAAATACAAATCCAGCCAGAGGGGTATCATATCGTAAAAAATCTAAAGGGGCTGAAATTGCCCCATTGCGCAGGGCCAGTTAGCATGGGTGGGCAGTGATAACAGTGAACTAATGATTTAGCACGGGGCACGGCGATCACATTGACTTGCGTGGATTTTCCCACCTGTTCGCCGATAGCATTAGAGCTTTGCGTGTGATACTCATCTACACACGGCCGTGAGCATCGCCTTGCGACCACTCCGGAAGCTTATATTGCCCCGCGCTCCTTCATCTAATGCTTGACAATGGCAATGACAATTTTTGTTGTCGGATTGAAGTCATCAGGCTGAAGTGCTAGCGCGATTTAAAGGCGCGCTGGTCGAGATAGTTTTTTGTTGGCAACATTTCTGGACACTTTGAAATAATTTTGTTTTTTGGTTCTGCCAAGGCCAACATTGATTGTTGGCCCTCGGTTTCCTTTGGCTTCCATCACTCCCCCTGCTTCAGCCAGCTCCATTTGCATAGCATAACATTCTGTGTAAATCATGGGCTCAGAGCAATGTGTCCGAAGGCTGCGATTTACAAAAGTCGTGATGATGGAGCTGTGTCATCTGCTGCAGCCAGACCTTGAGCCTCAAACAAGGGTGAGAACAGCTCTCTCAGCGGCAGTGAAGGTCACCATCACCCTCAATTTTTATGCCAATGGAACTTTCCAGGGAGCTACAGCAGACATCTCCAACATTTCCCATCTCAGATGCTCTGTACAGAAGGAGGATGGAATAAATCTCATTCCCCATGATGAGACAGAAGCAGCTGGAGCCGTCAACTGGCTTTGTGATGATGGCCGCTTCCCCATGGTGCAGGGTGCCATAGACTGCACACACATCGCCTTGAGGGCTCCGCACTGCAATCCTGAGATCTTTTGAATCTGGAAAGGATACCACTCACTCAATGTCCAGTTGGTGTGCGACCACAGACGCATAATAATGGCTGTTCATGCCCGCTATCCTGGCAGCAGCCACAATGCCCTCATCCTGCGCCAGACCGGTGTGCCAGCTCTGCTTCAGCCACTCAATGCAGCTCCCGGCTGGCTCCTCGGAGACAAGGGCTACCCGCTATGCACCTGGCTCATGACGTCTCTCCACATCCCCACCATTCCTGCCAGGCACAATGACAGTCATGCCGCCACCAGGTGCATCATTGAGCAGACCAATTGGAGTGCTGAAGCAACTGTTCCGCTGCCTTGATCGCTCAGGAGGAGTCCTGCAGTACTCGCCTGACCGGGTGTCCCTCTTCGTCATCGTCTGATGCATGCTTCACAACCTGGCCATCATGAGGGCACAGCCATTGCCTGAAGACACAGCCGTTGCACCTCAGAAGGAGGAGGAGCTGCAGGAGGAGAATGAGGAGCTGCAGCAGGAGGCACAGCTGCCAAGAATGATGCGCTGACAACGTCCTGAGATTGCAAGGGAGGTCCGAGAATGGCTCATAAGATCTCGGTTCCAATAAGATCCTCACCACTTACTGCTTCCTTTATGCCTCCCCATTAACACATCAATGAGCCCTTCCTTCCATACCACATGCACAGCAATGAAATGAGATACAAGACCAAACAGTTAAGTTGACAATCAACATTTATGTACCTAAAGTGCAACATCAACATAACATATATCATTCACCCTTGTGCATCTCCTTATATACCCTTTTACGTAAACCTACTCTACTACTCCTCCAGTGTCTGGTGAAAGGCTGCTGTGTTTCTGGGCCAGAGACTACAGGTGGTCTTCTTGGCCATCCTCGACCAGCTCTGGGCCTGGAAGGCCCGGCTGCAGACTGTAGCACCTCAGGCTGGGTGCCGACAGTCTGGGCTGGCTGGGTGGTAGCCGTGGATACTGGCAATGATGGAATGGCAGTGGTGGATCAGAAATGCTGTTGTCCTGAGAGGGGACAGCAGGTTCCTGCTCCACTGAACCAGGTCCACTCCCCGGGGCAGCATCTCAGCCACTGCACCAATCTGATGGAGCACAGATTGCTGGGCTGCTGCAGCACTATGTGATCCCCGGTGGACCGTGATGGACCCAGCGGCGATGGCAGCAGTCAGGGCTTGCATGGCATGATGCTGAGACTGCATGAGAGCAGTCGGAGCATCCATGTGAGCATCCATTGACTGTATTGCAGAAGTAAGACATTGCGTTGCTTCCATCTATGCCCCCAATAGAAGCTGCCACATTGCCCATGAGACGCCTCATGAGGTCTGGATCCGCACGCTCTGTCTGGAAGTTCACCATCATTTGCACACTGGCAATGGTAGGCTCCATGATGTGCGCAGAGCTGTCTACAATGTGGGAGGCGGACTCCTCCACACTCCTTACCACTTGCGACAGGCTCTCGGTCACCCTTGCCATTGTCCCTATTATTTCTGAGTGCAGGACCATCACCCTTTGTTGTAACGCCTCCCCAATGAGGTGCTCATCTGAGTCCAGTGGAGCAGAACTCGCATGGAACTCACCCTCTGGGGAGCTAGCTCCCGAGCTTGCCTTACCCCTTGACCCTACTGCAACCCGCTAACCCCCAGTGCATCACCCATTGCAGACCCCTTTCCTAATCTGAACTGCAACGATTCCGTACTCCCAGTATCTGAGTTGGTACGTGCGAGTGTGAGACGCAGTGACGCGGTGCTTGCATCGTCCTCCTACTCCCCTTCTGCCTCCTCCTCCCCATTTCTTCTCCCTGCAGACTGGGTTGGGGGCTCAGGAACAGGCTGGGCTACACCCGGCACATTGTCTGAAAGCACAAGAGTGGCATTATAGTGAGGGAAGGGGGCAGGCATGCAGGGAGAAAGTGTTGTGTATGGAGAAAGAGTCAGACTGAACACTGTGAGCTCAAAGTAAAGTGTGACCTTAGTCTTTTATTGCAGGTCTCCAGAGTGCCTCTCCAACCTGTGAAGCCTCTTTAAATACCTGTGCTCCAAAGGGATTATGAAATCCCTTGGGACTCCAGGGGATGAGCCCTCTGGTGGCTGTACAGAGTAAATGCAAGTATGCCTATATAACAACACTCCCCCGCAAAGTCAATAGTGTAACTATTTACAATGTGAGTCGATCTGGGGCCCTTCTTGCCCTGGTTGATTGTCTCGGTGTGAAAGCTGGTGTTGTTGAATCATTTGTTGGGCCCTCGCTGGGCTGCTGTGCAGCTGGCCTTGCTGGGCTGCCTGGTGTGTTGGGCCCTGCAGGACTGCTGTGGATGATGGGTTCTGCTTCGTAGTCAACCGTGGTGCCAGTTGCCACTGGTGTGTATGTTGGGGAATCAAAAAAGGTTGAGTCCAAGGTGGGTTGCTCAGGGTAGTCCATGAATCTGAGTTTGATTTGGTTCAAGTGTTTCCGGTGAATGAGTCCATTTGAAAGTTTAACCCGAAACACCTGCTCCCGCCTTTGGCCAAGACAGTGCCGGGAAGCCACTTGGGACCTTGTCCATAATTTAAAACAAATACAGGATCATTGATTTCAATCTCGCGTGACACATTTGCAAGATCATGGTAAGCACTTTGTTGAAGCCACCTGCTCTCTACCTGTTCATGTAGATCAGGGTGAACTTATGAGAGCCTTGTCTTAAGTGCTCTTTTCATGAGCAGTTCAGCAGGTGGGGTCCCAGTGGGTGAGTGAGGTCTCGTGCGATAGCTAAGCAGGAGGATCCCAGTGAGTGAGTAGGGTCTCGTGCGGTAGCTAAACAGGACTTGGGATAGGCGAGTCTGCAGTGAGCCATCAGTTACCCTCTTCAAGCCTAGCTTGATGGTTTGCACTGCTCTCTCTGCCTGACCATTGGATGCTGGTTTAAATGGGGCAGATGTGACATGTTTGATCCTGTTACGGGTCATGAATTCGTTGAACTCAGCACTGGTAAAACGTGGCCCGTTGTCGTTCACCAGGACATTGGGTAGACCATGTGTGGCAAACATGGCCCGCAGGCTTTCAGTGGTGGCAGCGGACATGCTAGCTGACATTATCTCACATTCAATCCACTTGGAGTACGCGTCTACAACCACAAGGAACATTTTACCCAAGAACGGGCCTGCATAGTCGACGTGTACCCTAGACCACGGTTTGGAGGGCCAAGACCATAAACTTAGCGGCGCCTCCCTGGGAACATTGCTTAACTGCGAGCATGTATTACATCTGTGAACGCAGGTCTCTAAGTCTGCATCGATGCCGGGCCATCACATGTGGGATCTGTCTATCGCTTTCATCATTACGATGCCTGGGTGGGTACTGTGGAGGTCATTGATGAAGGTGTCTCTGCCCTTCTTGGGGACCACTACTCTATTGCCCCACAGAAGGCAGTCTGCCTCGATAGACATTTCATCTTTGCACCGCTAGAACGGCTTTATCTCTTCCTGCATTTCCACTGGGACACTGAACCAGCTCCCGTGAAGCACACAGCTTTTGACTAGAGATAATAAAGGGTCCTGGCTTGTCCAGGTTTTGATCTGCCTGGCAGTGACAGGTGATTGCTCACTCTCAAATGCTTCCATGACCATGGCTAGATCTGCGGGCTGCACCATTTTGTAACCTCACATAACTGTAACCTTTATGTAACAACACTGTACACTGTATACACCTGAGACATGCACACCTTGATCACAGGAGGTGAACTTGTGAGAGACACTCCTCACCTGGTCATCCAGGCATATAAAGGGAGGTCCCATGCAGGGTCATCACCTCTTGGTCTTGTGAATAAAGGTACAGGTCACAGAGTGACCTTGTCTCTAGTTTGTGCCTCGTGTTGAATTGCTGTAGTGTGTAAGGACGTAACATTTGGCGACGAGAAACGGGAATCAACGACTCAAGAAAATGGCCACTGGTAGCACGGAGGAACGATACTGTGTTGGTGACGACTGGGACGATTTCGTTGAGAGGCTCCAGCAGAGCTTTGTCACGAAGGACTAGCTGGGAACGGCAGCGGCTGACAAGCGAAGGGTGCATCTCCTGACCAGCTGTGGACCTAAGACGTACGCGCTGATGAAAGACCTGCTCGCACCCGAGAAGCCGGTGGACAAGACCTTCGAGGAGCTCAGCAAACTGATCGGTGAGCACCTCAAACCGGTGAGTAGAATACACATGGCCCGACACCGATTCTATCCACACCGACGTCGGGATGGGGAGAGCATACCGGACTTAGTTGCGGACCTTCGACGCCTGGCCAGCCGCTGTAAGTTCACAGACACCTGCAGGGGGGAGATGTTACGGGATTTCTTCATTGATAGGCGTTGGTCATGCCGGGATTTTTAGAAAGCTAATTGAGACCAAGGACTTGACCTAGGAAGCAGCGGCGTTGATGGCTCAAACCTTCATAGAAACATAGAAAATAGGTGCAGGAGTTGGCCATTCGGCCCTTCTAGCCTGCACCGCCATTCAATGAGTTCATGGCTGAACATGCAACTTCAGTACCCCCTTCCTGCTTTCTCGCCATACCCCTTGATTCCCCTAGTCGTAAGGACTTCATCTAACTCCTTTTTGAATATATTTAGTGAATTGGCCTCAACAACTTTCTGTGGTGGAGAATTCCACAGGTTCACCACTCTGGGTGAAGAAGTTCCTCCTCATCTCGGTCCTAAATGGCTTACCCCTTATCCTTAGACTGTGTCCCCTGGTTCTGGACTTCCCCAACATTGGGAACATTCTTCCTGCATCTAACCTGTCTAACCCCGTCAGAATTTTAAATGTTTCTATGAGGTCCCCTCTCATTCTTCTGAACTCCAGTGAATACAAGCCCAGTTGATCCAGTCTTTCTTGATAGGTCAGTCCCGCCATCCCGGGAATCAGTCTGGTGAACCTTCGCTGCACTCCCTCAATAGCAAGAATGTCCTTCCTCAGGTTAGGAGACTAAAACTGTACACAATACTTCAGGTGTGGCCTCACCAAGGCCCTGTACAACTGTAGCAACACCTCCCTGCCCCTGTACTCAAATCCCCTCGCTATGAAGGCCAACATGCCATTTGCTTTCTTAACCGCCTGCTGCACCTGCATGCCAACCTTCAATGACTGATGTACCATGACACCCAGGTCTCTTTGCACCTCCCCTTTTCTTAATCTGTCACCATTCAGATAATAGTCTGTCTCTCTGTTTTTACCACCAAAGTGGATAACCTCACATTTATCCACATTATACTTCATCTGCCATGCATTTGCCCACTCACCTAACATATCCAAGTCGCTCTGCAGCCTCATAGCATCCTCCTCGCAACTCACACTGCCACCCAACTTAGTGTCATCCACAAATTTGGAGATACTACATTTAATCCCCTCGTCTAAATCATTAATGTACAGTGTAAACAGCTGGGGCCCCAGCACAGAACCTTGCGGTACCCCACTAGTCACTGCCTGCCATTCTGAAAAGTCCCCATTTACTCCTACTCTTTGCTTCCTGTCTGACAACCAGTTCTCAATCCATGTCAGTACACTACCCCCAATCCCATGTGCTTTAACTTTGCACATTAATCTCTTGTGTGGGACCTTGTCGAACGCCTTCTGAAAGTCCAAATACACGACATCAACTGGTTCTCCCTTGTCCACTCTACTGGAAACATCCTCAAAAAATTCCAGAAGATTTGTCAAGCATGATTTCCCTTTCACAAATCCATGCTGACTTGGACCTATCATGTCACCTCTTTCCAAATGCACTGCTATGACATCCTTAATAAGTGATTCCATCATTTTACCCACTACCGATGTCAGGCTGACCGGTCTATAATTCCCTGTTATCTCTCCCTCCTTTTTTAAAAAGTGGGGTTACATTGGCTACCCTCCACTCGATAGGAACTGATCCAGAGTCAATGGAATTTTGGAAAATGACTGACATTGCATCCACTATTTCCAAGGCCACCTCCTTAAGTACTCTGGGATGCAATCCATCAGGCCCTGGGGATTTATCGGCCTTCAATCCCATCAATTTCCCCAACACAATTTCCCGACTAATAAGGATTTCCCTCAGTTCCTCCTCCTTACTAGACCCTCCGACCCCTTTTATATCTGGAAGGTTGTTTGTGTCCTCCTTAGTGAATACCGAACCAAAGTATTTGTTCAATTAGTCCGCCATTTCTTTGTTCCCCGTTATGACTTCCCCTGATTCTGACTGCAGGGGACCTACATTTGTCTTTACTAACCTTTTTCTCTTTACATATCTATGGAAACTTTTGCAATCCGTCTTAATGTTTCCTGCAAGCTTCTTCTCGTACTCCATTTTCCCTGCCCTAATCAAACTCTTTGTCCTCCTCTGCTGAGTTCTAAATTTCTCCCAGTTTCCGGGTTCGCTGCTATTTCTGGCCAATTTGTATGCCACTTCCTTGGCTTTAATACTATCCCTGATTTCCCTTGATAGCCACGGTTGAGCCACCTTCCCTTTTTTATTTTTCCGCCAGACAGGAATGTACAACTGTTGTAGTTCATCCATGCGGTCTCTAAATGTCTGCCATTGCCCATCCACAGTCAACCCCTTAAGTATCATTCGCCAATCTATCCTAGCCAATTCACGCCTCATACCTTCAAAGTTAGCCTTCTTTAAGTTCTGGACCATGGTCTCTGAATTAACTGTTTCATTCTCCATCCTAATGCAGAATTCCACCATATTATGGTCACTCTTCCCCAAGGGGCCTCGCACAACGAGATTGCTAATTAATCCTCTCTCATTACACAACACCCAGTCTAAGATGGCCTCCCCCCTAGTTGGTTCCTCCACATATTGGTCTAGAAAACCATCCCTTATGCACTCCAGGAAATCCTCCTCCACCGTATTGCTTCCAGTTTGGTTAGCCCAATCTATGTGCATATTCAAGTCACCCATTATAACTGCTGCACCTTTATTGCATGCACCCCTAATTTCCTGTTTGATACCCTCCCCAACATCACTACTACTGTTTGGAGGTCTGTACACAACTCCCACTAACATTTTTTGCCCTTTGGTGTTCTGCAGCTCTACTCATACAGATTCCACATCATCCAAGCTAATGTCCTTCCGAACTATTGCCTTAATCTCCTCCTTAACCAGCAATGCTACCCCACCTCCTTTTCCTTTTTGTCTATCCTTCCTGAATATTGAATACCCCTGGATGTTGAGTTCCCAGCCCTGATCATCCTGGAGCCATGTCTCCGTAATCCCAATCACATCATATTTGTTAACATCTATTTGCACAGTTAATTCATCCACCTTATTGCGGATACTCCTTGCATTAAGACACAAAGCCTTCAGGCTTGTTTTTTTAACACCCTTTGTCCTTTTAGAATTTTGCTGTGCAGTGGCCCTTTTTGTTCTTTGCCTTGGGTTTCTCTGCCCTCCACTTTTCCTCATCTCCTTTCTGTCTTTTGCTTTTGCCTCCTTTTGTTTCCCTCTGTCTCCTTGCATTGGTTCCCATCCCCCTGCCATATTAGTCTAACTCCTCCCCAACAGCACTAGCAAACACTCCCCCTTGGACATTGGTTCCGGTCCTGCCCAGGTGCAGACCGTCCGGTTTGTACTGGTCCCACCTCCCCCAGAACCGGTTCCAATGCCCCAGGAATTTGAATCCCTCCCTGCTGCACCACTGCTCAAGCCACGTATTCATCTGCGCTATCCTGCGATTCCTACTCTGACTAGCACGTGGCACTGGTAGCAATCCCGAGATTACTACTTTTGAGGTCCTACTTTTTAATTTAGCTCCTAGCTCCTTAAATTCATTTCGTAGGAACTCATCCCTTTTCTTACCTATGTCGTTGGTAGCAATGTGCACCACGACAACTGGCTGATCTCCCTCCCTTTTTAGAATGTCCTGCACCCGCTCCGAGACATCCTTGACCCTTGCACCAGGGAGGCAACATACCATCCTGGAGTCTTGGTTGCGGCCGCAGAAACGCCTATCTATTCCCCTTACAATTGAATCCCCTATCACTATCGCACTCCCACTCTTTTTCCTGCCCTCCTGTGCAACAGAGCCAGCCACGGTACCATGAACTTGGCTGCTGCTGCCCTCCCCTGATGAGTTATCCCCCTTAACAGTACCCAAAGCAGTGTATCTGTTCATGGCGGGGTAGGAGGAAACCAAGATCATATACGCGCGCAACTCTGCTCCCAACGTGGCACTGGAGCACGGAGTTATCATGGTAAATGCGACTCAGAACCCCGCAGGCAGGCAAGGGCAATTCGACACCAACCAGGCAATAACAGACTCTAGGGTGGGCCCACAACAGAGACAATGGCAGGTTGAACGGACATTTACACCATCACAAGGGACAATACATCCTGGGATGGAACCATTGACATCCATAAACAGAGTGCTCAAGAGTAATCAAAGAGACAATCAGAGAGGAATGCCTGGTAACAGCTCTTTTGTTCACAACAATCTCAGCTCATGCTGGAGGTGCGGGGGCAAACATCCTGTGAAGACCTGCTGGTTTCAACAATTCATCTGCAGAAATTGTAACTTGAGTGGACATTTAGCCAGGATGTGCAGGAAGCCCGCAGCGAGGCTGGTTTACGAAGTGGATGAACCACAAGAGGGGTCTGCAAGGCAGGGGTATGCCTGGGACACAGCAATGGACGCTGAAGTTCAGCGGGTCCAGGTGGCAAACATTCACAGCTCATCGCCAAAAACGGCACCTATAATGATGAGAGTACTGTTAAACGCCATCCCGGTATGCATGGAGCTGGACACAGGAGCCAGCCAGTCACTTATGAGTGTCCAACAATTTGAGAAACTGTGGCTACTCAGAGCTAGCAGACCCAAACTAGAACGCATTGACACACAATTACGGACGTACACCAAAGAGATCATCCCAGTGCTCGGCAGTGCAATGTTGGCGGTCACACATAATGGTTCTCAGAACAGGCTGCCACTCTGGAATGTCCCAGGAAATGGTCCCGCGCTTTTGGGGAGGAGCTGGCTAGCCGAGATGAACTGGAAATGGGGGAATGTGTACGCCATTTCATCTGTGGAGCTAGGTTCATGCTCACAGGTCCTACTAAAGTTGGAGTCAGTATTTCAACCTGGCGTTGGGACTTTCAAAGGCACCAAAGTAAGGATATGCATCACCCCGGACGCCACATCAGTGCACCACAAAGCCAGAGCTATGCTGTATGTGATGCGGGAGAAAATTGAGAGTGAGTTGGACAGGTTGCTAAGAGAGGGTATAATTTCGCCCGTTGAATTCAGCGACTGGGCAAGCCCCATCGTTCCTGTTCTAAAAATGGATGGCTCGGTCAGGATCTGTGGCGACTACAAGGCCACCATCAACCGAGTGTCACTACAAGACCAATACCCGCTTCCGAGAGCGGAGGATCTTTTTGCCACGCTGGCAGGCAGCAAGCTGTTCACCAAGTTGGACCTCACTTCGGCCTACATGACCCAGGAACTGGCCGAAGAATCCAAGCTACTGACCACCATCACCACGCACAAGGGGCTGTTTGTCTATAACAGGTGTCCGTTTGGCATTCGTTCAGCAGCCGCTATCTTTCAGAGGAACATGGAAAGCCTGCTCAAATCCATCCCCAGAACAATCGTATTCGGGACGACATCTTTATCATGGGTCGAGGCACCAAAGAACACCTCCACAACCTAGAGGAGGTGCTACGCCGACTGAACCGGGTAGGCCTGCGACTAAAGAAGTCCAAGTGTGTGTTTTTGACCCCAGAGGTCGAGTGTTTGGGCAGGAGGGTTGCCGCAGACGGGATCCGGCCCACCGAATCCAAAATGGAGGCGATCCGTCGCACGCCCAGGCCCGGCAACACATCAGAGTTGCGTTCATTTCTGGGACTCTTGAACTATTTCGGGAACTTTCTACCGAACTTAAGTACATTGCTGGAGCTGCTACACGTGCTCCTGCATAAGGGTTGCGATTGGTTTTGGGGGGACTGTCAGGAACGGGCTTTCAATAGGCCGCGGAACCTGCTTTGTTCTAATAAGTTATTGACCCTGTACGACCCCTGTAAGAAATTGTTTTTGACATGCGATGCATCATCCTATGGGGTTGGGTGCGTGTTGCAGCAGAGTAATGATGAGGGCCAACTCCAACCTGTGGCTTATACCTCCAGGTCGCTCTCCCAAGCAGAAAGTGGGTATGGGATGGTTGAAAAGGAAGCACTCGCACGTGTCTACGGGGTGAAAAAGATGCACCAGTACCTTTTTGGCAGAAGGTTCGAGTTAGAAACAGACCACAAGCCGTTAACATCCCTGTTGTCCGACAGCAAAGCTGTCAATGCCAATGTGTCAGCTCGCATACACCGATGGGCTCTCACGCTGGCTGCATATGACTACACCATACGGCACCGGCCAGGCACCGAAAATTGCGCTAACACGCTCAGCAGGCTTCCATTGGCCACCACTGAGGGGGCAGCGGAGCAAAGCGCGGAGATGGTCATGGCTGTCAATGCCTTTGACAGTGCAGGCTCCCCCGCCACAGCCCACCAGATCAAAACCTGGACAAACAGAAATCCCCTCCTCTCTCTGATTAAGAAATGTGTCCTGACTGGGGATTGGGCGCCCGCACACGGTCAGACCGTTTCACAGACGGATGGATGAACTCTCCATCCAAGTCGACTGCCTACTATGGGGCAGCCGGGTAGTCATGCCCCAGAGGGGTAGGGAAGCATTCATCAGGGAACTCCACAGCGAGCACCCAGGCATCGTGCTTATGAAGGCCATTGCCCGTTCACATGTATGGTGGTCGGGAATTGATGCAGACCTGGAACACTGCGTTCGCAGGTGCATAACATGTGCCCAGCTGGGCAATGCCCCCAGGGAAGCCCCACTCAGCCTGTGGCTCTGGCCCACCAAGCAATGGTCATGTATTCACGTCAACTACGCGGGCCGGTTCATGGGAAAAATGTTCCTCATTGTTGTTGAGGTGTACTCGAAATGGATCGAGTGCATCATATTGAATTCGTGCACGACATCCACCACAGTGGAGAGTCTGCGTGCTGTCTTTGCGACCCACGGCTTGCCGGACATCCTAGTTAGCGACAACGGGCCGTGTTTCGCTAGCTATGAATTCCTGGAGTTCATGTCGGGTAATGGCATCAAACATGTCAGGACAGCGCCGTTCAAGCCGGCTTCCAATGGCCAGGCGGAACGTGCGGTCCAAATTATAAAGCAAGGCATGCTCCGGATTCAAGGACACTCCCTTCAATACCGTCTATCGCGCCTCCTGCTGGCCTACAGGTCCACGGGAGTCCCTCACGGGAGCGGAACTCCTCATGAAACGTACACTAAAAGCTCGGCTATCCCTCATTCATCCAGTGTTGTCAGACATTGTTGAGGGCAAGCGCCAGTCCCAAAATGAGTGCCACAACCGTAACTCAAAGAGGAGATGGATAGAAATCGATGACCCTGTATTTGTTCTTAATCATTCTGTGGGGCCCAAGTGGCTCAAGGGTACTGTAATTGGTAAAGAGGGGAATGGTGTCATAGTGGTCAGACTCAACAATGGGCAGATATGCCGCAAGCATCTGGACCAAGTAAAAAAAAGGTTCAGCATGGACACTGAGGAACCTGAGGAAAATCATGAGATGCTGCCCACACCACTACCAGTGAATGAGCAACAAGAACCGCCAGCAATATGCACAGTCCCTGCGGTCAGCCCGGATGAGCCGGAATCACCACAGGTGACAAAGACGCATGCCAAGGCTCAACAACCAGAACCCCAACTGCGGCGCTCCAGGAGAGAGCGTCGACCGCCTGAAAGACTTAATCTTTGACCCAAAGACGTTGGAGGGAGGTGATGTCATGTTTGCAACCTCACATAACTATAACCTTTATGTAACAACACTGTACACTGTTTACACCTGAGAAATACACACCTTGACCACAGGGGATGAACTTGTGGGAGACACTCCTCACCTGGTCATCCAGGTATATAAAGGGAGGTCCCACGCAGGGTCATCACTTCTTGGTCCTGTGAATAAAGGTACAGGTCACAGAGTGACCTTGTCTCCAGTATGTGCCTCGTGTTGATTTGCTGTAGTGTGTAAGGACGTAACAATTTCCACCCCCATGGTGGGCAATGGCAGCCTACTGAGAGCATCGGCGCAGTTTTCTGTGCCTGGCCTGTGGCGGGTGGCGTAGTTGTATGCGGACAACATGAGTGCCCTTCTCTGGATGCGGGCCGATGTGTCAGTATTTATCCCTTTACTCTCGGAAAACAGGGATATCAGTGGCTTCTGGTCAGTTTCCAATTCGAATTTTAGCCCAAACAGGTATTGATGCATTTTCTTTAACCCATAGACACACGCTAACGCTTCTTTTTCAATCATGCTGTAGGCTCTCTCAGCCTTCGACAGACTCCTGGATGCATAAGCAACCGGTTGCAGTTTCTCAAAATCATTAGCTTGTTGCAATACACACCCGACGCCATACGACGACGCATCACATGCTAGTACCAAACACTTCCATGGATCGTACAACACAAGCAATTTGTTTGAGCATAACAATTTTCTCGCTTTTACAAAGGCATTTTCTTGGCTTTTGCCCCAAACCCATTCGCCCCCTTTTCGTAGTAAGACATGTAGTGGTTCTAGCAATGTGCTGAGACCCGGTAAGAAGTTACCAAAGTAATTCAAGAGTTCCAGAAACGACCGCAGCTCCATTATGTTCTGTGGCCTCGGTGCCTTCTCGATTGCCTCCGACTTCACGTTGGTGGGCCTGATGCTGTCCACCGCAATCCTCCTTCCCAAGAACTCCACTTCATGCGCCAGGAAAACGCACTTCGAGCGTTTTAACCTGAGCCCCATGCAGTTGAGTCCACTAAGAACCTCCTCCAGCTTCTGCAGATGCTCGATTATATTTCGACTTGTGACCAAGATGTCATCCTCGAAGACCACGGTGTGCGGAACCGACTTCAGTAAACTTTCCATGTTTCTCTGGAATATCGCTGCTGCTAATCGGATTCCAAACAGGTACCTGTTATAAACAAAAAGACCTTTGTGCGTGTTGACGCAGGTGAGGGCCTTCAATGATTCCTCCAGTTCCTGCTGAAGTCAGATCCAGCTGCATGAACATTTTTCCTCCCGCCAGCGTTGCAAAGAGGTCATCGGCTTTTGGTAGTGGGTATTGGTCCTGCAGGGAGAAACGATTGATCGTTACTTTGTAATCATCACAGATTCTGACGGTGCCATATCCCTTGAGGACTGGGACAATAGGACTGGCCCACTCGCTGAACTGAATCGGTGAAATGATGCCCTCTCGTTGCAGTCGGTCTAGCTCGATCTCAACCCTTTCTCTCATCATGTACGGTACTGCTCTCGCCTTGTGATAGATGGGTCGCGCCCCCGGAATTAGGTGGATCTGCACTTTTACTCCTTGGAATTTCCCGATGCCTGGTTCGGACAGTGAAGGAAATTTGTTTAAGACCTGGGCACACAAAGTGTCGTCAGCGGGCGATAGCGCACGGACGTCGTCCCAGTTCCAGCGTATCTTTCCCAGCCAGCTCCTGCCAAGCAGCGTAGGACCATCGCCCGGTATCACCCAGAGTGTTAGCTTGTGCACCGCTCCATCGTAGGAGACCTTTATGGTAGCACTGCCGATTACAGGAATCAGTTCTTTAGTGTAAGTTCTTCGTCTCGTGCGAACTGGAGTTAAAACTGGCCTTGAGGCCTTGTTGCACCACAACTTTTCGAAAGTCTTTTTGCCCATGATGGGCTGGCTCGCGCCTGTGTCCAGCTCCATTGACACCGGGAGTCCATTTAGCTCAACATTCAGCATTATCGGGGGACAATTCGTGGTGAATGTATGCACCCCATGTATCTCTGCCTCCTCTATCTGAGGCTCTGGTTCGTCGTGATCCTCTGTGGATCTGTCCTCTGCAACATGGTGATTTGCAGGTTTAACAGGCTTAGCAGCTCACCTGCACACTCATTTGAGGTGTCCCATTGTTCCACAGCCCTTGCAAACGTATCCTTTGAATCGGAATGAATGGAAATGATGATCACTGCCACAGCGCCAACAAGGTGTTAATGACCTTGCATTCATCAACCTTGATGGTGGACTCTAAGACATCTGCGGACTTGTAGCTGCAGGTATGTATGACCAGCCCTGAATGTTATGATTCGAAAACAACATCACTTTGTTCACAGTACTTGTAGCAGCACTTTTATACTGAGAGATTTGCTTCGTATTGTCACTGGTGGCAATGAACGCCTTGGCTATCGCTATGGCCTTACTCAAGGTTGGGGTCTCTCCAGTCAAAAGCTTGCGAAGTATGGTTTCGTGGCCAATGCCAAATACGAAAAAGTCTCTGAGCATGTGCTCCAAATGTCCTTCAAATTCGCAGTGTCCTGCAAGGCGTTTCAGCTTGGTGACATAACTCCCCACTTCCTGGCCTTCAGAACTTTTGTAGGTGTAGAACCGGTACCTCGCCATCAGATCGCTTTCCTTCGGGTTCAAATACTCTCAGACCAGTGTGCACAAATCATCGTACGATTTCTCTGTGAGTTTCGCTGGAGTGAGCAGATTCTTCATGAGGCCATACATTGGTGCCCCATAGACGGTGAGGAGGATCACTCTATGTTTGGCAGCGCTCTCTTCCCCATCTAACTCGTTGGCCATGAAGTATTGGTCGAGTTGCTCCACTAAAGTTTCCCAATCATCTCCCTCCGAAAATTTCTCCATGATGCCCACTGTTCTCTGCATCTTTGGGTTCGCTATCCGTATCTCATCGCCAGTTGCTGTGTATGGAGAAAGAGTCAGACTGAACACTGTGAGCTCAAAGTAAAGTGTGACCTTAGTCTTTTATTGCAGTCTCCAGAGTGCCTCTCCAACTTGTGAAGCCTCTTTAATTACCTGTGCTCCCAAGGGATTATGGGATCCCTTGGGACTCCAGGGGATGAGCCCTCTGGTGGCTGTACAGAGTAAATGCAAATATACCGTTATAACAGAAAGGTGGTCAGAATGTGGAGCGGCTTAAAGTGGAAGGTGGGATGAGAGGAAGGGTTTCACTTCGCAATGTTGGCCCCTCCAGGTCTGTGAGCTGGCGCAGTTCAGGCTCCCTCCTCCTGTTTGCTGCTGCTGCAGCCTGTTATGTACCATCTTGGCCTGCAAAAGAAAGGAAGCTTGGTGAGTCACATTGCAATTATGTGTATGGAAGAAATGCATGGGCAGCATAAGCAGCTGTGATTCGAAGCAAAGCATCAAATGAGCCAATAACTGTGAGCAGGCACATCCTGAGTTAAATGCTGGCTTGCTAAGTCTGCACAGAAGCTGCCTTGTAAGAATTGTTGGGACAGACAGAGGCTCACAGGTTCATAGGTGAGAGTTGGGGGAACATGTACTCACTTTGACCAGACGAGTGAAGTCATAGAACTTGTTGCGACATTGTGTGGGTGTACGGACAAGGACAGAGATGCCCGATACCTCGGCAGCCGCCTCTGCCCAGATAGCTGTGAGAAGCTGTGGAACAGCCCTCCCAGCTGGAGGGAAAAGGATGCGCCTCTTGTCTTCCACTACCCCCACCAGTGTCTCCAATTCGGCGTCTGAGAACCGCGTGGCCCTTGTACTGCCTCTCCGAGCTGCCATGGCGGCCCTCAGCAAGCAGCTACTGATCTGTGAGGAACAAGAGAATCAGCAGAACAAAGCTGCAAGACATCCCCTTTGTGAAGCCCAATGACCAGATGACTAGTTATGAATGAATCAAACTCACCTGAAATTGGCTGCACATTTCCACCACCGCCATTTAGCACTCCAACAATGCAGCTCTCCGATTTCATGAACAAAGTGCCAAAATTACAAACCACATCTTGCCTATGTCGGCCAGTGCTAATTTTTCAGCTAATTCGAATTATGCGCTCCAAACCCAGCACAGGGCAATTTCGGCTCCAAAGACTTCACTGTAGCCCAGGCAAGATCAGGAAATAAATAAACCAGGAAATTTAGGGAAAATAGGAAAAGATCAGGTATTAATAAAAGACAACAGGGTGGATTCCCAAATCACTCCCCCACCGCAAGCGGACTTCAGGTGGCTGGCCCTGTTGAATCCCTTTATCGTTTTGAACACCTTCATTGGATCACATTCTAAAATTTTAATAGCTGTTCACTATTCTACCCTTAGACAGATAAGTGCACAGATAAAAGGGGTGTTCCACAGTCGAGGTATGTGTGTCACGTTCAAGGATCAGGCTGTCGCCATAGACCATCACACACTCCTGCATAAAGGAACAATTACATTTCATGAAGCATATATAGGACATGACAAGCAATGCTGCTGAAATGCCTGCCTTATAGGCATGGCCCTTTATATCCACCTCCCATAGAGGTATCTTGCCACCATAATCCCAGCAGGTTTGCCGTGATGCCCTGCAGCCAGCCAGAATACCTGTTCCTTCCATTATGAAATCAAAAAGAAGTAGGAGGTCATCAATGACAAGTAATCTGCCCAAGAGAAAGGCACTGTCCCAAATCACACTGACAATGTTCAAGACACACATGTTTGTCACAATAAAAAGAGCACTTGGTAATTGTATGATGTGTAATGTGGGAGGCTACAGGTGGACTAGACCTTAGAATGGCAAGGAATAGTGTGTGAGGAACAGGATAGGGAGAAGAGAGAGCGAGGGGGTGATATTATCCAAGGGCAGAGTCTTTTGACGAATGATGGGCTCTTATTGTTGTAATACTGGATATAATTGGAAGGCATCCTGTATGTGACACACAAAAGTTATTTTTTGCTTTGGAGATGTAAGGGGGCGGGGGGAGGGCACTGCAAATATGGTAGTCGAAGGATTGTGGAGGTGGGGGAAACAGAGGAAGCAAGAATGGGCTCGCAACGTGCCAAGACTGTGCCTCGATTCAGCGATGCCTCCCTAGACCTGATGCTGCGGCGTATAAGGGCCCACAGTGAAATAATTTTCCCTGCTGACCGGAGGAAGAAGCCAGCCTGAAAGACCAAGAAAGTGTGGCTGTCGATTGCTCAGGAGATCAGCAGCAGGAGTGCGGTGCCGGAAAGGTGAATACAATGGCGCATTCAACTACGTGCTGATGTGCATGTCACCCCAATCCCCTCACTGCCTTCCCAACCCTACTTCTGCACATTACTCCTCAAAACAATGTACCTTGCCGGTGCACCCATCCCTCTCTGTCTATGCATTTACTCACATCCCCATCTGACCATCATCCACTGACACGCACCCTCATCTTAATTCAATGTCAATCTTCTCCCATATAGTCACCCTCAACAGATATGGTCCATCCATCCGTTCTACTCATTCCATGACTCTCGCGCAACATAAGAACATAAGAAATAGGAGCAGGAGTAGGCCATTTGACCCCTCGAGCCTGCTCCACTATTTAATAAGATCATGGCTGATCTGATCATAGCTCCACTTCCCTGCCCGCTCACCATAACCTTTTATTCCTTGTCGCTCAAAAATCTGTCTATCTCCGCCTTAATTATATTCAATGACCCAGCCTCCACAGTGCTCTGTGGCAGAGAATTCCACAGATTTGCAACCCTCTGAGAGAAGAAATTCCTCCTCATCTCAGTTTTAAATGGGCGGCCCCTTATTCTAAGATTATGCCCCCTAGTTTTAGTTTCCCCAATGCGTGGAAATATCCTCTCTGCATCCATCTTGTCGAGCCCCCTCATTATCTTACATATTTCGATAAGATCACCTCTTATACTTCTGAACTCTGCGGAATATAGGCCCAACCTACTCAACCTATCTTCATAAGTCAACCCCCTCATCTACGGAATCAACCTAGTGAACCTTCTCTGAACAGTGTCCAATGCAAGTATATCCATCCTTAAATATGGAGAACAAAACTGTACGCAGTACTCCCGGTGTGGCCTCGCCAATACCCTATACAGTTGTAGCAGGACTTCTCTGCTTCTATACTCTATCCACCTTGCAATAAAGACCAACATTCCATTTGCCTTCCTGATTACTTGCTGTACCTGCATACTAACTTTTTGTGTATCAAACACAAGGACCCCCAGGTCCCTCTGTACTGCAGCACTTTGCAATTTTTCTCCATTTAAATTATAATTTGCTTTTCTATTTTTTCTACCAAAGTAGATAATCTCACTTTTTCCCACATTATACTCCATCTGCCAAATTTTTGCCCACTCACTTAGCCTGTCTATATTCCTTTGCAGATTTTTTGTGTCCTCACAATTTGCTTTCCCACCAATTTTTGTGTCATCAGCAAACTTGGCAACATTACACTCGGTCCCTTTATCCAAGTCATTAATATAGATTGTAAATAGTTGACGTGCCAGCACTGATCCCTGCAGCACCCCACTCATTAGTTTGCCAACCGGAATATGACCTGTTTATCCCAACTCTCTGTTTTCTGTTAGTTAGCCAATCCTCTATCCGTGCTAATATTTAACCCCCAACCCCTGTGAACTTTTATCTTGTGCAGTAACCTTTTATGTGGCACGTTATTGAATGCCTTCTGAAAATCCAAATACACCACATCCACTGGTTCCCCCTTATCCACCCTGCTCGTTACATCCTCAAAGAACTTCAGCAAATTTGTCAAACACTATTTCCCTTTCATAAAACCATGCTGACTCTGCTTGATTTTATTATGCTTTTCCAAATGTCCTGCTACTGCTTCCTTAACGATGGACTCTAGCACTTTCCCAATGACAGATGTTAGGCTAACCGGCCTATAGTTTCCTGCTTTCTGTCTGCCTCCTTTTTTTAATAGGGGCGTTACATTTGCGATTTTCCAATCCGCTGGGACCTCCCCAGAGTCCAGGGAATTTTGGTAGATTACAATCAATGCATCCACTATCTCTGCAGCCACTTCTTTTAGGACCCTAGGATGCAAGCCATCAGATCCAGGGGACTTGTTTACATTTAGTCCCATTATTTTACTAATTACTACTTCTTTAGTGATAGTGATTATATTAAGTTCCTTCCTCCCTATAGCCCCTAGATTATCTACTATTGCAATGTTCTTAGTGTCTTCTACCGTGAAGACCAATACAAAATATTCGTTCAAAGTCTCTGCCATTTCCCTGTTCCCCATTATTAATTCCATAGTCTCATCCTCTAGGTGACCAACATTTACTTTAGCCACTCTTTTCATTTTTATGTACCTGTAGAAACTCATATCTATTTTTATATATTCGTGCTAGTTTACTTTCATAATCTATCTTCCCTCTCTTTATTATGTTTTTAGTCGTTCTTTGCTGGCTTTTAACAGTTTCCCAATCCCCTGTCCTCCCACTAGTCTTGGCCACATTGTATGCCCTTGTTTTCAATTTATTACCATTCCTTATTTCCTTAGTTAGCCACAGATCATTATCCCTTCTCTTAAAGTATTTCCTTCTCATTGGGATATATTTTTGTTGAGAGATATGAAATGTCTCCTTAAATGTCTGCCACTGCTCATCAACTGTCCCACACTTTCATCTATTTTCCTAATCCACTTTAGCCAACTCTGCCTTCATACCTTTGTAGACCCTTTATTTAAGCTTTGGACACTGGTTTGAGATCCAACTTTCTCACCCTCCAGCTGAATTTGAAATTCAACCATGTTATGGTCACTCATTTTTAGAGGATCCTTTACTAGGAGATCATTTATTAATCCTGTCTTATTACACAGTACCAGATCTAAGATAGCCTGCTCCCTGGTTGGTTCTACAACGCACTGTTTGAGGAAAGTATCCCAGATACACTCTATGAATTCTTCCTCAAGGCTACCCTGGTCAATTTGCTTTGTCCAATCAATATGAATGTTAAAATCGCCCATGATTATTGCCGTTCCTTTTATATAAGCCTCCATTATTTCTTGATTTATACTGTAGCTACTGCTAGGGGGCCTATAGACTACGCCCACCAGTGACTTTTCCCCTTTATTATTCCTTATCTCCACACTCAAAGGTCCCTTCTTTCCCTTCTTGCAGGAGAAGAGAGCACAGATCAACAGGGAGAGGCAGAAAACCAGAGGTGGCCCTCCAGTCATCACCACACTGACAGCTGCAGAGGAGGATGCGCTGGAGATAAGCCAAGTGTCGGCGTGCCTGGCAATTGAAGATGGAGAGATGGAGGCTTCCCAGCTACCTGCTGACAGAATTAATATCACACAGCCATATGGCATACAACAGTCACTCATGTTGACTTGATGTCAGCAGCCAGTGAAATATGATCATGGGCATAATGGTCACTGAAAACATTCTTACCGTGTCAGTTCTAATTCATGAATTTAATCTCCCACAGGCCCATCAAGTGTTCCAGAGGAGGTGGTGCCAGAGGATGCTGACTCCTCAGAAGAGGTCACTCACTCTGAGGGTGCACCGTCATAGGACTCATGCAGACCATGCACCAGCTCAGATACACACACCTCAGTGGGACCAGTAAGTCAGATACTTGTGTTGTCACCTGGTGTCTCACACAATCACATGTGAGCAAGAGCAGATGCTAGAAATGGGGACAGCAGTGAAGAGTTCTAGTTGGAGGGCACAGTAAGTTCCAAGCTCTGCATAGCTGGATGCAGATGCTGTACCTCGGTGGCCATCGATGAAGAGGTTGATTCTGGAGCAGCAGTAAAAAATGTTTGAGGTTCTGGCAGAATTTCCAGACGTACTGTGCACGCTTGAAGCATGAGGGACATGATGTCGCAGGCCTTAGCTATGATGTGTTCATCCATGGAAAGAGTGGCCACATGCATGTAGCATCAAATGCGGCAGTCAAACGAGTGCATGCTGGCCCTTACCAGTGACTTGTACATTCTGAAAGCCACCTTAACTAGGATCAAAACCTAGCCTTGGCTGTTCAGCGCCCCAATGATATGCAGCAAAGTGCTCTTCGGCTCAGGGAAGGGCACACGGGCCACGAAAGGGACGGTGGAGAAATGGGACATGGAAGTGGGGGGTCTGTTCAAAGTGTTTCCACTTCCCACCCACTGACCCCCCTCAGTCAGTGCCCCACAATGTTGCCTCATGTCCTGATGGCCTAGTCTGCCCTTGCTTAGGTGCTCGTGGACTAGTCTTTGGGGGGCCCTCATGGGCACCAAAACACAGAGGACATCGGCCAATCGCATCTCAGCAGTCAGCACAGGGATGTGAGCAGCCTGTCTCTACCTCTGCTGAAGCCACAGGGGTTGCATGACATAGAAATAGTAGAAAAAGGAAAATGAAAAATTTGTAGTTGCACAAGGGTATGCACATTGTTACACTGTTAAGTTTATGTTTAAATTTTGAGGCACATAAAAATTATTTATTTACACCACTTTCCCATCTTGCCCACTTTTGCCTTCAGCCTGGCAAGTGGCCTTTTCAGTTTTGATGAATGGTAAGACAAGTCTTAAATCCGAGCAATGGGTGCCTATGAAAGGGATGCTTTGTTGATTGCAGGACTGTTTTGTGCTGGGGAGGGGAGCAAGTGAGTTCAGTATGTGGCTACCAGATGGGTGCAATGGTACAACCTAATTAAATCTGGCCATTATGAGTCTATTTTAGACACCCTGGGCAGCACTGTGCACCGCTGCTGGTACCATGGCCACATTACGCTCCTCCTGCTCCTCTGAACAGGCACTGCACTCTACGCCTTGCTCCTCCTGCAGTTCCAATCCTCGCTGCTGCACTATGTTGTGCAGAACGCAGCATACCATGATCATTCTGGAGACCCTGTCTGGCACGTATTGAGGGATGTCTCCAGATCTGTCGAGGCACCTGAAGCGTATCTTCAGCATCCCGATTGCTTGCCCAATGAACACATCTCGTCGTCATATGGCTTTGATTGTAACGCTCTTGGGCCTCATTACTTGGCTCCACATGGGTGTCATCAGCCACGTTTTAATCTAATAGCCCTTACCTCCAAGTAGCCAGCTGGTAAGCCTGTTCGGAGGTGTGTTGTGCTCAGTGGACTGGTGCAGGTCGCTGGGAATCGTGCACACACCTGCATTATTATCTTTTTGTGGTTGCAGATGAGCTGCACATTGATGGAGTGGAAGCTCTTACGGTTCACAAACACTCCTGGGTGATCTGGTGGTGCCTTGATTGCCACATGTGTGCAATCGATGACACCCTGCATCTGTGGGAAGCCAGCCAGAGCTGAAAACCCGAGTGCCCGCTCATTCTGACTGGCTTCATTAGTGGCAAAGCGTACTTAATTGCCTGTGCTGGCATTGGTCACTTGTGACGTGATGCTTTTGTAGGTAGCCGACTGCAAAATCCTGTAGATGTCTTCTGCAGATCCTTGGAGGGAGCCTGAGGCGAAGAAGTTGAGGAGGGTGGTCACTTTGACAGCCACTAGTAAAGTGTGGTCACCAGGTCCAGTTTGTAGCAAGTCCTGTTCCAGCAGGCTGAAAATGTTTGCCAGAAACTGACACGATACCCTGACCCTCCTGAGGCACTGGTGTTCAGACATGTCAAGGAAGGTGATCCTCTACCTGTATACTTGTGTTGCGGGTATCGCCTCCAGCGAGCTGCACCTCTGTGCTCATCCCCTCTCTCCTATGGAGCGGCAGGTCAATGAGTAGAAGGCTGCTGCTGCTACTGCAGGTGCTGTTGGTGGTGTTCCTGCTGCTACTCATCTTGGTTCTCATTTGCGGTCCAAGGTGAAACAGCATAAGCGGCACCCATGCTGATCTGATATATGACAGATGGAAAGTGGAGATCAGGTGCACAAACCTCCAAAGTAGTGAGAGTGACTTCCAATATAGTGAAAGTTACCTCCAAAACCACTGTGCTCTTGCCTTGTTTTCACTGGCGAGGTCCAGGAAGCCCAGGAAACCGATGCACCCACAGTTAAAGTTGAAAACCACTGTTAAAAAAATTGTTAATTAGTTCTTAACTACTTCTTACCATCTTTAAATTGGCAACCCTTCGCACCCGAGGGTTTTTCTCACATGCAGCCGAATGCGCTCCAGTTAAATGCCAAAGTCGGCAGTTTCGAGCCAGCTTCCTGATGTGCTTCTAATTTCAATGCTTTTAACCACTCAAACCCACTCACTCTTTGCAGTTAAAATTACCCCCATTGTTTGGGAATGCCAACAGTATGCTCTATCAATATTCTTGACATCATTCTACCTGTACTCTGTATTTTGTGTGATTGGCACCTTGGTATCATAAGCCAGGACTGCAAAGGGTAGCTCTCTCTCAGCAGCCAACCTTCTCTTGCCTTTCAGATAACAGGAGACAGAGGATTGCCCTAATATGAAGGCAATGTGGTAACTGCCGAGAAAGCAGACATCCACCAGCATCATTTTGTGCTGCTGTTAATACTGTAGTCTGACATTTATGGAATAAAAGCTCTTTCAGTTTTAGAATGTGCACAGGTTTCTAAATGGCTGAATGTGTGAAATTGATGACTTCCTACACACCAAGAAAGCCAGCACACCTGTAATCCACCACAGACCCAATCCACTTCCGGACCGGGGTCAAGCAGGGCTGCGTCATTGCGCCAACCCTCTTCTCGATCTTCCTCGCTGCAATGCTCCGTCTCACACTCAACAAGCTCCCTGCTAGAGTAGAACTAAACTACAGAACCAGTGGGAACCTGTTCAACCTTCGTCGTCTCCAGGCCAGATCCAAGACCGTCCCATCCTCTGTCGTCAAACTACAATACGTTGACGACGCTTGCGTCTGCGCACATTCAGAGACTGAACTCCAAGTCATAGTTAACATCTTCACTGAGGCGTACGAAGGCATGGGCCTTACACTAAACGCCTGTAAGACAAAGGTCCTCCATCAACCTGACCCCGCCACACAGCACTGCCCCCCCACCCCAGTCATCAAGATCCATGGCGTGGTCCTGGAAAACGTGGACCACTCTCCATATCTTGGGAGCCTATTATCAGCAAGGGCAAACATTGACAATGAGGTTCAACACTGCCTCCAGTGCACCAGCGCAGCCTTTGGCCACCTGAGGAAGAGAGTTTTCGAAGATTAGGCCCTCAAATCTGGCACCAAGCTCATGGTCTACAGGGCTGCCGTGGTACCCGCCTTCCTGTATGGCTCAGAGACGTGGACCATATACAGTAGACACCTCAAATCGCTGGAGAAATACCACCAACGATGTCTCCGCAAAATCCTTCAAATCCCCTGGGAGGACAGATGCACCAACATCAGTGTTCTCAATCAGCCCAACATCCCCAGCATTGAAGCATTGACCACACTTGACCAGCTCCGTTGGGCAGGCCACATTGTTCGCATGTCTGACACAAGACTCCCAAAGCAAGTGCTCTACTCAGAACTCCTACACGGTAAGTGAGCCCCAGGTGGGCAGAGAAAATGTTTCAAGGACACCCTCAAAGCCTCCTTGATAAAATGCAACGTCCTCACTAACACCTGGGAGTCCCTGGCCAAAGGCCGCCCTAAGTGGAGGAAGAGCATCAGGGAGGGCGCTAAGCACCTCGAGTCTCATCGCCAAGAGCATGCAGAAAGCAAGCACAGGCAGCGGAAGGAGCGTGTAGCAAACCAGACACCCATCCACCCTTTCCTTCTACAACTGTCTGTCCCACCTGTGACAGAGACTGTAATTCCCGTATTGGACTATTCAGTCACCTAAGAACTCACTTTTAGAGTGGAAGCAAGTCTTCCTTGATTCCGAGGGATTGCCTATGATAATGATGGTACTGGCAGAAGGCAACTGTGAGCCTTGAATCATGGGCTACCCTTTCTTCCACAACGTGCAGTGAAAAGCCATATTGACCTAATTCATTTTCTCAATATTGTGTCAGTTCCATCAGTTTCCAATCATTTTCTGTAATTGACCACCTAGCCTAAAATCTAAACAGTTTGCAGTCATTGTTGAAATGAATATTACAAATAGAAGTTATCAAGATAGTGAATATGCCTAATGGAAAATTTGGATACTGGAATGCTACTGCATTAGCAAGCAATAATCCTTGCATTAGTCATTTTAATTGGCATGGTATCTGTTTGGTGCATTACCATTTAGATCACCCACTTCCTTTTGGCAGCAATTTTGGTCCAATCCCAAAGTAAGAGTTAATTGTTTGCTATCATGGACTTGTAAAATTAATGGCCATTAATGTTCAAGTTGTGCAGGCATTGCAACAAATGACCACAGTAGTTTCTAACCTTAGATCTCGTCTTCACATATACAGGGACAATATTGCTGAATACACATTGATTAAGATTACATTCAGCCTCTTGTCTCCCCTTTCCGATGCACAGTATTAAAATAATTTTGGAATGGTGGAAGTGGGGAGAAATTTTGACAAAAGATAGACCAATCAGGGAAACTGAAGTGCATACTGATAGAGTATCAGAATGCAATGGATAATCATATAACCGTTAATAACAGTGCAAGTTGACAGCCCGCCAACCACAGCATGATACTACAGAACACTAATAAACCACAACATGGGCTTCGACAGTGTCAGCCAATCACAGTGCGGTTTGGCACGATCAGAAATATATATTGTGGACCTCCAGCCAATCACAGTGTGCTTTGTGTGGCTGCCATGCTGAAATTCACAAGCAAGAAAGAGAGATTTGTTTTTAAATTTTATATAAACAAGCGCCAGGCCTCTAAACCAGTATCTGCATAAATCACAGATAAGTGACTCAGACAGAGACAGCTGGCTTTAGTGCTGTTAGTTAAATTGAACTGATTAGAATCATTCTGAATTCAAATAGTTTGAAGACTATTTTTAAAGGTGAACCAAAAGATAGTTTTATTTTCCACAAATTGAAAACGAGTTAATATGATTTAATGAATACTACATTTTTCTGCAGAGTTCTTTGCAGATGAGAAAACCATCATACTTGATTATTTAAGATGACATAAGGGCTGATATTTCAATTTAGCAGTGACAGCAAGAAGCTTTACACACTGGTAGTGCATATTGGAAATTTGGGTGTGCGATGGGCACATTTTTTTCAGCCGGCTCCATGTCAGCACCGCAAAGTCAGAAACTTAACCCTTTGCAATTGTGCAAGCATGCAAGACAGAAAGCAGCAAGTAGGGGTAAAGGGTAGCTATTCAAAGTGGCAGAAGGTGGAAAGTGGGGTCCCACCAGGATCAGTGCTGGGTCCACTGTTGTTCATAATTTCATTAATGATTTAAACTTTTGAATCAAAAGTCAATTTCTAAATTTGCGGATGACAGCAGAAAGATATTAATAATTTAGTAGAATGGGCATATAATTGGCAAATGAGTTTCAACACAGTTAAGCGTGAAGTATTACATTTTGATAAGAAAAATAAGAAGGTCACATATTACTTGGAAAATAATAATCTAAATTGGGTAGAGGAGCAAAGGGGTGTGGGAATACAAATACACAAATTACTAAAAGTATCGACACAGGTTAATAAAGCCATAAAAAAGGAAAGGCAAGCAAGGGGGTTCATTTCTTGAAGGCAGAGAAGCTTGTATTGAACCTTTGTTAGACCATTGTGTACACTTCTGGTCGCTATATTATAAAAAGGAGATAGAGGCATTTGAGAAGGTGCAAGAGAGATTTACAAGAATGATACCAGAAATGCAAGGTTATAACCTGTCAGGAAAGGATGAACAGACCGGGTTTCTTTTCTCTTGAAAAGAAAAGACCGAGAGGCCTTTAAAATTCTGAAAGGTTTTGATAGAGTAGACACAGAGAGAAAGTTTCCACTTGTGGGGAAGAGAAAAACTAGAAACCATCAATATAAGGTAGTCACCAAGAAATCAAATAGGGAATTCAGAAGAAACATCTTCACCTGGGGAGTGGTGAGAATGTGGAACTCACTACTACAGGAAGTGGTTAAGGCGAAGAGTAATAGATGCATTTAAGGGGCAAGATAAGCATACGAGAGAGAAGGGAATAGAGGATTTTGCTGATGTAGTTAGAGGAGGAGGAATGGGAGGAAGCTTGAGTAGAGCATAGTTGCCAGCATGGAATGGTTGGCACAAGTGGCCTGTTTCTGTGCTGTATATTCTATGTAATTCTATGCATTACTTTAAGAAGGTAGTTAAAACATAATGTATATATTCATTGTGTAACATTTGTTTTTAAACATAGATTTTTCATAGCCTTTTATCAACCTGCATAAATACAAATACTTCTACATTCCTGCTTTTCTACATGGATGTCAGTCAAAAGGCTTTGCTGGTAGCAGCTGCATATTATTACTTATTTACATCCTGACCCTGTTCCCTAAACATCATGCAGAAGCAATAGGTTTATGAACATCTTTGTCACTCCAGCTGACCAGTAATCATAGTGGAGAGATGAGACCAGGAAATTAATTCTCTAATTGTAAAATTATGAAAGCGCTGATTTTCGCTCTGTCTTGCTGATGGCACTGACATGGCTTGGATGAGTTAGGATCGGCAAGATCTTAGGCCTGTTTCTCACTTGATGTGCTCAAAGCATAATTTTCTGACCAGGAGAAGTTTGTGCTTAACAGTTCTCAAACATGAAATCTGCAAGGGCCATATTCAGAGTTCCAACATTATTTAAATTAATTAAATGAGATTCCCACTAAAAATGTGCTGTCCATATAAAATGAGTAATGCTGAGAAGCCACATTTTGGCTTTTGAGAGTTCTTAAAGGTGAGTTGGAGTATTTATGGCTGCATTTTACTTCTTGCAAAATTGATGAGCAGGAAACAGATATATTGCGTACCAGGACAGACCCTTTCATAAATTTGCCCATAGAAAGTTACCAGCTGCGTGAGGCTACTGCAGTTTTTGATGTGGTGGATTTTCCTACAGACTGAACTTCTGACCTTGTAGGGTTGATTTTCCTGGACCTCATGTCCCAGAAGTGCCTGGAGCAGAGATGCAGCAAACCGGAAATTTGGGCAGAAACCCATGATGATCATTTTTGAAACAATTGGCTGCACAAGAAACAGTTCCTATCATATAAATTATGTTATTTTGTCAAGTTTGTGACATCAACGTATCCTGCAACCTGATTTCATGGCTTTTCAATGGTCACAGGTTGTCTCCAGGCTGCACTCATGAAAAAGGTTGCAGCTGAATTCATGGCCAGAATCTTTACCTTGGAGTCGGGTTTTGTGTGTTCGGGGCGAGTAGCGAATCGGGAACGCGATGTTGTGACAGTGCGTTGTTCAGTGCTACTTTTACTTAATGGCCCTAATTAAACCAGTCATGCTTGCTTCCTGTCCCAATTAACTGGAGCGGGTCTGATGAAGTCACCAATAACCCGTTTCCAGCACCGATATTTAAAGCAGTCTTGCGCACATTTCATCTGAAGGTTGATGAAGGAGTGTGCAAGGTCATTTTCAGAGGTCTGGCCGAGAGTTGAAAAAAGTGTAATTCATGGCAAAGGCAGAGGGCTGCACCAAGATTTACATGTTTTGGTGCAGGCAGTGAGAAAACACGGGGAGGTCCTAGTCCCTGCTGATAGGCGTAAAAGACCACTTGAGGAAACCAAATGGGCCAGGTTGGAGATCGCAGAGGAGATCAGCAGCAGGAATGTTGTCAGGAGGGCGTAGATCCACTGCAGGAAAAGATTCAATGACCTAATGAAGTCAGGAAAGGTGAGTGCAATAAGAACATAAGAACCTAAGAAATAGGAACAGGAGAAGGCCATACGGACCCTCGAGCCTGCTCCGCCATTTAATATGATCATGGCTGATCCGATCATAGACTCAGGTCCACTTCCCTGCCCGCTCCCCATTAGCCCTTATTCTCTTATCGGTTAAGAAACTGTCTATCTCGTTCTTAAATTTATTCAGTGACCCAGCTTCCACAGCTCTCTGAGGCAGCGAATTCCACAGATTTACAATCCTCTGAGAGAAGAAATTCCTCCTCATCTCAGTTTTAAATTGTCGGCCCCATATTGTAAGATTATGCACCCTAGTTCTAGTCTCCCCTATCAGTGGAAATGTCCTCTCTGAATTCACCTGATCGAGCCCCCTCATAATCTTATACATTTCGATAAGATCACCTCTCATTCTTCTAAATTCCAATTAGTAGAGGCCCAACCAACTCAATCTTTCCTCATAAGTCAACAGTTTCATCATCGGAATCAACCTAGTGAACCTTCTCTGAACAGCCTCCAAAGCAAGTATATTTTTTCTTAAATATGGAAACCAAAACTGTACACAGTATTCCAGGTGTGGCCTCACCAATACCTTGTATAACTGTAGCAAGACTTCCTGCTTTTATATTCCACCCCTTTAGCAATAAAGGTCAAGATTCCATTGGCCTTCCTGATCACTTGCTGTACCTGCATACTAACCTTTTGTGTTTCATGCACCAGGACCCCCAGGTCCCGCTGTACTGCGGCATTTTGCAATCTTTCTCCATTTAAATAATAACTTGCTCTTTGATTTTTTTCTGCCAAAGTGCATAGCCTCACACTTTCCAACATTATACTCCATCTACCAAATTTTTGCCCACTCACTTAGCATATCTATGTCCTTTTGCAGGTTTCTTGTGTCCTCCTCACACATTGCATTTCCTCCCATCTTTGTATCATCAGCAAACTTGGCTACGTTACACTCGGTCCCTTCATCCAAGTCGTTAATATAGATTGTAAATAGTTGGAGTCCCAGCACTGATCCCTGCGGCACCCCACTAGTTACTGATTGCCAACCCGAGAATGAACCATTTATCCCGACTTTCTGCTTTCTGTTTGTTAGCCAATCATCTATCCATGCTAATATATTACCCTCAACCCTGTGAACTTTTATCTTGTGCACCTTTTATGTGGCACCTTGTCAAATACCTTCTGGAAGTCCAAATACACCACATCCACTGGTTCCCCTTTATCCACCCTATCCGTTACATCCTCAAAGAATTCCAGTAAATTTGTCAAACATGATTTCATAAATCCATGTTGACTCTGCCTGACTGAATTATGTTTTTCCAAATGTCCTGCTACTGCCATTTTTAATAATGGACTCCAACATTTTCCCAACCACAGATGTTAGGCTAACTGATCTATAGTTTCCTGTTTTTTGTCTGCCTCCTTTTTTAAATAGGGGCGTTACATTTGCAGTTTTCCCATCTGCTGGAACCTCCCCAGAATCCAGGGAATTTTGGTAAATTACATCCAATGCATCCGCTATCCCTGCTGCTACTTCTCTTAGGACCCTAGGATGCAAGCCATCAGGTCCAGGGGATTTATCTGCCTCTTGTCCCATTATCTTACTGAGTACCACGTCCTTAGTGATTGCGATTGTGTTAAGTTCCTCCCACCCTATAGCCCCTTGACTATCCACTGCTGGGATATATTTAGTGTCCTCTACCGTAAAGACTGATACAAAATGTTTGTTCCGAGTTTCTGCCATCTCCATGTTCCCCATCACTAATTCCTCAGTTTTGTCCTCTAAGGGACCAACATTTACTTTAGCCACTCTTTTCCTTTTTATATACCTGTAGAAACTCTTGCTATTTGTTTTTATATTTCGTGCTAAACATAGAAACATAGAAAATAGGTGCAGAAGTAGGCCATTCGACTCTTCGAGCCTGCACTGCCATTCAATAAGATCATGGCTGATCATTCCCTCAGTACCCCTTTCCTGCTTTCTCTCCATACCCCTTGATCCCCTTAGCCATAAGGGCCATATCTAACACCCTCTTGAATATATCCAATGAACTGGCATCAACAACTCTCTGCGGCAGAGAATTCCACATGTTAACAACTCTCTGAGTGAAGAAGTTTCTCCTCATCTCAGTCCTAAATGCTACCTCTTATCCTAAGACTATGTCCCCTGGTTCTGGACTTCCCCAACATCGGGAACATTCTTCCCGCATCTAACCTGTCCAGTCCTGTCAGAATCTTATATGTTTCTATGAGATCCCCTCTCATCCTTTTAAACTCCAGTGAATAAAGGCCCAGTTGATCCAATCTCTCCTCATATGGGAGTCCAATCATCCCTGGAATCAGTCTGGTGAACCTTTGTTGCACTCCCTCAATAGCAAGAACATCCTTCCTCAGATTAGGAGACCAAAACTGAACAAAATATTCCAGGTGAGGCCTCACTAAGGCCATGTACAACTACAGTAAGACCTCCCTGCTGCTAGACTCAAATCCCCTAGCTATGAAGGCCAACATACCATTTGCCTTCTTCACTGGCTGCTGTACCTGCATGCCAACTTTCAATGACTGATGAACCATGACATCCAGGTCTCGTTGCAACTCCCCTTTTCCTAATCTGCCGCCATTCAGATAATATTCTGCTTTCGTGTTTTTGCTCCCAAAATGGATAACCTCACATTTATCCACATTATACTGCATCTGCCATGCATTTGCCCACTCACCTAACCTGTCCAAGTCACCCTGCAGCCTCTTAGCATCCTCCTCACAGCTCACAACACCACCCAGTTTAGTGTCATCTGCAAACTTGGAGATATTACACTCAATTCCTTCATCTAAATCATTAATATATTTTTTAAAGAGCTGGGGTCCCAGCACTGAGCCCTGCGGCACTCCACTAGTCACTGCCTGCCATTCTGAAAAGGACCCATTTATCCCGACTCTCTGCTTCCTGTCTGCCAACCAGTTCTCTATCCACATCAGTACATTGCCCCCAATACCATGCGCTTTGATTTTGCACATCAATCTCTTGTGTGGGACCTTGTCAAAAGTCTTTTGAAAGTCCAAATACACCACATCGACTGGTTCTCCATTGTCCACTCTGCTAGTTACATCCTGAAAAAATTCCAGAAGATTTGTCAAGCATGATTTCCCTTTCACAAATCCATGCTGACTTGGACTGATCCTGTCACTGCTTTCCAAATGCGCTGCTATTTCATCCTTAATGATTGATTCGAACATTTTCCCCACTACTGATGTCAAGCTAACCGGTCTATAATTACCCGTTTTCTCTCTCCCTCCTTTTTTAAACAGTGGGACTGATCCAGAGTTGATAGACTGTTGGAAAATGATCACCAATGCATCCACTATTTCTCGGGCCACTTCCTTAAATACTCTGGGATGCAGACTATCAGGCCCCAGGGATTTATCGGCCTTCAATCCCATCAATTTCCCTAACACAATTTCCCGCCTAATAAGGATATCCTTCAGTTCCTCCTTCTCACTAGATCCACTGTCCCCTAGTACATTCGGAAGGTTATTTGTGTCTTCCTTCGTGAAGACAGAACCGAAGTAGTTGTTCAATTGGTCTGCCATTTCTTTGTTCCCCATTATAAATTCACCTGAATCCAAATGCAAGGAACCTACATTTGTCTTCACTAATCTTTTTCTCTTCACATATTTATAGAAGCTTTTGCAGTCAGTTTTTATATTCCCTGCAAGCTTCCTCTCGTACTCTATTTTCCCCCTCTTAATTAAACCCTTAGTCCTCCTCTGTTGAATTCTAAATTTCTCCCAGTCCTCAGGTTTGTTGCTTTTTCTAGCCAATTTATATGCCTCTTCCTTGGATTTAACACTATCCCTAATTTCCCTTGTTAGCCACGGTTGAGCCACCTTCCCCATTTTATTTTTACTCCAGACAGGGATGTACAATTGTTGAAGTTCATCCATGTGGTCTTTAAATGTTTGCAATTGCTTATCCACTGTCAACCCTTTATGTATCCTTTGCCAGTCTATTCTAGCCAATTCATGCCTCAGACCGTCGAAGTTACCTTTCCTTAAGTTCAGAACCCTAATTTCCTAATTAACTGTGTCACTCTCCATCTTAATAAAGAACTCTACCATATTATGGTCACTCTTCCCCAAGGGGCCTCGCACAACAAGATTGCTAACTAGTCCCTTCTCATTACACATCACCCAGTCTAGGATGGCCAGCTCTCTAGTTGGTTCCTCGACATATTGGTCTTGAAAACCATTCCTAATACGCTACATGAAATCCTCCTCCAACGCATTGCTACCAGTTCGGTTAGCCCAACCAATATGTAGATTAAAGTCGCCCATGATAACTGCTGTACCTTTATTGCACACATTCTTTATTTCTTGTTTGATGCTGTCCCCAACATCACTACTACTGTTTGATGGTCTGTACACAACTCCCATTAGCGTTTTCTGCCCTTTGGTATTCTGCAGCTCCACCCATACCGATTCTACATCATCTAGGCTAATTTCCCTCCTTACTATTGCATTTATTTCCTCTTTAACCAGCAACGCCACCCCGCCTCCTTTTCCTCTCTGCCTATCCTTCCTAAATGTTGAATACCCCTGGATGTTAAGTTCCCAGCCTTGGTCACCCTGGAACCATGTCTCCGTGATGCCAATTACATCATACCCGTTTACTACTGTCTGCGCAGTTAATTCGTCCACATTATTCCGAATACTCCTCGCTTTGAGGCACAGAGCCTTCAGGCTTGTCTTTTTAGAATTTTGCTGTAATGTGGCCCTTTTTGTTTTTTGCCTTGGGTTTCTCTGCCCTCCACTTTTACTATTCTCCTTTCTATCTTTTGCTTCTGCCTTCATTTTATTTTCCTCTGTCTCCCTGCATAGGTTCCCATCCCCCTGCCATTAGTTTAACTCCTCCCTAATAGCACTAGCAAACACTCCCCCTCGGACATTGGTTCCGATCCTGCCCAGGTGCAGACCGTCCGGTTTGCACTGGTTCCATCTCCCCCAGAACCGGTTCCAATGTCCCAGGAATTTGAATCCCTCCCTTTTGCACCACTCCTCAAGCCACATATTCATCTGAGCTATCCTGCGATTCCTACTCTGACTAGCACATGGCACTGGTAGAAATCCTGAGATTACTACTTTTGAGGTCCTACTTTTTAATTTAGCTCCGTGCTCCCTAAATTCGTCTTGTAGGACCTATATTGTTGGTACCCAAATGCACCACGACAACTGGCTATTCACCCTCCCTTTTCAGCATGTCCTGCACCCACTCCGAGACATCCTTGACCCTTGCACCAGGGAGGCAACATACCATCCTGGAGTCTCGGTTGCGGCCGCAGAAATGCCTATCTATTCCCCTTACAATTGAATCCCCTATCACTATAGCTCTCCCACTATTTTTCCTTCCCTCCTGTGCAGCAGAGCCACCCATAGTGCCATGAACTTGGCTGCTGCTGCTCCCCCTGATGAGTCATCCCCTCAACCGTACCCAAAGCGGTATATCTGTTTTGCAGGGGGGTGACCGCAGTGGACCCCAGCACTATCTTCCTTGCACTGTTCTTCCTGTTGGTCACCCATTTACTATTTGTCTGTGTACCCTTTGCCTGCGGTAAGACCAACTCGCTTAACGTGCTATTCACGTCATTCTCAGCACCGTGGATGCTCCACAGTTCATCCACCCGCAGCTCCAGTGCCGCAATGCGGTCCATCAGGAGCTGCAGGCGGATACACTTCCTGCACACATAGTCGTCAGGGACACCGGAAGCGTCCCTGACTTCCCACATAGTACAGGGGGAGCATAACATGTGTCCGAGCTGTCGTGCCATGACTAACCCCTAGATAAACTTAATTTGGCAACAGCAATGCTAAATGTTACTTACTGATAAAGAAAAGAAAAAAGAAAAGCTACTCACCAATCACCAGCCAATCACTTTCCCCCTTGGCTGTGACATCACCTTTCAATTTCTTTCTACTTCTTTTTTGCCTTCTCTCCCCGCTGCAGCTGCACCAGCTGGGCCTCACGAACTCCCTCCTCCCGACTGACGCAGCTCTCCTCGAACTGTTGGGCCTTTATCGGCCGCTGGCCTCACGAACTCCCTCCTCCCGACTGCCGCAGCTCTCCTCGAACTGTTGGGCCTTTAACGGCCGCTGGGCCTCACGAACTCCCGCCTCCTGACTGAAAGTGCTAGCTTACTCTTCCCTTTCTTATTCGGATACCGTCCTTTATTTCTTTAGTTAGCCACGGATGGCTATCTTTTCTTTTACATGCTTTCCTCCTCACTGGAATCTTGAGAGTTATGAAATATCTCCTTAAATGTACGCCACTGTTCATCAATCGTCTTACATTTTAATCTATTTTTCCAGTCCACTTTAGTCAACTCTGCCCTCATACCTTCATAGTCTCCTTTATTTAAGCTGAGTATGCCGGTTTGATTTCCAACTTTTTCGCCCTCCATTTGAAATTCAATCATGCTATGATCACTCATTCCAAGGGGATCCTTTACTAGGAGATTATTTATTAACCCTGTCTCATTACACAGAACCAGATCTGAGAAAGCCTGCCCCTGGTTGGTTCCGTTACATACTGCCCAAGGAACCCGTCCCTTATGCACTCTATGAACTCTTCCTCAAGACTACCCTAACCAATTTGATTTGTCCAAACAATATGGAGGTTAAAATCACCCATGATTATTGCTGTTCCTTTTTTACAAGTCCCCACTATTTCTTGATTTATATTCCGACCAACAGAGATGCTACTGTTAGGGGGCCTATAGACTACGTAATGCCATACTCACCTTTATCCTGATCTGCCTGTCACCACAACCCCATCACTCTGCCTCCCCAAGCCTACTCTTGCACATCATTCCTCACACCAACTTACCGTACATATCCACTCATCCCTCTCTGTCTATGTACCTACTCACATCTCACCCTCATCCTAATGCAATCAAAGCAAGTAACACCACAGAAGAAGGCCATTCGATAATGTCATGCCACTCCCTCATAATCACCCTCTACAGATGTAGCCCATCCATTCCTTACACTCATTCCATCACTCTCATTCAAAATTATCTTCTTTCCCTCCTTGCAAGGGAAAAGAGCCCTCAACAATAGGGAGAGGCAGAGATTTGGAGGTGGCACTCCAGTCTTCACACAATTTTGCTGGAGCCAGTAGCGCCCCCCACCAACCCAGGTAAAAACAGATTTGCGCCCCATTAGCGCCCCTCCAGAGGCACTAAATGGAAGCGCTCAACAGGGGAATTTCACCCCCCTGGAGTTGCAGAGCTGCTGGTGGTGGGAGACTGAGAGAGGGCAACATCCCAGCAGCCTGGTGACAGAGTTACATCTCATACAGCCACATGACATACAGCACTCACTCATATGCTGACTGAAGTTAGCAACGTGAATTTCCATCATGTGCTTAATGGTAACGTAACCCTTTCTTAATGTACTACTTCTAAATTATCTCTTTACTCTCCCACAGGTTCATCAAGTGCCACCATGCCCCTCCACCCCTCCACTCGCCCCCATAGTTCAGCATGAGGAGGAAGACGACTCCTCAGAGGAAGCTCCAGCCGCTGAGGGTGCAGTTCAACAGACCCAAGCGCACCCAGCAACAGCGCTGATGCACACATCTTGTTGGGTCCTGTGTGTGTTGTCACCCGGTGGCTCACCCTGCACAAGTGAGCAAGAGCAGATGGTGTTGGCAGGGACAGAGGAGGACTTTCCAAGCTCTGCATGCAGACGCTTAGCTTCGGGGGCCATCGAGAAAGAGGGTGATCTTGGAGAGGCAGCAATAATTGCATGAGGCTCTGGCAGCTTTTGCATTCGTGATGTTTGCAAATGTGCAGAGAATGGGGGAGTACATGTCCAACATGAGCACCACTATCTCGCAAGCGATGGGGTGACGATGTTCTGTTCCATGGAAAGGATGGCCACCTGCATGGAGCAGCAAATGCACTAGCCACATGAACACATGCTAGCTGTGGACAATAGATGACAGATGCTCATCCAGGTGGGATATAAACACCCCATTGCTGTGCAGAAAGATGCTCTCCAGCTCCTTGCTCGCAGGGAAGTGCAGCTGGACCATGAGACGGATGATGGTGAGAGGGAACATGGAAGTGAGGGCTCTTCTCAAAACGCTCACAGTTCTCCCCCTCAGTCAGAGCCCCACATGCTTCCTTGGCGCCCGATGGCCGAGTCTGCCCCTGCACAGTTGCAGGAGGAGCAGACTTTGGCGTGGGGCTGTCACAGGCTCCAAAACCCAGAGAACGTCTGCCAAAAGTGTCTAACCAGTTGCAGCAGGGAAGTGAGCAGCTTGTCTCTACCTCTGCTGAAGTCACAGAGGTTGCACCTTGTAGGAGCACTTGGGAGAAAATAAAAGACACAAAGGAGATGCACATGGGTGTATGAACAAATATTAGTGTTAAGTTTCAGTTATTTTTAAGACACAGATAAATATATTTCTTTGTACCACTTTCCAGTCTTGTCCATTTTTGCCTGCTACCTTGGAAGTAGCTTTGTCTCTTGGAGTGAATGGTAAGACTTTACTTAGCCTCGAGCAATGGAGGTGTGGGTGGCAGGAATGGCTTGGTCATTGTAGGTATGCTTTATTATGTTGTTGGGGGAGAGGGATGGACTTAGTACAGCATGTGGCAGCCATATGGGTGCATTGGAACAAGTTAAGTAAATCTGGCCATTACGAGGCTATCCCAGGCCTCCCGGGCAACAGTGTTTACCACTGCTGGTGCCATCTCCACCTCATGTTCCTCCTCCTCCGAAGAGGTTTTGCGCTCTGCGCGCTGCTCCTCCTGCAGCTCCAATTCTCACAGCTGCACTCTGTTGTGCACTGCGCAGCAAACGACGACGATTCTGGAGACCCTGGCTGGTGCATACTGAAGCGCTCCTCCAGATCTGTCCATTCATCTGAAGCGTATCTTCATGGCACCCCGACCTGCAAGAGAACAGCTCCGCATGTCGGCAAGTATAAAGAGCTGAAGCGGCATACCACTTCAGCCTCCAGCATGAGCTGCTACAAGTGTGCGACGATTTTGAGATGGGTGACTGGGTGATGTCATCAAAACCCTGGTCGCCGTTTTGGAGCGTGGGCAGGAACATCGGCAGAACCCAGGTACAGAGGAGTGAGAAGGTTGGGGCGGATGTGTTTGTGGCGCGATGCGGTGAATGTTTATGGCGGAGGAGTGGCAAGCGATTGTGGCGGAGGTGCGACAGATGAGGGTACGGGGCCCAGAAGAGCCGAGGGTCCGGGGCAGCACGGGCCAGCTCACACTGCGATATGTGTGCATGCTAGGTCCGTGCAGCAGAGTTGGTCTCTCGTCGTCTTGGTTAACCCTTGCCACTGGACCAAGACCTAACTCTGTCAAGCCCATGAGATAGTCGGTATGCAACGATCACCACACATTAAAAAAATTCACGCACAGGCATCTTCCATCCCCTCAATTGGAGTTCAGGACTGGAACATCAGGGTTGTTATATATTTAAACCTGTAAATACCATGTTTAATCACCAGAGGGCTCATCCCCTCGAGTCCCAAGGAATCCCACAATCCCTTGGGAGCACCTGTACATAAGGAGGCCTCACAGGCTGGAGAGGCATTCTGAAACCTGTAATAAAGGACTACGGTCACACCTTACTTGAGCTTGCAGTATCTGGTCTGACTCTTTATTCAAGACAGGGTCCTTCATCGAAACACCTGTAAACTCGTGGAAGCAAGCCATCCTCGTTCGAGGGACCGCCAATGATCTTCAGCATGCCTATTGCTTGTTCAATGACACATCTGGTTGACATATGGCTCTCATTTTAATGCTCCTTGGCCTCATTACTTGGCCTCCTCAAGGATGTCATCAGCTATGTCTTCAGTGGATAGCCGTTGCCTCCAAGCAGCCAGCCGGTAAGTCTGTTTGGAGGTACAAAGAGCTGAGGGAGGGTGGACTGGCGCAGCACAAAAGAGTCATGACAGCTGCCAGGGAATCTGGCGCATACATGCATGATGATCTTGTTATGGTTGCAGACGAGCTGTACATTGAAGGAGTGGCAGCCCTTATGGTTCACAAACACTCCTGGGTGATGAGGGGGTGTTTTGATGGTCACCTGTGTGCAGTCAATGATGCCCTGCACCTGTGGGAAGCCAGCCAGAACCGAAAAGCCGAGCAACCACTCAGTAACACTGGCTTCAGCAGTAACAAAGTTGACATAATTTTCTGATTTGTCAAACATGGCTTCGGTCACCAGGGTGATGCATCTGTGGGTGGCCAACTGTAAGATCCCATGAATGTCTGCTGCAGATCCTTGGAAGAAGCCTGAGGCGTAGAAGTTGAGGGTGGCGGTGACTTTTACAACCACTGGTAAGGCGTGTCCACAAGGTCCTTTGAGCAGCAGGTCTTGACCAGCAAGCTACAAATATCTGCAATGACCTGGCACGATAGCCTGAGCATCCTGAAGTACTGCTGCTCAGTCATGTTGAGGAAGCTCATCCTCTGCCTTTATACCCTGTGTTTATGACTATTGTCTCCGGCGCACTCCAGCCCTGTGCTAATGTCCTCTGTCATGTGGAGCATCAGGTCACTGTGGAAAAGGCTGCTGTTGTGAATGCTGCTGCTGCTTATGTTGTGGCGGCTGCTGTTGGTATTTCTTGTGCTGTTGGTGCCAGGGCTGATCTTTGTCCAATTCTGAAGTTCAAGGTGAGAGAACATAAGTGGCTTATGGTCTACAGGGCTGTAGTGATAGCCGCCCTCCTGTATGGCTCAGAGACGTGGACCATATACTGTAGACACCTTAAATCGCTGGAGAAATATCACCAACAATGTGTCCGCAAGATTCTGCAAATCCCATGGGAGGACAGGCGCAACAACATCAGTGTTCTCGCTCAGGCCAACATCCCCAGCATTGAAGCACTGACCACACTCGACCAGCTCTGTTGGGCGGGCTACATTGTTCACATGCCTGACACAAGACTCCCAAAGCAAGCGCTCTACTTGGAACTCCTGCACGGCAAGCGAGGAAACATTTCAAGGACACCCACAAAGCCTCCTTGATAAAGTGCAACATCCCCACTGACGCCTGGGAGTCCCTGGCCAAAGACCATCCTAAGTGGAGTAAGAGCATCTGAGAGGGCGCTGAGCACCTCGAGCCTCGTCGCCGAGAGCATGCAGAAAACATGCGGCAAACCAGACTCCCCACCCACCTTTTCCCTCAACCACTGTCTGTCCCACCTGTGACAGAGACTGTAATTCCCATGTTGGACTGTTCAGTCACCTAAGAACTCACTTTTAGAGTGGAAGCAAGTCTTCCTCAATTTCGAGGGACTGTCTATGATGATGATAGTAGCTGGCAATGTGGTGAGAGTGGCTTCCGAGGTTGCAGAAATGACTTGCAAACTGCACAAAATGGAGTCAGCAAGATTCTTTCCATTAGTCAAGTAGTCAAGTGTAATGCAGGAGTGCTTGGGTTGTCTTGCGCTCCTTCCGTTGTTTGTGCTTGGTTACCGCTTACTCCTGGCGAAGAGACTCGAGGTGGTCAGCGCCATCCCGGATGCTTCTCTACTTTGAGCGGTCTTGGGTGAGGGATTCCCAGGTGTCCCAGGGATGTTGCACTTTTTCAAGGAGGCTTTCAGGGTGTCCTTGAAGCATTTCCTCTGCCCACCTGGGGCTCGCTTGCCGTGTCAGAGCTTCGAGTAGAGTGCTTGTTTTGGGAGTCTCATATCGGGCATGCGGACAATGTGGCCCATCCATCGGAGCTGATCGAGTGTGGTCAATGCTTCGATGCTGAGGATGTTGGCCTGAGCAAGAGCACTGACATTGGTGTGCCTATCCTGCCACTGGATTTGCAAGATCTTGCGGAGGCAGTGTTGGTGGTACTTCTCCAGTGCTTTGAGGTGCCTGCTGTACATAGTCCATGTCTCTGAGCCATATAGGAGGACGGGTATCATGACTGCTCTGTAGACCATGAGCTTGGTGCCTGATTTGAAGTCCTGGTCTTCAAACACTCTCTTCCTCAGGCGACCAAAGGCTGCACTGGCGCCGGTGTTGGACTTCATCATCAACGTCTACCCTTGTTGATAGTAGGCTCCTGAGGTATGGAAAATGGTCCATGTTGTCCAAGGCCTTGTCGTGGATTTTGATAATCGGGGGGCAGTAGTGTGTGGTGGGCAAGGTTGGTAGAGGACCTTTGTCTTACGGATGTTTAGCGTAAGGCCCATACTCTCGGACACTTCGGTGAAGGTGTTGACGATGGTTTGGAGTTCGATCTCCAAGTGTGCGCAGATGCAAGCATCGTCTGCATACTGTAATTCAATGACAGAGGATGGGGCAACCTTGGATCTGGCCTGGAGGTGGCGGAGGTTGAACAGATTCCTGGTTATCCTGTAATTTAGCTCCACTTCAGCCAGGAGCTTGCCGAGGGTAAGATGGAGCATTGCAGCAAGGAAGATTGAAAAGAACATTGGTGCGATGACACAGCCTTGCTTGATCCCGGTCCGAACGTGTATTGGGTCTGTGGTGGATCCGTTGATCAGGATCACAGCTTGCATGTCATCATGAAGCAGGCGGAGGATGGTGACAAACATTTGAGGGCAGTCGAATTTGAGGAGAAAACTCCATCATCCCTCACAGTTGACAGTGTTGAAGGCCTTTGTGAGGTCAAAGAAAGCCATGTACAGAGGTTGGTGCTTGTCATGTATGTACATTCTGTTTGTAGCCACCAGATGGCGTCATTGTTGGAGGCCACTGAGCAACACACACATGGTGTTGCTCAGGTATAAAAGGCCAGCCACTTTGAGAGTCAGGCATTTGGGCCTAAATAAAGCAGAGCCAAGGTTGTACCTTGGTTAGTTAAACAGTACTCAGTTTGAACCTTTATTGCATACATAACATTTGGTGAAAAGAATACAAGAACCTTTGTTTGCAAAATGAGCACGATTAGATTTTTAGAGCAATTCTTGGAGGGAGAAGATTGGGCAGACTTTGTGAGCCGTTTGAACCAGTGCTTTGTGGCCAACAAAATGAAGGGGGTGGGCGATGCAGATCGGCGTCGGGCCGTGTTCCTCACTGTGTGTGGTTCAAGGATCTATGGTCTGTTAAAGAATCTACTCATGCCTTGTGATTCAACAGAGAAAACAGATGAGGAGTTGTGTACATTGATACAGGAGCACCTCAAGCTATACGACGGCATCATCATCTCGAGATACAGGTTTCATACACATGTTCGATCGGAGGGCCAGAGCGCAGCGGAAATCGTTGCCGACCTGAGACGCCTACCGAGAACATACAAGTTCAGGACAGTGTTGGCAGACATGCTACGGGACTTCTTTGTTATCGGTATCAACCACGAGGTGATCCTACGCAAACTTCTGGCAGTGGAGGAGTTGGATTTAAAAAGGGCCATCCAGATCGCTCAATCATGTATAATGACGGACAGGAGTCTAAAGCAAATAGCGGTGAAGAACCGAACATCGGTAAGTACTGTAAAAGCGATTGATTCGGTAGAGCGGCACATGGCAGGGCCTACCCGGCTGCATTCACGAAACCTGTGGCTGCTTAAAGTCCATCAGCGGGAATGTATCCACTTCTCCGTGTTGGAGTTGTGGGGGAAATCATCGGCACCAGCAGTGCCGATTTAAGCAATATAATTGCAAAGGCTGTCTGAGAGTGGGGCATTTCCAGTGTAAGTGTCCGCAGATGAGCAATCGAGCTACGACACACCACGTGGAGGATGAGAGTCAGACTAGCGCAGATCTGGATACACAATCCAAGATGCCAGAGGAGGAAGTATATGGACTGCACTCCTTCATAAACCAATTTTGATTAATGTGAAGTTTAACGGGATACCGGTATCGATTTAACTGGACACGGGGGTGAGTCAATCGATCATGAACAAGAGGACATTTTATAAGCTATGGGATACTAAAACTGTGAGGCCCAGGCTGAGCCCTGTTAACGGCAAGCTGCGCATGTACACCAAAGAATTGATAAAGGTAATTGGCAATGCACAAATTAATGTGTCATGTAATGGTGCGGTTCACGAGTTACCGTTGTGGATTGTTCCAGGCAATGGCCCAACGCTGCTCGGCAGGAGCTGGTTGGAGAAAATCAGATGTGACTGGAATGACATAATGGCGCTGTCATCGGATGAAGATACATGTGCCCAAATATTGAGCAAGTTCCCCTCGCTGTTCGAACCGGGTATCGGCAACTTCACGGGAGCCAAGGGCAGATCCACATGGACTCAGATGCAAGAGCCGTCCATCATAAAGCTCGGGCAGTGCCGTATATGATGAGGGAGAAGGTCGAAATTGAACTGGACAGACTCAAGCGTGAAGGGATCATATCACCGGTCGAATTTGATGAATGAGCCAGCCCCATTGTTCCTGTGCTGAAAAGTGATGGCACAGTCAGACTCTGTGGAGACTACAAGGCTACGATCAACAGGGTTTCGAAACAAGATCAGTACCTGTTACCGAAGGCTGATGACTTGTTTGCGATGCTAGCTGGAGGGAAGTCGTTCACAAAACTGGACTTGACGTCAGTCTATATGACACATGAGTTGGTCGAGACGCCGAGACTTACGTGCATTAACACACACAAAGGACTGTTTATTTCCCACAGGTGCCGTTTTGGAATTCGCTCAGATGCAGCAATATTCCAGAGGAATATGGAAAGTCTACTGAAGTCCATTCCCAGAACCGTCATGTTCCAAGATGACATCCTGATCACCGGTCGTGACTCCAAGGAACATCTAAACAACCTGGAAAAGGTTCTACTGCGTTTGGATAGAGTGAAATGCTCGAAGTGCGTCTTCATGTCACTGGAGGTCGAATTCCTCAGGAGGAAAATCACCGCTGATGGCATCAGAGCTACTGACGTGAAAACCAAGGCCACCAAGAATGCACCCAAGCCGCAGAATGTGACGGAGCTGCATTCGTTCCTGGGTCTACTCAACTACTTTGGTAACTTTCTACTTGAATTAAGCACTTGACTAGAACCAATGCACAGGCTATTAAGAAAAGGTGACAATTTGGTGTGGGGCACATCGCAAGACAGAGCTTTCGAGAAAGCCACCAATCTGCTTTGCTCGAACAAGCTGCTGGTACATTATGACCCATGTAGACGTTTACTTTTGGCCTGTGATGCATCGTCTTATGGAATTGGTTGCGTACTCCAACAAGCCAATGGATCGGGGAAACTTCAACCAGTCGCGTTTGCATCCAAAAGTTTGTCTAAAGCAGAAAGAGCCGACAGCATGGTCGAAAAAGAAGCTTTAGCGTGTGTGTACGGTGTTAAAAAGATGCATCGATATCTGTTCGGTCTGAGGTTCGAATTACTGATCACAAGCTGCTCATTTCATTATTTTCCGAGAGCAAAGCTATCAATACCAATGCTTCATCCCGCATCCAAAGGTGGGCACTGACATTATCTGCCTATGATTATGTCATTCGCCACAGACCTGGCACAAAGAATTGCGCCAATGCTTTGAGCTGGTTGCCATTGCCCACTCCAGAGGTGGAAACGCCACAACTGGCAGATCTAATGTTAATCATGGATGCTTTTGAGACTGAAGGAACCCCTGTTACGGCTCAACAAGTTAAGACTGGGACCAGCCAGGACCCAATTTTATCGGTGGTAAAGGGTTGCATCCTCAAAGGGGATTGGTCTGCCATACCCAAGCAAATGTGCGAGGAGGCCAAACCGTACATTCATCACAAGGACGAACTGTCTATTCAAGCAGATTGCATATTGTAGGGCAATCGTGTTGTAATGCACAAGAAAGGGGGAGAGAAGTTCGTGCGTGAGCTACACAGCACACATCCGGGTATAGTGATGATGAAAGCCATCGCCAGGTCCCATGTATGGTGGCCAGGGATTGATTCTGAGCTGGAAGCATGCATGCATCAGTGCAACACTTGCATGCAGCTCAGCAAAGCACCAGCAGAATCGTCGCTGAGTCTGTGGTCTTGGCCATCCAAACCTTGGTCCAGGATCCATGTAGACTTTACAGGTCCCTTCCTGGGCAAGGTGTTTTTAGTGATGGTGGACGCTTATTTGAAGTGGAGAGAATGCATAATCATGTCATCCAGCACGTCAACAGCAACCGCAGAGAATCTCAATGTCATGTTCGCGACATATGGTCTGCCTGACATAGTGGTGAGCGACAATGTGTCGTGCTTCACCAGTCAGGAGTTTCAGGAGTTTGTGAAACTTAATGGCATAAAACATGTAAGGTCAGCACCGTTCAAGCCTGCATCCAATGGGCAAGCTGAACGTGCAGTACAAATTATCAAGCAAAGCATGAGGAGAGTAACCCAAGGGTCACTGCAGACCCACTTGTCCTGCATACTGCTGAGTTACAGGACAAGACCCCACACACTTACAGGGGTCTCGCCTGCTGAACTCATGATGAAAAGAGGTCTTAAGACCAAGCTATCTCTAGTACATCCGGATTTAAATAATCATGTTGAATACAGACGACAAAGTTAACAAGGGTACCATGATCGCGCAACTGTGTCACGCGAGATTTCTGTTAATGATCCTGTATATGTGTTGAGCTATGGTCAGGGTCCCAAATGGATCGCTGGTACGGTAATGTCCAAGGAGGGCAACAGAGTATTCGTTATTGAGCTCAAGAATGGGCAAACTTGCAGGAAACACATGGATCAGACAAAGCTGAGGCACACAGACGAGCCAGAGCAGTCGGATGAAGAAACCATCGATGACCAACCAACCTACCAGCAGTCTTCAGAGGACTCAAGGGTCATCACTGAACACAAAATTTCCATCACGGATCTGTTCAAGAAAAATAGACTTGCAATTCCTGACATGGCCACTGCCACCGCCAACAAGTCAGTCATCCAGCCATCAGCCACAACAGACCACGCACACTCATCCAAGGCTGGAATCGAACTGAGATGGTCAACCCGGGAGCGCAAAGCACTGGACTGTCTCAACCTGTGAAAGACTGTGCTAAGATCTCAGAGGGGGGTATTGTCATATATGTACATTCTGTTTGTAGCCACCAGATGGCGTCATTTTTGGAGGCCACTGAGCAGCATGCACATGGTGCTGCTCAGGTATAAAAGGCCAGCCACTTGGAGAGTTAGGCACTTTGGGCCTAAATAAAGCATAGCCAAGGTTGTACCTTGCTTAGTTAAACAGTACTTAGTTTGAACCTTTATTGCATACATAACAGTGCTGATCCTGCATTTCTCTTGAATTTGCCGCGCTGCGAAGATCATGTCCATTGTGCCCCTTAGTGGGAGGAATCCGCATTGCGACTCTGTGAGGAGCTCTTCAGCCACAGGGAGAAGGCGATTGAGGAGGATTCTTGCGATGACTTTCCCTGTGGCAGACAGCAGGGAAACTCCTCCGTAATTACCACAATCAGACTTGTCACCTTTCTTGAAGATGATCATGATTACAGCGTCACTGAGATCCCCCGGCATGCTCTCCTCCTTCCAAATAACAGAAATGAGTTCATGGATTCACGCCAATAGTGCTTCTCTGCCATGCTTTAGTGCCTCGGCGAGGATTCCATCTGCTCCTAAGGCCATGTTGTTCTTCAGTTGTTGGATGGCCTTTTCAACCTCATGCTGGGGCTGGGCTGATGCTGAGATGGTGGCGAGTAGCATGCTGTGGGATGGAGTCGAGGACACTCATGTCGAAGACAGAGTCTCGGTTAAGGAGATCTTCGAAGTGCTCCTTCCAGCAGGCCTCTTTGTCCTTCATGAGTACCTCTCTGTTCTTGGCCTGCAGTGAGTTAGGACCTTGGGTGCTTGGGTCATAGGTCTTGACTGCGCTAAAGAATCCACGCATGTCATGGTTGTTAGCTAGTTGCTGGATCTCATGCGCTTTCTCCACCCACCATCTGTTCTTTAGATCGTGAGTTTTTTGTTGGACCTCCACCTTCAGACGTCTGTCTATAGAGCTGCTTTCTTGCTTTCGAGTTGTTGTTGCTGTTTTCAGTTCAAGAATGCCTTGCGCTTGAGGCTTCTTATCTCCTGGATCTCCTGGTTGTGCTCATCGAACCAGTCTTGGTGTTTCCTGGTCGAGTGATTGAGTGTCCCTTCACAGGTGCTAATTATGGAGGCCTTGAGGGCAGACCAGGCACTGTGGACACTCTGCGTCTCTGGATCACTGGGAATCGTCAGGTTGGTTGTGAGGCATTGGCTGAACAGGGCTTTCTTAGCACGGTCTTTGAATGCTCCAGCATTGATTTTCCTGTAGCATCGTTTCTATTGCTGCTGCTGTTTTGGGGCTACATTGATGGAGATGACAGAGCGGATTAGGCGGTAGTCCATCCAGCAATTGTCAGCTCCTGTCATGGCATGGGTTATGCGGACGGCCTTGCACTCTCTCGATAATAGGTCGCCACACATGGCGATGATGTCACCGCCAGTCGCGTGGCAGCCCGAGGCGCTACCCGCAGTGGCAGCACCTGCGCAGACTCCCGGGCAATTTCCTGGAAGCCGGTAGCCCCCTCCCAGGGCGAAAAGTGCTTGGAGGCACAAACGTGTCTTTCAAAAAGGGGCAATTTCGCCGACCTGAAACGTAGGAACAGGAGTAGGCCATTCAGCCCCTTGAGCCTGTTCTGCCTTTCAATTAGATCATCGTTGATCTGTACCTCAACTGTATTTATCCACCTTTGATCCATAATCCCTTAATTCCCTTACCTCATAAAAGCCTATCGATCTCAATTGAAGCAGCATCCATAGCTTTTTGTGGAAGAGAATTCTGTTCGGAATTGCACACCCTCTAAGGTAGAGGGCTTCACTTCAGCAGAAATAAAAATCGTGAGTGCGGTAAAATGGGCTGCCAACTCGTTATCATCTGTTCTACACTATCACACAAAGTCAAGATTTACCTCTTTGTGTGTGCAAAAATATGTATCTTGCATTTGTCACCTATTCAGCTCTGCCATTGTGAAATTGTGCACATAATGTTTACAAATACATGGAAATCATTTTCTGACACTTGATATATTTTGTGCAGAAATTAATTTTTCTGGTATCCATGCACTGAGTTTATTATTTTAAGAGTGTAAGGTTCTGGCATGAGCATTAGAAACTGCAATATTACAATTCTTATCTGCAAGTGTTTAAAAATAAAGTTTACAACTGTTAGAAATATGTGCAAATATTTATATGCTGGCCCTTTGAACTATTTATTTTCTAATTTTTGAACAACTTTTTTTTTAGTGTGAGCGCTGCCAGCCACTCTTCAATGACAAGCCTTTCCATCAGGGTGATCAGGTTCATGCTTATAATTGTAAACCTTGTCAGTGCTATAAACATGCCATCAGTTGCCACTATGACACTTCCATAGATCCATTCCCTCATGACTACTTCAGGGGTGGTGGTGGAATTTGCGACGACTGCCAACAGAACACCGCTGGTAAGTATATGAGGTTTTTTTTGTGGTAAATTTTTGTGTTGATCAAAGTTAGGTATACAACATGAACATAGTGCATTCTTTGTTAAGTATGCTATAGGTCAGATGGAGTACAAGGACCCTCAATTCTATTTCAGTAATGTGCTATAGAATATGAAAAAAATAATAATTACTAGACTAGTGTACTAACAGAATAATACTATTTTTATTTCAGATTTCCAGCATTCACAGTGTTTTGCTTTAATAGTATTTCAGTAACAGCAGTTTTGACTCACTGAGTGAGATTGCCATGTCTTCAGCTGCAAATATAGCGTTCGCTGACTAGTTTGTTCAAGACTATGAGAGAGTTTGTCAGTCCAGTGGTGTAGTGTGTTGACCTGTCACTCTGCTGTTCAGTTTTGTGCCCATGATTTCTCACATGATGAACTCCTGATCTTATTCAGGCTTCCGGGGGAGGCATGATTTGCTTTCCCATCTCTTCCTTTGGGGAAAGCACCTCAAATCAATGAACTCACTTGTGAAGAACTTTTTAATAATGAATGGCATTGGCATAGATCATCTACCAGGCTACTTGATTAGCAAATGGCATGCAATATGTGCAGACCTAAATTAATTTTTTAACAAGTGGACTGAAAAATATTGTTTCAGGATTGCTGGTGGAGTTTATGATATATACGACTGAAACTTTCAAATTTGGCAGGGACTTAAAAACGGGCAATATCAGATCAGCTACCCATTATACATCCCACCAAACTTTCCTTCCCATGACTTCAATGGGAAGGAAAATTGGATGGGATGTATAATGGGCTGGCGATCCACCCTGCCTTCATTGTCACAAATCAAAATCCTGGAATTTCCTGACTACCACCATCATGGAAGCACCATCAGTACAAAGAGGAGGCTCAACACTGCTTACTCAAGGCTACACCCCGGCTGAAGTTGAAAGTTTTGTCGAATACCTTTATAATAAAACCTCTCATTGCCATTGTTTATGTTGTGATCATCAAGTCTGTTTTTCAGGTTTTTTTCTTATTAGCTAAGTGTTTTCTTCCTAATTCTGAGATTGTTCCTTTTTCCAAATGGTTACTTTAATTATTTTCTATTTTCATTATTCTCCCATCATGTTACGCATAGCCTTTCAGCAAGTTTAATTTTCTCCCCAGTTATATTCTACAAAAAAAGAATCTACCCAATCACATTCAGCAAAAAAATAATCTGAATTAGTCACTTGTTAACTCACTTGTTCCTGCGATATTTGGCAATGCTGGCAAAGCCACATTTATTGCCCATGCTTAGTAGCCTTGAGTAAGCAGTGTTGAGCCTCCTCTTTGTACTGATGGTGCTTCCATGATGGTGGTAGTCAGGAAATTCCAGGATTTTGATTTGTGACAATGAAGGCAGGGTGGCATATATCCAAAACAGAATGGTCAGTGACTTGGGGAAGATGCTGGAGATGATGGTGTTCACTTAATATTGCTGCTTAACCTGAGAGGAAAGGTTTTATTAATAGTTGCTTTAAATGTTATGAATTGTCAAGTAAGTGAGTTATCATATACTCCTGACCCAGGAGGAGCAGGAATATGCCTGACTCCACAATACTTGTGATCGCCTCCCTCATTGGCAGCTCCATACCCCCACCTCCCACCCCACCCCCACTCCCCCTGCTGGGACTTACCTTTGGGATGTTGCTGTCAAAGAAAGTGGCCCAACATTCATCTTTTTAAAATGGGTTAGCTGCCTGTGGAGGCACAACAGGTGCTGACAGCATGCCTAAGTAATTTTCGATGACTGAGCCTCAGATTCAGGCTGGTTGGGGCATGCATTCTGTGTGCCTATTTCAAATCCAAAGATGGGCCTTAACAAATTTCTACCCCCAAATGCCAACCCACAATGCACCTCGCTCTGAGCATGACACTGGGCCCCATCCAAGCCTACCTCCCACACATCTGGTTCTGCCAGACTATGCAGCCCAATTTACCCTTCAGCCTTGTAGACCGCTGTGGGAGATCCACTAGAATATATTACATTATTTGGGAAAAATTGAGCTGGTATTTCTGTTTAATATTATTCACTATAATACTTTGAGGCAAGCTTTGTGTTGGAAATATTTAACAATAGTTGAACATTTACAGAATTTGTGCACTTGGGTTTATTTGACTTAAATCTACTTTGAACGACTGATTAATTTGTGCATGTTGTTCAATCAATTCTTGTAGGAAGAAATTGTGAATGGTGTAAAGACTATTTTTACCGAGAAATAGGTGTCAGCCTCTCAGCAACTGATATATGCAAACAATGTGATTGCTTACAATCTGGAGTCATAAATGGGAGCCTCCTGTGTGATCAGGTGGGTAATTTTAATAAGTGCAAGTGCGCTTTCAAAAATTCGTTTGAATGGCAGTGCAAATGTGTTTCGTAGGGAATAGAATGTTGTGTTTAAGTAATTGTTCTCTGCAAGATTATCACTTGAGGGCTGAGACTGTTGTGACAAGTTATGTTGTAATGGATTCTGTTTCACTGTTTACTTTTTCATTTAGAATATTTTTATGTCAGAAAACGGTTGACTCCTAATAATCATCATTAAATATTTGTGACTGCTAAAATCATTCAAGTTACATAGAAACTGAACATACCATTTACTTAATTCCATGTTTTGCAAATATTTTGTCAGTAATATATCTTCTTTATTCATAGAGAAGCATAAATGATACTAATCTAAGTGACTTTAAACTATTTGGATGCGCAAAATGATCCATTCTGCTGTTCTAGATTATTTTATCTATAAAGTTTAGCCATATTGTTTTAAATGTGTAATAATCAAAAACAGTTTGTTTTTGTTTATACAATACATGTGATCCATTTGTGGTGGTAGTTTACAACCAGTAATGAATACCTTCAAGAAGATGCTGCTGAAACTACTGTATTTTTACAGCTAAGTGGATTCTATGGCTTTGAAATTCAGTTCTGTAGCGCTCGTTATTTGGATGCCAAATTGGGACCAAAATGGCTTCCGTGCAGCGCGCGTACACTTCTGGTGTGGTCCGCGGCGGACACTATCTTTGATGAGGGCGGTAGTGCTGTCGTTAGGAGTGTGCACTAGAAGTATGGTAAGTAGCGCTGCTATTTTTGTCATCATCGCTGGAGCCAATGCCCTCTCCTAACCTCACATAGCTGAACATGTGTTCAGTAGCAGGAAGGATTCTCCACCAGCAATATTTAAAGGGATCAACACATTTCAGGTAACTTGCTTTTTGATTTCTACTGGCTCTGTGTAAGTTTGTGGAACTGTCTGGAGCTTTCAAGAGTTATTTAAAGTTGGTGAGGTGACTTGGAGTGGTGCTGCAAGTGGAAAAGGTCTTGCTTCTGAATTCAAGAGTTCTGGTCAGACCACTTGCTCCCAGTCATGGGTGCTGTAGTTGTTATCCCCCTTGGCATGCAGTATGACAGGGAGATAAAGCAGAGGCAGCAAAGAAGAGGACACGCGTAAGGAGGCAGAGGAGGAGGAGGAGGAGTTGGAGGGGGAGAATAGCTCTCAACAGAAGGCTTTACCCACTTAGTGTGTCCTGAGAGCAAATATCTTACCTCAATGTGAGCCAAGAGCAGTGTCTGCGAATTACGAATGAGGTGCTCACAGAACTCTGCCACCTCTTGGAACCAGACCTGCAGCCTCTCTTCAGGGCAAGGATAGCACTGCCACTGCTTGTGAAGATGAAGGAAACATAGTGGGAGAGGAATCTGTGGAATTTTCTGCCCCAGAGAGCTGTGGAGGCTGAGTCATTGAATATATTTAAAGCAGAGATAGACAGATTTTTTAGTGATAAGGGAATAAAGGATAATGGAAAGCGGGCAGGAAAGTGGAACTGAGTCCATAATCAGATCAGCCATGATCTTGTTAAATGGCGGAACTAGCTCAAAGGGTCAAATGGCCTACTCCTGCTCCTATTTCTTGTGTTCTTATGTTCTTGTGTTTATTAAGTGGCTTAGTGGCTTTGAAAGTGGTTAATTCCACAGGCACGGATGAAATGTATCCCAGGCTGTTAAGAGAAGCAAAAGAGGAAATAGCAGAAGCTCTGACTATTATTTTCCAATCCTCTCTGGCAAGAGGTGCAGTGCCAGAGGACTGGAGGACCGCTAACATTGTACCTTTGTTTAAAAGGGGAGAAAGGGATAGACTGAATAATTACAGGCCAGTCAGCCTAACCTCGGTGGTTGGAAAATTATTGGAACAAATTCTGAGGGATAGGATAAATCTTAATTTAGAAAGACGCGGATTAATCAAGGACAGTCAGCTTGGATTTGTTAAGGGAAGGTCGTGTTTGACTAACTTGATTGAATTTTTTGAGCAGCTAACAAGGAGGGTCGATGAGGGCAGTGCATTTGATGTAGTGTATATGGATTTTAGCAAGGCTTTTGATAAGGTCCACATGGTAGGCTGGTCACAAAAGTAAAAGCCCATGGGATCCAGGGAAAAGTGGCAAGTTGGATCCAAAATTGACTGAGAGGCAGGAAACAAAGGGTAATGGTTGATGGGTATTTTTGTGACTGGAAGGCTGTTTTCAGTGGTGTTCCGCAGGGCTCAGTATAATTAAGAAGTTTGCAGATGATACTAAAATCAGCTGTGTGGTTGATAATGAAGGAGAAAGCTGTCGACTGCAGGAAGATATCAATGAACTGGTCAGGTGGGCAGAACAATGGCAAATGGAATTCAATCTGGATAAGTGTTAGGTAATGCATTTGGGGAGGGCTAACAAGGCAAGGAAATACACATTAAATGGTAGAACACTGAGAGCTGTAGAGGAACAAAGGGACCTTGTAGTGCATGTCCACAAATTCCTGAAGGTAGCAGGACAGGTAGATAAGGTGGTTAAGAAGGCATACGGAATACTTGCCTTTATTAGCCGAGGCATAGAATACAAGAGCAGGGAGGTTATGCTTGAACTGTATAAAACATTTGTTAGGCCACAGCTGGAGTGCCGTGTGCAGTTCTAGTCATGACACTACAGGAAAGATGTGATTGGACTAGGGAGGGTACGGAGGAGATTTACGAGGCTGTTGCCTGGACTGGAGAATTTTACCTATGAGGAAAAATTGGATAGGCTGGGTTTGTTTTCTTTGGAACAGAGGAGGCTGAGGGGAGATCTTATTGAGGTGTATAAAATTATGAAGGGCCTAGTTAGAGTGGATAGGAAGGACCTATTTCCCTTAGCAGAAGGGTCAACAACCAAGGGGCATAGATTTAAAGTAATTGGTAAAAGGTTTAGAGGGGATTTGAGGGGAAATGTCTTCACCCAGGTGGTGGTAGGAGTCTGGAACTCATTGCCTGAAAGGGTGGTAGAGGCAGAACCCCTCACCATATTTTAAAAGTACTTGGATGTGCAGTTGAACCTACAAGGCTATGGACCAAGAGTTGGAAAGTGGGATTAGGCTGGTAAGCTCTTTGTCGACCGGCGTGGATACAGTGGACGGAAATAGCCTCCTTCCGTGCTGTAAATTTCTATGATTCTGTGATGATAAGGTAACCTTGGCCCTGAATTTCTTTGCTTTGGGATTCTTCCAGGCTAGAGCAGGTAACATCTGTAACATCTCGCACTTCGCCGTCCACTGCTGCATAAGAAAGGTGACAGTAGCTCTTTATACCAGAAGAGGGGATGTCATTGTCTTGTCTCTGACCAGAGAGAAGCAGATGATGCATGCACATGGTTTTGCCAGGAGAACAGACTTCCCCATGGTGCAGGGCATCATCAACTGCACCATGCAGCTTTGAGGGCACCATATATACTGCCCAAGATTCCACAGGAGTTGTTCCTATTTTTTTGGAGCATTTAGTTTTTTTTGGAGTAAGCTAAAAATTGCAATTCTCCAAATTTAGTTTGCTCCAGCTTCAGTGAGTTAGTTCAGTTTCTTTTTAGTTCAGTTTTTTTTCAAAAGGGGGCGTTATCAGACAGGAAGCAGAGAGTCAGGATAAACCCAGACAGGAAGCGGAGAGTCGGGATAAACGGATCCTTTTCAGAATGGCAGGCAGTGACTAGTGGAGTGCCGCAGGGCTCAGTGTTGGGACCCCAGCTCTTTACAATATACATCAATGATTTAGATGAAAGAATTGAGTGTAATATCTCCAAGTTTGCAGATGACACTAAACTGGATGGCGGTGTGAGCTGTGAAGGGGACACTAAGAGGATGCAGGGTGACTTGGACAGGTTAGGTAAGTGGGCAAATGCATGGCAGATGCAGTATAATGTGGAAAAATGTGAGGTTATCCACTTTGGAGGCAAAAACGCGAAGACAGAATATTATCTGAATGGCGGCAGATTAGGAAAAGGGGAGGTGCAACGAGATCTGGGTGTCATAGTTCATCAGTCATTGAAAGTTGGCATACAGGTACAGCAGGCGGTGAAGAAGGCAAATGGTATGTTGGCCTTCATAGCTAGGGGATTTGAGTATAGGAGCAGGGAGGTCTTACTGCAATTGTACAGGGTCTTAGTGAGGCCTCACCTGGAACATTGTGTTTAGTTTCGGTCTCCTAATCTGAGGAAGGACGTTACTTGCTATTGAAGGAGTGCAGCGAAGGTTCACCAGACTGATTCTCGGGATGGCTGGACTGACATATGAGGAGAGACCTGGATCAACTGGGCCTTTATACATTGGAATTTAGAAGGATGAGAAGGGATCTCATAGAAACATGTAAGATTCTGACGGGACGGGACAGGTTAGATGTGGGTAGAATGTTCCCAATGTTGGGGAAGTCCAGAACTAGGGGACACAGTCTTAGGATAAGGGGTAGGCCATTTAGGACTGAGATGAGGCGAAACTTCTTCACTCAGAGAGTTGTTAACCTGTGAAATTCCCTGCCGCAGAGAGTTGTTGATGCCAGTTCATTGGAAATATTCAAGAGGAAGTTCGATATGGCCCTTTCGGCTAAAGGGATCAAGGGGTATGGAAAGAAATCAGGAAAGGGGTACTGAGGGAATGATCAGCCATGATCTTATTGAATGTCGGTGCAGGCTCGAAGGGCCAAATGGCCTACTCCTGCACCTATTTTCTATGTTTCAATGTTTCTACCTGCCACTTACGCCTGTTTTGGCCATTTAAGCAAGTTTAGACAGCGAAAAGTTACTCCAAACTAACTTAGGCCAGCGTATGTGTCCACTTTTGTACGCTCAGAAAAACCTTGTGTAGACTTAAGAAATGAGCGCAGGTAGCCAGAGATGGGCGGGGGGGAAGGGAAGTTAGAGGATTTTCCAAAGCATTAAACACTTCACTTTTAACAATAAAGAACCATCATCAATAGTAAATGTTAAATAAATCAATAAATAAAATATTAAAAGTTCCTACCTTACCTACTACAGCACGCAGCGCCTATCCGTTTGGGCTGTTCAGCCAGGGCCTAGGGGTGGGATCCGAGCACTGGAAGTCCTCCAGCAGCACACGCAGCAGTGCCTTTTCGGGCCGTTCAGCCAGGGGTTAGGGGTGGGATCCATCGAACGACCACCGGGGAGCCCTCCAGCAGCACATGCAGCAGCGCCTTTTTGGGCCGTTCAGCCAGGGCTAGGGGCTTGGGACGGGAGAGCAACAAGCAGCTGGCTGGGCTGCAGGAGGGAATTTAAAGGGAGCTGCAGGAGAGGGAGAGGGAGAGAGAAGTGACATCACTGAAGGGAGGAGGGGGAGAGAACAAAAGACCTTTGGGTGTGGTCCATATACCTTGTGGAGAGGGAGAAGTGCTGTGCTGCCATTTTTCACCATTGACCTTTGAAAGTTTAAGTTTTACTTCAAGTATGGGTGCTGCATTATCAACGCCATGTATTTTGCAATGGTTCTGCATCATTGTGCTACGTAGGAGAGAATTGATTAGAGCTCATCGCATCAAGAATGTCATAGCCCGTAGGCTGCTGGGCAGGAGGCCTTACTCACCTTGGCAATATCGAGTCAGGCATTCGTACCTGGACCTGAGTGAGGGTGATTGTATCAAAAGGCTGCGTTTCCACAGAGAAATTGTCCTTGAGACCTGTGAGTTGCTGAGACTAGATTTACAGCCAAGAAACAGAAGATGGACTGCCTTATCTGTTGAAGTGAAGGTTACAGCTGCACTTTCCTTCTATGCCTTGGGATCGTTTCAAGCTACAACTGGAGATGTGTGCGCCATCTCTCAAAGTGCAATACGTGTCTGCATTCACCAGGTCACGGCTGTACTATATGCGCGGAGGAATGACTTCATCAAGTTCCCAATGACCGCCCAAGCAATCTGTGACAGGGCTCTGGGGTTCTCAAGAATTGCTGGCTTCCCAAAGGTACAGGGCTGCATTGATTGTACCCACATCGCCTTGCGAGCACCTGTGGAGGATGTCGAGCAGTTCAGGAATAGAAAAGGCTTCCACTCCATTAATGTGCAGCTCGTGTGTGACAACATGCATCGCATCATGTCAGTCGATGCGAGATACCCTGGCAGCACCCATGATGCGTTCATCCTATGCGACAGCGTTATATCTGACATGTTTGAGCAGCAGCCAGAAGGGCAGAGTTGGCTACTGGGAGACAAAGGGTACAGCCTGGCCACCTGGCTCATGATGCCCCTACGCGTAACACGGACGGAAGCTGACCATCAATACAACATGTCGCACATTACGACGCGTAGCATCATAGAGAGGACCATTGGCATCTTGAAACAGCGTTTCCGATGCCTGGACCAATCCGGAGGTCACGCAATATTCCCAGAGATTGTCGGTCAGTTCACTGTTGTGTGCTGAATGCTGCATAACTTAGCCATCATGAGTCAGCAGCAGCTGATAGTGGAAGAAGAAGACCCACCTGCAGTGAGAATGCCTGATGATAATGATTTGAAAGATACAGGTCACGAACAGGAGGAGGTGGTGGTGGAGGATGATGACGAGGATGAGGAAACCATGCAATTGCCTGAGGCCGGAGCACGAGGGTGGAGGAGGGCGGGCCATCGTGCTCCTTTAACGATTGCTCGAGCCTTGTGCTAGCAGCTCATCCGTGAACGCTTCAATTACTGATGCCTGAGGGTTCAGCGACAACTGTTCCACATGGATATGTTTATTTTTGCAGTTGTTCCGAAATGTTGTGTTGTGTTAATGGAACATGATTCAGTTTTAATATAAATATATTTTATTGAAAAGTTTACAATGTACTGCACTTTAGTGTAATAAAATAATTCTTGTATCAAACTTTACTTTAATATGACTCTTTAAGATCACTTAAAAACTTTAAGATCACTTATAAACTTGTAAAGTTACAAAACTTACAAAACAATTTCAATTTGAAAAAACTTACACTCTAAGATCACTTAAACTTTAAGATCACTTTTTAGTTGTACATTTAAATAACTTATAAAATGTGAGAATATTTACACTCTAAGATCACTTAAAAACCCTAAGATAATTTCTAAAGTTGTAAAGTTACAAAACTTACAAAACAATTTCAATTTGAAAACAGTAACAACAGTAACATCAAAAACAACAACAATAGCAGCAAAGAAAGGCTGCACCCATCTCTCATCCACATCTCGGTGAATGTGCACTTCTTCATGGGGGTGTAATTTGATTGGCCGGGCTGTGTGCCCTTATTGCAGCAGCTACTTCACCCAGGCCCTCCTTGATGGCCTGTGCCGTCATTTGCACTCCCTCTGACATTCCCTCCTTTATTTCCCGTGTCATTGCTGCTATTTCTCCCGACCCTCCCATTACCTCATCACCCACCGCACTGACATTGTGCACGAGTAATCGGATAAGGTCATTGGTCTCCACATAACCTCAACCACATCTGTTGCACGCTGCATCTCAGAAGGGCGTGGTTGGATTCTCCTTATCCTCGACTTGGCTCTGCCTCGCAGCATCCCTCCAGTGGGAAGCGCAGGCTGGGACGGTGGGGCCCTGGGTCTTCCAAGCTGCATTCCACCACCACCACCACCACCACTGGGACACGCAACCTCTGACAGTGGGGCACTGGGTGTTACAAGCTGCATTCCACCACCACCACCACTGGGAACCGAAACCTCTGATAGTGGGGCACTGGGTGTTACAAGCTGCATTCCACCACCATCACCACTGGGACCCGCAAACTCGGAATTTGTGAAACCACCGAATGTCGCATCAGAACTTAAACCACTAAACAAGGATGTGGAGTTGACGAAACCATGGAATGTCGGACTAGAACCCATGTAAGTGTTTGGAAAACTGAGGTCCTGTAATATGAACTGATCCATATTAAGATCAAACATTCTCCCTTGAACACATACCCATGCTCCCCTCCTCCCAGCCCCAGCCTTGGTCTGGATCGTCCGCATCTGAATCTTCTTCTGCCTCTTCAGGATCTTCAGAATTGGCATTATTGTAGTGTATGGAGAAAGAGTCAGACTGAACACTGTGAGCTCAAAGTAAAGTGTGACCTTAGTTTTTTATTGCAGGTCTCCAGAGTGCCTCTCCAACCTGTGAAGCCTCCTTAAATACCTGTGCTCCCAAGGGATTATGAGATCCCTTAGGACTACGGGGAATGAGCCCTCTGGTGGCCGTATAAACAAGTCCAGATACATAACAACATTCCCCCCCCCCCCCCCCCACAAAAGTGAATAGGGTAACTATTTACAATATGAGTCGATCTGGGGCCCTTCTTGCCCTGGTTGATCATCTTGGTGTGAAGGCTGATGTTGTTGAGTCATTTGTTGGGCCCTCGCTGGGCTGCTGTACAGCTGGCCTTGCTGGGCTGCCTGGTGTGTTGGGCCCTGCTGGGCTGCTGTGAATGATGGGGTCTGCTTCGTGGTCAACCGTGGTTTGGTTGCCACTGGTGTGTGTGTTGGGGGATCAAAAAAGGTAGGGTCCAAGGTGGGTTGCTCAGGGTAGTCCGTGAATCTGAGTTTGATTTGGTCCAAGTGTTTCCGGTGAATGAGTCCATTTGAAAGTTTGACCCGAAACACCCTGCTCCCCTCTTTGGCCACGACTGTGCCGGGAAGTCACTTGGGACCTTGCCCATAATTTAATACAAATACAGGATCATTGACTTCAAACTTGCGTGACACATTTGCGCTATAATGGTATGCACTTTGTTGAAGCTGCCTGCTCTCTACCTGTTTATGTAGATCAGGGTGAACTTGTCTTATGTGCTCTTTTCATGAGCAGTTCAGCAGGTGGGATCCCAGTGAGTGAGTGGGGTCTCGTGCGGTAGCTAAGCAGGAATCGGGATAGGCGAGTCTGTAGTGAGCCTTCAGTTGCCCTCTTCAAGCCTTGCTTGATGGTTTGCACTGCTCTCTCTGCCTGACCATTGGACACTGGTTTAAACGGGGCAGATGTGACATGTTTGATCCCGTTACGGGTCATGAATTTGTTGAACTCAGCACTGGTAAAACGTGGCCCGTTGTCGCTCACCAGGACATCGGGTAAGCCATGTGTGGCAAACATGGCCTGCAGGCTTTCAGTGGTGGCAGCGGACGTGCTAGCCACCATTATCTCACATTCAATCCACTTGGAGTACGCGTCTACAACCACAAGGAATATTTTACCCAAGAATGGGCCTGCATAGTCGACGTGTACCCTAGACCACGGTTTGGAGGGCCAAGACCATAAACTTATCGGCACCTCCCTGGGTACATTGCTCAACTGCGAGCATGTATTACATCTGTGAACGCAGGACTCTAAGTCTGCATCGATGCCGGGCCACCACACATGGGATCTGGCTATCGCTTTCATCATTACGATACCTGGGTGGGTACTGTGGAGGTCATTGATGAAGGTATCTCTGCCCTTCTTGGGGACCACTACTCGATTGCCCCACAGAAGGCAGTCTGCCTTTATAGACATTTCATCTTTGCGCCGCTGGAACGGCTTTATCTCTTCCTGCATTTCCACTGGGACACTGGACCAGCTCCCATGAAGCACACAACTTTTGACTAGAGATAATAAGGGGTCCTGGCTTATCCAGGTTTTGATCTGCCAGGCAGTGACGGGTGATTGCTCACTCTCAAATGCTTCCATAACCATGGCTAGATCTGCGGGCTGCGCCATTTCCACCCCCGTAGTGGGCAATGGCAGCCTACTGAGAGCATCGGCGCAGTTTTCTGTGCCTGACCTGTTGCGGATGGCGTAGTTGGATGCGGATACCGTGAGCGCCCATCTCTGGATGCGGGCCGATGCGTTGGTATATATCCCTTTGCTCTCGGAAAACAGGGATATAAGTGGCTTATGGTCAGTTTCCAATTCAAATTTTAGCCCAAACAGGTATTGATGCATTTTCTTTATCCCATAGACACACGCTAACGCTTCTTTTTCAATCATGCTGTAGGCTCTCTCAGCCTTAGACAGACTCCTGGATGCATAAGCAATTGGTTGCAGTTTCCCGAAATCATTAGCTTGTTGCAATACACACCCGACGCCATATGACGACGCATCACATGCTGGTACCAAGTGCTTACATGGATTATACAACACTAGCAATTTGTTTGAGCATAACAATTTTCTCATTTTTACAAAGGTATTTTCTTGGCTTTTGCCCCAAACCCATTTGCCCCCTTTTCATAGTAAGACATGCAGTGGTTCTAGCAGAGTGCTGAGATCCAGTAAGAAGTTATCAAAGTAGTTCAAGAGTCCCAAGAATGACCGCAGCTCCGGTACATTCTGTGGCCTCAGTGTATTTTTGATTGCCTCCATCTTCGCGTTGGTGGGCCTGATGCCGTCCGCCGCGATCCTCCTTCCCAAAAACTCCACTTTAGGCACCAGGAAATCGCACTTCGAGCGTTTGAGTCGACTAAGAACCTCCTCCAGGTTCTGCAGGTGCTCGACTGTGTACCGACCTGTGACCAAGATGTCGTCCTGGAAGACCACGGTGTGCGGGACCAACTTCAGTAAACTTTACATGTTTCTCTGTAATATCGCCTCCGCTGATCGGATTCCAAACGGACATCTGTTATAAACAAAAAGACCTTTGTGTGTGTTGATACAGGTGAGGGCCTTTGATGATTCCTCCAGTTCCTGTGTCATGTAGGCTGAGGTCAGATCCAGCTTCGTGAACGTCTTTCCTCCCGCCAGCGTTGCAAAGAGGTCGTCGGCTTTTGGAATTGGGTATTGGTCCTACAGAGAGAAACGATTGATAGTAACTTTGTAATCGCTACAGATTCTGACGGTGCCATCTCCCTTTTGAGGACTGGGACAATAGGACTGGTCCACTCGCTGATCTCGATTGGTGAGATGATGCCCTCTCTTTGTAGCTGGTCAGCTCGATTTCTACCCCTTTTCTCATCATGTTTGGTACTGCTCTCGCCTTGTGATGGATGGGTCGTGCCCCTGGAATTAGATGGATCTGCACTTTTGCTCCTTGGAATTTCTCGATGCCTAGTTCGAATTGCGAAGGAAATTTGTTTCAGACCTGTGCACACGAAGTGTCGTCAGCGGGCGATAGTGCTCGGATGTTGTTCCAGTTCCAGCGTATCTTTCCCAGCCAGCTCCTGCCGAGCAGCGTGGGACCATCGCCCGGTAGCACCCAGAGTGGTAGCTTGTGCACCGCTCCATCATAGGAGATCTTTATGGTAGCACTGCCAATTACAGGAATCAGTTCTTTCGTGTAAGTTCTTAGTTTCGTGGAAATTGGAGTTAAGACTGGCCTTGAGACCTTGTTGCACCACAACCTTTCGAAAGTCTTTTTGCCCATGATGGACTGGCTCACGCCCGTGTCTAGCTCCATTGACACCGGAAGTCCATTTAGTTCAACATTCAGCATTATCGGGGGACAATTCGTGGTGAATGTGTGCACCCCATATACCTCTGCCTCCTCTATCAGAGGTTCTGTTTCATCGTGATCCTCTGTGGATCTGTCCTCCTCTGCAACGTGGTGGTTAGCAGGTTTAGCAGGCCTAGCAGCTCACCTGCACACTCGTTGGAGATGTCCCATTGTTCCACGAGCCCTTGCAAATGTATCCTTTGAATCGGCATGAATGGAAACAATGATCACCCCCGCAGCGCCAACAAGGTGTTAATTGCCTTGCATTCATCACCCTTGATGGTGGACTCTGCGGACGTGTAGCTGCAGGTATGTGTGACCTGCCCTGTCCGTTACGATTCTAAAACAACATCACTTTGTTCACATTAATTGTAGCAGCACTTGTGTGCTGAGAGATTTGCTTCGTATTGTCACTGGTGGCAATGAACACCTGGTTTATCGCTATGGCCTTAGTTAAGGTTGGGATCTCTACAGTCAAAGGTTTGCGAAATATGGCTTTGTGGCCAATGCCAAGTACGAAAAAGTCTCTGAGCATGTGCTCCAAATATTCTTCAAATTCGCAATGTCCTGCAATGCATCTTAGCTCGGCGACATAACTTGCCATATTCTGGCCTTCGGATCTTTTGTAGGTGTAGAACCGGTACCTCACCATCAGAACGCTTTCTTTCGGGTTCAAATGCTCTCGGACCAGTGTGCACAAATCGTCGAATGATTTCTCCGTGGGTTTCGCTGGAGTGAGCAGATTCTTCATGAGGCCATACGTTGGTGCCCCACAAACGGTGAGGAGGATCGCTCTACGTTTGGCAGTGCTCTCTTCCCCATCTAGCTCCTTGGCCATGAAATATTGGTCGAGTCGCTCCACAAAAGTTTCCCAATCATCTCCCTCCGAGAATTTCTCCAGTATGCCCACTGTTCTCTGCATCTTTGGGTTTGCTATCTGAATCTCGTCGCCAGTTGTTATGTATGGAGAAAGAGTCAGACTGAACACTGTGAGCTCAAAGTAAAGTGTGACCTTAGTCTTTTATTGCAAGTCTCCAGAGTGCCTCTCCAACCTGTGAAGCACTCTTAAATACCTGTGCTCCCAAGGGATCATGAGATCAGAACAGTCAAATGGTTAGCAGGACAGGAGGGGACAGGATGGGTATCATGAGTAGCAGACCAGGCAGCAGGTTGATTTGAAGGGCCACGATGCATTTTCAGGATGTACCCTCTACCTCGATTGTGGGCCCAGCTTGTGCAGTACTGATTGCTTTTCTCCAGGTACGACTCATCAAAGCAGCGACCCTGTTATCCAAGGGTGTCAGTTATTGCAGATTTAGCGGGCCTCCTCCTGTTCGAGTTCTTTCCCTTTTGTTGTGGGCCAATTTCTTCTGCAAAAATTAAAATATAACTTTTTAGAGAGGGTGCCTTTCTGCAGGGTGGGACATATACAGATGGTCACATTTACAATTGCAATTCCATTGAAAAATGAAAATATTACGTACACTAACTACTTGACCAAGGTCGTGCCATGTGGTATGCACCACTGCGTAGTAATCTTTTGCAACTAGGTTCCAGCGTTTCTTCATTTCTTTGGGTGGCACTTTTGTGCGACCTCTGTTGCTGGTATCCAGCTCCTGCCATCTGTTCTCAATGACATTAACTAATGTCTCCACTTCCTCATGCAAGAAGTTCTTCATTCTTGGTGCACATTGTTGCATTGCTGTATTGAATTGACACTCAATGATTTTTCAAAACACACATTCCTTTTTTTGCATGCATCTGTGCAGCACTCCTTCTGGAAGTTTAGCAGCAACACAGAGCACTCACTGATTCCAGCAACTGATTTCTTCTACAGCACTGCGAACAGCACTCCTTCAGGCACAACAAATCAATCAGAAGGCTTTCCATTACTCCAGGCACCCAAAAATCACTTTGTAGCCTGTACCTTTATAGATGGCCGATTGCCAATATTTGTGAGGCATTGTGCATGCGCGCACGCTCCAACACGCATGCACAATGCTGCCGGCATGCAGAGACACGCTGGGCCCGAGCCCCACCGTCCATAGCTCTGTCCCCCGCTGGTTCTGATGCGCTATGGAGATGCGCCGTTCTAAGGGTCGGTGGAAACTTGGGCCCATAAATGCTGAGATGTACCGCGACCGCAAACGTTACCACTCGCTGAATGTGCAGTTGGTGTGTGACCATCCTCACCACATCATGATGGCGAATGCCCAGTATCCTGACAGCAATCATGATGCATTTGTTCAGTGCCAGTCTGCTGCTTCTTTGAGCTACCAAGACAAACCAGAGGTTGGCTACTGGACAACAAGGCCTGTTCCTTGATCACCTGGCTCATGACTCCATTCTGCAACCCAAACACACGTGGGAAGCATGTGTACAACGAGAACCATGCTGCTACATGAAACATCACAGAGCAGACCATTGGCGTCCCTAAACATCATTACCACTGCCTAGACTGCTCTGGAGGAGCCCTACAGTACTCACCGGAGTGTGTGTTCCGGTTCGTCGTGGTCTGCTGTATCCTCTGCAACCTGGCCATCAAGAGGGAACAGCCTTTGCCACCAGGGATATGGCCACCAGCTCAGAAGCAGGAGCTGGAGCAGGAGGAGGAGAAGGAAGAGGAAGAGAAAGAGGAGGAGGCAGAAGAGGAGGAAGCGGAAGGATGAAGGCAATTTAAATATTTATCTGTAATACAAATAAAATATAACATGGAAAGCATTTTACATGAAGCATTCTTCTTTACATAGTCTTTCCTTGCAGCACCCTAACTATCAACTTAGTTGCCCTTCATTGTAATTTGGCTAAAACCAATGTGCCCTCCCATATTTAAGTGCCTAGAACTGTACACACTTCTCAAGGGGAAGACCAGTGCTTTGTACAAATCAACTAGCATGGTTGCTCTATCCTTTGAGCTATACTTCCCAGTGCCTGAAGATCTCCTTCCAGAGTCGCAATGTAGATTCCACCCACTAAGGGGCTCAATGGACATGATCTTCACCGCGCGTCAAATTCAAGAAAAATGCGGGGAGCAGCACCAGCCTCTGTACATGGCTTCTTTGACACCACAAAGACCTTTGACGCTGTCAACCGAGAGGGATTAGAAACATAGAAATATAGAAAATAGGTGCAGGAGTAGGCCATCCGGCCCTTCGAGTCTGCACCACCATTCAATAAGATCATGGCTGATCATTCCTTCAGTACCTCGTTCCTGCTTTCTCTCCATACCCCTTGATCCCTTTAGCCGCAAGGGCCATATCTAATTCCCTCTTGAATATATCCAATGAACTGACATCAACAACTCTCTGCGGTAGGGAATTCCACAGGTTAACAACTCTCTGAGTGAAGAAGTTCCTCCTCATCTCAGTCCTAAATGGCTTACCCCTTATCCTAAGACTACGTCCCCTGGTTCTGGACTTACCCAACATCGGGAACATTCTTCCTGCATCTAACCTGTCCAGTCCCATCAGAATTTTATATGTTTTTTTGAGATCACCTCTCATCCTTCTAAACTCCAGTGAACACAGGCCCAGTCGATCCAGTCTCTCCTCATATGTCAGTCCTGCCATCCCAGGAATCAGTCTAGTGAACCTTCGCTGCACTCCCTCAACAGCAAGAATGTCCTTCCTCAGATTCGGAGACCAAAACTGAACACAATATTCCAGGTGGGGCCTCAACAAGGTCCTGTACAACTGCAGTAAGACCTCCCTGCTCCTATACTCAAATTCCTTTGCTATGAAGGCCAACATACCATTTGACTTCTTCACCGCCTGTTGTACCTGCATGTCAACCTTCAATGACTGATGAATCATGACACCCAGGTCTCGCTGCACCTCCCCTTTTCCTAATCTGCCGCCATTCAGATAATATTCTACCTTTTTGTTTTTGCCCCCAAAGTGGATAACCTCACATTTATCCACATTATACTGCGTCTGCCATGTATTTGCCCACTCGCCTAACCTGTCCAAATCATCCTGCAGCCTCTTAGCGTCCTCCTCACAGCTCACATCGCCACCCAGTTTAGTGTCATCTGCAAACTTGGAGATATTACACTCAATTCCATCATCCAAATCATTAATATATATTGTAAGGAGCTGGGGTCCCAGCACCGAGCCCTGTGGCACTCCACTAGTCACTGCCTGCCATTCTGAAAAGGACCCGTTAATCCCGGCTCTCTGCTTCCTGTCTGCCAACCAGTTCTCTATCCACGTCATTACCCTCAATACCATGTGCTTTGATTTTGCACACCAATCTCTTGTGTGGGACCTTGTCAAAAACCTTTTGAAAGTCCAAATACACCACATCCACTGGTTCTCCCCTGTCCACTCTACTAGTTACATCCTTGCTGCAATGCGCCATCTCACCCTCAATAAGTTCCCCGCTGGAGTGGAGCTAATCTACAGAACAAAAGAGAAACTGGTCAACCTCCGTTGCCTTCAGTCCAGATCCAACATCGTCCAATCCTCTGTCATTGAATTACAGTATATAGACAATGCTTGCGTTTACGCACAATCGGAGGTCAAACTCCAAACCATCATCAACGCCTTTACAGAATCATACGAGAGTATGGGCCTTACACTAGACTTCCGTAAGACAAAGGTTCTCTACCAACCTGCCTCCACCACGCAGTCCTGCCCCCTGATTATCAAGATCCATGACGAGACCTTGGACACCATTTTCGATACCTTGGGAGCCTACGATCAACAAGCGCAGATGTCAATGACGAAGTCCAACACCACCTTCAGTGTGCCAGTGCAGCCTTCCGTCGCCTAAGCAAGAGGGTATTTGAAGACCAGAACCTCAAACCCGGCACCAAACTTATGGTCTACAGAGCAGTAGTGATACCCGCCCCCTATATGCTTCAGAGACATGGACTATGTACAGCAGGCAATTCAAGGCACTGGAGAAGTACTACCAAAGCTGCCTCCGCAAGATCCTGCAAATCCATTGGCAGGATAGGCACACCAATGCTAGTGTTCTCACTCAGGCCAACATCCCCAGCATCGAAGCATTAACTATGCTGGATCAGCTCCGATGGACGGGCCACATCGCCCGCATGCCCGATACTAGACTCCCAAAACATGCGCTCTACTCAGAGCTTCAACACGGCAGGCAGAAGAAACGCTTCAAGGACACCCTCAAATCTCCTTGAAAAATGCAACATCCCCAACGACACATGGGAATCCCTGGCCCAAGACCGCTCAAAATGGAGGAGAAACATCTGGGAAGGCGCCGAGCACCTCGAGTCTCTTCACTGGGAGCACGCGGAAGCCAAACGCAAACAGCGGAAGGAGCGCACAACAACCCAAGCACCCCACCCACCCGTCCCTCCAACCACCGTCTGCCCCGCTTGCGACAGAAACTATAGGTCCTGCGTTGGATTCATCAGTCAGCTGAGAACTCATTTTAGTGTGGAAGCAAGTCATCCTCTATTGTGTTCCTATCACAGATGAGACTGCACACAGGGAGGTTAAAGTAACAGTGACCTCAGTCTTTATTAAGACACTCCAGAGTGAGGAACAGGCCTTAAGGGCCGGCTTATATACAGTGCTCCCAAGGGATGCTGGGATCCCTTGGGACTTCAGGGGATGCGCTCCCTGGTGGCAGAACATGGGAGTGCATGCTTTACAGATACACAACATCCTCGACTCCAAAGGACTGCCTAAGAAGAAGAAGATATTTCCTAGGATGCTGCTTGTCTTCTTCACCAATGCTGTCCACTGTAATAATTTTGAGAATTGGCCAGGTCCTTGATGGTTTAAAAATACTGTGAAGTGAGGTGATGGGTTTAATGACATATGGTAGTATATCATCAGCGCACAGTGATATTTTGTGTTCTGCCCCTCTAGGCTGCACTCAATAAATATATGAGCCTTTCTTCATTATTAATATGTATATTATATACAGGCGAAAGGACAGAGATGTCAGAAAGAGGGAAACAGGAATAAAGCCGGAAACTAAACAGCTGTATCAAAAATTGGATAGATATGGCATTCAAAACAGAAACTAAGAAAAGGAAGAGATGACAAATTAAAGTAAAACATCTAAATCAAGAGCAAATCATAATTTCAGTGAGCATATTGTACGAAAACTGAATCAGAAAATGTTTTACATGTTTATATATAATAAGTCACATGAATTATAAAACAATTATATAATAAATCCCATGAAATTATAAAGCATATATATAACAATGGGGAAATTTCCTGCTGCTGCAGGCAATTTTAACCGGTGCCGGTCCACTTTCCACCCAGAACAGTTGGGAAGAGGGCACAGAGTGGCTGCTGGTTGCCAAAGATTAGGTGAACAAACATTGCCCATCAGCTTCCAGGTAAGTGGCAGGGAGGGGTTTCAGGAGGATGTTGTGGGAGGTAAGGAGGTCGGGAGGAGGCTGTGACTTTCCTCGTGCGGCCCAGATATTTTCTGACCTACCTTTTGGGCCTCTTCTTCCGTCCTGACAGCTGCTGACATGCATTTACCTGGTGTGAAGGCTGCAGTGATTTCCCTGCTCAGGTATGGGTTAAAATGGAATCGGGGTCCTATTGATGTAATGCGTGCATCATCTACAAGATGCAGCAACTCGCCGAGGCTTCATCGATAGCACCTCCCAAACACCTAGAAGGAAAGGGCAGTAGGCCTATGGGAACACCATCACCTCCAAGTTACACACCATCCTGACTTGGAAGTATATCGCCGTTCCTTCATCGTCACTGGGTCAAAATCTTGGAAATCCCTCCTAAACAGCACTGTGGGAGTACCTTCACCACACGGATTGCAGCAGTTCAAGAAGGTGACTCAGCACCACCTTCTCAAGGGCAATTAGGGATGGGCAAGAAATGATGGCATTGCCAGCGATGCCCACAGGCCATGAATGAATAAAAAAATGAGTCTTAACAGAGAGTGATGCCAGACTATTCAACTGCGAACGGCATCATTGACAAGGCAGTTCTGCCTTTTCCTGATGTCCATTTCCAACAAGAGTCATCAGATAGCAATCAGGAGAGGGAACCCTCCTCACTAACCCAGAGACTTGAGATGAATTGTAATGCTACACAACTGGCTAAGATCAGCTAACAGCAGAAAACAGAAATTGAACTTAAAACTTCCATGATCCATATACGACTCGGCTACTCAGGATGTAAACTGAATGAGCAATTGACAGAGTTAATTTAAAGTATCATGATATGACCGAAGTTTAATGTGTAGCTTTACTTTGCTTTTTCACCTACCCTATTCTGAAGAGTAGCCTTCTGCCATACACCTTGGTTACACACTTACTGTGGTCACCATCTGATGACATTTATTATCTTTAAAATGTACATTATGTATCATGGTTCCTACCCAGTGACAGAATTTTACAGCACCCATCTTCACAGTTTCCTTCATTACAAAACTTTTTAAAATGTGAAATCTGTTCCAAATACAGGACATATCTCGGCTTCCTCCTTTTGTTTACTGAAAGGCAATTTAAACTACTTATTGAGCAGAGAGACCTTATGTTCCAATTCATTGCAGAGGAACGCCTGCACTCAGATCGAGAATTGAACATGGGCAAAGATCACTTTCATGATCACTGCCATAAAATCAAACAGTGTTCCTCATCAGCTTGCTAGGCAGGAGGAACGCTAATTGAGTTGTAACATAGCCATGATCTAATTGATTGGTGGAATAGGCTTGAAGGGCTGAATTACATAAGAACATAAGAAATAGGAACAGGAGTGGGCCATACAGCCCCTCGAGCCTGCTCCGCCATTCAATAAGATCATGGCTGATCTGATCATGGACTCAGCTCCACTTCCCCACCCACTCCCCAGAACCCTTTATGTCCCAGGGGCAGTGTTTATGAGTGCTGTTGGGAGGGGTTAAACTAATATGGCAGGTGGATGGAGATGCGATGCAGGGAGACAGAGGGAAGTAAAATGGGGACAGAAGCAAAAGATAGAAATAAGAAAAATAAAAGTGGAGGGCCGAGAAACCCAAGGCAAAATTCAAAAAGGGCCACATTACAGCAAAATTCTAAAGGGACAAAGTGTGTTAAAAAGACAAGTCTGAAGGCTCTGTGCCTCAATGCGAGGAGTATTCATAATAAGGTGGACGAATTAACTACGCAGGCAGCTATTAACGAATATGATATAATTGGGATTACAGAGAAATGGCTCCAGGGTGACCAAGGCTGGGAACTCACCATCCAGGGGTATTCAACATTCAGGAAGGATCGACAGAAAGGAAAAGGAGGTGGGGTAGTGTTGCTGGTTAAAGAGGAAATCAATGCAATAGTAAGCTGGATGATGTGGAATATGTATGGGTAGAGTTGCGGAATACCAAAGGGCAGAAAACGCCAGTGGGAGTTGTGTACAGACCAGCAAACAATAGTTGGGGACAGCATCAATCAAGAAATTAGGGATGTGTGCAATAAAGATACAGCAGTTATCATGGGCGACTTTAATCTACATATAGATTGGGCTAACCAAACTGGTAGCAATACAGTGGAGGAGGATTCTTGGAGTGTATTAGGGATGGTTTTCTGGACCAATATGTCGAGGAACCAACTAGAGGGCTGGCCATCCTAGACTGGGTGATGTGTAATGAGAAAGGACTAATTAGAAATCTTGTTGTGCGAGGCTCCTTGGGGAAGAGTGACCATAATATGGTAGAGTTCTTTATTAAGATGGAGAGTGACACAGTTAATTCAGAGACTAGGGTCCTGAACTTAAGGAAAGGTAACTTCAATGGTATGAGACGTGAATTGGCTAGAATAGACTGGCGAAAGATACTTAAAGGGTTGACGGTGGATAGGCAATGGCAAACATTTAAAGATCACATGGATGAACTTCAACAATTGTACATTCCTGTCTGGAGTAAAAATAAAATGGGGAATGTGGCTCAACCGTGGCTAACAAGGGAAATTAGGGATAGTGTTAAATCCAAGGAAGAGGCATATAAATTGGCCAGAAAAAGCAGCAAACCTGAGGACTGGGAGATATTTAGAATTCAGCAGAGAAGGACAAAGGGTTTAATTAGGAGAGGGGAAATAGAGTATGAGAGGAAGCTTGCTGGGAACATAAAAACTGACTGCAAAAGCTTCTATAGATATGTGAAGAGAAAAAGATTAGTGAAGACAAACGTAGGTCCCTTGCAGTCAGAATCATGTAAATTTATAATGGGGAACGAAGAAATGGCAGACCAATTGAACAAATACTTTGGTTCTGTCTTCACAAGGGAAGACACAAATAACCTTCCGGAAATACGAGGGGACCGAGGGTCTCGTAAGAAGGAGGAACTGAAGGAAATCCTTATTAGTCAGGAAATTGTGTTAGGGAAATTGATGGGATTGAAGGCTGATAAATCCCCAGGGCGTGATAGTCTGCATCCCAGAATACTTAAGGAAGTGGCCCTAGAAATAGTGGATGCATTTTGATCATTTTCCAACAGTATATCGACTCTGGATCAGTTCCGATGGACTGGAGGGTAGCTAATGTAGCACCACTTTTGAAAAAAGGAGGGAGAGAGAAAACGGGTAATTATAGACTGGTTAGCCTTACATCAGTAGTGGGGAAAATGTTGGAATCAATTATTAAAGATGAAATAGCAGCGCATTTGGAAAGCAGTGACAGGTCGGTCCAAGTCAGCATGGATTTATGAAAGGGAAATCATGCTTGACAAATCTTCTAGAATTTTTTGAGGATGTAACTAGTAGAGTGGACAAGGGAGAACCAATGGATGTGGTGTATTTGGACTTTCAAAAAGCTTTTGATAAGGTCCCACACAAGAGATTGGTGTGAAAAATTAAAGTACATGGTATTGGGGGTAAATGTACTGACGTGGATAGAGAACTGGTTGGCAGACAGGAAGCAGAAAGTCGGGATAAACGGGTCCTTTTCAGAATGGCAGGCAGTGACTAGTGAGGTGCCGCAGGGCTCAGTGCTGGGACCCCAGCAATTTACAATATACATCAATGATTTAGATGAAGGAATTGAGTGTAATATCTCCAAGTTTGCAGATGACACTAAGCTGGGTGGTGGTGTGAGCTTTGAGGAGGATGCTAAGAAGCGCAGGGTGATTTGGACAGGTTAGGTGAGTGGACAAATGCATGGCAGATGCAGTATAATGTGGATAAATGTGAGGTTATCCACTTCGGTGGCAAAAACATGAAGGCGGAATATTATCTGAATGGCGGCAGATTAGGGAAAAGGGGAGGTGCAACGAGGCCTGGGTGTCATGGTACATCAGTCATTGAACGTTGGCATGCATGTGCAGCAGGCAGTGAAGAAGGCAAATGGTATGTTTGCCTTCATAGCTAGAGGATTTGAGTATAGGAGTAGCGAGGTCTTACTGCAGTTGTACAGGACCTTGGTGAGGCCTCACCTGGAATATTGTGTTCAGTTTTGGTCTCCTAATCTGAGGAAGGACATTCTTGCTATTGAGGGAGTGCAGCGAACATTCACCAGACTGATTCCCGGGATGGCAGAATTGACATAGGAAGAGAGACTGGATCGACTAGGCATGTATTCACTGGAGTTTAGAAGAATGAGAGGGGATCTCATAGAAACATATAAAATTCTGACGGGATTGGACAGATTAGATGCAGGAAGAATGTTCCCGATGTTGGGGAAGTCCAGAACCAGGGGTCACAGTCTAAGGATAAGGGTAAGCCATTTAGGATCGAGATGAGGAGAAACTTATTCACTCAGAGAGTTGTTAACCTGTGGAATTCTCGATCGCAGAGAGTTGTTGATGCCAGGTCGTTAGATTCAAGAGGGAGTTAGATATTGCCCTTGCAGCTAAAGAGATCAAGGGGTATCGAGTGAAAGCAGGAAGGGGTTACTGAGCTGAATGATCAGCCATGATCTTATTGAATGGTGGTGCAGGCTCGAAGGGCCGAATGGCCTACTCCTGCACCTATTTTCTATGTTATCCCCTTATTGCTCAAGAAACTGTCTAGTTCTGTTTTAAATTGATTCAATGTCCCAGTTTCCACAGTTCTCCGATTCCACAGATTTACAACCCTCTGAGAGAAGAAATTCATCCTCATCTCTGTTTTAAATGGTCAGCCCCTTATTTTAAGATCATGCTCTCTAGTTCTAGTCTCCCCCATCAGTGGAAATATCCTCTCTACATTCACCTTGTCAAGCTCCCTCATAATCTTATACATTTCGATAAGATCACGTATCATTCTTCTAAACTCCATTGAGTGGAGGCTCAACTTAATCAACCTTTCCTCATAAGTCAACCCCCTCATCCCTGGAATCAACCGAGTGAACCTTCTCTGAACTACCTCCAAATCAAGTATATCCTTTCATAAATATGGAAACCAAAACTGCACGCAGTATTCCAGGTGTGGCCTCACCAATACCTTATATAGCTGTAGCAAGATTTTCCTGCTTTTATACTCCATCTCCTTTGCAATAAAGGCCAAGATACCATTGGCCTTCCTGATCACTTGCTGTACCTGCATACTATCCTTCTCCTATTCCACAGGGCTCAATTTTGCCGGTCATTTGCACCGTTTTTTTGGTGGTGCCACTATTTTTGGTGTACGTTTTTTAATGAAAATTTTCCCAAGGAATCTGCGCCTAACTGAGTTAGTTACAATTTTTTACATTTTTTTTTTACGTCATAGTGTGCCAGTTTTTATCATTTTTCAAAGTTTGCCCCAAAACAATTTATCCTAGGTTGGTGTATCTGACCACTCCCAAAAAACCTTCTGGTGAGTTAAGAGAAAGCAGCGCACATTGAAAAATCGGCACAGAAAGACGCCATTGTTTTTCACCGAAGTTTTGGAACAGGTCAAGAACACTTTAAATATGCCTAATAAAGATTACATTTTTTTAACGTTACAACAGAGTAGATGGAAATTTGATGGAATTCTGAATTTTTCATCTTTTTTTAACTCACACACCACCACCGAACGTCTTCAAACAGGGTTGGAGGGTTGGAGCATTGGTCGGCAGAATTGGCCCCACGCCCGGACACAGGGGCTCGGGGTTCAGCTGCAAAACAAGCCTGGAGGAGAAGGTGGCGATCAGAAGACTGTACTCGGCAGCAAATTAGTCCGGAGGGAGGTTTGGAGGTCCGGGGGTAGAGGCACGGAAGGTACTGTTGAATGTGATTGGAACAAGTCACCAGACTGCAATGAGCCCGGGGTATGGGGGGGCGGGGGGGAGGCGGCAGGGGGGGCGGTTGGGGAATGGGGGTAAAAAGAGGAGAAGGTGCTGTGGAACGGGATCGGAGGATCAAGTCACATGTCTGCAATGAGCCCGGGGCTTTCGGGGGCAGGGGGGGAGAGAGGAGAAGATGCTGTTGAATGCGATCGGAACAAATCACAAGACTGCAATGAGCCTGGGGGAGTTGGCGAGGGGTGGTGGGGGTGGGGGCGTTGTTCCCAATCACTATGTTTGCTCAGACCTGGGTGTGGTCCATACAGACCTTGAGGGGGAGAGAGAACAAAGAACCTGTCCTGCCTTCCTTCCTGCCGTTTTGAGCTTCTTGCAAAGGTAAAATTTAAACACGGGGGCAATACTGAAAATGTCATATCTTGTGCGAGCCTTCTGCATCTGCCGCGGAGGAGACAACTGATTTGACGTCATCGCATCAGGAACCTCAGAGCCTGTAGGGTGCTGGGCAGGAGGCCTTACCCACATCGGGAAGTCGAGACAGGCGTTCGTACCTGCAGCTGAGTGATGCAGACTGTGTCAGAAGGCTGCGTTTCCGCAAATAAGTTGTAACTGAGATCTGTGAGTTGCTGAAAGCAGACCTGCAACCTGGAAGCATCAGGAGGATTGCTTTGTCAGTTGAAGTGAAGGTTACAGCTGCATTTTCATTCCTGGATCCTTCCAAGCTACAACTGGGGATGTGTGCGCCATTTCTCAACATGCCACACATGTCTGCATTCGGCAGGTGACAGCTGCACTATATGATCGGAGGAATGACTACATAAAGTTCCCCATGACCGCCCAGGCAATGCATGACAGGGCTGTGGGCTTCTCCAGGATTGCTGGCTTCCCTAAGGTACAGGGCTGCATTGATTATACCCACATCGCATTGCGAGCACCTTTGGAGGATTCCGAGATGTACAGGAACAGAAAAGGCTTCCACTCCATTAATGTACAGCACATGTGTGACGACATGCATCGCATCAAGTCAGTCAATGCAGGATACCCTGGGAGCACCCATGATGCATTCATCCTATGCGAGAGCATTATATCTGCCAAGTTTCAGCAGCAGCCAGTACGGCCTGGCCACCTGGCTCATGACACCCCTATGCATAACCCGTACGGAAGCTGACTGGGAATACAACATGTCACACATTGCGACATGCAGCATCATAGAGAGGACCATAGGCACCTTGAAACAGCATTTCCGATGCCTGGACCATTCCGAAGGCTACTTGCTGTCCTCCCCTGAGATTGTCGGTCAGTTCACTGTTGTGTGCTGCATGCTGCATAACTTAGCCACCATGAGGCAGCAGCACCTGGTAGTGGAAGACCCACCTGTGGTGAGAGTGGCTGATGATAATGATGTGGAAGATGCAGATGATGAGCAGGAGGAGGAGGAGGAGGACGATGAGGATGAGGAAGCCATGCAAGTGCCTGAGGCTGGAGCACCACGGCGGAGGAGGGCGAGCCATTGTGCCCCTTGAACGATTGCTCGAGCCTTGCGCCAACAAGTCATCCGTTACCGCTTTGCTGCCTGAAGGCTCAGTGACAACTATTCCACACGGACCATGTTTACTGTTTGGACCTGTTCCATAATGTGATGTGTTAATGGAACAAATGATGGAAATGATTCTTGTTTACTTTAACAGTTGTGTTAATAATCGAACAAAAATGGAAATGATTCTTCTTGAGTTCCAAAAGTTGTGTTAATAATGGAACAAATAATGTAAAAGATTCAGTTTTAATTTAAAATATATTTTATTCGGAAGTTTAACTTTCATAAAATTGTTCTTGTTTCAAACTTTAAAGTTTTCAGTTAAGATCACTTGCAAACTTTAAGATCACTTACAAACTCTAAGATCACTTAAAAACTTCAAGATCACTTTTAAACTTGTAAATTTACATAACTCACAAAAAACTTTAAATTTGAGAACAACAATTACAACAGCAACAACAATAATAATAACAACAACAGCAGCAGCAGCAAAGAAAGGCTGCGGTGGCACAGTGTTTCTGGGGTTGGTACCAAGCTTATTCTTTCTAACACCTCGGATAGTGTGCATCTGTTGATGGGGGCGAGGGGGGGCAGGCGGCAATGTGGAGGGCCTGGCTTGGGGCTTGTAAGAATTCAGCGAAAATAGACTTTTGGACATTGCTTGGACACATTTTCTGTTACTGCAGAGAAGCAGACAGCACTGACTTGGGGCAGGTCCCAACATGCCCCACAGGAATACACATCAGCTGGGCGAGGAGGGGTAAATGGCAGGATGGTTGATGGACAGGCCCTTTGTCTTGCATTCGGTGAGACATTAAGTAAAGTGGCCCATGTTCAGGCCATTGAAAGACAAAGGAAAGCTATTGGACCACAAATTCATCGGAGCCACACATGGAGGAAGAGGCCCAGTTGAAACAGGAACAGGCCAAAATCTTGATTTTGTTTTTCAGTTGCACAGCCTCAGGGGAAGAACAGTTGAACTTTTGGTGCATGAAGAAGCTTTTTGCAAGTATCAGAGATAGCAGTTGCAGCCAGCTCTCTCTCTCTCCCCTCTTTTACGCCTGCTTGCTTCATTCAACGCAAAACGACTAAGCACTCCATCTACGAGCAAAGAGAGCCTCACTATTTCGACTTGGAAGCTGACCTTGAGACTGGACTTGAATACCAGATTGGTACAGACCCAGAAGATATGCCTCATCGGGAGAAGCAGCGAGTAAGCCAGAGGGGTAGTTGGTGAGCATTTATCCTAGCCCACACATCTTTAGACCACCGCATAGTGTGAAAGGGTATCGTGTGTCCCAACCAAATCTTAGGAGTTTTAGTGAGGAGGTTTTTGCAAGGATCATAAGTATATGCACATTCTGTTGGACAGATTTCAGTGGTGCAATTTTGAATCGGAGCAGGGGTGTTTTAGACATGGGTACTTCGCGTTAAGGGCCTGTTTAGACGGGCCAGGGCATGTGTTGTACTACCAGGGTGTGTTTTTACTGGGTACAGGTGTGTGCTTTAACTTGAATAAAAGCATTGCGATGGTTGAGACTGAAAAGATCTGTCTATGACTGTATATTACTGTTCACGACTATAATTCTGGTGTCTAGAACTGTTGTAAGAGGTAAAAACCACCAATGGCAAAATCACTAACAGGCGCTTCAGAGGCTGGTCTGGGGATTGAAGTGGTAGCTGATTCTGTCAATTGGCGCGGGGTCTGGAAGTGTTCCCGTATTGCAACAGCTAACTCCAATATGCCCTCCCTCATGCGCCCTACAATGTCTCAACAACCTCCAACATTCCCTCTCTCATGTTCAGCAAAAGTGTCTCAACTATCTGCAACATTCCCTCCCTCATGTTTACCGAGGGTGTCTGAACTACCTGTTACATTCCCTCCCTCTTGGTCACTGACAGTGCATCAGCTACCTGTGACATTCCCTCCCTCATGTTCACTGACATGGTTTCAGCTGACTGAGATATTCACTCACTCATGGTCCTGGACATCATTCCCATTTCTCGTGAGAGTACTGTTACTTCTCCCGACAGTCCCGATACCTCATCACCCACCCCACTTATGGTGTCCAGGAGTGATTGCGTAAGTTCAGTGCTCTCCGCACTCACTGCCATCATCTGAACCACATCTGTTAGATCCTTCACCTCAGGAGAGCGCGGTTCAATCTCTCCTTCTCCGCCTCACCCTGGATGTGGCTCGCAGCATCCCAGTGGGACCCACAGCCTGGGACTTTGGGGCCCTGGGTGTGCCTTGCTGCACCCCACCTCTGGGACCCGCAGCCTCGGACGGTGGGGCCCTGGGTGTGCCTTGCTGTACCCCACCTCTGGAACCCGCAGCCTCGGATGGTGGGGCTCTGGGTGTGCCTCGCTGCGCCCCAGCACTGGAACCCGCAGCCTCGGACGGTGGGGCCCTGGGTGTGCCTCGCTGCACCCTATCACTGGGATCAGCAGCCTTGGACGGTGGGGCCCTGGGTGTGCCTCGCTGCACCCCACAGGAATCCCCACCCTCGGACAGTGGGAAACCATGGAATGTGCCGCCAATGCTCAAATCACTAGTCAGGAAAGGGGCTGGCATCTCAATGGGCGGCACCTGCACCTCCCCTCCAGAGTAAGTACAACTCTGTCCATCCCCTCCCCCTCCCCTCAACCCCATGCTCTTGGTCTGAAAGGTGGGATTGGAAGATGTTCTCCTCTTCAGGCTCGTCCTCATCTGAATCTTCTTCTGCATCGTCAGGGTTGGCCTCAAGTTCTGCAAAATATAACAGAACAGACAAATGGTTAGCAGCAGAGGAGGGGGCAGAGTGGCATGAGTAGGCTCACACCGCACAGCCAACAGGCTGATTTGAATGATAGCACATTGCATCAACCCAAGTGTAGCTGAAGGAGACATCCCCAGGAACTGAAGCATGGCTAGCCCGCGCAGTACTTAACATTTAGCAAAGCCAGACTGTGGAATTTTCAGGACTTACCCTCTCCCTCAAGTGTGGGCCCAGCTTGTGCAGTGGTGGTTGCTTTTCTCCAGGCAGGACCCATTAAAGCAGCAACTCTCTCTTCCAAGGGTGTCAATGGGTGCAGATTTGTTGGGCCTCCTCCTGTTCGAGTTCTTTCCCTTTTGTTATGTGGCACTTTCCTCTGCAAAGATGAAAATACAACTTTTTAAGAGAGGGTGTCTTTCTGCTGGTTGGGACATTTACAGCTGGTGACATTTACATTACAATTGCAATTGCATTGAATAAATGAAAATATTACTTGCACCAACTACTTGACCAAGGTCCTGCGACTTCTTTTTGCACTGGCCTCCAGATCTTGGGGTGGTCACCATTGCACAGTAATCTTCTGCAAGTTGCTTCCAGTGTTTCTTCATTTCTTTGGGTGGAACTTTTATGTGACCTCTGCTGGTGTCCAGCTCCTGCCATCTGGCCTCAATCACAGTAACTAGTGCCTCCACTTCATCCTGTAAGATATTCTTGGCCCTTGCACTGCATTGCATCTTGTATTGCAGCTCCGATTTTTCCAATGTTCTCACACAGCTCTCAACGTTCTCTCACACATCTGGCTCTTTTAAAAATGGCCGATTGCAGACCAGGAGCTGTACTTCGCATGCGCGCCCATTGGAATCCCTTCAAAAACATCAATCTTTTTTTCGTGCATGCGCAGAAGATGCGGCATCATTTTTTCGGCGCGGACAACAGAGGCGACTGGACAGGCTGTGTGGCGCCAAATTTGAAAAATACAGCGGCGAAACTTGGGACAAATATTTTTGGAGTATTTCTGACCTAGAAAAATGGGTAACTCTGGCAATGCACCAGAAAATGGCCTTGTGCAAAATTGAGCCCTATATTCCTAAAGTTCCTATAGCAATGGCCACTAATTTTCCAACCTGTAGTTTTGACGTACAGTGCAACATAAATTACTGTTAGTTTTGGTCAAGGAACAAAAAGAATATCGTAGTCAACAATTTGCGCACAAATTATTTAATTACCCTCCCAGCATCTTTTCTGGCGCTGTAAGGAAAATACCTTCATTCACTAACAGATGTGATCCTGATCAACTTCCAATACGAACCTCAAGGAAACAATATTTGAACCATAGATTCAATCAACTTGCTGACACCAGTATTCTTCTTGAAAGAGCATAAGAATTTCTGTACAACTTACAAATTCAACCAATAACAAACATTGCTGGAGCTTGCAGATTAATGGAAAGAGCAAATCACTCGAACAAGTTAGTCTTTAACAGCATTAACAGATACCATCAACTGAGTGCACAGACTTCCCAAATGCCATAACAAGGTCACAAAAGCAATGCTTATTTGTTATATTTGTCTGGTCAAGGTGGACAAGCTCAGGAAGCAGCCCTCTAATTAGTTGGCAAGGAACTTAACCAAGATTTTTATTGCCAGTTTTAATGAAGAGCATAGGCATGTAGTTACCACTCTTCAATAGATCTTCGCCTCTTCTGTAGAAGACTTTAAGAAGCATGTAGAGAAGGTATTGGTACCTTACATTAGCTGTTACTCTGTTCATGATGACAGCCGTTACATTTTTAAAAAGTAGAATGTTATATTGTGTGTAGAGAATTTAGCATCTGTTCATAATGATGTTATGGTGCATAATCAGAAATAATCTTTTTGGAGTAGATCTTGACTTTGCGCAATATTGTAAAACGGGTGATAGAAAGTCGTCAGCCCTTTATACATCTCTCTTGATTTCAATGGAAATAAAAATCGGGAGAGATGTAAATCGGGATGCCAACTCGCGATCGCCCATTTTACACTATTGCACAAAGTCAAGATCTACTCCATTGAGTTTGTAAATACTTTATTGCCTACTTTATGCTGCAGTGACAAAATATTATATTAAGAGTAACAAAAACCTACAAAATACCACAGAAAATATCATCATTTCAGCCTATCTGCTCCAAAATTAAATCAATAGTAAAATGAGGATTTAATTCAATGAAGAAATGGAATGAAAAATTACAAATCAATTTCTTATAGTCACATAGATGAAGTATTAGTTAAAAATAGTCCTTATATTTCGTTCATTATTTAGATTTACTATTCTTGAGTATATATGTGCCTTATTTATATCTTTTGTTTCATAGTTTACCATTTTCTTGATTCTATTTTCATTTGAATTACATTTCCTTTTTCATGCATGGCTTTTCTCTTCTCTCTTTTGTCTTTCTCTCTATTGTTTCATTTTGCTTTCTCTTTATCCCTCTTTCTGGCTGATATTTTTGTTAGAAATATGGCAAAACAAATCATTGTAGCCATCATCTGCTTCCACTCATCCCAGCATATTTTTAATCTCTTTAGATTGGAGGCCAGTGCAAATGCAAGAGTCGTGTGTCTGGCAGACAGTGTAATCAGTGCCAGGATGGATTCTATAATCTGCGCTTCTCAGACCCTGATGGCTGCAGTCCTTGTAACTGTAATACCTCTGGGACAGTGAATGGAGATATTACCTGTCACCAAAATTCAGGTCAATGCAAGTGCAAAGCAAATGTTATCGGTAGGTGAAATATAAGATTTTGTGTATCATAACCTACTGGTTATGAATTTGACCTAAAGTCTATCAGTCACTAGCCATTCATATGAAGGTATTAAACAAATGTTTGCTAAACATCTCAGACACATGTACAAAATTATAATTGTCGAATATATGCTGAGCACACAAGCCAACTTAATATTTGCTGTTAAAGTCCAGTTAAAGTATTTCTTCAAAGGGTTTTCTTGCAGTGAGGTACTTTGTGATAAATCTTTTTCATTCTGTTATATGTCTTTGAACTGTTCTTATGAAATGCAAGACACTTAGCATTACTTCAAAGATAATATATATGTGGTTAGTTATCAAGGGCCAGATAATTTTAATTTTGCAATTCACTGCCAAGTTGATTATAACAAACTACCATATTCTCTGTTATTTATCATGTTTTTGTGATACTTGCTTTTATGTTTTGTGGTTCCCACAGGTATTTCCAGAAATTAGATTTGATTATAGCAATTTGTTACCTGCAACTTATTTGAAGGTAGTAACAGCTACATAGGGCAAAATTTATCAAGTGCTCAAAATACATTGTGTGTATAATGCACTTTGAAATTTTGATGTATGGGAATATTATGCAGGGAGCGTTCCTGATAAAGTGCGCTTTGCATTGTAGCAGAACATGTCCCAGTCCATACATATGGATCAAAAAAAATTTACCATTTCATTTGCATAGTAGTTAGCTGTAAATGCTGCTTCTAAAATGGACCCAGATAAAAGCTAATGTGGATTGTAATGAACAGCATTAAGCAACAGAGCAGAGATATGAAAAAGACTTATGTAATGTGACCAGTTTTGATGTTGAAGGATATTTGATAACCTTTTCTGCTGTGCTGGAAAAAAATCTTTATTGTTATTATTATTTTACCTTTGTTATCAAGCTGAGCTCCAGAAATAGAATATTATAAAGCAATTAATGCCTGAATTGTATTCTGAGTGATGTATTGCTGTTTAGAACCTTATATCCATTTTATCTCTATTATCATCCTTGCTGTTTACTTGTTATGCACAAAAGGAACTTCATAACATCATTACATTTTGAAGTATGTGGTACAAGAGTGGTGCGTGCACAAGAGGTTGATTTTTACTACAGTTAATATGGTTGTACAATTGTGTTGTAAATGAATTATTCAATACAAAGAAATTTGTAAAGTAGGTCACTTATCTAGAATAAAAAGTGACAGGTAGAGATTGTGCCTTAAATGCCTAATGGATCTGGAAACCTCTCCCTACTTTCTTGTTAACCCTGTAAGAAACTGAACGCGATGCCCTGTAGGCTTTGCTCAGTAACACTGGAGACAGATTAGCTGTCATGAACATGCATGACAAATTCAAATAAGTGCTATGTATATTTTTAGAAATGATGAGGTGAATCCCTCTAGACTGATTTTAATAGTTTGGAATGAGTTATAACTCTTTTTACAATACAGTTACTTTAAAATTTGTAGTGTTGCTGGTACTTTTATTTTTCTTACTGAAATTAAATGTTATGCCTTAGGTAAGTCATCAATCACAGTGCAAGCAGTTGCTTTCTGCTGAAATTTTTACTGCATTTTTATTCTAGTGTAATATATTATTTCCCATACAGTGTTTTCAAATATAACAGGTATTTGCATTTTTTAAGATAATGGAAATACATTTAACTTTTTGGATGTTTATAGTAACTAAAGGCAAGAAAATGTTAATCAAATACACGGGAACCAACGCTTAAAGTAGGGCTTTTGTATTATTTTATCTTTTTTTTCTTTTTTTGTTGTTTAGTTACCAAAATTAATCCTGAAAGGTTTAAAAACAATAATAATTAAAAAAAATATATGTTTAAGACTATCTGGAATTAGTATTTGAATATTAAAGCATTTTTTTAATGATCAAAGTGCACATGGGTAAAAATGTATGGGTAAAAATCGATTTCTAGTTCTTACTTTTCTTGGACCTTACTTTTATTATTTTGTATTTCAAACTTCTTTCAGGAATAATGTGTGAACGCTGCAACTTTGGTTTCAAGCTCCTGAACAGTTCAAACTCAAATGGATGTGAATCATGTAACTGCAATATCAGTGGCTCGAAGAACCAGTTCTGTAGCCCATACAGTGGTCAGTGTAACTGTAAGGCAAACATCAGAGGATTTCAGTGTGACACTTGCACAGATCATTTCTATGGACTTGATGCCGATGGCTGCAAGCTTTGTGAGTGTGACTCAGCAGGGTCAGTCCTTGGAACCATATGTGATTCTAAAACAGGCCAGTGTGTTTGTAAACCTAATGTTGGAGGACAGCGGTGTGATGTTTGCCTGGATGGCTATTACAATCTATATTCGAAAAGCTCCTTGGGCTGCTTATCTTGCAATTGTGACACAGCAGGTACAATGAATAGATCAATGAATTGTGACAAATTTACAGGGCAGTGTGCGTGTAAAACCAATATTACAGGCTTGCAGTGCAACCAGTGTGTTCCTCATACTTTCAACCTTGCCTCATCTAACCTTGAAGATTGTCAGTTGTGTAACTGTGATCCTGCAGGGACAGTGGAAGGAACTGTCTGTGACCAAAGCAATGGTCAGTGTGTTTGCCAGCTGAATCGTCACGGAAAACAGTGTGACCAATGTCGGCCAGGTAAGTGAGAGTACAGCATGATAGATGCATTAGTTTGCTGATAAAGAGAAAAGCACATTGAATACAAGACCTGAATGTAGTGAGAGAGTGGGAAATTCTGGTACTGCAGCTAGTGTAAGACTAGTATCAATCTGTGTTCTGTGCTGATTTTGTTGAAATTTTTCAAGCTGGGGACATAGCAAATACCTCCAGTGTTCTTGGATGAAGGAGAAGAAAAATCAATTACGGTTTTCATTCTTCTTTGCTATTCAAAGTAGAACATTCTTTCCTGATAGTTTGTGTAAGAACTGAATATATAACTTTTGTTTATAGATAGCTGCAAGATAGCAAATATCTAGTGTAACTTTTATGAAAATGCTAAAGTATATTATATAATTGCTACTTTTGATGTCTATTAAACTGTGTAATGTAGTTTAAAAACACAAAGGCTTAGAAATTTGGGTGGTTTTCCCCACCCATTAGCGCAGTATAATATCGAGAAAGCGGTACCTGCTGCTCTTTTGCCAGTTGATGGTGGGTCCCTTGGTGTTCTCCATTTTCATAGGCCTGGTAGCACTGCCATTAAGTAGTATCGCCTGCAAAGAAAAATGGCGGAGTGGTGAGCTAACATTACCACAGCGGACTTTGATCCTAGCGCTGAGTTCAGTGCTGGGTTCTAAGCTCGCCAGATAAATCCAGTGTGCAAGCAGACTCATAGAGGTGCTGTCAGCACCTCTTAAAGGGACATACACATCGTTCAGGTAAGTTTACATTTAAGGTTTTGGATTGTTTTTTTTAAATTTTACTGAAGTACAGGTTGCACCTCTCTTATCCGGTACTCCTTTAACTGGCAACTTCCCTTGTCCGGCATCTTTCCCGGCCCCGGAGGGGGGTGCATGTGCAGAATGCGGCAGGGTCATTGACAGCAGTGTTGGCAGCATTACCTGGTTGTCAATGTTTAATACAGCAACCGCTTTCTGTTTAAATCTTTCATCCTCTCTCCAGCACTACTATACAGTCAATCCTATACAGTTCAGAAGTACTGTAATCCCCGATTTTCATTAATCCACCATTGGCAGCCTTGCCTTCAACTACCTAGGCCCTAAACTCTGGAATTCCCCTCGATCATTTCCACAGACAACAGAGCCAAAAAAGCCCAGCCAAGGTAAGTTTGATATTATCCACAAAAATAATCTAGGCTGTTGCCACCCTCCGTGATCAAGACCCACCTTGCGGACCTCTCAAACAGACTGTAAGAGGTGGAATATTTTCAGTAATAACAATTTAAATAATAATTTGTTGTATTTCTAAAAGTTTTAAGACTAGATAACAATAAGAGCATGAGAAAATATGGAGCAAGAAAAAGCCATTTCTTTAGACACCCTGCTCCTTCCTATAGAAACAGCATTCAACCTCAACTGTCATTAATGTTTCCCCCAGGAGAGCTGAATAACTGCAAGTTCTTCCAGCCCTCATAATAATCCAATAAAGATTTCATGGTATGAGTCCAACATTAAAGCCCCCCCCCCCCCCTCAATGGTCGCTGAGCCCAAAATGCTGCGCAATAGGCCTCTGCATAACGTCGTTGTCAGCAGTGGCAAACCAGCATCGCGAGAGAGGGAGGCCCGAGATTTCAGCGTGGTGTTTTCCCACACTTCTCACCACACTTCCTGGCTCTGTCGAGAGCTGCTGCTTTGTGTCGGTGGTGTCCTGGCAGTGCAGAGAAGGAGCATGGTGGGAGTTTGAGCCAGAGAGTGGTGGAGGCGGTCAGGGGCACAAGGGCTGTCATCAGGATTGGGTAAGTCGAGGGTCGGCGTGACCTCACGTCGTCTGGCAAATACTCTTATTCGGCACAGGCCAGGTCCCGAGGGTGCCGGATAAGAGAGGTTCAACTTGTAGTGGCTTGCTGCAATAGATGTTAAAAGTTGTTTAAGTGTGTAAAGAATGCTGCTGGGTGCTTGCAAGGTCTTGGATGATAAAGGAAGGCCTCTGAGATGAAAGAAAATTCTGAAAATACTCAGCAGGTCAGGCAACAGCTATGGAGAGAGAAACTGAGTTTAGGTCTTTATTTTCATTTGTAAACACAGGAAATACACAGTAAATTAATAAGAAAAGGGAAATAAATTTCACGTCAGGACCTGTGTTCATTCTAGATCAGTCTAATGGCATTATTGCACTCAAACTGTAGGCTTGATTATCAAAAGCTTAAAGGCTTCAAATTGTAGACTCAAGGGCTGCTTATAGGAAACATAGAAATGTACAGAATTGCAAAAAAGATCATTACAGTCCATCTGGTTGGTCGTCATGGCTAGTAAATAACATATTCCACAATACCATTTATGTGCCCCCTATCAAATTTTTCTCCAGGTAGTGTTCCAACTCAAATCAGCAAATTTAAGAAAGTCAACCCCCAATGCCTCTTTTAAGAACATAAGAAATAGGAGCAGGTGTAGGCCATGCGGCCACTCGAGCCTGCTCTGCCATTCGGTAGATCATGGCTGGTCATCGACCTCAGCTCCGCTTTCCCGCCCGATCTCCATGTCCCTTGATTCCCCTGGACTCCAAAGGTGTGTCTGTCTTAGCCTTGAATGTATTCGAGGCTCAGCATTCGCGGACCTCTGGGGCGGAGAGTTCCGGGGATTCGCGGCCCTCTGAGTGAAGAAGTTCATCCTCATCTCTGTCTTAAATGGGTAATTTTCCGGTTGGCAAACAATAACTAGTGGGGTGCCACAGGGTTCGGTGCTGGGGCCTCAACTATTTACAATCTATATTAATGACTTGGATGAAGGGACCGAGTGTAATGTAGCCAAGTTTGCTGATGATACAAGATGAGTGGGAGAGCAAATTGTGAGGAGGACATAAGAAATCTGCAAAGGACTATAGACAGGCTAAGTGAGTGGGCAAAAATTTGGCAGATGGAGTATAATGTTGGAAAATGTGAGGTTATCCACTTTGGCAGAAAAAATAGAAAAGCAAATTATAATTTAAATGGAGAAAAATTGCAAAGTGCTGCAGTGCAGAGGGACCTCGGGGTCCTGGTGCACGAAACACAAAAAGTTAGTATGCAGGTACAGCAATTAATCAGGAAGGCAAATGGATGGAGTATAAAAGCAGAGAAGTCCTGCTACAACTGTACAAGGTATACGTGAGGCCACACCTAGAGTACTGCATACAGTTTTAGTCTCCGTATTTAAGGAGGGATATACTTGCATTGGAGGCTGCTCAGAGAAGGTTCACTAGGTTGATTCTGGAGATGAGGGGGTTGACTTATGAAGATAGGTTGAGTAGTTTGGGCCTATACTCATTGCAGTTCAGAAGAATGAGAGGTGATCTTATTGGAACATATAAGATAATGAGGGGGCTCGACAAGGTAGATGCAGAATGGATGTTTCCACTCATGGGGAAATCTAGAACTAGGGGATATTGTTTCAGAATAAGGGGTCGCCCATTTGAAGCTGAGATGAGGAAGAATTTCTTCTCTCGGAGGGTTGTGGATCTGTGGAGTTCTCTGCCCTAGAGAGCGGTGGAGGCTGGGTCATTGAATGTGTTTAAGGCGGAGATAGACAGGTTTTTGAGCGATAGGGGAGTGGAGGGTTGTGGGGAGCAGGCGGGGAAGTGGAGCTGAGTCGATGATCAGATCGGCCATGATCTTGTTGAATGGCGGAGCAGGCTTGAAGGGCCAAATGACCCTCAATCTCTTCACCAGTGGATCCTTCCAGTCTGTAGCAGGAGACATAGCTAACATCTCACAGTTCGCTTTCCATCGCTGCATCCAGGAGGTCACTGAAACTCTCTACATCTGGAGAAGTGACTACGTTGTCTTCACTCTCAGCAAAGGGAAGCAGGACGAGTACGCATGTGGCTTTGCCAGGCTAGCTGGGTTCCGCATGGATCAGGGCGCCATCGACTGCGCAGACGTAGCTTGTGGCGCCACATAACAATCCTGAGATCCTCCATAACTGCAAAGGCTACCACTCCCATAATGTGCAGTTGTTATGCGATCCATGCACAGCGAATCCTCAATGTCAATGCCCGCTATCCTGGCAGCAGCTACGATGCCTTCATACTGCATCAGTCCGGTATGTCAACAATCTTCCAGCCACCACAGCAAACATGAGGAAGGTTGCTCGGAGACAGCAACAACAACTTTATTTATATAACGCCTTTAACGTCGTAAAATGTCCCAAGGCGCTTCACAGCAGTGTTATAAGACAAAATAAATAAATTTGACACTGAGAAGAAATTACATCCGATGAGAAGAGGTAGGTTTTAAGGTACGTCTTAAAGAAGGAAAGAGAGGTAGAGAGGGCTATCCGCTCTCCACCTGGCTCATGATTACCCTTCGCAACCCCAACACACATATAATGAAAGCCATGCTTCCACCAGGAACATCATCAAGCAGACCATCAGACATTGGGCCCAATTTTCCCCAACCCCTTTTACCTTAAATGCGCCTACTTTGCGCACTGGAAACGGCGCAGAAATAAAGGGGCCCCATCCTGCCCGGTCTGCCGACTCTCCGGTGTCCCAGCGTGGTGTAGCTAGTGAAGTGGAAGGGCGGAGCAACAGTCCAGCGCAGAAAGCATTGCCGGCAGCTGCGCGCATGCTCCTGCCCTCCCAGCGTGTCCTGCGGGCTGTGAGCAGGACCCGATGCTCGCAGCCCCTATTCCTGGCTGAAGGGACGCCCTGATCTTCGCCGCACCCTATCCCCAGCCAAGTGGCCTCCTGCACCAGCCGGCCGGCCCGCTGACTTCCCGGGCCGAGGTAGGACTTCAGTTTTATTTTTTATGTATTGATGGTTGTGCTTGAGAGTTTTGATTGGGTGGGGGGGGGTTGCGTGGAGGAAGGGAGTTTTGGGTGGGGGGTGGGGGGGCAGGAGAAAAGTTTTAGGTGGGGGGGGAGAAAGAGTGTTTTGATGGAGGGGTGGGGGGGGGCTTTTTAAAAAAAAAACTTGATTCAGGCATAAAGATAGGACTTCTATTTTTTATTTGTTATTGATTGATTGCTTATTACTTTTTGTGGTTTGTTTAGTGCTTTGTAAGTCTTGGTGCTTTAAATGTACTAACCTGCGCCGATTTCTTAACTGCCCGCTGACCTAAGTCGATTTGGAGTAAGTTTTAGCTGGCCAAAGTGGCATAAATGGCCAAAACTGGCGTAAGTGTCTGGGAACGCCCCCTTTTGGAAAAAAAAACTGAACTAAAGAAATCGTACCTAACTGACGTACTCTGGAGCAAATCTTTTGGGGAAAATGGTATTTTTTAAGTTACGCCAGAAAAAACAACATACTGCAAAAAAATTGATGCAAGTGATGGCCAAAATTGGGCCCATGGTATGGGGGGTTGAGAGAGGCGGTGCCTAGTTCGAGCTGGGTGTCGTCAGCAGACATGTGGAACCTGATGTCACTAAGGGGCAAGAAATAGGAGGAGGCCAAGGATGAATCCTCGGCCTCTTCAGAAGTAACGATGTGGGAGCGAAAAGAAATGCCATTGCCGAGGATTCTCTGGCTACAACTGGCTGGGTAAAAATTGAACCAGGCGAAGGCAGTCTGACCCATCTGGATGACGGAGGAGAGGCATTGGAGGAGGATGGTAAGGGCAACCATGTTAAAGGCTGCAAACAGGTTGAGAAGAATGAGAAGGGATAGTTTACCCATGGTCACAGTCACATACACTGTCATTTGTGACTTTGATAGGGGCCGTTTCAGTGCTGTGGCAGGAGCAGAAACCTGATTGGAGGGATTCAAACATGAGTTGCGGGAAAGATGGGCATAGATTTGGGAGGTAACGACGCATTCAAGGACTTTGGAGAGGAGAGGGAGGTTGGAGAGATGGGGTGGTAGTTTGCAAGGGCAGAGCAGTCAAAAAAACACATGCATCGTTTAGATTTATGCAAAGACTCTCCTGTTAACCAATCTGTTTGTACTTCAAAAGTGCCGTAATTTGTATGACCGCAGTAATGCAGCAAGACATTAAAACAATCAAAATGAGCATCTCTTCACAGTAGGACACAGATGCGCAGCAAGAGAATTTAATGCTTATTTTGCATTACCAAAATGTGCTAGATTAAGCCTAATGTTTGGTTACTCCTGACAATGTAACTATTTGCAGATTGCAGTCGCCATTCTGATCCAGCCATCCTCTGGATAGCTCCTTGCTTTGAATTTGGCGGCAGTGTACTTGAGTTTATATGATTTAGTGTGCTGGATTTATACATCTGTGACAGTGTTCCATGTACAGGTCGCTCAGTTGAAGAAGTTCTCAAACCCACATACATAATCTCAATCTCGTACTTTGGTGGAAAGATGGCTCGAGGACATGGTTGTGCATTATAGGATTTTTGAAAATCTATTTTTCTAAGTTTGGTGTTCTGTTCTTCACTTCCATCCCTCATATCTAGCCCATTACGAAGACTGCAATTTTTTCACCTGCACACCTTTGTAGTTACCTTACCCACACCACTGCTGAAATGCATCCCCTCTAGGCTTAACTTTGCTAATACTGTCCTTGCTGACCTTGAGCTCACCCTACAGGAACTCCAACTTTTCTAAAACCATCCACATTCTATCCTGCACTAAGTTCTGCTTACTTATTCTCAATGTTCTCAATGATTTACATTCACTACCTATTTACCAGTACATTCATTTCAAAATCCATGTGCTCATTTACAAATCCCTCAATGGACTCATCCCATGATACATGTGTAATCTTCTTCAACCCAGCTCGCACTCTGTTATAATGACTCCTACTGTGTGTCCATTTCCTCCCCATTGGTTCTATAGTTTAGTTCCAACCCAGCAGGGAGCTTGTTGAGAGTGAGATGGAGCATTGCAGCAAGGAAGATCGAGAAGAGCATTGGCACGATGACGTAGCCCTGCTTCACCCCGGCCTGGACGTAAACCTTCGTTCAACCTTCGTCGCCTCCAGGCTAGATCCAAGGTCATCCCATCCTCTGTCATCAAACTACAGTACGCGGACGACACTTGCGTCTGCACACATTCAGAGACCAAACTCCAAGCCATCGTCAACATCTTCACCAAGGTGTACGAAAGCATAGGCCTTACATTAACCATCCATAAAACAAAGGTCCTCCACCAACCTGACCCCGCCACACAGCACTGCCCCCCGTTCATCAAAATCCACATTGCGACTTTGATCAACGTGGACCATTTTCCATACCTCGGGAGCCTACTCTCTGCAAGGGATGACATCGACGACTTGGTCCAACACCACCTCCAGTGTGCCAGCGCAATCTTCAGTCGCCTGAAGAACAGAGTGTTTGAAGACCGGGACCTCAAATCTGGCACCAAGCTTATGGTCCCCTAAATGGCTCAGAGACGTGGACCATATACAGTAGACACCTCAAAGCGCTGGAGAAGTACCACCAGCACTGCCTTTGCAAAATCCTGCAAATCCATTGGGAGGATAGACGAACCAACGTTGGTGTTCTTGCTCAGACCAACATCCCCAGCATCGAAGCACTGACCACACTCGAGCAGCTCCGTTGGGCAGGCCACATCGTCCACATGCCTGACACAAGACTCCCAAAACAAGCTCTCGACTCAGAACTTCTATATGGTAAGCGAGCCCCAGGTGGGCAGAGGAAACGTTTCAAGGACACCCTAAAAGCCTCCTTGATGAAGTGCAACATCCCCACTGGCACCTGGGAATCCCTGGTCCAAGACCGCCCTAAGTGGAGGAAGAGCATTCGGGAGGACATTGAGCACCTTGAGTCTCGTGGCTGAGAGCATGCAGAAACCAAGCGCAGTGGAAGGTGCTTGCGGCAAACCAGACTCCCCACCCACCCTTTCCTTCACCCACTGTCTGTCCCACCTGTGACAAAAGACTGCAATTCCCGTATTGGACTGTACGGTCACCTGAGAACTCACTTTTAGAGGGACTGCCTATGATGGACAGGTTAGGTGAGTGGGAAATTGCATGGCAGATGCAGTATAATGTGGATAAATGTGAGGTTATCCATTTTGGGGGCAAAACACGAAGGTAGAATATTATCTGGATGGCAGCAGATTAGGAAAAGGGGAGGTGCAATGAGACCTGAATGTCATGGTTCATCAGTCACTGAAAGTGGGCAGCAGGCAGTGAAGAAGGCAAATGGTATGTTGGCCTTCCTAGCTAGGGGATTTGAGTATTGGAGCAGGGAGGTCTTACTGCAATTGTACAGGGCCTTAGTGAGGCCTCACCTGGAATATTGTGTTCAGTTTTGGTCTCCTAATCTGAGGAAGGACGTTCTTGCTATTGAGGGAGTGCAGCGAAGGTTCACCAGACTGATTCCAGGGATGACTGGGCTGTCATATGAGGAGAGACTGGATCAACTGGGCCTTTATTCACTGGAGTTTAGGAGGATGAGAGGGGATCTCATAGAAACGTATAAGATTCTGATGGGACTGGACAGATTAGATGCGGAAAGAATGTTCCCGATGTTGGGGAAGTCCCGAACCAGAGGACATAGTCTTAGGATAAGGGGTAGACCATTTAGGACTGAGATGAGGAGAAACTTCTTCACTCAGAGAGTTGTTAACCTGTGGAATTCCCTGCCGCAGAGAGTTGTTGATGCCAGTTCATTGGATATATTCAAGAGGGAGTTAGATATGGCCCTTACGGCTAAGAGGATCAAGGGGTATGGAGAGAAAGCAGGAAAGGGGTACTGAGTGAATGATCAGCCATGATCTTATTGAATGGCGGTGCAGGCTCGAAGGGCCGAATGGCCTACTCCTGCACCTATTTTCTATGTTTCTATGTTTCCATGTCTTAGGTCAAGATGCTGCCTGACCTGCTAAGGATTTCCAGCATTTTATGCTGTCATTTTAGATTTACAGCACCTGCTTGCAGAGGGAAGAGGAAGACAGATGCAGAAGAGGAAGAAACAGAAGCAGAGGAAGCAGATGGAATGATGCAACCCACACAGCTCTTGTCTGACTTGAATATCTGGGATGGAATCATCTACCTGCAGTTCTAGTGATCACAACCCCAATTCCCCTTTCAACATTAGTCCCACATCTTGCCTTCCCTTTGTTACTGACCATCACAGTGTCCTCTTGGACATGATGCTGAAATAAATGTTACCATAAAGCAAACTTTCCAATTCAACTTTATACATCTATCCATCCAATATGACATCAAGAAATCAACTCATCACCCTTATGCATTCCCTTAGTGACTGTCTTGTGTCTACCTTTGCCTATCCTACTAAGGTTAGCCAGTGCCGCTGTAGCATGGCTGGTGGAAGGCTGCTGATGGCTTTGCTGGTCGACTTTGAGGAGCTGTTGGCTGGGACTGTCAAATAAAGTGATGGTGTATCTTCTTCTTGTTCTCCTTCTTCTTCTCCTCCTCCTTCTCCTCCTCCTCCTCCTCCTTCTCTCTTCCTTCTCCTGCTTCTCCTCCTTGTTCTCCTTCTTCAACCAATGGCTGGGCAGGCTGCATTTCTTGGCTGTGTGAAATGAGGAAGCCACAAGGTTGGAGTTGTGGTGAGGGGAGGGTGAGAAGGCAAGAGGTGCATGTCAGAAGGAGGGTAACGAATGCGGACACCAGCATATTGTATCCTTTCTGCCCTGCTACTGGCCAAGGGCTCAGCTATGTCCCTGCCAAGAATGGCCTGCACCATCTCCTCCAAGGGGGTGAGGTGAGGCTAGGAATGGGAGCTGTGCCTTGTGATTGGTACAGATTATTGGTGGGTGAGTGATTGGGGGTGGGGTTGTGGGGGGGGTTGCTGTGAGGAAGTTGTGCATTAAGCAGTGTGTAAGGCTAGTGATTCAGTTGATAGGAGATGGCTTTGAAGATGCATTCACTAACCTTAACCAGTGGTTTGAGATCATGAAGCTTCTTTGTGTCCTGGAACTAGGTGGTGGGGGCGACACTGCTTGCAGTGTTGGCCTCGGTGATGTGGTCCCACATCATTTTTCTGGAGGGCCTCCTGGCTCCTGTGGGTAGAGGACCTCTCTTGTTGTGTTGGCCAAAGCAAGAAAAAATAACCCACATTTTTTGATATTTGGAAGGAAATTCAGCTTTAAGTGCTGAAGACTCCCATTTGTGACTTCTTTATAATGTTATTTTCTTTAAAGCAGTAAGAGCTGATTCTGCAATCATGCACTTCCAGAGAGGAGTGATACTTGCAGAAAGCATGGGTTGGGATATCATTTCAATAATGGATGGAGAATCATGGGCTACAGTACCACAAATTCCCAACCCACCCTGCCTGAAACTCCACTCCTTGCTAGGATCAATTACCCAATCACTGAATTAACCCTAGAATCGTAGCTTAAAATCAGCAGCAGGAACAGGAAATTAAGTTAAGAGCTGCGATGGTGAATTGCCATTTAATATCACAACAACAACTTGCATTTATATAGCAGCTTTAACATAGTAAAATATACCAAGGCTCTTCACAGGACATATTCAGACAAAAATTGATGCCAAGCCAAAGAAGGAGACATTAGGACAGGTGACCAAAAGAGTGTTCAAAGAGGTAGGTTCTAAGGAGCATCTTAAAGGATGAGGGAGAGATGGAGGGGTTTGAGAGGGAATTCCAGAGGTTAGGGCCTAAGCAGATGTTGGCATGGCCATGAATGATGCGGTGAAAGGAAGTGGGGGATGCACAGTGTTGTGTATTTGTAAAGCATGCACTCCCATGTTCCACCACCAGGGAGCTCATCCCCGGAAGTCACAAGGAATCCCAGCATCTCTTGGGAGCACTGTATATAAGCCGGCCCCTAATGCCTGTTCCTCACTCTGAAGTGTCTTATTAAAGACTGAGGTCACTGTTACTTTAACTTCCCTGAGTGCAGCCTCATCTGTGTTAGGAACACAATAACTGGCGACGAGAATACGACTCCAACACAAAGATGCAGCGAACTGTGGACATCCTTGAGAAGTTCTCAGCGGCTGAGGACTGTGAAGCCTATGGCGAATGGCTTGACCAGTACTTTGTAGCCAACGAGCTGGACGGAGAAGGAAGCGCTGCAATAAGGAGAGCGGTCCTCCTCACAGTCTGCGGGGCACCGACCTACAGCCTCATGAAGAATTTTCTGGCTCCGGGGAAACCCACAGATAAGTCGTGTGAGGAGCTGTGTACACTGGTTCGGGAGCATCTTAACCCAAGGGAGAGTGTGCTGATGGCGAGGTATCGGTTCTACACGTGCCAGCGATCTGAAGGTCAGGAAGTGGCGAGCTACATCACCGAGCTAAGGCGATTTGCAGGACAATGTGAGTTTAATGGCTACCTGGAACAAATGCTCAGAGACTTTTTTGTACTGGGCATTGGCCACGAGACCATCCTACGAAAACTTTTGACTGTAGAGACACCGACCCTCAATAAGGCCATTGCGATAGCACAGGCGTTTATGTCCACCAGTGATAACACGAAACAAATCTCTCAGCACAGAAGTGCTAGCAATGTTCATAAATTAACTGGAACTGTGGTTGCGAGCAGAAATGTACAGGGCAGAACCCATGAGTCTGCAACTGCCAGCAGGCTTCAGGTGACCCAGATGACTCAGAGTACCCACCAAAGGATGAATGCAAGGCAATTCACACCTTGTTGGCATTGTGGAGGCTTCCATTCAGCCTATTCATGCCGCTTCAAAGAGTATGTTTGCAAGAGTGTGGAACAATGGGGCACCTCCAACGAGCTTCAAGCTCTGCAAAACCTGCTAACCACCACATGGCAGAGGAAGATCGGTCCATGGTGGATCAAAGCAATTTCGAGCCTCATAGGAGGCAGATGCTGAAGTACACGGGGTGCACACATTTTCGACGAAATGTCCACCTATAATGCTAAACGTAAAATTGAATGGCTTACCCGTAGCCATAGAACTGGACACTGGCGCTAGCCAATCCATCATGAGTAAAAAGATGTTTGAGAGACTGTGGTGCAACAAGGCATTCAGACCAGCCCTGAGCCCCATCCACACGAAACTGAGAACGTACACCAAAGAGTTTATCACTGTCCTGGGCAGCGCCATGGTCAAGGTCACCTACGAGGGCACGGTGCATGAATTGCCACTCTGGATTGTCCCGGGTGATTGCTCCACACTGCTTGGAAGGAGCTGGCAGGGCAAAACCCGCTGGAACTGGGATGACATCCGAGCGCTAACACATGTCGATGAGGCCTCATGTACCCAGGTTCTTAACAAATTTCCTTCTCTTTTTGAGCCAGGCATTGGAAACTTTTCCGGGGCGAAGGTGCGGATCCACTTGGTCCCAGAGGCATGACCCATTCACCACAAGGCGCAAGCGGTACCTCACATGATGAGGGAGAGAATGGAAATCGAGCCGGACAGGCTGCAACGCGAGGGCATCATCTCCCCAGTGGAATTCAGCAAGTGGGTCAGCCTGATTGTTCCAGTACTCAAAAGTGATGGCACGGTCAGGATTTGCGACAATTATAAAGTAACTATTAATCGTTTCTCGCTACAGGACCAATACCCACTACCTAAGGCAGACGACCTATTTGCGACACTGGCAGGAGGCAAGACGTTCACCAAGCTTGACCTGACTTCTGCCCACATGACGCAGGAGCTGGAAGAGTCTTCGAAGGGCCTCACCTGCATCAACACGCACAAGGGACTGTTCATCGACAACAGATGCCCGTTTGGAATTCGGTCAGCTGCAGCAATATTCCAGAGAAACATGGAGAGTCTACTCAAGTCAGTACCACACACAGTGGTCTTTCAGGATGACATATTGGTCACGGGTCAGGACACCGCCGAGCACCTACAAAACCTGGAGGAGGTCCTCCAGCGACTGGATCGCATAGGGCTGCGGCTGAAGAGGTCGAAATGCGTCTTCATGGCAACAGAAGTTGAGTTTTTGGGGAGCAAGATCGCAGCGAACTGCATTTGGACCACAGATGCCAAGACAGAGGCAATCAGGAACGCGCCCAGGCCACAGAACGTCACGGAGCTGCGGTCGTTCCTGGGACTCCTCAACTATTTTGGTAACTTCCTACCGGGGTTAAGCACCCTTTTAGAGCCCCTACATATGTTATAGCGCATAGGTGAGAACTGGGTATGGGGAAAAAAACAAGTAATTGCTTTTGAGAAAGCCAGAAACATTTTATGCTCCAACAAGCTACTTGTATTGTATAACCCATGTAATCGACATGCTAGCATGTGACGCGTTGTCATATGGAGTCGGGTGTGTATTACAACAAGCTAACGTTGCGGGCAAGTTGCAATCTGTCGCCTATTCTTCCAGGAGCTTGTCTAAGGCCGAGAGGGCCTGCAGCATGATTGAGAAAGAGGCATTAGCGTGTGTGTTCGGGGTAAAGAAAAGGCATCAGTACCTGTTTGGCCTCAAATTTGAGCTGGAAACCGATCACAAGCCCCTCACATCCCTGTTCACTGAAAACAAGGGGATAAATACTAATGCCTCAGCCCACATACATAGGCGGGCACTCGCGCTAACAGCGTATAACTATACCGTCTGCCACAGGTCAGGCAGCGAGAACTGTGTGGATGCTCTCAGTCGGCTACCATTGCCTACCACGGGGGTGGAAATGGCGCAGCCTGCAAACTTGTTGATGGTGGCGCAGCCTACAGACTTGTTGATGGTCATGGAAGCGTTTGAAAATGATAAATCACCTGTCACAGCCCGCGAGATTAGGACTTGGACCAACCAAGATCCTCTGCTGTCCCTCGTAAAAAACTGTGTACGACATGGGAGCTGGGCCAGCATCCCCGTTGAAATGCAAGAGCCAATCAAGCCATTCCAGTGGCGAAAGGACGAGCTGTCCATTCAGGCAGACTGCCTGTTGTGTGGTAACAGCATAGTGCTACCAAAAAAGGGCAGGGAGATGTTCATCTCGGATCTCCACAGCACACACCCGGGTATAGTAATGAAAGTGATAGCCAGATCCCACGTGTGGTGGCCCGGTATCGACTCTGACTTAGAGTTCTGCGTACGGCAGTGCAGCATGTGTGCTCAGTTGAGCAACGCGCCCAGAGTGGCACCACTAAGTTTGTGGTCCTGGCCCTCCAGACCATGGTCAAGGATCCATGTCGACTATGCGGGTCCGTTTCTCAGTAAAATGTTCCTGGTGGTGTGGATACTTTTTCAAAATGGATTGAATGTGAAATAATGTCAGGAAGCACCGCCACCGCCACCATTAAAAGCCTGAGGGCCATGTTTGCCACCCACGGCCTGCCTGACATACTGGTCAGTGACAATGGGCCATGTTTCACCAGTGCCGAATTTAAAGAATTCATGACCCACAATAGGATCAAACATGTCACCTCGACCCCGTTTAAACTAGCCTCCAATGGGCAGGCAGAGCGGGCAGTACAAACAATCAAATAGAGCCTTAAACAAGTCACACAAGGCTCACTCCAAACCCGCCTGTCCCGAGTACTGCTCAGCTACCGCACGAGACCCCACTCGCTCACAGGGGTGCCCCCGGCTGAGCTACTCATGAAAAGGACACTTAAAACCAGACTCTCGCTGGTTCACCCCAACCTGCATGATCAGGTAGAGAGCAGGTGGCAGCAACAAAATGTAAACGATGGTCGCACCACTGTGTCATGGGAAATTGATCTGAATGACCCTGTGTATGTACTAAACTATGGACATGGTCCCAAGTGGATCGCGGGCACGGTGACAGCTAAAGAAGGGAGTAGGGTGTTTGTAGTCAAACTAGACAATGGACAAATTTGCAGAAAGCACCTGGACCAAACGAGGCTGCGGTTCACAGACTGCCCTGAACAACACACAGCAGACACCACCTTTTTCGAGCCCACAACACACACCCAAAGGATCAACGACACCACGCCGGACCAGGAAATCGAACCCATCATGCCCAACAGCCCAGCAAGGCCAGGCTCACCTTCCAGCCCTGCAGGGCCAACAATTCTCCAGCCCAGCGAGGGCACAGCCAACACACCAGAACAGACATTTGCACTGAGGCGATCAACCAGGGAAAGAAAGGCTCCCGACCGCCTCACCTTGTAAATAGTTTTCACTTTGACTTTGGGGGGGAGTGATGTTGTGTATCTGTAAAGCATGCACTCCCATGTTCCGCCACCAGGGAGCTCATCCCCTGAAGTCCAAAGAGATCCCAGCATCCCTTGGGAGCACTATATATAAGCCAGCCCCTAAGGCCTGTTCCTCACTCTGGAGTGTCTTATTAAAGACTGAGGTCACTGTTAGTTTAACCTCCCTGTGTGCAGCCTCATCTATGTTAAGAACACAATACACAGGAGACCAGAGTTGGAGGAACACAGTGTTCTCGGAGGGTTGTAGGGCTGGAGGAAGTGCGGACATAGTGAGCAGTGAGGCCATGGAGAGCTTTGAACATGAGGATGAGAATTTTAAAATCGAGGTGTTGATGGACCTGAAGCCAATGTATGTCAGCAAGCACAGGATTGATGCCTGAATGGACTTGGCACAGATTGCATACAGGCAGCAGAGCTTTGGGTGAGCACAAATTTATGGAGGGTGGAAGATGCGAGGCCAGCTGGGAGAGCATTAGAGTAGTCGAGTCTGGAGGTAACAAAAGCATGGATGAGAGTTTCAGCAGTAAATGGCTGAGGAAGGACCAGAGACGGGCAATGTTGTTGAGATGGAAGTAGGCGATATTTGTGATGGAGATGATATGGAGTAAGAAGCTCATCTCAGGGTCACGGAAGCAGTTTTTGCGATGAAGAGGACCACAGCACTGGTTGAATGGAATACATTCTGCTCATCTAACACAGTGTTATTAGAACCATACAAGTTTACAGTACAGAAAAGATTATTCGGCCCACTGTGTCTGTGCCAGCATTCTGCTAGAGAATGCGAAAACTAATCTCACTCTCCTGCTTTCTCCCATAACCCCGTATCTTTACATCGCAGAAAGGACCATTGGAATAAATGTTCATCTTCACTACCTGGGAGGTAATTTAGCAGAGATATAGAACCTGCCTGATTTTCATTCCATTGAAATCAGTAGGATAATAATAAAGTGGATTGTATAATGAACATGTGATCCACCTTGCCAGATTACCACCCAGGCAGTGAAGAGGAAAATTTACCCCATTGTTTCTCTCCTTTCCTGATTTCATTTCTAACACCTGCTGTTGATTTTAGGTTTTAATTGTTATCTTAAACATGGTGAGATTTTCCACTGTCCCATCTTAAATTGAATCAGTCACACTCGCAATGTCATTTGTCCACAACTAACTGTACTTGTCCTGGTCAATGGGCTGGTGTTAGTTTTAAGTTCTAAAGGTACATTGTAGATTATCAACATTGATATGTTTTGCAAGTTCTGCAAAATCAACAAGCGAACAAAATACTTTTTTATTCCTTCTTGGGATGTGGGCATCACTGGCAAGGCCATCATTTATTGCCCATTGCAGAGGTGGTGGTGCTTGGCCTTCTTGAACTGCTGTATAGTGGTTTCATACAACTGAGTAGCTTGCTAGGACACTTCGTGGACCTGTAAAGAGGGCATGTTGGTGCAAGACTGGAGTCATGTATAGGCCAGGCCAGTTAAAGATAGAAGATTAGTGAACCAGTTGGGTTTTTATTGCAATCCAACAGCTTCATGGTGACATTTATTGATACTAGCTTTTATTTGCAGATTTTTTTCTTGTAACTAAATTCAAATTCTCAAATTAACATGGTGAGATTTGAACTGACATTGTCTGGATTATTAGATCAAGTCTTTGAGATTAGTATATCAGTATCAGAACCACTACATTACCACATCGATAACACAATAAGAGGTGCTCTTTTCAAATTTCAAATTTACCACTCCCAGTTGCATTACTAATCTGCACAAACTAGTGGGAGCTAAAATTCAGGGTCTCAAAGAGACCCATTAATGCCCGTTTGCGGCGGCTATTCCTTTGGGGTCAACAGGCCGACCCGATCTAAATTCAGCTTGAGGATTTTTCGGCCTGGACCCCATCCCGGCCAAGTAGATGAACCGCCAAATTAAAATAAAATAAATACTTATCTATCCATTATCAGCTCGATCCGGCGATCCCCCACCACACGGTGCCCCCGGCAGGTTTTTCTGCCGGTGCACCCTCTGAAGCGTGGCCGCCCTTAAAGGGGAGGGCCCACTGCTGTGGCCGCAATGCAAAAATTTTTGACGGCCGACTTGCCGATCGGCCGGCAAAATATTGCCCCCAGATTCAGCCGGGCCACCAACGGGCAGCCTGGCACCTCCTCTTGGATGCTAGACTGTTGGTCCGGCCGAAACCCTCCCTGGTGGCCCAGTGGCCAAAGTTTAAAAAATGATAGAATCTCTCCCATTTAACGGAGGGGAGAGAGCATGGTGACGCACATGCGCTGTGATGCCACCACGTTGATTGACATCAGCGGACAGCCCAACCGACCCATTTTCAGCCAGTCAGCCTGGCTTTGTGTCTAAGGTCTGCCCCCATTATGATCCATTTCCTGTAGGACTTTGAAAAAAATACAAAGTCCTGAATATCACCGCACCAAGAGCTCCAGCGGTGAGTACCAGCTAAAAACTGATGCACCTTTCTGGTGCACCTGAATTTCGGCCCCGTGATATTCGGATTAATGATATTCTACTGTAGTTTCAGTAGTTTTTTCTAAAAAGATACTTTCAGAATTGGAAAAAGAGTAGGCATACAAACAGCCGCAATAGTCTAGCAGCAGGAATCACCTTTGTACTATCAGCAGTTTGATACCATGGTAATATGTAAAACAATTTTCTGTTGTATATGATTGAATTTTAAATGTAATTTATATAGATAAGAGTTAAATAATAGATCACCAGTAAAATTTGCCACAATAATGACTAATATGGTACTTCTTCACAAAATGATCATTTCACAGATATGTCAGAATGTGTAGTTAATTGCCTATTCCTTAAAATTTCATCTAGACAAAATGTAATTCCCAAGGAATAATTGGTTTGTATTTATCACTGTTAAATTAGTTGAGATTTAATTTAGTTCCTTTCTGCTGATAGAATAAATGACAACTTGACTTGGAATAACATTTTGTGATTTTATTTTACAGCTATAATCATAGAGCAAAAATTAGTTTTTATTATGTTCCTATTACATAATATTGCCAACTTTCCGATCTCTACTCCTTGTTCTCATTTAGTCAAATACTTTATCTAAGCACTGTTATCTCAATAAACCAGTTAATTTACAAACGATAATATTGTAAGCAATCCCATCTAATTATTTCCATAATTCATGACTTACTTCTAAATTAATTCTATATGTTAGAGATTTTTTTAGTCAAAAGACAAATACTAAAAAATGAGTCAAATTAATACATAGGTATTCACACTAGCTAAGAGTTAGGTTGCATTCTACTGTATTAGTTAAGCATAAATTCAGGTTTTACATTGACAAAATGGATAATGAGCAATGAGTATGGCTTACAGTGACTGTGGTGTGAAATTCAATTTTTAACAAGAAACAGGAGCATGTCTGTTTTTCAGCATAATTAATAACCCGCTAAGGAAACTGGGGATGTGTGGTTTTGAAATGTGTGATTTCGCAAATGTGATTTCATTATTGATTTAATTACAGTGAACAACAAGCATCTCCTATTTTCTGTGAAAACAGGAATTTCACCCTTTAATGATTTATGATGCAGCCTTTATAATTTCAAAGAGCAACTTTTAACTGTGTTTTTGTGCACTCACAGGAAGCTTATGTTCCAACATGTAGGAGCTTAATTCCATTTTGTGCTTTAGATTACAAATTATATTTGTGATCTAAAGCACAAAATTAAGAAAGGGTCATAAAATATTTTAAAGAAAATTAATATAATTGTACAATTAACACATAAGATGAGAAGTTGCTTTTTATTTTAAAAACAATAATGCCTCTTTTAAAATAGCAGATGGAGGAATTTCTTACTAACACTACCTACACTAATAATTAGCCTACAGATATCAGGTTGCTATCCCTGACCTTATATTCCTGCTATATAGTTCATAAAGCCAGCAAAAATCTTAGCAATCTTTAGGTACTGTACATGTATAATAAAAAATTGGCCATGAAATTTGGCTCCTTAGCGCCAGCTGATAAGGCTGGTTTCAGTGAAAAACTTCTGGCACGGAACGCGATGGCCACCATTTTGGGTAGTTTGGCAGCACTGCCATTGTCTGTGCTCGCTGCAAATATGGTAATTAATCAGATCGTGACATCAATCAGCGTGCAATGCTGAGTTGATGCACAAACTGATATGTTGGATATCGACGGTCCTTTTAACACCCTCTCCAATGCGTGCACAGCTGTATGACGGATCCCCCACCTTCATAAAGGGACAAATGCAACTTTTAGGTAAGTTTAGATTCCATAGAATCATAGACGTTTACAGCATGGAAGGAGGCCATTTCGACCCATCGTGTTCGTGCTGGCTAACAAGAGGCTATCCAGCCTAATCCCACTTTCCAGCTCTAGGTTTCTGCTTTTGTACTGATTCCTTTACATTTTATTTGAGTAGTGGCTTGGTGTAAGACACTTTAAAAGTTGTTGAAGTGTGAAGGGAGTGCAGGGAGTGCTGCTGGCCATTTGCAAGACTTTGGCTCTTAAAGGAAGGCCTCTGAGAACATCACTTGCTCCCAGTCCTGGGGATCCAGTTGCAGTGCCCTTTGGGATGCAACATGGCATGGAGGTGGAGCAGAGGCAGCAAAGTCTTGCAGAGAGGTGGGGAGGAAGAGGAAGGAGCAGAAAAGGAAGAAGCAGAAAAGGAAATAGAAGAAAAGGGGGAGGAGGAAGTAGAAGAGGAGGAAGCGGAAGGAAGGAGGTAAACCAGACAGCCCCTTTCTGGCCAGGATATCCGGGATTGAATCATCTGCCTGCAGTACCAGTGAACACAACCCCAATTCCCCTTTCGACATTTGTCCCACACCTTCCCTTCTCTCTGTTACTGACCACCACAGCGTCCTCTTGGCCACAATGCTGAAATAAAAACCACCACAAAGCAAACTTTCCACTCCAACTTTATCCATATATGCATCCAATATTACATCAAAAAATCAACTAATCAACCTTGTGCATTCCCTTAGTTACTGTCTTGCGCGAACCTTTGCCTATCCTAGTGATGTTATGCAGTGATTCATGAGAAGGAAGATGACTTGGGCAAAGGTGGAAATGAGGAGAGCTCTCTAACAGGAAATGCTGGAGGACGTTTGGCCTGTGGTGTGATTGGAATTGCTAATGAATTAAATGAATATATCTATGTTGGATCGAGAATTGACAGCGTGGCTGTTGGAAGGCTGCTGACTTTCAATGGGGGAGACTGCAGATGGCCTTACAGAACAACCTCGAGGAGCTGTTGGCTGGGAGTCTGAAATCGAGTGGCGGTGTTTCTTTTTCTTTTCCTTCACTCTTCTCTCCCTCTTCTTGGTCAACCACTGGCTGGGCAGGCTGGATTTCTTGGATGTCTGAAATGGGGAAGGTACAAGTGTAGGGTTAGGGTGAGGGAAAAACGGGAAAGCAAGAGGTGCATGCTTACACTAAGTGCAGCTTGAAAATCAGAAAATATTGTGGGATGAGTGGGAATCGTGATGTGAGAAGGAGGATAATGTATGAGATTATCAGCATCTTGTATTCTTCCTGCTGCTGGCTAAGGGCTCAGCCATGCCCCTGCCAAAAATGTCCAACACAGTCTCCTCTAAGGGGATGATTTGAAGCTAGGAAGGTAAGATATGCCTCGTGTTTGGTATAGATTGTTTATTGGTGATTGTGGGGGAGCGGAGGGTCATGCATTGCGATTTGTGTGGGGCTAGTTGTGCAGTTGGTAGGAGATGGCTTTTGAGGATGCATTCACTGACCTTGACCACAGAGTTTAGAATATTGAGAGGTGAACTCATTGAAACATGCACAATTCTTACAGGGCTTGGCAGGGTAGATGTAGGGAGAATGTTTCCTCTGGTTGAGGAGTCTAGACCTAGGGGTCACAGTCTCAGAATAAGGGGTCAGCCATATAGGACTGAGGTGAGGAGAAATTTCTTCACTCAGAGGGTGGTGAATCTTCGGAATTCTCTACCCCAGAGAGCTGTGGAGGCTCAGTCTTTGAGTATATTCAGGACAGAGATCGATAGATTTTTGGATATTAAGGAAATCAAGAGCTATGGGGGTTGTGCAGGAAAGTGGAGTTGAGGTAGAAGATCAGCCATGATCTCAATGAATGGCGGAGCAGGCTCGAGGAGCCGAATGGTCTACTCCTGCTCCTAATTCTTATATTCTTATGGCTAAGGCTATGAAACTTCTTTGGGCACTGGAGCTAGGTCTTGGGGGCGAAACCGCGGGCAGTGATGGCCTCGGTGATTTGGTCACACATCCTTCTTTCTGGTAGGTCTTCTGGCTCCCTGTGGGTAGAGGACCTCTCTTCCAGTGTTGACCCACTTCACAAAGCTCGAGTGCTGTGTCCGAGACCCTGAGTGCCCTTTCCCTGGCCGGTTGAGCCATTTGGATTAGTGCTGAAGCACTTTTAATATTTTTGGTCAGCAGAAGGCAGCTCACCTTTAAGACTGCCTTTGAGAGGCGCAGGCTAGCTTTAAGTAAATCTAGCCTCATGCGACCATCGAGAACTTGAGCCCCCGCTGAGCGCACAGCCTGTCAGCAGCACGTTCAGTGCTGGGCTGCGCGCTACCATTGTTATAATTAGCAGGCAGCACAAATTTGACGTGTTGCCTGAGCTGCTTTCAACGGAAGTGGGCATATCGCGCATCACGCTGCCCACGCCTGTTTTTATACGTTATCGAATTTCACCCCCATTATATTTAAATTGAATACAAAACTGATTCTAATTATTCAATAAAGTTTTGAAAGCATTTTTGAAACACAGAATAAAAAAATAGATTTGATATTGGTCCCATTTCTTTTGTCATTTATTTCTCTCATTTTTTTTAAGGCATCCTCAGCACAATGCTCTGTTTATTAGCCAAACAAGCAGACATGGGAATTGTTCTCAGGCTTTTCTCAATGCTGCTATATAACTGGTGAATGCATGAAAATGGGCTGAGGTGACTCACCCACTGCTTTTCCTCCCTGTCTGTGCAGAGATGCCTGGCCGATGCCTAGTGTCTCCTGGTACAGATCAGAAATGGCATCTGTGAGGAATCATGAATGTGAACCTGCAGCCTGCCTTCTTGTGGTGTAGTATGTTGGTGCATACACCCACTGCGCCAACAAGAAGTATTGTTAAGATAAAAATAGATTTCACAAGATAGATTTAGTTGAGTTAATGATCTCTATAGACATCTTCTGTATCTATTATTTTATAACTGTTCAGGAAATTATATGTAAAGCCACCTATTGCATACCTGTGTTAAATTCCAAGTTATGATAAATAATTTTCATCATACATTTTCAGGTTTTATGCTTCCCTCAGTTAATTTCACTGGTTGTTTGCCATGTGAGTGCCATCCAGTAGGATCAAAGCACCAGACATGTGATGATGTCACAGGACAATGTGTTTGTCGAGACCCTTCAGTGACTGGGATACACTGTGATCATTGCAAGGAGCATTATTTTGGTTTTAACCCTGGAAGTGGAAGGCAAGTTGTTGTTCATTTTGAGTCATATTTTTCAGCTGTGCATACATTATAACTCTGTGGATTGACGTGAAAAATATTTATGGGGCTAATTATTAACTTTGGTCCAAAACGGGCACAGAGATGGTACTGCAGCTTTCCTGTTTTGGTAAGCCAAAAATTGTCTGACTTCTGCAAGGAGCCGGCTGGCAGGTCAGGGCTATAGGGGGAGGTGGGGGGGTGGAAAATGAAATTGGGCCTTTAGGAATAAGTGCTCAACATCTGGTATAGCTGGCCTAGTATGCATGGAACATGCTCTGCCCAATTGTACAGGAAAATAGCAATCAGAGTCCTGCAACGAGATTGGGACCCTGATTTGCATATTTGAACAGCTCCCTGAAAATTGCTTCATGGTCAACAACTTATTCATAAATCTCAATTTTAATTTTTATATATATTTCAATTTAAATGTTCCAATTTTGTTTCTTTTTCTTTTAACTTTTCTTTGAACTAGCATTTTTTTTAAATATAAGTATTAACTCCCACTTAAAACAACAGGCTGTCATTGTATACAGTACATTGCCCTGGGCAATAGACTGTTGAATAGACCACTTGGAATTCCTATTATTTTCTAATGTGGGAACACAAATTGGGTACTTTAATGCTTTGTCTTTTCTCGGTCAGTATATATAATATTCAATGTCATACTGTGCACTAAAATGTATCGCCTGGTTAGACCTTTTGCTTCTTATTAACAGCACGGCTAATAACTGATTGCCTAGATGAAATGGTGGAGAACTTTACAAATAACTAATATATTCAAGTCTTGACAGATCACTGTTTATAACATCCATTTGGAAAGTGAATCAATCCCATAAGAATGAAAAATGAACTTTTTAATCTGATTACTGTGAATGTCTTTCTTCACCTAGAGAGTAAATGTAATCAGATTTCTTTGTTTTAATATTACAGATCATTTATCTTGAAAAATAATTACAAAAACAATGTTGAGTGGTTTGAAGGTCCCTTTTAACTACAGAAAGATCATTCACATTTTTCTGGTGTTCTACTAGCCAATAATTTAGCGATCAATTAGCAATGTTACTGAAAATTAGCATATATGATGTATGTCTATCTATCTACAGGTTTCATCGTAATTTCAAATAGAACCAAATTAGGAAAATAAAATTATGCACATCCTCTGTAGTACATTTGGGTGGCAAGATCTGTTGAGCATATACCAGTATTGAATACTTAACAATCATAAAGAAATGCGGTTGGCTCAAAGTGTATGAGTTATTGTGCTACATATTACACTTGTCAAAATACTGTATTTCATGATTTGCTGAAGTGTGTACTGAATCATTAGTACATTCAAAGGCACACCTATCCACAAAACTCAAGTTTTCTCTAATTAAGCAATACCAAAAGAATTGATATTCTGCTCTACCACAACAATGGCTTTGATAGTAAGCGCAACATCTAGTGTGATACTGACCCATGCAAAGGGCCCAAGGTGAATTACTGCTCTGTGTTGAGTCACCTGATCTTAGCGGAGAAATAAGTGCAGCATAGTTGACTCCTGGACAAGGGAAGTAAAAAAATCTATCATGCCACATTCTCCTGGTCACACTATCTATGGATTTTTGTTCAACAATATACCTTTTTGTGGCTGTTGGGCTCAGCTTTGATAGGTCTCTGTAGTTCAATAGCCTGCCACTAGTTGCTTTTTTGGCTCATTAATGAGTATTGTCCACTTGAACAAGATACCTAGGAAATTGAATCTTAGCATGAGCCAATACCTTTGGGAGTGAAAGATGAAAATTTGAGGGCGACAAGGATGTGGTACTCAGTAAGATAATGGAACTAAAGGTGGATAAATCCTCTGGACCTGATTGCTTGCATCCTAGGGTCTTAAGAGAACTAGCGGCAGGGATAATGAATGCATTGGTTGTAATTTACTAAAATTCCCTGGATTCTGGGGAGATCCAAGCAGATTGGAAAACTGCAAATGTAACACCCCTATTTAAAAAAGGAGGCAGACAAAAAACAGGAAACTATAGATCAGTTAGCCTAACATCTGTGGTTGGGAAAATATTGGAATCCATTATTAAAGAAGCAGTAGCAGGACATTTGGAAAAGCATAATTCGGTCAGGCAGAGTCAGCATGGATTTATAAGAACAGAAGAACAGAAGAAATGGGGACAGGAGTAGGCCATATGGCCCCTCGAGCCTGCTCCGCCATTCAATAAGATCATGGCTGATTTGATCATGGACTCAGCTCCACTCCCCCGCCTGCTCCCAATAACCCCTTATCCCCTTGTCATTTAAGAAACTGTCTATTTCTGTCTTAAATTTATTCAATGTCCCAGCTTCCACAGCTCTCTCTGGCAGCGAATTCCACAGATTTACAACTCTTTGAGAGAAGAAATTTCTCCTCATCTCTGTTTTAAATGGGCTTCCCCTTATTCTAGTCTCCTGCATCAGTGGAAACATCCTCTCTGCATCCACCTTGTCAAGCCCCCTCATAATCTTATACGTTTCGATAAGATCACCTCTCGTTCTTCTGAATTCCAATGAGTAGAGGCATAACCTACTCAACCTTTCCTCATAGGTCAACCCCCTCATCCCTGGAATCAACCTAGTGAACCTTCTCTGAACTGCCTCCAAAGCAAGTATATCCTTTCGTAAATATGGAAACCAAAACTGCATGCAGTATTCCAGGTGTGGCCTCACCAATACCTTATATAGCTGTAGCAAGACTTTTCTGCTTTTATACTCCATCCCCTTTGCAATAAAGACCAAATATAATTGGCCTATCTGATCACTTGCTGTACCTGCATACTATCCTTTTGTGTTTCATGCACAAGTACCCCCAGGTCCCGCAGTACTGCGGTGCTTTGCAATCTTTCTCCATTTAAATAATAACTTGCTCTTTGATTTTATTTCTGCCAAAGTGCATGACCTCACACTTTCCAACATTATACTCCATCTGCCAAATTTTTGCTCACTCACTTAGCCTGTCTATATCCTTTTGCAGATTTGTTGTGTCCTTCTCACACGTTGCTTTTCCTCCCATCTTTGTATCATCAGCAAACTTGGCTACGTTACACTCAGTCCCTTCTTCCAAGTCGTTAATATAGATTATAAGTAGTTGGGGTCCCAGCACCAATCCCTGCGGCACGCCACTAGTTACCTGTTGCCAACCAGAGAATGAACCATGTATCCCGACTCTCTGTTCTCTGTTAGTTAGCCAATCCTCTATTCATGCTAATTTATTACCCCCAACCCCCCAAATGGAAGTCAAGTTTGACAAATTTGCTGGAATTTGGTGGATAAAGGGGAACCAGTGGATGTGGTGTAATTGGACTTCCAGAAGGCATTTGACAAGGTGCCACATAAAAGGTTATTGCACAAGATAAAAGTTCACGGGGTTGGGGGTAATATATTAGCATGGATAGAGGATTGGCTAACTAACAGAAAACAGAAAGTCGGGATAAATGGTTCATTCTCGAGTTGGCAATCAGTAACTAGTGGGGTGCCGCAGGAATCAGTACTAGGACCCCAACTATTTACAATCTATATTAATGACTTGGAAGAAGGGACTGAGTGTAACGTAGCCAAGTTTGCTGATGAATCAAAGATGGGAGGAAAAGCAATGTGTGAGGAGGACACAAAAAATCTGCAAAAGGACATAGACAGACTAAGTGAGTGGGCAAAAATTTGGCAGATAAAGTATAATGTTGGAAAGTGTGAGGTCATGCACTTTGACAGAAAAAAATCAAAGAGCAAGTTATTATTTAAAGGGAGAAAAATTGCAAAGTGCTGCAGTACAGCAGGACCTGGGGGTACTTGTGCATGAAACACAAAAGGTTAGTATGCAGGTACAGCAATTGATCAGGAAGGCCAATGTAATCTTGGCCTTTATTGCAAAGGGGATGGAGTATAAAAGCAGGGAAGTCTTGCTACAGTTATACAGGGTACTGGTGAGGCCACACCTGGAATACTGCGTACAGTTTTGGTTTCCATACTTACGAAAGGATATACTTGCTTTGGAGGCAGTTCAGAGAAGGTTCGCTGGGTTGATTCTGGAGATGAGGGGGTTGACTTATGAGGAAAGGTTGAGAAGGTTGGTCCTCTACTCATTGAAATTCAGAAGAATGAGAGGTGATCTTGTCGAAACGTATAAGATTATGAGGGGGCTTGACAAAATGGATGCAGAGAGGATATTTCCACTGATAGGGGAGACTAGAACTAGTGAGCATATTCTTAGAATAAGGGGCCGCCCATTTAAAACTGAGATGAGGAGAAATTTATTTTCTCAGTGGGTTGTAAATCTGGGGAATTCGCTGCCTCAGAGAGCTGTGGAAGCTGGGACATTGAATAAATTTAAGACAGAGGTAGATAGTTTCTTAACCGATAAGGGAATAAGGGGTTATGGGGAGCGGGCAGGGAAGTCGACCTGAGTCCTTGATCGGATCAGCCATGATCGTATTAAATGGCGGAGCAGGCTCAAGGGACCGTATGGTCTACTCCTGCTTCTATTTCTTATGTTTCTTATGTAATACAGTTGGGTAAATGTTCTAGTTCTGTCGCTGAAATAGCCAGGATCTCGTTGCATTTTGGCGGCCTGCATGATGCGGCCCGAACCACGCAACAGAGGAAGAAGTTGGACTGACCGGTGAGTCGGCCAAACCAGCAAGGTGGTGACGCGGGGCGCTCCCACCTCCCCTTTAACTTCCACCCTGCGAGCGGATGTCACCTCAATAATTGTGCATAATGATTTCTGGGCCCAGTGTCGACTTAATAGCAGGAATTCATTATCAATGGGACAGGGAAATAAACGACAGCTGGCGTGTGGGAAGGAGGAGGGAGCCTGGGACAGTGTCAGCCTAAACCTTTCCTGTGGAGTCTGGAGGAGCACTCCTGCATTTCCTTGTCCTACAAGCAAAGTAAAAAACACTTATCTTTTTGGGCTTCTTCTGGACCTGGATCCACTTGCCAGGCCTCCGCTGAGGTCTTAATAGAAGAGGTGAAGGCAGGCAGTGATGTCCTGTTTCCCAGTAGTGGGAAGAAGATTGACAAGACATACATAGACCAGGCCCAGAGAGAGGGGGCAGAAACGATGAGTTCCAGGAGCATCATCCCTAGGACCTGGATTTATTGAAGGAATCGTTTCAACGACCCGACAAGACCGGCTCGATGGGCCATATGGCCTACTCCTGTTCCTATTTCTTATGAGTACAGCTCTCTATTCGTCCATCTCTCTCAATAACATTCAGGAACAGTCCTTCCCCTACATGAGTGAAGTCTATAAGCCCCGGATATGACAAAAGGCAGTCACTGCTGCAAATATCAGAGCTCTCTTTTTTTGACTGTTGAGGGGGCAAAATTTCCCAGCGCCCCGATTGGGGGTGATAACCGACTCAGGGCAGGACTCCCTGCACCCGGCGCGGATGTCCCATCCTGCCACAAAATTGTGTTTACTGCCCCTCACAGGAAATGGATCGCAATCTTGCGTGCTCCACTTCGTTTTGGGATGGGTTCCAGGCGGCTACTGGGGTGCATTCATCAATGCCCCTCCCCTTCGGTTAAAGGGGAGGGCTGCTGCGCATTCAGCCGGGCCTCTGATGGCCTTCACTGGGCCATTAGAGCAGCGTGGTGCTGAGGCCACAGCCCGGCACCCAAAACGGAGTGCAGGGTTGCATGACAGTGGCCCGGACCATGCAACAGAGGAAGAAGTCGGGCCAATCGGTGAGTCGGCTAAACCGGCATGATGGCGGCGTGGGGCGCTCCCACCTCCCCTTTAACTTCCGTCCTGTGAGTGGATGGCATCCCAGTTCACGATCCACAAGGCTGGTGCTGACACCGCTCTCAGCATCCTCGCGGGGCTTTGGTCAATGTCCATCGCGGGGTGGAAAGGGGTCGGCGAGTGGCGCTAAGGGGTCACCGCGCACGATGATCAACGTCATCGCCGGTTGTGCACCGGCCTACATTGCTACTGTGGCAGCACCTCCACCAACTCCTGTGCAATTTTGTGGGAGTCGGTAGCCCCACCCTCTCTTCCCCCCACCACCCCCCCCCTCCCCCCCACCCCCGGGCTGTAAACAGTTTCGCTCCCCGTTAACGTCGCCCTATGCACTTGTACACTGCAGATTGAGAGATGCAGGAGATGTTTCCTGACATCACCTGGATGGAGCCTCAGGCAGTAGTGACTTTAATAACCACTGGCAAAGCATAGCCACCTGGCCCAGGAGGCATCAGATCTTATTGCAGATTACCGCAGAGATCAGCAACAGTCTGCCTGGAGAACTGCTGCCTTCACATGCATTTCTTATCAGACAGATTCAAGAAACCAGATTTGGCCTATAGACCCTATGTAAGGCCTTCTACGAGCAACTCCCTCCTTCTGCTGCTCCTGGCTGTTGAGGCTACTGCTGCTGATGTTGCTCCTCTTCTCCTTCCATCCAAAACAATGAAGCAAGAATGGAACCCATGATAAGTTGTGGGTACTTGTTGTAGTAGTATTTATTCACCTTGAGTCAGGTAAAAAAAAATCAGTAACAAACAATATCCAAGCTCAAAAATCCCTTGGAAATCCAAAAAGTACAATAGCACACAGATCCCTGTGATCTGACTGCCTGCACCTGACTGCCTCTTTAAATAGCATATCTACTCCGCCTCTGAAATTGCCTTCATTGATATATGTAGCTTGCGGGATAGCTGATGGGATGGCAAATACAGTTGTTTTGCTACCTGATCTGCTGGACATCCCCTATTGCTTGTCATCCTCTTCTTTGAGGAAACATAAATATGATGGGATTTACAGGGGGAATTCCATGCTTTCAAAGTAACAGCAAATAAATAGGTGTGAACTGCACAATAACGCTCAGCAAAGTTTCAGAAGGGCAAACAAATGAAAATCAACTTGCACTGAAAGATTTTTGAAATTAACCTTTTCAAAACTGTCATATTTGTGAGTATAGTTTTAAAATAAGCCTGCACTCCTGCAATTTTTTCCAAGCTGTTGGACATGTGTTTTCAAGATATATTTTATGATGAACCTTTATAAAACACTGGTTCGGCCTCAATTTGAGTGCTTTAGGAAGGATGTGAAGGCCTTAGAGAAGGTGCAGAAAAGAATTACAAGAATGATTCCAGGGATGAGAGACTTCAGTTACATGGATGGACTGGAGAAGCTGGG